>NC_142462.1:63842567-65092567 GCF_049115385.1 Moschus berezovskii
ATATGACTGTTGTCAGCAGAGTGATGTCTTTGCCTTTTAATATGCTGTCCAACTTTGTTATAGTTTGTTTTCCAAGGAGCAGACTTCTTTAGTTTCATGGCTACAGTCATGTCCACAGTGATTTTGGAGCCCAAGAAAATAAAATCTGTCACTGTAATCACTTTTGCCTACTTGCCATGAAGTGATGGGACAGGATGCCATGATCTTACTTTTTTGAATGTTGAGTTTTAAGAAAGCTTTTTCATTCTCCTCTTTCACCTTCATCAAGAGACTCTTTAGTTCCTTTTCACTTTCTGCCACTAGAGTGGTATCACCTGCGTATATTAGGTTGATTGATATTTCTTGCAGCAATCTTGATTCCAGCTCGTGATTCATCCAGTCTAGCATTTTCCATGATATATTCTGCAAATAAGTTAAATAAGCAGGATGACAGTATACAGCCTTGACATACTCCTTTCCAAATTTGGAACCAATCCATTGTTTCATGTGCATTTCTATTTGTTGCTTCTTGATTTCCATATAGGATTATCAGGAGACAGGTTAGGTGGTCTGGCATTCCCGTTTTTTTAAGAATTTTCCACAGTTTGTTGTGATTCACACCACTAAATGCTTTAGGGTAGTCAATGAAGCAGAAGGAGATGTTTCTCTGGATACCCTTGCTTTCTCTATGATCCAACAGATACTGGCAATTTGATCTCTGGTTCCTCTGCCTTTTCGAAATCCAGCTTATACATCTGGGAGTTCTTGGTTAATGTACTGCTAAAGCCTAACCTGAAGAATTTTTAGCATTATTTTGCTAGCATTAGAAATGAGCACAACTGTGTAGCAGTTTAAATATTCTTTGGCATTGCCCCTTTTGAGTTGAAATTGGAAAACTGACCTTTTCCAGTCTTGTGGCCACTGCTGAGTTTTCCAAATTTGCTGACATATTAAGGGCAGCAATTTAACAGCATCATCTTTGAGGATTTGAAATAGCTCAGCTGGAATTCTATCACCTCTACCAGCTTTGCTCTTAGTAATGCTTCCTAAGGTCCACTTCACTTCACATTCCAGGATGTCCAGTTCTAGGTGAGTGATCACACTATCATGGTTATCCAGGTCATTAAGACTTTTTGTATAGTTCTTCTGTGTAGTCTCCTCACCTCTTCTGCTTCTGTTAGGTCCATATCATTTCTGTCCTTGAATGTGCCCATATTTGCATGAAATGTTCCTGTGGTATCTCTAATTTTCTTGAAGAGATCTCTAGTCTTTCCCATTCTATTGTTTTCCTCTATTTCTTTACATTGTTCACTTAGGAAGGCTTTCTTATCTCTCCTTGCTATTCTTTGGAACTCTGCATTCAACTGGGTATATCTTACCCTTTCTCCTTTGCCTTTCCCTTCTCTTCCTTTCTCAGCTATTTGTAAGGCCTCCTTAGATAATCATTTTGCCTTGTTACGTTTCTTTTTCTTTGCGATGGTTTTGGTCATCACTCCCTGTACAATATTATAAACCTCCATCCATAGTTTTTCAGGCACTCTGTCTACCAGCTCTAATCCCTTTAATGTAGTCATCACCTCCACTGTATAATCATAAAGATTTGATTTAGGTATACCGAATGGCCTAGTGGTTTTCTCATCTTTCTTCAACTTAAGCCTGAATTTGTCAATGAGGAGCTCATGATAGAGCCAGAGTCAGCTCCAAGTCTTATTTTTGCTGTCTGTGTAGAGCTTCTCCATCTTTGGCTATGAAGAATATAATCAATCTGATTTTGGTATTGACCATCTGATGATGTCCATGTATAGCCGTCTCTTGTATTGTCAAAAAAGTGTGTTTGCTATGACCAGTGTTCCGACAAAACTCTGTTAGCCTTTTCCCAGGTTCATTTTGTACTCCAAGGCCAAACTTGCCTGTTGCTTCAGGTATCTCTTGACTCTCTACTTTCTCATTCCAATCCTCTATGATGAAAAGGACATCTTCTCTTTGGTGTTGGTTCTAGAAGGTCTTATAGGTCTTCATAGAATCATTCAACTTCAGTTTCTTTGGCATTAGTGGTTGAGGTGTAGACTTGGATTACTGTAATGTTGAATGGTTTGCCTTGGATCATTGGGTCATTTTTGAGATTGCACTCAAGTGCTGCATTTTGGACTTTTTAATTGACTATGAGGGCTACTCCCCTTCTTCAAAGAGATTCTTGTCCACAGTAGTAGACATAAATGTTCATCTGAATTAAATTCCACTATTCCCATCCATTTGAGTTCATTGATTCTTAAAATGTCGATGTTCACTCTTGCCATCTCCTGCTTGACCATGTCCAATATACCTTGATTCATGGACCTAGCATTCCACGTTCCTATGCAATATTGTTCTTATAGCATCAGACTTCACTTTCACCACCAGACACATCCACAACTGAGCATCATTTCCACTTTGGCCCAGCCTCTTCATTCTTTCTGGAGCTATTTCTTCACAATTCCCCAGTAGCATATGGCACACCTATGGACCTGAGGAGCTTTTCTTCCAGTGTCATATCTTTTTGCCTTTTCATACTATTCATGGGGTTCTCAAGGCAAGAATACCGAGTACTTTGCCATTCTTTTCTCCAGTGGACCACATTTTTTCAGAACTCTCCACCATGAAAGTTCTGTCCAATCTTGCACAGCCCTACATGTCATGGCTCATAGCTTCATTGAGCTGTGCAAGTTCCTTCACCATGACAAGGCTGTGATCCATGTGATCATTTTGGTTAGCTTTCTGTGATTGTGGTTTTCGGTCTGAAGACTGTGAAACTGCAGTTTTAAAGTCGTGTGCATGCATTAATTTTAAAAAGCTTTTATAAATTATATGTTATGAAGTTAAACCTCTCATATTTATTAAACTAGAATCCTATTTAGCATAAGAAATACAGTTCTAAAAATAAAGTGTTTACATGTATGCACACATACAAATTCAAACACACACACACTTCTAGGTGTGCTACTTATGTGTGTTAATAAGGCCACTAGCATAATTGTGGCTTCCCAGGGGTGCTAGTGGTAAAGGATCCACCTGCACTGGTTCAGTCTCTGGGCTGGGAAAATCTTCTGGAGGAAGAAATGGCACCTCACTCCAATATTCTTGCCAGGAGAATCCCATGGACAGAAGAACCTGGCGAGCTACAGTCCATGGAGTCGCAAATAGTCGAACAAGACTGAGCATATGAGCACATCACATAATTGTTGCATCTTAGGAGACAGCAGCACCATTTCCACCATATACATAGTATACACTGAACAAATGGATTTGATTCAGATTGTCCCCAGGTAACCACCCCTTCATAAGAAAATAGTTTTCCTACACTAAAAACCTGTAAGTTGTTTTTCATCTCCATATGAATCTCTGTTACCTTAGTATCAAATACTGAAAATGGGAGATTATTATAGGAAGGCTACATGGCTTTCTCCTATCCAGTAGTGATTAGAGTTTTCAGAATAATTTTCAAAAAAAAGATATCACACTTAGGTCAGCAAACTCAGTCATCTATTGAATGCAAATGTAACTAAAAGCTTTGTATTCTACATTTATTCTGTGAGGGCAAGCATTCCTCAAGCCTCTGAAACAGATTTTAATGTCATCAAAAGCAAACTTGGAAAATTAATTCCTTCCAAATAGATCTTGGATTTTCACATTATAGTTTTCTAAATGTTTGAATAGCATGCCTGAAAGTTACAGGAAACCTAATAACAACAACAATAACAAACAACAACAATGCTGCTGCTGCTGCTGCTGCTAAGTCGCTTCAGTCGTGTCCGACTCTGTGCGACAACATAGACGGCAGCACACCAAGCTCCCCTGTCTCTGGGATTCTCCAGGCAAGAACACTAGAGTGGGTTGCCATTTCCTTCTCCAATGCATGAAAGTGAAAAGTGAAAGTGAAGTCACTCAGTCGTGTCCGACTCTTAGCAACCCCATGGACTGCAGCCTACTAGGCTCCTCCACCCATGGGATTTTCCAGGCAAGAGTACTGGAGTGGGGTGCCATTGCGTTCTCCAAAAACAACAATAAACTGACTTAATAAGAAAACGTATTGGTTCACACACTGAAAGACTAAAGAGTAACAAGGGTCACAGAAAATACAAATGAATCCATTCTGTTATCTTACAATGTTTTCATGTCCACCCATCTCCCTGTCTAAGCTTCATCCTCAGGGTGGTAGCAAAACTGTGGCATCAGTTACAAGGCTCACATCTCCAAATGGAGAGACAAGAGGATTTCCATAACCATACCAGAAGCACCCACACTTACTACTTACTTGGTGAATGGATACTAGACATACCATCAGAAAGGACAATAGTCCGTTTGGTTTTATAAATCTTCTACAATGTCCCTCATTCTTATTATGGCTAATAAAGGTCTCTCCTCAACATTATCATTAACCAAAGATTCAAAATTACATAATACCCAACTTCAGAGGGCCTAGGCTTCCTGACTTGTAAAATGAGGGCACATTTTAATGCTACAATATTCTGTCAAGCTCTAACAAAACTTAAAATTAAGTGAAATAAAATTTAATGCCCCTTTATTAATTATACTTAATGCATATTTTAAAATTCCAATATAAAGAGATATAATCTTTTAAGGAAGTCAGGTGTCATCATACTTGCCCTTTACCATTATCTATGCCCTTTTTTTTTTTTTAATCATGGAAAAAGCAAGAGAGTTACAGAAAAACATCTATTTCTGCTTCATTGACTATGCCAAAGCTTTGACTGTGTGGATCACAATAAATGGTGGAAAATTCTGAAAGAGATGGGAATCCCAAACCACCTGACCTGCTCTTGAGAAACCTGTATGCAGGTCAGGAAGCAATAGTTAGAACTGGACATTAAACAGACTAGTTCCAAATAGGAAAAGGAGTATGTCAAGGATGTATATTGTCACCCTGCTTATTTAACTTATATGCAGAGTACATCATGAGGAACACTGGGCTGGAAGAAGCACAAGCTGGAATCAGGATTGCCGGGAGAAATATCAATAACCTCAGATATGCAGATGACACCACCCTTATGGCAGAAAGTGAAGAGGAACTCAAAAGCCTCTTGAAGAAAGTGAAAGAGGAGAGTGAAAAGGTTGGCTTGAAGTTCAACATTCAGAAAACAAAGATCATGGCATCTGGTCCCATCACGTCATGGGAAATAGATGGAGAAACAGTGGAGACAGTGTCAGACTTTATTTTGGGGGGCTCCAAAATCACTGTGGATGCTGATTGTAGCCATGAAATTAAAAGATGCTTACTCCTTGGAAGGAAAGTTATGACCAACCTAGATAGCATATTAAAAAGCAGAGACATTACTTTGCCAACAAAGGTCCATCTAGTCAAGGCTATAGTTTTTCCCGTGGTCATGTATATGGATGTGAGAGTTGGACTGTGAAGAAAGTTGATTGCCTAAGAATTGATGCTTTTGAACTGTGGTGTTGGAGAAGACTCTTCAGAGTCCCTTGGACTGCAAGGAGATCCAACCAGTCCATTCTAAAGGAGATCAATCCTGGGTGTTCACTGGAAGGACTGATGCTGAAGCTCTAATACTTTGGCCACCTCATGCGACGTGTTGACTCACTGGAAAAGACTCTGATGCTGGGAGGGATTGGAGGAAGGAGGAGAAGGGGACGACAGAGAATGAGATGGCTGGATGGCATCACCGACTCGATGGACATGAGTTTGAGTGAACTCCAGGAGTTGGTGATGGACAGGGAGGCCTGGAATGCTGTGATTCACGGGGTCGCAAAGAGTCGGACATGACTGAGAGACTGAACTGAACCGAACTGATGGCCTTTTTAGAGCTTTTAAATTTTTACTTCCAAAACTAACATGACTCTTCCAAGATTCTTCTGTATGGGCCAAGGAACTATGTTTTGAATTTTTCATAATATAAAGGAAAAGCAATGAATTTTGAGATCAGAAAGAAAGTGTTTTAATCCTGTCCTTTTTGTTTAACAAGGTGCTAAACCACTTCAGTATACTTGCCTTGAGAACCCCATGAACAGTGACAAAGGGCAAAATGATAGGATAATGAATGGACAGGGAGCCCTGGCGTGCTGTGATTCATGGGGTCGTGGAGAGTCGGACACGACTGAGCAACTGAACTGAACTGAATTAATTAATCTTTATGAACCTCAATTTTTTCATATATAAAAGTGAGGGTAATGCTTTCAAGAATTTTTGTGAGGAAAAAAATCTTCATGATACAGGCAAGCACCTAGCATTTACAGGTACTCAGCAGACATGCCAAAAATATATCATGTTAGAATAGATTACTGGCACAACCTGTGAAATGAGGTTATGACATGGAACTTTTTGTAAAGGCCACAAAGAGTAAAAAGCCAAAGTTATACATTTCACTTCTGTCTTCATCTACGCATTTCATTTAGTCAATAATCATTTACTGAGTGACTAGCATTCATGGGAGACTAGGTGCTAGGAATTCAAAGATATCTATTTACTGACCTCAGAGGTAGAAAATGTAGTTGTAGGAACAAATGCATGAGAATGAAATTATTTTAAAATGCAGTAAGAAACTTTTAATCTAGAGACTTTGTTACACTGACCAGATACACTGATCTTTTGTGATCAACTTTCTAATTCAAAAATGACTTAATTTATGTGTAGGTTAAAAAGACTGGGCTTCTGAAGCTCAGAATCACTTAGGAGGACCACATAAAGGATGAGTAGTTGGGAATCTGGTTCCTCACTCCCCACCTCATCCCAATGTAAGCAAAGCAATTCTGATATCATCATTTTTATACAATGAGGTTCAATATAATAACATATTGACAGGTTCAATATACTGTTGTCCAGGGAAAACAAATAAAGCTTAAAAGTCACTGATAAGAATAATTATTTCAGTAAAGCAAACTACTCAGGTTAAAATATCATATAATTAATGCATATATAATCTTTAAATTTTACCACAGGTATTGTGGGAAGATCATTCTGTACAAGTGACATTTGATCTAAAATCTGAGAAATGAAAAGAAATAACTATTCAAAGAATTCAGGGAATAGCATTCCAGGCCACAGGAATAATCATGCAGAGGCTCTGAGTCACTAAACAGTTTCAAGGGAGAAAAAAGACAGCAAGTGTGGCTGAATGATTATAGATGAAGGGGAAAGTGGAACAAGATAACGCGGAATCAATTGGTGGGTTTGAGATAGGCACAGTCTTGCAGGTCATAGTACAGTTTGTATTTTATTCTACAAGCAATGAGAAGTCACCAAAGGAAATAAGCAGAGGAGACTTTATGAAAAATTACTGTGGCTTCTATGTGATAATGGATTGTAAGGGAGCAAGGGGAGGAAAATGAAACCAGTCTAGAGATAACAAGTAAAGGGGAAAGCATGGTATCTTGGATTATGGTGATAGCAATGGAGTTAGAGAGACATGGATATATTTTGAAGACATAATCTTCATTAATTTGCTGTATTTGATGAATTGAATTTGATGTACTGAATATGGTAGATAAGAAAGGAGAAGAATCAAAGATATAATCCCCCAATTTTGTGAGCAATGGATAGTAACACTGATGGAGACAGTGAACACTAGAGAGGAAAAAAAATCAAGAAATCTGTTTTACACATTGTAAATTTGAGATGCCTGTTTGACAACCCAGTAGATAAGTTGGTAGCTATATATTTTAATAATAATAAAATAACAATAATAATAGCTAAGAATTGTTGAGTACCTCTATTACATAAGAAGCATCATTCTGAGTGTTTTGCATTTAGCATTTACATTATAATTTACCCCTTAAAACAACATATGAAGTAAATATAATACTGTCCGTATTTTATAAATAGGACTAAGGCACAGCAAGATTAAGTGAGTGGGTCATACAATTGTATGGAGCTGGAAACAAGCCCAGATAGTCAGGCCTCAGGCTCTGTCATCTAACTTCTAACTTTCATGGTTCACAGGACTCTGGGGCCCAGGAAAGCAGTCTCACTTATAAACAAATATAAAATTTATGAGTTATTTATTAACTTATCAACTTTTACATTCAAGATGCATTAACTGAGCACTTGCTATGTGCCAAGTTCTGCTCTAATGAATAAAACAGGTAAAAGTCTGGTCCTCAGGAAGTTCACAATACATCAGAAGGTTATAAGCATTGTGAAGAAAACTAAAAATGTGTAAGGACAGCAGAAGTGTCTAGAGTTGGAATATTATTTTACACAGCAAAGCCAATATTCCCTCTCTAAGGGGGTGACATCTGAGCAAAAAGATAAAATAAAGGTATAAGCTGTGCATGTATCTGATAGATGAAAGTATCACAGTAACTACAAAGGCCCTGGGGCAGAAGAAGTACACTTACCATGTTCTACCTTCTAGAACTAGGATCTAAAGAGGACCTTTGAACTTGACCTATCCTGGCAGTATTCCTCCTTAAAGGTGAAATATGTACATGGATATGAGACCAGGAAGTTGTAGGAATGGGGTAGGGGTTATAGGGAGTGGGGGAATAGCTAAGAGCAGAGCCCTGGGTTCCCCCTAAGGGTCCATATGCCCCAGTTTGCTTAACCAGTTTTCTGCTTTGTTCTATTACGACTACGTGTCTATGTTAAAAATATTATTAGAACCAGAAACATGCCATACTCTTTCCATTCTTTTCCCTTCCAGCCTGCCCCACGTTCAGTAGAGTTCCAGTTCAGTTCAGTTGCTCAGTTGTGTCCGACTCTCAGCAACCCCACGGATGTAGCATGCCAGGCCCCCCTGGCCATCACCAACTCCCCAGTTTATTCAAACTCATGTCCATTGAGTCAGTGATGCCATCCAACCATCTTATCCACTGTTGTCCCCTTCTCCTTCTGCCTTCAATCTTTTCCAGCATCAGGGTCTTTTCAAATTTGTCAGTTCTCATCAGGTGGCCAAAGTATTGGAGTTTCAGCTTCAGCATCAGTCCTTCCAATGAATATTCAGGACGGATTTCCTTTAGGATGGACTGGTTGGATCTCCTTGCTATCCAAGGGACTCTCAAGAATCTTCTCCAACACCACAGTTCAAAAGCATCAATTCTTCAGCTCTCAGCTGTAACAGACTGGTTCCAAATTAGGAAAGGAGTATGTTAAGGCTGTATATGGTCACCCTGCTTATTTAACTTACACGCAGAGTACATCATGACAAACACTGGGCTGGAAGAAGCACAAGCTAGAATCAAGATTGCCAGGAGAAATATCAATGACCTCCGATATGCAGATGACACCACCCTTATGGCAGAAAATGAAGAGGAACTAAAAAGCCTCTTGATGAAAGTGAAAGAGGAGAGTGAAAAAGTTGGCTTGAAGCTCAACATTCAGAAAACTAAGATCATGGCATCTGGTCCCATCACTTCTTGGCAAATAGATGGGGAAATAGTGGAAACAGTGACAGACTTTATTTGGTGGGGAGAGGCTCCAAAATCACTGCAGATGGTGACTGCAGCCATGAAATTAAAAGAAACTTCCTTGTTGGAAGAAAAGTTATGACCAACCTAGACAGCTTATTAAAAAGCAGAGACATTACTTTGCCAACAAAGGTCCATCTAGTCAAAGCTATGGTTTTTCCAGTGGTCATGAATGGATGTGAGAGTTGGACTATAAAGAAAGCTGAGAGTCGAAGAATTGATGCCCCAGGTTAAACTTTCCCATATGAAGCAGCTCTGAAACCATGTCTTGTACACTTCAATATCTGCTGACAAACTACTTGCACGTGAACTGCCTGCCTGTCTGGATATCTAAGATTATTGATGTTGAACTGTCTCTCATTGTACATTTTCACTGATCACTGGGTTAGACCCTCCAGGAAGAACTCTTTGCCTACTCACTAACAGAGACTCTGGATTCCATTTTTATCTCCTAAACTGGATTTTCTCCAAGTTTATGTATGCTTATGTATTCTAAACACCTGCTCCATTCCAGTGGTTCAATCTAATTTCAGGTTTCTCTGCCAACAAAGGTCCGTCTAGTCAAGGCTATGGTTTTTCCCATGGTCATGTATGGATGTGAGAGTTGGACTGTGAAGAAAGCTGATCGCCGAAGAATTGATGCTTTTGGTGTTGGAGAAGACTCTTGAGAGTCCCTTGTACCGCAAGGAGATCCAACCAGTCCATTCTAAAGGAGATCAATCCTGGATCTTTAGTTCATTGGAAGGACTGATGCTAAAGCTGAAACTGCAATACTTTGGCCACCTCATGCGACGAGCTGACTCACTGGAAAAGACTCTGATGGTGGGAAAGGTTGGGGGCGGGAGGAGAAGGGGACGACAGAGAATGAGATGGCTGGATGGCATCACTGACTCTGTGGACATGAGTTTGAGTGAACTCCGGAAGTTGGTGATGGACAGGCAGGCCTGGCGTGCTGTGATTCATGGGGTCGTGGAGAGTCAGACATGACTGAGCGACTGAACTGAACTGAACTGATTGCAGTAGATGGGCAATAATCGGCCATACCTATATCTATTCTTAGAATTAATTTAACAAAATTATTTACCACTATTGAAAAGAGTAAAGCAAGTATGACTTCAAACTGTGTGTTCTTGGAGAGCAGTATTATATCTTAATTGCCTTTATTCCCCCGGATCTAGCCCACCTCTGGCATAGAGTAGATGCTCAGTAAATGCATTTGGATGAACAGAATAAATGAATGGCACTTTCAGGCATTTTTGAAGTAAGCTAAATGCTTTGGGGATGGTAGTACAATCTTGCCTAACTGATCTTATTTTTTTTTAAATTTTCAGCAATCAAGCTGACAGTACTGCCCTTTCTAAAAGAAAGGTAAGAGTGATCAACCTATAATTTAGAGGTTCAAGGATTGTCACTAACATCTTTTGAAGGTATGTCAGGAGTCATGAGGTGGAAGGAACTAAAAGTGGACCGTGGGATAACAAAATTACCTTCTTTCTAAGGAAAATTGAGGCTTTTCTGAGTGTGGTAATGCCTTTGTGACATTTCCCAAGCACTTGAATGATCATTTCTCTTGCCAAAGGTTTCCTCAAGAGGGGAAAATAAAGGTCCATAAAAGGGTCTGTTCACTTGGCAATAAATTGCCTTGCATTCCATATGGATGTTTGCATTTAAAAAGGTAGTGGTTTAAATGGCAATTACAAGGATTGATATGAGTTCCTAGCACACAGAAAGGTAGTCAGATTTGTTTACAAATTTATATCACAAGTCATGGGGGAAAAATAATTTTACTTGTAACTGGTAAAAATATGGCAAAAATGAAAGTTCCTAGGAATTATTGAAGGCTTAAAGCATCAGACTGGTTGTATGATTATGACATGCATGCATGCTAAGTCACTTCATTCGTGTCTGACTCTTTGTAACCCTATGGACTGTAGCCTGCCAGACTCCTCTGTCCATGAGATTCTCCCGACAAGAATACTAGAGTGGGTTGCCATGCCCTCCTCCAGGGTATCTTCCCAACACAAGGATCAAACCTGCATCTCCTGAGGCTCCTACATTGCAGGCGGGTTCTTAACTACTGAGTCATCAGGGAAGCGTATGATTATGAAATCAGCTACTAATGTTTAAATGTCATTTTAAAATGAATTACTATATTTTTTAACAAAAGACCTCTGTTTTGCCTGGTTTCCTTTTTACTGCACTTATTCATCAAATCACTACCAAGAACCAGCTATGTAACAGGCACTCTGGTGAGCACTATAATAGAAGGACAAAGCCTCTAACCTCAACAATTCTCATTCCAGTTAAGTAAAAGAAATTATGAGACACCCTATTTATTATCTCATATTTTATTAAATTAACAAAAATGATCAGCTAGTTTGGAGATAGGGACCCAATCACTTGCTTATTCAAGAATTTTTGGTACAATACATGGATTATCTCTATATGTTATTTCTCCTCCTTTTTAGTCCTGCTGCTTAATATTTCATTTTTTGCTACTCAGCAACATGTTCATGAGCAAATAGTTTGAGAAAATTAAAGAGGTTAACTAAATCATTCATCTGATAGATTATGAAGAAACATTTTCATGTTTAACTAATAAATATATATGTGTAAACTGTTTTGAATATCCATAAAACTGAACTGAAAAATAGCTCAAAAGAAATTTAAATAAAAGGTAATCCAGTAATTCACAGAAGAAAAGATGTTTAGCCTTATTATAGTAAAGAAATGTCACTTTAAACAGTAAGATGCCATGTTTCACCTGTTACACTGATAACAATTTTCAAGATTGATAATGTCTAGTTGAAGAGGCTATCAAGAACCCAGAGAACAACACAAGGTCTGGTTGCTCTCCTTCACCACCAGGAGGACATCCAAGCTTTCTCTTAAAGTGTGATGCCTTTATGAGCAGAGGAGGGGGAAGGGCTCGAAGAAATGGGGATTTCCTAAAATAAACCAAAAAGAAACTTTTCACTTTAAATCTGAAAAACCAAAAGAAGATTGATGTCCATGGGGTAAAAATACAGCAAAAACAAAACCTCTTATGTATTACTGTTATCCTACTTCTGGGCTTCCCTGGTGGCTCAGACAGTAAAGAATCTACCTGCAATGCAGGAAACCTGAGTTCAATCCCTGGGTTGGGAATATCTCCTGGAGAAGGGAACTATTACCCACTCCAGTATTCTGACCCGGAGAATTTCATGGACAGAGGAACCTAACAGGCTAGAGTCCATGAGGTCTCAAAGAGTCAGACACAACTGAGTGACTTTCACTATGCATGCTTATATATTACTGTAGGAACAAACAATTTAGATAATGTTTTAGGAACAGAATTTGGCAATATTTAACAAAAATTTAAATGCATATATCTTTCACTAAGTAATTCTACTTTTAGAAATCCATCCTACTTACACCAGCTCTCAGAAAAAGAGGCTGTTCATTTAGGCTTTGTTTCTAATAGCAAAACTGAAAATAATCTAAATTGTGATTTTTTTTAACTGGAATGGCTAAATAAAACATTTCACATACCATATAATACTATATAGTGATTTAAAGGAATGAGATTGAGCTTGTGTGTTGACACAGAATGATATTCCTTATATAACTTTAAATAAATGGAAAACAATTTGCAAATGATCTTCTATATGTTTTGTTTTTTTTAAAACATGAGCTTACTTTTGCTTAGAATAAGTCGTCTTGTTTGGTCACTGAGTTGTGTCCGATCCTTTTGCAACCCCATGCACTGTAGCCCGCCAGGCTCCTCTGTCCATGGGATTTCCCAGGCAAGAAAACTGGAATGGTTGTCATTTCTTTCTCCAGGGGATCTTCCTGAACCTGCAATCAAAACCCCTGTCTCCTGCATTGGCAGATTCTTTAGCACTAAGTTACCTGGGAAATCCAACTATAAAGTAAGCACCATTGTTAAATATATAACAGATGAGAAAATAGATTCATTAGTACCTTGTCCAAAACACACAACTAGAACTTACTGAGTCAGCGTTTAAATCCAATCTTTTTGATTCTTAGAGTTTTCTTCTTTAATATTGTTTCTCATTAAAAACAGAGAAATATAGGTCAAGAAATGGACACCAATCACAACTTGGTTAAGACTAAAAAAAGATATATGCAATGAAATAAAGAAAAATAATTTTTAATTAGGTTAAGATAAAAATTTTTAAGGTTCAAAAGACAGCTACATATCTTATTAGATCTGTACAACAGAGATTTGTTTGGAGTGAAAGTATATACCTCAATTTTATAGGAAAGCTTAAAACAATAAAGGGAAAAAAAAAAACTGGGATTTAAAGCCAATTTTACTATTACTTGTGCATACAGTAAGTTCCCTACATATGAATGAGTTCCATTACAAGAGCATATTCATAAGCCCAATTTGTTCAGAAGTCCAACAATGTTAGCCCAACTAACACAATCACCTATATAGTACTGCACTAACTTATGTGACTGGACATGTAAACGCACACTCATATCTTTAAAAGTTCACAACTTCATGGTTTGTATGTAATGGACAAATTGTATTTGTTCCTATATGGAAATGGGTTCTACCCATGCAATTTTAAGTTCATGAGTTGAGGAATTCCCTGGTTGTCCAATGGTTAGGGCTCTGTGCTTTCACGATGAGGGTACTGGTCAATCCCTCGTAGGGGAACTGTTGTTGTTTAGTTGCTAAGTTTTGTCGGACTCCTTGCGACCCCATGGACTGCAACATGCCTGGCTCCTCTGTCCTCCATTATCTTCTGGAGTTTGTAGCCTGGCAGGCTAGAGTCCCCAGTGTCACAGAAGAGTCGGATAGGACCTAGCGACTAAAACAACAACAACAAAACAACTTTATAGTTGTCATGTAAATTCCCTTAAAGAATGCAGGCAAAAGACATCTCACACAGTAAATGTCTACTAAAGTATTATTATAACCACTCCCCTCAACTAGATAATGTAATTGTGCATTAGCTCACATAGGATATCATAATGGTTAGTTTTATCTTTTAAAATATAAAACATATTACACTAAGTGAGAACACTTAAAAAAAAAGCAATCTAATTGCCTGAATTCTTTAAAATACCTTAAAAATGTCTGGAGATAATTTCTTCTAAAATTTTAAATGTTGGCAGGAGTTACATAGATGAATGGCAGTCTCTGAAGAAGCCATAGTACATCCCTCTCCATTCCAACATTCCAACTGATTTACTATGAGTCAAGCTTCTGATATCACCAGTCCTCCCCAGCAGGCCCACACCCATGTTCTCAGTGGATCTGGATTAGAGAGAACAAATAAACAGGCAAATGTAGACAAAATTAAATGACAGAGTTAATTTCCGTTTCCCAAGCCTGGAAATAGTCCACTGCCTTTTTCACATTCTCCTCCATGGGCAACTTTGTGCTCAAGAATGGGAGAGAAATTAAGTGTTTTCTTCCAGCAGTTGGCTCAGATGCACTCCCCAAGAACGCTGTATCATCCTTCTTGAGGTATGGGGTGGAATGTTATACAATCTAAGAAGGGGGGCCACAGCCAAAAGTTGCATCACCCAATTCTATGTTACCGAAGACTAAAAAGTGGGACACAAAAGACCCTCCCAACTTTATCCTTATGAGGCATACTTGAAGTATTTGTACACAAAAGCATTACTGAATTTGTAATTTTACCCTTTGTAAGATTATAGCAAGATTGCTTTTGTAAAGTATTTTTTAGACGGCTAGATATTTTTTCCTAAAATAGCTACTTATAAGATGTTAAGATAGGCAAATTCTGCAAAAGCTCTTCCTTTCTAGAATCTTAAAAAATACCACATCTCTTTTTTCAAATTCGATAAATTGAGCCATATTGTTAAATTAAATGACATCAGCCTTAATAATGTTCATATTTGTCAGTCATAAGATTATTGTTCTACATTTTACTTTCTTCCTGAGAGCAACATGAAAGATCAGTAAAAAATATCTTTTTTCCAGAAAAGTTTAGCAGCTTTCAGAATTTTCTTGGATATTCTATAAAAATTATCATAATAATTTTAACAGTGGCTAACATTTATCATGAGATTATTGAATTTCAAACACCATCTTCCTGCTTTATATAAATAAGCTTATACAATCTTCATAACAACCCTACCAAGTAGGCACTATTATTATTCCCATTTTATAGAGGAAGGAATTAAGGCACAAAGAGGTTTAGTAATTTCCCAAGTTACACAGCTGGTAGCTGGGGAAACCTGAATTCAAACCCAAGGAGTCTTGCTCCAGAGTCTGCTGAAATTCTAGGCCATGCTGCCTAGCTGTTCACAGACAAGATGCACTTGTGATCAGACTAGGGTCTGAAAAGGTGAACACTACAGTTCTGGTTCTTGTTACATCACAAGCTATGCTATCCACCACCCCCGAGAAGCCTAATCCCCAAAAAGTACAGCGAAGGAAATAAAAACCCATTTCAAATATACAGATTTTTTTAAATCTTACATCTTTCTGAATAGTATATGGCTTTGCCATTTTGATTCATATTTCTACCTTCTAAAAATATAAAAGTCAGACATGCATTCATTTTAAAAATTTACTCTGAATTTTATAAAAGTTCAAGATATGACACTTTATCCAGTGTATCCTGAAACCATAAAATAGCATTAGTGTGTAAGATCAATTATTCTGATTCACACTAAGTCTTTAACAAGACCTCAGGCTCAGAATACACCCTTCTCAACATGCCCAGGAACCTCCAAATCCTTGGAAACCTCTGGAACAGAGGTTGCGGACTCACAGTCCTAGAAGGCTCAGGCAGGTAACTTAAATACATAAATCCTATGGAATACAATATAATCAGCAGGAGGGGAACCTAGAGTTAACTAGAGAAGGCACAACCTATATAAAAACACTCAAATTCAACTTTAAAATACTGTGTCAAGTACATAAAATATGGCTAATAATTATGGCTAATAGCACAATAATATGTTTCTTGAGCTGACCAACCCGGCCAGAACATAGATTATGACATACTCTTTGCTATAATCACTTGTTTATTAGGTCTCAGTCCCCCGGTACAAGTTCCTGAAGGGACAGAGTCCAGCTCTTTCACCCTTATCTTCATTGTCATTCAAAAAAATACTTTTGAGCTCCTACTAAATATTCTAGAAACTGGTGTATATAACAATGAACAAAACAAGTGAATTCTCTGTACTCATGCTTTTTTGATCTTATGAGGAAATACAAAATAAATGAGTAAATAAATAAGAAAAATTAGACTATGTTACATGGCAATAAATAAGGAATATAAAGTAGATAAGACAGAGGGTTGTGGGGTGGGAGTGAGGGTTGATATTTTATAAATGATAACAGAGATCTCTCCAAGAAGGTGACATTTGAGTGAAGACATAAAAAAAATGGAGAGTGATCCACATAGATACCCAAGGAAGAGCTTCCCTTAATGTCAAAAGGAACATTAAGCACCTATGTCTTTGAGTAGGAAATGCTTTGCCTGACTGATGAACAGCAAAGAACCCAGTGTGGCTGAAGGGGAGGAAGCAAGGGCAGAGATAGGATATTGTGCAGAAAGTAAGAGAAGAAGGTGCTATTCATGCAGGGTCTGGCAGACTGTCATGATGATTTTGGCTTCTACTCTGAATGAGAAGGGAGGCCATTGAAGGAGGAACATGATCTGGCTTATATTTTAATAATATCACTGTGGCTACAAAGTTAAGAATAGATGGAAGGGGAGTAAAGGCTGACAAAGGTGACCAGTTAGGAGAGAACTTCCATAATGAAATGCAATAGATGATGGTGGAGTGGACCAGACTGGTAGCAGATAGGATGGTAAAAGGCTATCAGATTCTGTATATATTTTGAAGGTGGAGCCAACAAGACTTGCTGATAGATTGGATGTAGGGTATGAAAAAAAGAGAGGAGTCAAAATTTTGGCCTGAAGTACTAAACAGAAGAACTTATGCATTTACTAAGATGGACACGCATCACCGACTCGATGGACATGAGTTTGAGTGAACTCTGGGAGTTGGTGATGGATAGGGAGGCCTGGCGTCCTGTGATTCATGGGGTCGCAAAGAGTCGGACATGACTGAGCGACTGAACTGAACTGAACTGAAGATGGAAAAGGGAGAAGGCAATGGCACCCCACTCCAGTACACTTGCCTGGAAAATCCCATGGACGGAGGAGCCTAGTGGGCTACAGTCCATGGGGTCACCAAGAGTAGGACACGACTGAGCGACTTCACTTTAGCTTTTCACTTTCATGCATTGGAGAAGGAAATGGCAACCCACTCCAGTGTTCTTGCCTGGAGAATCCCAGGAACGGCGGAGCCTGGTGGGCAGACGTCTATGGGGTCACACAGAGTCAGACACGACTGAAGCGACAGCAGCAGCAGCAAGATGGAAAAGAACTAAGGGAGAAATTGGTCTGGGGTGAGGGAAAGGGAAGAATCAGGAATTCAGTGCTAGACAAAACCTGTGATGCCTACTAGGCATCCAAGTGGGAATGTCACAAAAACAACTGGATGTTTATGACTGAACTTTAGGGAAGACATGCAGACTGAAGACATAAACTTAGGGTTGTCCAGGGCATAGGTAATATTTAGAAAGACAGATAGGATGAAATTACCAACGACATTATTATAGAAGGAGAAGAGGTCCAGAGACTCAGAGCTTGCCAAGGTTTAGATATCAGGGAGATGAAGAGAAATGAGCAGATGAAACAGGGTCATAACGAGGACAGTACCATGGAGATGCACCACTCAAATTCCTCCTTCAAGAAAGGAGTTGCTTCCCAGTTTAAGGAAGTATGGAGATCAGATAGTCCAGTTGTCAGCTACTTTATGGTCAACCTCAGCAGTACAGACCACCTTGGTCAAAAGCAAGCTTTTCTCTTATGAGCCTACTTAGGAAAATAATATTTTCTACATGGAGGCCTATTCTGGCAATTTCGAGTTAGGTAGTACTATAGTTAGCAACACTGAGGGAACCTTCAGATGAAGACCTTAAATGAAACTCCATAATCCAATTCAACTTTCTTCCTCTTTTGAATTGTATTCTTTTTAAGTGGCACTTTAATTCTAGTAAGTTATATGTTTTTATCTAAATTAGTAACTATAAGTACTTCCCTACATTTTGGGGAAGTTCTAGCACTTCCTTGGTTATGCAATTATAGCAAAAGAGGCAAAAATACAGATAAAGACAACTTGAAATGGCTCATTTTACCCAACGACAATTATTTGCTAATTTGTCTATATTTACAACAGACAATAGAAGGCAATGGCAACCCACTCCAGTACTCTTGCCTGGAAAATCCCATGAACGGAGGAGCCTGGTAGGCTGCAGTCCATGGGGTCGCTACGAGTCGGACATGACTGAGCGACTTCACTTTCACTTTTCACTTTCATGCATTGGAGAAGGAACTGGCAACCTACTCCAGTATTCTTGCCTGGAGAATCCCAGGGATGGTGGGCTGCCATCTATGGGGTCGCACAGAGTCGGACTTAGCAGCACAACAGACAATGAGCTTCTTACAGTTAGGAACCACATGTCTTTGTATTTGTGATATCTAAGCATGGACTAGTTCTGGTAAGTGCTCAATAAAACTTTGATTAATTAATTAATTAGTGTGCCCTCACAGAGCTATCAAGAAGTAAAATGAAAATCATATAAAATTTACCTTCTCTTCCTTCTTTGGGGGTTCCCTGGTGGCTTAGAGGGTAAAGCATCCGCCTGCAATGCAGGAGACCCGGGTTCAATCCCAGAATTGGGAAGATTCCCTGGAGAAGAAAATGGCAACCCACTCCAGTACTCTTGCCTGGAAAATCCCATGGACAGAGGAGCCTAGGAGGCTGCAGTCCATGGGATCATAAAGAGTCAGACACGACTGAGCGACTTTCTTTTCCTTTCCTTTCTTTCTTTTATGGTAGAAATGCGAATAAAGAATGAAATGACAGAAAAATAAGAGGAGAGAGGCAGGAGGCATCAAAATCATACACAATTAATTAATGACTGATTATATAATTATTTCTTTCACAATTGCTCATTTACACAAAAGCCTAAAAAGTGGTGTGGTCAAACAATTTGTGCAACAGCATACCGATTTCTTTATCACCATTGTAGGCACCATCCACCAGTGTCCAACCACAGTTGAACTGTTTCGGTTACTTTTGAGAAATTGCATTATGCATCTTTAATCTCAAACATTTGTATATTAATTGGGGTTATGTATTTATAATGATCTTTTCTACTCATCATATTCCTAATCATTTAAAATATGTTAGTTACCATGGAAACAATGTCATCAACTAACGGCAAACCTCAGTGACATCCACAATTGATGAAATATGAAATCATTTAATATGATGGCTGTGCAATTTATAACAGTTACTTAGAAAGGGTTAGCTGATCTAGTGTAAAATAAATATCAGAGAAGTTGGTGGGAGGGCATTTAGTCACCATCAGAGTTTTTCACTTCTGTAATCTCAGGTGAGTTCGTTATCAGCCACCCTCTTAAAATGTATGCTTCTTATGGAAAACGTTGCCATATAAAATATCTCAGAAATGGTCCATAGATTTTAGCCATCCTCAGAAAAGATGGGAAACGAAATAAGGCAATTCACAGCCTATGCACTGCTCTTCCAAAGGATTTTTGCCTCCTCTGGCTGTGCCTTACACTGAAGTACTGATTTCTCTATCAGTGATTTCTTTATGGATGACTGACTCAGCTCAAGAAAAGCCACAAGGTAAGCAACCAATCAGGTGGTGATATTTTAGGGCAAGAGGAAAATCTCTATATAAATATTACCCCTCACCCCATCTCCTCTTGTCCATGAAATTCCACCATTTATTTTCTCTAGAAGATATCTTTTAAACTGCAGAAATTTGAGACAAGAACATATCTCAAAGATTCTCATAAGGATCCATCTATAAGAGATGAATCAGCCTGCAATGCAGGAGACGTGGGTTCAATCGCTGGGTCAGGAAGATCCCCTGGAGAAGGAAATGGCAACCCACTCCAGTATTCTAACTCAGAAAATCCCATGGACAGAGGAGCCTGGCGGGTTACAGCCCATGGGGTTGCAAGAGTCAGACACGACTTAGTGAAGAGACAACAATAAGAGATGAGGAAAATTGAGCCCCTAAGTGATGAAGTGACTTCCCTGGAAAAATATCAAATAAAGAACACAGCTAAATAAAATCCCTGTCTCCTAACTCATAGGAATAGCACTGGGAGCCTATAAAAGGGGTGTAGGGAGAGAAGGAAAAATGGGAACAGGTAGTATGAGATGTGATCTCAGGGAACATAACTGAAGAACCATGGAGAATAAAATAGGAAAGGAAGAAAGCCAATACAACAATGCTTAGTGAATTGTTTGATATAGGATACTACAAGGCAGTGGAAAAGAACCAGCCACTAACACCTACAGTAACATAGGTGAACCCCACCAGCATAATACTGAGTGTAAGAAGTGAGACCCAAAATAGGATATAAAGTATGAATCTATTTATATAAAATTTTAAAACAAAGGGGACACAAGCTAGTATTCCAAGATACTCTAAATATTCTTTATATTGAATTTTGTGGTAGCTACATACATGTATACATATGTAAAAATCCATAAAGCTATACATATAAGATCTGTGGAGTTTCACATAAATTTTGCTCAGCTTTTTAAAATCTTTTTAAAAAACTTTATTGAGTTGACCAACACTATAGGCAATAAATGTTTAATTCTGCCAGGATCTTCGAGATGTTATTTGCAGACTATCTTAAACCCCAGTTTTCTTGCCTGGAGAATTCCATGGACAGTGAAGCCTTGTGGGCTGTAGTCCATGGGCTCACAAACAGTCAGACACAACTGAGTGACTAACACACTTTATTTGTGGAAGGGTACAATATGGGTACACCCTTAATGAAAGGGTGACCTTAGTAAAAACAATGAAAAAAATGACAAGACAATAAAGTTATGCTCCAAATAATATATATCCTACTTGGTCCTGTGATGTTCTAAACTCATTGATCTCCATAAGAAAAGCATTATGTGTGTGTGGAAAGTAGAGGAATGGAAGGGGTTGTACCACATTCTCCAGTTTTCCGTTTTCACAGAGAGACATGGTAGATCGGAACAAGATCAGTATTACTGGAGATAACCTGGCCAATGAGAAGATGTCTTTAATGACAGAGAGCTGAGAGACAATTAGGGGTTAAATTGAAGATTTCCCAATAATCAAATACCCTGCAATGCAAGCACTGAAACCCATTAACAACTTATGAAAGTTCCCTTTGAGGCAAGTAACTCTGAGCATTTTGGAAACTTCTTTAGAGAAGGGAAGGTCTGAGAAATGCCTTTTTTAGCAATAAAATTAAGTACACTTATATAAACTAGGCTCTCTAATGGACTCCAGGTATGTCACTGACCTGACTCTCTAGGAGGATTCAGCTGCTAGGATAACACCTTAAATTTGCTCTACCAAATCTTACCACAGGCAGAGAAAGTAACAGAGCTTATATCCATCATAAAAGCAATGTTACAGATACTATTGCTCCCTGACTAGAACCATCCTCCACTCTCCTTCCTCCTTTCTGTCAGGTAGCCCTTCCACAAACAGCAGATAGGACTCAGTCCCAGTATGACTATATATGGCTTAAACCAAACAGAAAATTGCCTCTTCCCAGTCTTTATTACTGATTCAGTGTCATATGACCATGGTACACAGCATTTCCTCTTTTTCCCAGGAATTCTCCCCTGGGTGATTTGTAAAGCCAGGAACTGTAGCCGCCATCTTATTTACAGCCTAATAAAGAACCGTACACATGGAGGAAAGTAGATGGAAGAGAAAACTGCTTGAAGTAACTCAAGCTCACAACATCTTTTGACTTATAAACACTTTCTATATTGTTTAAGACAATTTGAGCTGGATTTTCTGATGCTGCTGATTCTGTAATTTTTATTTGCTGTGTCTCTATTTTTAATAACTTTGAACCTTCACCAAATAAAAGTTGGAGAAGGCAATGGCAATCCACTCCATACTCTTGCCTGGAAATTCCCATGGACGGAGGAGCCTGGTGGGCTGCAGTCCATGGGTTCGCGAAGAGTCGGACACGACTGAAGCAACTTAGCAGCAGCAGCAACAAGCCAAATACCAACTCCCCCACTGAAACACAAGCAGGACACCCTGGCATTTCCATTTTCTGCCAAGGTTCACCATAATTTTCCATTTTTGTAGTTATATGGGATATTTCCAAGTTATCTGGAATAAAATATACATTCTTTTCAGATAAATTGACTTGTTTATATGTTCCTATATTTTTAGAATATTGTTTTGTAGTCTAGCTTCAGTGAACCTCTGCATCTACCCAAATTCATCTCAAAACATCTCTGAGGGTCTAAGCTATATCAATATTTTGGCCTAGAACATCATCTGAGGTAAGAAATTAGAAGACTAAAAGATGATATATTATTCTTATTTTTCATTTGTTTTTAAACAATCTAGCAATTAAGTATATACAAGCATGATTCTGAGTGATGACTGAGTTTAAATTAAAAGAGAACTTTTTGTCCTCCTTCTTCTTACAAAACTATTCACTTAGGAATGCTGTTAACTAAAGTGGAACAAAGATTATAAAACCTCTTATTATCAAATTGTTGTTATAAGGTTTTAATTCAGAACTATCTAGCTTCTTTATGTATAAATGTGTATTTCTATTTGTGTATAAAAATTTGTATATGAAGCCATATTCACATCCAGTTCAGTTCAGTTGCTCAGTCATGTCCAATTCTTTGCGACGCCATGAATCACAGCACACCAGACCTCCCTGTCCATCACCAACTCCTGGAGTCCACCCAAACCATTGTCCATTGAGTCGGTGATGCCATCTAACCATCTCATCCTCTGTCGTCCCCTTCTCCTCCTGCCTTCAATCTTTCCCAACATCAGGGTCTTTTCCAATGAGTCAGCTCTTCATATCAGGTGGCCAAAATATTGGAGTTTCAGCTTCAACATCAGTCCTTCCAATGAACACCCAGGACGGATCTCCTTTAGAATGGACTGGTTGGATCTCCTTGCAGTCCAAGGGACTCTCAAAAGTCTTCTCCAGCACCACAGTTCAAAAGCATCAATTCTTTGGCACTCAGCTTTCTTTATAGTCCAACTCTCACATCTATACATGACTACCGGAAAAACCATAGCCTTGACTAGATGGACATTTGTTGGCAAAGTAATGTCTCTGCTTTTAAATATGCTGTCTAGGTTGGTCATAACTCTCCTTCCAAGGAGTAAGCGTCTTTTAATGTCATGGCTGCAATCACCATCTGAAGTGATTTTGGAGCCCAAAAAAATAAAGTCTGACACTGTTTCCACTGTTTCCCCATCTATTTCCCATGAAGTGATGGGACCGTATGCCATGATCTTAGTTTTCTGAATGCTGAGTTTTAAGTCAACTTTTTCACTCTTCTATTTCACTTTCACCAAGAAGCTCTTTAGTTCTTCTTCACATTCCGCCATTAGGGTGGTTTCATCTGCATATCTGAGGTTATTGATATTTCTCCCGGCAATCTTGATTCCAGCTTGTGCTTCCTCCAGCCCAGCATTTTTCGTGATGTAATCTGCATATAAGTTAAATAAGCAAGGTGACAATATACAACCTTGACGTACAGCTTTTCCTATTTGGAACCAGTCTGTTGTTCCATGTCCAGTTCTAACTGTTGCTTCCTGACCTGCATACAGGTTTCTCAAGAGGCAGGTCAGGTGGTCTGGGATTCCCATCTCTTTCAGAATTTTCCACCATTTATTGTGATCCCCACAGTCAAAGGCTTTGGCATAGTCAATGAAGCAGTAATAGATGTTTTTCTGGAACTCTCTTGCTTTTTCCATGATCCAGTGGATATTGGCAATTTGATCTCTGATTCCTCTGCCTTTTCTAAAACCAGTTTGAACATCTGGAAGTTCACGGTTCACATATTGCTAAAGCCTGGCTTGGAGAATTTTGAGCATTACTTTACTAGCGTGTGAGATGAGTGCAATTGTGTGGTAGTTTGAGCATTCTTTGGCATTGCCTTTCTTTGAGATCGGAATGAAAACTGACATTTTCCAGTCCTGTGGCCACTGCTGAGTTTTCCAAATTTGCTGGCATATTGAGGGACGCACTGTCACAGCATCATCTTTCAGGATTTGAAATAGCTCAAGTGGAATTCCATCACCTCCACTAGTTTTGTTCATAGTGATACCTTCTAAAACCCACTTGACTTCACATTCCAGTATGTCTGGCTCTAGGTGAGTGATCACACCATCGTGATTATCTGGGTCGTGAAGAACTTTTTTGTACAATTCTTCTGTGTATTCTTGCCACCTCTTCTTAGTATCTTCTGCTTCTGTTAGGTCCATGCCATTTCTGTCCTTTATTGAGCCCGTCTTTGCATGAAATGTTCCCTTGGTATCTCTAATTTTCTTGAAGAGATATCTAGTCTTTCCTATTCTATTGTTTTCCTCTATTTCTTTGCACTGATCGCTGAGGAAGCTTTCTTATATCTCCTTGTTATTCCTTATGTATTGAAATTATTTTTAACTGGACACTAGTTAAAAAGATACTGTTGAAAATATTTTATAAAACCAATAGCTTTCACAAATTTTTATCACAAATCAAGATCTAGCCTCTTCTAGCATCTTTTTCTGTCCTTAAATTCCTAACTGTGCCTTGATGTTTTGGTAGAAAAGCAAGTCTTCTTGATATCTTTAGGAAACTGAAAGTCTCTCATTCTGTTTATCTCTCCATATTATGCTTTTATCTTTTTAGTCTATGATAATTTAGAAAGGAGATATTCTAAAGTTGGTTTGTAGCATTAAAACTTCCATTCATCAATGGCCCACTTGTCCTTTACTTTTTTAAAATTACTCTGCACAAGGTAAAGAATCCACCTGCAATGTGGGAGACCTGGGTTCGATCTCTGGGTTGGTAAGATCCCCTGGAGGAGGTCATGACAACCCATTCCAGTATTCTTGCTTGGAGAATCCCCATGGAAAAAGGAGCCTGCCAGGCTACAGTCCATAGGCATAAGGAGCTGACCGCAACTGAGCAACTAAGCACAGCACAAACACAGCACACCACACAAGACATCTACTCTGTATATTTTTTAAAAGTGTTTCTATAACATTATAGATGAGTCATTACTGCTGCTATGTGAATAAAAATTAAAATCCTAAAATAAGTGACCAAGTAATCATTTCTTCTGCTTTCAACTAAATGTGTAAAATTGATAAGTATGATTGATAACCTAAATTGACTTTAAAAGATAGTTTCACTTCAGGGCTCATTTTAGGATTTCCCTTCTCGCTTCTCAAAGAAAACACAAGCTACAATTGCAGTTCTAATAGAATAGGTTATGTTGCCTTAACAAGCAATCCTAAAATTTCAGTGGGTCAAAAGAAAAAAAATCAAGATGTATTATTTACTCATGCTATCCATCTGCCGTAGATCACCTGGGTCTGCTCTGTGTTGTCTTCACTCAGAATGCTGGCTAACTGACCAGCAACTGTTTGGAATCACATTGGCAAATGGAAAAGGACAGTGTGACAAATCACCCACTGGCTCTAGTAATTTCAACCTAGAAGATTTTGCTCACATTTTAAGGACCAAAGTAAGTCTCATGATCATTCCAAGAAGACAGGAAAGTGTAATCCCAAGATGCCCACAGGAGAAACCAGAAATATTAATAACTGGCAATGATTAGCACTAATGATTATCACACCTCCAGGCCTCAGATTTCTTCACTTTCTTGCAACACATCTATAAACCTTCCTCCAGCCACCTACTCATTCTTCCCCTCTATAATAAGAGTCCTTCCTTCTGCTAAGATTCACCCTTCCTCCTCTGTCCCTGTCATCTCAGAACTCAGCTCTATAAACTACTCACTCTTCTCAGTATCTTCAACGCTTTGCATTCTCTTGCTTCTTCTCATCATAATTTGTAATTATTTCTCCTAATTTAAAACACTGAAACTCATCCTTAACTTTCACATTTCTGTTTCTTCCTATCAATCTGCCTCATTCCTCTCACAGCCACTTTTTTTAAAAAGAGATGCATACATCTCCGTGGTCATTTCCTCAACTCCCATTCATGCTTCAGGTTACTGAATCTGGTTCTGTGGTTCACCATGCAATTAAAACCACTTTTAATAAAGTCACCAATGAGTGACCTCTTTACTGTTAAATCCACTGTACATATTCTAGTTCTCAAGTTACTTCACTATTAGAAGGTCTACTCCCTCCTCCTGCTGAAAATGCTCTCGGCATTTGACTTCATAGTACTACTTTCTTGGCTTTTTCCCCTACCTCTCCAAGAGGTTCTGTCTCAGTCATTTTGAACATTTCTTGCTCTCTCTCTCTTCTTTAAATGGTGGTGTTCTCAGGCTCCCACTCTAATACCTCTTTTATTCTCACTCATTAGTCTCACCCAACATGAGTAATCTTATCTAATCTCCTAACTTCAGTTATCATCTCTATGCTGATGAATCTCAACTCTAACCACAAAGAACTAAATTAATTTCACAGTCATCCTGCCTACCACACTACCCTTTCAGTACTTGCCTGTGTCCTAACCTCAAGATACCAGATTTGACTTGCAAGAAACCAGTCATCTTTGAAGCCAAAAATGAAAATATAAAAATATAAAAATTGAAATAGAGACTTTTATTGGCAGTTACCTGCATTTTAATAAAACTAATCTATGTGTTTGTTTGCTATCTCTCTTTCCCTGGGCTATCGGGGGATATAGTGTCTTAGTGATTATACTGTATCTCCAAGGCCTAAAACAGTGGGTACTCAATAAATGATTGTTAAATAGTGTTGCAATGCCACCTGGTACCTCTCCACCTAAATGTTATGATACTCAAACATCTGTTCTGGGGAGTCTAGTATACCTAATTGTATGCGGGGGTAAAGCAGTGCAGGAACAACCAAAAGGTGTCCCATTTTTAATATTAAATGGAAAAATACCTGTTGCTCAATTGAGAGAACATTAGCCACAGTTATTAATCTGAATAGGCTGTGTTGTACTGAATTCACAAGCAATCCTAAAATCTCAGGGACTCAAAAAATATCATACTTATTTTTTTCTTTATGCTACATCTCCATTAATGTTCTCCAACAGAAGTTGTATGAGTAGTGGTTTGGATTATATGTTGTCCCAAAAAATTTATATGTTGATGCCCTATTTTCTATATTTGAAACAATAAAGAAGTGATTAATGTTAAGTGAGGTCATAAGGGTGTTAATTCAGTAGGACAGTTGTCCTTATAAGAGGAGGAAGAGACCCCAGAAATGCATGTGCACAAAGAAAGGACATGTGAAATCACAGCAAGAAGGCCAACTGCAAACCAATATGAGAGAACTCAGGAGAAATCAAACCAGCTGTCACCTTGATCTTGGACTTCTACCCTCCAAAACCATGAGGAAATATATTTCTCTTGTCTAAGTCTCCCAATCTATGGTATTTTGTTATGGCAGTCCTAGAAAACTAATAAGAAGTAAAATAAAATATTCACCAGTGTCAAAAATCCTTGCCATATTGGGATGCTGCTCTGCTCCTCAGAGTTTTCAAAGACCAACATGAAGGGAAATTTTCTTCCATTGTGAACTGTCAAAAATGTGCTGAAGGGTACATTAGATGATCTTACTCTCCAGATGATTCATGAGTCCCTCCAAAGGTCACTCTTCCCATTATGACCAGTCTTCTCTTGGGTATAGTATTGAACATGCCTGGGGAGAGCATTCAATAGAAGACAAACAAGACCCAGCAGTAGGACACAAGCAGATCTTAGGAGAGAAGGCTGCCCTAAAAGATTCATCTGTTTCTGTCCATTAGAAGAGTTTTTTTTGAAATACTGCATTTTCTCCCTAATAGGTATGACAGAAGGATTTGGTCCCCGGTGGCAGTCTACTCTGTCCCTCTCCTGGTCAACCTTCTTCTTGCTGGGCTTCCCTATACCTCCTCTGATTCCTCAGGCTCTACAATGAGACACACTCCAGCAGTGTTACTCGAGAGATTTCCTTATCTGCCTCAGTGATTGCTTCTAGCTCAAGTTCTTGTTTTACAATAAACTTAGCAAATCACAACTCTAATTCAGACCAAAAAACTGAATTCCATCCTCTAAAAAACAGTAAGTTATAACAAGTTTCTATATATTCTATCACTGCATTTATACCAAAAAATATAACTTTTTATTTTGTATATTTTTAGATGAGGCAGAAATATTATTTTAATTTTGCTACAAAATAGAACAATACTGTGATATTCTGTCCTTAATAAGGTGGGCTACACTAAATGAACATCAACATTTTGCTTAGCCCTATGATATGCTGACAATGACTTTATTATCATTTGCAATAACAAAAAGTGAAATTCACAATTACGCTTTCCATTCCTTGAAAAGCAGAAGAGACTCAGTGTAAACTCCATGTACATGAGTTCAGACATAAGGAATGTGACCAATAGCAGTTATCATGTAGACTCTTTAGAGTCAGCTCCCATCTGGCTCTGTTGAATTTTCCACTTTAGCCAGAAGGTATTACTGACTCCCAACAAAGACTCGGGAAACTCCTGGACCAAAGAAATTATAGTTTTGATGGAACAGCAGTTTTGGGGGTGTGTTACCAGAGAAAGCACCAGGCTGCCCTGACAAAATACTTCATTTATCATCAAGTTACTGTTGGCATATCTCTACCCTTCGGAAGTTATCCTAGAATTGCCTCTCATCCCAGCGCCTGCTCCTCCCCCACATATTTTGCTTCCTATTTGTCTGCCCATTTGGGCTCATGACTACATCATCAGATGTACCACTCTCCAGCCCACTTCCTAGCCCTTTTTTTTTTAACGTTCTGATCCCTGGAAGTTATCCAGTGTGCTCTCTTGGTTTCACAAGTGACCCAGGTAGTGTTCAACAATTCACAATGAATCTACTTATTCCTGAAATCACTGCTGATGCCATCTTCCCGTAGCCTCCCCGCCACAGTACCTTGGACAACAGCCACTCATCCCCTGGACCATTCCCATCCCAGCTCTTCTGTAGAGCAGCAGAGTGAAAGAAGTTGCTTTGTTATGATTGGGTTTAGTTTGATTCTTTTTGTTTCCATTTCTAACACTCTGCCCAGTAAAGAAGTGGTTTCATTCTTACCCCTTCCCAGTCAAGACAATAGTTCCTGGCTCATACCTTACCCTCACTATCTCAGTCAGGATCACAAAATACCTTCCAGCAGTGCCCTACTTCTACCAAATATTCAGCCACTTCCACCCTGAGTCCTGTTGCAAACATTAAAACAATTCTCTTGTTTCCTTTTCAACTTTGCTTACATCAGTGTGATTTTCCATTTCTTTAAATATTTTCTAAACTCTCTTGCACTTAAACCCAGGTTGTAATGTTGTAAGTAGTTAAAGCAAAACAAAACAAACAAAATAATAGCTTCAGGGTGTTGTTTTTTAAAAGCCTAAAAAAAAAAAAAAATCAAAACCATTGTTCCCAGAGTAGCCCATTGAAGATGACTGGCATCTTGAAGCATATATACATTGTCATTCTATCTCAGAGACAGGCATCCATGATGGCTCCTCCTAGCAGCTGCCTTTCCTGCTGTCTTGCTTCTGTGCACCTTGGAGGAGGTCCCTGCCCCTCCCCTCAGAGGCACCCATTTCAGGTTGCCATCTCACAGTGACTGAGGAGTTCATTTGACACTCATTCACCCCATGCATCCACAAGTGTGATTACAATGCAGTTTTCTCTTTGAATAAACAATGTAGATCTGACAGTTTCTGAATTTGCCCTGAAAGTGGAGGTCACTTTCAGAAAAACTTTTTGCTTTCTCTACAAAGCTTCTTTACTCAGACTTGTGCAAATAGCTACTGCTCATTATTGCTCTTAGTAAAAGGAAGGAAAGGGGAAAAAATTTTTTAAAGTAACACATATATTGAGCAGAACACATATACTGACATCAAAAGCCTCCCTGTATGTTGAATGTTTGCACGTGCATTTTAATTTTTGCAGAAACTGAGTCTAATTTGAACACCAAATCCACATTTCTTCACATTATATCCCACTGCCATGCCCCATATAGAGCTGGTATATTTTTAATAAATAGGGGAGAGGGGGCGGAATGTATGGGATAAGTGACCATTGTGCTAAAAAGAATTGCTTATAACACATCTATGGCTGTTCTAGTCTCTCATTAACCTTAACTCATCAAGTCTCTTATTCATTTACTTTTCACCTACACAGTGTGATCTGAGAAACAAAAAAACATGTCCTTCCACCTTTTGAAGACAAAACCTGAAACTTTAGCTTCACTCCCCTCCATTCATTTTGGATAAAGGATGTGTAATCGTCAAGAACTCCTATTTAAAGATGCTATGTAGATTCTGAAATATATTTGCTGATACCCAATATGACCACCTAGTAGTACTCTTGCCTGGAAAATCCCATGGATGGAGGAGCCTGGTAGGCTGCAGTCCATGGAGTTGCTAAGGGTCGGACATGACTCAGCGACTTCACTTTCACTTTTCACTTTCACACATTGGAGAAGGAAATGGCAACCCACTCCAGTGTTCTTGCCTGGAGAATCCCAGGGATGGGGGAGCCTGGGGGGCTGCCGTCTATGGGGTCACACAGAGTCGGACACGACTGAAGTGACTTAGCAGCAGCAGCAGCAGCAGCAGTAGACAAATAAACAGAATATTTACTTGATTTAATAGCTAACAGAGTGAACCTCAGTAATAGGGCATTGGATAGCTTAGTTTTGGTGAGAAAAATGAGGACGAGAACATGGAGGAAATGCAAAATCTAAAGTCCAAAGCACTGAAGTAAGAACAGCTTGGGAAGGGCAGTCAAGTGGAAACAGAAGCCATTTTACAAATCAGGGAAGAGTTGAAACCCTCAAGGCAGAAGAAGGTGGTAGAAAGAGAAAAACAGAGAAGTATCATATTGTCACATTGCTTATTTCACTTATACGCAGAGTACATCATATGAAATGTCAGATTGGATGAAGCACAAGCTGGAATCAAGATTTCCAGGAGAAATATCAATAACCTCAGATATGCAGATGACACACCCTTATGGCAGAAAGTGAAGAGGAACTAAAGAGCCTCTTGATGAAAGTGAAAGAGGAGAGTGAAAAGGCTGGCTTAAAGCTCAACATTCAAAAAACTAAAATCATGGCATCTGGTCCCATCACTTCATGGCAAATAGATGGGGAAACAATGGAAATGGTGACAGACTTTATTTTCTTGGGTTCCAAAATCACTGCAGATGGTGACTGCAGTCATGAAATTAAAACATGTTTGTCCCTTGGAAGAAAAGCTATGACAAACCTAGACAGCATATTAAAAAGTAGAGACATTACTTTACCAACAAAGGTCTGCACAGTCAAAGCTATGGTTTTTCCAGTAGTCATGTATGGATGTTAGAGTTGGACCACAAAAAATGCTGAGGACTGAAGAATTGATGCTTTAAACTGTGGTGTTGGAGAAGACTCTTGAGATTCTCTTGGACTGCAAGGAGATCGAACCAGTCAATCCTAAAGGAAAGCAGTCCTGAATATTCATTGGAAGGAAGGACTGATGCTAAAGCTGAAGCTCCAATACTTTGGCCACCTAATGAGAACTGACTTATTTGAAAAGACCCTGATGCTGGGAAGATTGAAGGCAGGAGAAGGAGACGATAGAGGATGAGATGGTTGGATGGCATCACCGACTCGATGAACATGAGTTTGAGCAAGTTTGGGGACTTGCGATGGACAGGGAAACCTGGAGTGTTGTCCATGGTGTCACAAAGAGTCAGGCATGACCGAGCAACTGAACTGACTGAAACCCAATATTGGCTTAAGGACAACCCCACCCAAACTATTTAGAGGAAAGAGCTGGAACAACTAATGAGAAACTAGTAAAAGAGAAGATAAATTGGGCACAACAGACTCCGGAGCTTATTTCTATTATAGAATATATATCACATATCCCTTTTTGATGAAACTATTTGTCTGTACCTTTCTCCAGGTCATAGGTTTTTAGAAGACAGGGACTCTACATGGAACCAGAGCCTGGTGCACTGCCGGGCACATTATAGAGACTCAATTCATGCCTGAAGGACAAATGAATGAAATCAATTTCCTTTCTTTTCTATTACTCACACATAAAATCATCACTATGAAGAACCAGATATACTTCATATATGGTGACACTTCAGCTGTATACTCAGGATTCTTAGAGGTGCTAGGGCCTTTTGAAAAGTATAAACTGTTTAATTTGCATAAAAGCAAATATCTTTTCTCAGAAATGTAGTACAGTCCAACATCTAACATATATTGTTTTGGTGATAATTTTTGTTATTTGTAATAGGTATTTTACTTATTTTTAGGGGTCTTTGTTTATGGTTAAACATGCTTCTTTACATATTCTATTTTATATAAATCATTTAAATCAAACTATCTCAATTTCTATTACAATTCAATATATGTAAGACAGACAGATTTAGATAAAATATAGCTAATGATTCCAAAACAGTCCCTCTAGACATACTATGTATTTTAAACTTAATTTAATTTCCTTCTTATGTACCAGGGGAAAAACACATGAGTTTTTCTTCCCATGTATCTCTCTTTCCTCATTATTGAAGTATTCATACTGAATTATTTTAAAAAGACAACAGTTAGTATTCAATCAAACAATAAGGGGAACGTGTTCCTTCCCAGTAGTTTAATAATAATTCTTGCAACACTAACCCTGAATATTCATGTTATGGAAATGTGTCCTACTTCTATAGATTTCATCACTGTCAGCTGGTGCCACAGCAGAACACAGGGACAGTTAGTCAGTGTTAATACATTCAGGATTTCAGCAATTACCAAAATGTCTTCCCTGACTTACCATCAATAATTCAACTTTTGAGGAATATTATACTGAGATACAGGAGGCTGACCAGTAAATATTCTGCTATTCTTTGGGAAACAGGGACCTAACTGTATAAAACTGTGATATCACTTTACTCAAGTCTTACTTCAGTGGTATCTGCATGACATAAAGTTGAATGATCAATTCTGTGAAGGAAATGAATCAATCAAGCCAGGTTTTTTTGTCTTCAGGTAATCGACTTAGAGCATATTTATTTTTTCCCTCATTTTGCTGTTAGAACATAGTTTGTCACTGGTCTGATATTCATCATCCTCAGTCCTCAAAATTTATTAATAATGCTTTAACCTTAATTCTGACCTTAGTCTAGTCAATATGTCTAGTATTCAGTTTCTTCACCTGTAAAACGAGAAAGTTGGATTGGGTTGGGGTGAACAAATTTGCTCTATAAAGAGACAGATAAAAAGCATTTTATGCTTTGAGGGACATATAGGCTCTACAGCAAATAATCAGCTCTGCAGTTTTAACACAAAAGCAGCCATATGTAATAAGTAAATGCATAAGCATGTCTGTGTTCTGATAAAATGTTATTTATAAAAATAAGCAAGTAGAAGGACAGATTTAGCTCTGTCCAATAGCTTGCCAATCACCGTCAGGTCTCTCAAATCAATGATTCTATATGCTCGATACATATAAGCCTCCTGAGAAGCACAAGGGGGAATGAACTCATCTAGTCCCTCAGTGACCCAGAATTAAAGGAGCACAGAAATTCCCCATTGCCAAAAATTCCTCTGATAAAAATCAAGTAGACCAAAGTAAACCCAGCTGATTAAAAGATTAACAAAGGTCCCACTACTGTCATCAGTGAGTATACATTTTACTGGCAGCCCAGGATACGTACAGATACTAAAAAATTTAGGTCAAAATAAGTTGTTTCTGGATGAGGGGAGAATATCCACATGAGTTTACAAGAAAAAGGATTTCACTCCAGGTTTTTTTGCTTTTGACTGCACTGAAAGAGCTCATTGGCATTAAAACAAATATTAAGTCACACTGCAGCTTCAAATTCAAAGAATATAAAAGAACCATTTTGCATCTCTGTATAGTTATCTATTTCATTGAGTATCTCAGATGATGAAAGCCTCAAAAGTCAAGCTGCTGCTGCTGCTGCTAAGTCACTTCAGTCATGTCCGAGTCTGTGCGACCCCAGAGACGGCAGCCCACCAGGCTCCCCCATCCCTGGGATTCTCCAGGCAAGAACACTGGAGTGGGTTGCCATTTCCTTCTCCAAGGAAATGTGTTAATTCCTTGTGAATGGCTGTCTACAAAGGTCTCCAATTTCATACTGTTCCATCACTATGAATTAAGCACACACCAATACAAACACAGAGGGACCATAACTTGAGAATGCTCATCTGTGGAGAACAAGTAGATAACTTGTGTGCTGAATATTCTGTAACATTCAAAATAATTTTTTTTTAATTTGAGGATATTACTGCTTCCCAAGAAACATGTCCACAGTGACAAAAAAAATCCTAGGATAATAATAATAACAGAGTCCATTTGGTTGAGAAACTTTCTGTTTCTCAACCTCAGCACTATTGACATTTGGGGAAGTCCTGTGCATTGTAGAATTCACAGCATCCCAGGCCTATATCCACTAGATGGAGTATCAGCAGCTCCCTTTTCTCCTCCTTCAGTCATGACAAACAAAAGGTCTCCAGGCTTTAACAGATGTTCTGGGTAGTGGGAAGAAAGGGCAAAATCATAATTTGTTGAGAACCCATGGATTATAGAAACTTGATATCAAATTAGCCATAAATCATCATCACTTCAGGAGTCAAGTGTTATTGCAGACTCAACTTGATATTCACAATATTTTATTACAATGACCTCTAAGTTCTCTTCTGACTAATTATTCCCCGCTCCCAATACATCAGACAATCACCCCGACAACAATGAGAACAAAAGTGCAAGCAACAATATTTAGAGAAAGAGTACCACAAGAGATGTGGGTTCGATTTACGGGTCAGGAAGATCCCCTGAAGGAGGAAATGGCAACCGACTCCAGTACTCTTGCCTGGGAAACTCCATGGACAGAGGAGCCTAGAGGGCTACAGTCCACAGGGTCGCAAAGACGTGGATAGGACGGAGCAACTGAACACATACACACATACATACACATACACACACACACACACACACACACCACTGTCTTAGTCCTTTGTCCTAATCCTAAACAGTATCTAACCCTTGTCCAGGGGCAATGTTACCATTTCTAAATTTTACACACAGGAAAATAAGACCCAACTCTCTATGTATCCCACTTAACTCCTAAATTATCATTCATGAATGCCTGCTCCAGTTACTGGGAAAAAACAGTTACAGAGCCTTAGGTCATAGCTCAGTGACCCAGAACTGAGTCAGTCTGTATGAATTTGAGCTCTTAAGCCCCTGATGTCAAACTCTGTTCTAGGACCTAGGCCTCCTATTATTCCTACTGTTCCTAAATCCCAGCCTAGCTTCCACAGTTTTCTTGGGAAGCAGTGCTTATTCTCCAGACCTCTCTGCTAGATCCCTACTACCTGCTACACACTTCCCAGCTAACCATAATCTATTTGTTGAGATTTCACTGGGTCACTTCCTGCTAATATCTTCCCTGTCTGCCCTTAAAGATAGAACCATGTGGTTCTACTCCACTTCTGTGTTCCAACTAACTCTGTTACATGGGATCTCATTGCTATATCAGATCATAAAATCAATCATCTATGTATTCATTCCAAAACAACCATTAATCATAGAGGGAAAAGAGGAGAGGTAGTAGTGTGTTTCCTTCAAAGGCATCCTACTCTGAAGAGCTTTCTAGTACAACCTAACAACCAGAACCCTGATCAGTAAAAGAAGAATCTGCTCGGGATATGCTGTTATATCGTATTACTACGATATGAGGCTTTCCAACATTTAGTCATGCAGAAATTTCTACTGCTCTCTGGTATTACAGGTAGAGAAGGCAGAACCAGAAAGAAGTCAGTAAGGTGATACTATCCATGAATGGTTCTCCTCTGCCTGGAAAAGTAAAATGGTAGAGATAAAAACAAGTGGAAACAAAACATGAGATATTCATTTTTAAATATTATACAAAATTATTTTGGCCCCAATTTGAGAGAATTAAGTCATGTTTAAATACAAATATAGCAATGTATATTAATGTACCCTTGCTTTAATGGTCATATACCCTGGAAAGTTTATTCAAGCATAAAAGTAACCAGGAAAAATTTAGTCACTAAAGTGATTTTTATTTCACCTCTGAGGTGAGATTAAAGTCTGTCGTTCTTTTCTTAGCTTGTGCTGCACATGGTAAGCATCAGTGGAAAAAATATCTGAAATATAAACATCCTATACTGTGGAGCTTTAACTATATGAGATATAATATCTCCAAAGGCTGGCAGTGAGAAGCTGGCTACTGTGCAAATCCTAATGACAAAGAGAACTGTCCAACTGCTCAGGGTGAGGTTACTTCCACATATACATCTAGAGTTGAGCCTAGCAGCAGAGAGAGATCACAGTAATATTACAATTCAAGGAAGGTCCATCTGGTTGGAAGTAAATACCCAGCCACTCGCTCAAAGACTGGTGAAAGGAACAAGAAGACAAGATTGACAAGATTCTAGAATGGCTATCATGCCTCAGTAAAACATCCTGGGTTCCAGATCAACAATTTAGTCCCAGTTGGAAACAGAACTGTATATCAGGAATAAAGTCAGAAATCCAGAAAGTTAGTTTCCATAATCCATCCACTAGAAAGGATGAAGTTCTAGCCGAGTCTTACTCATTCATTCATTCATTTATATAATCCTTTGTTCAACAAATTCACACTAAACACTGTTCCTGTCCCAACAGATTCAACAGGGGAAAAAAAGCTTGTCCCTGCTCTTGTAAAGAGCTTTGCTAGTATTGTTTTGGTGTTTGAGTACTGATGAATATTTAGGTTAAAAAACATCATCAAGACAGAGCTGTTGGCCACTACTAGTGCTAGCAAGATTGAACTGCCTGTGCCCATGATTCTGAGCCAGTCCATAGGCAGACAGATCAGTAGCAAGAAAAGAAATGTAGTTCTGCCATCTTATAAACATATATTAAATAATATAGGCCGTGATGACGATGATAATGAGTAGTATATAACTGTTTCATGATTCAACCAAGAGACTGAAATTATACCAGCTATTTAAACAGAAATTAGTATAAAGTATTTTTATATTCACTAGTTTGTTGTATTTTTTTAAATTCCACATATAACTGATATCATATAGTATTTGTCTTTCAACTAAGTAGTGAATATAACAAAAAGAAGCAGACTCAGAAATACAGAAAACAAACTAATGGTTACCAATGGAAAGAGGGAAGAGAGAGGAGCAATAAATGGGTAGAGAAATGAAGAAATATGGAGTATTATATATGAAATAAGCTACCAAGATATAGCATACAACATGGGGTATATGGACAATATTTTATAAGAACTATAAATAGAATATTTTAAAAATTGTGGATCATTATATTGTACACCTGTATCTTACATAATATTGAACAGCAACTATATAGCAACAAAAAAATGTTAATTCAATAAAAGTTGTTAATTATCTAGTGAAAAAACAAAAAGAATTCTGAGGTATCATAGAAATAGTAACTACAAGATGCAACTGCCACCCCTGAGTTTGAAGGAATAAGGAAATAAGTTGGAATTATTAACAGAAGCCTAGAGGACAGACTCCACGGTGCTGAAACTCACACTTCTTAGAAGGGCGGACACCCAGATAATGAATACTAGGTCCCTAAGCTCAGAAGTAGGAGGCATTCTAGACCTGGGAGGGAATTATCCCAGATGTCTGAAGATGGGAAACTGGCCAACAGTTTCTGGGGTCTCTAAGTGTTGGTTCTAGGGATTTTGAGAAAAAGCGGAAAACTGAACGCAACTGCTGCTATTGGAACAAACCACAGAGGAAAAGAAGCATTACTGGGGTGATGTTCACAGGGAAAAAAAAAACAACAGTAAATAGATAGAAAGAAAAAGACAAAACAACAGTAGAAAGGAAAAAGCATGTTTCATCTACTTCCTCCTGCTTGCCGTCTCCCTCTAGCACCTGCCACTGACAGAATCAAACCAATTGACAAAGCAGAAATGTTATTTGCAGACACCCATTCTCAGTATCAAAAAGCAAAATACAGAAGAGTGGTTTGAAAGCTGAGAGATAATAGTTTAATAACCATCCCAGCAATCTAGAGCAAATTCTTTACCTTTTTGAGACACTGGCTTTTCAAATAAGGGCATAATGCCTACCACAAGAAGAAGTTTTGAGAATTAGACAAAACATATACACAAAGTACTTTATATACTGCCTGAGAAATAAAATGTGGGGCTTTTTTGCAACAATTAATGGTTTCCACTCCTAATTCATCCTTCCAAGTACATCTGCCACCCTTGTCTTCCTTAAACAATTACTTTGTAGAACCCCAGGTGTGGCCTAATCTTACCAGAATGTATCTCAGCAGGAAAAGTCTATTTATAAGACCTCAATCAACAGGGAGCTCTTCTAAATTGGGGACCATATTTTGGCTCTTGTATTTTCACTTCCATTCCTCCCTATCATCCTGCTGCTGCTGCTGCTAAGTCACTTCAGTCATGTCCGACTCTGTGACCCCATAGACAACCTCCTACCAGGCTCCCCATCCCTGGGATTCTCCAGGCAAGAACCTGCCAAAAAACATCACCCACACACTTCCTTGCCCCTGCCACCATCAGTCCAATAGGGTGGCTTTCCATTAAGACACATTCAAGTTCCATCCTCCCACCCCATGTACAGCTCTAGCAATATTTCAAACTTGATCCAATATCTCTCACCCTAAAGAATTGTCTTCAATATCTTATGGCCTGGGAGGATCACATGCCCATAAAGTAGACATAAGGACTCACTATCATTTTCCTGATGTCCTCTATCTAGCAGCCATTTTCCTCAGTGACATTCCAGATATCAGAGATCTAAGACCTAGGAAGGAGAATTACTGAAAGTTGAGCAGTATTAGATGCTTTATGGCACATTTTTGAGGCAAGAGCCACCATGGCCATGAATGACCCATAAAAAACAACTACAAAAATCAAAATATAGTTCTTCAAGGATCTCACCTAAAACTGTGGGTTCCTAATAGTTCATTCCCTCCCTGACCATGGTTCATGTTTCTATCTTTATTGACCATAAGACCTTGGGAAATTTTCTTAAACCTCTAAGCCTCATTTAATTCCTTGTGAAATGGGATCCCTAACATTATCTCATACTTGTGTTGCAGAATTAAATAAAGCCATACAAGTTCAAGGAGAATAAAGAAATGGGGAGTTGTTTATTCAGTATAGAGTTTCAGTTTTACAAGATGAAAGACTTCTGGAAATATGTTGCACAGCAATGTGAATACATTTAACACTACTGAACTGTACATTTAAATGGTTACAAAGGTAAATTTTATGTTCTGTGTTTTTAACACAATTTTTAAAAAATGTTTGCTGAATGAATGAAAGAAAAGTTCTTATCATGTGCACAAGCATGCATATACACAACACAGGTTCATAACAATACCTGGCACATCATAAGCATTCAAATATCTATGGGCTTCTTCTTTTCCTTCCTTTGAATCTCCCAACAATCTCTTGACTTCAGCCTCACTATGTAGACCTAATCACATTCTGTCCAGTGCTACTCCCTCACAGTTCAGTTTGGGCATGCTTTATCTTGCCAAATGGACTGCCAACTCCTGCAGAGAGGGCATCATATATTATACGATTTTTTTATGTTCCACTTCACATCCAGTGCAATTTTTCCATTAACTGTTGACTGAGATTCTACTTCAAATGACATGGACCTTCCCAGAAGCAAAACATTCCAGTTGCCACTGACTACTCTTAGTCCTCCATTCATCACGACAGATCAAAACTTATTGACTTGTTATTTATATAGAGATCTCCATTAGGAAGAGTGAATAAGAACAATGGAAGGGAAAGATAGGAATAAAACTAAATAATATATAAGATATGACTGTCCTCAAAAGGCTTAAAATCTATTTGCACAGACAAAGCAAACATAAAGAGGTTGGTAAAACTGCAAGGAAAAAATGCTAAGTGTCCACAGAATGTTAAGGACAGCAATGGATACTTCAGGGAAATTAAATAAGAGATGATCTTTAGGAAAACACAAGCACTAAAGTACATGTTCTTTATAATTCGATGATTCTGCAGGGGAAAAATACACCTACTTACTAACTCTGAGATAAAATTATTATATATTTTCAAGGTAATATTAATAACAACAACATTATTTCAGGCAATGCAGTAGACTCTACATACTGTCACTAATTCTTAAAAAAAAAAAAAAGGAGGGGGTGGTATAATCCTTGTATATATAGAAACAGTGTGAAAGAAACTAAATACTTCTCTACAGATGTAGAGATAATAAGTATTAGATTTGAACACATCTGACTCCAAAGCATGAATTCTTCCCATGATACAACTCATTCTTTCATCAAACATTTATTGAGCAAGTGTTGTGCTGAAGATAGAAAACTAAATAAAACATGATTTCTTCCTTCTAGTAGTTCTGGTCTGATGAGGAGGCAGTTATATAAAGAAACCACTTCAACAAAATGTGATGAGTCCAAAAATAGAGACTTGCCGAGTAAGTTATGGAGCACATAGGAAAGAAACCTAATCCATCCTGGGAAATCCTGGAAGATTTTCTGGAGGAATATAATTCTTTGTTAAGTCTTAAAAAATTAAAAAAAAAAAACAATAATAGCTTACATTTGTGTATTTACCGTCAAGGTGTGAGTTGCTCAGTCATATCCAACTCTTTGCGATCCCATGGACTGTAGCCCTCCAGGCTCCTCTGTCCATGGGATTTCCCAGGCAAGAGTACTGGAGTGGGTTGCCATTCGTTTCTCCAGGGAATCTTCCCAACCCAAGCACCGAACCCAGGTCTCCAACACCGCAGGCAGATTCTTTACCACCTGAGCCACCTAGGCATATACTCTTATTAGCCCTGATTTACAGTTGAGAAAAACTGAAGTGAGCAACTTACATCATTTATAAATACGTGGCAGAACCAGGGTATGAACCTATTTTCTCTTAACCTCTACAGTATACTGCAAATGAGTAGGAGTTTACTAGAAAAGTGGACTGAAGAGGAGCAGTTTTTTGCAAAGGAAAATTGAGAGCAATGTTCAGGCCAATAAACTGCACAGTATGGGATGTGTAAGGAGTAGAGTATAACTGAAGCAGGAAATAACAAGAGATGAAATTAGAGAATTACAGGCCAGACCACAAAAGGTCTTGTGTAACATCCTAGGCTGTTAGAATTTCTCCTATAAATTCTGGAGGAATATCTTCAGATTCATACATTAATAAACAATTATGCCAGCTATTTGAAGGATGAATATCAGTTAAGACTGGAGGGAATAGAGTCCATTAGCAGACAGTCATTATTATCATTATTATTATAAAAAACAAATAACAAATTTAACAATTTTAATATACAGTGCAGTACGGAAATCTTTTTAATATGCAACAGAGAGAGGATAAAAACCTGAAATTGGGTAGAGAGAACAAGATGGAAAACTAGGAAATAAGACATGTCTGAATGGAATAATAGGCAGAACTTGGTGATGAACTGAATGTGCCTAGCTTCCTGACCATCAGTTTCCTTTTTTAAATAATTTATTCAGGATAAGAGAAAGCATAAATGTATGCATTTGTCCTTTCTGAACTGGTTTCACATAGCACTAGGCATGACAGTAATAAAAATGATTAAGACATACTTTTCATCCTAGAAGAACCTGCAGTCTGGAGCAGGGGTTAAGAACAAGATAAGCGCAATACAGGGTTTTGGGTATGAAAGAAACAGGTACAATATGCCCCAAGGATTCAAGGCAGGAATAATCAGCCCCAACCCAGAGAGATCAAAGAAGGGTTGAAGGACAAGATGCCTCAAACAAATCTGAAGAAACAAGCAGGCACATTCAGTGGATCATGTATTACTTACAGTGAGTGTTTCTCCAGTGTAGTGTGGCCAGAACACAGCAGAACAAATAGTTTCAATGAATTATGCACAGGAGGTGACGGGAGGCAAGATGAATAGTGGATCCCTGAAGGTATCAGAAGTAGAACAGGAATTTGTTAGTTGCTAGTTCCTCAAAGTACAAGAGGGAAAGTGAAGTCAAAAAAGATGAAGGTGGAGGACAAGACAGTGATCTGCAATAAAACTACAAAAAGTGTTTTGGTTTGTAGAGCTGTTTTACAGTGCCATCTGGGACTGCATCAGGGAGCTGCTCTGGTGGCTCAGATGGTAAAATCATCTGCTTGCAATGCTGGAGACCCGGATTCAACCCCTGGGTTGGGAAGATCCCCCGGAGAAGGAAACGGCAACCCACGCCAGTACTCTTGCCTGGAAAATTCCATGGATGGAGGAACCTCATAGGTTACAGTCCATGGGGTCGCAGAGTCGGACACTTCAGAGCAACTTTGCTTTCACATTTTCACTTTTTCTGGGGCCGTGTCATCACACTCCATCTAGCCCCACCTTGAGGCACAGAGACAGAGCTCAGTATGCTTGGAGAAGTGTGTAAGTCTATTAGTTCTACCCGAAAACCTTGCATTTCCCATAACTGTAGGATTTTTATCTTGAGATTCATAGTTAGGGGTATGTGCATCAGGCAGTTTCTACAGATCTTCTAAAGGATTTTAAAAGCCTCACTGCCTCAGTCACAAATATTGATCTTTGTGAAGAGAAGTGCCTTTTTTGACACATGTGTTTATATAAACATTATTTTTTCTAAATGCAAGGCCCAATGTCAAAAAAGCAATATTATTTATGAATATAAACTCTCAGACTTGAATAAGAACATCTTTTTTTAACCTGTCTAATATACAATACCTATACAAACAATTCCTAAATCTCAAGCATCTTTCTGGAAATGGTTCTTTATTCCCTTCTAAAGTCAAGTTTCTACTGTTATCCCTAACAATTAAATAAGAAATAAGGAAATTCAGTTACTGAAATTTATCACAGACTTTCTATATTATTAAACATATTCTCTTCAACACAGCAGCATAAGCTATAAATCTAGTTCTTTGATTCTGAATAATCTCAATATTCTTTATAGAGAGGCTTAAAAATGTTTTTCTTTAAGAAAAATAAAATAATTTATCTAGTGGAAAAATGTCTAATAAAGTCATTTTAATTAGATACACACATTAATCATAAAATGGTACAAAATAGAGTGACATTTCTCCAATTATTATAATGAAATCTAATGAAAATGGTTAGAATATAAACAGATCAGAGAGACTATGAAAGTCAGTGTTATCTGAGGTAATTTTATCATTATTTAGTAAATGATATGTCTCCCAGGATAAACTATCCATGTCTCCCAGGATAAAACAACAGATTCTCATTATATGAGGGTGACTTACTTGGAACTGGGAACCAAAACTATTTCTCACGACCAGCCACCCCAAGTCCAATCCCCACATACAGGAGTATCAAAATCTCTGATCACACTCCAAAATGAAGACAGATGGTTATAGAATTTTCACATATTCAGTACATGAAAAATATAAACCAGAGTTATGACATCAGAAGACAGGAGGCTAAGACCTAGTGATTCCTGCTTTTTCACACATAATAGCATGTTTATTCATCCCACTGTACTTCTACTGTTGCCCAGAGGGAGAATAAAGTGCCTGAAGTTTCAACTGATAAAGATGACTCATCCTGAAACTTGCTGAGTAGTTTATGAGGGTTTACAATGTGTGTGGATTGCTGCTTATGTCTTGTATGCTGGGCAATGGCCAGGATGAAATGAGGCCAAAGAGTCTGATAAAATGGAAAATAAAAATCTATGGCAGTCATATATAAAAATGACAATGTGTGTATCATAAATCTTTACACATTTTAGCATATGGTGAATATATATTCAATATAAATGCTAAAGAAAAGGTCTTTAGCACAAATTGACCAGCTTAAACGCTGGAAAAAATACAAATTAACAAAAAAGAAATCCAAAGGAAAATTAACATCTCATAAATGTCTCAAGGGTGAAAAATACTGCTGTCTCCACAACGTAGGAAAGAAACAATTTCTGGTAATAAATTCTACCAGATATTTTTAGTGTTATTTCTATTGCTTTTAAAAACACACTTTTAACTGTCCTACATATTTCCTTGAGCATACAAAAAAAAATCAGAGTTCTGGGGAATAGCCAAATGACAGAGAAGGAAGGCCTGAGTGCATCTCCTCCCATAGGCACACCAAAATTGCAACTATTTACAGAACAGCTATCTATGAGAACCAGCTGATGACTAGCAGAGAAGATTTTCCACAACTACAGATAAGAAAAACAAACCACAACCAGGTGGTAGGAGGGGCAGAGACATGACGTAATCAAGACCCACAGTCCCAGGTAGGCAACCCACAAATGGGAAGGTAACCACAACTGTGAAAGTTCTTCCTAAGAAGCAAGAGATCCAAGCTTCAGACCAGGCTCCTCAGCTTGGGGATCCTGCTCCAGAATGAAGAACCCCCAAAACATCAGGCTTTGAAGGTTAGTAGAGCTTACACATAGGAGAGCCATAGAGGGCTGTTGGAAATGAGAGATTTCAGGCACTCAAAAATCTCACATGCTTCAAGTTCCAGCACAGAGACTATAATTTGAAAGGAGCCTGGGTTAGACCACTTGCTAATCTTGGAAAGCCTCCTAAAGGGGTAGGAAGCAACTGGGACTCCTCCTGAAGACACAGACACTGGTAGCAGCCAATCTGGGGAGCTTGATCTACCAGAAGGACACAGGTATGGCATGTACCATTTTGGAGTCCTCCTCCTAACTTATTAGTACTAAGGGCTTATCTGCCCACCAGTGGGCCAGTACCAACCTCAAGACCCACCAGACAATGGAGACAGCCATGCTGAGACCTAAGTGTCCACTAACAGATGAATGGATAAAGAAGATGTGGTATGCAACTGAGTATTTTTCAGCTATAAAAAAGAATGAAACCATTTGCAACAATACGGATGCACCTAGAGGGTATTATGCTAAGTGAAATAACTCAGACAGAGAAAGACAAATACTATATGATTTTACTTATTTTAGAATCCAAAACAAAACATAACAGACATAGAACAAATTAGTCATTGCCACAGGGGAGAGAAGTGATGGGATGAGTGAAATAGGTGAGGGAGATTAAGAGAGGTACAAACTTCCAGTTATCAAGTAAGTCACAGGGATGTAATGTACAGTATGGGGAATATAGTCAATAATACTGTAACAACTTTGTATGGTGACAGATGGTAACTAGATTTATCATGGTGATCATTTTGTAACACAAAAAATAATATTGAATCACTACGTTGTAGACTTGAAACTAATATAAATATTAAGTCAGTTATAATTCAATTAAAAAATGAATTAAGCAAAACAAATTAAGAGACTCCACTTACCACAGAATAGCTCCAAAGCAGGCAATACTATTTCCACTACTAAAAGTATTCGAAATATGTACCAACATTCTAATACAAGAGAACTGTTCCCTACAAGGCTCTCTCAACAAAGTGAGGTGTTTTCACAAACAGGATTCAAAGGAAATAGAAGTCATGACGGCTTTTGCAGTTTCTCAAAGCATGATCAACAAAGCAACTCCCCATATCTGTGTCATGAGGCTAATTCCGACTGGTAGCAATGAAAATACTAATATATTACCTGCACTCATTTGATATAATTTAAGGTTTGAGTGAACTCCGGGAGTTGGTGATGGACAGGGAGGCCTGGCGTGCTGTGATTCATGGGGTTGCGGAGAGTTGGACACGACTGAGTGACTGAACTGAACTGAACTGAAGTACCTCCAACTGATGACTGATGAGGCTTTAAAAAAATTCTACTTAGGCCTCCTCTCCTCTGTCCTTCCTTCCTCTCACTCTATCCATTTCTCCATCGTTTCATCTTGTCTTTTCTTTTGTCCAACAGTGGAAAAAATGGGTGCCAGTAGGTCTACATGTACCACAATTCCTATCACAGGCTACATTTGAAGACAAATGGATCATCACCCAAAGTACATCTGTCAATTTTTCACATCACCTATCTCCATAGAAAAAATTCTATTTCATATTTATCTAGGTGCCTACATCAAAAGCATAGGCAAACTTTATTTTCTTGGACTCCAAAATCACTGTACAGTGACTGCAGCCATGAAATTAAAGGACACTTGCTACTTAAAAGAAAAGCTATGATAAACCTAGATAGTATATTAAAAAACAGAGATATTACTTTGCCAACAAAGGTCAGTATAATCAAACTATGGTTTTTCCAGTAGTCACATATAGATGTGAGATGGGCCATTAAGAAAGTTGAGCATGGAAAAATTGATGCTTTTGAACTGTGGTGTCAGAGAAGACTCTTGAGAGTCTCTTTGACCACAAGGAGATCAAACCAGTCAATCCTGAGGGAAATCAGTTCTGAATATTCATTGGAAGGACTGATGCTGAAGCTGAAGCTCCAAATCTTTGGCCACCTGATGCGAAGAGTTGACTCACTGGAAAAGACCCTGATGCTGCGAAAGATTGAAGCAGGAGGAGAATGGGACCCCCAACAGAGAACAAGATGGTTGGATGGCATCACCAACTCAATGGACATGAATTTGAGCAAGCTCTGGGAGATGGTGAAGGACAGGGAAGCCTGGCGTGCTGCAGACCATGGGGTCACAAAGAGTATGACAGGACTGTGCAACTGAACAACAACAGCAATACATCAGTAAGTCTACATTGAAAAACACATAAAAATTCTAATAATTTTGTTGCACACTGGTTTGACTGTAGCATGTGTATATAAAGATCTAAATTAACTAACAATGAACCAAGCTACTTAGCTTTACATCCCAACTTACGTGCTTGGAAACACATAAAACTAGGCAATTTTAATTTTATACTATTAAGGGCTGACAGGGACCCTGGTATCATTAAAGCCAAGTCCTATAAATATAAAAATATATGTTTATATTTTCCAGAAAACCCAGGTTTGTCAAGAGATCTCTCTAGTTTTATTAATATAAAAATCAATTTTATTATTTCAGGGTTATCTCAGTGACAGATAACTGTCTGAAAATTGATCATCTGCTTCCTTTTCACAGTGATTAAGAACTGCCTCATTAACAGAAGGTAGAGAATTACATGGCTCTAACATGCTTAATGTTATCTGAATCTAAACAAATGTGATAAGTGAAATCAAATTCAATCAAAAGAAACATTACCACTTTCTCAATGATTAAAGTAAAACCAGTGATCTAACAAAAAAATTAAGAGCCCATTCAAAAGTGACTCAAAACTTAACTTAGGAGTTCCTAATGTTAAGGCTTAATTCTATTCTGTCAGCTGGCATCAATATAAACTCTGTATCTGTCCAACTTAGAGAATCTCTTGATTAAGAAATCTAAGGTTCAACTCTCACTCACAGTATCTAAACTTTGGTTTTTGACTGTGATGGATGATGAAGGGGGTAAAATGCAAATATTCTCTGCTTGCCTCAATGATCCATAGCAAGCACTGTTCTAATTAATCTTGCCAGTGACAAAAGCCATGATCCACAAGAACTTACCTTCTCAGCCAAGCTGCTATTCTGTATCCTGTACAGCTCAGTGCAGAATTCTGTGCTACCTTATAGAGTATAGCTGGTACTGGATGCTCCACCCAGATTCCTTCCTCAAGGATAAAGCATCCTTCTCTCAGCTGTTGGGAATACCGTCTTTTGACAGTTCACATTTGGGTCCCTCACAGAGAAATGCCCTTGGCCACAAAGAACTACCTCACTTAAAGTTAAGCTCCTTCTCAGGGGAGAGCCCACAGTCAATGAGCTTGACTATGGAACAAAGAACCCCTTGCTTCAATACAGAGTATCTCTGAAAGGACATCCCAGCTCCAGAGCTCCTAGAGTCTCTACTGATGCTCAGTTGCATTGAGGGTCAATGTCTCCCTCTTGCTGATCCTCCTTTTCTCACTTCCTTACATATGCACTCTGAAGACCACTTGTCAAATAACCTCTTCATCTCAGAATCTATTTCCATGCAGCCTAATCTAAGACTCAAGTCAATAATTATGAAAGGCAAATACACTAGTATACAGTAATTTTGCTGACTTCACAGATCTTGGTGTCAGTCTTAATCTTCTGTTATAGATGTCAACCTTTTAATCAAGGCAGAGAAAAGATCTAAACTTTAATTCATCACTAAATGACTCCAGTTCCCATTTAATTGCAAAAAAAAATTTAGGAGCCAACTCATTGGTATTATAGGTTACTTTATTTCTATCCTTTCTCCTGAACAATTCTGAATGTTTGGCAAAAATTATTGGATAATTTTGTTACTCAATCATAAGAAATACTCTAGATGAAATTCTAATTGAAAGCATAAGAAGAAAAGGAGAATAAAAATGATTTGTCCACAATAGACCTCTATGTTCCCAAAGATGGGACAAATGTACTTTTGTTGGATTTATAAAGATCCAGGCCTTTTCTGATCAAAATATAAAAGAATTATTAGAACAGCATCTACTTTTTATGTTTTCAATCTCTTAAAATCTCCTTTGGAAAGGAATGAAAGGTTTCCATGGAATCAACTGATTCTTTTATTCTATTCACTCTTCAATCCAAAGAATATGAAAACATCCTAAGTTTTGAGTTCTTTGTTTTTTGGTTTGTTCATTTTTTTTCAGTTTTGTTGTTGTTTTAGTACCACTATTTTGAACAATAGAAATAAAACCAGTTGGTCTGCCTAACTGTAGTCTCATTTGTCTTAGTTAATACAAACTAAGTTACTCTTCTAAACCATATGGACACACAGAAAATTAAATAGATCAGAGTACAACAGCAAATGCTGATGTGTCGTTCTTTTTAAAAGATGTAACTATTATATATAGATATAAGTTGTCACACAGAAAAGAAAGCTTGCCTACAAAAATGCATCTTCTGTTTCCTTTAAGTAGAAATTTCTGACAAGGACAAATAAAATCACTAATTTGACAATGTTTTCCAATAACTGAATGACAAGAATCTATTCCTGTTGCGGATAGGAAGATGCACATGTAGACAAAGATTCATTCTTTTATGTTTCAGGGGGGAAATAAAATAATATGCCTTTTTCTTTCACTCCCAGTGAATTAAACCTATACTAGTATCTCCAGATTTTTCTACAGTTATCCCTCAGCATTCACAGGGAATTGGTTCAAGGACCCACCAAAGACACAAATAACTGAGTATGCTTAACTCTCATAGTGGACCCTCTGTATCCATGGGTGCTGAACCAGCAGATTCAGAACCAGCATAGGTGGAAAGCCAACTGTATATCTGTTGAAAGAAATCTGCTTATAAGTGGACTCGCACAATGCAAACCCATGTTGTTCAAGGGTCAACGGAACTATGTACTTTTATGAATAAAAATGTATTAAATCTTCACATATATAACATATAAATTATATCATTTACTGTGCTAGTAGGTACATTTCAAAACATACAATAACAGAAATATTATGAAAAACAAATTAAATGAAATTAAAATTTTATGTAATACCAGTTTATTAATTAGTGGTCCAAAAATCTTTCCTCACATTAATAACTTCAAAATAAAGATCAATGCAATCAAATATACACCATCTCCTTCAAACTTAGCTTAACATTTATTGATGCTGTGATTCAAAGGTCTGGTACTTAATTCAATTCTGGTTGCCATAATCTAGAAAGAAAATGCTACACAAAGATAAAAAGATCCAAATAGATGAGGCACATTATTGGCTGTGCTTATTAAATCATGAAATTCATTTTGTAATCATTTGAGTGGTTAGTATTATATTTAACCCATGGGGGTTTTTGTAAGAATCTTTGAAAGTTATTTGAACCAAAACTAGATAGCACAATATGCTCATCTACTAAACAAGAAAGACAAGAGCCACAAAAAACTATTATATGTTGAAAGTGAACTAATAAATATGGGCATGATGTTTGACTCCCATTCTTTCTAGAATAGCTGGGAGACTCTTTAGAACCCATGACTATTTGACAAGTGGGCAGTTTAAGGCACTAGTGTTAAACCATGTGATAAATGTTAGAACATTTGTATTTCTTACTTTCCAGAGGAAATTAATTATAAAAAGACTTTGAACATTTTCTTCCCAAACTCTCTGGCAATCCAGGGATAAAATATCTGACCTAAAAAACTGATACTAAGGAATTGCTTTGAGAAGACACCAAAATTTTAACCTAGGTTTTCTTTCAGGCTTTGCTTCAAGCACCTAGATAGTATAACAAGCTGGGTCAGCATATTTCCAGATCAGCACACTGCACATATTTTGTACTCACATGCTCAAAAGTCAAATATACAGTTGACCCTTAAATGACACGGGGGTAAGGGCACCAACTCCCATGCAGTCAAAACTTTCTGACTCTCCAATATCTTAACTACAACAGCCTATTGTTGAATAGAAGCCCTACCAATAACATGAACAGTCAATTAACACATATTTTGTATATGTTTTATACCCTGTATTCTTATAATAAAGAAAGTAGAGAAAATAAAATAGTAAGAAAACCAAATGGAAAATAGATTTAAAATACTATATTTATAGATGGCATAAGTTTACATCATCTGTCTATAAAATAAATTGTCTGTCAGTACCAGACTGAGGGCAGGAGGAGAAGAGGATGACAGAAGATGAGATGGTTCAGTGGCATCACTGACTCAATCGACATGAGTTTGAGCAAACTCTAGGAGATAGTGAAGGACAAGGAAGCCTGGTGTGCTGCAGTGATAGGTCACAAAGAATTGGACACAACATAGTGACTGAATAACAACCTACATTAATACTACATTAAATGACACAAGATACTGTAGTTGTTATACAGAATACTAACACTACAAATCAAAAAGATAATATGAAAAAGAAATTCATATTTACAGGTAGAACAATTCATGCATTCATAATGAAGAAGCAGCAATATGATTATAGTAGCCAGAGTAGCTAGTCTATATGGTAATGAATGAATTGTTATAAAATTTTCATGGCATACAGTATTACAGTCATATTCATATTACTGGAAATATTATAACTTTAAAAAAATACAAAAAATATCTCATACAATTCTTACTGCAAAACAAGTTCACCACAATAGCAACAGGAGGTAGCTATGAAATTATTACATTAGGAATAATGTACTACATACCATGTGGCATGTGGGATCTTAGTTCCCCATCCAGGGATCAAACTCATGAACCCTGCAGTAGAAGCACAGATTCTTAATCACTGGATTATCAAGGAAGTCCCTTTTGTTGCTTGGGCTTCCCTTGTGGCACAGCTGGTAAAGAATCCACTTGCAATGTGGGAGACCTGGGTTTGACCCCTAAGTTGGGAAGATCCTAAGAAGGGTAAGGCTACCTACTCCAGTATTCTGACCTGGAAAACTGCACAGACTGTTTAGTCCATGGGGTCGCAAGAGTTAGACACGACTGAGCGACTTTCACTTCACTTTGTTATTGCTCTTGTTAAGATGGATCTCTTTGCAGCCTCACGGACTGCAGCATGCCAGGCTTCCCTGTCCTTCACTATCTCCTGGAATTTGCTCAAATTCATGTTCATTGAGTCGGTGATGCTCTCTAACCATCTCATTCTCTGTTGCCCCCTTCTCTTCCTGTCCTCAACGTTTCCCAGCATCAGGATCTTTTCCAATGAGTTGGCTCTTCACATCAGGTGGCCAAAGTGTTGGAGCTTCAGCATCAGTCCTTCCAATGAATATTCAGGATTGATTTCCTTTAGGATTGATTGGTTTGATCTCCTTTCAGTACAAGGGACTCTCAAGAGTCTTCTCCAGCACCACAATTGGAAAGCATCAGTTCTTCAGCTATCAGCCTTCTTTATGATCCAACTCTCACATCTGTACATGACTACTGGAAAAACCATAGCTTTGACTGTAGGGACCTTTGTCAGCACAGTGATGTGTCTGCTTTTTAATATGTTGTGAAGTTTGTTATAAATTTACTTCCAAGGAGCAAGCATCTTTTAATTTCATGGCTGCAATCACCATCCACAGTGATTTTGCAGCTCAAGAAAAGAAAATCTGTCACTGCGCCCACTTTTTCCCCTTCTATGTGCCATCAAGTGATGTGACTGGATGCCATAATCCTAGTTTTTTGAATACTGAGTTTCAAGACAACATTTTCACTCTCTTTCACCCTCATCAAGAGGCTCTTTAGTTCCTCTTTGTTGTCGCCATTAGCATTGTATCATCCACATATCCGCATCTGGTTGTTGATATTTCTCCCAGCAATCTTGATTCCAGCTTGTGATTCATCCAGCCCCATATTTCACAGGACGTACTCTGCACAGAAGTTAAATAAGCAGGGTGCTAATATACAGCCTTGTCGTACTCCTTTCCCAGTTTTGACCTAGTCAGTTGTTCCATATATGGTGCTAATCGTTGCTTCCTGAAGGCAATGGCAACCCACTCCAGTACTCTCACCTGGAAAATCCCATGGGCGGAGGAGCCTGGTAGGCTGCAGTCCATGGGGTCGCTAAGAGTCAGACACGACTGAGCAACCTCCCTTTCACTTTTCACTTTCATGCATTGAAGAAGGAAATGGCAACCCACTCCAGTGTTCTTGCCTGGAGAATCCCAGGGACGGGGAGCCTGGTGGGCTTCCATCTATGGGGTCGCACAGAATCAGACACGACTGAAGCGACTTAGCAGCAGCAGCAGCAACTTATATATTGGAGAAGGAAATGGCAACCCACTCCAGTGTTCTTGCCTGAAAAATCCCAAGGACAGAGGTGCTTGGCAGGCTTCAGTCCATGGGGTCACAAAAGAGTCAGACTCCACTTAGCAACTAAACAGTAAAAAACTGCTACTAAAAGTATATTACAATACTAGGAACAGTATGAAAAATCAGTGAGCTATAATTGAAAGAGGTTAAGACCTGGGCCCAAGCCCCACTTTATCCAGCTATAACTGTGAGAGAGAACACTTGTTAGAGCTATTCAATTTTCATAACAGGATAACTATCTTGCTATATCCTGGTCACAGTTCCAAAACATATGACTAGGACTTCAGCCAGAAATTTAGAATACCAGCACTCCAGGTTATCCAGTTCCCTTCCAAATACCTACTCAGAGAAGAAATTTTTAAAGAAGATAGGTCCAAGGCTTTAAAAATTCAATCCTTGGTTAATGTTGAATTACCATAAAGTTACATGTTAGAAACCAACCACATACCATTCTATCACCTTCAGTGAGTTTCAATTAATACTTTGTTCTAACCTTTAACTGATTATTTTAAGAAGTAACCATGTGAAAGTCACAACTGCATTATGTTTTAAAGCTGCTCATACTATCCATTTTGCTAATGAGTTCCTTTTACTGCTAGAAAAGGCTTTGTTTCTCTGAGGAATGAAATGTTTCTACAGTTCTAACAATGAAAATCATCAGAATGTTTTATACATTTTTTAAAAAATAAGTTTTAGAGAGAGAAAAGTAAGTTTATAAAGTAATTTTATTCCTGGTTGTTTATTCCTGCAACCAGGAATAAAAAAAAAAAGGACATAATTTAAAGGACTGTCTCCAACCTGGATGGAAGGACTTTTTTCAGAAGAAACTACACTACACCAGGATGAGAAGACGACGACATCAGAGGTAGACAGCTTGCCCAAGATGCTGGACCTGATTCGTATGATCATTTATAATGTTTTCTTGACTTCTTAGCCCTCTGCATATAAATCAAATGCTTTTCTACCATAGGACTGATCCTACGCTAGTTTTAGAAATTAATCCAATTGTCGGGTTTGTAGACATGTAAAAGCTCATTCTGATTATACAAAAACTCTGTTAGATTTGTGCCATCCTAATGTCCTTAAACCATGGCAACAGTCTGCTTCTAAATTGGAAAATTAAAAACAATAGCTGGAAATCAGAGTCAGGGCTATGGGAAATCCAAGATGGCTGCTTGGCTTTTCCCAGCTCCCTGACAAACCTCATTTTTCACTTGATGGGTTAAAGCCTCCCTGGCTACATAATGAAAAATCACGGAATATTAAGTTTTGTAAATTGTTAAATTAAGTTTCTAGTTTTGTTAATCTCTAGTGTTTACTAAGACTCACTGTTGAGACAGTTCCTTGTTACGTGATACTGCTAAAAGATTTAATTAAGTTATTAAAAAGGACACTCTAGGTTAGTTTCTAAGGCTTATCTCAGTAACCAGTCTTCAGATAAAGGTCGGATGCTCCATAATGTACAACCAGGAGATTAACACCAGACTATAATCATTTTACGAATGAAGTCAGGTGACTTGGGGTATACCAGGCTTTATCTAATGAAAGTTCTTGACTTATAATTCTTATTTTACTAATAACTGCTAGCTATGGCTATATTATTTTCTATGTCACTTGTTTCACTGAGCCTGTGATATAATGCTGAACTGACAGTTCCATATGAGATCAATAATTGTAATAATGTGACTCTGGGTATGGGAAAAAGCAACAAGAGGAAATATTTTCCTGGACCAGGAGGCTAGTAAGACAGTGGTCCAGAGACTATTGCTACTTGCAAGGCCTGGTCCAATTTTAGCACACTGAGTGGCCCATCACTTCCCTAGACCTGGGAATGAGCCTTCCCAGCACCGCGGGACACAATGGCCATGAAATGGTGTCACATGGTCAGATATGTGGCTATGAAGGGACCCTGCTAACTGGAAGTTGGTACTTGCCAGCTGCCTCTACAAAGATTACATCATGACCATTGCAAGCTGCTGACCTTCAACACCCCCTGAAAGAAGTTCAGGGTGAAAATCAGGAATGAGGCACTCTGTGCTATGAAAAAAAAAAAAAAAACTGGCAGAACAGGCCTTCAGATAGTTACATCTTTTCAGAAAAAGGTTTTATGAGTTCCAATTCTTGCATTTTCTCATACCTAGAAAAACACTGACATCATTAATGGTGAAATCTGCTTTGGCTATTAAAAAAAAAATTTTTTTTTTACAATTAAAAGTCAAAATAGAGTAGCTATGGTTCAGACATCCTGGGAAATAACTATTTCCCAGATATCCTGAAAAATTATATTATGGGTGTGATTTCAGATTAGACGCTGTGACCTAATGTAGAACTTAATGCTCCTGTAATGCATTTTTGCTTCTGTACTTTGCTTGCTGCTCATAAAACCAAAATTACTCCATTTTAAGATAAGGTTGTTTTTAAGTAAAGATTCCTAAAATTGTTTTTGAAAAAATAAAAAAAGAAAAGAAAAAAGAAAGAAAGAATGAGAAAAAATGCCATTTAATACATGAACAAATATCAAGAAATATTTGTATTTCCTGCTTCATCAGCAACTGGAAAAGGGTACATGAGAGCAGGATGGATAATTCAAATTGGGTCTTATTAAATTTATTATTAATTAAGTGAAAGATCATTATTCAGTTTCCTCCATATTTCCTCTTCCCAAATAATCAGGCCCAATAACTTACTTTCCCCAATGACAAAGGTTCTAAGATCTCATAAACCTAAGAACTATCTAGAGAATTTCTTTAAGAAATTTACATTTTTAAATAAACTCCCCATGTCACTTGGGAAGCAAGCGAGCCACATAATACATTTTGAGAACCCTCTTGCAGGACTAACTTTCGGATCACTTGAATCAACTCTTGTCACTCATCTCTGGGCTCTCTGTTGTCTCTCTTGATCCCTCTAAAAACCTGGTGACCAACGGTATAAGGAGTATTCTTATGAAGGGTCCTACTAAAGCAGAGAAGATGAAAGGATTACGTCCCTACTTTTATGCGGCACAACCACATTTACCTTAATACATCCTAGTGTTGATAGGCATATTCACAAAGGCTTCGGCACAACCACATTTACCTCAATACATCCTAGTGTTGATAGGCATATTCACAAAGGCTTCACTTTTGACTGTCCGATTGAGGTCACTTATTTTGACTCTCTTGAAAAATGGGAGCTAAAAATGCATTAAAGTAGGTCCAAACACAATCAAATGAAACTGAAGAGCATTACATGGGACCTTTTTCTCAATTGAACCAGTTGCAATCTTTTTTAAAAATATAATCTATTCTACTTTTAAAATTAAGAATTTTCCTTTGAACAGAAAATCTGGCAACCTCCTTGAGTAAAATTATTCTTCCTAAAAGTAAGACCTTTTTGTTATAATTTTTTAAGTATTTATGATGATTTTAAATTCAAACAATACCACTTTCAGAATATCTACAGGCAAGTAACCTGTTGCCATAAAGGACTCAAGGAATAGATTTAAAAACAATCAAAATATTACAGGCAAGAGTAAAGAAACTTTATTGTTGCTCTCCAGCTCACCATTTCATAGATGAACAAATCATTTCATGACAGAAACTGATGTTATACCATAAAGTTCTCTACCTGGACCATCTATATGATTTATCAAAAGAAACATTTGAAAAACTAAACATGACCAATCCCTTACAGTATGCCAACTGAAAATTCACAGTAAATGTCTACATAAAAGGTTCAGGTACTCATTTAAGTTACTAAGGTCAATCTAAAAGTTAGTGCTTTCAAGTTATTTCTTACTTATAAAAACTCTAACCCTACACACATTCTATTATGACTAAATTAACTTCAAATAAAAAGCATTTCCAAAGAACAAGTTGAGATATCCAAACCACAAATTCAGAGTCTGAAAAATGAGTGATTTTACTCAGAAAATGACCAGATAGAAATTCTTTAAGTCTTTAGATTTGAGAGAAATCAAGCTAAGACCAGTTGGGGCATGATTCACTCTCCTATGCTACTTGCATTTTCTATCTGTTATGTTTTTAATTTTATAAATTTCAGGCTGTCTCCATGGTTATCAGTGCTTAATCACAACGAGCACCTGGTCTATACATAGGAATTAATATTTCCCTATGAACTGTACATACTAACTTGCTCAAAACCTCTCTATACTTTCACAATGATGAAGTTTTTCACTTCTAAGCAAATATTTTCAAAAGTTTCTTTTTATTTTCTTTTCTTCCTTTTTAAATTTTGTATACTATATGGACTCCAGTAATATCATGATAGTTAAGATTTGCCAACACATCACAATCTGTGTTATTTTACATATGATGTCTGTGCCCATCAGTAAGTATTCTTCTGAGATTCAGTCAGATATACCTTAATTTTTAAAAACTATTTTTTGTATATACCTATAAAAGTCAAAATCAATTAACAAACTAGGTGAATACCGGTATTCATTCATTCACCAAACTAGAGCCAAGAGGGAAGAATATAAACACCAACAACTCCTCAGCGACTCACCACAGTTAGGTTTCCTAAGCAACACTGGAACACGTTATTTCTAAGAAAATTAAAATGCAGTTTGATGTTGTGGACATTTTCCACATGGAAGCATGTGGGCAATGATTAAGAGGCAGACTTTGTCAAATTTCCTAGATTCGTATCCTAACTCACTTAGGTAACCTTCAGTTCAGTTCAGTTCAGTCGCTCAGTCGTGTCCGACTCTTTGTGACCCCATGAATCACAGCACACCAGGCCTCCCTGTCCATCACCAACTCCCGGAGTTCACTCAAACTCATGTCCATCGAGTCGGTGATGCCATCCAGCCGTCTCATTCTCTGTCGTCCCCTTCTCCTCCTGCCCCCAATCCCTCCCAGCATCAGTCTTTTCCAGTGAGTCAACTCATCGCATGAGGTGGCCAAAGTATTGGAGTTTCAGCTTTAGCATCAGTCCTTCCAATGAACACCCAGGATTGATTTTCTTTAGAATGGACTGATTGGATCTCCTTGCAGTCCAAGGGACTCTCAAGAGGCTTCTCCAGCACCTGCAGCCATGATATTAAAAGACGCTTACTCCTGGGAAGGAAAGTTATGACCAACCTAGATAGTATATTAAAAAGCAGAGACATTACTTTGCCAACAAAGGTCCATCTAATCAAGGCTATGGTTTTTCCAGTGGTCATGTATGGATGTGAGAGTAGGTAACCTTAGACAAATTATTTAACCATGCCTCAGTTTCCACATCTGTATCAGGGGATAATAATAGTATTTCCCTCAGAGGATTATTTTAGGGACTAAAAGGATCTACATTGATTAATGTGTAGAATAGCTCCTGACACATATTAGTTACCATTTAAGCATTTATTAAATATAAATCAATCAAAGTCTTACCCCATGTATCATGAAAACATGCTAAGAAAATCTTTTTTTTCCATTAGAAATATTTTTTTCACCCTCCCATAAGGAAACATAGTCCTGACTTTAAATTTTCTTATGCAATACTTAAATGTTATCTGATCAGCTAGTCCCATATCTATGACAGTTCTAGACACTGACCATATTGAGCATTTTATATATCACTTCATTTAATCAACAATGGAAATCCTACAAAAGATTGGTGATTTTCCCATTACAGATGAGAAAACTCAGGTTTAAAGAAGTTAGATTAATTTGCACAAATTCACTGAGTTGGTATGTGGCAGAGATGGGTCAGCAGATGACATCTCCAAAGTCAATGTTTTTAATCAGTCCATTACCATGGATAAAGTACTACATAAAAAGATAATTTCACAGGACTTCCCTGGTGGTACAGTGGCTAAGAGTCCACACTCTCAATACTGGGGGCCCCGGTTCAATCTCTGGTCAGGGACTTAGATCCCACATGCCACAGCTAAGAGCATGGTGCAACAAAGACCAAAGATCCTGTATGCTGCAACTAAGATCCAGCACACAAACGAATGTTTTTTTAAAAGAGATAATGTCACAAATTTTCAAAACTATAAATTTGTTCCATCCAGGTATTCTTAGCCTGCTCCTGGAACCCCAGCAATGTAAAATTTGAATTTGTCAGTGCCTGCGGGCATGGTTCCTCTGCTTCCTGAAAACCACAGACTAGTGTATGTGATTGATTCTCACAGATTACTAAGGTTCTTTGGTGGAAATCAAGCCTATATTGGCAACAGACTCTAGATGGTGCCTGGAACCATATGAAAAATGATCTTTTGCAGCTTGGTCATACATGTCTGTAAAATGCTGGCACTGGAGTGTTCAGACTCAGCAGGAGTTTTTTCTGAAGCAGCTGAACAGCTTTGAAAAGTGCAGTTTATCTCATCCTGTTAGCCTAATGATTAGTCAGTTCTAATGCAGCAGTCTCAGTGATGAATGTCCTATTACTGATGAGAAATACTGACTAACTCTGGGATGGCCTTTTTTAATTCTGAAGCTCCAATAAAATGTCTCCACTCACTCAGCTGGGCTCAATCACTAATGAGGAAGTCTGGGTTTTATGAACTTCCTGACACACACCAGTCACTGCAATATCTTGATGTCAGCCTATCCCGCCTTCCCTGATGGATCCCAGAAGCCCCTTCCTTCAGGGACTACCAATGACCCACTTCTAACAGTTAAAATAAGCAGAAGCAACTTCTTCAATCTTCTCTGAAACCACCTATCAGTAACAGTTCAGTTCAGTTCAGTTCAGTCGCTCAGTCGAGTCCAACTCTCCGCGACCCCATGAATCACAGCACGCCAGGCCTTCCTGTCCATCACCAACTCCCGGAGTTCACTCAAACTCATGTCCACAGAGTCGGCGATGCCATCCAGCCATCTCATTCTCTGTCGTCCCCTTCTCCTCCCGCCCCCAACCTTTCCCACCATCAGAGTCTTTTCCAGTGAGTCAACTCGTCGCATGAGATGGCCAAAGTATTACAGTTTCAGCTTTAGCATCAGTTCTTCCAATGAACACCCAGGATTGATCTCCTTTAGAATGGACTGGTTGGATCTCCTCGCAGTATAAGGGACTCTTAAGAGTCTTCTCCAACACCACAGTTCAAAAGCATCAATTCTTCGGCGATCAGCTTTCTTCACAGTCCAACTCTCACATCCATACATGACCACGGGAAAAACCATAGCCTTGACTAGACGGACCTTTGTTGGCAAAGTAATGTCTCCGCTTTTTAATATACTATCAAGGTTGGTTATAACTTTCCTTCCAAGGAGTAAGCGTCTTTTAATTTCATGGCTGCAATCAGCATCTGCAGTGATTTTGGAGCCCAAAAAAATAAAGTCTGACACTGTTTCCACTGTTTTTCCATCTATTTCCCATGAAGGGATGGGACCAGATGCCATGATCTTTGTTTTCTGAATGTTGAGCTTCAAGCCAACCTTTTCACTCTCCTCTTTCACTTTCATCAAGAGGCTTTTGAGTTCCTCTTCACTTTCTGCCATAAGGGTAGTGTCATCTGCATATCTGAGGTTATTGATATTTCTCCCAGCAATCTTGATTCCAGCTTGTGCTTCTTCCAGCCCAGTGTTCCTCATGATGTACTCTGCATATAAGTTAAATAAGCAAGGTGACAATATACAGCCTTGACGTACTCCACGTGAAATTTTGCCCTTTACCACTCGGATGTGTGTCTAAAGTAATGTTCTTTGTCTCTGAGTATCATTACCCAGCAGTGACCTCTTCTGTTTCAGTGAAGGATGGTATAAGCTTAGGTTCTCCTAAACTGAAAGACTAAATTCTGGATCTGATAACACTAGATATTTAATGCCGAAAGAGGAACTATATAGAAGCCTGCAGGAGCATTCAGACAACTTGGGCAGGAGGTGGGGGTATGGAACATGGCACTGCTTCAGAAGAGCTGTGGTTCATGTTGCTACCAGAGATGTTCACAAGCAGAACCTGTAGCCAGCAGACGCTTGGCACAGAAGAAGCCTCTGATCTCTGTAGCACTGCTAAGGAAATGATCATCTCTTTTAGAAGAAGATAGCACTCATTGTCCTTGTCAGTGATCTAGACAAAACATCTAAATCTGAGTTACAGTTAGGAAATAATAGTTCGTTGAGATAGTTTACAGGCACCTCAGAAATAGAAAAACTTCAGGTCAAATGAATAGAGGTTATCATTATACTCACTGTATCTCAGAAATTAATCCCTGCCTCTACATCACTTGGGGGCTTCCCTGGTGGCTCAGAGGGTAAAAGCATCTGCTTGCATTGCGGGAGACCTGGGTTCGATCCCTGGGTCAGGAAGATCCCCTGGAGAAGGAAATGGCAACCTACTCCAGTATTCTTGCCTGGAAAATCCAATGGACGGAGAAGCCTGGTAGGCTACAGTCCATGGGGTCTCAAAGAGTTTGACAGGACTGAGCATCTTCACTTTCACTACATCACTTAATACTAGCAAATCCTGAGCTGACATTTCCAATTACAGTATACATTATAAACTAATAAAAACCACATATAAGACCTTCGACTTAACAAGTCAAACTTTAAAGAGAAACAAACATGATTTTTAAAGCTATTTGGCAAAATAGAATTCCCTCATCCATGAAGATAAGCAAATTAGTTGTAAGTAAGAGTTGTAAGAATAATGCTTATCCTCTTCAAACAGTGGACCTTTCAGAAGCAAAGGAGGTAAGATAAAAATCTTGGTACCATGTTCAACACTGTGTTGAGTGCCATCTCTCAGGAGTAAGACAGAAATATTTCCTCTGTCCTGCAAGCTCTGCAGTTAATTATACCATTAACAATCTATCAAGAGTAATATGTTTCTGGGCTTCCCTGGTGTCTCAGGGGTAAAGAATCTGCCTGCCAATGCAGGTGGATACAAGGTTCCATCCCCAGTCCAGGAAGAACCCACAGGCCATGGAGTAACTATGCCCATGCACAATAACTAGTGAACCCACACTCTAGAGCCCGTGCTCCACAAAGAAGAGTAGTCCCTGCTCCCCACAACCAGAGAAAACCTTTTCACAACAAAGACCTAGCACAATCAAAAATAAATAAATAAAAATTTTTTAGAGGGAGGGGATGATGACTGATTCATGTTGAGGTTTGATAGAAAACAACAAAATTCTGTAAAACAATTTTCCTTTGATTAAAAAATAAATTTTAAAAAAAGAAAGAATAATACATTTCTCTGAGCCCACAGTCTCAATTATTATAATTCGCTTTTAGAAAAGCTTCTAATGCTGCCATTACCTTTGCTGAAATTTACAGAAAAAGCAATGCAGAGTTATAGATTAGCTGCTGTAATTAGAAATAGATTTCAAAAGTGTTTGTTTGTTGGGTTTTCTTCAGGTAGCTATAGAGTTCATTCCAGCTGAATGATTTCTTGGAGCTATTCATCCATATCTAGACCCTATCACCTATATTTTCAAAACCCTTTTGACCCAGTATGATGAATCAATGATGTGACAATCACTGAATAGAGAATATATTTTAAAAGATAAATGTAACCACCAGTGGGTATGAAATAAATATTAAAATCCCATCAAAGGAACAAACAGACAGCCTTTGCATAATAGGGGAATGTTTTCCAGTCAGCTCTGAAGCCAAAGCCTGTGTGTATGCATGTTAAGTTGCTTCAGTCATACCTGACTCTTTGCGACCCTGGGGGAGCCCCCCAGGTTCCTCTGTTCATGGGATTCTCTAAGAAAGAATAGTGGAGTGGGTTGCCATACCTAAAATGCCTCTGTATCAAGAGAGTTCCACAGACATTTTTTATTTACCATGTTTGTCTGAAGAAAAGCATATTCACAGTGGAGAGAAGGCACATCTTGAAGACCCCATATTTCATGGATTTTATTAACAGCTGCTGCTGCTGTTGCTGCATGCTAAGTCGCTTCAGTCGTGTCCGATTCTATGCAAACCCATAGACGGCAGCCCACCAGGCTTCTCTGTCCCTGGGACACTCCAGGCAAAAATACTGAAGTGGGTTGCCATTTCCTTCTCCAACGCATGCATGCATGCTAAGTCACTTCAGTCGTGTTCGACTCTGTGCGACCCCATGGACAGCAGCCCACTAGGCTCCTCTGTCCACGGAAGTCTCCAGGCAAGAATATTAACAGCATATAGTAACAATAGTTAATATTTAGTGAGGGCCTACTATATACCAGCCACTAATTTCAGAAATTAACTCACTTAATCCTCATAATATACATATGAAGTAGGTACTACGGTATCCCGCTTTATAGAAGGACAAGCTGAGTTTTACAAATGTTTACTCTCTATTGGACTGCAAGGAGATCCAACCAGTCCATTCTAAAGGAGATCAATCCTGGGTTTTCATTGGAAGGACTGATGCTAAAGCTGAAACTCCAATACTTTGGCCACCTCATGCGACGAGTTGACTCACTGGAAAAGAGTCTGATGCTGGGAGGGATTGGGGGTGGGAGGAGACGGGGACGACAGAGAGTGAGATGGCTGGATGGCATCACCAACTCAATGGACATGAGTTTGAGTGAACTCCAGGAGTTGGTGATGGACAGGGAGGCCTGGCGTGCTATGATTCATGGGGTCGCAAAGAGTCGTACACGACTGAGTGACTGAACTGAACTGAACTCTCTATTGTCATACATTTAACAAGCAGCAGAGCCAGAATTCTAATCAAGTGGCCTAATCCCAGAGACCCTAACTCTCAACCAGCAACTAAGGGAACAGAAATACAAATAAGAGAGAATTGGTACATGCTGAGCTCTGGTATCTTTTTGGTCACATCAGAAACATTTCACTTATTTCTCACAAAGCATATTTTATAAAAGTAAAGTAAGCTTCAGAGATATTAAGTAACTACTCAAATCCATGAAATCAGCAGAGGAAAAGCTAATATTCCATATACTACATCACAGCACCTCTCCACAGCTTAAAGACTAAGTGACAGAAACAGAAGCAGAAATCTCACCTCAATTTGCTTATCAGTGTTTTTATAAGACAGTGATCAAGGAAACCTATCTGGAAGAGACGCTGGTAGGACCCAAAGGAAATCAATAGATAACAACAAAATCAGCATAACCAAGGGAGAAAGGATATAAAACATTAGAGCATTGCAGTGTTAGGGGGGGTGTGGTCTATGTGTGTGTGTGTGTAAACTGTTTCATTCCTTTTATTTTCTTGATGAAAACTTGAGTAGTTCTCAACTAGGAACAGTATCTCATCAAAGACTGTCTGGCAATAGTGAGGGCAGTTGATTCTCTTCATGATTGGGCAATTCTATTTGCATTGAGCAGGCACAGGCTAGAGATGCTAAACTTTCTGCAATATAATATCAGCACAACAAAGCACTAACTCACCAAAAATGCCAATACTGCTCGTCCAGCAATAAAAAGTACTTAAAAGAAACCATTCAGGTATCGCTAAGAAAAAAATACACCATCCAGGTGGACTTACCAATTGTGCACCAAATGGACAGAGGAATGAATAGGGACCATTATAGACAGGTTCCTAACAAAGTATGCTTCTGTTTTAGAAATGCTTTAGAAAAAGCATTTTACCATCCTGTGTCATATACATGTAGACATAAAGTTTTGCTATTAATATGACAGAGAAAATATGTAAAACCTAAATTTTGAGTGAAGACTCAAAATAATCTGTCTAAATACCTTCACAGTTTAGCCCAAAAGCAGACTTCTTACTTATAAGTTAGTTTCTACTATGAACAGTATAAAAGTAGCGAGACATTAATCAACAAAATTTGATTCAATAAAAATTTGAATCAATAAAACCACAAAATTGGCATATTTAAGAAACAGCAAAAAGATGAGTGTGATTCGACTGGAATGAGCATGAAAGAATGAGTGACTGGTAGGCTGATGTTAGAAAGGCAGGCAGAGGCCAAAATATGTATTTTGGAGTCTTATTGTGGAGTCTTAATAAGGAGTGTGGACTTATGATTATTGTGATGGAACTGGAGAACTTTAAGCAAGGAATAAATGATCTTTGATTTATTTTTAAACCACTACTAGTTAGGGGAGTAAGAAAAGAAAACTGAGAACTAGGATACTATTCTACTTGGAAATTAGGGTTGTGATAAGGCAGACAAAAGCATATATACCAACACCTTTGTTAAATTGCCTGATTAGGGGAGATGCTGATTTAAAAAGTTAACCAATTTTATTTTGAAACTACATGGTCCAAAACATCCCTGCACAAACTTCTGCCACTCTTTTTCAGATAGGAAAAGTGATCTCTTAACATAATTTAAAGAAAAAGCATTTTACCACCTACAGACTCTTCAAAGTTAAAATTAGTCCATTATTTTCAATGCTGACACACCTAGAAACAAGTCTGCAATAATACTAAATTTGTTGTGGTCTCTGCTGACTTCAGCTAACTGAATAAACATATATGGAAGAATTAAATCCCCAAATTGTTCACACTAGAATGCTAGAGAATATTTTAAATAGCTCCTATTTCAAACACAACTGATTAGAAAAATACAAAACTAGAAGGGGCTCAAGGCAAATAAGTCAAAGACAGAATTTGTTAAAATAGTCAAGTTTAAAAAAAAAATAATCAAGTTTAGAGAAGCAATGCTGACTTTATTGTGTAATTATCCAGACTTCCAATTCGCAAGACACCTTGCTTTGGTTTATTTGACACTGCTTTGTCTCTCACGGAATCCAGATGGCACATTTATTTATTCAAATAATTGTTATCAAGCAACATTTCTCAGCACCTGCTGTGTGTATGTTGGAAGGTAGCAATATAAAGCTTTGCTGTCAGTCCAGAGATTATTACAGTGTAAGAAAAAAGATGACCAATAGTAAAAACATTACAAGCCAATTACAGGCACTGAACCGAAATATACCTTCTGTGTCTGAGAGACTGAATCAGAGGGACTAAGCCACATCATTAATAACTGATAATTTCCTGGGTGCCAAATAAATTTTCTAGTCAGTAAATGAGAGTTCAGAAGACTGGGTGACTAGAAAGGTTCAGTAAGGATTTCATAGATTAGATTGCAAGAAAGCCTTTCAGAAATGCAAATAATTTATCCTTATGACTTAAAAGTCATAATTTACAACTTTCCATATTTGGGGATATTCAGGGTGGGTATCACAAACACATGAGTGAGAAGTCTCTAAAGTGTACCATACACTGCACTCCTGAATGGGTAAACTCAGAACTCTAGAACCTGAATCCGAGCTCCTAAGAATGTTTAACTTGTTTTTCCTTAAACTCCCTGTTTTTCCCTACAAACGTATGAAACACTTTCCAAAACGTCTTATTAATCATATTTTCCCCCACTGCTTAAAAAGAATTAACAAATGTCATAAGACAGATGATTGTGTCAAAGAATTCCCTCCTTCAAAAATGTTAGAAGCTGCTAGTTTAAATGTATCTGAAAGAGATGGCTTTGTTCCGATGATCTCTTCAGACAGGTGCATGCCTTTCAGTCAAAGGACAAAAATTCTTGTGTGTCTTGAAACCTTGAACAGCATTAAAAAATAAAAGAAAAACACTTGCTGTCATTCTTTGACCTTTTTTTCCAGTTAGCTTCCGTACAAATACACTACACCACTTTACCAGTAACAGGCTTGGCCACGTGAGGAAACCCGGGAGCTCCCTCCTCCGCGCCACCGGTCAGCGCGACCTTCATCCCGCAACCAGTTACATGGAAGCGCGCCGGAGAATCCTGGGAGTTGTGGGTACTGGGCATTGTGGGAAATGTAGTTTGGAGACTCCGCCCTGCTCACCATTTCTGTAATGGCTGCTTCCTTGAAGGTAATGTACGAGCTTGTCTCCGAAGGCTCCTTAACTTGCCCAGTATATTTGTCAAACGGGGCAAATTTGCACCTTGCCGGCCCAAAGCGGGGGTTGTTTTTAAAGTCTTACTTTCGAGTCCTGGAACGAACTTAGTTTTCGGTTGACTTTTTTTTTTTTTAAGCTTTTTCTTTATAGGCGAACTAACCAACTTTTAAATTTAGTTCCCGTTTGAACAAACTGTTTGTCTTTAGTTATTACCCATTCTTCTCCCTTCCGCACAACCTCCCCGCTCTGCACTGACTCTAGATGCCTCTTTAAAATAATAATAATTAGTAATGTGTAATTTTTAAATCCTGCTACGCCCCTCTGATAGTAGGCGCTGTCACGTGGAATCTCTTAGCCTCAGCATCCGGAGCTGCTGGAAGGGAGTCAGATAGAATAAGTACCGCTTTCTTTGGTAAGTTACTATTTCCCCATGACTTCACAGTTATATGTTGTTTGACTTTGCTAGATTTGTCTGCATTTCCTGGATGGGAGAGATCCTAAGAAAATGTAATTTTCACTCACTAGGACAATTTCCAAGTTAGTGTCTTGTGCATCATCATCTATTTTTCTTATGTTCTACTGTTCAATTTCTGTTTTGTTGATACCCACAGTGTTGGCGTTATACAGTGTGGAAAAATCGCTGGAGTCAGGAAATTATCATGAGAAAGGGAGATTAGCCTCAAATGACTATCTTTAATTACCATTTACTTCCCAAAGGTTCTTTCACTGTAAAATAAGATGAGTCTGAATATAATTTATAATCCCTAATTGAAAAGGTTGTATGAACTGTTACTTATCGTGTATTCATATTGTCATTTGAAAAGGTTGGAATTTTTAACGATGCTTTTTTTTCCATGTTTTAATTTATAGAAATCTTCACCCTACAAGAACCAGCCACATCATGATCTCAGTTTCAACACAGTTGTTCCTAGTCCTCTTTTCATTGCTTCTGGTGCTGCCTGTTGTTGAAGCAGTAGAAGCCGGAGATGCAATTGCTCTCTTGTTAGGTGTGATTCTCAGCATTACAGGCATTTGTGCTTGTTTGGGGGTGTATGCACGAAAAAGAAATGGACAGATGTGACTTTGAAGGGCCTCCTGAATCAAACCTTCCCGGGAAAACCTTTGTGCTATTGAGTTTCAGAACTGAGCTTTGGTGTCTGAAAGTTCCCAAGAAACAGTTAATAGAGAAGTTTCATATTATTGGTTATTTTCCTATAAAAAGAAACAAATTGATATACTGTGTTAAACGGAAAACAACATGTTTTTGTCACAACAGATAATGCACTGGAAAATGCCATCTGTAATTTGCATTTGCTGAAATTTGCATAAGTAATATTTCATAGCTTCAGAATTCTCAGTAAGAAGAAGAAAACTCTTACCCAGAATCCTAGGAAATTGCCATTATTCATTTATAATCACTGCCTCCTGCATCATTGAGTAATTTTTTCTCTATATTTTTATTGGATTTTTGTTTTGTTATCTCCCAAGTTAGTACTGTACCTAGACATTAAATACAGTTGGTCAGAAATTAAAACTTATCTCTGTGTGGGAAGAAGTTCAGAAAATGTATTCAATGTATCTAACATTGAAATGTAGAGAAGATTTAATGTAAAAAAAATACTTTATATTGACATTGAAATGGAGAAGAGATTTATTGTTTAACAAAAACAAAAAATGTTTATATTAACTGAGTAACATCTCCATGGTGAGAAGTACTATGTTAAGTATAAACCTATTATGTAAGTTAATTTGTGGTGTCCATTTCTGTTTATTTCAGACTGTTTTTATCTCCGTGAAGTTTTTATAAACTAAGTGGAGCTGAGTAGATGCCTTATGTTAACTGATGACTCCAGCTTTTAGAGATATAATCAGTGAAAAATGAGAAATGAGCAGCATCAAGGTAGGGAAGAGGCCCCTGGCAGAGAATCCACAGATGCAGAAGGCAAATGTTACAACATGTACTGATTTACACACAAGCCACATGAGGCATATTCTCCCCGTCCTTGCTACTTAAAGTGTCCTCGCAGCAGCAGTATCACCCTCAGTTCAGTTCAGTTCAATAGCTCAGTTGTGTCCGACTCTTTGCGACCCCATGAATCACCCTGCTGCTAAGCTGCTAAGTCACTTCAGTCGTGTCCGACTCTTAGTGACCCCATGGACCGCAGCCTACCGGGCTCCTCCGTCTATGGGATTTCCAGGCAAGAGTACTGGAGTGGGTTGCCATTGCCTTCTCCAAGGTGCCGCCCCCTCCACCCCACCCCCAACCAATTGGATCAGAATCTGCTTTTGTTTCAGGAACCAAGAATAACTTTATACACATTCAAATTTAAGAAGATTGCTCTAACTTGTTTGAATGCAAGGATCAAACAAGTTGATAAAAACCATTAGATTCCCAGGTTCCTCTCCTGGTTGCATTGTAGGTTGGGGTATGGAATTCTTTGTTTATAACAAGGGTCCACAGTAATTCCTTTGACTGTAGATACAGTCAACATGGAATTGTATGAATCAATTAAACTGCTGTGGGGTCTTAATGAAAGCAGGTAGTCACATTTTTTTTCTAAACTAGTGCATTATCCAATCTCTAGCTCTCCAGGTAACATTGGGAGCCTTAATTTTGATCAGAAAACAGGCAATAGCATCTAAAATCCTTTGTATTCTGAGCTGACCTGGCTTGCATGAAGGATTTGGTGGGGGGTACAAAGAATGAGGGACAGCCACACACTAAAGATAGAAACCACATGGATCTGTTTTTGTCATAGCTGTTTTGTTTTGTTTTTCCCACCAAAGAAAACAGTCTTTTATCTGATAAATTGGCTGTTATACATTGAGTAATAGAAATTTTTTAAAATTTTTATTGGAGTGTAGTTGATTTACAACAGAACTTTTTTGCATGTCTTTTTTTTTTTAAGATGGAAAAAGAAATGCAGATTGTGGGACAGTTTGTCCTATCTTTTATATACCAGCCTACTGGTATTGAGGTAAAGAAGCTGTTGCTGCATCCTTGTATGTATGAACTTTTCCATTGTCGTTGGAAGAAATCCTACCTAAAGTACAGGAAAGCCTGTTTTTGTCTTTACAGGAGGCTCACGTAGCATACCACAGTTCATAAAATGGCTTTAAAGGTAGGGGAAACCTAATGCTTTTGTGCGTGCTCAGTCATACCTGAATCTGCGACCCCATGGACTTTAGCCTGCCAGGCTGGGCTTCCCTGGTGGTTCAGCTGTAAAGAATCCATCTGATAGTGCAGGAGACGCAGGTTTGATCCCTGGGTCAGGAAGATCCCCTGGAGAAAGAAATGACAACCCACTCTAGTATTCTTGCCTGGGAAATTCCATGAACAGAGGAGCCTCAAGGGTTACAGTCCCTGGTGTGGCGAAGAATTAGACATGACTTAGCATTGGACAAAGACCATCAGTCATGCCCTACTCTGTGACCCCATGCCACTGTTGCCCTCCAGGCTCCTCTGTCCATGGGATTCTCCAGACGAGTACTGGAGTGGGTTGTCATTTTCTCTTCCAGGGGGATCTTCCCAACCTTGGAATCGAATCCATGTCTCCTTCATTGGCAAGTGTATTCTTTACCACTGAGCCACCTGGAAAGCCTTAAAATACATTTTAAATCACAGTGCATTGATTATTTAGTCACCAACAGGTAGTATTTTTTTTAATGTTCAAAATAAGATTACATGCAAACATTCTTTAATGAGCCTGTATTTCCACAAGTGCCTAAAAGAAATTAGAAACTGCCATTTTTTTATTTTCTCCTTAACAATAGAGAATTGTGAGGCGACTTTCAGTAATTTTGATGTATATGATGAGGAATACCTTCTCTAGTTCTTTTCTATCTAGGAGTATATGATTTTGCTTGAAAAGAGCAGAAATCTATGGTCGCTCTAAAGGTTTTGTGAGCCACCAGCTGTCTTGAGAATCTGATGAAAGCCATGATCGTTTCTCTAGAAAAATGCATATACATGCTGGCATCTTTTGATTAATTCCAGGGAGTTCACAGAGCTGAAGCTCATCTAGAAATCCCAAATTACAAAATTTGCTATTTCCTTTTTTTCTTTAGTTTCTTTATAATTCTGAGATTCTTTCACTTGCTCTGAGGGTAATACCTGCTATGGAGCAATTATAGGAAGAATGGGATTAGCAAATGTCCCCTGGGTGCCCAGCATAATTTATGGACATCTAGTAAATGTTCTGTACATATTAGCTTGGTTGAGTCAAGTTAAAAAGAAGACTCATAGCTAAAATCAGCAAGAAATGCTGGTTGCTGACCCATTCATCCAATGCCAAAAATCAATGCCTCTCCTGTATCATTTCTCTCTGGTGGTTTCAAGATGTTTTTTTCTCTTTTCTTAGTTTTTAAAAGGTGATGTAAATGTCTTAGCATAAATATCTTTGGGTTTATCCTGTTTGAGATTCACTTAACTTGAACCTATAAGTTTGTGTCTTTTCCCCAAATTTAGGTGATTTTTAGCCATTATTTTTTCAAATACTCTTTCAACCATATCTACTTTTTTCCTTCTGGAACTCTGCCTTATAACTGCCAGACAGAGGTAAAAGCCCTAGGGGAACCTCTTTACTCTTCCTTGCTTGCCGTCTGCTGACCCTGCAGGTAGGGTACCTTGTGGCTACTAGGAGGGAGTAGAAGTTCAGACTCCCTACATGGTCTCCTCTGGCCCATGGCCATGTCTAAGCACATTACATTTCTGGGTCGCCAGCTTTTCCAGTCCTCAGAGATCTGTGAGACAAAAAGAAAATCTAGAGAATTCATACCATATTTTCTGTTCTTGAGGTCACTAGTTAGTCTGCCGCCTTCTGAATTTTATATACATTTTATAAATAATATCTGAGATTTTTAGCTATATTTAGCAGTAGAAATAGGAAAAAAGAGACCTACTGCATCTTCCTGGAAGTCCAAGTCTCAGTGCATATTTAAAGAGTGGAGGAATAAAAGCACTAGGTAAACCATCGATTCAAGGAATTTTCACTCAGAGACCTTGGTCTCGTGATCACTCACATTTACCCTCCCCCTTTCACCCATCGAATAATATATTACTACTTTTTTTACCTGATAAGCTCAGTCAAGAATGCAGGAGTACAGATGAAGTTTACAAAATGATCTGTATCCATGCTTTGTCTCAGCATTACCAATGCAAATAGCAACTTTTTGAAAAAATCTACCAACTGTGAAGGAACCAGCCAGGCCTGGGAAATCTCAGTAGCTACATGTCACATGCACCTTCACCCTCTTAGGCTTTCTAAGCTCTGCAGAAGTTTGTCAAATGCCATGTCCAACTTTGAGTGTAAGAAAAGTGGTGTAGCTATATTAGCCTGTGGCACATAATGAAGGGAGAATTCTCTGAATAGGAGAGAATCTCCAAACCAATCTCTCCCCAGAGACACAGATCAGCCTCTTTGGTGGTATCACAATAGGGATTAAGAGCCCAAGCTCTGGAATCCAGTAGATCTCAATAGATAGCCAGATTCCATCACTTAAAATGTGATCTTGGACAAGTCAATTTCTTTTAAATTTCTGCCTCCCTATCTGTTAAAAGGGGAAAAATATTACTTTCCTCATAGATAGGTGAGGAATACATGAAATAAAGACTATATAAGACCTGGCATGCTGGATGTTGTTATAATTGATATTTGGAGACAGTTTCTAGACACAAGGGGGGAAAAAAAACTACTAGCCTCAATTTTGTGCTTATATATAAAGAGGGTATCTTTAGGAAGTTATAGGAACAAATCCCTTATTAAACAGTTAATTTATATTATAATTTTGACATTTTCTTTGAGTCTGTTTTCTTTATTATAGTTTCTTCCTCATCATTATAAGCTTACAAATTGCTAAAACTCAAAGATATCTATAAAGAAAAGAAAACTTGGCTTCTCCAAATTTCCTCAGGCCGTCTCCTCTGTACATGAGTCTCTTGAGAAAAAGAAAAAGGAAAAAAAGAAAATTGAATCCGTTTTAGTAAGTCCTAATGTGCTCAACCATGGATATTTTCTAAGTGATATAATGAAAGCTTAGCAACTGCCCGGATCATTTAAGGAGATGCAAGGAATTTGCCTCTGTCTTTCAGGAAAATAGAAAATCTAGTACATATTCCATCAAGAAACAGGAAAATAGAAGATCTAGTCCATATTCCATCAAGAAAAATATTCTTAACATATTTCATTAGAAGTCATAAATATATAAGCACCATAAAATATTTAATGTTTGTTTTCTACATGGGGAGTGTGGAGGAAGCTCTTATTTTAACTTATGAACCCCAAAGAGGATTTTTATTCCTAGGTAAGAATATACCCAAATCAATAAATATGTGTCCAGAATAGCACATTTAAGATTTTATTTTTCCTAATTTTTAGTAATGTCATTTTTCTGAATTGCTTCTGTGGTTAATTAATATACATTTAACATCTAAAAGCAAAAGGCAGACCAGAAAAATATGACTGCCATAAAATGCTAAAATGTGATTTGTAGTATGAAAGCTACAATACCCCTTTCACACATACTTGCACTAAATCTACTGTATATGGGTGAGTAAAATTTTGGAAATATTGGCACTTGATAATGTGAAATAAAATTATGAAATTTTATATACAAGAGAGTTTATTTTTAAAGGGCTAATCATGAAGTACTTTGTTAAACATTGGGATTATAAATACCATATTTCTCAATGTTAATCAAGATAATTATGCTCTGGATAAATGTATGTAGATCACTTAACAAAAGAATTTAGAAGCAAACATGATGGCCAAGACCAGAAACTATAACATTCCATTTCAGATGATTTATCAGAACAATTCTTTCATTTTGCCACAGAAATTACCAGGGCATTGTGATACCTACAAAACAATTTTATGGGTCCTGTGATGACATGTGCCCACTTTCACTTGTTTAATCAATATTTTTTTTAAGGCATCATCAGTACAATGTAGAAAGAAGTTAATCAACTACCAGGCAATTGATCTTGAGCCAATAACTTAATCTCCACAATATTTTCATCTATAAAATTAGCCATCAGTAATCTCTAAAAGGCTTCCTAATGATAGAAATGTGTTGCTCCATATAGTTTTCCTAATTTCAAAAACAAGGTCTAATGAGTTAAAAATACTGTAATTACCCATTTTCATATGGCAGCCTGAGGAGGAGTTCCTCTTCAAATTCCTCAGTGAAAACTAGTCTAGTCACTTGGTACATTTTTGGATTTCAATTTAGTGAAGCGGGGGCAGTTCATTTTCTGTACTGAATGAGTATGATTAGGGATTGTCTCAAGAAGGAAGAGTAAAAACAAACGGTAGCCCTGCCACTCCCACTCACAGCAAACAGCACACACACTAACTGAAGTCAATTAGGCAGGATCCAGGAACAAGCAACCTTGAAATTTCATGTTCTCAGTACCTATGGCACTGCTGGGGACACTCAGCTATTAGACACCATCTTCCCAGTGGCCAAGACAGACATCCAAGAGGGTGTGTGGCCCCTTCCTCTCCCTCACACCCCACATCCAGTCTATCTCTTAAGTCTTATGGAGTCCACCTCCAAACTCTGCCTAGGATCACCCACTTCTCTCCATCCTCAAGGTTCCTACCCAAGTTCAGACTACCATCATGATATGGATGAGATCCACAGCAGTCTCTTGTCTTCTGACTTCCCATTTTAACCCTCTGCAATCTTTTCTAAACACAACAACCATGGTAAACTTTTAAAAGACAGATCTGATCCTGTTACATACCAGCTCAAAGCTCATTAGGAGATTTCTCAGTTTTATGAAATCCTTAACAAATCTTGGCTTCCCTTGTAGCTCAGTCAGTAAAGAATCTGCCTGCAGTACAGGAGACCCAGGTTCGATCCCTGGGTTGGGAAGATCCCCTGGAGAAGGAAATGGCAACCCACTCCAGTATCCTTGCCTGGAAAATCTCATGGACAGAGGAGCCTGATGGGCTGCAGTCCATGGGGTCACAAAGAGTCGGGCACGACTGAGCAACTAACACTTACACTTACTTAACAAACCTCAGCACTATTAGTGTACCCTATTTCCTCCCCTATTTTTCCAGTCTGCTCTAGGACCATGACCCTCAGTCTATCTTACATTCTAGCTTTCAGCCACATTAAAACTTTTCCCTTCCCAGAAAGCACCATGTATGTTCCTTTCCTCTCTCTCTCTCTCTCATCCTACCCCCGCTTTCCGCTATACTCTTTGCATATTCCTTCCTCTGCCTGGCCCCGTTTTCCCAGTTCACCTGCTTTATTCCTAACATCTTAGACTTAAGCATTACTTCTTTGGGATGTCTTCCCTGACCCATCCTTTCCAAACTGTGCAGCCCACTGTATGCTCACACAGCAATATTTACATCTCCATCATGTGCTCTGTATTTGAATCTCTACTTATCTTATCTCAGCCAACCTCAACCCCATCTCAGAATTCTAAGTTCTATGAAGACAGGAACTATATCATTAATTTATTGTTGTATTCCTGTTTTCAAGTACAATGCCTGTCAAATAGAAAATTGCTGCTCACTTAATGAATTTATGATACAGAGCTAATATATTAAAGGGATGCCCCAGCCAAGGATACACAGTGGATCATGGCATCCTCTCACTTGGCTTGTGTGTACCCTTACTGTCCTCAGTACAGTGCTACCACCCTTTCAGATTTTGCCCAGGATGGCTCTGAGAGTCATTGCAAGGCCTTAACATTTTCTTGAGCATCTAAATTATAATTATAGAACATAATTTTAATAAGTTTAAATATGTAGTGTTGTTGATATGAATGACTGGAAATATTATTTATAAAATCTTGCATATGTGTACATGTTTAATGACATGTCTAATTTAGTTTAGAAAGAATCCACTATTTTGAAACACAAGATAAACTTCTCTGTTTACTTCTCAATTCCTTTATTCATACTGGTGGAATTACCATAGCCAAATGCCTTGCCATTCCTCCGTGCTTACATTTCATTTGCTTTGTAAGTGTCCTCTTCTCCATGAAGTCTTTCCCAAAAGGAGTTAATAATATCTATCTTCCAGAGTCCATCAGTTCAGTTCAGTTCAGTCGCTCAGTCGTATCCAACTCTTTGCAACCCCATGAATCACAGCACGCCAGGCCTCCCTGTCCATCACCAACTCCCGGAGTTCACTCAAACTCATGTCCATCAAGTCGGTGATGCCATCTAGCCATCTCATTCTTTGTCGTCCCCTTCTCCTCCTGTCCCCAATCCCTCCTAGCATCAGACTCTTTTCCAGTGAGTCAACTCATTGCATGAGGTGGCCAAAGTATTGGAGCTTCAGCTTTAGCATCAGTCCTTCCAATGAACACCCAGGACGGATCTCCTTTAGAATGGACTGGTTGGATCTCCTTGCAGTCCAAGGGACTCTCAAGAGTCTTCTCCAGCACCACAGTTCTAAAGCATCAATTCTTCGGCGCTCAGCTTTCTTCACAGTCCAACTCTCACATCCATACATGACCACTGGAAAAACCATAGCTTTGACTAGACGGACTTTGTTGGCAAAGTAATGTCTCTGCTTTTTAATATGCTATCTACGTTGATAGGTCAGTGCAATTACCTGTACTACTGCATTTCTTGTAGTCTTGTTTTACGATTATTTAGATACTTATGTCCCTTTTGTACCACCAGCCCCACCAACCCCTCCCATTCACATCCATCCCTGCCCTTGTCACCTTTATCTTAAATTTCGTGAAATCAAGATTGTGTCTTTTATCATTGGAAGTACTAACATATCTTGTATATGCTATTAGAAGTTTCAGCAAATACTTATTATTTGTACATTGAATTTATTTCCTAAGTAATCCTGAAGAACAAATTAAATGGTAGCACTGAATAAACAAGTCTATATGCTAATAAAGGTATGATATTGAAACTAATATTGCTTTTTAATAATATTACAGGTTTGGAATTTTTACACACAAATATGTGAACTCTGTCTATCTGAAAGCAGTAAGTGTCATCCATTGAAAAGCATCCACTGTGAAGTAATCACAAGACAGTTGTCAACACAGTAGTTCTTAGGTTAGGCTACCATAGGTGATATCAAAGCCTACATTTCATTTTCATTTGGATGAGAAGCCTTTATTGACAAAAAATTAAAAAGAGAAAAAACACCTGAGGCCCAAAAACTCTTTCTATGTTCCCAAAGATAACTCTCAAATAAACAGTTCCAAATAGGGTTCTACTTTTCACCCTTAGTCATGGCAAGTGGATCAGGTAGCTACTTTATGACTTCACCTTGCTGTTGTGTTGGAACTTTGACTTGAGCCCTATGACTTTTCACTTCTGAAGAGTAAATCAATTCAGTGCTCAGGTATCACTAAAGGTACAAAGAAGCAATGAAAGTCATTTTAAAAAATATCAACAATATCACTCACAGCTGAGCACTGTGAATAAGGTTGTGAGTGCTCAGTTGCTCAGTCGTGTATAACTTTTTGCAACCCCATGGGCTATAGCCTGCCAGGCTCCTCTGTCCATGGGATTATCCAGGCAAGAATACTAGAGTGGGTTTGCTGTTCTAGAAATAGAAACAACAACCACTTGGGGAGCTAACTTTTTAATTGTCTGAGAGCTCTGTACTCTGGTATTTTATAGATGAAGACACAAAGCCTTTGACTGTGTGGATCACAATAGACTGTGGAACACTCTGAAAGAGATGGGAATACCAGACCACCTGACCTGCCTCTTGAGAAACCTGTATGCAGGTCAGGAAGCAACAGTTATAACTAGACATGGAACAACAGACTGGTTCCAAATAGGAAAAGGAGTACGTCAAGGTTGTATATTGTCACCCTGCTTATTTAACTTCTATGCAGAGTACATCATGAGGAACGCTGGGCTGGAAGAAGCACAAGCTGGAATCAAGATTGCCAGGAGAAATATCAATAACCTCAGATATGCAAAAGACACCACCATTATGGCAGAAAGTGAAGAGGAATTCAAAAGCCTCTTGATGAAAGTGAAAAGGAGAGTGAAAAGTTTGGCTTGAAGCTCAACATTCAGAAAAAGAAGATCATGGCATCTGGTCCCATCACTTCATGGGAAATAGATGGGGAAACAGTGGAAACGGAGTCAGACTTTATTTTTTTGGGCTCCAAAATCACTGCAGATGCTGATTGCAGCCAGGAAATTAAAAGACGCTTACTCCTTGGAAAGAAAGTTATGACCAACCTCAGTTCAGTTCAGTTCAGTTCAGTAGCTCAGTCGTGTCCAACTCTTAGCGACCCCATGAACCACAGCACGCCAGGCCTCCCTGTCCATCACCAACTCCCGGAGTTCACTCAAACTCATGTCCATCGAGGCAGTGATGCCATCCAGCCATCTCATTCTCTGTCCTCCCTGTTTCCTCCCACCCCCAATCACTCCCAGCATCAGAGTCTTTTCCAGTGAGTCAACTCGTCGCATGAGGTGGCCAAAGTATTGGAGTTTCAGCTTTAGCATCAGTCCTTACAATGAACACCCAGGATTGATCTCCTCCAGAATGGACTGGTTGGATCTCCTTGCAGTCCAAGGGACTCTCAAGAGTCTTCTCCAGCACCACAGTTCAAAAGCATCAATTCTTCGGCAATCAGCTTTCTTCACAGTCCAACTCACACATCCATACATGACCACTGGAAAAACCATAGCCTTGACTAGACGGACCTTTGTTGGCAAAGTAATGTCTCTGCTTTTTAATATGCTATCTAGGCTGGTCATAACTTTCCTTCCAAGGAGTAAGCGTCTTTTAATTTCATGGCTGCAATCAGCATCTGCAGTGATTTTGGAGCCCAAAAAAATAAAGTCTGACACCGTTTCCACTGTTTCCCCATCTATTTCCCATGAAGTGATGGGACCAGATGCCATGACCTTCGTTTTCTGAATGTTGAGCTTCAAGCCAACCTTTTCACTCTCCTCTTTTACTTTCATCAAGAGGCCTTTGAGTTCCTCTTCACTTTCTGCCATAAGGGTGGTGTCATCTGCATATCTGAAGTTATTGATATTTCTCCCAGCAATCTTGATTCCAGCTTGTGCTTCTTCCAGCCCAGCGTTCCTCATAATGTACTCTGCATAGAAGTTAAATAAGCAGGGTGACAATATACAACCCTGACGTACTCCTTTTCCTATTTGGAACCATTCTGTTGTTCCATATCTAGTTATAACTGTTGCTTCCTGACCTGCATACAGGTTTCTCAAGAGGCAGGTCAGGTGGTCTGGGATTCCCATCTCTTACAGAATTTTCCACAGTTTATTGTGATCCACACAGTCAAAGGCTTTGGCATAGTCAATGAAGCAGAAATAGATGTTTTTCTGGAACTCTCTTGCTTTCTCCATGATCCAGCGGATGTTGGCAATTTGATCTCTGGTGCCTCTGCCTTTTCTAAAACCTGCTTGAACATCTGGAAGTTCACGATTCACATATTGCTGAAGCCTAGCTTGCAAAATTTTGAGCATGACTTTACTAGCGTGTGAGATGAGTGCAATTGTGCGGTAGTTTGAGCATTCTTTGGCATTCCCTTTCTTTGGGATTGGAATGAAGACTGAACTTTTCCAGTCCTGTGGCCATTGCTGAGTTTTCCAAATTTGCTGGCATATTGAGTGCAGCACTTTCACAGCATCATCTTTCAGGATTTGAAATAGCTCAATTGGAATTCCATCACCTCCACTAGCTTTGTTCGTAGTGATGCTCTCTAAGGCCCACTTGATTTCACATTCTAAGATGTCTGGTTCCAGGTGAGTGATCACGCCATTGTGATTATCTTTGTCGTGAAGATCTTTTTTGTACAGTTCTTCTGTGTATTCTTGCCATCTCTTCTTAATATCTTCTGCTTCTTTTAGGTCCATACCATTTCTGTCCTTTATCGAGCCCATCTTTGCATGAAATGCTCCTTTGATTTCTCTAATTTTCTTGAAAAGATCTCTTGTTTTTCCTATTCTGTTGTTTTCCTCTATTTCTTTACATTGATTGCTGAGGAAGGCTTTCTTATCTCTCCTTGCTATTCTTTGGAACTCTGCATTCAGATGCTTATATCTTTCCTTTCCTCCTTTACTTTTCGCTTCTCTTCTTTTCACAGCTATTTGTAAGGCCTCCTCAGATAGCCATTTTGCTTTTTTGCATTTCTTTTCCATGGGGATGGTCTTGGTCCCTGTCTCCTGTACAATGTCACGAACCTCCGTCCAGAGTTCATCAGGCACTCTATCTATCACATCTAGACCCTTAAATCTATTTCTTACTTCCACTGTATAATCATAAGGGATTTGATTTAGGTCATATCTGAATGGTTTAGTGGTTTTCCCTACTTTCTTCAATTTAAGTCCGAATTTGGCAATAAGGAGTTCATGATCTGAGCCACAGTCAGCTCCCGGTCTTGTTTTTGCTGACTGTATAGAGCTTCTCCATCTTTGGCTGCAAAGAATATAATCAATCTGATTTCGGTGTTGACCATCTGGTGATGTCCATGTGTAAAGTCTTCTCTTGTGTTGTTGGAAGAGGGTGTTTGCTATGACCAGTGCGTTCTCTTGGCAAAACTCTATTAGCCTTTGCCCTGCTTCATTCCGTGCTCCAAGGCCAAATTTGCCTGTACTCCAGGGGTTTCTTGACTTCCTACTTTTGCATCCCAGTCCCCTAGATAGCATATTAAAAAGCAGAGACATTACTTTTCCAACAAAGGTCCATCTAGTCAAGGCTATGGTTTTTCCCATGGTCATGTATGGATGTGAGAGTTGGACTGTGAAGAAAGCTGGGCGCCAAAGAATTGATGCTTTTGAACTGTGGTGCTGGAGAAGACTCTTGAGAGTCCCTTGGACTGCAAGGAGATCCAACCAGTCCATTCTGGAGGAGATCAATCCTGGGTGTTCATTGAAAGGACTGATGCTAAAGCTGAAACTCCAGTACTTTGGCCACCTCATGTGACGAGTAGACTCACTGGAAAAGAGTCTGATGCTGGGAGGGATTGGGGGTGGGAGGAGACGGGGAGGACAGAGAATGAGATGGCTGGATGGCATCACCGACTCGATGGACATGAGTTTGAGTGAACTCCGGGAGTTGGTGATGGACAGGGAGGCCTGGCGTGCTGTGATTCATGGGGTCGCAAAGAGTCAGACACGACTGAGCAACTGAACTGAACTCAACTGAATGCTTGGAGAGGTAAGTTAGTTGGAGAAGTAAAGTTACACAGTTTGATATAATGAATGACGACAAGTGACTTCAAAGTAACAATTTTTTCCTCTAACTTATAAACCAAATTAACTAGTTGTTACACTTTGTCATATTTTACTTTTTTAACCAAAATAAATTATGAAGCAGCATGAAATAACGATGTGGTATAATAACAAAATGATCCATTCCAGCTGTCCTTGGTAAAACCATTCTCACTTTTCCATGCCACTTTTCACAAGTTTAACAAAAGTGTGATAGAGCATACCTACCATCTACCATTTTGTTTTCCAGCATTTGTTTAACATTTAAGTGTATCATTATTTAACAATCAAATAATATTCCATCCCATACATTTGCCATCATTTATTCAAAAACAAATGTTTACATAATGCTGGGTATGTCAGTGCTATCCAACATCTTGCCATTTTTTTGTAACACTGTACTGCAATAAGAAAAAAGGCAGTTCTTATCAGTTGCCGAATTGATATACATATCCTTTGAACCAGTCTGGAATTAACCTCCCTGGTGGCTCAGTTGGTAAAGAATCCACCTGCAATGTGGGAGACCTGGGTTTGATTCCTGGGTTGGGAAGATCCCCTGGAGAAGGAAATGGCTACCCACTCTGGTATTCTGGCCTGGAGAATTCCATGGACAGAGGAGCTTGGACAAAGGAGCTGGCCGGCTATAGTCCCTGCAGTCACAAAGAGTCAGACACGACTGAGCAACTTTCACACACACACATAGTTGATTTACAATAGTATATTAGTTTCAGGCATATAATACAGTGATTCAACATTTTTATACATTATACTCCATTTGAAGTTATAAAATATTAGCTGTATATCCTTGTAGCTTATTTATTTCATATATAGTAGTTTGTACCTCTTAAAATCCCCTACCACTATCTTGTCCCTCTGCCCTTCCCTCTCTCCCCTGGTAACCATTAGTTTGCTCTTAGTATCTGTCTTTTTCTGTTTTCTTATATTCATTCGTTTTAGATTATATGTTTAAGTGATAACATACAATATCTGTTTTTCTCTGACTTATTTCACTAAGCAAAATACCCTTCAGATATATCCATGTTTTTGCAAATGGTAAATTTTCATTATTTTTTTATGACTGAGCAGTATTCCATTGTGTTGTTCAGTGACTAAGTTGAGTCCAATTCTTTGCGACTTCATAGACTGCAACACACCAACATAGTCTTCATAGACTTCATAGACTGCAACAGGCTTCCCTGTCCTTTACTATCTCCTGGAGTTTGCTCAAATTCATGTCCATTGACTTGGTGATGCTATCTAACCATCTCATCCTCTGCTGCCTCCTTCTCCTCCTGCCGTCAATCTTTCCCAGCATCAGGGTCTTTTCCAATGAGTCAGCTATTCACATCAGGCAGTCAAAGTGTTGAAGCTTCAACTTTAGCATCCATCCTTCCAATGAACACTGAGGGTTGATTTCCTTTCATGCTGACTGGTTTGATCTCCTTGCTGTACAAGGGACTCTCAAGAATCTTCTTCAGCATCACAGTTTGAAACTATCGATTCTTCAGTGCTCAGCCTTCTTTACGGTCCAACTCTCACATCTGTACATGACTACTGGAAAAACTATATGTGTATGTATGTGTGCATATATACACCACATCTTCTTTATCCATTCATCTGTCGATAGACATTTCAGTTGCTTCTATATCTTGGCAATTATAAGTGATGCAGCTTTTAGCATTGGGGTGCAGGTATCTTCAAATTAGTGTCTTCATTTTCTTCAGATATATAACCAGGAGTGAAATTACTGGACCATATGGTAATTCTATTTTTAATTGTTTGAGGAATGTCCATACTGTTCTCCATAGTGGGTACACCAGTTTACATTCCCACCAACAGTATATAAAGTTTCCCGTTTCTCCACATCAACACCAGTATTTGTTATTTATGGTCTTTTTGATGATAATCATGCTAACAGGTATGAAGTAGAAATTGATTTTTAAATATTAATTTTTAGATAATTCAATAGACAGAAATGTGTACACAAATATATTTATAATAAATCTGTTATCTTTTTTTTTTTTACATGGACAGAAACGTGTTTGTCCTTTATTTTTTTTTAATATTTATATATTTATTCAGCTGCGTCAGGCCTTGCTTGCATCACACGGGATCTTCACCGCATCATGCAGGATCTTCTGCTGTGGTGAGCCGACACTCTAGTTGTGGGGCGGGCTCAGGGGCTCCGCGGCATGGGGGGGTCTTAGTTGCTCCTCCAGGGATCGAACCTGTGTCCCCTGCATCGCATGGCAGATTCTTAACCACTGGACCACCAGGAAGGTCCCTGTCCTTCTTTAGATTTGGTCTTAGAGCGTAAGCCCCTTTGCTGGGCAGAGGACGGTGTTAGGTTTTCCCCTCATTTCGCAGCAATTCTATTTTTTTTTTTTTTTTTTTTGTACTAAAATACTAAGTTTTATAAGATCAGACAGTAAGGCTATACATAGAATGTTATACTGATACACAGAGAAGGAAATGCTTCAGTACATTAACAATAGTTTATCTCTGACAGTGGGATATGATTTTTTCTTCTCTTCTTTATAGTCTTCCTAGTTTCCATATTTCCTATGTTCATATGTTTTTTTATATACTCAAAAAATAAGATGTGGGGGAAAGTACTCCATTCACAATAGTGACAAACTCATAAGCGTATAAATAAAAATCTAAAATACCCATATAAACACACAAGAACTATGAAAAAACTGTATGACATAAACTAGCTGGATCAAAACAAACAAACAAATAAAAAAAAAAATGTCAACAAAACTTTCTAGAGAAACAAAAGAGGCTTTTGATTTTCCAGGAATGAGAGGACCGGATTAGGAAGTGCCTTAGGACTTTGATCCTTATTAATTCTTTTTTTTTTTTCAAGTTGAACAGACTAAATTTCTTTAAACAAACTTACTTATACTCCAGAGTCCTTTAAAAACTTAATAGCATTTATACATTGAAGGTATTTGATTTTCTTGTAACTAGCACTTCAAATGCAACAAGCATTTGAAGCAACAAGCATTTGACCCAACAAGTAAAACTTTCTACAGTTCATAACTTTTATAAATAAAATAAATTAAATGTACAGTGAATAAGTTCTCTGAAATATTTCAATATTTCTGCAGGTTTAGTAACATCGTAAAATACATTTCAACTAAAATTCACAAATCTAAAAACCTGTTAGGCATTTTTAGGCGTTTTAAGTTGGAAATGAAGACCAATGTTACATCGTAATATGCCAATTACAAATAGTACTTCAAATAGCAAATACTACAGTTTGTCCCAAACTTTAAAAACTATTCATGAACTCAACACTGAACTATTGATGGCTACGAGAATTGTTTCCTAGCCTTTTTGAAAATTTCAACCCATTTACGTTTAAGGTAATTATTGATAAGTACGATCCCATAGCCATTTTCTTTATTGCTTTGGGTTCAAGTTTATACACTCTTTCTGTGTTTCCTGTCTATAGAAGATCCTTTAGCATTTGTTGGAGAGCTGGTTTGGTGATGCTGAATTCCCTCAGCTTTTGCTTGTCTGTAAAGCTTTTGATTTCTCCTTCATATTTGAATGAGATCCTTGCTGGGTATAGGAATCTGGGCTGTAGGGTATTTTCTTTCATCACTTTAAGTATGTCTTGCCACTCCCTTCTGGCCTGAAGAGTTTCTGTTGAAAGATCAGCTGTTATCCTTATGGGAATCCCCTTATGTGTTATTTGCTGCTTTTCCCTTGCTGCTTTTAATATTTGTTCTTTGTGTTTGATCTTTGTTAATTTGATTAATATGTGTCTTGGAGTATTTCACCTTGGGTTTATCCTGTTGGGGACTCTCTGGGTTTCTGGGACTTGGGTGATTATTTCTTTCCCTATTTTAGGGAAGTTTTCAACTATTATCTCCTCAAGTATTCTCTCATGGTCTTTCTTTTTGTCTTCTTCTTCTGGGACTCCTATGATTCGAATGTTGGAGCGTTTAACATTGTCCCAGAGGTCTCTAATATTGTTCTCATTTCTTTTAATTCGTTTTTCTTTTTTCCTCTCTGTTTCATTTATTTCTATAATTCTATCTTCTAGTTCACTTATCCTGTCTTCTGCCTCTGTTATTCTACTGTTTGTTCCCTCCAGAGTGTTTCTGATCTCATCTATTGCATTATTCATTGTATATTGACTCTTTTTTATTTCTTCTAAGTCCTTATTAAATCTTTCTTCCATCTTCTCAATCCTTTTCTCCAGGTTATTTATCTGTAACTCCATTTTGCTTTCAAGATTTTGAATCATTTTCACCATCAAAATTCGAAATTCTTTATCAGGTAAATTCCCTATATCTTCTTCTTTTGTTTGTGTTGGTGGGCAATTATCTTGTTCCTTTACTTGCTGGGTATTTCTCTGCCTCTTCATCTTGCTTATATTGCTTTGCTTGGGGTGGCCTTTCCCTCTTCTTGCAGTTTGTGGAGTTCTCTTTATTATGTAGTTTCTTCGCTGTGTGTGGGGTTGGACGGGTGACTTGTCTGGGTTCCCTGGTTAGGGAAGCATATGTCAGTGTTCTGGTGGGTGGAGCTGGATTTCTTCTCTCTCCTTTAGAAGACAATGGGCTGCTTTTCTGGGAGCCTGATGTCCTCTGCCAGTATTCAGAAGTTGTTTTGTGGACTTTACTCCACGTTCAAATGTTCTTTTGATGAATTTGTGGGGGAGAAAGTGGTTTCGCCATCTTATCCCTCCGCCATCTTGTTCCTTCCTCCCCAGAACACTGGATTCTTATATTCCACTTGGTCGTGGAGTATCTCTTCCCAGCTGCTCCAGCAAGGTGCAGGCGCTGTACCTTACCTTGGACGAGGGGTATCTCCTCAAGGCCGCCCCTCCTGCTTTGAATGTGGATCAGCTCCTCTTGGCCCTCCGGTGCCCAAGCAGCCACCGCCTCCTGAACGTGGTACAGCTCCTCTCGGCCACCGCACTAACCCTGGGCACGGGGCAGCTCCTCTCAGCCACGATTCTGCACGTGGTCGGTTGCGCTGGAGCCGGGCGTCTCTCGCGTCTGCGCCGCCGGAGCCGGGCGTCTCTCGCGTCTGCGCCGCCGGAGCCGGGCGTCTCTAAATCTGTTATCTTAAATCTCTAAAGAAGCCATATTTTCAAAATTGGAGGAGAGGAGAATTCCCTGGAATCCAGTGATTAGAACTCTGTGCTTCCAATGCAGGGGGTCCAGATTCAATCCCTGGTTGGGGAACAAAGATCCTGCATGGTGCACAGTATGGCCAAAAACAAAGGAGGATGGTTGAGTTTACTGTATATAGTTACTGTATAATTCAGAAATGCTCGCAGTCTAGTTTTATAAAAGATTGTTTGAGATCTAAATGTGGAAGGAAAGGTTTCTACCCAGGGAGAGGAGATAGCAAATCTCTTATTAGAGAAGAGGCCCAGAGTCATTGTGTACTTTTATAATAAGCAGTCTATAATTGGGAGCACATGAAGTGAAAAGAAATATAATTATATGTTCTTGAATATTCATTTTCAAGATTATTCTTTTTGTTTTCATAATTGAAATTAAGCATTACTTGTCCAGTGATCCCTACATTTATTAATTGTTAGTGGTCAATAATAATGATAGCTATCAAGAAATCATATTAATTTGATCATTATCTGTGTGTGCTCAGTCATGTTCAACTCTTTGTGACCACATAGAATGTAGCGTGCCAGTCTTCTCTATCCATGGAATTTTCCAGGCAAGAAGACTGGGATGGGTTGCCATTTCCTTCTCCAGAGGATCTTCCCAGCCCAAGGATCAAATCCTCATCTCATGTATTGGCAGGCAGATTCTTTACCACTGTGCCACTTAGGAAGTCCAATTTGATCATTATTAAAATAATAAACAGCAAACCACAGTGAAGTGTTTCTGTCCTCAGTGTCATTGCTAAGTGATAGAAGTTTACGGCTAAGAAAGGCCATGTGATATAATGAAAAGAGCACTAAGTGCGGAGTCAAGGAGATAAGGATCCCAGTTCTGGCTGTAATGCAAACAGACTAGAGGTCACTGGGCAGATCACTTACAAGTTAAGGTGGGCCTCATTCTGTTGATGTGTAAAAGGAAAACATAATCATCCTAAAACCATCCCCCCTGTCCTGGGTCCCCGGAAAAATTGTTTTCCATGAAACTGGTCCCTGATGCCAAAAAGGTTGGGGGAACCACTGGCTTAAATGACAAAATAAAGGACTTCATAGGAAATATGATCTATTGTATCTGGTAACCTGGAAAAAATTCAAGTAGAATCAAAATAAAATTCAAATTAGTAGCATTACCATAAAAATATAAAATCAAAACAAGGAAGGAGCACTTCATGATTTTGTATTATGTTGGCAGTTGCTAATTTGTATATATGTTTTATCTTTCTAATTAAAATTGGCACAAAATAGTTGCTATAGTGGTCTTTTATGTGAATGAAAGCACTCTAAGTTCCCCTCCTATCCTTGGGCCTGATAAGGGTGCCTACATCTCATGTACTCAAATGACAGAATTCAAAAATAAAAGAAGGCAGGAAGGAAGAAAAAGAGAGAAGAAAGGCAGCTATTCTATTTAAGAGAATCCATTGTCTTTTTAAAAATCTTGCGTAATTGTATGGATAAAATAAATTTTCACTTATGTTTTTATTTGCTATGAAAGCAAAAAAAAAAAAAAAAGATACTTGATCCAATTACAAGGCTGTTACAGTGGCTTTAGGGAGAGACTGGTGGTTTTGTCAAGGGAGCCTCAAGAAGGGACTAATAACGGTTAGACTGTTTTCCTCATACCTCTCTGCTACTCATTTACTATCTTCTTAATTTTTTTCTTGCTCTTCTGATGCCTAAATGTTCATTTATTCTTGAAGTCTCAGACTTTGGCCTTCTCTTCTGTCTTTTTTAGAAAAATCCTTTCTCCATTTTACTTCCCTCAGAGGATGGCCCCAGGGCTTGCATTTTGGGCAGGCAACTCCAGATGGCTGACCCTGACTCCACACTCCAGTTCAAGGCAGACTAGTATTTATACATGATGTTATGTGAATGGCTAGCTGTTACTTCATGCTTCTTTGCTAAAATTAAACTTATCTGTCTGTCAAAACTGGATGCTTTGTCAGATTTCCCTCTCTCCCTGTGTGTGTCTGTGTCTCTGTGTCTGTGTATGTGTCTATGTGTGTGTACCCATCAATCTACTAACAGCCAAGTTTGAACTTGTTCTACTCTCATATCCAGGCAATAATTCTGACCTATCTTTGTTTTATCTCATTACAATTCTTTCTGTTGACTGCTCTATCACTCTAGTACTCACACCAGGACCATTTTTCACAAAATCTAATATGAAGGGGTTGTATGGACTAAAGCAGTGTTTTTCACTGTGCTAATTAGACATCTAGGCCCACAGAGCTGCCTTGGCAGCTACCCAATCAAACAGTAAAAGACCAACAGAGTATGATTCCAGCCCCAATCCCACTTCACTCTGAGCAGCTCCACCATTTTCTGTTTTATGTGCAAATTCCAAGTATGACCTTATCTGAAAAAACCTGTGCTATTACCTTAAGGAAGAAAAGTTCCAAAACCACTGTTTTGTGACTTTTTAAGGACTTTTTTATGTCTAAAATTCAAGTCCTGTGAAATACAGTAATACAATTATTAAGACAGAATTTTTAAAATTCCTAGTTAAACTTTTACTTGTTAATGTACATCTTTAGATCAATTCTGGCTCTTGTAATTTAAAAGGTTTGAATAAATTTAAGGTAAAAATACAGAAGTTATTCTGGATTTGCTAACAGTCAACGGGGGGGGGGGGGGGAGTGTAATAAGCCTCCAAGAGTCCATAGCATCTATGAAGAAGTAGGGAAACATCTCTAAGACAGCACATACCCTGAAGTGCATAGGATTTTAGCCTTGTTCCCAAATGGAAGCACATTGTGATAATATGCTTTCCATAGCCCATCTGTATTTAAACAATGACTGAATCTATGAAAAGAGAGTTCCCAGGCTCCTATGTTCCATGGCAATTTGAACTTTGGGGGACTTTTTATTTCTGCTTCCTGCAACTTTACAATAGCAAATAAATAACAAGTGTCCCTCTGGAGAGTGAAACCAGCTTGTATGGCCTTCATGGTGTGGAAGATGGAATGTAGTACACTGGGTTCTTGGTATTTAGGTCCAAAGGTTAGATGCTGAGAGAAATCAGGCAGGAGGAGAACCTTGAAGCCATACCTCACAGTAGGACCACAGAGGCTTTATGGGGTTTCAAGTCTTGGCAACTGATTTTTCTCTTCAAGTCTGGTTACCAACATAACGTTTATGTACCTGATTAACTCTCAGTATGGGAATTCACTTCTCCAAGCTTTTTATTCTGTTAATATATGTACTCTATATGTAAAGATGGGGCTTCCCAGGTGGCTCAGTGTTAAAGAATTCACCAGACAATGTAGTTTCCTACATTTCTCCCTGGTCCAGGAAGTTTCCCTGGAGAAAGAAATGGCAACCCACTGCAATTTTCTTGCCTGGGAAAATCCCCTTGGACAGAGGAGCCTGGTGGGCTAGAGCTCATGGAGACACAAAGAGTTGGACATGACTTAGAGACTGATCAACAACAACAACATGTAAAGACTTTAGGCTTGATGGCTCAAAGCTGGTTTCACACTGGAAATGTAGCAGGTCTGAATTAAGATGCCCTTAAAGTGCTGCAACATACATATTGGACTTTGGAGACTTAGTGATAAAAAATACATAAAATATCTCTTTAATACTTTTGGATTATTATATATTGACTTAATAATATTGGTTTAAACAATATGTATTGCTAAAATTAGTTTTACTTGCTTATTTTTACATTTTAATTTTGGCTACTAGGAAATTTAAAATTATGTATATGGCTCACGTTAAATATCTCTGGACTGGTTTAGATGCTAGAGTCAGTATAAGAAAAACTTCAATCAAGTTTCTGGTTTTACCACTTTTTAATCTCACCTTTTCCGTTGACCTAGGTTCTTATATAATTCTGTGCTTCAAGTTTCCTCACCAGTAAAGTGAATCATGCAACCTACTTTATTAGGTTTTGTGGAAATCAAGTAAGTGAATAATGCAAAGAATAACACCTGCCCCATTATAAGCACCATGTAACTATTATTTATTCCTATCTCCAAACTTGTTTTTTTGTATTAAAAAGAGAATAATACTTCACAGGATGAGGTTGGAATGCAATAGAATAATGTATCATAGATTAATTTATAAATTATAAAAACTAGGTAAATATTGGTAACTGTTCATCTCCAAAAGGTATAAATCTGTGCAATCCTGGTGGTCATTTCAAAGTTTCAGTCTTTCAGGATAAACATGAGTTCAGCTCTTATAGTCCTTCACCCCAGGTTATCAGAATATTGGCCTACTGTACATATTTTTTGTATTCTATTGCAGGCTATGTTCAGAATGAGTTTTAATAAACAATCAAAAAAACACAGGATTCTCAAAGTTGTGTATTTACACATATACTGGACATTGAACTTGTTCTCTTGCTAATTTTAATACTGCTTAGTTTTTACATTGACTTTGGACTTTCTTGAACATGTTATACTTTAGAATTATTTGAACATATTATATGAAAAAGTGTTTGGCCACAATATATACTATGACTCCTGAGGGAAAGGACGAGACTATTCTTTAATTGATTTTCGAAAGTACCACTTGGAGATTTAGTAGGAGAAATAGATAGAATAAACATTTAATTCTTAGTTATGATGATGCTTTTAATGGAAATATTTACTCCACTAATAATTACTAATGCATATTAAATGGCAACCCACTCCAGTATTCTTGCCTGGAAAATTCCATGGACAGAGGTGCCTGGTGGGCTACAGTCCATGGGGTCACAAAGTCAGACACTACAGAGCACAGCACACACACAGTCCTGAATTATTTTTTACCTAAAAGGAACCCTTTGGCTAAAACCTGTATTTCTATCTCTTGAAAATTAACGAAATTATTTTAGGCTTCCCTGGTGATTCAAACAGTAAAGAATCTGCCTGCAATGCAGGAGACTTGCAGGGTTTGCTCCCTGGGTTAAAAAAATCCCATGGAGAAGAGAATGGCTACCCATTCCATTATTCTTGCCTAGGAAATCCCATGGACAGCGGAGTCTGGCGGGCTACAGTCTATGGGGTCACAAAGAGTCAGACACAGCTGAGCAACTAACACACACTATATGCCAGGTACTATTCTAGCCACCAGGGACACAAAGATAATCAACAGAATTTTGCCTTCATGGAGCTATGCAGTATTAAAAATATTGAGAGAGAAATTTAAATATCAAGCATATTGTATATGCCCAAGAAAAAGGGTGATGGCATCAATCCTGTGTGTGTTTGTTTGTTTGTTTACTTTTTAGTAAAACATCCTTCTGAACATGGTCTGTAAGTGGAATTAAACCTTTAGCCTTTCTCTTAACCAAATGTCAACGTATGTATGGTCTTCTTGAAACCCCAGCAGAAATCTCACCAATTCAATGCCAGATGGCACAAAAAACAAACCATTTATAGAAAGGATTACAAGTAGGCTATATGCAAAAGTGCTGTCTCTGCATGAATCCTAGTTTTTCAACTAAGTGCCAAGGATTTATGTGCTTAATTCCCATTAGAATTTATGGGAATTAACAGTGCATGGATGGAGGGAAAGAATCTTTAACTGGAAGGTGAAATCTTGAAGAGCTCCAAGATAAAAGTGCACATTTTACATATGTTGTTGATACGGACCTTTTAAAGTTAAATTTTAGAACTATTTGTGTTGTAAGTGGGGGAGCAGATTAAGCATGTGCTGACTTGACTTAACAGAGGCTGAATGCATGATGCAGTGGAAAACATTTCCTGGGCTGGATATTTACAGACAAACTTTGTTATTTTTTTTTCTTGACTCAAGAACTTAAAAGCTTTGTTTGGGTGTAGAAGGACCAATGAATGTGAAAATGTCTTCTACAATGCTAATCAATAAATACATCTAGACCTGCATACAGTGTGTGTGCTGTGTGTTAAGTCCCTTCAGTAATGTCTGACTCATTGTTACACTATGGACTGTAGCCAGTCGGTCAGGCTCCTCTGTCCATGATATGCTCCAGGCAAGAAACTGTAATGGGTTACCATGCCCTCCTCAGGGGGATCTTCCTTACCCAGGGATCAAACCTGCATCTCTTATGTCTCCTGCATTGGCAGGCAGGTTCTTTACCACTAGTGCCATCTGGGAACCCCCTTGCATACAGTATATATACCTGAACCAGGGAATAACTAATGAATAGAAAATTTTAGATTTTAAATGATGGGTTTGTCGTTTTTAATTAACCAACAAGATTTGTTATAAAAAGAAATGCAAGGGATCCATAGTTCCATTGGAAGAAACCTGATAGTAAAGACCTGGAAGCTTTAAAATACTTCTCATTGTTAAAGGATTTAATACAAGTAGAATAAAATGACAGCAGTCCTGGAGCTATGTGCCACAATCCCATAGTGACCAGAGGAGATACTACACCAACTAAAACTGTCAGAAATTTCTATATTAAGAATTCTTAAATTCCTTAAAAAACTGGAAATAGAGCTGCCATATGACCCAGCAATCCCACTGCTGGGCACCGAGAAAACCAGAATTGAAAGGGACACGTGTACCCCAATGTTCATCGCAACATTGTTTACAATAGCCAGGACATGGAAGCAACCTAGATGTAATCGGCAGATGAATGGATAAGAAAGCTGTGGTACATATGCACGATGGAATATTACTCGGCCATTAAAAAGAATGCATTTGAATCAGTTCTAATGAGGTGGATGAAACTGGAGCCTATTATACAGACAGAAGTAAATCAGAAAGAAAACCACCAATACAGTAAACTAACACATATATATGGAATTTAGAAAGATGGTAATGATGACCCCATATGCAAGACAGCAAGAGAGACACAGATGTAAAGAACAGTCTTTTGGACTCTTTGGGAGAAGGCAAGGGTGGGATGATTTGAGAGAATAGCATTGAAACAGGTATATTATCATATGTGAAATAGATTGCCAGTCCAGTGATGCATGAGACAGGGCGCTCAGGGCTGGTGCACTGGGATGACCCTGAGGGATGGGATGGGGAGGGATGTGAGAGGGGGGTTCAGGATGGGGAACACATGTACAACCATGGCTGCTTCATGTCAGTGTATGGCAAAAACCACTACAATATTGTAAAGTAATTAGCCTCCAATTAAAATAAATAAATTTAAAAAAAAAAAAGAATTCTCAAGAAGGACAATTTTTTTACCTGGACCTAACATTGATCTGTATCTCTTACTTAAATTCCTTGCTCAAACAACCAGCAAGTACATTCATAGCTCTACTCTTCAGTTTTAATTGGGATTAACTGACATGAAATCCATAGTCAAAAAATATTTCAAATATTAGAACTCTTGGCATGGAACCATTTCCATCTCCATGTTGTAAGCCTGTTTACTGGCCCATGTCTATACATCACAGTGACATTCAAGGAGATTGTGAGAGTAACAGCTAGTCATAATGATTACAGAGTTTTTAGGTTTAAGACATTTGGTATTTTGAATCTCTATAAACAAGACTCACAGTTTTCATAATTTATGCAAGAAATATTATTCCTCATACCCCATGGAAATGATTAATGACCCATTAACAATAGCTGTCCCAGAAAAAACCTGCTAAAAATCACATACCAACTGCCAGTACAGGATGCCATGATTCTAGATCAGATAAAGGAGAACGGTAATCTCAACCAAATTATCTACAGTGAAATTGTATACACCCACTCCCAGGTCATTACCACCTACTAAAAGTGAGCTACCATCCTGTTTCAAGTTGCTGGAAGCAATTTTCTATGCACTCCTTGTTCCAGATGTTACAAACTCTATCATCAGTTCTGGCCTTAGTTCAAGCTAAGAGGACTTACAGGGTGATTTAGCTTTTTTATTGCATTCAATTAATAAGATGAATCAGCACTATTGTATAGAAAAAAACTCTCATTCAATTCTAATTTATGCCTGGTAAAGGAGGGAAAGGAATATCTTCTAAAAAGAAAACTAAAATAAAGTGCAAGAAAAGATAACCCTGATTTTTAACTAAGAGTAATATCATCCATGTGAAGTCTTTTCTAAATATCTAAATGGCCACTTTCTGTCTCGACTCTTTTCCTATCTATTCCACACATAATTATGAAAATCCATTTGCAAAACTGAATAAAGAGTATTCAGAATTTAAAATTTTCTTTTTATATTATCAAGTTTTCACTTCTGAATTGATAAATCAGATTTAAATTTGTTTTCATGATACACCACCATTATGGCTGTTAAAAAATTAGTAAGTCTGAAGTCAGATAATAGCTAAGATATTTTGTCATATATTTGAGTACCAGATTAAGAACTCAAAGCATAATTTTTTGCTCTTGGCTCATACTGCATGAGAGACATTGTTATTAAAAACCTGTTTGAAATTACTAAGAAGTACGACAAATGCTCATTGCAGACATGAAATTAAAAGACGCTTACTCCTTGGAAGGAAAGTTATGACCAACCTAGATAGTATATTAAAAAGAAGAGACATTACTTTGGCAACCAAGGTCCGTCTAGTCAAGGCTATGGTTTTTCCATTGGTCATGTGTGGAGTCCATTCTAAAGGAGATCAATCCTGGGTGTTCATTGGAAGGACTGATGCTAAAGTTGAAACTCCAATACTTTGGCCATCTCATGCGAAGAGTTGACTCACTGGAAAAGACTCTGATGCTGGGAAGGATTGGGGGTGGGAGGAGAAGGGGACGACAGAGAATGAGATGTCTGGATGGCATCACCGACTCGATGAACATGAGTTTGAGTGAACTCCAGGAGTTGGTGATGGACAGGGAGGCCTGGGTGATTCATGGGGTCGCAAAGAGTCAGTCACGACTGAGCAACTGAACTGAAGACAAATAAGGAATCATGTAAATGCTAATGTAATATGGCTAAGAAGCAAACAAAATTTCCCCAAACCCAGAGTAAATCCTTGGCCAAGAAAACTTTCTGCCCATAATACAAACAATTATCCCAGCCTTATTAAATTAAGGAAACATAGAGTTCAGCTGTGCCTGTGTCACTGTTTTTTTTTTTTTTGGTTTTCTTTTTCTCTTCTTTTTCTTTTATGTCCTCCTCACAGTGCCTAGCAGAGCACCCTTCATGTTTTTGTTGTTCAGTTGCTAAGTCATGTCTAACGCTTTGCAACTCCATGGACTGCAGCACGCCAGGCTTCCCTGTCCTTCACTATCTCCCAGAGTTTAGTCAAACAGATGTCCGATGAGATGGTGATGCATCCAACCATCTCATCCTCTGTAGCCCCCTTCTCTTCCACCCTTAATCTTTCAAAGCATCAGGGTCTTTTCCAATGAATCAGCTCTTTGCATCAGGTGACCAAAGTGTTTGAGTTTCAGCTTCAGCATCAATCCTTCCAATATTCAGGGTTGATTTCCTTTAGGATTGACTGGTTTGATCTTGCCATCCAAGTGACTCTCAAGAGTCTTCTCCAGCACCACAATTCAACATCTGCAATTCATAATCACCCATTCAACCAAAAGTATGGAATGCCCTCTATGTGCCAGATGTGGTCACCAGGGAAGAACAGGACAAAACAAGATAATGTCTAAACTCTCACATACTGATGGAGACTGACGTTTACAGAAGGAATGAAGCAATGTTGTGCTAGGACTTATTCTTATGTCCTTTTTAATGTAAAATTAGGTAGATATCACACACTTTTACCAAATGTTAACCAAGTTAAAGTAGTAAACATGTTTATGAAGTATGGGAATTTTGGTTTTGTCTTTGTTTTATAAAATTATTACTCTGTATAGAGAAAATTACAAGGTGTAAAAAATTAGGAGAAATGAAAGTGAAAGGGCTAGCCAGAAAATCATAATGCAGGACTGGAGGGTTAATATCAGAAGCTCTTAAATTAGAGTCTAAGGTAACATTCTTTATTTTCAGCCATGCTTTAATGATGCCCATTTATCAAAAAGCTAAACACCACAAAAGCTTAAATAATGATAATCTGCTCATACCTATCATATAACTGGTGCTTATAATAATGGTCTTAATGCACTGTATCATTGAGGTAACCTCTGAGTAATCAAAGAAAAGAATGCCTTAGACTTCTTGAGTTTTTTAAATTATATTGCATTTTTATTCTGTGAAAATTTATAATCCATATATGTATGACTCTTCATTAACCTGAATATTAAATTACACTTCCCAATTCTTAATTATTTTATGAGCACTCACTTTGCTTTCCTACCTTCCTCCAACACACACACACACCACACTTATTCTCATGCTATACCCACATAGGTCACTTTTCTCTTTTACATGGTTGAAACTAACTCCATAAAAAAAAAAAAAAAGACAAAGAAGGAGACAATTTAAAATATTTTAATAGACCAAGGACCTTTATCAAATCTCTAAAGTTTTACCAGACATGGTAGGGAAATTTGCATTTTCTTTCATTCACAGGATTACATTTAAATAATGTGTAGTAGAAGAAGAGTTTTAAAGACTTCCAGAAGAAAAAGGCATGCTATGCTTATTTAAATAACATTCTGTTCACAAAACATCAATTCATTAAAACCTTTATCACTAACAGCACTGTCATTAATAGCAAAATAGTTTCTGAGTCTGACCTTATAAACTGCTAAACCTGTGCCCCTCACTTGTTAATCCCTTTCAATCTGAGTTGCTTTTCTGAAACTGCTCTCTCCAAGGTTGCTAATGATTTCCTTACCACCAGATCCAATAATATCTTCTAAACCCTCATCCTTTTAAAACCTCCTAGATATAATTTATGCTGATGACCACTCCCTCCTTGAAATTCATTTCTCCCTCTGGGTCTGTGACACTGGTGCTTCTTCCTTGCATTTTCTTCTAGCTCTGGTTCTTCCATATTCCTTCTTGTTTTCTAAATGTAGGCATTCTTTTTGCTTTTTAGTTTGTCCAGAAAGAGAAGAATGGGCATGTTTGTTTACTTATTTAACCTCAACTTTATCTATCAATGGGCTTCCCTGGTGGCTCAGACAGTAAAGAATCTGCCTGCAATGCAGAGACCCAGTTTTGAACCCTGGTTTGGGAAGATCCCCTGGAGAAGGAAATGGCTACCCATTCCAGTATTCTTACCTGGAGAATTCCATGGACAGAGGAGCCTGGCACACACGGTCACAAAGAGTTGGACACGACTGACCAATACTTTCAATTCTCCAAGCCAGGCTTCAGCAGTATGTAAACCGTGAACTCCCAGATGTTCAAGCAGGTTTTAGAAAAGGCAGAGGCACCAGAGATCAAATTGCCAACATCCGCTGGATCATGGAGAAAGCAAGAGAGTTTCAGAAAAACATCTATTTCTGCTTCATTGACTATGCCAAAGCCTTTGACTGTGTCGATCACAATAAACTGCGGAACATTCTGAAAGAGATGGGAATCCCAGACCACCTGACCTGCCTCTTGAGAAACCTGTACGCAGGTCAGGAAGCAACAGTCAGAACTGGACATGGAACAACCGACTGGTTCCAAATAGGAAAAGGTGTACGTCAAGGTTGTATATTGTCACCTTGCTTATTTAACTTCTATGCAGAGTACATCATGAGGAACGCTGGGCTGGAAGAAGCACAAGCTGGAATCAAGATTGCCGGGAGAAATATCAATAACCTCAGATATGCAGATGACACTACCCTTATGGCAGAAAGTGAAGAGGAACTCAAAAGCCTCTTGATGAAAGTGAAAGAGGAGAGTGAAAATGTTGGCTTGAAGCTCAACATTCAGAAAACAAAGATCATGGCATCTGGTCCCATCACTTCATGGGAAATAGATGGAAAAACAGTGGAAACAGTGTCAGACTTTGTTTTTTTGGGCTCCAAAATCACTGCAGATGCTGACTGCAGCCATGAAATTAAAAGACGCTTTCTCCTTGGAAGGAAAGTTATGACCAACCTTGATAGTATATTAAAAAGCAGAGACATTACTTTGCCAACCAAGGTCCGTCTAGTCAAGGCAATGGTTTTTCCCGTGGTCATGTATGGATGTGAGAGTTGGACTGTGAAGAAAGCTGATCGCAGAAGAATCGATGCTTTTGAACTGTGGTGTTGGAGAAGACTCTTGAGAGTCCCTTATACTGCAAGGAGATCCAACCAGTCCATTCTAAAGGAGATCAATCCTGGGTGTTCACTGGAGGGACTGATGCTAAAGCTGAAACTCCAATACTTTGGCCACCTCATGCGACGAGTTGACTCACTGGAAAAGACTCTGATGCTGGGAAAGGTTGGGGGCGGGAGGAGAAGGGGACGACGGAGAATGAGATGGCTGGATGGCATCACCGACTCTCTGGACATGAGTTTGGGTGAACTCCGGGAGTTGGTGATGGACAGGGAGGCCTGGCGTGCTGTGATTCATGGGGTCGCGGAGAGTCGCACACGACTGAGCGACTGAACTGAACTGAACTGAACTGACCAATACTTTCACTTTATCTCTCAAGAGTCTCACTTGTCATTGTTATCCAACAGTTAACCTGCTTCCACCATCACCTAGCTATAAGTGCTTCCTGAATCTGCAGTCTTCACTTCCAACTGCATATATGACATCAGCATTTAAATGTTTCACCAGCATTTCACATTCAATCTGTCTAAAATTAACTCATTATCTTCCTTACCAAACCAGGTCCCTCTTTTTGGGGCTTCCCTGATGTTTCAGTCAATAAAGAAACTGCCTGAAATTCAGGAGACCCAGGTTTGATCCCTGGGTCGGGAAGATCACCTGGAGAAGGGAATGGCAACCCACTCCAGTATTCTTGCCTGGAGAATTCCATGGACAGAGGAGCCTGGTGGACTACAGCAGTTCATGGAGTTGCTTAATCAGATAGGACTGAGCCACTAACACTTTCACTTTCACTTTCCCCCTAGTTAATGGCATCTCCTACCTCTCAGTTATCCAAGCTCCAAACGTTAGAGTCAATTCTTATTCCTCAATTTTCTTTGCTTACCTATCTAATTATTTGATTTTAAAAAAGAAAAAGAAATACAGCTTCTACCTCCTCTTACCCCAGATCTATCCCTCTGTTTCTGTTCATTCTACCTCCTCTACTTCTAACCAGTTCAGGCTTCCCCTACATGGATGCAACTGCTGTACACCAATCCTATCTCTTAATTTTTCATTTCTTGCAAGATCTAGCATAGTGATTTCTACAGAGTAACCTCAACAAATGTTTGTTAAATGAATTAAATAAAGGAAAAAGTTTTCAGAGAGCATGAATTTGTGAACAATAAAGATCAGAAAAAGTAAACTGCTAAGTTTTAAAAGCCTGGATATTAAATTGGGAAGAAAGGTCTTAGAGATGCTAACTTTAAAATTTTAAATATATTAACACTTGGTAGCCTGTTTTGTGACAGAGTAAAGAGAAAAATCTGACAAATGAATTTCTTTTATCATTTTGGAAAGATACATGACATAGTCTTAATCCTTTAAAATTCCTTTAAATTCTAAAGAAATTTCACTGAAGTATTCACAATTACAGTTATTCAAAATTCCAGAGGTATGATTTTTAAAATCTAGTGGCAATCTTTTAGGTATAGTATATTCTTTCATAATTTTGTTCCTCAAGCAGAATTCCCAAAGCCCTAACTTTCAGTAACTTAGATGTCAGTATGAAAAAGGTCATTTTTTTGCCACAGATTAGGAGATGAAAACCATTTTTAAAATAGAAATGCATACTCTCCCTTTCTGTTGGTCACTTGTTCTAGGTTAGTGAATTTTTTAAAAGAATCTATTAAAAAATGTTTCTGTACGAATACCCATGGTGAGAGCCATTCTTATCAAGATAACTTCCAGAAATTTTATGGAAGCTTCTTTTTCATATATAGCTTTAGATTTTAGTAACAGTTGGGATTATCAAATATACACATTTTTAAATGCTTAGTGACAACTTTAAAATGGAGAGATAGTGCTTTAAACGAACGACTGCAAAATCTTTAGAAATTTATCCTAGCCTATCATTCTCTGCATTTGGGAAGGATTGTTTACTTCCTGATACACATTTTCACATAATGCATATAATGAAAATCCTGCATTTGTCTATCATGAGATTGTGCATTTGGCAAAAATCTGAAATGTCTGATTAATTTTTAAAAGAAGATAATTGCTACTTGAAATAAAAGTATATATATTTATTATAGAACCAAATTAAACAGATTGCATCAGTCTTCCTAATCCACTGATCAATATAGTAAATATAATATGCCAAGAGCTTGAAAATTTCTACGTTTCTTCAGACTTTTAGAGTCCTTCAAATGCAGTGTATATAGTATTTTGCTGTTTGCTTTGTCTCTTTACTCTTAACCTGACAATCAATTTTTCTAAGTTTGGTGATATAAGGAATCAAAAAGAAATTAGCTACAGACAAATAATGTTATGATCTGAACAACTGAAGTGATAGTTTTATATCTGAGAATTTGTAGATGATACAAAATTTTTGACTATTACTGTATTAAACATACTTTTAAAAAATCCCTGTTGGTGGAAGATGCAGACTTCAATGTTTTCTCCAGTGGAATCAATGAACTAAATGGAAAATATCTCATTAATTTCTTAAACCCCTTTGTGAGGCAAGAAAATGACATTCTCATCTAACAGCTGGAAAAACCGAACTAGTAGATGTAACTGCACTCAACTGCAAAGGAAAATAGTAGCTTTAATATACCCTGAGTTATGGATATGAAAGAATACTGCATACATGTAGTATTCCCTCCCTTATTTTTAAGGAGTCAATACCTGCTTCTTAAAATTTAAGGAAAATTAAACTCTTGGAACTTGGCTGTATACCTTTTTGCAGAGTAAATTATTGTCTCAAAGGCAGGCTGTGCAGTCACCCTTTAAATTTACTTTTAAAAAGTTTTTCCCTAATCCATACAACCTAAGATTGTGCATATCATGGATTTTCAACAAATTTATTTATCACTTATCCTATAGCTTTTTTAAAACTGTAAAAATTCAGGAAATAATATCTCTTTGCTAAGTACATTGGGACAGTAACTGGGAAGTAACAAATAACAAATTGATTTGTATTTCCACAGAAATGAATTTGACATTTCACTTACAAGTTGCAAACCAATGTATAGTTTTAAACACTTCTGAATTTCCTTGTTTTGCAAAAAAGTAGAATGTTGCACTAGAATGGAAATGCCCTCAAGTTATTTCCAGTACTGCTGTAGAATTGATTTTTCTAGTTTAAGGGAATGCCAAAGTTACGACATATATATATGTGTGTATATATATATATATATATATATACACACACACACACACACACACACATATACATATACATTAATCATCTATTTTTCTTAACTGGGTTTAGGACATGGCAAAACAAATCAGGAAAATATAACTTAGTTTCAATATTACCAACATAGGGCTTTGTGTAATGACTGTGACATCATGACAGTGAAGTATTCATTTTTAAGCTTTAAACCAGAGAAAGCTTTACCTTAGTATGTCCAATAGAAATACAATATGCAAATTAACCCATATTATCTGTATGCTGATTGGCTTGAGTTCCCCCGAATGTCACAATCTCACCACCCAGCAATGAGGTATTTTACTGCTGTCTGGAGATCAAATTATTGCTGTACAGAAGATCTTTATTTTTTCTGTTTCACTAACAGATTATTATAAAGCAATAAGCATGCAGGAGGAGAAGCAGACCTTTTACCTTGGGAATTAATGAAAGCATTTCTGATCATTTTTTTGGAGGTGGGGAATTGTTTAAAATCTTATACCACCCCCACAAATTCTTCTGAAAGGGTAAAATAAGGATATGCATGATTCCAGAGACATCCTTAAAGCACCCAGGTGCCAGGCTATGTGCTGTCTTGTGATATCATCGGACCTTTTGAACGGGTGTAAGTTTTATGAATCGTTATATTCCTAGTATTTTTCTTCCGTAAAAACAAAGGGGAGAAGGAAACTCACACACAACTGCTTTAACATTACCAATCTATTTGTCAGTCGTACTTGCAAGAAAATAAAAGAAAGGCTGTTGCTTGGTGGGGTGGAATGAGAGGAATGGTCATTTAAAATTTGTGTAAGCCTGATTCTACAGTCATTTTCGTCAAGGTAGAATGGACATAAATCATTCTGCAGTTTTCCTCAGAACTTAGCTTCTCCCTACTTACCGCGCATCTGCGTGCACTGGAGAACAGATGACTAACAAAGAAAGGGCTACCCTAACCTGGTTTCCCTTCTTCCCCATTGACAAGAATTTTCCTGACTGAGCTTTTTTTCTTTAAAAAAAAAAAAAAAAGAATTCTTTTCTTTCTTCTTTCTTCTTTCTTCTTTCTCTCCTCCTCCATCGCTTCCCTCCCCATCCCCCCCACCAGCCCCACCCCCCACACCCCCAGCTAACCTGCAAATGCAGTCAGCTGGAGAAATCATTAAAGAAGAAAGCTAAAAGAAGCTGCCAATGCTTTGGACCACCCTAAAAGAGCATGGGAAAAAAATGTTTGGGGAGAGCGGGGTTTCAGGAAGCTGAGGGCTGGGCAGGCACCCCCAGCATCGGGATGCTCTGCCCTAAGGGAAGAGGGTGGGACTGAGGTCCTGAACTAGCCTTTCCAAATCCCCACGTCCAGTGCAGGGAGGGAAAAGTTCAGAAGCAGCCACAGGGGACAAAAGCCCATTTTTACCAGTTCAACAGGACAGGACATTCAATAAACCCAGCCCGCTCTGGAAAAGTGTCGGGGCTCCAGTTGGCTCCACAGAGGCAGAAGTAGCCCCTGCCGCCGCCCTCGCCGCGGCTGCCGCCGCCGCGGCCCCTGCGTTACTGGGGGAGACGGTGCGGCTGCGACAGGGGAGGACGCGGCTGGAGCTCAAGGAGGCTCCATCGCGCAGGCGCCGCCGAGCCCTGCCTGGATGCTCAGTCAAGGCACTAAGGCAAAAAAAAAAAATCAGCAATTTATAGAAAGAAGAAGCTATAGTCTGTCGGGATATCCAACACCAACAGGTAGGAGGATATACTCTCGGTTAAGTCTGGGGGGAGGGGGCGCACAGTGCTGATGAAACTGCAGGTTCACCGGGAAAGAGCCCTCCTTGAGTTTTTTGTGTGTGGGTTTTGTGTGTGTGTGTGTGTTTTTACAATAAACTGCATAATGGAAGTACATTCAGACAATGCATCTTCAGTAGGGCTTATTGAGAGCTCCATTTCTGGAAAGCGTTGCAAGACTGAGGAATATCGGACTGCGAATCACCGGGAACAGTTCCCTTGCAGCACAGAAGCAATCTCTCTCCCCATCTTCGCGTATGTAATGCATGTCTCTCTCCCCCTCCCCCTCCTCCACCCCCCCATTATAAATCCAGGGGTGGCGGATTTCAGGTTTCATAATGTTGCATGATGCGATCGGTATTTACCCGGGGATGTACCGGTGAGGAAATTAAAATCATCCAACGCAGTTTTGCCTGGGCTTCTATCAGCATATTCCAGGCAAGTGAGAAGTGGCAAAAGGAAACATGCTTCGTGGGAATAACACAGAAAACCGATTTCCCTGGTGGGGTTCCCAAACACCTAGGAGACAATGTGCATTTTCTTTTAAAATGAAGCTACTTGAGATTTGCAACGAAGATTGTCAGTATAAATGGTAAAAGCTTAATTGCCCGAGAAATACAGGTTCATGTTAAATTCATTTGAAATCAGGCAGCCAAGGTTTACAAATGAAAGTGCATTATTCCTCTGGGTGTTTCCCTGACGAGTATTTACATTAACCATTTCTAATAATCATGTGGGTTTAAAAGAGAAAAGATTTGCCAGAAATGGGGGATGGGAAGGGAAGGGAAAGACAAAAGATTAAATCAAATCAAATCTTGGGACAAGTTCCTATTAATTTAGAAGTCTAACGTTTAAATTATGCTTTAAGATGAATCAACAAATATTCTTCTTATAACATGCAGCATGAAAAGTGGCTCTAGAGTTAAAAGATATATTTTGCAAGGGTTCATTGGATCCATATCAGCAGAGAAGCTGCCGGGAAAACACTGACAGATACTAACAGACCTCAAATAAATGTGGGTAGTCTCCTGTCTCCTATTAGCGATCTTGTAGATTCCGTTGCAACACCAGTGATTAATTCCTAGACTGGCATATTTTATGCTTGGGGAACATTTTATTCCTTCTGTCCTAAAGGTGCCCAATCAAATGTAAGTTCTTTTAAATAGGGACATAAAATTCATCTAGCTCAGAAAACTAAACAAGTCAATTATCTGAAATCTCAAGCACAAATACTAAAGCAAATAATATTATTCAAAATTAAAACTTTATTTGCTTCCCCATAAATGAACAGCTCTATATTAGCACTGCCTGACATCATTGTTTGTTAACTTAAAAACTGATAGCTCTCTTTTTGTTTGTTTTCAGATATTCTGATGGCAAATCAAGTGAAAGAAAAGAGGAAGCATGACTGCAGATCGGATCCGTTCTCTTTGTGGATTACATTTTCAGTAAAATGTATGGATCTATCTTTTCCTTGTTCTTATATCTAGATCATGAGACTTGACTGAGGCTGTATCTTTATCCTCCATCCATCTATGGCGAACTATAGCCATGCAGCTGACAACATTTTGCAAAATCTCTCTCCTCTAACAGCCTTTCTGAAACTGACTTCCTTGGGTTTCATAATAGGAGTCAGCGTGGTGGGCAACCTTCTGATCTCCATTTTGCTCGTGAAAGATAAGACCTTGCATAGAGCACCTTACTACTTCCTGTTGGATCTTTGCTGTTCAGATATCCTCAGATCTGCAATTTGTTTCCCATTTGTATTCAACTCTGTTAAAAATGGCTCTACTTGGACTTATGGGACTCTGACTTGCAAAGTGATTGCCTTTCTGGGGGTTTTGTCCTGTTTTCACACTGCTTTCATGCTCTTCTGTATCAGTGTCACCAGATACTTAGCTATCGCCCATCATCGCTTCTATACAAAGAGGCTGACCTTTTGGACGTGTCTGGCTGTGATCTGCATGGTGTGGACTCTGTCTGTGGCCATGGCATTTCCCCCAGTTTTAGATGTGGGCACTTACTCATTCATTAGGGAAGAAGATCAATGTACCTTCCAACACCGCTCCTTCAGGGCTAATGATTCCTTAGGATTTATGCTGCTCCTTGCCCTCATCCTCCTAGCTACACAGCTTGTCTACCTCAAGCTGATATTTTTTGTTCACGACCGAAGGAAAATGAAGCCAGTCCAGTTTGTAGCAGCAGTCAGCCAGAACTGGACTTTTCATGGTCCTGGAGCCAGTGGCCAGGCAGCTGCCAATTGGCTAGCAGGATTTGGAAGGGGTCCCACACCACCCACCTTGCTGGGCATCAGGCAAAATGCAAACACCACGAGCAGAAGAAGGCTGTTGGTCTTAGATGAATTCAAAATGGAGAAAAGAATCAGCAGAATGTTCTATATAATGACTTTTCTCTTCTTAACCTTGTGGGGCCCCTACCTGGTGGCCTGTTATTGGAGAGTTTTTGCAAGAGGGCCTGTAGTACCAGGGGGATTTCTAACAGCTGCTGTCTGGATGAGTTTTGCCCAAGCAGGAATCAATCCTTTTGTCTGCATTTTCTCCAACAGGGAGCTGAGGCGCTGTTTCAGCACAACCCTTCTTTACTGCAGAAAATCCAGGTTACCAAGGGAACCTTACTGTGTTATATGAAGGAGCATCTGTAAATCTTTAGCCTTGTGAAACACTAACCTTCTCTGCTAAGCAATTGTGGCCTGTAGCCATTTCTTGAGAAGAAAATCAAGAATGGGATCAGCAGTTATAAGGATTTGGGCAACATTCTGCAGTCTTTGCAATAGTTCACCTATAATCCTATTTTAAATCTCAGAGTGATCCTGCTGACTGCCAGCGAAGGTTTGTAATTAAGAAAGGACTGAACCACTGCCCTAAGTTTCTTTATGTGGTTGAAAACTAGATGATGAAAGTAGCAGGTGCTAAGTATCAGTGCTAAATGCTGTGTATATGACTACTTATGAAAAAACATCAAAAAAAAACCCAATTAGCATTGGACATCTTAATAAATTAAGTTGACATGAGGTAAATGTGTTGATAAAAAACTAATTTTAGAAGTTTGAAGACTTTAAAACATTTCATACTATTATTGTTTTGCAAGGACTAAAATATTTGGGGACTTAAAGTACTGTAATTCACTAAAGACATGCCATGAATTAATTGGATTATCACTTTTAAAAAATCACCTTGTAAGTTTTGGGGAGCATTCCAAAGCAGTATATTGGTTCCAATTATAGTTTACTTTTTTGTATTAATACATTACTATTTCTAAATACCGCTTTCCTTATCTACTAGTGAAATTGCTAGCATCGAACGGTATTATGTGGTTTTTGTTAATTTGCTATAAAGTTTTTTCTAACTCATCTATATTTTATGAATACTAGATATTGGTCTGGGAGGCAACATTAATGGTACCAACCAGTCACAACTGAACAGTTCTAATAATGCAGAATAAACACATGTTGCCTTAAAGGGTTATCTAGTATCTTTCATCTTATTTAGTATTGGAGCAAATTGGAGTCAAGGGAAACTGAATCAGTAACTGGTCATGGTCATGCATCTGGAAGTGCATGGATGATCATTTAACACTCTTTTTCTTTATTCCTCACATGATTTGAAAATTAAGGTGCACATCACTGGGATAATGAAATTTTCTTCTGAGGTGTGCTACCCATTCCAGTGTGTTCTAAGAAGCAGGCAGTTGATGTGTGTTTATATTTTAAGTCGGCTATTAAGGGGAGACCACAGCCTTAGTATGACATCTTGCACAACTTGTGAAGCATTTATTCTACCGAAGGCACAGTCTTGTTTATACTTTCTGCACATTCAGTGTATTGGTCGTTTAAATTATTTCAGTTTTAACTTGTGAAAGCTTATAATATAATTTCTGGTATTTTAGAAATACATTAGAGTCTGTGAGTCTCATTCTTTAAGATACAGATGTGTGAATTTCAATATAAAGTTGCATTTGCCAAAATTTACTTGTGTAGCCTGTTACTTTTCTTGAAATAAATTTTACATTTTTGGCACTTAATTTTTCTTACCAGGGAGGCAAGCACAAAATAGCAAGACTAGCTTTATTATAGTTTTTCGGGTTTTTTTGTAGCTACTTTATATTGTGGAACTGGAAATGCATGAATGAAAGGGAGTATAAAGCTGACAAATAATAATGTCTGCAAAAGCATTATTTGGTAGCTTAACATACTTATTTATTCTTACAAGCCAGAATATTTAAAGATGTAAACCTGCTTAGCTGGTAGGTTCAGAATTTTAATATAGACATCACATTTTAATTTGGGCCATGGTGGAAATCTTGGATTCTAAATATATAACTTGTAAAAAGAATGGTTTATAATTACATTATGACAAAAACAGAAAAGTTGTTATTGCTTTTGTTTTGGGGGGGGGTTTATTTTTTTTTTATTGGTACCTGAAAAATAAGATTAGGAATCTAGTGGAACAGAATTATTTATTGCTACAGTGTTTCTGTAAAGAACATCAATATAAATATAGTAAAGAAAAAGAAATAATTGAAATATCTCAATGATATATGCAGTTTAGCTCATGTAAGGGCAACTCAAGCCATGATTTAATAAGCACTTTGTTTGAACTCATTTTACTTCATATTGGACCTGAGACAAAATTTAATATACAACAGTGAATTGAATCTAGCAATAAAGACCCCTTTTTAGTACTAAAATTATTATCTAAAATACAATAAAGGAAATGTTATTGAAAGATATTCTGATAACATTACGTTTCCAATTCAAAAGTTTACAGTGGAGACATAATCACCACAAGTATATTTATAAAGAACTTTGCTGAGAGGTTCAAATATCACCAGCAATCAGGAGAAAATTCAGCAATGATTTTGAGGCCAGAGAGATCCGGTTTTCTGAACACTGGCCTCTATTATATGAGAAAAAAATCTGAGGCGTGGATTAAGAATAAGGAACTGGGGAGTCAACAGCAACAACCAAGTGGGGTTGCCTGATTCTACCTAGCTATCTGGAATAACACATTCCAACAGCTTAGGTAAGTGATCAATTCCAGTGATCAGTGTATAATACTGAACTGTAGTGACTCTCATTTAAGCTTACTCTTGACTAGCTTGGTATTTCAGGTCAAGGGGCAAGCAGTGGGTGAGACACATCCCCAGTTAATCATACTATTTATAAGTCAATGAGTAATGGTAGCAATCATATAAAATAAAAGTCTGCTTCAGTGTGTTAATGACCAAATCATATTATCTATTTTGGTACTCATTCCAATATTCAATATTTTGAAACAGTTGTCACTAATTCAATTTGGAAATGTTACTAATCTTCAACCCATAAAGATACATTCCCACTGGGGAGTTCAACTTCCTTGTGAGAAAAACCTATTATCAATAATAATGTGTCCCTCTAGGACTAATTATATCTGAGTTGAACAGGCTTTAAATTGTTTTCCTTAATAGCGGTGATGCCTTTGCATGGATGTGTCTACACTATCTCATCTGGTTCCTTTTGCACACAGTGGGTTTATTTGTGAGATACCTGGCTGGAGCTAGGCTTTCAGTTTATAACTGTGAAATCCTATGTAGATATTAACTGAGGCAGAAGGAGGTGAGTAACTTGTTCAGTTTCTCATATTGGCTCCATTTAAATAATACAAAATTAATCACAGTAATATGTAGTAGCAACATATGTTATGTTTCTAAGATGGACTTGGTAATAATAACTGTAAATGGACTGTTTTCCATTTTTCCTTCAGTGCCTTATCACCTGTCTTTTCCCAGTATTCCCTGGGGTCTTTTATACATCAACTCCCTCAGCTCAGTGGGAAGCCTCCCTATTCTACTCACCTTTCATGTATATGAATCACTGTGCTGTGTTTTGGAACCCTGAGTTTCCAGTTATTAGTGCTATATACAAAGTAACAGCAAACCCTGAGTGTTAAAAGTTCTCCCATGTCCTGACTCTCTGCTTCCACTTAAAGAGACATTTCAATTCCTTCAAGAGATACGGAGGTGTTCTTCCATACTTGCACCTTCCTGAAAATTAGCATGAGAATGCCTGGGTAAAGTGCAATCAAAAGAAAGCACTAAAATGCCAACTCCCATGGTGCTCAAGCAAAGATAGGAATAACCTGTAAAACAGGTTATATGTCTTTCATTATGAAGGCATGCTACTCCTTCAGTGTTTTTCTTATTCCTTACTGTAGATACAACAAAACTCCCTACCTCACCCGCATCAGCTGAAAAGTTTATTTGGCCTCCAAAATTTACTTCTATTGCTAATACAATGAAATGTACAATTAGAGACATATCCTTTTCAGCTAAGTCATATAATAGTGAGTTATGTTGCAATGGAAATTACTGTAGGAGAGCTGCAAACAGAACCGAAACCCTTCCTTTCTGTGTATTCACATTAAATATATTTACTTTGTTCTATTCTTTATTCCACATATAGCATAAACTATATTGTTATTAAAGCAGAACAAAAACTCTAGCTTATATTAACTATATGAAAAAGAAAATTTAAAAGATGACAAATGGCAGTGTTTCAAATACTGGCTAAACACAAGGTGAATGGTTCCCAGAATTATGGGTTATTTAAGATTCTAAAATCGTGCGAGTTTATTTTTCTATGCAAAAATGAATCATTTTCATGTTTGTTAATATTCTCTTTTAAGTGCTTTTAATGGAAATTGCAGGGTCTACTAAAACAATTATCTGTTGCTGACTTTTTTTGCTGTTGTTCTTGATTCTGAGCATGCTAGTGTTCTATGACTTTCCTAATTTTCTCACAAGCCTTCTTTAATACCATATTAAAATGATAGAATTGCTCAATTTTGAGGCACAAGTTCAAAATTAGTCTATACAGTGGTTCAAACTAAGGTAGCATTTGGAAATAGCTGGATTATTTTTTATCATCAATCGAAGCAGTCATAAAAGCTAAAGGGCTATTGAGAACTGGGGTGATGAAGAAAAGATTGTTTGGCTAACTCATTATGCCATTTACTGCATTGTAACAAGCTCTAAAAAGTATATTTAAACCAAAAGGCTTTAAATTTATAAAAGGATTATATAAGCAAGATCTTGTTTTTAAAAATAGAGAAGCAATTTTTCTGTCATCTCCTTTTGCTAAGAGTATGATGTCCATTACTGCTCAAAAAGCTATTAAGCCAGTTTTCCTCCCACCAAATTAGGCAGTTAATACAGGGGCTGGAGCCCTTAAGACCCCAGAGGAAAGTAAAGAGTGTGTTTCCCTCTGAGTGACTGTGAAAAAAAAGGCCTTAAAGGAGTTACAGGTGGTTTGGGGCTTGAAATTATTCACACCCAACATTCTTTCTGGTACCTCATCATCCTCAGAAAGACACAGGGTTAGAGGCAGAAAACAGTTCTTTTTTTAATCTGTGTGTTTGGAAACTGATAGATTCTTGATACAAGTATTAAAATTGACATTGTAATGCATGTCCTGAATTACTGGGTTTTGAATAGACAATAAAATATCATTTAACTTATATGGATGTTCAAGATCATGTGAATAATGATCATTGGGAAGTAAATCGTTTACAATATCATGGGAAAAAGTTATTATATCATTTTAAAAACGTTAAAGCTGAACTGATAATTGAGGTTCAACTAGCTAAAGGTGATTGGTTGTTTCTTTTCATAGCTTTAAGAAAGAAAAAATTGAATTAGATGAAAGAGAAGTTTATTTTTTCTCCTCTATCCAAAACGATGTTGAATTGAGAGATTTCATTTTCTTCATGGAAAAAAGGAAATTTTGGATCATTTTTAGTAAGCTTTTTTACTTAGATATAATTCAATTCAGCAATCATTTATTGTGTGCCTATTGCATTTATGATCTTGGGCAACTTATTTAACCTTTCTATGTCTCCTCAAGGGAAAAGGGATAATAGAACATACATCCTGGGGTTATTGAAAGGATTCAATGAGGGCATCCTTATGAAGCCCTTAGAAGGAAGTCTGGCATCTTAAATAAATTTTTATTTTTACTGATTCTCTCATAGTTCACCATCTAGCAGCAGAGAACAAATTATGAGACAATGTGATAAGTGCTGTAAGAGAGATATATGAGATAAGTGTAAGAGAACACAGACAAGCAATTAACTCTGTGAAGATGGGAGAAGGAAGGTGAGATAGAAGAGGTAGCAGCTGAACTCAGTCTTGAAGGATAATTTTAAACTTTTTAGGAAAGCCATTTCAGAGACAGGAAATAATAAAATGAGCAAACTGTAGATCAACATAAGGATCCACTATTAATCAGAAAAGTTTAATGTGAGTGGCTGAGCCTTTGGTGCCTGGAAGAGGAGGACCACAATGGCAAGGAGATTAAAAAGCATAGATTTGGAAGTTCAAGTCCTTATTCTATATCCCTTACTATCTTTATGATCTTGAAAACAGTTTATTAAACTCTTTGAGTCTCAATTTGCTTACCTGTAAATGGAATAAGTAACAGCAATCACAATATTTTTGAAGATTGTGCTTTGAAGATCAAAAATGAGATGATAATAATAACTATTATTAAGTACTTTGTGCTGAAGACAGTTTTAAACACTTTTCATATATGAATTCACTTGATTATCACAATAAGCAGATTCTATTATAATCCGTACTTTACAAATGAAGAAACTGAAGCACAGACAGCTTAAGTAACTTGCATAAAGTAGTAACAGGAAAAAAATGGATGTAAAGTACTAAGAACAGCATGCAGCCAAGATTGACCATTCAGTAAATACTGGCTATTATTATTATTGTTGCTTCTGTTATTGCTATTGCTATTGTTCATTTTAACAAAATAACTGTAAAAGGTTAAGGATTAATAGGAGCTGAAGTAACTGAGCAGAAACAGAGTTCCAGCCCTCAGACTTCACCTCCACTTTGCTATTCTCCTTCTCGTTCCACTAAGGGAAGCAAAGAAGAGTAGACAGTAAAACTAAGCCCTCTCTACGCTCACATAGGATCATATTACCAAAGAAACAAGAGAATCCATCTAATCTTTCATATGACTGTTTAGAATAACACTGCTCATATTATATCACTCAAATTTTGAAAGTGGGCTACACAACTCATACCATATGGAGAGTTTTACCTACATCTAGCTCATATTCTTCAGTTTTAAATCAGTTTTGTCACATTTTATATAAAGTTGAGATTTTAAAGGGATGGTTATTCTGGCTGGGTAAAATCTTTTTGTGAAGTCCATTATCTAGTCTCCCTTTAAAGGCCAACTTTCGGGATCACCATTCCCATGTCCCAACTATTTACACTTAATTTTCCTTACATCTCTCCAAAGCCTTCTGTAACTACCATTCATAACTATACATAGTAAAGGAATGATTAATGGAGAATATAATGGCAGAAATACAAGTCCTGCCCACTTGGCATTCATGCATCCACACAGTCCTTACACTGTTATAAACTATTGACTCATAGTCCTGTATTTACACACCTGGCCATCCTTCACTGAATTGTCTAAAGCTGTGTTTTGTCCATTTGAGCCCCCTGACATCCATCCCAATTCAACTTCATTCTTTATATTTGATCTCTTACTTAGATGATTTCATCTTCTAAAGTGACAGCCACTGCCATACTGCCACTCCAATTTGTTCATGTGTGTGGTCTCAGTAAACACAGTTTCTATTTAATTATCCTGTCCCATGTAGAAAAGAGTGCCAGCCTGGGTGTCAAGAACTGAGTTGCTGAGTAGCTATAGACCATGGTCTAGTCACCTGTCCTCTTAGTTCCCTCAATTGTATAGCAAAGTTCTTGATCTCTAAAATTCCTCCAGCTTGGACAAATCTATGGTTTATCCATTTGGGTCACCTGTGTCCCCAGGAGATTAACGGCATGGTTATTTCAAATATAGCTTCCCACCACTAACACTGGTCCACTGACAGTTATTCCTTTCATACAATATTTCAACTAACTAGGTTCCTATCTAAGCAGTTATAGGCCCAAACTGATCCCAGCTTGTCAATATCAATGCTGGAGAATATCTATAGCATATTAAAATTCTCTGTTACCAGGCCTCTGCTTTATTCATGTGCTAACTTCATAACAGCACTTTTAATTTTAATCAGACAGGCTTGATGTCCTGCTTCCATTTCAAATGACCAAATTATGGATATTTGTGCCCTGTTATTCCTTTTTATGTTCTATTCTCAACTATAAATAATTCATAAATTTCTTTTAGAGGGCACTGCATTTGTTTCAAGTTCCTGTTTCAAATATATGAAACAAAATTTAGGAAGATAACTTAGTTTTCCTCCACAGTTTGTGATTACAGAATGATCTATCGTTGAACAGTTACTTAATAAGCAATTGTGTACAACTAGTCATACTGTGTGCTTTAAAAATCTTATAATTGAATCTAATATGGCTGAGGTTTTAGTCTTAAAGACTTGTGAAACGAACAGGAATCTGGTTTTCTTTTTGTAGTTGTTTTTGCTATGTTTTACATGCATGAAAACACTGGCTTTTAATTTCAACCCACTACAAAAGTGTTTTGCTATTATTTTAATCACATCCTAGGCTTAAGTTTAAATGGCTCTAATTAACAATGCATTTTAAATTTACAATTTCTGATTTTCAGGAACAAAATGACTTAGTTATACATCCATTTTTATATATTTTGAGTCTAAAGGGTTGTTGACTTGTAAGAGAATAAACTATAAAGAAATATTATTCTTACTTGGTAGAAAATTTTTAGCTACTAATAAAGCATTTGGTAATAGCATGGGAAAATATTCATGAGCGCTAGAATTCATAACTCAGAGACACAAATGTTCCTATTTTTACATGCTCCTGATACACACAACTTGCATTGGGATTCTGTACAATTATTGCATCAGTGCTTTTAGATATGATGCCACTCTGTTCCGTGATGCAGAAAGAACCTGTGTTCTTCTCTGTGGTGCTATTATTTGTTATGCCTGGAAGGTCTTGAGCATTTTCTGCAGTGCCAGAGCTCTAGTACTCTGTATTTCCATCATGGGCATGAAAAACTATCATTTTCAGGGAGAAAAATAGGAAAAGAGAAAGACATTTCTTACTATATTGAGCTTTGCTGAGGAATATTTGTTCTCTGCTATAATTTTAAGACCAGCTTAAGTTGTATGTACGAAATAAAATAGATCCTCATAAATATTCAACCAAGAACTACTCTATTTTCAGTCAACTAAATCTATATTTATATTGCTAAATATAAATATAGTTAAAGACAGTTCACTATTAGTAGCAGAAGCCAAGAGATAGCAGGACACATGTACCTAATCACCAGAAAGAAGCCACATAAAAAAATAAGAGAGAATGGTAAAGTTGTTCCAGTGCTATGTACCAGTGACACTGGGGGGAAAAAAACTTCATCTGTAGGAATTAGAAAATCTGAAATTAATAAGAAAGAAGGATAGCGCTAATATTTTAAGCAGTTTAGAATTTGACTTGATTTTAAAGAACCTTCAATATCTCTCTAAATAGGATCAAGTTCCAAATCCATTATAAGACGTTTTAAGATGTAGCACTGTTCGCATTTATCCATATTGTTCTCTTATTTTTTTGTTTTCCATATCAACATCATAAAAACACACATACCACATGCACACACACACGCACACACACCTCCCCCTACTACAGACACACACTTCTCTTTCTTCCCCAGGCTATGCAATCCAGTCCATAGCCCCACTCCAGTTCCATCTTTGATCAGCTTAACCCAAGTAAAGTTCTCCACAGGCCTAGGTTATATGTGACCGGTGTGTGGTTTATGTGATATGATGCTGTTCTTTAATTGCTTCAGATTTCTCTAGCAAGATTCTAAGCCCATGGGTCTTGTCATCTGCCTATTTACCACCCCCACAAAGTACCCTAGCAGGCCCCTCTGTCCATGGGATTCTCCAGGCAAGAATACTGGAGTGGGTTGCCAGTTCCTTCTCTAGGGGATTTTCCCAACCCAGGAATCGAACCCAGGTCTCCTGCATTGCAGGCAGATTCTTTACTGACTGAGCTATGAGGGAAGCCCTACTATTAAGGGATAAAATGCTTAAAAAGTGAAGTGAAAGTTGCTCAGTCATGTCCAACTCTTTGCTACCCCTTGGACTATACAGTCCATGGAATTCTCCAGGCCCGAATACTGGAGTGGGTAGCTGTTCCCTTCTCCAGGGGATCTTCTCAACCCAGGAATTGAACCCAGATCTCCCACATTGCAGGCGGATTCTTTCCCAGCTGAGCCACAAGGGAAGCCCCAAAAGTAGAAATAGTATTTGCATATAAGGACAGAAGAGCAAAAATAGTAATTTTAGAAATGTTTAAATTAAAAATATATTTTTGCCTTGTCCCAGTTGAGATATTAGCCCAAATATTATTCCTAAAACAGGGAGAGAGAAAGAGAATCTGTAATCAAAATCTAGATAATCCTGCCCTCTCCTTTATTAATGAATATGCTACTAATGCTACTTTTTAACGGCAATGGAACTTTAAAGTTTTCTTTAGTGGTGATAACTTTTGAACTATCATGTTTTCTCATTTGACTTCCTTGTGATGAGTTTCAAACAAATGTCCTATATAATCAGAAAGGCTATGTGACGTTTTATTTATAATAGCTCTGCAAGTATAACATTAATATACTAAACAATATTGAAGCTATATGTTTAAATTTTTAACGATATTTTTATATTGGAATATTCTTCACATTGGACAGTAGTTTAGAGGCAGGCACATTGTGTCAATCAAGGATATCGCAATCCATTCTTCAGTAAGGACTTAGACTTCAATACATCACATCATGACTTCAAAAATAGCATCATTTAGAAATCGGTTTGGAGAAGGAAATGGCAATCCACTCCAGTACTCTTTCCTGGAAAATACCATGGTCGGAGGAGCCTGGTAGGCTATAGTCCATGGGGTTGCAAAGAGTCGGAGACAACTGAGCGACTTCAGTTTCTTTCTTTCTAGAAATCAGTTAGGCTATAGTGTACATAGATGCATTTTTATATCACTAAGAACAATTTCAAGACTAAAAGGCTTATCAAGTATACATAAATGTTGTTTTAATATCAGCATCAGTTCAGTTCAGTTCCTCAGTCATGTCTAACTCTTTGAAACCCCATGGACTGCAGCACACCAGGCCTCCCCATCCATCACCAACTCCCAGAGTTTACTCAAACTCATGTTTGTAGAGTGAATGATGCCATCCAACCATCTCATCCTCTGTTGTTCCCTTCTCCAACTGCCCTCAATCTTCCCCAGCATCAGGGTCTTTTCCAAGGAGTCAGTTCTTCACATCAGATGCCCAAAGTATTGGAATTTCAGCTTCACATCAGTCCTACCAATGAATATTCAGGACTGATTTCCTTTAGGATGGACTGGTTGGATCTCCTTGCAGTCCAAGGGACTCTCAAGAGTCTTCTCCAACACCACAGTTCAAAAGCATCAATTCTTTGGTGCTCAGCTTTCTTTATAGTCCAACACTCACATCCATACCTGACTACTAGAAAAACCATACCTTTGACTAGATGGACCTTTGTTGGCAAAGTAATGTCTCTGCTTTTTAATATGCTGTCTAGGTTGGTCATAACTTTTCTTCCAAGGAGCAAGCATATTTTAATTTCATTAGTTTTAAATATCAGCACATTTCCCCAATAATTAAAATAAATTATACAATATATTCTAGAGTAACCCAGTTTTTACCAGATGTTTCAAATGCCATGTTTGAAAAACCCCCTTGAAATGCCATTAAGAATATAACCCTATAATTTTATATTCCATTTTTTATGTGCTAAGGATATTAACCTTTTAATAGCAACTGAATTTTTAATGTATATTCAAGTACACTTTAGAATAATTTTGTTTAATTTCAGATATAAACTGTTAAAAACAACATAAATGATGTTGGGTTTTGTATATGTGGGTACTCATTATTTTATTAAATTATTGTTATCATGATCATAGTTATTTTAAATCAAAATAAATGGGAACAATTTGGGTGTCAGTTGGACATAAGAGTAAGTGAGCCTTGAAACTTCATTAATTTCTTAGAGAAATGAGCACTCTGGGTATTAATCAGTGATAAATATAACTGGATGGTTGGATTTCTTGATTTTAGAACTATTTAAAAGAAAAGGGGAAGTGGGCATATTCCTGTAAACCCATTCCTATAGCTAATACTTTTTTGAAAAACAAAAAACTAAAACTTTCAGTTCAAAGGCTCTCCTGAGAGTTAAGTAATTGTAAGGATCAGGGACAAATAATTATAAGCCTTTATTTTATTAACCCAGAAAAACTACAAGTAATAACTTTCTCTATTCAGCTAACTAAACTTAGCTTGTGGTTTATTTCTGAAGGTGAGATCATAAAAAAGATTGTTTAATGACTGTAAATTAATGTTCAAGAGAATTCAGTTACTCATTCAACAAACATTTATGCACCAGCTACTATGTTCCCCTTTATACATGGAACAAATCAGCAAAGCAAATGTTTCATCCCATCAAAAAGGACTGAATTCTGGGTAATAAGTTCAGGAAAAGATCAATTATATCATAAAACTGCACTTCACAGGTGTCAGACATTGCTGGAGGAATGAGATTATTAGCTTCTAAGCTTATAGTAGTTGCCAACAGGTGGGTATATGGTTTTGTGCAGTGATTCAGTAAATCACTCGCCAGCTCCCCAGGCCTCCTGATAAAGTCAAGTTTCAGCAACACAGCAACAGTATTCATCAACCAGAGCTGTATGATTTGGTATTTTCTATACTCAGAAGGAAGGAAATGATTTGATTAACATTTGCTTTTAAATTGCAAGGAAAAGTGTCAAATATGAAGGACAGCACAGATTTCTTTTTTTAGAAAAATCTACTTGAAACTACCTTTTTCATAAATTCAGGCAGTGCTGGACAAGCTTAGCAGAACAGGCTAGAATGAATTCACAGAAAATAGTATTATGATAAAAAGTATATACCTGGGAGAACTGAGAGCCACACACTGGTAACTTCAGTCCTTTTTGCTAGTCAAGTAAGTTTTACTTTTTGAAACGCAAAAGCCAGCACTAAAGTAAGTGTAAGATGAGGGAGAAACTGGATTCTTTGGAAAAAGAAATTTACATCACCTATTACTTCTCTGGGCTTCCCAGGTGGTGCATTGGTAATGAGTCCACCTGCCAATACAGGAGACACAGATTCAACCTCTGGCTCAGGAAGATCCCCTGGCGTAGGAAATAGCAACCCACTTGAGTATTTTTGCCTGGAAAATTCCATGGCCAGAAAAGCCTGGTGGGCTACCGTCCATGGGGTTGCAAAGAGTCAGACATGACTGAGTGACTGAGCACATAGTCACATTATTTCCCTAGGGCCAGCTCTACTTCTCCCACTCCACAATTCACCTGCCATCCTTCATAAAATGGCTAAAGGCTAATACCAGCCTGACTCCATCATGTCAATGTCAAACACATCAGCAATAATAGGAAATGCTTTGGGGGGTCAAGAGATTCAAATAATTGTTTTGAGTGATCACAACCAATACAGAAGTTTCTCTATTGAATCTGCCTTTTTAAAACCGCATGCTTCTATTTTGTATTAATTAGTATTGCTTTCACTTTGAATTTCTACACTATTTCAAAACTTTTAGTGAGCATTATTTTTGAGAAATTCAGATACAATTACAGTGCATTCACTTCAAAAGAATGCAGATTAAAAATACAATTTCCTATTTCTCTTCCCTCATCATCTATGCACAGACTTGAAATTGCTAGGTGTTTCCTCTTTCTAAGGGATATACCATAAAATTAAGATTTTCACGGTTATTGTGGTATAAGGAATTTAAACAAATTCACATGTCAATGGACACTGAAGGGCAAGTCAGAGGCCACAAAACCATGGCTGCCCACTCCACATCGCCCTTAGGATGAACCAGTTTCATGAACCAACCAAAGTAATAGAGAAAACACAAAACAAAGGTTGTGATTCCTGCTGATGAAATAAATGGCATCGTTGGATGAATAATACAAACAGCTGTTTTAGCTCTATAAAAATAAAAAAAGCATTTCTAAGGCATAAATGTCACAACAAGGATGAATTAATGGGAAAATGGAATCTGAAAGGCTCTGAGGAAGATAGACCTAATTGTGTCTAAGTTTATAAGGCTGATGAATATTCCTAGGCAAAAATATCACAACAGATTGAATTCTTATTATAGCATATTACATTGTTTCAATGAAATAAAAGGACTTACAAATCTTTGGATAGAATGAAATTTCAGGGGAACAGGAAGTATTTCGTTGGCTATCCTAAAAGCATTCTCAAAAGAAATTTATCTTTTAGCTTCTATGTTATCAACTAACAGCAAGTCACTGGTTTATTAGCATAAAACAAAAAAATTCAATGGAAACAATGCTTAGTTAGCTTATTCATTCAGATATGACCTAAATCAAATCCCTTATCATTATACAGTGGAAGTGAGAAATAGATTTAAGGGACTAGATCTGATAGATAGAGTGCCTGATGAACTCTGGACGGAGGTTCGTGACTTTGTATAGGAGGCATGGATCAAGACCATCCCCATGGGAAAGAAATGCAAAAAAGCAAAATGGCTGTCTGAGGAGGCCTTACAAATAGCTGTGAAAAGAAGAGAAGCAAAAAGCAAAGGAGAAAAGGAAAGATATAAGCATCTGAATGCAGAGTTCCAAAGACTAGCAAGGAGAGATAAGAAAGCCTTCCTCAGCCATCAATGCAAAGAAATAGAGGAAAACAACAGAATAGGAAAGACTAGAGATCTCTTCAAGTAATTAGAGATACCAAGGGAACATTTCATGCAAAGATGGGCTCGATAAAGGACAGAAATGGTATGGACTAACAGAAGCAGAAGATATTAAAAAGAGGTGGCAAGAATACACAAAAGAACTGTACAAAAAAGATCTTCATGACCAAGATAATCATGATGGTGTGATCACTGACCTAGAGCCAGACATCTTGGAATGTGAAGTCAAGTGGGCCTTAGAAAGCATCACTACGAACAAAGCTAGTGGAGGTGATGGAATTCCAGTTGAGCTATTTCAAATCCTGAAAGATGATGCTGTGAAAGTGCTGCACTCAATATGCCAGCAAATTTGGAAAACTCAGCAGTGGCCACAGGACTGGAAAAGGTCAGTCTTCATTCCAACCCAAAGAAAGGCAATGCCAAAGAATGCTCAAACTACCACACAATTGCACTCATCTCACTCACTAGTAAAGTCATGCTCAAAATTCTCCAAGCCAGGCTTCAGCAATACGTGAACCGTGAACTTCCAGATGTTCAAGCAGGTTTTAGAAAAGGCAGAGGCACCAGAGACCAAATTGCCAACATCCGCTGGATCATGGAAAAAGCAAGAGAGTTCCAGAAAAACATCCTATTTCTGCTTCATTGACTATGCCAAAATCTTTGATTGTGTGGATCACAATAAACTGTGGGAAATTCTGAAAGAGATGGGAATCCCAGACCACCTGACCTGCCTCTTGAGAAACCTGTATGCAGGTCAGGAAGAAACAGTTAGAACTGGACATGGAACAACAGACTGGTTCCAAATAGGAAAAGGAGTATGTCAAGGCTGTATATTGTCACCCTAATTCTTTAACTTATATGCAGAGTACATCATGAGGAATGCTGGGCTGGAAGAAGCACAAGCTGGAATCAAGATTGCCAGGAGAAATATCAATAACCTCAGATATGCAGATGACACCACCCTTATGGCAGAAAGTGAAGAGGAACTAAAAAGCCTCTTGATGAAAGGGAAAGAGGAGAGTGAAAATGTTGGCTTGAAGCTCAACATTCAGAAAACTAAGGCATCTGGTCCCATCACTTCATGGGAAATAGATGGGGAAACAGTGGAAACACAGGCAGACTTTATTTTTTGGGGGCTCCAAAATCACTGCAGATGCTGATTGCAGCCATGAAATTAAAAGACGCTTACTCCTTGGAAGGAAAGTTATTACCAACTTAGACAGCATATTAAAAAGCAGAGACATTCCTTTGCCAACAAAGGTCCGTCTAGTCAAGGCTATGATTTTTCCAGTGGTCATGTATGGATGTGAGATTTGGACTGTGAAGAAAGCTGAGCGCTGAAGAATTGATGCTTTTGAACTGTGGTGCTGGAGAAGGCTCTTTTTTTTTTTGTAATTAATTTATTTTTTATTGGAGGCAAATTATTTTACAATATTATATTGGTTGGTTTTGCCATACATTGACATGAATTCGCCCCAGGTTTACATAAGTTCCCCCTCCTGAACCCCCCTCCCACCTCCCTCCTCCCTTTATCCTCCCTCTGGGTCATTCCCGCATGCCAGCCCCGAGCATCCTATAACATGCATTGACCCTGAACTAGTGATTCATTTCACATATGACAACATACGTGTTTCAATGACATTCTCCTAAATCATCCCACCCTCACCCTCTCCCACAGAGTCCCAAAGACTGATCTATACATCTGTGTCTCTTTTGCTGTCTCGTATACAGGGTTATCATTTGCATCTTTCTAAATTCTATATATATGCGTTAGTATGCTGTACTGGTGTTTTTCTTTCTGGCTTATTTCACTCTGTATAATAGGCTCCAGTTTCATCCACCTCATTAGAACTGAGAGTCCCTTGGACTGCAAGGAGATCCAACCAGTCCACTCTAAAGGAGATCAATCCTGGGTGTTCATTGGAAGGACTGATGCTAAAGTTGAAACTCCAATACTTTGGCCACCTCATGCAAAGGGTTGACTCACTGGAAAAGACTGTGATGCTGGGAGGGATTGGGGGCAGGAGGAGAAGGGGACGACCGAGAATGAGATGGCTGGATGGCATCACCAACTCGATGGACATGAGTTTGAGTCAACTCCAGGAGTTGGTGATGGACAGGGAGGCCTGGCGGGCTGTGATTCATGGGGTCGCAAAGAGTTGGACACGACTGAGCGACTGAACTGAACTGAACTGAGACTGAAATATGTATGCATTATTTATGCTTTTTATTTTTAGTAATAATTGATTATACTGGTATATTTTAGAAATAACAAGAATTTATGTCTTTCTAACTATTGTAATATGACAAAAAGTATAGCTCTAACTAAGAGTCAGAAGACCCGAATTCAATTCTATTTCAATGCTGCTGATAAACTACTGAGTGAACCATCTAATGTCATCAATCTTTCTTGATTTTTGTCTCATCATTCTTAAAAGAACAGCTGAGACAAACTCTTTCTCCTCTGACACTTAGATTCTTCCACTGTTTGAACTGCATTTTTATTCTAAGACTATCATGGGACCGTTCCGTTCTGTCGCTCAGTCGTGTCTGACTCTTTGCGACCCCGTGGACTGTAGCCTACCAGGCTTCTCCGTCCATGGGATTCTCCAGGCAAGAATACTGGAGTGGGTTACCGTTTCCTTCTCCAGGGGATCTTCCCGACCCAGGGATAGAACCTGGGTCTCCTGCATTGGAGGCAGACGCTTTAACCTCTGAGCCACCAGGGAAGCCCTATCATGGGACAAAATGGTCTAAAATGAAATTAAGGAAATTCTGAATGTGTGGAAAATATCTGCTCTACACAGATAAAAAAGAAACTTAAAACAATTCTACACCCTGAAAGTTATATTAGCTATATAACAATTGAGGAGAAAATATCTTTGATATTAGAAAAAAATATCATATATCATTTTGATACTTTAAAGGAGATAGCTGTGAGAATGACTGAAATAACACATCAGATCAAGGGGACATGAGACACATCCAGATACTGATGCTATGGGTACTTGGGAAGTAGAAACTACATATTATTTTATTTACAATTCCAGGAACCAAATAGTGGCAGAAACCAGCAGTGCACAATGAAAACTCAAGAGAACTTTCATGGGTACATTCTCAGTCACTTCAGTCATGTCCAACTCAGACTGAGACCCTATGGACTGTAGCCTGCCAAGCTCCTCTGTCCATGGGATTCTCCAGGCAAGAATACTGAAATGGGTTGTCATGCCCTCTTCTAGGGGATCTTCCCAACCCAGGGATCAAACCCATGTCTCCTGCATCTCCTGCACTGCAGATAGATTCTTTACTGCTGAGCCAAGGGGGAAGCAACAGGAAAAATTAGGTAGCTTAAAAATAATTGCACCTTTACAAGGTACTTGTGAATCTGAACTTATTTTTTACTTCTTTTACTTGTCTTTCAGCTGACCCCTCAAAGTATCAGGTAGACACTCTCCTATCACACTCAGCACAGTCCTGGCACTTATCACAACCAGTCGGAATCCCCAAATAAATGCTAGGATTCTCTAGTTTCTTTCATTCACAATTTAATCCCTAAAACCCAGCAAAGAACCCAGCACAATATTCATTTGTTGAATGAATAAATAAATGAATGACTGCAGATTTCCTCTATGTCTCAAGCTCAAACAATCTCATTGCTCACCTGAATCACTGCAGAAACTTTCTAACTAGATGAACTATTTTTCAATGTCTTAGCCACACTTCCAGACCATTCTCTGTACAGTAGCCAAAATGAGTTTTCTAAAACCAAACTTGATAATGTCTCTGCCCTATATAAAACCCCTCAGTGACTCCCTAATGCTCTTAGGATAGTCTAAACTCTTTGATGTGTTTTACAAAGTCACTTTTAATCTGGACCATGTATACCTCAATCACCTAATCTATTCTCAGTCCCTGTTTACACACCATTTTCCAGCTGTACTGAATGTTTCCTGTTACCATGAACGAGTCATTCCCTCTCTCTACTCAGAACTTTAGCCTGGACCACTGGCTTCCAACCACCCGTTTCTCTTGGTTAAGAAATTTCTCCTTGAGTTTGTTTTCTAGAAAATGAACTCATGTTTGCCAGGGGCAAGGGATAGTTAAGGACTTTGGGAAAGTCATGTACATGCTGCAATATTTAAAGCAGGTAACCAACAAGGACCTATTACATAGCACATGGAACTCTGCTCAATGTTATGTGCCAGTCTGGATGGGAGGGGGGTTGGGGGAGAATGGACACATGTATAAGTATGGCTGAGTCACTTCACTGTTCACCTGAATCTATCACACTGTTAATCAGCTATACCCCAATACAAAGTGTTTTCGGTGTTAAAAAATTAAAATAAAGAAATATTAAATCCAAGAAAAAAGACATTTCTCTTTCCAGGATGCTATCCCTGATCTCTCAAATCTGGATTAGGTGCATATCTTAAGTGGTTTCCCCACCATGGAAATCCTCAGCACATCATATTTTAATTATCTATTTCGCCATCTTCCCCTCTTGACTGTAAGATCTGTGAATACAACTATTGCACCCATCTAATTCACCACTGACTTCCACAGTAGCTACTACACTGCCTGGCATCTGGCAGGTCCTTAGAATATATTGGACCTAACTCTTTTCCATAAGCCCAAAATAGTTCATCAAGTTCAGCCCAGAATAGTTTATTAATAGTTTATCATTGTTATGTTAGACAGCATGAAAACCTGGACCTGAAAGAAGAAAACAAGGGAGACATAAATTTCAAGGGAAGGAAAGGTTGAGTATTAGTTTAAAGGTAAAGTATTCTGGATTAAGAGTCAATTAAGCACAAGTTGTAAAGGACAAGCTCAGTGCAGAACTAGGGGTGGGTGGGCAGGGCCAGTCAACAACCATAGGATATGGCTCCAGTACCCACAGCAGAACGGGGAAGACTGAAAGTTTCTTGGAACTTAAAATTATGCTTTTCCAGCCAAGATGGAAGACCTATCTGTCAGCTATGGAAGGAAGTTCAACACAGAGGTTAAATAAAGGACAGCAATAGCCAATAATAGACACTTATATGAATAAATAAAAGATGGTTAGATGAATGCAGATTTCCTCTGATTTTCTGGGTAATGTACTTAGCTTCTAAGAGGCTAGCAAGAGAGTAACCCAGTCTTCTGATAGAAAAGCTAACCATGATAGTGAAGAGGTCAGAGGGAGGCAGTGTAATACATAATAAACTTGACTTCTTGTATTCACTTTACAGATATACCACAGAGTGTCAAGTTGTTTAGAGCTATAATCTCACTAAATCTTCTGCAAGATAGGCATTATTATTCATTTTATTTTGCAAATGAGAAAATTGAGACTCTGAGGAAAAATTAACTTACTAGTTCATTGGAGGGACTGATGCTAAAGCTGAAACTGCAATACTTTGGCCACCTCATGCGACGAGTTGACTCACTGGAAAAGACTCTGATGCTGGGAAAGGTTGGGGGCGGGAGGAGAAGGGGACGACAGAGAATGAGATGGCTGGATGGCATCACCGACTCTGTGGACATGAGTTTGAGTGTACTCCGGGAGTTGGTGATGGACAGGGAGGCCTGGTGTGCTGTAATTCATGGGGTCGCAGAAAGTTGGACACAACTGAGCGACTGAACTGAACTGAACTAAACTGAACTGAGTGATGAGTGGCAACAATATTTAAATATATGTCTGTTTGCCTCCCAAGCCCAAACTCTTAACTTTCCATGCTCTACTGCCTTGCATCATAATAAATACCATCAGTTCAGTTCAGTTCAGTCGCTCAGTCATGTCCAACTCTTTGCAACCCCATGGACTGCAGTATGCCAGGCCTCCCTGTCCATCACCAACTCCTGGAGTTTACTCAAACTCATGTCCATTGAGTCAGTGATGCCATCCAACCATCTCATCCTCTGTTGTCCCCTTCTTCTCCCACCTTCAATCTTCCCCAGCATCAGGGTCTTTTCCAATGAATCAGTTCTTCACATCAAGTGACCAAAGTACTAGAGTTTCAACTTCAGCATCAATCCTCCCAATGAATGTTCAGGACTGATTTCCTTTAGCAAATAAGCACCATATATTGGTACTTACTCCTCCTTGCCAGATTAATTGTATTATTTCTGTCATTTAAACCCCACTACAATTCAGATGGTGGCTGGGCATCCCTGGTGGCTCAGACTGTAAAGAATATGCCTACAATGCAGGAGACCTAGGTTCAATCCCTGGGTCAGGAAGATCCCCTGGAGAAAGGAATGGCTACCCACTCCAGTATTCTTTCATGAAGCACTCCTTGGACAATGGAGCCTGGCAAGCTACAGTCCAATGGGTTGCAAAGAGTTGGACACAGCTGAATGACTAACACAACTCAGACAATAAAGAATCTGCCTGCAATTCAGGAAACCTGGGTTTGATCCCCGGGTTGGGAAGATCCCCTGGAGAAGGAATGGCAACCCACTCCAGGATTGCTTGGAGAATTCCATGGACAGAAGAACCTAGCGGTCTGCAGTCCACAGGGTACCAAAGAGTCAGATATCACTGAGTGACTAACACTTTCACTGTCACAACTCTAATAGGTTGAAACTGAGACTTAGAAAGGAAAAGTTTTTGTCTAATGTCAAATGGGTAACAAGAGTTGGAGCTGGATTTAAACCTAGGTCTGCCTGTCTCAAAAGCTTAAATGTTTACCCTTTGCATTGTTATCTCCATGCTTAAAAATTAATCTTTACCGGAAGAGTCTTGGGTTCAGTTCAGTTCAGTCGCTCAGTCGTGTCCGACTCTCTGCGACCCCATGAATCACAGCACGCCAGGCCTCCCTGTCCATCACCAACTCCCGGAGTTCACTCAAACTCAAGTCCACAGAGTCGGTGATGCCATCCAGCCATCTCATTCTCTGTCGTCCCCTTCTCCTCCTGCCCCCAACCTTTCCCAGCATCAGAGTCTTTTCCAGTGAGTCAACTCGTCGCATGAGGTGGCCAAAGTATTGCAGTTTCAGCTTTAGCATCAGTCCTTCCAATGAACATCCAGGATTGATCTCCTTTAGAATGGACTGGTTGGATCTCCTTGCAGTATAAGGGACTCTCAAGAGTCTCCTCCAACACCACAATTCAAAAGCATCGATTCTTCGGCGATCAGCTTTCTTTACAGTCCAACTCTCACATCCATACATGACCACGGGAAAAACCATTGCCTTGACTAGATGGACTTTGGTTGGCAAAGTAATGTCTCTGCTTTTTAATATACTATCAAGGTTGGTCATAACTTTCCTTCCAAGGAGCAAGTGTCTTTTAATTTCATGGCTGCAATCAGTATCTGCAGTGATTTTGGAGCCCCCAAAAATAAAGTCTGACACTGTTTCCACTGTTTTTCCATCTATTTCCCATGAAGTGATGGGACCAGATGCCATGATCTTTGTTTTCTGAATGTTGAGCTTCAAGCCAACCTTTTCACTCTCCTCTTTCACTTTCATCAAGAGGCTTTTGAGTTCCTCTTCACTTTCTGCCATAAGGGTAGTGTCATCTGCATATCTGAGGTTATTGATATTTCTCCCAGCAATCTTGATTCCAGCTTGTGCTTCTTCCAGCCCAGCGTTCCTGATGATGTACTCTGCATGTAAGTTAAATAAGCAAGGTGACAATATACAACCTTGACGTACACCTTTTCCTATTTGGAACCAGTCTGTTGTTTCATGTCCAGTTCTAACTGTTGCTTCCTGACCTGCATACAGGTTTCTCAAGAGGCAGGTCAGGTGGTCTGGGATTCCCATCTCTTTCAGAATGTTCCACAGTTTATTGTGATCGACACAGTCAAAGGCTTTGGCATAGTGAATGAAGCAGAAATAGATGTTTTTCTGAAACTCTCTTGCTTTCTCCATGATCCAGCGGATGTTGGCAATTTGATCTCTGGTGCCTCTGCCTTTTCTAAAACCTGCTTGAACATCTGGGAGTTCACGGTTCACATATTGCTGAAGCCTGGCTTGGAGAATTTTGAGCATGACTTTACTAGCGTGTGAGATGAGTGCAATTGTGCGGTAGTTTGAGCATTATATCTACTACTGTGGGCAGGAAACCCTTAGAAGAAATGGAGTAGCCATCATGGTCAACCAAAGAGTCCAAAATGCAGTACTTGGATGCAATCTTAAAAATGACAGAATGATTTCTGTTCATTTCCAAGGCAAACCATTCAATATTACAGTAATCCAGGCCTATGCCCCAACCAGTAATGCTGAAGAAGCCGAAGTTAATCGGTTCTATGAAGACCTACAAGACCTTTTAGAACTAACACCCAAAAAAGATGTCCTTTTCATTATAGGGGACTGGAATGCAAAAGTAGGAAGTCAAGAAACACCTGGAGTAACTGGCAAATTTGGCCTTGGAGCACGGAATGAAGCAGGGCAAAGGCTAATAGAGTTTTGTCAAGAGAATGCACTGGTCATAGCAAACACCCTCTTCCAACAACACAAGAGAAGACTCTACACATGGACATCACCAGATGGTCAACACCGAAATCAGATTGATTATATTCTTTGCAACCAAAGATGGAGAAGCTGTATACAGTTAGCGAAAACAAGACCAGGAGCTGACTGTGGCTCAGATCATGAACTCCTTATTGCGAAATTCAGACTTAAATTGAAGAAAGTAGGGAAAACCACTCGACCATTCAGATATGACCTCAATCGAATCCCTTATGATTGATAGAGTGCCTGATGAACTCTGGACGGAGGTTCGTGACATTGTACAGGAGACAGGGACCAAGACCATCCCCATGGAAAAGAAATGCCAAAAAGCAAAATGGCTGTCTGGGGAGGCCTTACAAATAGCTGTGAAAAGAAGAGAAGCGAAAAGCAAAGGAGGAAAGGAAAGATATAAGCATCTGAATGCTGAGTTCCAAAGAATAGCAAGGAGAGATAAGAAAGCCTTCCTCAGTGATCAAAGAAATAGAGGAAAACAACAGAATAGGAAAAACAAGAGACCTCTTCAAGAAAATTAGACATTCCAAGGGAACATTTCATGCAAAGATGGGCTCAATAAAGGACAGAAATGGTATGGACTAACAGAAGCAGAAGATATTAAGAAGAGGTGGCAGGAATACACAGAAGAACTGTACAAAAAAGATCTTCACGACCAAGATAGTCACGATAACGTGATCACTGACCTAGAGCCAGACATCTTGGAATGTGAAGTCAAGTGGGCCTTAGAAAGCATCACTACTAACAAAGCTAGTGGAGGTGATGGAATTCCAGTTGAGCTATTTCAAGTCTTGAAAGATGATGCTGTGAAAGTGCTGCACTCAATATGCCAGCAGATTTGGAAAACTCAGCAGTGGCCACAGGACTGGAAAAGGTGAGTCTTCATTCCAATCCCAAAGAAAGGCAATGCCAAAGAATGCTCAAACTACCGCACAATTGCACTCATCTCACACGCTAGTAAAGTCTTGGGTTAGGGCCACACAATGAACAAGTGTGTGTTGGGATACAGTTTCAGCACCAAGGTGGAAAAGAAGAGATTGAATCCTTCCTACAGCCAGCCCTGGCCATGACTGATCTTAGGAGCAGCCAGTCTGGTTGGGATTGGGTCAGGGGGTGAATTGGGAGGAGAGGTTCAGGAAGAGATTGAGGAAGGAGTGCCCAGCAATCTGGACAGAGTTTGCCCAGAGGACCAGTGGTTCCAGGGATGCAGAGTTGAGAACTAAGTGGACTAGATACCCAGTCAAGAATGAATGGCAGCTGATGGAAATAATAAATGGAAAAGCAAAAATGTGGAATAAGTAATATAAAACCATCTTAACCATTTAAAGTTTGGTTAGCAAAACTTCTAACTATATACATGTTTCTGTGCACTTATAATTTGGTCATTCTGCAACATTGTGATGAGACAGAATTTTCACTGCTAAAACCATTTAAAATAGACTTTCTTTTGGTTTGTTTGGACATAGTCACATACCATATAACCCAAATGAAGCAACTGGGGAATGACCTTTTGATTAATTCCAAGAAAATATCCCCAATATGAAATGATCTAGAAGAGATCAGCAATGTGGTAATTGTGAAAGATTTTATCTCTCTCCCTCTCAGCTTGCCTTAATTGTTTTCTCCAATGTTTGCAGTGCAATTGGATTATATTAAAAATAATAATGACTATTAATTAGAAGATTTAAATTAGGCTGCAAATATTTTTCCTTTCTAATACGCTAATTGCCAAGGAAGATGGTCTATGTGGAAACTCTGTGGAGAATCCACCAAATAAAGAAGAGCTGTCTCAAGGCAAATGTTCCAACAGACAGCTTATTCCTTTGTTTGATTGTTTGTTTCATTAAGTTCATCCTGTCGGAGGGAAAAACCCAACAGATGATATTTTTACTCTTCTCCTTGTTAAGAGTTTGGAAATATAGTGTGATGCTAAGAGTAACAGATTTAAAGTTAGATACCTAGAACTGGGTTGTGGGTATACCACTAACTAGCTATGTAACATAGGGCAAATCTCCTTTCTGTAGGCCTCTTTTGTCACATCTGTAAAAATATCTTAATCCTGTTCAATTATGAGATACAGTGATACTAAACTAATTGATTCTAACAGCTCTAATGTGTTAAGTGTTTGAGTATTAAGATCCTGATTATGAGCGTACCTACACCACAGTAGTAGTTGTGGTAGTAATACATTTCACAGGAATTCCCAACTGGTGACCACTCACTCCCTTCCTTCAATATCTAATCTTTAGCTGTTTCAAAACAAGAAATAATGCTAGAATGAAATAGAAGCCAAATTTCCCCCCATGGAACCCTGAGAATAGTTCTGTAGCACCTGCTTCTCTATTTTGTTCATTATAAAAAATAAAATAAAATCTCCATGTCCATCTGGTATCATTAAAAGGTTGCCAACCTGGCACCAATCATGGATATGAAATTCACTGATTCTTATCTAAAACAAATTTTATACTTTCTGTTCATAGGCTTAGCATGAATGGAATCAGCAGACTTTTCAGTTAACTAGTGACATTTATTTCCAACAAACAAACCACAAACTCCATATAACTAATTTTATCCTGTGCTCTTCAAAACAGGATACAGAAATAGCAATTTAAATTTGGGGGAAAAAGTAAAACAATCTTACCAATGCTTATTTTATTTTAAAAATAAATCCTGCCAGTCATTTATTTTAAATGACTACTGATTTGAAATCTAATAAATGACAGATTTGAAAATAGATAAATAAGCCTTCAAAAAATTGGATGCACATGAATATATATATATATACACTATCAAATCTATAAAATAATAGCCAAATAACTATTTTAATAAAATTATAATTGTGGCTGTAGATACACTCTCATGAATCTTCATAATTGAAGTAATAAGGAAACAGGAAAACTGCATATTCATTCCAATAAATATAGCACCATGAGTATGTATAATCAGTATAACAGAATATTGAGCAGCGTTCCCTGTGCTGTACAGTAGGCCCTTGTTGGTAATCCATTTTAAGTATAACAGTATATACATGTCAGTCCAAAACACTGTAACTTCCATGTTGATGTCCAATCCTGAGTAAAACCAACACTGTGATGAGAGAAGTTATATTATTCTTTGCCCAGAGCTTCACAGCAGACATTGTTCCTGTGTGTAGCACTAAAGATAGTTTTTTCTCAGCAGCAATATCCTGGTGAAATAAAACACTGAAAGTACTGGAATATGGGCAAGTTACACATGAACTTCATGGAAGAGACAGTACATAGTCCCCTCCTCACTCTACTTGCAGTGTTTCATCAAACTCAGAAGCTCATCTCTATCTTCCCAGGGAAAGTACTTTCCAAAAACAAGCTGGATTTGGAGGGCAAAGTGGTACAGGAGGTAGGGGGTAAACTTGATTCACAGCTACAAATCGTTAGCATTCTAAAAAGAGAACGTAGGGCAATGGAATGTGTAGTCGTTAAATGAAATTATCATATATCTCCTTAAATAGAAACAGAATAATACCCACCATTTATTATACGTATTCTGTGCCAGGCTCTGTGTTATGTGCTTTGCATATGTTATTTCATTTAAAACTCCAAAAAGTCAATGTTATTATCTCCTTTTTAAAGATAAGGAAATTGAGGCTAAGAGAAGTTAAATGATTTGCTCAGTTACTGGGGATATATGGTAGAACTGGAATTTAAATTTAGGCTTAGCTAATTCAAAAGAACATGCTCTATTTACCAGTTTGTGTTGTTTAGTCGCTCAGTCGTGTCCAACTCTTTGCAATCCCATGGACTATAGCCTGCCAGGCCACTCTGTCCATGGGATTTCCCAGGCGAGAATACTAGAGTGGGTTGCCATTTCCTTCTCCAGGGGATACTTCTGACCCAGGGATCAAACCCACGTCTCCTAAAAGTCTCCTGCATTGCAGGAAGATTCTTTACTGCTGAGACTCTGGGGAAGCACAACCAATAACAAAATGTCCTATCAAATCAATATGTGGCTCAGGACTTTCAGAAAACAAAATGGTAAGTGTTACTCATTCGTAGGTCCTCTAGTACCATCTCTCAACTCAATTAGGCAGCAAGAATAAAAGAGAAGTGATAGCAGAAGGATCAGAAGACAGAAGAGGAATTAAGATTAAATTTAGAAAGGCCATACTAGCAATTCCTAGGCATACCTCAGAAAAAAACATGTTTAATTAATGCACCAAAGCATTAGATATAGTAGACATTGCTGTATTAAAGGAAGAAAGAAAAAAAAGAGATAGAGAGAGAAAGAAGTTTGGCATGAATCTCTTTTTGTGTTCCCAAATGACAGCATTTTATGCATTGTTGCTTTTTTGAGGTTAACAGAACTAAGAAGTCCAGAATTAATCCCCCTGGTTTTGTATTTGCATTTCTCAGCATTATGTTAGTGTGTCTTGTGGCAGAGAAGACAGAGGCAAAGAACACCTACACAGAAAATCCTGTGGGAAATAATAGTATTCAGAGTAAATCTACAAAGTGTAGCATAGTCATACACAGAAAAAGGGTGCTTTTGGCTGCTTTGTACAGATTTACTCACCTCCATACAGAGAAAAAAAATAGATCTCTTCTCATTTATCCTCACAACTTCATTTTGAATTAGAAAATAATACCTTAGAATAAGAAAAACTGAAGCACACTGGTTATAAAAAATTAAGCCTGATGTATTAAACTCCGAGTTTTTTATTTTTTGGTTGTTGTTTTTTTGTGTGTTTTGTTTTGTTTGGTTCCTTTTGATTTGGCTTTGGAAGATTATTGTATCATCTCAGAAAATGATGTTTCTATACTAAGATTTCCACGTTTAAAAAATTTTCAGGTATCTAGATGAATAAACATGTAACTATTTAGCTATAATAATTAAACAGTTATTTTAAATTATTTCTTCAACAATACTTGTTTTTATCTATCATATGCAGGAAACACAAGAGATAGAGTAATAAAACTGCATGCCTGTCCTAAAGAAGCTTAGAATCTATTAAAATAAAAAAAGGGGAATGCCTACACTATAATGGTAAAATAATTACTCATAACTGGTGGGAAAATGCCATAAGAGGGGAAAAGATCAATACCAGCTGGGTGATACGGAATGGCTTGATGGAGAGGCTACATTTAAGTTGGCATTTGAAAGGTGAAAATTATTTGATATGAATGAAATGAGGAGCAAAAAATAGCAGCATTCATAAGTATAAAATATTAGCAGAGGCATAAAGTTGGGAAATTTTAAAGCCTATTTGTGGGATGCCATATATTCTACTTGAATCATATCTAAGATATAAACAGAAAATATTCCCAGGAAAGTAAATCTGGGCTTGCATTTGTAGGCTTCCATTGGCTGACTACATAGACAACCACAAGGAATCCAAAGAGTAGAATTATTTGTAGAAGGAATGCAATTAATTCCATTTTTAGACACTGAGGTCACCAAGTCATATGGACTAAACCTCATCAAAGTTGAAGGCAAGATGATCTACCAGGACCAGAGGAGAATTTGACAGAAGGGGAGAATAGGACACAAGAATTGCTATGAAAACATAATAATGGCTATGCAGTAGCAAAGGCCAGCTGAGATTACATAGCATAAATGAATAATGGACCCAATAGCATTATTTTGTCATTTTATCCAACAAGGGTGGAACAGAGAAATGGGTGATGTGAATAACTTATCATTGACAATGGATATGTCAGAAAGTCAAGACCACTTAGGTTGCCACACAAAACAATGAAGAGATACAAGAGGGCCAGCTTGGTTACGGAGGCAAGTGAATCAATGGATCAAAGGCCTGTCAGAAGAGTGACAAGTCTACGATGAGAAGATCACAAAAGTGAGAGAAAGAAAGAGTAGGCATGAGGAAGGAGAAAAAATGATTGTAGACAGAGGAAGAATCAGTGACAAGATTTGGCTCAGTTCAGTTCAGTCGTGTCTGACTCTTTGCAATCCCATGAACCGCAGCACACCAGGCCTCCCTGTCCATCACCAACTCCCGGAGTCCACCCAGACCCAAGTCCATTGAGTCAGTGATGCCATCCAACCATCTCATCCTCTGTCGTTCCCTTCTCCTCCTGCCCTCAATCTTTCCCAGCATCAGGGTCTTTTCAAATGAGTCAGTTCTGCGCATCAGGAGGCCAAAGTATCAGAGTTTCAGCTTCACCATCAGTCCTTATGATAGATTTCAAATCATATGCTAATAGTCAGGATTAAAATTCAGGTCTTTATTTAAAGTGAAAAAGCAGAAGAAACACTCAGAGAAGATGGACAGGTTTTGTCAAGGCACAATAGAAGAAACTAGTAGTGAATGAGAAGGGGAGGCAGTAGGGTTGATCAGGTATGAAAAGAGATGAAATGGAAATATATATATATTCCATAAGATCCAGGTGAGGGAGAAGGCACTGATTATCACAGAGATGAAAGAAGCTGTAAGATCCAAGAAGAGAGCTTCAACAAAGGCAAAATTTTTTTACTTGGGTTTGAATACTTGACCAACTTTACTTGGGTTCTAGTAGACCAACTGAAATGTGGGTGTATTTGCTTGCTAGGGCTGCTGGAACAGGGTACCACAAACCAGGTGACTTAAACAACAGAAACTTACTCTCATGGTTCTGGAGGATAGAAGGTTGAGATCGAGGTATGAGCAGAGTTGGTCCTTTCTGAGGGCTGTCAGAGAGAATCTGCTTCATGCTTCTTGCATAGCCTCTGGTGGCTTGTTGGCAATCTTTGGCATTCCTTGGCCTGCAGAAACATCACCCTGATATCTCTGCGTTCTTCTTCTTATGGCGTTCTCCTTGTTTATGTAAGCCCCTGTCCATATTTCTCCATTTTGTAAAGACACCAAGTCACATTTTATTAGGGGCCTGCCCTACTCCAGCTTGATCTCTTCTTAGTTACAGTGGTAATCACCCTATTTCCAAATAAGGTCACATTCTGAGGTACTGGGGGATTTTTAAAGCTTCAAAATATGAATTTTGGGGTCCGTGCAATTCAACCCATGATAGTGGACTTGGCAAAATATTTGTGAACTTGGAGCTGTGAGATCCAGTCTCCCTGGGGGCTATGATTGACCTGCATGTCTTCTCACAGTTTCCAGTAATGGAAAGGAAACAGGTAAAGGTAAATTTCTACAAGTTGAACCTCATGCAGGTAAAGCCTTTGGATAATTGACTGCAGTATGTGCTTTTTGTCTAGATGTTTAGATCTTTATATATTTATAAACACAGTTCAGTTCAGTTTAGTTGTTCAGTCGTGTCTGACTCTTTGTGACCCCATGGACTGCCACATGCCAGGCTTTCCTGTGCATCACCAGATCCCCACGCTTATGCAAACTCATGTTCATAGAGTCGGTGTTGCCATCCAACCATCGCATCCTCTGTTGTCCCCTTCTCCTCCCACCTTTAATCTTTCCCAGCATCAGGGTCTTTTCCAATGAGTCCGTTCTTCGCATCAGGTGGCCAAAATATTGGAGTTTCAGCTTTGGCATCAGTCCTTCCAATGAGTATTCAGGACTGATTTCCTTTAGGATTGACTGGTTGGATCTCCTTGCAGTCCAAGGGACTCTCAAGCGTCTTCTCCAACACCACAGTTCAAAAGCATCAATTCTTCGGCACTCAGCTTTCTTTATAGTTCAACTCTCACATCCATACATGACTACTGGAAAAACCATAGCTTTGATTAGATGGACCTTTGTCGGCAAAGTAATGTCTCTGCTTTTTAATATGCTGTTTAGGTTGGTCATAGCTTTTCTTTCAAGAAGCAAGCACAACCTGTGTGCATATAACTGCCTGCCAAAATGACTGTACACAAGTCATTCAAGTGCAGAGTTTGGAAGTGGGAATAATGTAAAGGATGGTAAATTTGTAATATGATAATCCACAAGACAAGAATTACCATATGATCCTGATTTCCCATGGTGCTCTCTCTGTAAAGCTAAAAGAAGAGTTCATTCAGCCTCAGGCCACACGACGATCAATATAAGGTCAATGAACTACAATTAAAACATGTCAAGATCTAAAAGTTATTGAAGACAGATCGTCCTTCATGGAAGATGTTTCTCAGATATATAATAAATCACAGTTCTGAGAGACCAGAAATCAGTTCTGGAAAGGTCTTAGCCTACTAATCCTTCAGGAAAGGCTGACAACATTCAAAATTCCAAGGCTGTCAGCAACCTAGAAAAATACTAACCTTTTATATCTTTGTCTTTCCAAGGAATTCCTCAAAAGTAAGATCTAAGAATTTAGTGATAAGAAAACTTGCCCTTTAGTGTTAAAAAAATAATGATAAAAAGGGCTGCAATAAAAATTTTATACAAAATGTCATGACTTATGAAACTATAGAATCTTCCTGCAATGTGGGAGACCCGGGTTCAATCCTTGGGTTGGCAAGATCCCTGGAGAAAAGAATAGCTACCCACTCCAGTATGCTTGCCTGGAGAATCCCATGGACAGAGGAGCCTGGAAGGCTACAGTTCATGGGCTTGCAGAGTTGGATGCAACACATAGAGGATGATAGGAAAATTTTTTTCTTTGATTTTTTATTTCTGTTTTATAAATTATTCCTCATTTTGTGGTCTATGTTATAACTTTAAAGCTGCTCATTACATTTGCAACTTAACTTTTAGGCCTAAATACTCTACACTTTCACTTCTCACCTGGATAATACTGACCTATTCATTCTTAGGTCTAAGCTAACTACCCACTACCACCCTTGCCCTTATTTTAAGTAAGGCTCCTTGAACTTGTCCTTTAAAATATTGGAGTTTTGACTTGTATATATACTTGTGAAAATTATTTAATTCCCGCCTCTCTATGCACTAGATTCTAAACTTCACAAGACCAGGGATGATATCCTTCTCGCTTCCACTGTATCCCTACATATAGGTAGTCCACAAATATTTGTTCAATAAGTGAATGAATAAAGACTGTAAGGTAGAAAAACTAAACACTAAACAATACTTAGTCTAAGGTGTTTAGTTCTATTAACAGAGGGAGTATAATAGCATAGCTTTTTAATGATGTTTGTACAGATCTACTTTTTCCTACATCTCTCTTCATTTTCAGGCCTTCAATTGCCCTAGGGAATGGAGGAGTCCATACCAGGGCTACTCAGGAAAAGCTTTGGCACCATAACCACTCCCTCACTAGGAACCAAGGATCTCACTCAGACAGACAAGTGCAGATTTTTCACACAATCCCAAAATGCTGCAATCCCCCATTGGAGGAACAAAAAGGAAGAGTGAGTCTCTTTTTCCAGATCTTAGTACCAAAGTGTTTAAAAACAGATGGAATATCTATTAATTATGGAGGGAAAACAAGATTTGTTCTACTACATAGAGATATAAAATAGAAAAATAATCTCTTACCAGATTCATATAATTCTCATCTGGATAGGAATTTGACTAATGAAATGCCTTTTTCTGTAATTGAAATGAAGCATTAATTTCCTTTGGAAACATCCTACACTTCAAATTGCATACACAGTGAATTTCAAAAATTCATTTCCCCTAAAAAGAGTGATTTAATATTTACTGTCCCCCCCCCACAGACAGTTTTTTTTCTATACAGTACAGTTTAGAAACTTATGAAAACATTTTTATATATCATGGTTCTGCCCTAATCATTCCATATGCACCAGGAAAACTACTTTCCCAGCCATGAGAAAAGTAAATGTTTAAGGAAAATATGTGGTCTAGAGTGAGCAGTTCATAAGCTGAGCAGGTAGATAGGACCTTGGTAATACAAGTCTACAGTGATGGAAGGGTGGGATGCGAGAGGAAGTACTGATCTAGTATGTAAAGTGAAACATTATTAACCAAAGGCCTGTCATAGTATTTGCACTCATAGATTGTCAGGAGAAATATCAATAACCTCAGATATGCAGATGACACCACCCTTATGGCAGAAAGTGAAGAGGAACTAAAAAGTCTCTTGATGAAAGTGAAAGAGGAGAGTGAAAAAGTTAGCTTAAAGCTCAACATTCAGAAAACTAAGATCATGGCCTCTGGTCCCATCACTTCATGGGAAATAGATGGGGAAACAGTGGAAACAGTGTCAGACTTTATTTTATGGGGCTCCAAAATCACTGCGGATGCTGATTGCAGCCATGAAATTAAAAGACGCTTATTCCTTGGAAGGAAAGTTATGACCAACCTAGATAGCATATTAAAAAGCAGAGACATTCCTTGCCAACCAAGGTCCATCTAGTCAAGGCTATGGTTTTTCCCGTGGTCATGTATGGATGTGAGAGTTGGACTGTGAAGAAAGTTGATCACCAAAGAATTGATGCTTTTGAACTGTGGTGCTGGAGAAGACTCTTGAGAGTCCCTTGGACTGCAAGGAGATCCAACCAGTCCATTCTAAAGGAGATCAGTCCTGGGTGTTCATTGGAAGGACTGATGCTAAAGCTGAAACTCCAATACTTTGGCCACCTCATGCGACGAGTTGACTCACTGGAAAAGACTCTGATGCTGGGAGGGATTGGGGGCAGGAGGAGAAGGGGACGACAGAGAATGAGATGGCTGGATGGCATCACCAACTCGATGGACGTGAGTTTGAGTGAACTCCGGGAGTTGGTGATGGACAGGGAGGCCTGGCGTGCTGTGATTCATGGGTCGCAAAGAGTCAGACACGACTGAGCAACAGAACTGAACTGAACTGAATAAACAAGTTAGTTATAATTATAAATGTCATATTTTATCTAGCACTTAGTCTCTATGACATTTTAAAATATCATTTATAATGTATATTCCATTTACTTGTCAAAAAGTTTTAGAACATGTTATAATAAAAACACATCATTAAGTATACAGGTCATATATGAAATTAAGAGATATCATAAATCATTAAAATGAAAGATATTTGCATAACAATGGTTGAAAAATAAGGTAATTACTACAAATTGACTCCAAGCATACTTGTAGACAAAACAAAAATGGAGATTTATTTGGCTGTTTAGTTCTTGATTAAAAATCTCATGATGGGGACCTCCCTGGTGGCTTAGTAGTAAAGGATCTGCCTGACAACACAGGAGACATGAGTTTGATTCCTGGTACAGGAAGATCCCACATGCCTCGGAGCAACTAAGCCACAACTATTGAGCCTATGCTCTAGAGTCCGGAAGCTGCAACTGCTGAGCCTATGTGCCACAGCTACTGAAGCCTGTGTGCCCTAGAGCCTGTGCTCCATAACAAGAGAAGCCACAGCAAATGAGAAGCTAGCCCCTGCTCACTGCAACTAGAGAAAAGCCCACACAGTGAAGAAGAGAGAGAACAGCCAAAAAATATATGAATAAATAAATTTTTTTGAATCTCATGTCAATTTCACTAGAGGAAAAAATTCTTTCTCATCCTAAGTTCAAGGGGAAATCTTCTACATGCCTTTTGTATAAAAAGGGTGTTGAATATCAACATGATGGAATCTTCCAAAATGCTTCTGAAAAACATTAAAATGTTTTTCATTGTAAAGCAATTATCCTTCATTAAAAAATACAGTGGCAAAAAAAAGTTTTCACTGACTAATTTTTATTTTACCCCTTATATAAAGTGGATGTTGATTCACAATTCACTGGAGACATTTCTAATGGTAGCTAAACTAATAGAGTCCAAATATTTCTGAGTGATCTAAGGGATAGAACTGAAAGACCATAGAAAACTGTCATTCAAAGACTACATTTAACCAAAGAAAACTCAATTCCAAGTATACCTTACTCAGAAGTCAGACATGGAAAATAGATCAAAGCACAGCCACTTTATTTGAAGAAGGAAAAGACGAGGCTTGAGACCCTATCTTTTAGTAACCTCTCTATACTTCCCTACCCCATCTCTAGTCAGCTCCAAAACCATTGCCTTAAAAAAATTGTTAGCTAACTGATCCTTCTATTAACTATCCTTTGACAGGTTCTGCGTAGTTGTCAGTTCAATCTTAGGCTTCAAGATGAGAGTCAAGAGTATAGACCTACTGTGTTGTTCAGTTCAATTCAGTCGCTCGGTCATGTCCAACTCTTTGCAACCCCATGAATCACAGCACGCCAGGCCTCCCTGTCCATCACCAACTCCCGGAGTACACTCAGACTCACCTCCGTCGAGTCGGTGATGCCATCCAGCCATCTCATTCTCTGTCGTCCCCTTCTCCTCCTGCCCCCAATCCCTCCCAGCATCAGAGTCTTTTCCAGTGAGTCAACTCGTCGCATGAGGTGGCCAAAAATACTTTGGAAGCTCCAATACGGAACTTCAGCTTTAGCATCAGTCCTTCCAATGAACACCCAGGATTCATCTTCTTTAGAATGGACTGGTTGGATCTCCTTACAGTCCAAGGGACTCTCAAGAGTCTTCTCCAACACCACAGTTCAAAAGCATCAATTCTTTGGTGATCAACTTTCTTCACAGTCCAACTCTCACATCCATACATGACCACGGGAAAAACCATAGCCTTGACTAGACAGACCTTGGTTGGCAAAGTAATGTCTCTGCTTTTTAATATGCTATCTGAGTTGGTCATAACTTTCCTTCCAAGGAGTAAGTGTCTTTTAATTTCATGGCTGCAATCAGCATCCACAGTGATTTTGGAGCCCAAAAAAATAAAGTCTGACACTGTTTCCACTGTTTCCCCATCTATTTCCCATGAAGTGATGGGACCAGAGGCCATGATCTTAGTTTTCTGAAGGTTGAGCTTCAAGCCAACCTTTTCACTCTCCTCTTTCACTTTCATCAAGAGGCTTTTTAGTTCCTCTTCACTTTCTGCCATAAGGGTGGTGTCATCTGCATATCTGAGGTTATTGATATTTCTCCTGGCAATCTTGATTCCAGCTTGTGCTTCTTCCAGCCCAGTGTTCCTCATGATAAACTCTGCATATAAGTTAGATAAGCAATGTGACAATATACAGCCTTGACGTACTCCTTTTCCTATTTGGAACCAGTCTGTTGTTCCATGTACAGTTCTGACTGTTGTTTCCTGACCTGCATACAGGTTTCTCAAGAGGCAGGTCAGGTGGTCTGGTATTCCCATCTCTTTCAGAATTTTCCACAGTTTGCTGTGACCCACACAGTTAAAGGCTTTGGTATAGTCAATGAAGCAGAAATAGATGTTTTTCTGGAACTCTCTTGCCTTCTCCATGATCCAGCGGATGTTGGCAATTTGATCTCTGGTTCCTCTGCCTTTTCTAAAACCAGCTTGAACACCTGGAAGTTCATGGTTCACGTATTGCTAAAGCCTGGCTTGGAGAATTTTGAGCATGACTTTACCAGCATGTGAGATGAGTGTAATTGTCAATGTTTTTCCATAGTTTTTATTTTTCATGGCCTTGTGATAACTGTACGATCAAAACAATTTTGTGACTATCCAACAGCTGGCCATGTAAATTGTCTACACAGTTTCTATACTATCAATTGTGCTGCAGTGATATCCTTATAAATACATCTTTTCCCATCTTCAAGACTACACTTTTAGAAATACAATCACTGAATCAAACAATAAACTGCATTTAAGTCTTTTGATGCCCATAACCAGTTTACCCTCAAACAAAACAAAGCTGTACTTGCCCTCTGAAGCTAGAACAGCTGTTCAGGATTGTATTGACTTGAGCTGACTAGGGATTTATGCAACCACACTGATCAATCACAGGGTGTGGACAACCTAAGGAAGGAATGTGACTTTGGGTGAAGCTTTCTTCTGCTAAGGCAATCTCCAAATCCCTGCAGATAACACAGCCCCAGCAGCTGAATCAATTATGCTTCAGTGAAGAAGGACCTGCACCTTGCCTAATGTCCCCTACACTGATATCACCAGTACTTTATGAGAGAGCCTGATTTCCCTCACTTTGATGTCACTTTCATTTTTGTAGTTTGAAAGGTGAATAACAATGTCGTTTGGTGACAACAATCAGATGATAAAGAATCTGCCTGCAATACAGGAGACCTGGGTTCAATCCCTGTGTCAAAAAGATCCTCTGGAAAAGGTAATGGCTACCCACTCCAGTATTCTTGCTTGGAGAATTCCATGGACAGAAGAGCCTGGCAAGCTATAGCCCATAGGGTCACAAAGAGTCAGACACAACCGAACGACTATGCACACATACATGTAAAATAAATATGTAGATAAATATATAATGTTTAATTTATCTGGAAATTCTTGTATACACACACACACATATACATATATGTGGCAGGAAGTTATCTTTTCCCAAATAGTCATCTGTCCCAGCATCATTTATCCAGTTGTCTATCTTTTTCTTCATAGCAGCATAGTGACGTGGACATGATTCAGTGGACATTAATTTGAGCAAACTCCAGGAGGTAGTGGTGGACAGAGGAGCCTGGCTTGTTGCAGTCCATGGGGTCACAAAGAGTCAGACATGACCTAGGGACTGAACAACGAACAACAACGACAAATTCTTATTATACTAATATCCAAAGGATTTTTAATCACTGGAAATGATTTCTGAAAATATGCTTTCCAAAGTGTCAACTACATAAAATGGTGCTCTATATAAACATTTTAGGCAAAGTTTCCTACCACTTCTCAAAAAAGAACAATTTTATATAAAGACATTAAATATTATAGGAATATAATTTTATATTTTGAATGATGATTTTTAATTAGGTCCAACAACTGCTTTACCTATAGAATGTTAATATTATTTAGAATCCTTATACACCACTTAGGCACATTTTGTTTAAATAGCTGAGATCATTCTTGCTCTATTACTCCAACCCATGAGATTAAATCCTATTAAAAGTAATTCACATTAGCATCATTAAAAAGATGATCCTTACAGTTATAGGCCTACATACAGTTCATTTCTTCCTTTTTTTTAAACAATGCAATTTAGCTGTGTGTTTATTTTCACTGAAAAAGAAAGAAACAGGAAGATAAAGGAGCTAATCTTTAGAAAATACTCTCTATCACTCTTTGCCTTTCATCAAGCATTCAGAAGTGTCGTTTTCATTTCAGCCCATCTGTACACAATAAATTAGATAATAAAACAGAAGCAAGACATCATTTAATCAAACAATTTAGCTACTGAAATTCTATCCCATGAAGACACTCCCTCTCTGCCTTTTTTCAAAATAACGATACTCAGTCTTACACACTGGAATGCTTCAGCTGTGGGGGAAGAACTCTGACTTCAGGCCTTGTGTCACCTGGAGGAGTCAGAGGTGTCACCAGTCTCTCTCGTGTCTCATAGTTCCTCGGTGAAATGAAAATTGTTCTGGCCCACTCTGCTAAAATAGTAACTCTACAGTTAGTTCTCTATTAGTGCTCTTTGCCCAAATAAAACTTAAATCCCAAAGTAATAAATTCTTAAAATGAAATTTAAAATATGCTTCAGATATGCCTGCCTAATACTTTTACTTCTGTGAAAATGTGCAGGATAATCATGTCCATATTTCCATGTATATTATACCAGCTCCTGTCTACATTATATCATGCTAAGAATACATAACTAAAATTATATGGCAGTATCTCCACAAATGTTACTGTGGTTATTCAGTGGGGGAGAGCGGTGTAGGAATGAAGAAGAGAAAACTTAATCGATTACTTTCAAATAAACTGGAATGTCTTTATTTGCATCATAGACAGAAGTGTAGTGCTGGTAAAGACACAAGATGAAACATCTGCAATGAACTCAAGCATTTTCTCTTCCCATTTCCCACCCTCAGAGGACCCCAAAATTTACCCCCACAACACACTCTTGTTTTCTCTACTTCTGTATCAAAAGGAAGACACTTTCTCCTACAAAAAAATCTATCCTTCCTGTATGCTCTCCATGATGCCTCAGCAAGGGACTTGCTCCAATAATTATTCTCTCTTCCTCATGACCCTTCTCTCTCCAGGAGTTTCCTGCTTTTGACCTATAATACTCATGCCCTCACTTATTCTAGTTGATCACATATTATTTCTTTCCTTCAAGCTTCTGTATTCTGACTCATTTCCCACCTATTTTTTCTTCAATTTACTAAAATCTGTCTTCTCTCTAGCATGCCACTGAGACGGTTCTTGCTAAAGATCTAATTCCTGAGTCCAATATATTGTTTTCAGCCCTTGTATTATCTGTTGTCTTTGTTACATTTAACACTGGTAACTACATGTTTCCTAACATCTTCTCCAACCTCTCTATAATGATTCTCATCCCTAGTTCTTTGGCTTCACTCACTGCTCAGCAGCCTTGGATGATTCCTTTTCTTCCACCTGATCTTCATTCTGTAATGTCACTGAGGCTCTTATACCAGTTCTTGCATTTCTTCCTACATACATTCCTGGGAGGTGCCATCTAGACTGTGATTTCAAGCAGCTGTACACTCATGGATCCCAAATCTCTATATCCAATCCAAATCTATTTCCTAAACCTTAGACAACTATGAAGTAGTTCCACAATAGAGTGATTAGCTGCCCTTTTGAGTCTACATAAAGATGCAACAAACTCTTCAGTTTTAACTCCATAAGGTTATTCAGAATATAGCCACATCATCGTGTCATTTAACTCATAATGCTAATGTGTATCTCGCTATTCCTGAAAAAAAAATGTTTCTCCTACTCTGAAGAAGAGAGTTTCTTTTTACTCTGCCAAAGACCATATAATTCAGTTCAGTTCAGTTCAGTTCAGTCGCTCAGTCGTGTCCGACTTGACTTAAAAGAAACAAAACATAAGAATAAATGGTGATGTGAGTAATACATAAAATTTAATAATTCAAGACAATTTTCTTCCAAATGCATTAGGTAGGAACTCTCGTTTGCATATTTTCCCAATTGCTATTTTCAACTTTCTTAAATTGATAGGGTCACCTACCTTACACTTGTTAATAATACAATATGTCTTTAATGTATGTGAGTATAAATGTTTGAATTAGTTAAAAGACCAGATTCTGTCTTGAAGATAATAGGGCTTGAGATGACTTCATTATCTAAAAATAACCAAACACAGTAGAGTTTGCTGTAATAAAAACTGATATACAATTCTCCATAAATATATTGTTCAGGAGTCTTAGATGTTGATCACACCTTCTTTGTATAAATGAAGGCTGAGTGAGTAATTTCTAGGCAGCATTATGAAGGTCAAATGGAAAACGGTGCTAGCAGGAATATGTTGAAAGCCTTCAGGTTAAAGAAATGCAGATTTTGAAAGTGGACATTATCATCAGTGAATCGTTTTAAACATGCTTGTTTTGACTATATAATTATTATGATTTGTCTACTAGAGATGTACTATAATATCTGCTCTCACATATCAGTAAATCTCAATGGCCCTTCCTTCAAAATATCAATATATACAGAATCCAATTACTTCTCACCCTTTCCTCCACTACCTTAGAACAAACCATAATAATTTTTCTCTGATCAAGCTCCAGGAACTTACTACATAATCTCCCTACTGGCACCTTTACTACCCCTACAGGACATTCTCCACATAGCACCTGGAGTATCTTTAGAAAATATAAATAAAATCATACCATTCTTCTGCTCAAAACGCTCACTGAGACCAGAATTCAAAGCCCTTGTAACAGTCTACAAGGCTCTACACAATCTCTACGACTCTTTCTTATACCCTGCCATGGCCTCCTCTCATCTCCTACCATTCTTTCCCTAAATCCATCTTTCAGTCTAAGAGACTTCTTTGCCATTCTCATAACAGACTAAGGACATGCTCTCCTAAGGTCCTCAGCTCTGCGTAGAATGCTCTTTCCCCAGATACAGCTTAATCTTCTCTACACTTCCCGTGTCTTTCTGAAAACTAAGGTTCAAATCCCAGCACCGCCCACCGGCATTGCTGTGCTCTACCACAGTTACCTACCCTTTTTTTCTATCCCAGTCTCTTTTTTTGTAGATATGAAATAATAACACATTTCTGTGCCTTTTTTCTTATGGTTCTCTTTGCTCAGTAACCACTACACCCAGATTTCTGCTTAGGTCTACCACCTTTCCTTCAGGACTCTGCTTATATTCTTTCTTTATCAGAAATCTTCTTTGGTCATCACATACCAAACAGCATACACACCACCCCTTTTATCTTCAATCTCCCTTTACTCTGTTTTGTTTCTCTTCTGAGCACTTTTTAACCACCTCCAGTATTGTCTCTTTACTCATTTGCTTATGGCCTGTCTCCCCTCACTAAAGCAAAAAGTTCCTTTTTGACAAGTTCATCTGTTTTGTTCATTGCTATAACCCAGTATCTAGAATTGTGCCTGGAAAATACTTAGAGCTTAACAAATGCATATTTGTTTAATAAGTTAAAGAATGAATGAGGAACGTCCCTGGTAGCCAAGTGGTTGAGAATCTGCCTTGCAGTGCAGGCGACACTAGTTCAGTCCCTGGTCAGGGAACTAAGATCACACAAACTGCAGGGCAGCTAAGCCCATGCACTCTAAGTAGGACTTGACACAACTAAATAAATAATATTTTTTTTAAAAAAATGAATAAATGAACATGCATTTCAGTCAGGGTGAATTAACTGTGAAATTAATCAAAGAAATTATTTCTGAAATACTACATAACTTTCAATATGACCTAAGTTTCTCCTATATTACACAGTATATAACTAAAGAATGGTAGCCTTTACTTCAGCATGATTCATACTGTGTATGCTCACAAGATAAACTAGTTGATGTTCAGTCACTCAGTTGTGTCCAATTCTTGATGACCCTATGGACTGCATCAAGCCATCACCATCTCCTGGAGTCTGTTCAAATTCATTGTCCATTGAGTTGGTGATGCCATCCAACCATCTTGTCCTCTGTCACCCCCTTCTCCTCCTGCCCTCAATCCTTCCCAGCATCAGGGTTTTTTTCTAATGGGTCAGCTCTTCTCATCAGGTGGTCAAAGTACTGGAGCTTCAGCTTCAGCATCAGTCCTTCCAATGAATATTCAGGATTGATTTCCTTTAGGATTGACTGGTTTGATCTCCTTGCAGTCCAAGGGACTCTCAAGAGTCTTCTCCATACCACAGTTCAAAAGCATCAATTCTTCAGTGCTCAGCCTTCTTTATGGTCCAAGTCTCACATCCATACATTACTACTGGAAAAAACGTTGCTTTAACTATATGGATCTTTGTCAGCAAGTTAATTTCTCTGCTTTTTAATATGCTATCTAGATTTGTCACAGCTTTTCTTCCAAGGAGCAAGTGTCTTTTAATTTCATTGCTGCAGTCACTACCTGCAGTGATTTTGGAGCCCAAGAAAATAAGGTCTGTCACCGTTTCCATGGTTTTTCCATCTATTTGCCATGAAGTGATGGGACTGGATGCCATGATCTTCAGTTTTTGAATGTTAAGTTTTAAGCCAGCTTTTTCACTCTCTTCTTTCACCTTCATCAAGAGGCTCTTTAGTTCCTCTTCGCTTTCTGCTATAAGGGTGGTATCATCTGTATATCTGAGGTTATTGATATTTCTCCTTGCAATCTAGATAAACTAGGAACCTACCAAAATAAATACCAATCTAGACAATGTTACCCCTCAGAGTAATTACAGAAACATACATTTTCAATAGCTATAATAATGAAATTACTTAACAACCTTTTGAAACCTCTAATCCATCTGTGTCTTTGTGTAGTTTGGGGCATTAAATCCAAACTGAAGGATATCTGATATTATTATAAAAGCCAAGCAGGTGTGCAGGGATCTGCATTTATTGGTTCTCAAGAACCAAAATGATCATAATTCCCATGCTAAGACCAGTTTAATTTCTTGTCAGCAGATCTACTCATTGTTTTCCATGGAGAAGTACTGAGAGATTACATATCTTTAAGTAACAGACTCATTTTAATGAATTCTTTTCCATATTTAAAACGACCCTACAACACATGTCTGCACCAAAGAGCCAAAGGAATTTAATCATCTCCAAAACTACATGCAAATTTTTAAGTTGAGGATTCTATTTTATATTGGAAATATATCCTTCTTTAAGACCATTTTTTCTCTGGAAACCAATCCTTGGCTAACACAACATGAATTCCTAGCTGCTTTCTCAAACATTAAATATATAAAGTTCAAATTAAATAGTGTGAAAAAGACCATCTTCATTATTAAAATGGAAAACCTCAAAAGAAAATTTTCTGGTAAAATGATTAAAAAAATTTATATTAACTAAATCTATTAACTACTGCACTTTAAATTTTTGTCACATTATTTTTTTCTGTTCACCATAACTATGGGTATACTTCATTTTATTGCATTTAACAGATAGTGTATTTTTTTAAAAAATTGAAGCTTTGTTTGTGGTAACCTTTCCTGAAGCAATCCATTGGCACCATGTTTCCAACAGCATTTTCTCATTTAATGTCTCTATGTCACATTTGGGTAGCTCTCAAGATATTTCAAACATTTTCATGATTAATATACTTGCTTTGGAGATCTGTGATCAGTGATTTTTTTTATGTTACTAATATAATTGTTTGGGGGCACCACAAATTACACCCATATAAGACAGTAAACTTAATTGATAAAATGTTCTGTGTGTTCTGCCTGCCATTGACTGATCCCATCTCTTTTCTTCCCCTCAGGCCTCCCTGTTCCCTGAGACACAACAATATTGAAATTAGGCCCCCTAATAACCCAGGTGGCTCAGAGGTTAAAGCGTCTGCCTCCAATGCGGGAGACCCGGGTTCGATCCCTGGGTCGGGAAGATCCCCTGGAGAAGGAAACAGTAACCACTCCAGTATTCTTGCCTGGAGAATCCCATGGACAGAGAAGCCTGGTAGGCTACAGTCCACGGGGTCGCAAAGAGTCGGACACGACTCAGCGATGGAACGGAATAACCCTACAATGGCCTCTAAGTAGTCAAGTGAAAGAGAGTCAAACAATGTGACAGACTTCACTTTGTCTTATTGAAAAAATCACCATGGCCACACCAACCTTCAGCTGCCAGCACCCTGACCAAGTCAGGAATTATTAATACTGAGGCAAGACTCTTCACCAGCAAAAAGATTACTACTCACTGAAGGTGCAAATGATGGTTAGCAATTTTTAGCAATAAAATATTTTTTAACTAAGGAATGTACATTTTTCAGATATAATGCTATTTCACATGTAATAGACTACAGTAGTGTAAACATAACTTTTACATGCACCAGGAAACCAAAATATTCATGTGAGTTTCTTTATTGTGATATTCAGTTTCTTGCAGTGGCCTGGAACCTCAGTATCCCCAAGATATGCCTATATTCAAAGTTTTTATACTATATCACAAGATTATAAAGGAGTAGCTTAGAATTGGGTATTTTTATAATAGGCTTAGTCTATAAAGAAAACGTAGACATGAAAAGTGATTTTCACATTTACATAAAATAGAGTAGATGATTACTACTTGAAACTCTATGCTATATTATTTTATACAGTATGCTTCCAAACCACTTTGTGTGTATGTAAAGCTGGCTTTTACAATATGAAGCCATTGTCAAACAAATCACTTTCATGCTGAAGATGATGTAGAGAAAATAAATCAAATCCAAATGAGATAAAACTCTATTTCATTATTTCCCTCCAGGAATATCAGAATTCATGTAACTATCCATTTGTCCTAATGAAATCTTCTGTTGTACTCATAATGCAGGTGAGCTGAGCAGCATCCCCAATTTGATCTACTCTCACAAACCAGAACTGATACTTTCACAATGTGGTGCTGGAGAAGACTTTCGAGAATCCCTTGGACAGCAAGGAGATCAAACCAGTCCGTCCTAAAAGAAATCAACCCTGAATATTCTTCGGAAGGACTGTTGCGAAAGCTGGAGCTCCAGTACTTTGGCCACCCGATTCGAAGAGCTGTACTCATTGGAAAAGACCCTGATGCTGGCAAAGACTGAAGACAAAAGGAAAAGGGAGTGGCAGAGGAAAAGATAGTTAGATAGCACTACCAACTCAATGGACATGAATTTGAGCAAATTCTGGGAGATGCTGAAGGACAGGGGAGCCTGCGTATTTCAGTCCATGGGGTGCAAAGAGTTGGACAGAACTTAGCAACTGAACAACAACAACACAACCAGAACAAACTACTAGAGTGGTGCAGCAGAAAGTACTGTAGGTCTGGTTACAGTCCTAGCTCCTCAGCCACCTATATGGCTTGATTCTATTTCCCCATGTGGGACATGTAGGAAATAAAACCAGAGGACTTTTAAGGTCTCTTCTAGCTATAAGTTTCTATATTTTCTTCCTTAAAACAAATATATCTAAAAGGATAAATAAAGAGTGAGATAGTTTGTTTCTTTGAACACTGCAGCAGTCATATTTCTCTAAAGGTACAGAAGAGACCTATTGAGATGGAGAGACTGTTAAAGTGGAAGATCTGATGCTGTTGTCCACTTCCTGCTTTCAGAATTTGTACCAAAGTTTTTTCTTTATAAAATCTGATGATGTCATACCTCTTCTTCTCCGATTGTCAGTGGCTGATTGGGACATCTTTACACTTAGCACTAGAGACAACAATCATACAATTTAGTCCATTGAACTACTGCTGCCCCTTTCCCTGCCTTGCCTTTCCTTCTTTTCATATATCTCAGCAGACAACATCCTAAAACGTTCTACGCATCTGTACCTAAAGTTCCTCTACCTTTAATGTCCTTATTCCCTTTTTCCCTTGGCAAATGCCCACCTACAGGGATGGTCCTTTAAAAAAGATATTTCTTTAACTTTTTGTTTTGTATTGGGGTATGTCTAATTAACGATGTTGTGATAGTTTCAGGTGAACAACGAAGGGACCCAGTCATACATACGCATATATCCATAAAAGCCTTTATTATATTCTGTTGTAACTTCTCTGTTAAACACTGTCTTACTAAACCATTTCTTTTTGTGGAGAAGAGACTGTGTCTTACTTATCTTTGTGTTGCCAGCGCCTAGTACCATACCTGGTACACAGTGAGTATTCTATAAGTATTTGCTTTATATGCACCGACTCGATGGACATGAGTTTGAGTGAACTCTGGGAGTTGGTGATGGACAGGGAGGCCTGGCGTGCTGTGATTCATGGGGTCGCAAAGAGTCAGACACGACTGAGCAACTGAACTGAAGTGAACTGAACTGAACTGATAGATAGATTGAAGCAATGAATAATAACTATGAACTATCTCAGTTGCTGCCTGATATTAACACAGTTATCTAAAAATTACAGAAATATCCCAAGCATATAACAAGTATCCTCATAAGAAGTATAGGGGTGAAAAGGTTTATCAAAGAAAAATTAGCACATCCTTCACATTGTATTTTTTAAAAAGCAAAGAGTAGTTATCAACAGAAATTTATTCTTAAACACATTGGTTTGTTACCAGTGGATGAAACAAATTAACAGAGCTTACTTAGTAATGAGAAATTTGGAAAGTTTGAGAGGTCAGTTTCCCCCAAAAAAAATCTGCTCCTAGACATCCTCTATCACTTGTAAGCTCCTTTGAGCCTCACCATTTGCTTGTTTAATGAGCAAGCAAATATAACAGAAAAGGATCTCTCTGCAAAGTCAGTAAAGTTAAGTAAAGACTGGCTGGTCATTAGGAAAAAGAATAACCATTAATCTGGTGTATTGCAATTTATTTACACAAACTGTTGATTATTGCAATAGTAGGAGCCAGCTTCAAACTATTTTGGGAAGAGTCTCTTATAAGCAAAAAGTTATTGTCCTGCAATGGCTCTACAAAATTAAAATAGATTTTTAGAGAGCCCACAAATAAATTGATGCATCTACAGTCAACTAATCTTCTTTGAGGGTGCCCAAACAGGGAAAAGACTGTCTCTCCAATCAGTGGTGTTCAGCAAACTCAATATCCCAATGCAGAAGAATGAAATTGGAAAGAATTGAAATTTTTTCTCACAACATAACAGAAAATAAACGCAAAATTGACTAAAGACCTAAACCTAAGACCTACACTTGTAAAACTACTAGAAGAAAACATAGGGAAAAAATCTTCTTGATGTTAGTTTGGGCAATGATATTTTGGATATGACACCAAAAGTACAGGCAACAAAAACAAATGGACAAATGGGACTGGACAGAAGTAGACAAAAGGGATTGCATCGAACTGAAAAGCTTCTGCAGCTCCCAGCTTTAACATCATCTTCTTGGAAACCTCTGAATCATAAGAGACAAGTGGAGCAAGAAGCAAATGGTCAGGCTGAAGCACAAAAGAAGAGAAATGAAGTGGAGGTCCAAGTAAACTGCTAGCTGGTTTACAGGAGCAACAATGTGGAAAGCTGGAGACCAAGGACACTAGTAGAAAATGCTGGACTGGATGTTGCTGTCTAGAATTGTCTCATTGAATCTGGACCATCCATTGCCACGTAATAACTCAATCATAACAATCTTCTAGGTAGGAATTATGATTTCAATTTTTCACCTGAGGAGACTGAAGCAGAGATTACATTATTTTTCATATCACTTGACTAGTTAGGGTCAGAGCTACATTAACAAATACATAACCCACACTTGTAATCACATCACCCCATTCTTCAACACTGGACTACATTAAATTCTAGACAAGAGCAATTAAAAAAAAAAACTTTAATTGGTGATTTTTCCTGAAAAATCTATAGTTATTGTTCTTTGCTGATTCACAAGAGTATAAAAACTTAACATGCAAGGCATTTTTGTGCCAGCAAAGCATGTAATAACTTTTTCTGATAGGTTCCTCAGTTGCTTTATTTTATTAAGAAAACATAGAAGAATATTAGAGTAGACTCAGGATGTATTTTTTTTTTTATTTTATATGATATAACTTGGATAACATGAATATAAAGATTGCTAATGCTAAGACTCCGGTTCGATCCTGGGTCAGGAAGTTCCCCTGGAGATAGGTTCCCCCGAAGGGATAGGCTACCCACTCCAATATTCTTGGGCTTCCCTGGTGGCTCAGATGGTAAAGAATCTGCCTAGAGTGCAGGAGACCTGGGTTTGATCCCTGGGTTGGGAAGATCCCCTGGACAAGGGCATGGCAACCCACTCCATTTTTCTTGCCTGGAGAATCCCCATGGACAGAGGAGCCTGGCGGGCTACAGTCCATGGGGTCGCAAAGAGTCAGACATGACTGAGCGACTAAGCACAATGTTAAGACTAGGAAAGATATTAGAATTGATCTAATTATATCTTTATTTTTATCTAATTATATCTTTATCTTTATATATGTGTATATCAAAATCACATAGAAATTTCTAAACTTTTCCTATGAGTTCTTAATATGGTGATCTTATATGAAATATGGATCTACCCTGGAATGATAAAAGGCCTCCATGAAGCACTAGAAAATTAAAAGAGCAAAACTTTAATTTTTTAGAATACTTCATATTCACTATGCAATTCACATAATAATATCAACTATGTGTTACAGTGACCACAACTTAGGTAACTATCTTGTGAAAATAATTATAGAAGATATATGTGTATATTATGTTTTAAAATACTAATATAGATACATATTAATCCATCTAACAATATAATGTTTAAAGCAATAACATCCAGCCTATTAACATTTAGCAAGTGGTAGGTGCAGAATAAATATTATACACTGAAAGTTTGTTTTTCCAAAAATGATGCTTTCATTATTCTTTATTACAAAGGTTAAATGAAACAACAGAAGTTGGCATGTGTAATATTTTCAATGATCTGAAATAGATTAGAATTGATTGAATGCATCTAAATGACATGAGATAAAGCATCTCTGTTTCTAAACTAAATTAGGATGAAATCTACATCTAAATCTATTTAATGCATCCTAGGCTATAAATGAAACAGTTAGACATGCAGTGATAAATTATGTCAGTATTTTCTAGGCCTCAGCTTTTTAAAAAACAAAGTTCAAGTAGATCCTTTGATCAGAGTCAGACTGAAAATCAAGTGTGATGGATTTCAGCTATTAGTCATGATTAGCACTATTATGATATTTAACAGAGGAAAATTTTCACATACCCCCCAAAAAATCCCATAAGATTATTGGTATTTTTTGATTAATCTGAAATCAATGAAATGAACTTCATCAATTATGTCATTCTGCCAAAATAATTAATTGCAAAATGTGTCTCATCTTCAGAGAGCCTGCCACTTAACTTTCTTTATCATTCTTAACACATGCATGGTGGGGAATTTAATCACAGATGTATTCAAAAACAGTTATATAGAAATAAGTATTTTTATAAATTTCTACCTTCATCTTTGTATATGCTATAAACTGATGCCAAAATATCACAGATTGTATGTTATTTCTGAGTCTTTCCTGCTTATGTTCTCTGGAGTTCATGTAAAAGAAGTTCTTAATCTTTTAGGAATCACGGACCTATTTAGAATCTGATGAAAGCTATGATATTTTCCTTTTAAAAAACGTACATATTCACAGATGGCATCCAATTTCAGATAATCTATGGGTACAGCTTAAGAACTTGTTTTCTGTAACAAATACTTGATTTTTCCAGAGGGGTGTATGAAATCTGTTGGACTTCTCAAAGGAAACATGGATCAGTGAGCTTATTGAATGGAATCCTAGAAGATTTTGTGGGTGGTGGGTGGTGATTACATGATTACATATACAATGGGAAGTGGAGTTTATCCACCTATATAAATGAGAAACATATCTCATTTCCATAATGAATGCTTTTGCATTGACAATGTGGCCTCCACTGGCTTACTCATCTCTTTGGTGAAATGGCTTTTCCAAGTCTCTCATCATTGTCAGTTCAAGTGGTTTAGTGCTGTCAGCACAAGTCAAATGCTTTTTCTCCCCCATCCATTCATTTATTAAACAGATATTTAGGGCTCTGTATCAAAAAGCAGAGACATTATTTTGCCAACCAAGGTCCGTCTAGTCAAGGCAATGGTTTTTCCCGTGGTCATGTATGGATGTGAGAGTTGGACTGTGAAGAAAGCTGATCGCCGAAGAATCGATGCTTTTGAACTGTGGTGTTGGAGAAGACTCTTGAGAGTCCCTTATACTGCAAGGAGATCCAACCAGGCCATTCTAAAGGAGATCAATCCTGGATGTTCATTGGAGGGACTGATGCTAAAGCTGAAACTCCAATACTTTGGCCATCTCATGGGACGAGTTGACTCACTGGAAAAGACTCTGATGCTGGGAAAGGTTGGGGGCGGGAGGAGAAGGGGACGATGGAGAATGAGATGGCTGGATGGCATCACCGACTCTGTGGACATGAGTTTGAGTGAACTCCGGGAGTTGGTGATGGATAGGGAGGCCTGGCGTGCTGTGATTCATGGGGTCGCGGAGAGTCGGACACGACTGAGCGACTGAACTGAACAATCTAGGGGGGGATGGGGAGGGAGATAGGAGGGAGGTTCAAGATGGAGGGGGCATATGTTACCTATGGTTGATTCTTGTTGATATTTGACAGAAAACAAAAAAAATACAAGGTTCCCACTCTCGTGCAGCTTGCTTTCTAGTGGAAAGGAAGAGAATAATGGCCTGCATGCTCAATCGTGCCCAGCTCTTTGCAATACCATGGACTACAGCCCAACAAGCTCCTCTGTCCATGGAATTTTTCAAGCAAGAATAGCAGGCTGGGTTGCCATTTCCTCCTCCAGGGGATCTTCCCAATCCAGGGATTGAACCCTGGTCTCCCACATTGCAGACAGATTCTTTACCATCTGAGCCACCAGGGAAGCCCCCAGAGAAATAATCAAACAAGCAAACAAATAACAAAGATAATTTCAGATAATGATAGATTCATGATAATGATAAATGAAGGTCATGGGATAGATAAGCCATGGAGGTGAAAGGAAAGACTCTAGAATGTGCTATTGATCTGAAATCTCAAAGAATGAGGAAGCGTTAACTGTGGAAAGATTTAGGCAGAGAGTATGCAGTAGAGGGAACATCAAGAGAAGGGCCCTGAAATGAGAGCATGCTTGGCTTATTCAAGAAATATTTATGAACAATATGACTAGAGTATTCTAAAGGTAAGATAAAGTCAGATGGGTAGTGGGGTACAGACCCTGTAGGACCTTGCATATTATTAAAAAGATTTTGGATTTTATTCTAAATATGATGAGAAGCCATTAAAGGATTTCAACCAGAGAAATGACTAGCATAACCAGATTTGTGTTTTTTTAAAGATGATTTTGCCTAATATGACCTTAGACTCAATTGTAGCCACACTAGAGAATGCAGCAAATTCCATTCAGGGAAGATAAATGAAAATTTCTACTACTAATATTAAGTAAAGCAAGTTACAGTCTGTAAAGAAGAAGTTATCTTATGACTAACAACGTATATTTTTTGAGTGTACCTTATTGAAAGCTCTAACTTTCCATTTGTCCAATAAGTAATTATTGAACAACTTCCTTACCCAGTTATGGTTCTAACCTAGTGCTTTTCAAACTATCTGTGGAGATGGCCCAGTGTTTCCATGTTGACCAATATTTTTATAAAATGCAATAAAAATAAAGACATAAAAACAAGCTTATTATCATCATAAACAAATAAAATTACATAAAATTTCAATAGATGGACTCAGAAGGAACATAACCAAAGCAGAGAAAAAGAATTACAAAGAACTGCAAAAGTAAGTGATTTCTAACACACTTGTACTTTTTTGTCATTCCACAATAGTAACTGAAGACTATGTGAGGAAATAGCGATTTCCCATATTAAATGCCTATTCACGCACGTCAAAGAAACACCAAGATATCAGTACTTAACGTTTTAGCGCGATAAATGAGCTTGCTTCTTGCTTGTCAAATTTTCTAATCGAGATTGAATTGACAGCAATGTATTTCTAAACAGCTGCTTCTTGTTTTTAATAACACTCAAAAGTAGAGAAACCAGTCTTGCAGAAGACTATCAATAGGAATGCAAAAGATTTTTAAAGCAATTTTGGCAAGTTCAAGATACTCACTTTTAACTTTTCCACAAAATGAGGCAAGTGATCTATTTTCAAAAGTAATCCTCAATCCCTCATCATAGATTTAACAAATGACTCTCTAAAAGTATAACTAAAGCCTAAACTGTCTATTCCCATTCAATGACTATAGTCGTAGCTTATGAGTCCACTGATCATGAACTAGGATGTTGCAGAAATGTCGAAAAATTACTGTAGAAGTTTCCAAATCCTTCAATTTCTGCCTGTTTCTCCTCACAGTTCTTAGATCCATACCCGCTTATGAACTTTAGTTTGGAGAGCACTTTCTATGAACAACAACAAAAAAACCTATAAGTTTTCAAAATCATTAAACTCACTGTAGAGGGATGCTTTCTACTCATCGGCGTTACAGATCACAAATAATAAAAATAGCAGCAATAAAAGTCAGTGTTAACTCAGAGGGATTTCTCTCCAGATAAAAAAGGATTTGGGGTAATTCATGTCTCTGACAACCTGGCTCTATTACTGATGTCTGGGATTTGTTGTAACAAAGAGTTTCCTGCAATGATCATCTATTTAGAAGTACTCAAATAATTTTCTTGCTTCACTCCTCTCAAAAACAAGCAAGTTAAAAAAAAAGAAAAACACAAAACAAGCATATACATTAATTTAGCGTATAACAAAATCTATTAGGACTTTAAAAAACTTCATTTAAAACCTTATAATTTCAATTTTTATTAGGTCAAGTGAGTATTTATAAAAATGGAACTAAAATCGCTCGTTGGCTACAGTTGGCTCATACTAGGTTGAGAGAACCAATTACATGCATTATCTTGCCACTCAGCATTCAATGACATCAGGTTGGTAGTTGAAATCAGCCATGGTGAAAGTATTTACACTGTGGAAATTAGCAAGCACCACTAGTTAAGCTTTTTTTTTTTTTTTTCTTTCTAGAGAGCTGGTTATTAAACATTTACTAGTAATAACTCGGAGAAGGAAATGGCAACCCACTCCAGTACTCTTGCCTGGAAACTCCCATGGATGGAGGAGCCTGGTAGGCTGTGCAGTCCATGGGGTCGCTAAGAGCCAGACACGACTGAGCGACTTCACTTTCACTTTTCACTTTCATGCACTGGAGAAGGAAATGGCAACCAACTCCAGTGTTCTTGCCTGGAGAATCCCAGGAACGGGGGAGCCTGGTGGGCTGTTGTCTATGGGGTCGCAAAGAGTCGGACACGACTGAAGCGACTTAGCAGCAGCAGCAGCAGTAATAACTGGTTGGAATTAATATTAACTTCAAATTTCTTTAGAGTAAGAAAAATCATTGCAAATGGTGACTGAAGACATGAAATTAAAAGATGCTTGCTCCTTTGAAGAAAAGCTATGACCAACATAGTCAGCATATTAAAAAGCAGAGACATTACTTTGCCAACAAAGTCCCATCTAATCAAAGCTATGGTTTTTGCGGTAGTCATGTACAAATGTGAGAGTTGAACTATAAGAAAGCTGAGCACCAAAGAATTGATGCTTTTGAACTGTGGTGTTGGAGAAGACTCTTGAGAGTCCCTCGGACTGCAAGGAGATCCAACCAGTCCATCCTAAAGGAAAGCAGTCCTGAATATTCATTGGAAGCACTGGTGCTGAAGCTGAAACTCCAATACTTTGGCCACCTGATGTGAAGAACTGACTCATTGGAAAAGACCCTGATGCTGGGAAAGATTGAGGGCAAAAGGAGAAGTGGATGACAGAGGATGAGATGGTTAGATAGCATCACCAACTCAGTGGACATGAATCTGAGCAAACTCCGGGAGATGGTGAAGGACAGGGGAGGCTGGCATGCTGCAGTAAGTGGGGTCACAAAGAGTCAGACAAAATTAGCAACTGAACAACAAAAGAAGAAAAAAAAAAAAAGTCTTCCTGGATTACATAAAATAATCTGTCATTCAGGATAAATTTATATCATACACACACATGCTAAATCACAAATAAAATTAGAAATAGGTATACAAGAAGAATAATAGTATATGTGTGTTTATACCTGTAAAATTGTTTTCAAATAATTATGTTGGCCAAAATATACTAGAAAAAGTTAAATAATTCATTCTAGATAACAGCAAAATCTAGAGCTAATGAAAAGTTTTTTGAAGCAATAGGAGAAGAGAATTCACATATCACTATACAGGTGAAGTGGAGAAGGCGATGGCACCCCACTCCAGTACTCTTGCCTGGAAAATCCCATGGACGGATATCGGGGTCCAGCCTCGATAAGGCCCAGGGTATCCTCGGGATGAACGGCGTCGGCGTTAGAGAGAGAGAGAGAGAGAGACAGGGGCTGATGATTCCTTGGTTTACGCTGGAAACCAATAAAACTCCAGCACGGGGCTTGCTCTGTTTACGTAGGCCGCAGGCGCCCTCTCGAATCACTGGAGGCACCCCACCAGGGCACCCCCTCGAGTGGGTCTTAGAAGCCCAGGCAGATAAGTAAACTCAGAGGGCCCAGCGCTCCAAGGATCTCAACCAGAAAAAGGAGAATAGAGAAAAGAATGGAAAAAGAGAAAGAACGACACGGGGAGGAGACCAAGCTTCAGTGAGCAAGGCCCAAAACTTTATTTTCCAGTGCTGCTTTTATACCCTAAGTTGTGCACATAAAAAACAGAGAAAGAGAGGTATAGAGTCACGCCAAAATCACGCGGGGTCAGCAGTCTTGACCCTTATCAGGATCAGGGCTCATTTTAGTATGTCTCGTGATATACAAAAGTTTTGGGTGGTTTACATCATCTTCTGGCCAGGTGGCCTGCTAACAGTTTATGGCCCTCTCTCCTAACAAAGGTTAGTTAGCTAGAAAAAGGCTTATATTCTTTTAAGTTGATTTTCCTAAAGTCAGGTGCTATACACATGACAAGGTTACATTCCTATAAGGTACAGGTGTAGTGAGCTACAAGAAAGGAATTTATTAACTTAAGATCTGATGTGGTTAAATCAAAGGCTACTACTTATATTCTCTATATGTGATTAATATATTTCCAAGGATACAACAGATACAGGAAACTTTGCAGCAAGCATTGATTCAACAATGAAATCTCTTTTAGTACTATTCTAATGATTTTAACTTCTTCAACAGATTTCTGTATTTTAGAATATCAGACTTTCTGTCCTTGCATGGCTGGGAGGCTATAAACAGTCACACTCATAGTTGTAAGAGCCCGGACAAACTTGTCATGCAAGTTAGAAAGCTATCAGAGGGGCTTGGATTGGAACACTCCTATTAAGCCGAGGAGAACTTTTAAACTACAGCTCTGAATTAATGTTTTCAGAGAAAGGTGGTTGGGGGAAAACCCCCGTAAGTATTAGAGGACTTGGTAAGAGGCGTAAGATAGTAAATCAGTCAGATTCCGGTTTTCTTTGGGGTAGATGCTCAGGTAAGTCCAGGGGGCTCCTCGAGTCCTGATTAGCCTTTGCCCGTCAGGCCTCTTCGCCCAGTTGACCTTTGCCACGGGTAGGATTTCCCTCGCTGGCTCCCGGCAGACGGAGGCGCCCTGGTGGGCTGCAGTCCATGGGGTCGCTAAGAGTCAGACACGACTGAAAGATTTCACTTTCACTGTTCACTTTCATGCAGTGGAGAAGATAATGACAACCCACTCAGCGTTCTTGCCTGGGTGCCAATGAACACCCAGGATTGATCTCCTTTAGCATGGACTGGTTGGATCTCCTTGCAGTCCAAGGGATGCTCAAGAGTCTTCTCCAACACCACAGTTCAAAAGCATCAATTCTTCGGCAATCAGCTTTCTTCACAGTCCAACTCTCACATCCATACGTGACCACTGCAAAAACCATAGCCTTGACTAAACGGACCTTTAATGGCAAAGTAATATCTCTGCTTTTTAATATGCTGTCTAGGTTGGTCATAACTTTCCTTCCAAGGAGTAAGTGTCTTTTAATTTCATGGCTGAAATCAACATCTGCAATGATTTTGGAGCCCAGAAAAATAATCTGACACCTATTTGCCCCATCTATTTGCCATGAAGTGATGGGACCAGATGCCGTGATCCTAGTTTTCTGAATGTTGAGCTTTAAGCCAACTTGTTCACTCTCCTCTTTCACTTTCATCAAGAAGCTTTTTAGTTCCTCTTCACTTTCTCCCATAAGGGTGGTCTCATCTGCATATCTGAGGTTATTGATATTTCTCCCAGCAATCTTGATTCCAGCTTGTGCTTCTTCCAGCCCAGTGTTTCTCATGATGTACTCTGCATGTAAGTTAAATAAGCAGGGTGACAATATACAGCCTTGATGTACTCCTTTTCCTATTTGGAACCAGTCTGTTGTTCCATGTCCAGTTCTAACTGTTGCTTCCTGACCTGCATATATAGGCTTCTCAAGAGACAGGTCAGGTGGTCTGGTATTGCCATCTCTTTCAGAATTTTCCACAGTTTATTGTGATCCCCACAGTCAAAGGCTTTGGCATAGTCAATAAAGCAGAAGGACAGGTTAGGTCAATCTAAACTGTGATCCTATACAGAACATTTAGTCTGACTGAAAAATGAAAGTGTAGAGCCACAGGAGAAAGCCAGCAAATTCAATGATTCACCACTACAATGAATAACTTACTGGTAACATACTAATTCATCATTCGTGATTTCTGGGGGCAGTGGGACTGTAGCCCAGCTTTTGATACAAGGGGTTTCATAAATCATTAACCTCTATCTTATTTGTAGTCATCTCTTCTCCTAATCAAGCAAAAGCACAGTGAAAACCAAACTGGAAAGAACAATTTCAAACTTTAGAATAAACTATTTTTCAAATATCATGAATGATGTTTACAACAAAAATGTTTAACACACTAGCCTCATCTGCACCTTCCAACATGATGTTCAAAAGAAATCATCTTAAGGTTTGATATATTTTCCCTTGAAGAGTTCTTTTTTATCTAATTTGAATCTGAGTTGTTTTTCACAGCACAGAATAAACAGGATCTTATGGATAGATAGATACTACTTAAAATAATGAAACAGAGAATTAAGAAGATATTCTTATCATAGTATATCCACTCTCCATTTTGTAAGGATCTGCTTACATTGAAAAATATTTTTTAAATGACTAGGAATCAAAAGTCCACTTCTTTTTAAATTATATGACAGGGGATCTCTCTAGCCTCAGTTTCTTGCTTTCTTTTCTCGTTCAGGGAAGAAAAATCTCCATCAGAGTGCTGCTCATAAGCCATTGAATGTGTGTGTGTATGTTTGTGTGTGCTCAGTTGTGTCTAACTCTTTGTTACCCCATAGACTGTAGCCTTCCAGGCTCCTCTGTCCATGGGATTTTCCAGTCTAGAATACTGGAGTGGGTTGCTGTTTCCTTCTCCAGGGTATCTTTCTGACAAGTGATGCAATCCACGTGTCTTGTATCTCCTGCACTGGTGGCAGATACTTTACCACTGAGCCATTTGGGAAGCCCATAAGCTACTCAGTAGTCTTAAGTGAGCTATGTCAGTTGATTCCCTGACACCTGTAGCCTTTTAATCACTCCCAGTGATGGCTGAGTGCCCCATGGTTTTATCAACTATCTGTATCTTCCTTGAACATTTATTACTTTCAGACAAAATACGGTTTATGTCAATATTAACATCAACAATATTCATTTAGCACCTACAAAAAAATTTTAATTAAAATATGAAAAATGTGCCAAATTTCAATCATTGTAAACATAAAAGAAAAACAAGATGTCCTCTCCATTTTTGGATCTCCCTGCTTTTGATTATAAATTGTTTAAGTTGAAAATTACAATGACAAATATGATATATTCCTGGGATTTTTCAAAAGGCTGCATAATTGTCATCAATTGATAATAACCTCTTCATTTGAAATGGTTTTCTTATCACAGGCTTAGGAAACACCTGCCACTAAGTAATAGCAGTAAATAAGATCAAATCTTAATAAAAACTCTGTGTTTAAGTTGCAAGAGGCATGTTCTCAAGAGTAATTATATATATATATTATATATATATAAGTCATAAACTTAGCTTCATATATTTCTTTATATTATGGGAGCTAACAAAAGAAATGTCACCACATTTAAATTTAAAATGGCTGTATTTTTCCTGCTTGTCACATACAATCCTCACATGAAAAATGAATTATTTCCATTTTATGGATGAAGCAATGGGGACAGGATGTAAATGACTTTAAGTTGAAGCCAGTGCTCATTTACCATCCCCCAAATCCTAGGACTCTCAAGAATTATGCTACATCTACTCTGTGTCTGCTCTATAAATTGAAAAACAAAGCTTGGCTGGCAGTACATCTGTTTACAATTTGGTTTACTGAAAGTTTTAAGGCCACTGTTGGGACCTGTTGCCCAGAAAAAAAAACAAAAAACATTACTGCTCATTGACAATACACCTGGCCATCCAAGAATGTTGATGGAGATGTACAAAATTAATGTTGTCTTCTTTCCTGCTATCACAACATTCATTCTGTACCCATGGATCAAGGAGTCATTTTAACTCTCAAGTCTTATGATTTAAGAAATACAGGTTATAAGGTTATAACTGGCATAGATATTAATTCCTCTGATGAATCTGGGCAAAATTCTAGATTCACCATTCTAGATCTTACTAAGAACTTTCATGATTCATGGGAAGAGGTCAAAATGTCAACATTAACAGGAGTTTGGAAGAAGTTGATTCCAGCTCTCATGGATGACTTTGAGAGGTTCAAGACTTCAGAGGAGTAGTTTCAAATCCACTGAAGATGTGGTGGAAATAGCAAGAGAACTAGAAGTGGATCTGGATGATGTGAGTAAATTGCTGCAATCTTGCTATAAAACTTTAATGGATGAGGAGGTGCTCCCTATGGAAGACCAAAGAATGTTATTTCTTGAGATGAAATCCTCTCCTGGTGAAATGACAATAAATGATTTAGAATTTTACATAAAATTAGTTGAAAAGCAATGGCAACGCTTGAGAGGATTGGCTTCAACTTTGAAAGAAATTCTACGGTGTGTAAAAAGGCAGCAAACTGCTTCTCATGCTACAGAGAAATCATTCATGAAAGAGAGTCAGCTTATGCAGCCAACTTTGTTGCCTCAAGAGTTGCCACAGTCATCCCATTGTTCAACCACCATACCCTGATAAGTCAGGAGCTATCAATAACAAGACAAGATCTTCTACCAGCCAAAATTATGACTTTCTGACTCACTGGAAAAGACTCTGATGCTGGGAAAGGTTGGGGGCGGGAGGAGAAGGGGACGACGGAGAATGAGATGACTGGATGGCATCACCGACTCTGTGGACATGAGTTTGAGTGTACTCCGGGAGTTGGTGATGGACAGGGAGGCCTGGCGTGCTGTGATTCATGGGGTCGCGGAGAGTCGGACACGACTGAGCGACTGAACTGAACTGAACTGAACTGAAAGGCTGATTATATTCTTTGCAGCCAAAGATGGAGAAGCTCTATACAGTTAGCAAAAACAAGACCAGGAGCTGACTGTGGCTAAGATCATGAACTCCTTATTGCCAAATTCAGACTTAAATTGAAGAAAGTAGGGAAAACCACTCGATCATTCAGATAGGACCTAAATCAAATCCCTTATGATTATACAGTGGAAGTGAGAAATAGATTTAAGGGACTAGATCTGATAGATAGAGTGCCTGATGAACTCTGGACGGAGGTTCGTGACATTGTACAGGAGACAGGGACCAAGACCATCCCCATGGAAAAAAATGCAAAAAAGCAAAATGGCTGTCTGGGGAGGCCTTACAAATAGCTGTGAAAAGAAGAGAAGCGAAAAGCAAAGGAGGAAAGGAAAGATATAAGCATCTGAATGCTGAGTTCCAAAGAATAGCAAGGAGAGATAAGAAAGCCTTCCTCAGTGATCAAAGAAATAGAGGAAAACAACAGAATAGGAAAAACAAGAGATCTCTTCAAGAAAATTAGAGATTCCAAGAGAACATTTCATGCAAAGATGGGCGCGATAAAGGACAGAAATGGCATGGACCTAACAGAAGCAGAAGATATAAAGAAGAGGTGGCAAGAATACACAGAAGAACTATACAAAAAAGATCTTCATGACCAAGATAGTCACGATAACGTGATCACTGACCTAGAGTCAGACATCTTGGAATGTGAAGTCAAGTGGGCCTTAGAAAGCATCACTACGAACAAAGCTAGTGGAGGTGATGGAATTCCAGTTGAGCTATTTCAAGTCTTGAAAGTTGATGCTGTGAAAGTGCTGAGCTCAATATGCCAGAAAATTTGGAAAACTCAGCAGTGGCCACAGGAATGGAAAAGGTGAGTCTTCATTCCAATCCCAAAGAAAGGCAATGCCAAAGAATGCTCAAACTACTGCACAGTTGCACTCATCTCGCATGCTAGTAAAGTCATGCTCAAAATTCTCCAAGCCAGGCTTCAGCAATATTGAACCGTGAACTCCCAGATGTTCAAGCTGGTTTTAGAAAAGGCAGAGGAACCAGAGATCAAATTGTCAACATCCGCTGGATCATGGAGAAAGCAAGAGAGTTCCAGAAAACATCTATTTCTGCTTCATTGACTATGCCAAAACCTTTGACTGTGTGGATCACAGTAAACTGTGGAAAATTCTGAAAGACATGGGAATACCAGACGACCTCACCTGCCTCTTGAGAAACCTGTATGTAGGTCAGGAAGAAACAGTCAGAACTGTACATGGAACAACAGACTGGTTCCAAAGAGGAAAAGGAGTACGTCAAGGCTGTATATTGTCACCCTGCTTATTTAACTTCTATGCAGAGTAAGTACATCATGAGGAATACTGGGCTGGAAGTAGCACAAGCTGGAATCAAGATTGCTGGGAGAAATATCAATCACCTCAGATATGCAGATGACACCACCCTTATGGCAGAAAGTGAAGAGGAACTCAAAAGCCTCTTGATGAAAGTGAAAGAGGAGAGTGAAAAGGTTGGCTTGAAGCTCAACATTCAGAAAACTAAGATCATGGCATCTGGTCCCATCACTTCATGGGAAATAGATGGGAAAACAGTGGAAACAGTGTCAGACTTTATTTTTTGGGGCTCCAAAATCACTGCAGATGCTGATTGCAGCCATGAAATGAAAAGACGCTTACTCCTTGGAAGGAAAGTTATGACCAACCTTGATAGTATATTAAAAAGCAGAGACATTACTTTGCCAACCAAGGTCCGTCTAGTCAAGGCTATGGTTTTTCCCATAGTCATGTATGGATGTGAGAGTTGGACTGTGAAGAAAGCTGATCGCCGAAGAAATGATGCTTTTGAGCTGTGGTGCTGGAGAAGGCTCTTGAGAGTCCCTTGTACTTCAAGGAGATCCAACCAGTCCATTCTAAAGGAGATCAGTCCTGGGTGTTCATTGGAGGGACTGATGCTAAAGCTGAAACTGCAGTACTTTGGCCACCTCATGCGACGAGTTGACTCACTGGAAAAGACTCTGATGCTGGGAGGGATTGGGGGCAGGAGGAGAAGGGGACAACAGAGAGTGAGATGGCTGGATGGCATCACCGACTCGATGGACATGAGTTTGAGTGAACTCCGGGAGTTGGTGATGGACAGGGTGGTCTGGCATGCTGTGATTCATGGTGTCGCAGAAGTCGGACACAACTGAGCGACTGAACTAAACTGAACTGAACTGATGTGACTTAGCAGCAGCAGCAGAATTATCTAAAGAGCTTGTCAAAACAGAGATTGCTAGGTCCCCATGTCTAGTCTTTCTGAATTCACAGATCTGGGACTGAAATAAGAGAATTTGTATTTTGAACAAGTTCCCAGGCAATAGTATTGGAGCTGGAAAAGACCATATTTTGAGAACTAGTGATCTATATAAGACATTAAACATCATTTCAGAGCTCATCTTTCTAAGATTTATTGTCACTTGGTCTTGATTTTAATGGACAATTCAGTACTGTGTATATAGTAGCTTTCAGTAAATGCTGTTAACTGATCAATTCTAAAATTAAATATAAAATAAATTGAGTTATAAATCTATCAGTTATTAAATAGCCCATTCCCCCTCCGTAATTTGCCAGTTGAGAAAATCTTGGCCAAGTTTTCAGAGAGCATAGACACATCAAATATTCTTTGGATACAGAATCTTTCTACCTGTTAAATTTCTTTTCAATGCACTTTTATTTTATTTACTGACAATAACAATCTCAGTCATCCTGGTACAGGGAATATAAAAAATATGCTCAGCGAAACATTAGTAAAATTGTTGATTACATTGTTGATTCCAAAACTTTTTTTTAGAACAGTATTTTGGTAATAGTAGAGAATGAATTTTGGAACAAAATAAATCACAGCTTGATTTTTTAGTTTTAGTATAACATTAAGCTTGTGTTGCTAAAATCTGCAATGTGTCTATTAGTTTGTTTTGATATCTTTTACTCTGCATGATTAATTTAAGCAAGACATTTCTTTTGTTTCCAACCCTACAGCGAGATTTTTAGGTCCTTTCCCATAGTTACACAAGCTCTACCAAATTCTGAATTCTTGTTGAAATATCCGTGGAACTGGGAGAAAATATTTAATGATTTTTCCTTTTCCTTTGTCAATATGTTATGGCATTCACACGACTCCCTCTGGTGGCAAATGCAATATGGAATGTTAATCTTTTTCAAGAAATGTACATGTGTACATTTCTCTTCCTATAAAGTCAATAATTTCTCTCCTCTGCCTGAAGTTTTCTTCTCTATCTTAATGTTACCCACAATCTAATGTGATCATTGGAAGTCATCAAAAATTATTAGTTTGATCAATACAAAGACTGCATCTCTTTGTCAAACAATCACCCTGGAAAATAGTGTCAAACTATTTTTGTAGCTTTTTTATAATCACACCAGAATAATAAAATACTAAAGCAACTGATTAGAAAATAACTCCCCAAACTCAACCTCAGTTCTTCTAAACATAGTCCATTAACAGTCATATATAAACTTAGTCTAAGAAACTTAAGTATTTGCACTCAGGAAATACCCACAGAGCTCCATACAAATATGATGTAGAGTCATGCAGAGATGAATCTGAATTCTACCTCTGACATCTGATTGAAGAGTAAGCTACATCAGGTTATGCAACTGCCAAAAGACGTGACTTTCATACCCATAAAATGGAATAATACCTACTTTATGAAATTTATAAGAATTAAGACGATGCATTTAAAGACTTGTCCCTGCATCTAACATTTAATAAGACACTAGCTATTATTATAGTTATTCCTTTTAATTAACAAACCAAACACCTCTCAAATGTATCATCTACAGGAATTATTATCAACTGCCCTCTTGCCTGCACTCTGTCTCACACAGGATCATTTCAATTTTACCATTTTACAATGCCTACATTTATGTACTCTCACTGTCCTCTTGTTCATCAGTCAGGGCCCCAGTAGCAAAAAAGATGTTACAGAAAGCTACATAATTTGAGAAGAGCTTAATAATGAGAATATTTACAAAGAAATGGTTGGGTCTAAAGGAAACCGTAAGGGTGATGCAGTACCTTAGAAGTTACCTCCCCCAGGCCATAACAGGCAAGAGTAGTGATGCTAAAGCTGAAACTCCAATACTTTGGCCACCTCGTGTGACGAGTTGACTCACTGGTAAAGACTCTGATGCTGGGAGTGATTGGGGGTGGGAGGAGATGGGGACGACAGAGAATGAGATGGCTGGATGGCATCATTGACTCGATGGACATGAGTCTGAGTGAACTCCGGGAGTTGGTGATGGACAAGGAGGCCTGGCATGCTGTGATTCATAGGGTCGCAAAGAGTCGGACATGACTGAGCGACTGAACTGAACTGAACTGAGTGAGCAATTACCCAACCTGGAGAGGAGAGCTATATGGATGGGGTTGCCAGACACTCACTATAGGCTTTGCTGGATGCCAACCTGTAGTGACCAAACTGGGAGGGACCCTTGGGAACTGGTATCTCACCCTCACTCTTCTTTCCTCTGACCACTTACAGGTATCTCACATTGGCCACATTTACCTGGAAGCCAGAGGGCAAAGCTGATTAGCCTGTGAGGGGCAGCTTCCCAAAGCCCACTGCAGCAGCAAGAAAGGTAGAGGGGGAAATGGAGATGCAACAAAAGAATTCAAACACATCCTGCAAACCCAAAGTTTTAATTTTACTACAGTGTCCATCATCTCCTTCCTAGATTATTTCAATGTCCTGCTGACTGGTCTCTGCCTCCAGTCTTGCCTCCTTCTTGTCTATTATTCACACAAGACAGAGTGATCTTTCTAAAAGTATAAATCTGCTTATGTCACTTCCCTAATAAAGTTATCCAATGGCTCTCCCATTGTTCCTGGGACAAATTCCAAACCACTTAACATGTGTTTTATGAGGGCTTTGACTATCCAGCCTTGAAAATTTCTCCAGTCTCATTACTCACTGTTTTCCTGGTCACTTCCCACATAAACTGAAGGAAATTTAAGTCCTCTAATAAGTCAAGCTCACTTTCTGATCTATCTGCATGATGGTCCTTTTGCCTGAGTGCTTTTTGCCACCATCTCTGCAGGTTGAGCTCAAGACTACCTCCCCAAATGTCTCCTCCTCTAGGGAGTTTTCTCCATCCTCCCAGAATTAGGTCATATGTCTTCCTGGAACAGCTCCATCTGCTCCAGACATGGCACTAATACATTATTTTAATTGCCTCTTTACTTATCTATTTCCCCCTAGAGAATCTAGGCTACTTAAGCACAAAAGACTATACTGTTCATCATTGTCATCCTGCCTCCAGCCCTGGCTTGGCATCATGTGGGCACCTGGGGAACATTTACAGAATGATTAAATAAACTAAGAGGAAAATAGTCCAATCTCTTAACCAAAACTTTCAGACTCTCTGAAACCCACCTGATATTACCTAGCCACCCTCACCTTATATTTATCCTATCTCCAATATCTATGTCCCCCATTCCCACTCCCATTATGAACTCATCTGTCCAACAATTTTTCTTCTCTAGGGAGGAAATTAAAGGTCCCGTTTCCTCCCTTACTCCATCTCCTAAAAAGTGGGTTAGAATGTAGGCCTCCCATTCTATGTCCAAGGAGAAGGAATGTGATCCTTGATTACAACACAGTACAAGAATGCAGAGTATTAAAAAGACTGAAAGATTACTCAAATATAAAGATGGTTCCTTGAGGCTTTTATTTTCCTTCCAAGAGACTGAAAGGTAAAGCAGGTCTCCAACCTGCCCCTCTGTTTTCATGCAAGGAGGAAGACAAGCCTGAAGCCCTTCCTTTCCCCCGCATCACACATAGGCCCTGAGGCAAACCCTCTGTCTCGTACACACTCTTCACATTCTTCTGTGACTTGCTATCATATTGGCTCACAAAACACATTGGAGTTGTAGGTAATCTTAGAGTCCAACCTCCCAGGGTCTACCAGTGAGGTTTAATGCTAAGTCCTCAGATTATAATCGAGGGTTAGCTTACCTGGTTTCCATTGTGTGAATTGCTTTCTTGGGATCTCAAGCATCAGGTACTTCATTTGAGGTAAGACTCAGATATTTCTGTGAACTAGAAAAAAACCATCTTGTCAGTTTTTAAAGTTGTTGCTGTTTCGATTTTTTTTCTTTTTTAAATACCATAGGTACATGGTAAAAAATTCAAAAGTGTATAGTGAGGTAAGTGTCTTTTCTTCCCAGGTTCTGTCCCCTGGGAATTAGAAGTGTATGCTAATTATATTTTACTACTATAATATCAATCTCAGAATTGATTGAGTATTCTGGTGGCAGACAACAGGTGGGAAAACAGGCAGGTGGCCTCAGACAAATTATCACAAGCCCAGGTTTGATTTGGGGGAGAACTTTAATCTTTTTAACCCTGGAAACATTATGAGGCTGGCAGCACAGAGATAACCAGGATGGAAGGAGAGCTTCAGTTCAGGTCAGTTCAGTTCAGTCTCTCAGTCATGACCAACTTTTTGCGACCCCATGAATCACAGCACACCAGGCCTCCCTGTCCATCACCAACTCCCGGAGTTCACTCAAACTCATGTCCATCGAGTCAGTGATGCCATCCAGCCATCTCATTTTCTGTCGTCCTCTTGTCCTCCCACCCCCAATCCTTCCCAGTATCAGAGTCTTTTCCAGTGAGTGAACTCATCCCATGAGGTGGCCAAAGTATTGCAGTTTCAGCTTTAGCATCAGTCCTTCCAATGAACACCCAGGATTGATCTCCTTTAGAATGGACTAGTTGTATCTCCTTGCAGTCCAAGGGACTCTCAAGAGTCTTCTCCAACACCACAGTTCAAAAGCATCAATTCTTCGGCGATCAGCTTTCTTCACAGTCCAACTCTCACATCCATACATGACCACGGGAAAAACCATAGCCTTGACTAGACGGACCTTGGTTGGCAAAGTAATGTCTCTGCTTTTTAATATACTATCTAGGTTGGTCATAACTTTCCTTCCAAGGAGTAAACATCTTTTAATTTCATGGCTGCAATCAGCATCCTCAGTGATTTTGGAGCCCAAAAAAATAAAGTTTGCCGGTGTTTCCACTGTTTCCCCATCTATTTCCCATGAAGTGATGGGACCAGATGCCATGATCTTTGTTTTCTGAATGTTGAGCTTGGTGAATGCCAAGGCAAAAGGCAGATCCAATTATTAGAATATGGTTATGAGGCCAAAGTTACATTAGTCACACAGATGAACTGACCCTGAATCCCACCACTATCAGCCAACTACTCCTCACATCTCCCCAGGTCAGGAATATGAAGTAAGTTTCAGAGGCTAGAAAATCATGGCAGAAGGAAGGTAAGCACAGCAGTATGGAAATAATCATTGTTACACTGGTATATGATTCCCAGAGTATTTCCTTTTCATTTGTGTGTTTGTCTTGTCTATCAGTTAAACCATGAACACCTTGAAGCCAAGTACCAAGGTTTTCCCTATATTTGTTCTCTGTAATAAACAACATTTTACCTAATTTCTGTGTACCCACTACTCGAATTATAATTTTAATCTATCAAAAAGTTTACTGTCTGAAGTAGAATGTGCTAGTCACTCAGTCATGCCTGACTCTTTCCGATTCCATGGACTTCTCCAGGCAAGAACACTGAAGTGCGGTGCCAATCCCTTTTCCAGGGGATCTTCCCAACCCGTGGATCAAACCCAGATCTCCTGCATTGCAGGCAGATTTTTTTACCATCTGAGCCACTTCCCCCCCAAATTACAAGTGTTTCTGAAAACTAGAATGAAGCTGTTTTTCTGGTATACACATCCTTTGCCTGCAAGTATCCAAAAGCAACCAGATTACTTTGACACAAATGTCATAATCGAACTAAACTCCCCCATTTTGACCTTCAATCAAAATGTCAGCAATATGATTAAATTACTGTTTAGAGTAAAAAGTAATCATTTCTGTCAGCAAAATGATTAAATTACTGTTCTGAGTAAAAAGTAACCAGTATGATTAAGGTCTGATTGTTCTTCACAATTTTGCATTCTTTTTTGGGGTTTTTATGTATACTGTGATTGGATACACCAGAGCAATTTATTATCAGCCAGAGTGACATCAACCTCAATGGAACCATTAGACTATTTATGAAAAACCTTCCATGAAGCCTGAAATACCTGCCAGGTGTGCTGCTAAGAAAAATGTGAGTTTTAATGTCTAAACTACTAGAGTTGAGGGCTTCCCTAGTGGCTCAGATGGTAAAGAATTCACATGCAAGTCAGGAGACCTGGATTCGATCCTTGGGTCAGGAAGATACACTGGAGAAGGGAATGGCAACCCACTCTAGTATTCTTGCCTGGAGAATTCCATGAACAGAGGAACCTGGTGGACTACAGTCCTTGGAGTCGCAAAGAATCAGACACAGATAAACGACTAACACCTTCACTTTAAACTTACTAGGAGTGAAATAAAATAAATAACACTTTTTATTATCACTTTCAATTTATAATGGTCAAAGAAAGACCCTTCCACTATAACCCATTATGTCCTATTATTCTCCTCTCTGTCCATTTCTCTCTAGCTTTAAAGAGGACAGCCTTGCCTCAAAAAACTTTAAAACCTTTGCATTCATTGCCTTTTCCCTCTCCTTGGGTATTCTTGCCTCAGATAGCCACATGGCTGACTCCCTCCAGCTCACTTCATCTATGTTCCCTGTGTGGAGCTACCTTCTCTGACCACAGAGAGATCTATTATTTTATGTTACCTATGCTTCCTCAGTGACCAATGCAAAGAAATAGAGGAAAACAATAGAATGGGAAAGACTAGAGACCTCTTCAAGACAATTAGAGATACCAAGGGAACATTTCATGCAAAGATGGGCTCAATAAAGGACAAAAATGGCAAGGACCTAACAGAAGAAGAAGATATTAAGAAGAGGTGGCAAGAATACACAGAACTATACAAAAAAGATCTTTATGATCCAGATAATCACGACGGTGTGATCACTCACCTAGAGCCAGACATCCTGGAATGTGAAGTCAAGTGGGCCTTAGGAAGCATCACTATGAACAAAGCTAGTGGAGGTGATGGAATTCCAGTGGAGCTATTTCAAATCCTGAAAGATGATGCTGTGAAAGTGCTGCACTCAATATGCCAGCAAATTTGGAAAACTCAGCAGTGGCCATAGGACTGGAAAAGGTCAGTTTTCATTCCAATCCCAAAGAAAGGTAATGCCAAAGAATGCTCAAACTACCGCACAATTGCACTCATCTCACACGCTAGTAAAGTCATGCTCAAAATTCTCCAAGCCAGGCTTCAGCAATATTGAACCGTGAACTCCCAGATGTTCAAGCAGGTTTTAGAAAAGGCAGAGGAACCAGAGATCAAATTGCAAACATCCACTGGATCATGGAGAAAGCAAGAGAGTTCCAGAAAAACATCTATTTCTGCTTCATTGACTATGCCAAAACCTTTGACTGTGTGGATCACAATAAACTGTGGAACATTCTGAAAGAGATGGGAATACCAGACGACCTGACCTGCCTCTTAAGAAACCTGTATGCAGGTCAGGAAGCAAGTCAGAACTGTACATGGAACAACAGACTGGTTCCAAAGAGGAAAAGGAGTACGTCAAGGCTGTATATTGTCACCTTGATTCTTTAACTTATATGCAGAGTACATCATGAGGAACGCTGGGCTGGAAGAAGCACAAGCTGGAATCAAGATTGCTGGGAGAAATATCAATCACCTCAGATATGCAGATGACACCACCCTTATGGCAGAAAGTGAAGAGGAACTCAAAAGCCTCTTGATGAAAGTGAAAGAGAAGAGTGAAAAGGTTGGCTTGAAGCTCAACATTCAGAAAACAAAGATCATGGCATCTGGTCCCATCACTTCATGGGAAATAGATGGAAAAACAGTGGAAACAGTGTCAGATTTTATTTTTTTGGGCTCCAAAATCACTGCAGATTCTGACTGCAGCCATGAAATTAAAAGACGCTTACTCCTTGGAAGGAAAGTTATGACCAACCTTGATAGTATATTAAAAAGCAGGGACATTACTTTGCCAACCAAGGTCCGTCTAGTCAAGGCTATGGTTTTTCCTGTGGTTATGTATGGATGTGAGAGTTGGACTGTGAAGAAAGCTGATTGCCGAAGAATTGATGCTTTTGAACTGTGGTGTTGGAGAAGACTCTTGAGAGTCCCTTGGACTGCAAGGAGATCCAACCAGTCCATCCTAAAGGAGATCAATCCTGGGTGTTCATTGGAAGGACTGATGCTAAAGCTGAAACTGCAATACTTTGGCCACCTCATGGGATGAGTTGACTCACTGGAAAAGACTCTGATGCTAGGAAAGATTGGAGGCGGGAGGAGAAGGGGACGGCAGAGGATGAGATGGCTGGTTGGCATCACCGACTCTGTGGACATGAGTTTGAGTGAACTCCGGGAGTTGGTGATGGATAGGGAGGCCTGGCGTGCTGTGATTCATGGGGTCGCGGAGAGTCGGACACTACTGAGCGACTGAACTGAACTGAATGTATGGATGTGAGAGTTGGACCATAAAGAAGGTTGAGTGTCAAAGAACTGATGCTTTTGAGCTGTGGTGTTGGAGAAGACTCTTGAGAGTCCCTTGGACTGCAAGCAAATCAAACCAGTCAATCCTAAAGGATGTCAACCCTGAATATTCATTGGAAGGACTGAGGCTGAAGCTGAAGCTCCAATATTTTGGCCACCTGTGTGAAGAGCTAATTCATTAGAAAAGACCCTTATGCTGGGAAAGATTGAAGGTGGGAGGAGAAGAGGGTGAGATGGTTGAATGGCATCACCCACGCGATGGACATGACTTTGAGCAAGCTCCGGGAGGCAGTTCAGGACAGGGAAGCCTGGCATGCTGCAGTCCATGGGCTCGCCAAGAGTCAGATGCGACTGAGCAACTGAACAACAATACAGACGTCTCTGATTGTCATGACTAAAAGCATGCTGTAGGCATTTAGTGAACAGAAGTTAGGACTGCTGTTAAACATTCTGCACTGCACAGGACAGTTTACACAACAAAGAATTATCTAGTCCAAAATGTCAATTATGCTCTCACATGCACTTTGAGAATTATCCTGTGTTTCCCTACTATATGCTTTAGGAAAGCCCTCTATAAGAATGTTGGCAGTAAGCTAAAACTATTGTTCAAATGCCCGTGGAAGAGGACAGACTCTAGCAAAATCCATTCTGCCAGTGGACCCAGCCTAAATGAGAAAGAAACCTCTGCAATGAGCTCATTTTAGGAATAATGAGTAAGCCTGTTTTGAGGTGGCGTTTATTCACCACATCCAGATAAGAGGGTAACCATAGTCAGGACTTCTGCTTAGATCCCCAGCATCCAGCCTCTACAAGAACCATTGAAGTCTACATTTATGAGAGTTCTTTCTGAGTTTCCTGGCAGAGAAAGAGGAACAAACAGGGACAAACACCTACTTCATGAGCCCAAGTGGAGCGTGCCCTAACCAAATGTCTCAAGCCCGTTATTTTAGAGGAGGGAACTGTTGGCCACCAGAGCAAGGTGGCCACTGGACAGATTTGCCATTTTAAGAATTATTCTAGATGGATGTCCTCACTTTCTGAAGACATATCACCTTTATGATAGATGTCCAAAAATTACAACTTGGAATTTGGAGCACTACTCTATGAATGTAGTTATCCTCTTACTTTTAGAAATCTTTGGTTTGAGAAGAGAATCATCAAATCTGTAAATCCCAATTCTAGAAAGCAGAGCTAATAGGTTGGAACCAATATTAAAGTAATGTGGGTGCTTCTATTGTCAGTAACACATTCAGAAAGACAAAGCCATAAGATTCCTGCCCTGAGTAGATAACAAAATTACACAGGCCATTCTTTTTCTCCTCGTAGGTATTCTTCCAGCTCTCAGACTTACAAGGCTTCATAGACAAGCAAAACTAGTATGACAGAAAAATATTTGCTAAGGAACTCCCACACATACAGTTAATTCATACTCAAAAATCTTTTCTTGCTTCACACTAGCTTTTAGCCCATACACCATTTTCATATCTTTGTCATTTTCTTATAAAAATTATGATATATTATAATTATCAGTGAAATTGAAAATCTTACAAAAGGTGCAGGATTTCTTGAAGTCCATAAAAGTGAAATTAGAAAACAGATAAGTCATTGAGAAATAAAGAGCTGATGACAAAGTAAATCCTTCAAAAAAGGCTTTGAAGAAACCCTTGAATATTTTGTAAAAATAACGCTCTTTATGAGCATGCTACAAAAGTCAAGTGAGAAGTGAAGAATGTCCTACTGTGCTCTTCTATAACTTGGTTAGAAAAATTAAACCCTCAAAAAGCCTTTGATTTATTTTTTTGTGCATCCTAAGAATTAGCATAATAATATGCAAACTCTAACCTAGATGTTGTTAATTAGGAGATAAAACAGTCTTATTCTTCAATATAAAAATTCTCAGGAATTTTCCTCTAAATTCCCTATTTCCCTGTCATTCCTACTACTCACATTATAAACTCAATTAAACGTAAAGCTACAGTTGGCTTCTGTCTTCTTATTACAATCTGAAATGTATCCTCTGCCTCGAGACTAGTACAGCTTCCTTTTCTGTTCAGTGGTTATGCACTCCTAGATTAGTCATTGCCATTAGTTGTACACAACCACAAAGAAATATAGGAACACCTCAAAGAACCTCAAGAAATTCCAGAACCTATTGTAATGTCCTATTAGATTAGGTTAAGATCAACACCTGTTTGAGAAACTTCCTATCTAAACAAATGGACTATCCTCACAGAATGCCAGAGTGCACTCTATCCAGAAAAACTTGCCAAAGCAGCAGAACAGCTTAAAGTTGAACACTCTAAACAGATAATGTCCAAGCTTTAAATTATTCTAGCTTGGTCTATAATTGGTCAACTCTCCAATTATAAAGTCAAACAAAACTCCAGCTGTATTCCAGGAGAGATTCTTCCTTTTTGAAATTTAGAGATTGACCTGGTTTCAGAATGACTTTATTACAGTTCCTTGACCCTCATAGCAATTCAGGTCCAGTTCCTGCCAAAGTCCATTTACAGATCGGGAACCTCAGGTTTAGAAGGATTAAGAAAATGTTGCAAGGTCACAGACCTAATGTATTGGTGGAGCTGAAATTTTAACCACAGCAACTTGATTCCAGAGCCTTCCCATGTCACCATTCTGTAATACTGACTCCACTGGCAAGAGTATCAGGCAAAAATAGGAACTAGTTCACTAGCATGCCACTGAGAGATTTAATAAAGATGACACTCTAGTGGTGAAACTTGAATCACACTAAGAGCAACTGCCTGCTACGCCTACACAGAAGATGAACTCAGCTATAAAGAAATTAACAAGTTTAAATCCCTGGAAATTCCTTCCAAAACAAAGGCTGTTACAAATCTTACATTAAAAAAAAATATATGTGGTCTGGTGTTCAAAGCTAGACTAAAATTAAAACAGCAAAATGAACAACCCAGCAAAAGTAATGATCCTACGTACTTAGCCTAACTCTTAAGTATCAAGTCCTGGGAGCATCAGGAAAACTTCATGCCTCTCTATATCCATCTTAAACATGCAGCGAAATAGGCAATGATGTTTCCCTACTTCCTCTCAATAGCACTGCGAGTGCAAATTAGTGTTTTAAATGTCAATATTCTTTGACAACATCAGAAAAAGGATGTCACATAATCCATAACCCATCTTTAGCTCACTTCTAGCCACTTCTGCTATTTCTACACTTGTTTGCATCACGGTCAAATCTTTCTTGTTTGATAACCTCAAGTCATTGCTTGTACTTTGTACCAAGTGTATGTACAGTTACATGAAGAAGTGTATCCATCATTACTAACCTATCATTATATTATTTTCATTAAACAACAATTATTTTCATCATTAAACAAAAAAGATTCCTTCAAGGAGCCAATCCATGGAAAATTGGGTCATTTCTTAAAGTAAAACACAACCACTTTTGTATTATATCAAAGTACATACCAATTATTTTGTTCTCTGTTAGTTTGTTTTTAATGTAACAGGACAACCATTAAGGGTTTTTTCCTTCTTTATTATTTCTCTAACATTTGTGAGGCTTCACTGGGATATGAGCTTTTAGTAGCGGTAGGGGGTTGTATATTTCATTAATTTGAAGCTTTTTTTCCTAAATATTTTTACTTATGTATCTTACTAGGTATCTCTTTTTGTTGATAATACACTAAATATGTTTCACTGGGTACCTTTTCTTATCTTTTTTTAAAATAGAAATACACATGTATACAGAAAAATAGATATGTATAGATATGAACAGAGCTATGTCAGAAGCATAATTATTTTAAGTTCACTTTTACAACCAATGTTAATTGCACAGCCTCAGTTGACTGTGTAAAGCCTCAATATTTTTAAAAATTATTGATTTATTTGGCTGCACCGGGTCTTAGCTGAGGGACACAGGATCTTCACTGAAGCATGAAAACTCTTAGCTGTGTCATGTGGGATCAGTTCCTTGACCACGGGTCGAACCTGGATCCCCCTGCATTAGGGGCACAGAGTCTTAACCACTGAACCACCAGGGAAGTCCCAAACCTCAATATTTTTATTACACATAATCAAACAAGGCTTTTACAAGTAAAAATTTCTAGATTTAGAATTTCCTTTTGCTGACACAAAAGTTCCATTATAATGGTGGTTTGCAAAGGATGGTCCCAGGATCAGCAGCATCAACATCCTCTAAGAGGGTTTTAGAAACACAAATATTTGCTCCCCAACCACTGCCCATATCTACTGAATCAGAAAGTAAAGGGTAGAATACAGCAACCTCTGTCTGAATAAGACTTCCATGTGATTCTGATGTTTGAGAGCACAACATCACAGAGATTATTTCAAAAGTCCTTGAAATTAAAAATGGTGTCTTTTTCATCTTTATATCATTCCCATGTGTGTCTAATACTATACCCTGGCACATAATAGATATTTAGTAAATATTTCCTATGTGAATAAATTAAATGATCTTCTCCTGACTTCTCTCTTCTTCATACTTCTCTCTTCTTCATCCATAAAATTGAGGTAATAGAATAAAGAAATGTTAAGTGTGAAACGAACATGACTCTCACCAGGTTGTCACTGTTCCCCCCACATGATATTCTCACAGTGTCCAGTGTTTTAAATTCTCCATGATATGTATTTTTTCAGAATGCTTAGAAGTATCTTGCATACCAAGCAAGAAGAAAACAAACTGCAGGATTTTGAACTGTGCAGAGCACTACATTACACTTATATCATCACATCTTATTTCTCTGCACAGTGCAAGAGAGAAAGTCTGTCATCAAATACACATTTAGCAGTTTCTGCAACATTCTGCCCAAAATATATAGCCATAAAGAATAACAATGATATGTGAAACTGTAGATATAATTATCTGCTCCAGAAGTAGTATTTCCTTGACCTGGAAAGTATATAAGGAACACAGTTAATGGGTTTTTTTCTTCAAAGAAAAGAAATATCTTCATGAAGCTATCAAAAGCACTGTATTTCTATTTTTCATGAAATATTTACAGATAATGAAAGGTTTAGTGAAATTATGTAATCAGTAATTCCTAAATTGCTACTTTTATAATTACTGTTTATTTGAAAATCCTCAGAGAAAGACAGAAGATATGTCTCCAGTTTTGTAATGATCTGAGATAGTCTCCTGCTGCTCTTCTACACACCTGGGTTAATACCAATGTAAATCAGATAATGCTAATGTTAGCATATTGGTGAGGGTCAAGCGTTACTGTTCCCGTAGCTAATTTAAAAAAAAACAAATTCCTCCCCTTGGCACTATTACTATAACAGATTCTCATCCTTGCAAACACAAACACAACACTAAAGAACAGAAACCTCTTCCATCATGCTTCTAATGCCTCCTCTCTCTTATTTTAAGACCCTCTTGACTGCCATTTCTAATAGCTTTGTCTGATGTATTGTGAGAATCCTTCTACTGAATATAAACCCTCGTACTTAGGTTCTAAAAACCTGAGTTCAATTGTTTAGCTACTGGATCACAATAAACTGTGGAACAATCTGAAAGAGATGGGACTCCCAGACCACCTGACCTGCCTCTTGAGAAACCTGTATGCAGGTCAGGAAGCAACAGTCAGAACTGGACATGGAACAACAGACTGGTTCCAAATAGGAAAAGGAGTACGTCAAGGCTGTATATTGTCACTTTGCTTATTTAACTTATATGCAGAGTACATCATGAGGAACGCTGGGCTGGAAGAAGCACAAGCTGGAATCAAGATTGCTGGGAGAAATATCAATCACCTCAGATATGCAGATGACACTACCCTATGGCAGAAAGTGAAGAGGAACTCAAAAGCCTCTTGATGAAAGTGAAAGAGGAGAGTGAAAAGGTTGGCTTGAAGCTCAACATTCAGAAAACAAAGATCATGGCATCTGGTCCCATCACTTCATGGGAAATAGATGGGGAAACAGTGGAAACAGTGTCAGACTTTGTTTTGGGGGGCTCCAAAATCACTGCAGATGCTGATTGCAGCCATGAAATTAAAAGACGCTTACTCCTTGGAAAGAAAGTTATGACCAACCTAGATTTCATATTAAAAAGCAGAGACATTACTTTGCCAACAAAGGTCCCTCTAGTCAAGGCTATGGTTTTTCCCGTGGTCATGTATGGATGTGAGAGTTGGACTGTGAAGAAAGCTGATCGCCGAAGAATTGATGCTTTTGAACTGTGGTGTTGGAGAAGACTCTGGAGAGCTCCTTGGACAGCAAGGAGATCCAACCAGTCCATTCTAAAGGAGATCAATCCTGGGTGTTCATTGGAAGGACTGATGCTAAAGCTGAAACTGCAATACTTTGGCCACCTCATGCGACGAGTTGACTCACTGGAAAAGACTCTGATGCTGGGAAAGGTTGGGGGTGGGAGGAGAAGGGGACGACAGAGAATGAGATGGCTGGATGGCATCACCGACTCTGTGAACATGAGTTTGGGTGAACTCCGGGAGTTGGTGATGGACAGGGAGGTCTGGCGTGCTGTGATTCATGGGGTCACGGAGAGTCGGACACGACTGAGCGACTGAACTGAACTGAACAGGAATCACTGCTCCTTTGGACTACAATCTCCACATCTGTAAAGAAAAGGTGATAGTTTGGTGAAAGGGACCTTTAAAAGTCATTGCTAGAGCTGCTATCAAAACAAAACCAAACTTCAAAACAATCAGAAAATAAATGTTGGCAAGGCTGCAGAAAAATTGAAGCCCCTCTTCTCTGTTGGTTGGAATGTAAAACAGTGCAGCTACTATGTAAAAACACTATGATAGTTCCTCAAAAAAAGTAAATGTAATTATAAAATAATCTGACAATTTCACTTTTAGGTATATACCCAAAAGAACTAAAAGCAGAATCTCAAAGAGATATTTGTACACCCGTATTCACAATAGTCAAGAGATGGAAACAACCCAAGTGTCCATTGACAGATGAATGGATAAACAAAATGTGCTATACACATATAATAGAATATTATTCAGACTTAAAAACAAAGAAAATTCTGATACAAATAAATAAATCTTGGGGATATTATGCTAAGTGAAATAAGCCAGGCATACACTCAAAAAAAAAAACCAAAACAAAACACTGTATGTTGTATGAAGTATCAAATGCAATCAAACTCATAGAAACAAAATGCATATTATTTCACATTTGCTACAAAATGAATGAAACTGGAAAACACTGTGCTAAGCAAAAGAATCCAGTCACAGGTTCACATACTGGTATGAAACGTTCAGAAAAAGCAAATCTATAAAGACGCAAGACATTAGTGGTTGGTCACAACTGGGGTGGGGGAGTCAGATGGTATGATCGAAGCATGATCATTAAAGGTCATATTATTTTTAGGTGATGAAAATTTTCTAAAATTAATAGTGGTATTGGCTGCACAGTTCTATACTAAAAACCATTAAATTGTACACTTGAAAAAAGTAGAACGGTTGTTGTCAGTTGGTAGGGGGAAGAGGAAATGGAAAGTAGTTATTTGATGGGTATAGAGTTTCAGTTTTGAAGATGAAAAAGTTCTTGAGATTGGTTGCACAACGTGAACATATTTATTACTGAACTGCACCCTTAAAGTAGTTAAGGACTGCTTTGATCTCTTTGCTGTCAGGTGACCTGGCTTTGATCCTTAGGTCAGGAATATTCCCTGGAGAAGGGAATGGCTACCCACTCCAGTATTTTTGCCTGGAGAATTCCAAGTGCAGAGGAGCCTGGTGGTTTTAAACATAGAATACAGTAAGTTTTTTGCACAAGTAATTACAATTCATGATAAAAAGTGTTTTCCTTTTCAATGTTACTGTTATCTCCAAATAGGCTTGCTTCTTCTGCAGAGTTCATTTACCTCTGGGTTTAAAACAGGCTTTACTTTCTCAATTTTTATATTATACTGCTTACCTAATCCTGTATAATAAAATGATAATAAATTCAACATATTGAAGCCAAATTTGCATAGATAATTGCCTCATTTATGCATTCCTTTTTTTGATAACAGCATTTTATGGCTGACTCACATCCAGTTTAAAGTATGCTAACACTCCCAAGGCTCAGTTTCTTTCCAATATTGCCATTAAATATTCTTCTTCTGTAACTGATTTTCAATGATTTTGCCAATCCTAAGTTTTAAAAATAGTATCTGAAGTGCAGAATAGTTGCACAGTCAATACAATTCAAATAAATTCAGCTTTTTAAAAAGAGAGAACACCTCAAAAATGTAAGTAAAAAACAAATTTGCTCTGGTCTCAAGCAAATTCCATGTTAAAAAAATTATCCTAATGCATTTGAAACAAATTAACAACTCCCAAAGATGAGAGTTAATGGCATAAAAATTACTTGAATTATTCCACGTGTAGAAAAGAAAATGCAAGAAAGACAATCACAGATTTAAGGCCTAAAGGATTATTTTTAAATGTATACCAAATAGCAAACTTGTCCAAAATGTATGCTCATTTATAGATAAGAAACAGAAGTGTAAAATAATCATTGATTAATATAGGTAGAAGAATAGAAGTTTCTGAATTTAAAAGTCTTTTTAGTTTGTTTTGTACTCCAGCCAGTATTCCACTTCTCCATTTAAAAGTGCATTGCCAAATAATCAGAATGCAAAGAAAAGGGACATGAAGAAAGACCCCAAGCTAAAAATTACATAAAAACAAAACAGGAACATATAAATAAGTAGTTTAGGCATAGTCATGTTTGCAAGTAACAATTTTGTGGAAGATAATGAACTCTCATATGGGTATAAAGAACTAGTGTTCAAGACTGATTCTCTAAAATAATGTTACAAAAAATGCTCATTTTGACAGCCCCATGTCCTTTATTAAATACTATATACTATCTGCCATAACCCAGATATAAATCTGACCTAACTTTTGATACAAGATAGCCTATGAGAATGCTGCTGCTGCTAAGTCACGTCAGTCATGTCCAGCTCTGTGTGACCCCATAGACGGAAGCCCACCAGGCTCCCCCATCCCTGGGATTCTCCAGGCAAAAACACTGGAGTGGGTTGCCATTTCCTTCTCCAATGTGTGAAAGTGAAAAGTGAAAGTGAAGTCAGAAAAGCTAAATGTCAGGATTATACAGAGCCAAAATTAGCTGAGCATGGATAAAAGTATGGAAAGTTATACCCCAAATTACTAACAGTAGTTGCTCCTGCAGGATGGAAATAGAGCTGAGGAAAGAGAATTATCACTTTTAAATTCAGTATTTTTCATTTAAATTTTTTGTTTAAATTGATTATAATGGTCACATATTACTTTTATAATTTAAAAGGTACATTGCTGAAATTTCTGACCAGGTGTCAAATAATGTTGCTTCTCAGTTGAAGCAGTGTTGACTTAGAGAAATAGCACTTACTGATGATCCACAAATTTCATTCCCTGAATCCTATCTCAACCTTTTCTCCCTCTAGCTGGACATACCAGTGCCCCCATAGAAAAGTCCCAGAACTATTTCCAGGTGAGCTATCATAAGATGTAAAAAAGGAAGTGTACAGGTAGGAGAAATTCTTTTAGACAATCCTTACATTCAGAAGAGTGAGTAAGAGAAGCGGTTGTGAAGACAGTGAATGGACCCTGAATCCAGATTCCCAAACAGAACTTCTTATTTAAATATTGTCCTGCATGCCCAAAATACTTCCTTGTTTTTTTTGGGTTTCTCACACTTCAGTTATTACACCATAGAATTATACTATAGAATCCTCCCCAAAAGATCTTCCTCTGGCTTATATTTTTCCTTAAAACACAAATTCTTCTTGAAAGGGTAAATGTCTCTCCACTCTCCACACATTAGTACATCTTAGCTTAAACACATGTCCTCATGACATCCAGATGAAATTACACTTCCTGATGGGACAAAAAGCATATGAGAGAAGGTAATTGGCAATGGGAGATCTGGATGTTGAACTGAAGAGGACTTGGTACAACTGAAAGCATATATGCCTAGGAATTATAAAAAGGACCTCAGAAAGTCATTTTAAAAAATAGATATGTCGTAAATGAAGGTAGTGGATACCAAAAAAGCTGTGGACTGCTGAAAAAAGCACTCAGTGGGAAAAAAAATGCTGTTTCCTTCCCTTTCTTCCTTTCTTTCCTCTCTTTCCTTCTCTTTTACTTCAAATACTAAAGTAAGTATTGTACCATATGTGAGTTAGATACAATGGCCTAAATAAACTTCAGTTGAATGTCCCTTTTCCATCTCTAGATCTCAAATACTCACCATCACCTCCCACAGCCTAAACACACAATCGTTTGCCCACTTCCCAGGAAAGGGTTTGAGAAATAGCCCATTGAAGCCTGCCAGACAGAAATAAATGTTGTCAACGATATATCTGTGGACTGGATGTTTATGTCTCCCTCCCAAAATTCTTATGTTGAAGCCTAATCCCCAGTGTAATGGCATTTGGGGATAGGGCTTTTGGGAAGTGATTAGGTCATGAGGATTGAGCCCTCATGAAAGGAATAAGTACCCTTATAAAAGGAACCACAGACAGCTTCCTAGCTCCCTCCCCCAATGTGAGGTTACAGAGAGAAGCCATCATCTATGAACCCGGAAGAAGGGCTTCACCAGACACCAAATATGCCAGTGCTTTGATCTTGGATTTCCTGCCCTCCAGAACTGTTAAGAAATAAATTTCTGTTGTTAGAAGTCACCCTGCTGCTGCTCCTGCTAAGTCTCTTCAGTCGTATCCGACTCTGTGCGACCCCATAGACGGCAGCCCAGCAGGCTCCCCCATCCCTGGGATTCTCCAGGCAAGAATACTGGAGTGGGTTGCCATTTCATTCTCCAATGCATGAAAGTGAAAAGTGAAAGTGAAGTCACTCAGGCGTGTCCGACTTTTCGCGACCCATGGACTGCAGCCTACCAGGCCCCAGTTGATGGTATTTTTTCATAGTAGCCTGAACACAGTAAGATAGGCATGAAATTTACATTGAGAGGATGAAATTACACCCCAAAGGGACACATCTGAAAAATAATAGATGGCTGATCATTTTGCCATGGTGGAAGTGAAAACCAAGGAGAAGAGCTGAAAAGCTAAGGCTAGTTGGGGGGGACTATAAAGGGATGGGATGAAGGAACCAGAAAAGAGAAGAAACCTTTAGCAGGAGACAAGAATATTGAAGATGCTATGCAATCTGTCCTCTTCCTCAATTGTCTACTACATCCTTAGGAAACTATCCACTTCTCACTGTTAGAATTAGCTCTATTTTTTCAGATAAAAAGTTGAGGGAGGTAAGCGTAATGTAAAACAAAGGATTTCTCTTGGGGGCCTGCAATATTCCACTTAAAGACATAGGAGTATTAATATTTATGTTTGTGTCAAGATGAATTATTTTTAAAGGGTGATGACAATCTAAGTAACTTTTTCTTTTTTAGTATTATTGTTGCACTGTTTTACAATACAAAAATATTTTGTAAATAGGAAAGAACTTTGAATTCGAATTCACATATATATTGTCCAAGGCATGGGAAGTTTCCAGCAAGGTCTTCTCTCCAGCCTGGCCTCAGTCACAATGCCTCCGCCAAAGTTTCATATTACATTCGCCTGCAGGTTTTCGAGCTCTTCAGAACAGAGACATGAAACAAGACTCTGAGATGAGCCTTCTGTGCATCTCAGAGAGAAAGTAAGTCATCCAGAAGCAGAGGTTGTGCCTTGTAAAACTGAGGCCATGAAATTCAATCAGGACAGCCAGGGATAGAGAATTCACTATACATACCATCAAAAATGGTTGATAAAGTGAGCTGAATGAAAGAGTGACATTCACTAGAGGTGTTTTCTTGGTTTCCCTGAGTTGTTTCTCAACTGAGGATGCCTAATACTTTTAAGAAGGATTGGGAAGAAAAGTGTGACGACATATAAACTAGAACACTTAATTCAAATTCAGGTATCCCAAGAGAAGCTAGGAAATATTTACCTATAATATATAGGCCATGGAGCTTATATAAATACAGTTTTTAAAAATAAATGTCAAAAATCTTTAAACAATTTTTGACCACCAGTTTATGTTAACTTCCCTCAAACTCATGCTTTCCCAGCTATTTCATCTTTCTTCCTCTCAGTATGAGTGCCCTAGAAGAACACCAGCATTCTGTTGAAGCAAAAGTAGTATTAAAAGCAGTCTCATAGGCAATGATGTTTATGAAAACAAAATCGGGAGGACTTGGGGAAAAATGGGGCTTAGGCAGCTTTGGGGGACACATTGGTTTCCCTTGTAGCCTTTGTGATTCCAATTTCAACTTTTGTAATTCATTTAGCATATTAAGGTAATGGGAGGATCATAACTAGAGTTTTGTAATGCATGCATGCTAAGTCACCTCTGTCCATGGGATTCTCCAGGCAAGAATACTGGAGTGGGTTGCCATGCCCTCCTTAAGGGGTTCTTCCTGACCCAGACATCAAACCCACATCTTGTATGTCTCCTGCATTGGTAGGCGAGTTCTTTACCACTAATGCCACCAAGAATCCCCTAAAAGGAACATTAAAATGTGTGAATATCATGGAATTGTAGAATAATAGAGCCAGATGGTTTAGATTCAAAATCTCAGCTCTTTCCCTCACTAACTGCATGGCCATGGACAAGTTACTAAACCTCTCTGTGCCTCAGTTTCTTCATTTATAAAGTTGGTATAGTAAGTTCAGTTCAGTTCAGTCGTTCAGTCATGTCCGACTCTTTGTGACCCCATGGTCTGCAGCATGCCAGACTTCCCAGTCCATTACCAACTCCTGGAGCTTGCTCAAATTCGTGTCCATCAAGTGGGTGATGCCATCCAACCATCTCATCCCCTGTCATCCCTTCTCTTCCCACCTTCAATCTTTCCCAGCATCAGGGTCTTTTCCAGTGAGTCAGTTCTTCGCATCAGGTAGCTAAAGTATTGGAGTTTCAGCTTCAGCATCATTCCTTCTAATGAATATTCAGGATTGATTTCCCTTAGGATTGCCTGGTTTGATCTCCTTGCAGTCCAAGGGACTCTCAAGAGTCTTCTCCAACACCACAGTTCAAAAGCATCAATTCTTTGGCGCTCAACTTTCTTTATAGTCCAACTCTCACATCCTTACATGACTACTGGAAAAACCATAGCTTTGACTAGACAGACCTTTGTTGGCAAAGTAATGTCTTGCTTTTTAAAATGCTGTCTAGGTTAGTCATAGCTTTTCTTCCAAGAAGCAAGTGTCTTTTAATTTCATGGCTGCAGTCATCATCTGCAGTGATTTTGGAGCCCAAGAAATAAAGTGTTACTGTTTCCATTGTTTCCCCATCTATTTGCCATGAAGTGATGGGACCGGATGCCATGGTCCCATGTTTATTGAATGTTGAGTTTTAAGCCAGCTTTTTCACTGTCCTCTTTCACTTTCATCAAGAGGCTCTTTACTTCCTCTGCACTTTCTGCCATAAGGGTGGTGTCATCTGCTTATCTGAGGTTATTGATATTTCTCCCAGCAATCTTGATTCCAGCTTGTGCATCATCCAACCTATGCATTTTGCATGATGTACTCTGCATATAAGTTAAATAAGCAGGGTGACAATATACAGCCTTGACGTACTCCTTTCCTGATTTGGAACCAGTCTGCTGTTCCATGGCCAGTTCTTAACTGTTGTTCTTGACCTGCATACGGATTTCTCAGGAGGCAGGTAAGGTGGTTTGGTATTCCCATCTCTTGAAGAATTTTCCACAGTTTATTGTGAGCTAGTTTGTTGGGATAGTAAGTACCTGCTTTCTAAGTTTGAATAAACTGAATAAATTCATATCAAGTGCTTAGGACATAGTCTATCATGTAGTAAGACCTAAATAAACATGACCATTAATATTGGAAGCATCAGATTGACTTTTGTGGCACTTTAGGAACTCATAGTGTGATTTACTTGGAGTTGTCACTGGAAGGTAGGAAATAAGACTGCAGAAAAGGGCTATCTCTACTTTCAGAATGATTTTGGGGGTTGTTCAGCTTATAAATGGAGAAATATAAAGGTTTCTTGATAATATAATGATCCTATAATAACCATGCACAAAATTTATAATTTACTTATGAGTCACTGAGATTAAATTACCAGTGTGAAAATTGAAGGAAAAAAAGAAATAGAAATTTTATTTGCTGTTAATGAAGTGAATTGTAGTGTTGGAAATGACTTTCCACTTGCTTGCATAACAATAGCAAGGGCATAAATATTAAACAATTTCTAGTCTTGTATTGGAGAAGACAATGACAACCCACTCCAGTGTTCTTGCCTGGAGAATCCCAAGAATGGTGGAGCCTGGTGGGCTGCCGTCTATGGGGTTGCACAGAGTCGGACATGACTGAAGCGACTTAGCAGCAGCAGCAGCAGCAGTCTTGTATAATTTTAGGTTCCACCATAGTTAAAGGAAACAAAAAGGAAACATATTAAAAACTTTGCAATAAGCAAAGAATAATTTTTAACACTAGAAGAATTGTTCATTTTACCTGACAGTTTAATATCCTACATAAAAATGAGATAGAACCTAACACATGCCGGTAAGACTGGTTGGGTGAGAAAAGCTGATTTTGAGCAATTACATAAAATGACTCTTGGCAAACAAAGAAAAACCAAATAATGACTGCAAATGTTTCATTGCCAGTAATTTGATGCTCCTGCACTAGGTGAATAAAATAAGAGAGGAAATTGGGAGGCTCTTAAGGAAATGCTGAGAGCTATGAGTTAGAAATACGAGGTTGCTTTAAAAAAGAAAAATCAGAAATTTTCCAAATAACATGGATTACCAAGTATTGCTTAATAAGTACTCTGGATGGAATAATACTACAATCATCTCTGCAACTTCAAGGTTTCTTGCTGTTCCCAAAGACAAACACATGGGACTTCTGGTTTAAGGGGATAACAGAACCAAAACGCATGGGGAAATCACCCATTTGAAAGGCATTATTGCAATTGCAATATGTGTTAACTTTTAAAAAAACACAAAATGATGAAAATAACTGGATGTAATCAAGTTCAAATAGTCTAAACTGTGCTCCAAAACTTTGAATTGATTCATATTAAATGATGATTTTAGTGGGAATTACAAGTATAGTATTACAATAGAACAGATTTTAATTAAAATATCTCAATAAAAAATCTAAAAGTTAAAAATAAGGAAAATAACAAAACATCTAAAACCAGAGTAGTCTTCTCTTTAGTTTAATCTCATACTGATGTCTTAAGTGTACCATCTTTATGCTTCTGACCTACCTAATCAATATTTCTGTTTTGCTTCATTTTTGCCTCTTTGACTTAAAATAAATTTTAAATGTAATATTTTGATTTAAAAATTTTCCACTTTCATTTTACAACTCTTTTAATTTGTGTTTGAAGTTAAGGAACCTTCAAAAATGTTTTCATACCTTGAATGAGTAGCATTCCTCTTATTTACAAAGGGTCTTTACTCTGAGATAATTGATACTAGAATTATATTTATAAGAATCCAAAACCCAGAGTACCAAATGAATAAACATGCATTTTCTACAATTCATCATAGAGCTTAGGGAAAACAAATAAAAATTTTCTCTAGGAAGATAATTAAAATAAATTGAATAATTAATAATTACATGGGTTCATTTTATCCTATGGTTCATAACTTTTTTCTGAGCCAAAACTTTTACTTTGGCAGGTTTTATGATTAACTTCATCTGACCTAAATCAAATTTATCATTCTGAATTAAGATATCAATATAAGAAAATTTAGTAATCAATCCTTAGTTTATTGCAGTTATCAAATCATTTATCAATGAATAATTTAGATCAGTTCAAAAGAATCATACCTTTCATTTATTCATTTCCAAAATATGTATGGTAAGAAACAGCAGTAATTGTACAATATGCTACCAGTAACTTTATTTTCACAAAAATCAACTTTACATAAAACTGTTTTTCATTTTTATTCTTTTCCTTGCCTGTTAAAAAATAGAATAATATACACTTTCAGTTACCTGCATTCATGGCCAGATTTTTTAATAAGTCGGTTAATTAGTGGATCATATGTTACTTGAGATCACCATCAACTTCTCATTAGGCATATATCTCATCAAGGTGGGTGTGTCAGATGATTGTTAAAACAATTAAGTGTCTTGAGGGCAGATTTAATGTTTCCTTATAAAATAAAATACCACACAGAGAGAAGTCACTCAAACAACAAAACAATACAAATTTGAAGCTAGAGTGTTTTAAATTCTAGGAAGAAATAGCATGAAATGCAAAAAATGTATAAACAGAATACCTTTTATGTGAAAATACTGTAGGCTAAAACAGCTATCATATTGAGACTTGATAATTTACAAGTTAGGGCCCTTCTGTAGGTATGTAGCCAATAACCTCCATATTTAAATATATTAACAGTTTATGTCCATGAAACCAAAGTCATAGAAGATTAATGTGTATCAGGTGCAGGTAGACAACTCAATAGGTACAATTCTTAAGACAATTAGAATTGGTACTATCCTGAGGGTATGGAAGGAAAAGGCGGTTGCCAGGGACATAAAACCAACTGACTGGACATGTACGGCACTCAGATGCTTTATGATAACACGGAGTGCATAAGGGCACACACAGAGGAGTGTACACAGAGGGTGCACTGATGTTTGTGCAAGAGCTCATTGGGTGTTGCCATGGAGGCAGCTAGTAATGGTGTACAGGGAACAAACAGAAGGACATAAAAAGAGATGACTGTGCCGCATGTACTGAGAAAGAAACCTGTGAAATCCTCTCTGCTCATTGGCCATCACTATGGAGACAGCCTTTCAAAGCCCATAGGAAATGGAAATTTGATTCTGGTTTAAACACACACACACCTCATAGAGGTGAGTATCATCATGAAATATATTTAAGGTCAATTTCATAAGCTGTTTTCAGGAACAATTACTAATGTACGGCAAGGAAAATCCCCCTAGACAGAAAACATTGACATTATTCAATAATGATGGAGATAATCTTTTCTTCCTACCCTGGTATTCATTTTGAAAAGTTACCCATTTCACTCAATTTTATCTCTAGCTTATATGTCAAGTACCAATACCACTGAATCCCATTAACAGGTCATTCTTTCAAGTAACGAATACAACTCTGTGCTGCACAGAAAGTACTTAGAGACCTTGAAACCTTGATGTTCAGCTCTGTATGCATTGGGTAAATGTTTTTCAGTGATGCATTACCAACACGGCTCCTTGGTGCTTGGTATCCTGTGAGGCATAAAGGAAATCGTTGTTTCTTAAAATATCCTCTTCTGCTTTTCTTTTGAATGATAGTTCAGTTCAGTTCAGTTCAGTTCAGTTCAGTCGCTCAGTCGTGTCCGACTCTCCGCGACCCCATGAATCACAGCACGCCAGGCCTCCCTGTCCATCACCAACTCCCGGAGTACACTCAAACTCATGTCCACAGAGTCGGTGATGCCATCCAGCCATCTCATTCTCCGTCGTCCCCTTCTCCTCCCGCCCCCAACCTTTCCCAGCATCAGAGTCTTTTCCAGTGAGTCAACTCGTCGCATGAGGTGGCCAAAGTATTGGAGTTTCAGCTTTAGCATCAGTCCCTCCAATGAACATCCAGGATTGATCTCCTTTAGAATGGCCTGGTTGGATCTCCTTGCAGTATAAGGGACTCTCAAGAGTCTTCTCCAACACCACAGTTCAAAAGCATCGATTCTTCGGCGATCAGCTTTCTTCACAGTCCAACTCTCACATCCATACATGACCACGGGAAAAACCATAGCCTTGACTAGACGGACCTTGGTCGGCAAAGTAATGTCTCTGCTTTTTAATATACTATCAAGGTTGGTCATAACTTTCCTTCCAAGGAGCAAGCGTCTTTTAATTTCATGGCTGCAATCAGCATCTGCAGTGATTTTGGAGCCCAAAAAAATAAAGTCTGACACTGTTTCCACTGTTTTTCCATCTATTTCCCATGAAGTGATGGGACCAGATGCCATGATCTTTGTTTTCTGAATGTTGAGCTTCAAGCCAACCTTTTCACTCTCCTCTTTCACTTTCATCAAGAGGCTTTTGAGTTCCTCTTCACTTTCTGCCATAAGGGTAGTGTCATCTGCATATCTGAGGTTATTGATATTTCTCCCAGCAATCTTGATTCCAGCTTGTGCTTCTTCCAGCCCAGCGTTCCTCATGATGTACTCTGCATATAAGTTAAATAAGCAAGGTGACAATATACAACTTTGACGCACTCCTTTTCCTATTTGGAACCAGTCTGTTGTTCCATGACCGGTTCTAACTGTTGCTTCCTGACCTGCATACAGGTTTCTCAAGAGGCAGGTCAGGTGGTCTGGGATTCCCATCTCTTTCAGAATGTTCCACAGTTTATTGTGATCCACACAGTCAAAGGCTTTGGCATAGTCAATGAAGCAGAAATAGATGTTTTTCTGAAACTCTCTTGCTTTCTCCATGATCCAGCGGATGTTGGCAATTTGATCTCTGGTGCCTCTGCCTTTTCTAAAACCTGCTTGAACATCTGGGAGTTCACGGTTTACATACTGCTGAAGCCTGGCTTGGAGAATTTTGAGCATGACTTTACTAGCGTGTGAGATGAGTGCAATTGTGCGGTAGTTTGAGCATTCTTTGGCATTGCCTTTCTTTGGGATTGGAATGAAGACTGACCTCTTCCAGTCCTGTGGCCACTGCTGAGTTTTCCAAATCTGCTGGCATATTGAGTGCAGCACTTTCACAGCATCATCTTTCAAGACTTGAAATAGCTCAACTGGAATTCCATCACCACCACTAGCTTTGTTCGTAGTGATGCTTTCTAAGGCCCACTTGACTTCACCTTCCAAGATGTCTGGCTCTAGGTCAGTGATCACATTATCGTGACTATCTTGGTCGTGAAGATCTTTTTTGTACAGTTCTTCTGTGTATTCCTGCCACCTCTTCTTAATATCTTCTGCTTCTGTTAGGTCCATACCATTTCTGTCCTTTATCGAGCCCATCTTTGCATGAAAAGTTCCCTTGGAATCTCTAATTTTCTTGAAGAGGTCTCTTGTTTTTCCTATTCTGTTGTTTTCCTCTATTTCTTTGCATTGATCACTGAGGAAGGCTTTCTTATCTCTCCTTGCTATTCTTTGGAACTCTGCATTCAGATGCTTATATCTTTCCTTTTCTCCTTTGCTTTTCGCCTCTCTTCTTTTTACAGCTATTTGTAAGGCCTCCTCAGACAGCCATTTCGCTCTTTTGCATTTCTTTTCCATGGGGATGGTCTTGGTCCCTGTCTCCTGTACAATGTCACGAACCTCCGTCCAGAGTTCATCAGGCACTCTATCAATCAGATCTAGTCCCTTAAATCTATTTCTCACTTCCACTGCATAATCATAAGGGATTTGATTGAGGTCATATCTGAATGGTCTAGTGGTTTTCCCTACTTTCTTCAATTTAAGTCTGAACTTCGCAATAAGGAGTTCATGATCTGAGCCACAGTCAGCTCCTGGTCTTGTTTTTGCTAACTGTATACAGCTTCTCCATCTTTGGTTGCAAAGAATATAATCAATCTGATTTCGGTGTTGACCATCTGGTGATGTCCATGTGTAGAGTCTTCTCTTGTGTTGTTGGAAGAGGGTGTTTGCTATGACCAGTGCATTCTCTTGACAAAACTCTATTAGCCTTTGCCCTGCTTCATTCCGTGCTCCAAGGCCAAATTTGCCAGTTACTCCAGGTGTTTCTTGACTTCCTACTTTTGCATTCCAGTCCCCGATAATGAAAAGGACATCTTTTTTGGGTGTTAGTTCTAAAAGGTCTTGTAGGTCTTCATAGAACCGATTAACTTCGGCTTCTTCAGCATTACTGGTTGGGGCATAGGCCTGGATTACTGTAATATTGAATGGTTTGCCTTGGAAACGAACAGAAATCATCCTGTCATTTTTAAGATTGCATCCAAGTACTGCATTTCGGACTCTTTTGTTGACCATGATGGCTACTCCATTTCTTCTAAGGGATTCCTGCCCACAGTAGTAGATATAATGGTCATCCGAGTTAAATTCACCCATTCCAGTCCATTTTAATTCACTGACTCCTAGAATGTCGACGTTCACTCTTGCCATCTCCTGTTTGACCACTTCCAATTTGCCTTGATTCATGGACCTAACATTCCAGGTTCCTATGCAATATTGCTCTTTACAGCACCGGACCTTGTTTCTATCATTGGTCACATCCACAACTGGGTATTGGTTTTGCTTTTGCTCCATCCCTTTATTCCTTCTATAGTTATTTCTCCACTGAGCTCCAGTAGCATACTGGGCCCCTACCGACCTGGGGAATTCCTCATTCAGTATCCTATCATTTTGCCCTTTGTTACTGTTCACGGGGTTCTCAAGGCAAGTATACTGAAGTGGTTTGCCATTCCCTTCTCCAGGGGACCACATTCGGCTGTGGTCCATGTGATTAGATCAGCTAGTTTCCTGTGATTATGATTTCAGTTTGTCTGCCCTCTGGTGCCCCCTAGCAATACCTACCGTCTTATTTCGGTTTCTCTTACCTTGGTCGTGGAAAATCTCTTCACAGCCGCTCCAGCAAAGTGCAGCTGCTGTACCTTACCTTGGACGAGGGGTATCTCCTCAAGGCCCCCCCTCCTGACCTTGAACGCGGAGTAGCTCCTCTCGGCCCTCCTGCGCCCGCGCAGCCACCGCCTGTTGGACGTGGGGTAGCTCCTCTCGGCCGCCGGCCCTGGCCTCAGGCGTGGGGTAGCTCCTCATGGCCGCACCTCTTTGCGTGGCTCGTTGCGCAGTAGTTTGCCCTTATTTACCAGAATAGCCATCATCTCTTGATTTCTTTCCCATTTTTCATTTGCTTTAATCTTGTTATGTTAAGCTGCCTAAGCTTAGGTTTATCCTGGTCCCACAAAATACATAGACATATACAACTTGGCATAAGAAAAATATATATTGCAGGGAAAAATACAAAAATGATGCCTTTTGAAAATATGGAAATTAATCACCACTGTGCTCTGCTGTGCTGTCATCAGTCATGCCCAACTCTTTGTGACCCCATGGACTGTAGCCCACCAGGCTCCTCTGTCCATGAGGATTCTCCAGGCAAGAATACTGGAGTGGATTGCCATACCCTCCTCCAGGGGATCTTCCCAATCCAGGAATGGAACTGTGGTCTCCTGCATTGCAGGCGGATTCTTTACCACTGAACTACCAGGAAAGCTCTAATCAGCACTACTTATTGACTAAGAAAAGTACTCAGCAAATTAAAAAGTGGAATATCTTATGTGAAATAATTAAAGGATTTTTCCTTCCCTTTGTGACACAACACTGTTAAGTAATAAATTGAGGAAAGTGCATGAGTTTGAATTTTCTTGACATTTCATATTAGGTAGAATTGCCCCAGGGGCTGAATTCCTTAGAAGTCGAAACAGGGTTACAATACGTACATTTGAAGTGACTTGGAGGTAGGACACACGGGTGTAGTTTATTACTCTTTACAAGGACTGTTCTAACCATGGAATGGAACTTGAGAGAGAGGCAAAAGAGAGTCACAGGTAGCAAAACTCCCTAATTTACTCCTGGCAACTTTAAAATAGAAATTCTACAACCAAGGGAGGCACATGTTTCTATTGCAAAAGTAAGAATATTAATAGAGGTGTAAATTACTGTGGAATGTTCTGACTCTCCCCTCTAGCTAGGTGGAAGGGTTATGTTTTCTGCCTGAGACAGAGAGCACTAGAGAGAGAAGGCAAAAATAAGGGTAAACTTGTCCACCAACTCTATGCCACCAAACATTTAAAACATTTCTGTCATCCAAAGGCATAGCCAAACGAGATAGTTGATGAGAATGTAGCTGAATCCTCACTGTAAGTCAGGATGCCCCCCCAAATTACAAATTTTCTTTACTAGGGATCAGCCTGTATTTGGAAATGATAAAGTTCTATTCATGTACTTGGAGTTAGAAGAAACCGTGATCCCAGGGTACCTTAGCATTTGTCAAATACATCTGCTACAAGCTGCCTACACAACAGTGGGACAGATTAAGAAGCACCAGAACTATTAAGAGGATTAAGACTGAGAAGTGTGCCTACGTGGGCTCTGAAATATTCCACAGTACCTAACTTTATTTCTTTGATGCCTAAAAATTTTGACTCAACCTTTAAACATGCCTGGTATGGTATTTTTAATCTGAGGGGGATATCTGGTTCAGTGTAAATATTAAGTATTATTGTTTATATAGGTCCTTTTATACTAGGATTTGACCCAAACTTTTAGCAATTTGAAGAATGGATTGTGAAGCATATTATCACATTCCTTTGATTCTACACACTATCTTCAGAAATTTCATTTGCAGAGTAATCTTTATTTTCAAGGACTTAATATATAAATAACAATAATAACAACTTATTTGATGCTATCATAAAGCTGCAAAAAAAACTTTTAGAGAATTGTTTAACTTTCCTGTTGAGTGTATAACACTCATTTTAGGTTATTTTGCACAAAGATCATTGATACTTTTTAAGTTAATTGACTTTTCTACTCTAACTTTAGTTACCACTATAGATATTTTCTGGAGAAGGCAATGGCAAGCCACTCCAGTATTCTTGCCTAGAAAATCCCATGGATGGAGAAGCCTGGTAGGCTGCAATCCGTGGGGTCGCTAAGGGTCGGACACGACTGAGCGACTTCACTTTCACTTTTCACTTTCCACTTTCACACATTGGAGAAGGAAATGGCAACCCACTCCAGTGTTCTTGCTTGGAGAATCCCAGGGACAGGGGAGCCTGGTGGGCTTCCATCTATGGGGTCACACAGAGTCGGACACGACTGAAGTGACTTAGCAGCAGCAGCAGCAGCAGCATAGATATTTTCAGTTGAAAAAACAAAAACCCTCTAGCGGTTATTTCTAAGTTACATGACTGAAATTCTTGTAATTAAACAGCCAATAAATGGGAGCGCCTAGGCTATGGCCTCCAGATCGAAAAAGTCTGACTTTCCAATACTGTATAATGAAAATAAAATACTTATTTATAACAATTCTGTTACCTCTATAAAACATTTACTCACATTATGATGTTATCTTTCATGTGTAAATACAGAAAAGTGTCAACATTCCTACAAATATGTTCGTCAAATCAGTAAGAAAAGACACAGAAATCACAATAACAGATAAGAATGGGCACAAATTAATCAATAGTTCACATAACATGATGACTGGAAAAACTGTTCAACCTCACTAAAATTTAAATATTTAAATAAAATAATATTTTAGCATATTATAGTTAAATTTTCCAAAATAAATAATGGTGTATCTTCATTTCAGTTCAGTCGCTCAGTCGTGTCCGACTCTTTGCGACACCATGAATCACAGCACGCCAGGCCTCCCTGTCCATCAGCAACTCCCGGAGTTCACCCAAGCTCATGTCATTGACTCAGTGATGCCATCCAACCATCTCATCCTCCATCGTCCCCTTCTCCTCCTGCTCTCAATCTTTCCCAGCATCAGGGTCTTTCAAATGAGTCAGCTCTTCTCATCAGGTGGCCAAAGTATTGGAGTTTCAGCTTCAACATCAGTCCTTCCAATGAACATCCAGGACTGATCTCCTTTAGGATGGACTGGTTGGATCTCCTTGCAGGCCAAGGGACTCTCAAGAGTCTTATCCAACACCACAGTTCAAAAGCATCAATTCTTCAGTGCTCAGCTTTCTATACAGTCCAACTCTCACATCCACACATGACTACTGGAAAAACCATAGCCTGGACTAGATGGACCTTTGTTGGCAAAGTAGTGTCTCTGCTTTTTAATATGCTATCTAGGTTGGTCATAACTTTCCTTCCAAGGAGTAAGCGTCTTTTAATTTCATGGCTGAAATCACCATCTGCAGTGATTTTGGAGCCCAGAAAAATAAAGTTTGCCACTGTTTCCACTGTTTCCCCATCTATTTCCCATGAAGTGATGGGACAAGATGCCATGATCTGTTTATTGAATGCTGGGCTTTGAGCCATCTTTTTCACTCTTCTCTTTCACTTTCATCAACAGGATGTTTAGTTCTTCTTCACTTTCTGCCGTAAGGGTGGTGTCATCTGTATATCTGAGGTTATTGATATTTCTCCTGGCAATCTTGATTCCAGCTTATGCTTCTTCCAGCCCAGTTTTCCTCATGATGTACTCTGCATAGAAGTTAAATAAGCAGGGTGACAATATGCAGCCTTGACATACTCCTTTTCCTATTTGGAACCAGTCTGTTGTTCCATGTCCAGTTCTAACTGTTGCTTCCTGACCTGCATATAGGTTTCTCAAGAGGCAGGTCAGGTGGTCTGGGATTCCCATCTCTTTCAGAATTTCCCACAGTTAATTGTGATCCACACAGTCAAAGGATTTGGCATAGTCAATAACGTAGAAATAGATGTTTTTCTGGAATTCTCTTGCTTTTTCAGTGATCCAGCAGATGTTGGCAATTTGATCTCTGGTTCCTCTGCCTTTTTTTACACCATCTTGAACATCTGAAAGTTCATGGTTCACATATTGCTGAAGCATGGCGTGGAGAATTTTGAGCATTACTTTACAAGCGTGTGAGATGAGTCCAATTGTGTGGTACCTTGAGCATTCTTTGTCATTGCCTTTCTTAGGGATTGGAATGAAAACTGACCTTTTCCAGTCCTGTGGCCACTGCTGAGTTTTCCAAATTTCCAAATGGTGTATCTTAGAGTATACAAATTATAACCTATGAAAAATGTTTTTAAAGATTAGATAATTTAGATAAAAGTCTGAAGAAGTACAAATACTTGGGTAAATTTGAGAACGTCTTTATTAAATGTGGCATTCATGAACCTTAATCCAATTATATTCCCTACAGATTTTTAAACATTTTTTTTCTTTTTTAATTTATTTCTTAACTGGAGGAACATGACACTGTTGTGTTGGTCTCTGCTGTACGATAACACAAATCAGCCATAATTATACATATATCCCCTCTTTCTTGAGCCTGTCTCCCCTGCTCCACCCCTACAGATTTAATCAGAGTATTCATATTCTCAAGTTTTGAAAATCCAAATTTCCTCAATTGTTGGAGTTAAAATTTTACTGCACCTTTTCTCATTTTAATAGTTATCTATGATCTCAGCTTACCTTTGACTTAGCTAGTGAATTCCCCAGAGGCTTAACTCTCTTTGCTTCAGAGTTCTAACTTTTCCTTCCTTACAGGATTTGACAGAAAGAGCCCAAGGTTGAATATGTCCTATATTTCCCATTATAACTTCCATGTGACAGCATTTTTCAAATCAGCAGAAAAATTTCCTCTTCTGACCATGTTTCTTTCTCATGCCCATTCTTTTCCCTTTTTGAAGCCAGGGTTTGTTTAAATCCAAATTTGCACTATACTTTGGCTCATATTGCATTTTCTCTTGGTAATAGGTATAGCAGGCTTTAGATCACTCATAAATTTACTTGTTTTTGTTGTTATTTAAAAGGGCATGCCCTTCTCATTTCAAAACAGACTATAACATACATTTAAACATATATAACATGGTTTCTTTCTCTATAGAGATTAAATAAACTGTCCTCACAGTTACTCAAAAGCACACATCCAATCTACTACATTTTCCTAAGTCAGTGCTGCTGTTGCTGCTAAGTTGCTTCAGTCGTGTCCAACTCTGTGTGACCCCATAGATGGCAGCCCACCAGGCTCCTCTGTCCACAGGATTTTCTAGGCAAGAATACTGGAGAGGGTTGCCATTTTCTCCAGGGGATTCTTCCCAACCCAGGGATCAAACCCGAGTCTCTTGCATCTCCTGCATTGGCAGGTAGGTTCTTTACCACTAGTGCCACCTTTGAAGCTGGGTTACCCAACGGTTTTCCAAAAATCACATCAAGAACATAACAAAAGACACCTTTACTGCTTTCATCACTTAGAAAATTCCAAGGGTTTTAGGAGCTCTATTCCTTTAATGCAAATGAAAACTAGATGTAAAGTTCTTATTATTAATTACAATATCACACAGCTCACAAGTTTCAGCCAAAATAAATATTCAGTGCCCTTGAAAAAGAAAAAAATGCCTGCACATTTACATATTACAGGCATTCAAGACTTCATAGACTCTTGTTTCTCAATTCTAGTCCTAAAATAGGATTAAGCTGAGTATTTTCATCCTTAGGACAGTCTGATCTGATAATGGATAGGATGATAATCACCCCATTGAACTATTCTCTAATTTCCAGAATCACATTCTTCATTTATCCCTGGTTCATGGAAAATATCTTGTAAAATTTTATTTACAACTATCGATATTTGTAGTTTGGCCAAAATAAAAGTGTGAATTAGGACACAAATTCATAATTAGCTGAACCAATTGTTTTCCCAAGATTTTTTACCTTACTTTGAAATGGTGGAGCTTCCCTAGTGGCTCAGACGGTAAAGTGTCTGCCCGCAATGCGGAAGACCCGGGTTCCATCCCTGTGTTGGGAAGATCCCATGGAGAAGGAAATGGCAACCCATTCCAGTACTCTTGTCTGGAAAATTCCATGCACTGAGGAGCCTGACAGGCTACAGTCCATGGGGTCGCAAAGAGTCGGACGTGACTGAGGGACTTCACTTTCACTTTCTTTTGAAATGGTGAGAGCACATTCATGAAGGATCAATACTACGTATGTACAACTTTCTTGCCTTTTATTTCAGAGGAAGATGAATTTTGCTTCCCTTCTAAGTTTTACTAGTCTGCCTCTTTCTAATCTCAATGACATTTTTTCATTAAATGTTTATGTGACATTATTTTATATCAGCTACTTTGCCAAATCCTGAAAATATAAAGGTAAACAGGATATGAGGCTTGCTTTTAAGGCTGTTAGAGTCTAGAAGGAGATATAACATGAGATGAAGTACAATAAAAGATAACAGGTTTTTGGAAAGAAATGTGGACAAAGACCTAGGAGATAACAGATGGTGCCACAAAAAATTAATACACAGAAAGCTCAGCTAAATAGAGTAAGGAAATTCCCTGGCAGTCAAGTAGTTAGGACTCCACATTTCCACTGCACAGGGCCCAGGTTCAATACATAGACGGGGAACTAAGTTCCAGCAATCCTCCAGATGTATTGTACAACATGGAGAACACAGCCAAAAATCTATAATAACTGTAAATGAAGTGTAACCTTTAAAAACTGTATAAAAATTAAAACAAAAAAAAACCCTATGTTTCTATGTTCTGGTGAGAAGTGGTCTTACAAAGGCCCATTGCCTGACTCTCAGGGACTGGGACTCACTTTTTGGTCCTCACCTCTACTTAGGCTTCCTGAGTGACACTCCTTACACAACAGACCCTACCTTGATTTCAGTCACTACAGGCTGAAAATTGCTGCTCCCCATTATAGATCTGGGCTTTCTCGGTGGCTCAGCAGTAAAGAATCTGCCTGCAATGCAAGAGACACATGAGATGCAGGTTCGATTCCTGGATTGGGAGGATTCCCTGGAGAAGGACATGGCAACCCACTCCAGTACTCTTGCTGGGAAAATCCCACGGACAGAGGAGCCTGGCAGGCCACAGTCCATAGGGTTGTAAAGAGTCTGAAATGACTGAGCACATGCACATTATAGATCTATTTGGTGGGAGACGGAAGGAACTGTCTCTTCTCTCTGTTCAGTTGTAACCTGGCTGCTTGCATTTTGTGCTCATTTTTTTCCCTTCACCCACGGTAAAAGCAAAGAAATTTTGTCTTCAAAAGGTCCAATTAAAAACCTAGAGTAAGGCTAATGGACCAATTAGGTTATGTTCTCAGGCTGAAGTCTTGAAATAATATGTCAGAAAGTCTGAAGAATTGGTTAACTTATTACTTCTTCCTCAAACTGTTCACAAAATTTCAGTGTTTCATAGTTACAAATGCCAAGCTTTTCAAGACAAAGAGTTCAACCACAGTAAAATGCTGTAAACTGTCACAATTCTCTTTCTCTTTTGTCCAATATGGCGGTGGAGGTTTGGTCGCTAAATCATGTCTGACTCCTGCGACCCCGTGGACTGTAGCCTGCCAGGCTCCTTTGTCCATGGGATTCTCCAGGCAAGAAAACTGGAGTACGTTGCCATTTCCTTCTCCAGGGGATCTTCCCAACCGGGGAGTTGAACCCAGGTCTCCTGCATTGTAGGCAGATTCTTTACCAACTGACCTACAAGGGAAGCCCTATAGCCACTACTTAAATAAAATATACATATCTAATCTGTCCATTCTGCTTAAGGTGGAGAAAAAACTTTTACAGGCTACCTTATCGTTTTAGCACTGATTTTGTGGAGATTCAAAATGTGATACGTATGTCCATATATCTACTGACCATTTCCATGTCAGGACATGTGTATATATTTAAGAGTAACTGAAAACTGTTAGAAACAACATGAAAATTCATAAGCCAATGGGTTACAGAGTAAATATTAAAAACAATGTTAGCTTTGCAATATTTTAGAAACAACTAGATAGAAACTGTACTGGAAGAAATTATCCCGTTTACAAGAACTGTAACAAGTTTAAATATTTTAACTATAAACTTGCAGGAAATTTATAGTTTCTATATGCCTAAATCTAAAACTACACAGGAGAGTATATGAAAGAGTTTAAATAAATTGTTATACACACTATTCACTTGTATAAAAAGGAGATGATATTGTCTTTTCCTCTCTAAATTACTTTGTAGGTTAAATGCTGTCACAAAACACCAAAAGGATTTTTTTTAAGCTGGACAAGATTATACTAAAGATCATTTGGAAAAATAAACATATAAAGATGATGAAGAAAATCCTAAAAGGGAGGAGTGAATGGGGCTAGCCCTATTAGCTCTTAAGACATCATGTAGCTTCCATAGTTAAACAGGTTGGAACATGAGAAGAAATAGATCAATGAAACAGAAAAAGTCAAACAGTGCACAGCATGCATAGAGATTTTCCATTATGTTAAAGTTGTGTTTCAAATCAACGTGGAGTAACTTCTGAATGGTAAAAACTAAAATAATAACTATAAACAAAATCAAAGAATACATAAGAAAAAATATTTGTAATATATTTACAAAGAACTCATAAATTAATAAGGAAAAATGATCATTTTGTGAGAGAGAATAAGAGGAGTCATTTGATTTTTCCTCTAGAAAAAAGCAGCAAAAGGGTGCCTATCATTATTTTACACAAAAAAGACTGTGGCTATGAGTGAAGATGCTTGGAGAGAGATGGGGAAGGGAGTCTCTCCCCTGGTCCCCTGGAGAAGGAAACGGCAACCCGCTCCAGTCTTCTTGCCTGGAGAACCCCACTGACAGAGGAGCTTGGAGGGCTATAGTCCATGGAGTCACAAAGAGTCAGACATGACTGAGTCACTAGCACACACTTCTATGGTATGTATTTTTCCAATTATATTCAAGTATTTATTCATTTAATGTGTCAACATATTACCTGGGTAATGGAATTTTAGGTCAGTCTTTATTTTCATTATTTATTTATAAATAAATGCATTTTTTAAATTAGTTACCTCTTCTCTCCGTTTATTGAGGTGCTCATGTTGTCAGAGAAACACTGATTACAAAAGGACAGCCACACAGCTGGAGAGACTTATCAGGAAAGGAAGTTTGTTCCCTTTATTTTTATTTCTTCTCAACTGGGTTTGAAGGAAATGGGACAGAAAGATTACAAATTCAAAATTAGAAGATTCAATGGGGGTGCAAGAGAAACTGTGAGAAAGGAAGAGAAAGGTGAGTGACGACAAATGGCACCCCGTTCAAAGATAAACCCATATTATTGTTTCTGGAGGAGGGCATGGAAACCCACACCAGTAATCTTGCCTGTAGAATCCCCATGGAAAGAGGAGTCTGGAGGGCTAGAGTCAATAGGGTTTCAGAGTCTGACACGACTGAGCGACTAAGCACACATATTACTGTTATTTTTAACATTTTAAGGAAGCTGCTCTATATTGTCTGTAATTTACTTTAAAATACCCCAATGTGGATGGAGAGATTAATGAATCTCAGTTTAATTTTACCCTAGAAGTAACTAGAGGTGTTAGTCACTCAGTCGTGTCCAATTCTTTGTGACCCCATGGACTCTAGCTCACCAGGCTTCTCTGTCCATGGGATTCTCTAGGCAAGAATACCATAGTGGGTTGCCATTTTCTACTCTAGGGGATCATCCTGACCCAGGAATCAAACCTGGGTCTTCTGCATTGTAGGCAGATTGTTTACTATCTGAGCCACCAAAGAGGTAATTATCATTGAAGTGTCCTAATAAGGAACATACACTTCATGGGTGGTCAGCTGGATTTTAATGGCTGAACCAAAACAATCCAGCAGCATCTACACTAGCCTTTCAAATATCTCCATCTCCAATCAGCACATGAGGCTTTGTTAGAAGTAGTTTTTCACTGTGAAATGAATGGTGTTCAAGGTATGTGCATTGGCTACAAATGTACAGATTTTCATACCTTCAGATGAATAACCTAATATCTAAGCAACCCAATATCCTACGCCTTTTAGAAGAAAGCCCTGATTTAGGATTTATGAGTACATTGTTTGGCTGCCTAATGACAAATTTTCTCACCTGACTCTAAGTAAAAGTTTAGTTACATATTGAAGTTTATATGCAAGATTCTGTCAGAGTGCCTAAAATGATGCAGTTTATAAAGCATAACTCTTTCCAATAAACATTGCTATGTAATGTTTGCATTTGTGACAAATTTGGACTTGCCTTCACTGTGACATTTCACTACACAGTGAAGCTATGGGGGAAAAGACCTATAGTCTCACCTTACTTATCTATACCAAAACTTAATTATTATGTGTGGCTAAATTTCCTTAGGTCAATTTACAACAAATTTATAATAGGGGTCATAGGGGTCAAAGCTCTGAGAAGGAGAAAGCTTGGAAATAATCTCAGCATGGTATTCTCCTTCCCAATTATTATAATTAGATTCCAGAAATCTCAGATTTAATCATGACATTGATGAGGGTCTTTGTAGCTGTTTATGAAGCTTCAGAGATATCTATCCTCCCTTTTCTATGTCATCTGAGATCACTATTACATTCCTAATTCTCCATCCCAATAAGCCTCTTTGCCAGGTGTATTACCAACTAATCTCTGGAGATAATGCTGAGTATTCTGCTGATTTCTGAATTTGCAATATTCAAGGGCTTGTTTAGGGCCTTTGATCATTCTGCCAAAAGCCCTGAAAAACTCTGCTGACTTGAAAAAGTCTGAATTAGCAGTCAAAATAGAGCCTTCACAATGTAAATTTCTGTTATTCCAATTATCCACATTTAGCATTGCCAAGCAACCTGAACTATCTGAAATAATAGGTGAACATTTGGGCAAAGTTTATTTTCTTGCTAACTTTATAGGTATGTGCCACTTCTTAATCCCCATACAACCATCCATTAATAAATTATCTTATCTGTTGTACATTTATTAACTCTTGGAATTTCTTTTAAGTCTTTTAAAAATTATTTTTAAAAAATCTAATGTAGTCTCTAGCTCACAAAAATTTGAATACCCTGCCTTTGTAAATCTAAATCTTCTGTGTACTTGATAGTACTAAATCACTCCAGCATTATTAATTCAAAATTATAATCAGACTTGCTTCAGCCTCATATCATCCTTCTCTAGGTCTCTTCACAAAATAAATTTAATGTTTTCATCTAGAAATAATTGATCCCATACCTTGCCATGAAAACAGAGGTCTAACAATCATTAGAAATAAAATCTACAAAAGACTGCAGAGATATCTAGTTCAATATCCTTATTTAGAAGTAAACTGTTCCCAGGGAGGTTTCTCAGTTATTTAGCAACTTAGTATCAAAGTTGAATTATTCAGAACCCAGATTTCCTTACTCTCTTAGGCCATCTCCCCAAGGATAGCACAGCCCTTCCTTTTTCAATTGTTTGAATCACTAAGAGCCAACATTTCAGCAACGGAAATATGGTGAAATTGAAATAAAATCTATATCAAAATTTCAAGCTTATTGTTTATATCTAGAAATATACTCTAAGGAATAGCAACATTAATTTTCTAACATTTTTAACAACAACAACAAAAATACTATCTCTTTTATACTCTCTTCTGTTTTTTTAAAATCATTTTATTTATTTATGTTTAGCTGTGCTGGGTCTTCATTTCTGTGTGGACTTCTCTCTAGTTGCAGCAAGCAGAGGCTACTCTCTAGCTGTAGAGCACAGGCTTCTCACTGCTGATTCTCCAGTTGCAGAGCACAGGCTCTATGCCACACTGGCTTCCAGTAGTTGTGGCACGTTGGCTCATTAGTAGCGGCTCCCCAGTTCTAGAGAACAGCCTCAGTGGTTGTGGTGCACAGGCTTGGTTGCGCTAAGGCATGTGGGATTATAGGAGGTGGAGAGAGCCATAGTCTTACTCTCTTTGCTTTCTTTGGCGTCATCACATAAATTTAGGAACCCGAAAGATCTTGCTCTGATTGAGCCACTCCCGAAGCATCCTTTTCATGTTCCATTCATCGTATAATAATTTTGTTTCTCAGCCTAAAACGGTCAATTTCTTTCCCTGTCCTTTTTTTCAGTTTTACATGAATTAAAAAATGATGAACAAATAGGTTCATAAACAAATAAGACTGTAATATGGGTTATTCCATCCTGAAGGTAATTTTTCAGTTATATTCCATGCCTTCTGATAACCAGCAAAGATCCTGAATGGTACTGTATCCGTATGACTAACTGACTCCATAGCATCAGAGATGATAGTGATCTTATAGGTTATGCTGCTGCTACTGCTGCTAAGTCACTTCAGTCGTGTCCGACTCTGTGTGACCCCACAGACAGAAGCCCACCAGGCTCCCCCGTCCCTGGGATTCTCCAGGCAAGAACACTGGAGTGGGTTGCCATTTCCTTCTCCAATGTGTGAAAGTAAAAAGTGAAAGTGAAGTCGTTCAGTCGTGTCCAACCCTTAGTGACCCCATGGACTGCAGCCTACCAGGCTCCTCTATCCATGGAATTTTCTAGGCAATAGCACTGGAGTGGCTTGCCATTGCCTTCTCCGAATATAGGTTGTGGGTGCGTGCTAAATCACTTCAGTCTGTCCAGCTCTGCTGGACGACACTATGGACTGTGGCTCACTAGGCTCGCCTGATCCTAGGATTATTCAGGCAAGAATACTGGAGTGGATTGCCATACCCTTCTCCAGGGGATCCTCCTCACCCAGAGATGGAATCCACATCTCTTGTCTCCTGCATTGGCAGGCGGGTTCTTTACCGCTAGCGCCACCTTGGAAGCCCGATATAGGGTATGCTACATGAGTTTTGACCAACCTTGTTAGTATATTAAAAAGCAGAGACATTACTTTGCCAACCAAGGTCCGTCTAGTCAAGGCTATGGTTTTTCCCGTGGTCATGTATGGTTGTGAGAGTTGGACAATGAAGAAGGCTGATCGCCAAAGAATTGATGCTTTTGAACTGTGGCGCTGGAGAAGACTCTTGAGAGTCCCTTGGACTGCAAGGAGATCCAACCAGTCCATTCTAGAGAGGATCAATCCTGGGTGTTCATTGGAGGGGCTGATGCTAAAGCTGAAACTGCAATAATTTGGCCACCTCATGCGACGAGTTGACTCACTGGAAAAGACTCTGATGCTGGGAAAGGTTGGGGGCGGGAGGAGAAAGGGACGACAGAGAATGAGATGGACATCACCGACTCTATGGACATGAGTTTGAGTGAACTCCGGGAGTTGGTGATGGACGGGGAGGCCTGGCATGCTGTGATTCCTTGGGTCTCAGAGAGTCGGACATGACTGAGCGACTGAACTAACTAACTAACTAACATGAGTTTGAGTGAACTCCGGGAGTTGGTGATGGACAGGGAGGCCTGGCATGCTGTGATTCATGGGGTCGCAAAGAGTTGGACACGACTGAGGGACTGAACTGAACTGAACTGAACCCAGAAGAAGCCCATGGACAGAGGAGCCTGGAGGGCTACAGTCCATGAGATCACAAGAGTTTGACACGACTTAGCAACTAAACCACCACCCAGAAAAAACAACGGTTTTACATCTACCAAATTATGCACGAAATCTAACATCTGCTAGAGGCTTTCAAGGTGCAGAATAAGTTAATGTGTTAACATATACAGTAACTTTAAAATGTCTAAATACTGTTAAGTATTGCTGATTAATTTTTAAAGATTTAGCTTGGCATTTTCTTGTTTTATTTGATCATGCTTTCTATCTAGCTTTTTAGTTCAGTTCAGTTCAGTTCAGTCGCTCAGTCGTGTCCGACTCTCCGCAACCCCATGAATCACAGCACGCCAGGCCTCCCTGTCCATCACCAACTCCCGGAGTTCACTCAAACTCATGTCCATCGAGTCGGTGATGCCTACAAGCCATCTCATTCTCTGTCGTCCCTGTCTCCTCCCACCCCCAATCCCTCCTAGCATCAGACTCTTTTCCAGTGAGTCAACCCGTCGCATGAGGTGGCCAAAGTATTGCAGTTTCAGCTTTAGCATCAGTCCTTCCAATGAACACCCAGGACCCCACTCTAAAAAAATCTCTGCTATTTTTGCTATGTAATTTGCACTGTCAATGCAATCCCATCTCCCATTCTCATAGTGTTGTCTTTATCATCTTCAAGTACCAGAAATAAACATTTAATATTTGCAAACAGAAAACTCTGTGTTTCTACATGCATGAGACATGATACACTTGGAGAAATGACTATCAACTGAATTCATATATGGGGAAATGAAAGATGTCAATTTTAAAATAATTTCTTTCACTTCTTTAAGAACAGCTTCTGTGAAGAGCTTCTGTGACCTTTCTTCATCTGTATAACAGGGATGCTAAACTATATAACCTAAGATCTAATTCAGTTCCATTCAGGTCAGTTGCTCAGTGATGTCCGACTCTCTGCGACCACATGAATTGCAGCACGCCAGGCCTCCCTGTCCATCACCAACTCCCGGAGTTCACTCAAATTCATTTCCATCGAGTCGGTGATGTCATCCAGCCATCTCATCCACTGTTGTCCCCTTCTCCTCCTGCCCCCAATCCCTCCCAGCATCAGAGTCTTTTCCAAAGAGTCAACTCTTCACATGAGTTGGCCAAAGTATTGGAGTTTCAGCTTTAGCATCAGTCCTTCCAATGAACACCCCAGACTGATCTCCTTTAGAATGGAATGGTTGGATCTCCTTGCAGTCCAAGGAACTCTCAAGAGTCTTCTCCAACACCACAGTTCAAAAGCATCAATTCTTTTCAGCGCTCTGCTTTCTTCACAGTCCAACTCTCACATCTATACATGACCACTGGAAACACCACAGCCTTGACGGACCTTTGTTGGCAAAGTAATGTCTCTGCTTTTTAATATGCTATCTAGGTTGGTCATAACTTTCCTTCCAAGGAGTAAGCGTCTTTTAATTTCATGGCTGCAATCAGCATCTGCAGTGATTTTAGAGCCCAAAAAAATAAAGTCTGGCACTGTTTCCACTGTTTCCCCGTCAATTTCCCATGAAGTGATGGGACCAGATGCCATGATCTTAGTTTTCTGAATGTTGAGCTTTAAGCCAACTTTTTCACTCTCCTCTTTCACTTTCATCAAGAGGCTCTTTAGTTCCTCTTCTCTTTCTGCCATAAGGGTGATGTCATCTGCATATCTGAGGTTATTGATATTTCTCCCAGCAATCTTTTTTTTTTGGTAATTAATTTATTTTTTATTGGAGGCAAATTATTTTACAATATTATATTGGTTGGTTTTGCCATACATTGACATGAATTCGCCCCAGGTTTACATAAGTTCCCCCTCCTGAACCCCCCTCCCACCTCCTTCCTCCCTTTACCCTCCCTCTGGGTCATCCCTGCATGCCAGCCCCGAGCATCCTATAACATGCATTGACCCTGAACAAGTGACTCGTTTCACATATGACAACATACGTGTTTCAATGCCATTCTCCCAAATCATCCCACCCTCACCCTCTCCCACAGAGTCCCAAAGACTGTTCTATACATCTGTGTCTCTTTTGCTGTCTCGTATACAGGGTTATCATTTGCATCTTTCTAAATTCCATATATATGTGTTAGTATACTGTATTGGTGTTTTTCTTTCTGGCTTACTTCACTCTGTATAATAGGCTCCAGTTTCATCCACCTCATTAGAACTGATTCAAATGTATTCTTTTTAATGGCTGAATAATACTCCATTGTGTATATGTACCAAAGCTTTCTTATCCATTCGTCTGCAGATGGACATCTAGGTTGCTTCCATGTCCTGGCTATTATAAACAGTGCTGCAATGAACATTGGAGTACATGTGTCTCTTTCAATTCTGGTTTCCTTGCTGTGTATGCCCAGGAGTGCGATTGCTGGATCATATGGCAGTTCTATTTCCAATTTTTTGAGGAATCTCCACACTGTTCTCCATAGTGGCTGTACTAGTTTGCATTCCCACCAACAGTGTAAGAGGGTTCCTTTCTCTCCACATCCTCTCCAGCATTTATTGCATGTAGACTTTTGGATAGCAGCCATTCTGACTGGTGTGAAATGGTATCTCATTGTGGTTTTGATTTGCATCTCTCTGATGATGAGGGATGTTGAGCATTTTTTCATGTGTTTGTTAGCCATCTTTATGTCTTCTTTGGAGAAATGTCTGTTTAGTTCTTTGGCCCATTTTTTGATTGGGTCATTTATTTTTCTGGAATTGAGCTGCAGGAGCTGCTTGTATATTTTGGAGATTAATCCTTTATCAGTTGCTTCATTTGCTATTATTTTCTCCCATTCTGAAGGCTGTCTTTTCACCTTACTTATAGTTTCCTTTGCTGTGCAGAAGCTTTTGATTTTAATTAGGTCCCATTTGTTTATTTTTGCTTTTATTTCCAATATATTGGGAGGTGGGTCATGGAGGATCCTGCTGTGATTTATGTCGGAGAGTGTTTTGCCTACGTTCTCCTCTAGGAGTTTTATAGTTTCTGGTCTTACATTTAGCTCTCTAATCCATTTTGAGTTTATTTTGGTGTATGGTGTTAGGAAGTGTTCTAGTTTCATTCTTTTACAAGTGGCTGACCAGTTTTCCCAGCACCACTTGTTAAAGAGACTGTCTTTTCTCCATTTTATATTCTTGCCTCCTTTGTCAAAGATGAGGTGTCCATAGGTGCGTGGATTTATCTCTGGGCTTTCTATTTTGTTCCATTGATCTATATTTCTGTCTTTATGCCAGTACCATACTGTCTTGATGACTGTGGCTTTGTAGTAGAGCCTGAAGTCCGGCAGGTTAATTCCCCCAGTTCCATTTTTCTTCCTCAAGATTGCTTTGGCTATTCTAGGTTTTTTGTATTTCCATACAAATTGTGAGATTATTTGTTCTAGTTCTGTGAAAAATATCGTTGGTAGCTTGATAGGGATTGCATTGAATGTATAAATTACTTTGGGTAGTATACTCATTTTTACAATATTTATTCTTCCAATCCATGAACATGGTATATTTCTCCATCTATTAGTGTCCTCTTTGATTGCTTTCAGTAGTGTTTTATAGTTTTCTATGTACAAGTCTTTTGTTTCCTTAGGTAGATATATTCCTAAGTATTTAATTCTTTTTGTTGCAACAGTGAATGGAATAGTTTCCTTAATTTCTCTTTCTATTTTCTCATTATTAGTGTATAGGAATGCAAGGGATTTCTGTGTGTTGATTTTATATCCTGCAACGTTACTGTAATCATTGATTAGCTCTAATAGTTTTCTGGTAGAGTCTCTAGGGTTTTCTGTGTAGAGGATCATGTCATCAGTGAACAGGGAAAGTTTTCCTTCTTCTTTTCCAATTTGTATTCCTTTTATGTCTTTTTCTGCTCTGATTGCTGTAGCCAAAACTTCCAGAACTATGTTGAATAGTAGTGGTGAGAGTGGGCACCCTTATCTTGTTCCTGACTTTAGGGGAAATGCTTTCAGTTTTTCACCACTGAGGATAATGTTTGCTGTGGGTTTGTCATATATAGCTTTTATTATGTTGAGGTATGTCCCCTCTATTCCCACTTTCTGGAGGGTTTTTATCATAAATGGATGTTGAATTTTGTCGAAGGCTTTCTCTGCATCTATTGAGATAATCTTATGATTTTTATTTTTCAGTTTGTTAATGTGGTGTATTACGTTGACTGATTTGCGGATATTGAAGAATCCTTGCATTCCTGGGATAAAGCCCACTTGGTCATGATGTATGATCTTCTTAATATGCTGTTGGATTCTGATTGCTAGAATTTTGTTAAGGATTTTTGCATCTATGTTCATCAGTGATATTGGCCTGTAGTTTTCTTTTTTTGTGGGGTCTTTACCAGGTTTTGGGATTAGGGTGATGGTGGCCTCATAGAATGAGTTTGGAAGTTTCCCTTCCTCAGCAATTTTCTGGAAGAGTTTGAGTAGAATAGGTGTTAGCTCTTCTCTAAATTTTTGGTAGAATTCAGCTGTGAAGCCGTCTGGACCTGGGCTTTTGTTTGCTGGGAGATTTTTGATTACAGTTTCAATTTCCGTGCTTGTGATGGGTCTGTTCAGATTTTCTATTTCTTCCTGGTTCAGTTTTGGAAAGTTGTATTTTTCTAGGAATTTGTCCATTTCTTCCAGGTTATTCATTTTATTGCCGTATAATTCCTGATAGTATTCTCTAATAATCCTTTGTATTTCTGTGTTGTCAGTTGTGATCTCTCCATTTTCATTTCTAATTTTATTGATTTGGTTCTTCTCCCTTTGTTTCTTGATGAGTCTGGCTAGTGGTTTGTCAATTTTATTTACCTTCTCAAAGAACCAGCTTTTGGCTTTGTTGATTTTTGCTATAGTCTCTTTTGTTTCTTTTGCATTTATCTCTGCCCTAATTTTTACAATTTCTTTCCTTCTACTGACCCTAGGGTTCTTCATTTCTTCCTTTTCTAGTTGCTTTAGATGTAGAGTTAGGTTATTTAGTTGACTTTTTTCTTGTTTCTTGAGGTGTGCCTGTATTGCTATGAACTTCCCCCTTAGCACTGCTTTTACAGTGTCCCAGAGGTTTTGGGTTGTTGTGTTTTCATTTTCAGTCATTTCTATGCATATTTTGATTTCTCTTTTGATTTCTTCTATGATTTGTTCGTTGTTCAGCCTCCATATGTTGGCATGTTTAATAGTTTTTTCCCATAATTGAGATCTAATCTTACTGCATTGTGGTCAGAAAAGATGCATGGAATGATTTCAACTTTTTTGAATTTACCAAGGCTAGATTTATGGCCCAGGATGTGATCTATCCTGGAAAAGGTTCCATGTGCACTTGAGAAAAAGGTGAAATTCATTATTTTGGGGTGAAATGTCCTATAGATATTAATTAGGTCTAACTGGTCTATTGTATCATTTAAAGATTGTGTTTCCTTGTTAATTTTCTGTTTAGTTGATCTATCCATAGATGTAAGTGGGGTATTAAAATCTCCCACTATTATTGCATTATTGTTTATTTCCCCTTTCATACTTGTTAGTAATTGTCTTACATATTGCGGTGCTCCTATGTTGGGTGCATAAATATTTATAATTGTTATATCTTCATCTTGGATTGATCCTTTGATCATTATGTAGTTTCCTTCTTTGTCTCTTTTCACAGCCTTTGTTTTAAAGTCTATTTTATCTGATATGAGTATTGCTACTCCTGCTTTCTTTTGGTCTCTATTTGCATGGAATATCTTTTTCCAGCCCTTCACTTTCAGTCTGTATGTGTCCCTTGTTTTGAGGTGGGTCTCTTGCAGACAACATATATGGGGGTCTTGTTTTTGTATCCATTCAGCCAGCCTTTGTCTTTTGGTTGGGGCATTCAACCCATTTACGTTTAAGGTAATTATTGATAAGTACGATCCCGTAGCCATTTTCTTTATTGCTTTGGGTTTGAGTTTATACACCCTTTCTGTGTTTCCTGTCTAGAAAAGATCCTTTAGCATTTGTTGGAGAGCTGGTTTGGTAATGCTGAATTCTCTCAGCTTTTGCTTGTCTGTAAAGCTTTTGATTTCTCCTTCATATTTGAATGAGATCCTTGCTGGGTACAGTAGTTTGGGCTGTAGGTTATTTTCTTTCATCACTTTAAGTATTTCTTGCCATTCCCTCCTGGCCTGAAGAGTTTCTGTTGAAAGATCAGCTGTTATCCTTATGGGAATCCCCTTGTGTGTTATTTGCTGTTTTTCCCTTGCTGCTTTTAATATTTGTTCTTTGTGTTTGATCTTTGTTAATTTGATTAATATGTGTCTTGGAGTATTTCGCCTTGGGTTTATCCTGTTGGGGACTCTCTGGGTTTCTTGGACTTGGGTGATTATTTCTTTCCCTATTTTAGGGAAGTTTTCAACTATTATCTCCTCAAGTATTCTTTCATGGTCTTTCTTTTTGTCTTCTTCTTCTGGGATTCCTATGATTCGAATGTTGGAGCGTTTAACCTTGTCCCAGAGGTCTCTAATATTGTTCTCATTTCTTTTAATTTGTTTTTCTTTTTTCCTGTCTGTTTCATTTATTTCTACAATTCTATCTTCTAGCTCACTTATCCTGTCTTCTGCCTCTGTTATTCTACTGTTTGTTCCCTCCAGAGTGTTTCTGATCTCATCTATTGTATTATTCATTGTATATTGACTCTTTTTTATTTCCTCTAAGTCCTTATTAAACCTTTCTTCCATCTTCTCAATCCTTTTCTCCAGGTTATTTATCTGTAACTCCATTTTGCTTTCAAGATTTTGAATCATTTTCACCACCAAAATTCGAAACTCTTTTTCATGTAGATTCCCTATATCTTCCTCTTTTGTTTGTGTTGGTGGGCATTTATCTTGTTCCTTTACTTGCTGGGTATTTCTCTGCTTCTTCATCTTGCTTATAATGCTTTGCTTGGGGTGGCCTTTCCCTCTTCTGGCCATTTGTGGAGTTCTCTTTATTATGTAGTTTCCTTGCTGTGTGTGGGGTTGGACAGGTGACTTGTCAATGTTCCCTGGTTATGGAAGCCTGTGTCGGTGTTCTGTTGGGTGGAGCTGGATTTGTTCTCTCTGGAGTGCAATGAAGTGTCCAGTAATGAGTTATGAGATGTCAGTGGGTTTGGAGTGACTTTGGGCAGCCTGTATATTGAAGCTCAGGGCTAGTTTCCTGTGTTACTGGAGAATTTGCGTGGTATGTCTTGCTCTGGAACTTGTTGACCCTTGGGTTTAGTGTAGGTATGGAGACGTTTGATGAGCTCCTATCGATTAATGTTCCCTGGAGTCAGGAGTTCTCTGGTGTTCTCAGGATTCAGGCTTAAGCCTCTTGCCTCTGGTTTTTGGTCTTATTCTTGGAGTAGTCTCTAGACGTCTCTATCTGTCATTTCCAAGGTGGTTCCCTCTGTTTTAGCTTCCGTTTGCTGGTCTCTTCAGTGTCTAATTTCCGCCCTGATACTAGGGGGTGGGTGGACACTTTTTAAGGCTCAGTTGTTCAGTCCTGTTCTGGGAAGGGAGGAACGCTGTAGACGAATATCTCTGGCGTCTGTGGGGAGTGCTCGCAGCGTCTCGGCCACACTGGGTTTGCCCCCGCTCACAGCACATATGCTGTCCCAGTCTACACCGCGCAGGCTCTAGGTTGCTCTGCCGGGAACTGTCCGAGGCCGGCGCTGGGTTGTATGCACTTCCCAGGTCTGAGCGGCTCAAGTTCAGGTTCTCAGGTACTCCACAAAGGCGCAGACTTGGTTGGGCCTGCGTTTTGTGCCTTCCCCGGTCCAAGCAGTTCAGGGGACCAGGTGTTTGGCGAGCGCGGTCTCTGCGACTTATCTCTTCCCCAGTCCCCGCCACTCAGTTTTCTGGGTGTACTACCGGTGCACCTTCTCAGGGGGATATCGACCGGCCCGAGCCCAAGAAGTCCTGATTAGCAACAAGCCTGTGTGCAGTTTGTATCAGATGCCATTCTGGGGCCGCGGTTGCCCGCTCCGGCTCTGGCTGCGCTCCCTGCCTGTCTCGGCGGGGGATGGGGGATGGGCCGGCCGCAGCCAGCTCACTCTGCTCAGCCCTTTATTCTGTGAGCGGGGCTGGCTGAATCTTAGGTTAGAGCTTTCCGCCTTTTCGTGGGGAAGCTATCCCACAGTCTGCTTTGCTCTCCCCAGTTCTCTCAGATTGTTCTCGCGGCATTCAAGCCCAGTCCTCTCTCTAAGCAGTTCAGCCGGCTCCTCCCTGCCCAGCCCCCGCTTGCTAATGGCGTATGCAGGCGTCTGCGCTGCTTCTCCGCTGGGAGTTACCGTTTGGCGTTTGGCGGGTAATCTTTCGAAGACAATGGGCTGCTTTTCTGGGTGCCTGACGTCCTCTGCCAGCATTCAGAAGTTGTTTTGTGGACTTTACTCGCGTTCAAATGTTCTTTTGATGAATTTGTGGGGGAGAGAGTGGTCTCGCCGTCCTATTCCTCCGCCATCTTGTTCCTTTTGTTGCAGGTGTGGATCCTCAGACAAGTTCCTTCATCTCTGCTGGACTCATTTTATCTGTCGGCGGGCTGCCCGGGAGCCCGCGGCGCGCCGCCCGCCAGCTGTGCCCTCGGCCTCTGCCGCCCTCTCCCAGCAATCTTGATTCCAGTTTGTGCTTCTTCCAGACCAGCATTCATCAAGATGTACTCTGCATATAAGTTAAATAAGCAGGGTGACAATATACAGCCTTGACGTACTCCTTTTCCTATTTGGAACCAGTCTGTTGTTCCATGTCCAGTTCTAACTGTTGCTTCCTGACCTGCATATAGGTTTCTCAAGAGGCAGGTCAGGTGGTCTGGTATTCCCATCTCTTTCAGAATTTCCTACAGGTTATTGTGATCCCCACAGTCAAAGGCTTTGGCATAGTCAATGAAGCAGAAATAGATGTTTTTCTGGAACCCTCTTGCTTTTTCCATGATCCAGTGGATGTTGGCAGTTTGATCTCTGGTTCCTCTGCCTTTTCTAAAACCAGCTTGAACATCTGGAAGTTCACAGTTCACGTATTGCTGAAGCCTGGCTTGGAGAATTTTGAGCATGACTTTACTAGCGTGTGAGATGAGTGCAATTGTGCGGTAGTTTGAGCATTCTTTGGCACTGCCTTTCTTTGGGATTGGAATGAAAACTGACCTTTTCCAGTCCCATGGCCACTGCTGAGTTTTCCAAATTTGCTGGCATATTGAATGCAGCACTTTCACGGTATCATCTTTCAGGATTGGAAATAGCTCAACTGGAATTCCATCACCTCCACTAGCTTTGTTCGTAGTGATGCTTTTTCTAAGGCCAACTTGACTTCACATTCCAGGATGTCTGGCTCTAGGTGAGTGATCACACCATCGTGATTAATGGGTTGTGAAGATCTTTTTTGTACAGTTCTTCTGTGTATTCTTGCCACCTCTTCTTAATATCTTCTGCTTCTGTTGCTGCTGCTGCTGCTGCTAAGTCACTTCAGTCGTGTCCGACTCTGTGTGACCCCATAGACGGAAGCCCACCAGGCTCCCCCTTCCCTGGGATTCTCCAGGCAAGAACACTGGAGTGGGTTGCCATTTCCTTCTCCAATGTGTGAAAGTGAAAAGTGAAAGTAAAGTCGCTCAGTCGTGTCTGACCCTTAGCGACCCCACGGACTGCAGCCTACCAGGCTCTTCCATCCATGGGATTTTCTAGGCAAGAGTACTGGAGTGGCTTGCCATTGCCTTCTCCGTCTGCTTCTGTTAGGTCCACACAATTTCTATCCTTTATCGAGCCCATCTTTGCATGAAATGTTCCCTTGGTATTTCTAATTTTCTTGAAGAGATCTGTAGTCTTTCCCATTCTGTTGTTTTCCTCTATTTCTTTGCATTGATCACTGAGGAAGGCTTTCTTATCTCTCCTTGCTCTTCTTTGGAACTCTGCATTCAAATGCTTATATCTTTCCTTTTCTCCTTTGCTTTTTGCTTTTCTTCTTTTCACAGCTATTTGTAAGGCCTCCCCAGATAGCCATCTTGCTTTTTTGCATTTCTTTTCCATGGGGATGGTCTTGATCCCTGTCTCCTATACAATGTCATGAACCTCTGTCCATAGTTCATCAGGCAGTCTATCTATCAGATCTAATCCCTTAAATCTATTTCTCACTTCCACTGTATAATCATAAGGGATTTGATTTAGGTCATATGTGAAAGGTCTAGTGGTTTTCCCTACTTCAATTTAAGATCTAATTAGGAAATTAAAATAGCCACTTCAATGTCTATACCATGATATATCATGTTAATATAATCAGATAACAATATGGTCCAACAATTTGTTAGGCAGCAAATGCGTCTCTTCTTATATGCTGCTTTACTAAATTCAGGTTTTTAATAAACATTCATTTGCAAAAGTTCCATAAAGATGTAATTATGAGATTTTCCCATTATGGTGGCAGGTCTGCAGAGGAATGAAGTGATATTCTCTAATTATAAGATTATAACACATGTGAGGTGAGAGACGTTATGGTAAGCCTAACAAGTTACTATAAAGTATTCAGAATTTTAAAGACGAAATAAGTTGGACATTCTATGATTGCAACTAATACACATAATTGCTCTTGTTTCCCTTAGATTTTTGAACTGTTTCCTTTGTGTAGTTAGAACTGGGGTAAAAACTGACAATAAATCAGGATTATCCCATATACTGGAACATTCAGGGCTTCCCAGGTGGCTCATCAGTAAAGAATCCACCTGTCAACATGGAAACTGCAGGGATGTGGGTTTGATCCCTGGGTCAAGAAGACCCCCTGGAGGAGGAAATGGCAACTCACTCCAGTATTTTTGCCTGGACAATCCCATGGACAGAGGAACCTGGCAGGCTATAGTCAGTGGGGTTGAAAGAGTTGGACACAACTGAGCAACTGAGCCCAGAGCAGACACAAACACTTAGTAAGCAAAATATTATATATTACTATCATAAAATTATATAAAATCAATTATAGTATTGGGTTATAGATTCTTATGATGAAATATTTATTTTGCTAAGCAATACTAGCAATATAGGAAAGTTAACTAAACAGGAAAAACTAAACCACCCCCTCCCTTTGTCAAGAGTACACACAGGAATGATGGTAAAAGACTCTTTATTCTATAATGTTTGGATTTCAGTGATGCCTACCTCTGAAGATAATCTTGAGTGGCACACATGACACTGTATGAATCTAAAGTGAGTTTGATGCCACATTTTTAAATACAGTAAGATATTGCATTTCACTGTCAGTCCGTGTTTCTAGAGAATTTCAGAATCATTCAAGAGTTCTAAAGAATCAGATCCTGTCTTCTTATTTGTGAATATGAGTTATTTAAAAATAAAAAGAACAGGGAGAGGACAAGAAAACTTAAGAAAAATGATAGTATTATCTGCTCACAGAAATCTAAATAGCTTTCAGTTAGAAACCCTAGTAATTTACTTCATGAGTTTAATAATGAATAGTCAAGAAGTTTTCAGTCTTGATGTGTCAGACCTCTGGGCTACCATAACAAATTACCACACACTGGTGGCTTAAACAATTCGTTTTCTCACAGAAGTCCAGGAGCAAGGCACTGGCAATTTGTGATTTCTGGTGAGACCTCTTTGTTTGACTTGCTGAGAGTCACCTTCTCCTTGTATCCTCACATGGCCTTTCCTCTGGGCTTGTGTCTGCAGGGAGTTAACGAGCTGTGGTGTCTCTTCCTGTAAAGACACAGTCCTGCTGGACTAGAGTCTTACCCTTGTGACCTCACTTACCCATAATCACTCTTTAAAGGCCGTATCTCTAAGTACAGTCACATTGAGAGTTAGGCTTTTTTTCTTTGGGGCCACACCGTGTGGTTTGTGGGATCTTATGTCCCTGAACCTGTGCCCTCTTTAGTGGAAGCTCGGAGTCTTAACCACTGGACCACCAGGGAAGGCCCCGAGGGTTGAGCTTTTAACCTAAGAATTTTGTAGGGACATGATTTAGTTTTTAATATCTGGTATCCACTGGAAATCCCTCAAAATATTGATCTCTCTACTTAAGGCCAAGCTAGCAATAATTGACATGAGATACCTATTAATTGTGACAATCACAGGAAGTTTATTCTCAGTTAGAAGAAACATCTCAGTATTCTCACATTATGACTTTTATCCTTTACCCCCAGAAGAATAATACAGAGGCATTACAACACAATCTAGAGGAAATACATTTTAATACATTTTTCCTATTGCTTAGCAGTATTCCATTGTATAAACAGATCATAATTAGTTTATTAAACTGTTGTTGGTCATTTGAATTGTTTCTGCTATTAATATATGTGTTTGTAAGTATTTGTGTGGACAGGTTTCCATTCAGTTGGTTAATTCTGTTTCCATTCTCTTGATTAATTACTTAGAAATAGAAATACTAAGTCACAGGATATGTATATTTTACTTTATAAGAAGCTGCCAAAACTTTTTTCAAAGTGGCTCTATCATCAGTAATATTCCAAAAGGATGGTCTATATCCTTGTTGACATTTGGTTGTCATCTTTTAAATTTTAGCAATTTGGGGATATGAATGTTATTTCATTGTGTTTTTCATTTGCATTTTCCTGATGACTAAAGAAATTGATCACTTTTCATATGTTTCTCGTATTTTTTAGTTATAGAATTTCCATTTGGTTCTTTTATATCATTTCACATCTCTGCTGAGATTTGCTTATCTATTCACTCATTTTGATCACCTGTTTCCTAAACCACGAATTTCTTTAAAGTACTTGAAAGCTAATTTTAACGTCCAGATCAACTTGGGATCTCTTTCTATTGATTCCTTTTTCATTTGACTAGGGATTATACCCTTTGTTTCTTGGTGTGTCTATTCCTTTTTGATTGCACACTGGATACTGTGGGTGATACATTGTAAAGACTCTAGATTTCACTATATTTCTCTGAGAACCGTTAATTTTTGTGTGACTAGGCAATTAAGTAACTGGCTTATATGCATGAATTTGTAGAGGCTTGATTTGAAAGAAGCCAGACACAAAGGTACATTTACAGTATGATTCCTTTTATAAGAAGCTGAAGGACAGGAAAAATATTCATAAGGTGACACATCAAAGGAATGTGAGCACATTCAGACATCAGTTGTATATGGGAAGTGAAGACTGACCGGAAGGGGCACAATGTAATTTCTTTGAATGATAAAAACATTCCGTACTTTATTTGAATTGATGTTTACATGGCTGCATCCATCTATTGTAACTCACCAAAGTATATGTATATTTTTCTCAATAAAAATGGGTGTCAGAAAGTATCTGGAAGCTACGTGTTCACTTGCAAAATTTAAAGTCCTCAACACCATTAGAGAACATGGACCTGTTGCATCTGATTATTGTCTATGAATAATTATCACTGAATATAGTTTTCCATGCATTAAATAGAAATAGTAAATATAGAAAGCAATGACAGAAAAAAAAGGAACAAGAAATTTTCCAGTCTTACAAAACAATGCTTACTTGGGAAAGGGAAACTCCAGATATTTTTTGTTCCTTGTTCAGATTCTTTTTGCCTTCATGATTCAAATTTACATTCTAAGTGGGAGAGATTCAAATCATTCCAGTCCTCTGGAGTGGATTCTGTGTCTAGCTAAGGAGAATAATTCATTAAAATATGGTGCTTTATCTTGCATATTTGTTTTATCCTAAAATATTTTAAGTTAAAAAGCAAGTAGTTAAAAAAAAAAAAAGCAAATATTGACATATTGAAAGCAAACTCACACTCTGATAGAAAAAAAATGCCACTAGAGGTATATCGTCGGGAAAAAAAAAAAAAAGCAATAAGGAATATTCATCCTAAAGCAATGGTTCTTAATTCCTGCTGTACATTATAATACTAATTTAAAATACTAAATACCAAGGCTTAAGACTCATTGATTGAGGCAGAATCCTTGAGTTATTAGTCTCACTGAAATAAAAACTTCATGAGGGAAAAGTTGTTTTTTCTTGTTTTCTTTTTCTTTTTTTCTTTTCATTCTTATATCCCCAGAGCTTAGAACAGTGCCTGGTACTATTATGCTCTCAATATTTGATGTATGGATACACTAGTTATTATAAACTAAGGACAATCTTGGTATTGTTCATAATGGCAGGATTCTTCTAGATGATATAGCACACATAAATGTAAAGCAGTTATTTTATTTAAAAATATCTGGTGATTTGTACTCATTTTAGCTAAAAATTACTAAGCATTTACTGAGCATTTCCTATGTGTCAGGAATTATGCTTAGAGTAAGGTATACAAATGTGAATAAGGCATAGTCCTGCATTTGAGAAATTCCCAGTCTTTTGGGATTAGTGGTAAAGAGAAAGTCTAGCACAATAATGTTCATCCATTTATTCATTAATTCAATACACTGGTTAAGCACTTACTATGTGTCATGGATATATGTGCCAGGATATGCTGTGGCAAACAAGGCAAATATGATAATTCTCTTCCCACTTACTGAAAGAGAAAGATAATAAACAGGGGGAAACACATACTTGGTGATAAATATCATGAAGAAAATGATAATAATACTGCAATAGGGAATTTGGTCAGGTAAAAGGCACTGTTTTGTACTTGATGGTCAGGAAATACTTTTCTAGGGAGAAGCTTTAATGATGAGAAGCCAAAAATTCAAAATGCATAGAGAATTTCTAGCAGAGGAAATATGTTCAAAATACTTGAGGTTGGAAACAGTTTGACATGTTCGAGGGCCTGAAAGAATCCAATGGCTAGAGCATAAATGGAAAGTAGAACAAGTCAAAAGTGAAATAATAGATGTAGTTATTAAATTCACAGCCTGGTAGGTCATGGTAGAAAGTTTGAATTTTATTCTAAGGGCAATAGGAATCTATAAAATGGTTTTAAACAATAAATGGCATGATACAACTTACATGTTTAAAAGATTAAAAGAATTTCTTTTTCCAAATGTAAAATAGATTGGAAGGTAGACAAAAATAGAGGCTTCTTGAAGATTAGTTAGGAACTTTTTACAGAAGTCCAAGTGAGAAATTATAAAGGCAGTGAATTAGAGAGGTTCCAGGGCAGATGGATAAAAGTGAGCTTCTCTGAATATATCTGAAGAGAAGTTTGACAGGAACTGGTGAGAAATTAAAATGTGAGCAAGCAAAAGGGAAGAATCAATAATGACCAAAGGTTTCAGATTTACAAGAATGGGAGGATTGAGGAAATAACTATATAAATGGGGAAGAATAGATCAACTCCAACATTTAAAGCTTAGGTAGAAAGGAACCAAGGGGGAATGAGGAGTAACTGGAGAGGGAACAGAGAGTTCTACAGCATGAGGTATCTCAGAATCTAAAAGTCTCCCTAAAAGAAGAGTGTATTTCAAGAGAGAAGTGATTACGTGTGTTCAATGGGGCTAAGAGCAGAGAAGTAGCCACTGGATATTATAAAACAAAAGTTGTTGGTGATCTTGACTAAAGCAATTTCAGTAGAATTATTGAAACAAAATTCAGATGAAAAAGCTGTTGTGCTCAGTTGTGTGCGACCACATGGACTGTTGCCCACTAGGTTCCTCTGTCCATTGAATTTTCCAGGCAAGAAGACTGGAGTGGGTTGCCATTTCCTATTCCAGGGGATCTTCCCAACCCAGGGATCAAACCTGCATCTCTGTGTCTCCTGCCTTGGCAGGTGGATTCCTTATCACTGTGCCACCAGGAAAGCCCTGAAGAGTAAATAGGAAGTAAGGCAATGAAGGGGCTTCCCTGGTCACCCAACGGGCTTCCCCTGGCTCAGATGGTAAAGAATCTGCCTGCAATGCTGGAGACCCGGGTTCAATATCTGGGTTGGGAAGATCCCCTGGAGAAGGGAATGGCTGACCACTCTGGTATTCTTGCCTGGGAAATCCCATAGAGAGAGGAGTCCAGTGGGTTACAGTCCACAGGGTCCCAAGGAATTAGACATGACAGAGTGACTAACACTAACTAGCTAAGGCAATAAAAGAAGCAGGAGTCAATAACATTTTCAAGAAGTTTAGTTTTGAAGGGAAGCAGAAAAATGGAATGAACTTTCCAACTTTCGTTGGAGGAAACTATTGAATAAGAGGAGATATGAGAGCATATTTGAACAGTGATGGGGATATCCTAGTTCAGACGAAGAGATTGACAGTTCAGAGAAAGAGTGAGTATTAAAGGGGAAGTCTGAGAAGGGAGCCTGGTAACTGAGGAAGTCCTTGAGAGAATGATGGCCTGTGGAATCTAAGTTGGACAAGGAAGGGAGTGAGGAGAGTAGGACATTGCAGTATGATAAAGCTAAACAGAAGGTGAAAAACAGAAGATTACTCCAAGATTTCTAGCTTGGGCAATAGAGTAAATATGATTGCTGATAACTGAGACAAAAAAAAAAGTCTAACAATAACAACAACAAAAAACAGATTTTGAAAGGGCGATATGAAACCTGAAGAGTTATAGTTAATCCAATGATACATCCAAAATTCAAGAAAGGGTTGAAAAATCAGTATTTGAGAGACACAAAGACAGTATTTGAAACATCAGAACTGCATGATATCACTCAGGAAGATCATGTAAATTGAGAAAAGATAGCGGTTCCTTTGGAAAACTCCAGCAGAAGAGATGAAACAAGGAGAAGAATAAAGAGGAGGCAGAAACATAATGGAAAAATAAGACATAACTGTGTCTGAGAAGTCAAGAAAGAGCTTTACAGGAAAGAAAAATGATCAACAACGTCAAATTCTGCTGGAAGGAGAAATAGGCTGAGAGCTGAAAAGAGACTAATGTATTTGGTGATCACATGATTGCTAACCTCTCTCAGAGCAATTTCAGTAGACTGGTGGGGGTGGAATCCAGATTGCAGTGGGTTGAGAAGTGACTGAGAGAAGAGGAAGTGGAAGCAGTGCTTATGACCTGCTCTTTCCAAAAGTCATCTATAAACTAAAATATATATCAGTATAGAATGATTTATTCTACTAATACTTATTTTATCACTATACTGGGTTGAATGAAAACTAAATAATTGACAAAGGTACAATTGAACCATGAACTCCTTCCTCCCAAATATCTAGAGATCACTTCATCTTTAAATAAATTAATTCTGTGGCCTTTTAGAGCGGTAGATCCAATGATATTATATCTCATCTTTATTTTTACTGGTTTTCATGCCATCCTCTTTAATGATTTCTCCCATCATCATTCCTTTTTACTCCATCTCAGCTCTCAGACACATGACCTTTTTGTCGATCTCATTAAAGCTTGTGCTCATTTTCTCAAGCTTCCTATCAATCGGGGTAATTGCTTCCTACACAAAACCCAGTCTCCTATTAACTGGCTCATTACCTTGAGTTAAAGGTTCAAAAACTTCTTCAAACTGAAATCACTGTAGTGTCCTGAAAAGAAACTACTTTTGAAGATTCTGACACATCTATAAGCCAAGACATTTTTTTGGACTGAATTCATTGTTTTATAGATCCAACTTATTCCTTGTCAAGTTCTTATATTCACTGGTTTTCCTTCCTCAAAGGAAGGAAAAAAATGTACGTTAAAAAATGTAACGGTACATTTTTTACTCTCCAAGTCATAACAGTTACAAACATATGGAGTAGTAGAGAACAGACGGTAAAGCGTCTGCCTACAATGCAGGAGACCCGGGTTTGATCCCTGGGTCAGGAAGATCTCCTGGAGAAGGAAATGGCAACCCACTCCAGTATTCTTGCCTGGAAAATCCCATGGATGGAGGAGCCTGATTACAGCCTACAGGCTACAGTCCATGGGGTCTCAAAGAGTCAGACACGAATGAGCGACTTCACTACTACTAGTAGAGGACAAAGTCAGTACAGCTCTGCCTGAGTGTACCTTTGCCTGTGGTTCAGAAAAAGGTATCCTATTAAAATTCCTCTGTCTGGTTGAAGACAACTGGGTTAATAAACATTTCTCTTCATTATTTGCAGGCTAACTAGTTTTATATTTGCATTTTCTAGGCTTACCTCACTGATGCTGAACATCCTAATAACCATTGCTTCTTTGGATCAGTGAGAAAGACCAAGAGACATGAAGTTAAAAAAGAAAGATTGAAAAAAAATGTAATAAAATAAATGATCCAAACTGGTTATATCTAATAAGTAATTAAAAATATCCTTTAGTAGTACAAGTAAACATCTCATCAAATAGAATTTTTTACACAGCATCTATGTAAGTTCAAGACTACATCACTTTGAGCAGAATAATATCTCCTAGAAAGAACTAAGAACTAAAATGCCCCAGTATTCAGCTGCCCTTGCTATCAAATCTTTATTTAGTATATATCATATGGTGGGCATTGTGATATAGAGATATGGACCTTGGTTTGTGTTGAGGAGAAAGAATATGCTATCCGTAGGAAAGTAAATAATAATATGACAGTATATTTTCAATGACAAATGAATATTACAGATTATAAGAGCTACCAGGTTTCAAAAGGAAAGGTTTACCATATCAATATGAAATAATTAGAAAAAGTGTCACAAAGGAGAGTGCTTCTTGTGTAAGATATGGGAGGAAATATAAGATATAGGTTAGCAAAAAGGCATGAGGAAGGCCTTATAGGCAGAGAAGATAGCTTAAACAATGATCCAGAGGAGATGTAAAACTACTCAAGGTTATATTAGACCATCAACCCTGAAGAAGGCCTGGAAGTGTTTTTTATGCTCTAGAGGAAGTAGCAACCAAGAATAAAGTCTAACTACCCTGAGCCTGGGGCTTCCCACTGGGGCTAGTGGTAAAGAACCCACCTGCCAATGCAGGAGACATAAGAGACACAGGTCTATCCCTAGGTTAGAAAGATCCCCTGGAGGAGGGAATGCAACCCACTCCAGTATTCTTGCCTGGAAAATCCCATAGACACAGAAGCCTGGCAAGCTATAGCCCATAGGGTCACAAATAGGACTGAAGCAACTTGGCAGAGACGTTTGCACCCTGAACCTATGGTGCTGTGAGAAGCCCCAGGTGAAACAGCACCAATTTGCCAGGAACACGTGTGAGGTCATCTTGGAAGTGGGTTTTCTCCCAGTTGTCGAGATACCAAGTTGTTGCTTGATACCATCCCTCAGCCCTGCCTAAATTTTGGAATTTTGAGCAAAAATTTATTAATACTATTTTAAATCGTTAAATTTTGGAATGAACCACTGCCTCTTTTCTTGTTATGGGTTAAATTATAACAAGCAAAATGGCTTCACTATTATTTACTTTCCCACCTTTGTCTTCTCCATCACATAGCATTTAGTCTTTATCCTCAAAATCCAAATCATATGATGACTGGTTAATTTATTTTTTAAAAAGGTCAAAGTGTTCCTTCTAATGGTATTTATCTTTTAATAAAGGAAGATAGGAATATCTTAAGATGCAAAGGCTGGGAAGAATGTAGAGTGGGAATGTAATAAAAAAGAAAGAAAAGGAAAAGTATAAAATCACCATATAAAAGCCCCAAACATTCAATTTAAACTATATCACTTTAGATTATCTAGTTTACAATTTTTCTTTGCTTAATTTCTCTACTTCAAAGTACTATGTCACTGACTGTAAGTTTTTTTCAATTGAGCAAGGTTAATTACTAACTATGACTGTTTTATAAACATCAAATGCCAATTTTTTATAGGCTAAAATCAACTTAGATAAATATTTTAAAATAATTAACAAACAAAATATTTCCCCCATCTAATGCTTTTCCTAAAACATGTAAAGTGAACGAAAGGGTAAAACAAAAATGTATCATACTTCTCTTCAACTAGTCTGCTACTAGTTATCTTTAACTACACTGATACTTTAATGGGAATTTTCTGTTTCCCTTTAGGAAAACATATTGTCCTAAAATTAACTAGCACATATTTTAATTCAACACAAAAATCCAGTCTCTATCACTATTGACTCCTAGGAATTAATCAAAATCATGAATTTAAAATTCTGCCTGTCATTTTCTATCTTAAAGTCATGGGCACTGTTAAGAGACATATTATTTGATTTATTTATAAGCATTATTTGATATCTCTTTTCACTTTTATATATCTTCTCATTTAATGGATATGCTAAGCCCCTTCTAGTTTTACACTAAATTTATCTAGGTAGCAACATAAATAACTAGTTTGTCTCAAATTTCCACTTGCTTCAATTTATAAATAGTACATAAATAAGAATTCCACTGGTTTGCATCCTTTAACTAGTAACTGCAAACTTTGTGAAAATGCAATCTCTCTCTTTTTTTGCAACTGAAGACACAATACCTAGCAGAATCTATGGCATATAATAGGTGCCAAATATATTAACAGAATATACAATAGAGAACATGTATTTAAAGTGTAGTGTGATAAATGTTTGGAGAAGGAAATGGCAACCCACTCCAGTGTTCTTGCCTGGAGAATCCCAGGGACGGGGGAGCCTGGTGGGCTTCCGTCTATGGGGTCACACAGAGTCGGACACGACTGAAGTGACTTAGCAGCAGCAGCAGCAGTGATAAATGTTTACATCTGTATAGACTCATAAAACTATCACCAAAATCAGGATAATAAACATATCCATTGCCCTCAAAGGTTTCTTTATGCTCACTTTTAATCCCTCCTATCATGACTGCTGATCCACTTTCTGTCACTATGGATTAGTTTGCATTTTCTAGATTCCTATGTAAGTGAAACCATATAGTATGTTTTATTTTCTCTCTAGCTTTACACTCAGCTTAATTATTTTGAGATTAATTTGTGCTGAGTGAATCAATAGTTATTTCTTTTTACTGCTGACTAGTATTCTATTGCATGGCTAAATCACAGCTTGTTTATCCATTCATCTGTTGAGAGACATTTAATTTGTTTCATTTGGGACTCTTGAACATAAAGCTTCTGTGAACATTCATGTATGTCTTTATAAAGATATATGCTTTCATTTCTCTTGGGTAAATACTTAGGAGTGGTATGGCTGGATCATATGGTAGGTGTATGTATAGTTTTTTAAGAGAGTGTCAAACCATTTCCCAAAATAATCAAATCATTTAACATTTTCACCTGCATTGTATGAGAATTCTCCTTCCTCTATGTTCAAGCCGATACTTGGTATGGGCAAACTTTTAAAATTTAGTCATTAACATTGATGTGTAGTGGTAGCTCTGTGATTTTAATTGCTTTCCCCTAATGACCAATCAAGATTGCTGGGAGAAATATCAATAACCTCAGATATGCAGATGACGCCACCCTTACGGCAGAAAGTGAAGAAGAATTAAAGAGCCTCTTGATGAAAGTGAAAGAGGAGAGTGAAAAAGTTGGCTTAAAGCTCAACATTCAGAAAACTAAGATCATGGCATCTGATCCCATCACTTCATGGGAAATTGATGGGGAAACAGTGGAAATAGGGGCTGACTTTATATTTTTGGGCTCCGAAATCACTGCAGATGCTGATTGCAGCCATGAAATTAAAAGACGCTTACTCCTTGGAAGGAAAATTATGACCAAACTAGACAGCGTATTAAAAAGCAGAGACATTACTTTGCCAACAAAGGTCCATCGATCAAGGCTATGGTTTTTCCAGTGGTCATGTATGGATGTGAGAAGTGGACTATTAAGAAAGCTGAGCTGTGAAGAATTGATGCTTTTGAACTGTGGTGTTGGAGAAGACTCTTGAGAGTCCATTGGACTGCAAGGAGCTCCAAGCAGTCCATTCTAAAGGAGATCAGTCCTGGTTGTTCATTGGAAGGACTGATATTGAAGGTGAAACTCCAATATTTTGGCCACCTGATGCAAAGTGAAAGTGAAAGTTGCTCAGTCGTGTCCAACTCTTTGCAATCCCATGGACTGTATGGAATTCTCTAGGCCAGAATACTGGAGTGGGTAGCCTTTCCCTTCTACAGTGGATCTTCCCAACCTAGGGATCGAACCCAGGTCTTCTGCATTGCAGGTGGATTTTTTACCACACTGAGCCACAAGGGAAGCCCAAAAAGGAAAACCAACAAGGAAAACTCAGCAGTGGCCATAGGACTGGAAAAGGTCAGTTTTCACTCCAATCCCAAAGAAAAGCAATGCCAAAGAATGCTCAAACTACTGCACAGTTGCATTCTTCTCACATGCTAGTAAAGAAATGCTCAAAATTCTCCATGCCGGGCTTCAGAAATACATGAACTGTGAAATTCCAGATGTTCAAGCTGGTTTTAGGAAAGGCAGAGGAACCACAGATCAAATTGCCAACATCCGCTGGATCATCTAAAAAGCAAGAGAGTGCCAGGAAAACATCTATTTCTGCTTCATTGACTATGCCAAAGTCTTTGACTGTGTGGATCACAATAAACTGTGGAAAATTCTGAAAGAGATGGCAATACTAGACCACCTGACCTGACTCTTGAGAAACCTATACGCAGGTCAGGAAGCAACAGTTAGAACTGGACATGGAACAACAGACTGGTTCCAAATAGGAAAAGGAGTACGTCAAGGTTGTATATTGTCACCCTGCTTATTTAACTTATATGCAGAGTACATCATGAGGAATGCTGGTCTGGAAGAAGCACAAGCTAAATCAAGATTGCTGGGAGAAATATCAATAACTTCAGATATGCAGGTGACACCACGCTTATGGCAGAAAGTGAAGAGGAACTCAAAAGCCTCTTGATGAAAGGGAAAGAGGAGAGTGAAAAAGTTGGCTTAAAGTTCAACATTCAGAAAACTAAGATGATGGCATCCAGTCCCATCATTTCATGGGAAATAGAAGGGGAAACAGTGGAAACAGTGTCAGACTTTATTTTTTTGGGCTCCAAAGTCACTGCAGATGATGGTTGCAGCCATGAAATTAAAAGAAGCTTGGAAGGAAAGTTATGACCAACCTAGATAGCATATTAAAAAGCAGAGACATTACTTTGCCAACAAAGGTCCATCTATCAAGGCTATGGTTTTTCCAGTGACCATTAATGGATGTGAGAGTTGGACTGTGAAGAAAGCTGAGCTCTGAAGAATTGATGCTTTTGAACTGTGGTGTTGGAGAAGATTTTTGAAAGTCCATTGGACTGCAAGGAGATCCAACCAGTCCATCCTAAAGGAGACCAGTTCTGGGTGTTCATTGGAAGGACTAATGCTAAAGCTGAAACTCCAATACTTTGGCCACCTCATGTGAAGTGTTGACTCATTGGAAAAGACCCTGATGCTGGGAGGGTTTTGGGACAGGAGGAAAAGGGGATGACAGAGGATGAGATGGCTGGATGGCATCACCGACTCGATGCATATGAGTTTGGGTGAACTCCGGGAGTTTGTGATGGACAGGGAGGCCTGGTGTGCCACGATTCATGGGGTCACAAAGAGCTGGACATGACTGAGCGACTGAACTGAACTGATGCAAAGAGCTGACTCATTTGAAAAGATGCTGATGCTGAGAAAGATTGAGCACAGGTGGAGGAGGGGATGACAAGAGACTGAGATGGTTGGATGGCATCACCGACTCAATGGACATGAGTTTGGGTAGACTCCCGGAGTTGGTGATGGACAGGGAGGCCGGGCGTGCTGCAGTCCACAGGGTTGCAAAGAGTCGGACATGACTGAGTGACTAAACTGAACTGAATGACCAATGATATTGAGCACTTTTCTATGCACATTTTGCCAATTATTAGCCCAATTCAAAGTCATAAAGATTTATATCTAAAAGTTTTGGTGTTAGGTTTTATATCTAGGTCTGTGTTCTATTTTGAGTTAATTTGTATAAATGGTGTGAGGTAGGGATTAAAGGACACTGTTTTGCATATGGATGTCCAATTTTTCCAGTAACATTTGTCAAAAACACTATCCTTTCTCCACCAAGTGAGCTTTGCAACTTTGTGGAAAAATCAGTTATTTGTACATGTATGTGTCTATTTCTGAATGTTCTTTCCTGTTTCATTGATCTGTTTGTTTCTCTTTAAGCCAATACACACTCTTGATTATTTTGGCCATATACTAAGTCATGAGATCTCCAACTTTGTTCTCCATTTTCAAAGTTGTTTTGAATCTTCTGGTTTTTGCTGTTTTTTTTTCCCCCGTATGAACTTTAGAATATCTTGTCAGTTTCTACCAAAAGAATGGCTTGGATTTTGATTGGGTTTACTTTGAATCTTTACATCAATTTAGGGTAAATTGACATCCTAACAATACTGAGACTTTTGACCTATGGCTGAATACATCTTTACTGAATAAAAGAAGAATTGTTGAAGTTCAGTTTTAGAATAAAGAATTTTCAGAACTCTAGGTAAATTAGAAATATCATTTTTATTAAAATGTTACAGCTGGAACTTTTGATTTGGCTTTCCAAAAAAAATTCTAATTGTAATTTTAAAATTATGGGGAAATACATTTGACTTTGGGAAATGTATTGTGGTTGCTTCCTTCTTTGACATATAACATCTTGTAATTTCAGATCTAGTATGAGATCTGTGTACAAGATCTATGGATGAGATCTGTGTTTTCTAAAGATCTTTCCTTTAGGGAAAAAAAACAAAAGATGATTCAGTGACAAGCTATTAAAATCTAAAGGGAAACTGATGCACAATCAATAAAAGAAAATCTAAATCTAGCTTCCAGCATCCAGGAAAATTTTATCAAATCCCTTAAAAACAAATGATACCTATCACATTTATTTGCTTTTGTAATTTTTTAACTATTCAAAACGTTTTCAGTTCATGATTTTCTTTTATTCAGACAACTGTGAAGTAAGAAACAGTCACCATCCTTGGCAGCAGAGGAAGGTGAGGAACCCAGTAGAGAACAGATCACCAAAAGTCACAGTGAAGGCTAGTGAGAACTACCTTCAGATCAACTAATTCTCTTCTGAGATGTTTCTTCACTAGACATTTCTATCCAAAAAACAGGGCTCACTCCAGCTGTTCAAACAGACATGGCACTTCTTAAAGGATGTCAGTTGTCCCCTCAATCTCCAGAAGGACCAGTGAGGAAGACTTACAGACCACCCAGCCTGGATCTACACCTAAGTCAGACCCAGCAACTAATGTGCTAAGTCAGATCTCACTGTCAGTTACTAATGTGTTAGCTCTCACCTCGCTGTTTTTTGGCTTAACGGGCAAATGTTGGACAGTAGAAGATAGGACTTAGGTTGCTATTATCCTAAAAGACCCACACCAGCACAGTCTGCCTCAAGAAATCAAAAGTTTCCTTGTAGCTTCTGCTTCATTGTTCTGCTCTTTTCTGAACAGACAGTTCATTCCAGAGAATATGATTAGCAGAGTCTAGTCATTTATTTGGGCCTGCATTCATAATAGTGGAAATTCCCCAGACATAAAAATGATGTTTAAAAGGCACTGAGTAGCCTCAACATGGCAAGGTACATCTCACAAAGCATTCTTAAAATCAGTGTGAGTCATAGAATTACAGTGGTTTGGGGTTGAAAGGGATCTTTTAAATATCCAGTGTTTTCCCAATTTTAAGCCTTGACTCATTAAAACACCATAAAAAGCAATGGAGTGTGCTCCAAAGTTTTAAAAATTAAAATAGAATTGTAAATATCACCATGGATTTCACTTAGGGAAGATAAATATTGTCTGGTGATAAAACATTTGTCCTAATTATATATGTGTGTTTCTATATATGTATATGTGCAATATAGATATACTTATACATATGTATAATATATATTTATATTTGTATATACAGTGTATATTTATATACACACATTTTACATCAGGACTTGGGATGTGTATATATATATATATATATATAAATAGGATACATGTTCATACATATATCCCAAGCCCCAATGTAAGATGCGTTTTTTACTATGAGTCATGGTGACCATAAAAACTTGAAAAACACTAGTCTAATCCAACCTCTTCATTAACATTAAAAGGAGAAAAAATAAGGCTCAGAAAATCAAGCACCTTGCTCTGGTAGTTAACGTAAAGATAGAATCAAGATTCAGAAAATCTCTCACTCCTACTCTTATTATAAGGACAACATCCATCACCTGGAAGAATACTTCCCATTTCCTAGGTAAATCTCCTCCTACAGTAGCCTTGCTGTGGTAATTAAATGAACTTTATAATTAGGATCTCACAAAAATATTGCAACTTTATAGTTGCATTTATGAGGCAATAGTTAATAGTTACCACTTGCTGTAATTAATATTAATCAACAAATTCTACATATTAACTCTGGAAAGAGAGTTAATCTGTGTTATTTTAAATATTTTTGAGTTGGAAGATATGTTAATTGCAGGGAAGACATTGTACCAGTAACTATAAACAAATATTTAAAGAAAATAATTTTATTTTCAATAAATAGAAAGAAATCTAAAGTCATGATCTGTCATGCTGAAGGAAAATACACCACTGATTTTTTTTTTTTTCTTGTCAGTTCTCGGCTATGTTTGTTTCTATCAAAACATTAAATACATTTTTCAAAAAAAAGTTTCTATAATTTTAAATGTATTATGAAAAACAAAAGCTTTTCAACAGTTTCTCTAAATGTGCCAAATTAATGATACATCTACATTTTGAAAGTTTGAATTACTAGAAGAAAAGTACTTAAACTTGATGGATATTTTTACATGAATAGGTAAAGCTATAAAAATATATTAATATTTTTAATAATACAGCTTTTTATTTTTCTTGTCATTATTTTAACTGAATTGCTAAAAATTCTATTTCTAAATAGCCATGAGCTGAATATTTGCCCAGCTTGGAATATCTCTTTCTTCAATAATAACATGTCTTTTGCACTATTGTACCCCATTGTGTCCCTGTCTCCTGTACAATGTCACGAACCTCCGTTCAGAGTTCATCAGGCACTCTTATCATATCTAGTACCTTAAATCTATTTCTCACTTCCACTGTAAAGAAATGCAAAAAAGCAAAATGGCTGTCTGAGGAGGCCTTACAAATAGCTGTGAAAAGAAGAGAAGCAAAAAGCAAAGGAGAAAAGGAAAGATATGAGCATCTGAATGCAGAGTTCCAAAGAATAGCAAGGAGAGGTAAGAAAGCCTTCCTCAGCCATCAATGCAAAGAAATAGAGAAAAACAACAGAATAGGATAAACAAGAGATCTCTTCAAGAAAATTAGAGATTTCAAGGGAACATTTCATGCAAAGATGGGCTCAATAAAGGACAGAAATGGTATGGACCTAACAGAAGCAGAAGATATTAAGAAGAGGTGGCAAGAATACACAGAACTGTACAAAAAAGATCTTCACGACGAAGATAATCATGATAGTGTGATCACTGACCTAGAGCCAGACATCTTGGAATGTGAAGTCAAGTGGGCCTTAGAAAGCATCACTACGAACAAAGCTAGTGGAGGTGATGGAATTCCAGTTGAGCTATTTCCAATCCTGAAAGATGATGCTGTGAAAGTGCTGCACTCATTATGCCAGCAAATTTGAAAAACTCAGTAGTGGCCACAAGACTGGAAAAGGTCAGTCTTCATTCCAATCCCAAAGAAAGGCAATGCCAAAGAATGCTCAAACTACCGCACAATTGCACTCATCTCACGCGCTAGTAAAGTCATGCTCAAAATTCTCCAAGCCAGGCTTCAGCAATACGTGAACCGTGAACTCTTAGATGTTCAAGCAGGTTTTAGAAAAGGCAGAGGCACCAGAGATCACATTGCCAACATCCACTGGATCATGGAGAAAGCAAGAGAGTTCCAGAAAAACATCTATTTCTGCTTCATTGACTATGCCAAAGCCTTTGACTGTGGGGATCACAATAAACTGTGGGAAATTCTGAAAGAGATGGAAATCCCAGACCACCTGACCTGCCTCTTGAGAAACCTGTATGCAGGTCAGGAAGCAACAGTTAGAACAGGACATGGAACAACAGACTGGTTCCAAATAGGAAAAGGAGTACGTCAAGGTTGTATATTGTCACCCTGCTCATTTAACTTATATGCAGAGTACATCATGAGGAACGCTGGGTTGGAAGAAGCACAAGCTGGAATCGCTGGGAGAAATATCAATAACCTCAGATATGCAGAATGTACCACCCTTATGGTAGAAAGTGAAGAGGAACTCAAAAGCCTCTTAATGAAAGTGAAAGAGGAGAGTGAAAAGGTTGGCTTGAAGCTCAACATTCAGAAAACAAAGATCATGGCATCTGGTCCCATCACTTCTTGGGAAATAGATGGGGAAACAGTGGAAACAGTGTCAGACTTTATTTTTGGGGGCTCCAAAATCACTGCGGATGCTGATTGCAGCCATGAAATTAAAAGACGCTCACTCCTTGGAAGGAAAGTTACGACCAACCTAGATAGTATATTAAAAAGCAGAGACATTACTTTGCCAACAAAGTCTGTTAGTCAAGGCTATGGTTTTTCCAGTGGTCATGTATGGATGTGAGAGTTGGATTGTAAAGAAAGCTGAGTGCCGAAGAATCGATGCTTTTGAACTGTGGTGTTGGAGAAGACTCTTGAGAGTCCCTTGGACTGCAAGGAAATCCAACCAGTCCATCCTAAAGGAGATCAGTCCTGGGTGTTCATTGGAAGGACTGATGTTGAAGCTGAAACTCCAATACTTTAGCCACCTGATGTGAAGAACTGATTCATTTGAACAGACCCTGATGCTGGGATAGGTTGAAGGCAGGAGGTGAAGGGAACGACAGAGGATGAGATGGTTGGATGGCATCACCAACTCAATGGACATGAGTTTCAGTAAACTCCAGGAGTTGGTGATAGACAGGTAGGCTGCAGTCCATGGGTTCACAAAGAGTCGGACATGACTGAGCAACTGAACTAAACTGAACAAAGAAGACAAGTTATTTTTCTTGCCAAGGATATTTTCCTGTTCTCAGTTCAATTCAGTCACTCAGTCGTGTCTGACTCTCCACCGTCCATGAGGTCGTAAAGAGTCAGACACAACTGAGTGCACATACACACACAAAAATTCATGTGCTAGGAGTAACATGGAGGGAAAAAATCTTTTAACTGTATTTTCAGTACAAATGAAATTTAATACTCTTTATGATTGTGTGTGTGTCAGTCGCTCACTCGTGTCCGACTCTTGGCGACCCCATGAATTGTAGCCCACCAGGCTCCTCTGTCCATGGAATTTTCCAGGCAAGAATACTGGAGTGGGCTGCCATTCCGTTTTCAACCCAGGGATTGAACCTGGGTTGAATCTTCCTGCATTGCAGGAAGACTTTTTGTGGTCTGAGCCACCAGGGAAACCAATTCTGTACAAATGAAATTTAATGTTCTCTTTACTATGATTATAACTTTCAAATATTTGCACCTCTTTCTGCCTTCAGTAAATATTAAAATATGGAATGAGCGAAACAATGTTGTCTTTTCAAGTGCCTCTTTTTCCCAAATGAAATCTACCCCCGCCCCAAATAAGATCCCATATTCTCATTTTATTTGGAGAAGGTCATGACAACCCACTTCACTATTCTTGCCTGGAGAATCCCATGGACAGAGAAGCCTGGTGGGCTATGGTCCTCGGGTTCTCAAATCAAAGACTCTGACACGACTGAATCAACTTAGCATGCACGCATTCTCATTTTATCAGGCATGTCTGTGTAATTTCTCCTCATAACTACAATTAGTTGTTGTGAAGATAAAGGAACTTTATCTGTGTTTGATCTGCTTCTTCACTGAGGGTAGGGACATGTCTTTCATCTTAAATTTCACCAATCTTCTCCCTTCACTTCCACAGTCTCGCTCCTCCTGTGTTCTGGAGACTGTATAATGCTACCTTTTTCAAGATCTTCACTATTCAGAAGGTGGCATACAAAATGGTTACACAATGCAGGCCTCATGTATATTTATAAAATTACTGATCAGATTGTTATTGCAACAATTTCCAAACATCATGTAACAAACAACTGCAGTGCGGTGGGTGGGGTGGGAACACTACAGCCTAACACAATTCATTAAGGGCACTCAGCTGGTTGAATCTCTGAAACTCCAGCAGCCTCAGTACCACTTGAAAGCTAATGTTTTCTCTCTCTCTCAAGCAGTATTCCACCTTTCTGGGACAGAAGTCAGTAACCATATTTCCCATAAGCTTCCCATGAGAAGAGAGAAGAGGAGGGAGGTAGAACAGGTTGCCAAATCCACTTAGGCACCCTGCCTAGATTAACCTAACCATTTAAAAGGCTGCAAGTTACCCATGGCCAACATTAAAAGTGCTCAGGGCTCTGATGCGAATTAGACCAAGGCAGGCTCTCTCTGACACCCGGGCCACCACAGACGTTCTCAAGGGCATCTGTTATGGATTCTCTAGCTTTCCTTTCCCCTCTTCCATCTTATATTGCTTTTTATTGCCCATCTCCTTTTCCCAGTTCCCATGTTTTTCTGCCCAAGCCTAGCACTAGAGGCATCATTCACCGTTGGCTCTTGAATTAAACAGTGCTTGGGCTTCCCAGGTGGCACAGTGGTAAAGAATACGCCTGCCAATACCGAAGACTTAGGTTCGATCCCTGGGTCGGGAAGATCCCCTGAGGTAGGAAACGGCAACCCACTCCAGCATTCTTGCCTGGTAAATTCCATGGACAGAGGAGCCTGACGGGCTACAGTCCATAAGGTTTCAAGGAGCCGGGCACAACTCAGGACGCACGCACTTGGTAGCCAGACCTCTTCTTGTGCCCACCAAAGCACCCATGCCTGGGTTCCTTAAAATGTAAAATCCTTGTGCTCCCAAGTCATCTCCTAAGCACTTCTCAGGGCCACGCAGCTAAAGGGAACCTACAACTGACAAGGTGAAGTTGAGGCTCAGATAGAGGACCCTGACTGCATCACACCAGAATGTACTCTCAGGAGGGGAAACGGCTAGAAGACGTGAGAAAGCTGAGCGGTAGAAAGATGCCCAACCTAAGCAAACTCAGTCGCGCAAGCGCATGGCTTGCAGCGCGTCTCCCGTGGCCTCATCACAGCGCCTGCGCACAGGATCCCTGGAGCGGCGGGGAAGGGAGAGGAGCTGTCGGGCCTAGAGCTCCCACTGCCTCAGCAACCTCAGCCTGCAAGCCCCGCCTCCTTCAGCTGCTCGCCTTCCCAAACAAGCGGGTGCGGCCTAGCGCTCTCCGTCTATTGGCCTTTGGCCTTTTCCGTTTCCGCCCATCCCTCCAGAGTCCACCAATCAGCTTGTGCGTCTGAGTAAGTGGTCACCTCGCCGCTCTGACTCCTCTGCCTCCTCCCGCTGCTGCCTCCGCTGCTGCCTCCTCCTTCCCCACCTCCTCCGTCAGGCGGGCGTCTGCGGGGGCCCGAGGGGCGGCGGCGGCGGCGGCAGCAGCGATATGGAGCCGGGGCCCGGCGGCCGAAGCAATGCTCCCGGGCACAGGGCCGGACCCACGAGCCCTCCGCCGCCTAGGGAGCAGGAGCGGAAGCTGGAGCAGGAGAAGCTCTCCGGGGTGGTAAAGAGCGTCCACCGGCGGCTCCGCAAGAAGTACCGGGAAGGTAAACAGCGAACGGAGCGGGGGGGAAGGGGAGGCCTCGTCGCCCCCGGCCGCTTGTCAACCTCTCCCCTCCCCCAAGGGGCCACCATTACAACCTGAAGGAGCTGCACGTCAGCCCCTGCCAGGGCCGCTCTCCCAGGCCAGGACGCCCCCTTCTCGGTCGAGTCCTCGGTGCGGCTTCAGGCGCCCTCCTCCCGCCCCCTTTTCTTCGAGGGCCCTTCAGGAGAGTTCCAGGCCTGTGGAGGAGCCGAGCCCCCTCCTCCCCCATCCCCTGTCCCCAGCCTGGGTGCTGAGATTGTTGTCACCACACACACAAGCACCCAGACCCTCACACAGAAGGTGAAGGTCGATCGTTACGAGAGACTAGAAGCTCAAACACGAAGTCAGGTAGAAATCCATTCGAGAAAGATGGACTGGAAGAAGCGTGAGTTGACCACCCTGAGCTTTGATCAGCCTGTTTGATTTGTTGCGGCGTTTGACCCGCTTCTTACTATCTCATTCCTGTGGGTTTAGCCCGGGCCGGAGCTTCCTCGCGTTGGCTTCCAGGGCTGCGAAGTCAGCAGGCCTTTTAGCTGACTGGACTTCACCTAAGGGGGAGGGGCTCCATCCTTGCCACCCCCCGCCCCCCCATCCCGTTCTTTAAATGCTGGATCTTAGTGTTTATTTAGGCGGGGGAGAAAGAGATCTGGGGCAGATTCTCAAAATATTCTTTAGATATGAATAGTATGTAACTACTAAGCTTCCTAAGGGTACCCCGCGAAACAGGCCATCGCTGGGAACCCCTCTTATGGAAGATCTTGAGCAAAGGAGAAGCCATAGTAGCTTTTGCTTGGGCCTGAGAAGTGTTTATAGTTGGGATCTACAGTTATACTTGGTGTTTTAAAATACAGGCTTTTTTACAGAACTATTTAATAGAAAACTGACAGTGAAAATTCCCAGTTTTTTCATGTGCTCAGGAGACATTTCTTCTAAAGATCAAAACGAGGGATAATTTTCTTCTTGCTTTCTTCTGGCTTTAGCTTAAGTACACATTGAGAAGTCAGCAGTCTTCTAGTGGTTGCCTTATACTTGGTTAAGCTTGGATTAGAAGCAAAATTATGACAGTGGGAAGGAACAGATAGCTAAGATAATGTTACTTTTGAGTTACAAACACTTTTCAGTTACTCTGGAAGAGTAAAACTAAGTATCTTTTGTTCTTTTGAATGTAGGTGATGTGTTTCATTTTTCAAACTTTAAAGTTTTTTTCCCCTTGACAACTCAAGGCTTGATTTTCTAATAGCTGATTAAATAGTAATCCTAAAAAATAACCTATAGTTATTGTTTAACAGTTAGCAATAGAGATTTATCAGGCATATTGAGACATTGAAATTTGTTTTTTAAAAGAATGCTTTAACCCCAACCCACAGTTTATTCAATAAAATGAGTAGTTACCATAGCAACGATTGCATCATTCTTGATATTCAGAGAATGCACTTACATAATGGTATTCAGTAGGTTCTTGTGTTGTTTGGAAAAATGAGGAAATAAATGGACACACTTTATCGTGTATTTGTACAAACTTAAGCAAGTACCTCTTTTTGAAGAAAAAAATGGATAGCATATAATTCAATTTCCATTCTTACCTTTGTAAAATAATTTGATTATTCATTATTAATTCATTCAAAAATTAGGTTCTACTTAATATACTACTATTGTGTCATCATGTCTTCAAGTGCTATTTATTCTCTCTTAGTTCCCACATGTAAAAGCATGTGTTTAAGCCTATTAACCAAGGGAACACTTGTTTATAACGAGAATTAGTATTTGGAAGTTACCAGAGCTAGGATAGATACATGTAGTTCATAAGTGAATGATACGGTTTGCTTTAGGGCCGGTAAAGTCCTGGTGGTCCGTAAGCATATGAATGAGACTGTTCTTTAGGTGTTTTAATGCCCTGAGTTCCACCAATGATCTAGACTTCTCTGGGTTTTAATGATATACAAAACCCCATCAGTGAACTAGCAAAGTAAAAGATCCTAAAAAGCATGCCCTTTCTGTCTTTATTTCTGACATGTAGGTCAAGACTTGTGATTTGACAAAAATCTGTGAAAACGCCTCCTGAAAAAGTCTGATTTTTCACATAATAATACCAAAGAATTAGTGCTTTACTAATTTAGTGCTTTACTTTGAGGTCTTACTGTCATTATAGTGTCATTTACAGGTCTTCTCTGGTTATGAAATAATAATACAAATGCTTCTGGGTCAGGTTGCTGCTGCTGCTAAGTCACTTCAGTCGTGTCCGACTCTGTGTGACCCCATAGACGGCAGCCCATCAGGCTCCCCCATCCCTGGGATTCTCCAGGCAAGAACACTGGAGTGGGTTGCCATTTCCTTCTCCATACAAAGGCCTATTTAATCAGTAACATGCCTGTACTGTAATACCAATAATTATGGAAACTGTACTCCTTTTATAACAATATTCCTATCAGAAAACACAGTGAAAATTCCAGCATAGAATCTTTGAATGTTAAACTAGAAGGAACTTTCAGTTCAGTTCAGTCGCTCAGTCTTGTCCGACTCTTTGTGACCCCATGAATCGCAGCAAGCCACGCCTCCCTGTCCATCACCAACTCCGGGAGTTTACCCAAACTCATGTCCATCAAGTCGGTGATGCCATCCAGCCATCTCATCCTCTGTCGTCCCCTTCTCCTCCTGCCCCCAATCCCTCCCAGCATCAGGGTCTTTTCCAATAAGTCAACTCTTCGAGAAGGAACTTTAGTGATTCCCAAACATGAATAAACAGTAGACTCATATGGGTGCCTTTTAGAAAATTACTCCATTCCACCTCAGATGTACAGTTTCAGAACTCCTGTCAATGGTGCTTGGAAATTTGTCAGCCAGATTTTCAAGTGATAATCTGAATGACTTCCTTTGTTTTTACACATGAATTAGCTGAGTCCTAAAATAGTAAAATAACTTGCTTCAAGTTTGGATAGTTCATCATTATCACCAAACAGATTTTATGAGATTTTTAACAGATTTTGTGAGATTAATGTGTTTTTTTGTTTTTTTTTTTTCTTTCCCCAGTTCAAAGCCTAATGGTGTCTCCAAATGTTCTTGGAGTGGGAGGGAAAATGAGAAGCAGGAAGTAGCCCTAGAATTTGTGTTGGGTAAAAGGATGTAAATTGATGAGAATGGGGTAGTCCATGGAGTAATAGGTATGATTTGCTGAGTTAGCAGTGGGTTTCTTCTGGAGTGACAGCAGAGAAGAAAATAAATTGGAGTAGAATGAAGGAAGAGGCAAAACATTCACTAGATAGTAAAAGACAGGAGTGAGACCTGGATAATGAGTGTAGTGTTGGATAATACAGTTTTCCCTTTCCTTATCTTTGATAGTGGAATTAAAAATGAAGCAGGAATAAGATTGAAAATAAGGTTGGTAGAAAAAAGTTTCTCTCCACCTGTCCCAGTGCATTTGTCCAAACTGATGCTTGTTGTGGCAATGAGCAGGCCTGGGGTAGGGGGTAGTGGATAAGATTGTGAAGACTAGCAGTTAACTTTAATACACTCTTTTAACACTTTTCCTCTCTCTGCTCCATTTTACTGCCTGTCTTCTGTCAGCACTTAGAGATCCTTTGCCTATTTGTATAAGAGTAAAGTGAGAGTTGGAGATAAAGGTCAGTGTTCCAGGCAGTGATGATATCTGAAGTAGTTTCCAAAAGGAAATGGTCAGGAAATGTTTAGCAATGGAGGTGAGAAGGAGTGTTTCTAGTGTCAGTCTTTATTTATAGATAAAGGATTGAGTTTATATAAATGGAAACTTTTATTTTTTTAACCTATTTTGTGAATGTCTTTAGCAGTTTTCATCAATTTAATTGTCTCTGAATTTACTTTTTCTGCATGCCAAAACAGGTTAAAACAGTTTGTCACTAGACCGGTGCAGGTTATCAATCAGAAAAAAATCAAAATGCATGTTAACCTGTTAACAATGATATTCTGAAAGCATAGGTTAATGGGTTAATGGGTGATCTTTATTATACTCTTATACATTTAAAAAAATCAGTGTTACTAGTAGCAGTGATAATATTTTAAAAGTAGTTAGAATAAATAGGTTACTGATACTGAAACAGAAAAGAAGAACACAGAATAGGTTGATTTTGTAGACTAAGTCAGGAAAAAAATTGTTACAAAGGTTAACAGCTGTGAGCAGCATTTTAAGAGTCAGCTACTAAATAGCCTAGTTTAGATGTTTAATTCTTATTGATTATTCAAATTATTCTCCTTGTTTAATACAAAGGGTACTGCAACAGCAGTTTAGGATTAGCTGCTCATTTGTGATTGATTTTTCCTTAGCATACAGCTAAAACAAGAGAATTGTAGGGGGAAGGGAAAAACCTTTGAATTAGAAATAATTTTAAACTAAAATCAAAAGGTCTAAAAGTGAAAGAATAAATGTTAGTGTTTTTTCATGAAACAAAGTTTTGAAATTACTTTTAAAATTAGAATAACAGACTGTGTGTTTTTAGTTGAAATTTCCTAATTTTTTTCTCCTTTGGGGGCTTTCAATACTGCTTTAAATTACAGACCAACTCTTTGACCCCAAGATACTTTAACAGATTCCCTTTGTTTTACTTTTTTTTTAATCAAGTGACGTTTAACTCTTTTTTTCTTTACATGTTGTTTTCTGATTCTGATACAGAATCTGAAAGCACTGTTTTTTAGTGATGGAATCTTTGCTCAATCACCAAATGAGTAAGTTGAAAACTGTCCACAGAAAGGAGAGTCTCCTAGTTGCGCTAGGAGAGTTTGAACTGCATATCTTCCAGGGAAATAAAATTGAAAAAGTAATAATCAGTAACACTGGAAGATAAAGGGAACATGGATAAACTCAGTGAGGGACACATAGTAACTATTTGATTTTGTTATTTTTAGTCACCTTGTAGTAAGGTATCTTTTTAGGAAACTTTTACATTTTAAAAGAGAGAGTAAAAATCAACAGTATTAATATAGATCCTTTGATTTTTTGGGAAAAAAATGTAACAGTAAATGCAGTGGATATCAACCTTGATTCCACGTTAGTATTGTCTGTGGAACTTTGTGGAGCACAGGCATCTGTATTATTTTAAAACTCTGTAGGTTATACAATGGGCAAAGGAGTTGAAGAACACCTAGCTAAAGTGCAGTAGATTGAAGTAGGAAGGAATCTAGATGAAAGTAAATCAGCTAGGAGACTCTTACACCAAACTATTTTTTAAAGGTTAATGATAGTATAAGTAAAAGTAGTGTTCATGAAAATAGAGAAAGATAAGTCAAATACTTTCTGAAAGTCAGAGTGAACAGTTTTTAGTGAAAGTAAAGAGAAGAGTCAATGATGATGCCAAGATTTCTTGCCTGGAAAAATTTAAATAGCTGTTTCCAGCCAGTTTAGAAATGTGGGCATGGAGAAAAGTGTAGATAGGCACGTTGGCTTGTCATAGGGTAATGGTAATGATTTAATTCGGATTATCCGTTGGTAGTAAAGGATTGGAAGCCCTCTGTTACAGTTTGGAGGGCAGATGAACAGCCCAAAGGAGTGATGATAATGCATAAAGGAGGACAGACTCTTGGAAGATGCCAGTAGTATCTTACTGGTTTTACATAAGTAAGTCAGTCTGCTTCTCCTTTATGCTCCCAAGATACCATTCAGTTCAGTTCAGTTCAGTTCAGTCGCTCAGTCATGTCCGACTCTTTGCGACCCCATGAATCACAGCACACCAGGCCTCCCTGTCCATCACCAACTCCCAGAGTTCACTCAAACTCATGTCCATCAAGTCGGTGATGCCATCCAGCCATCTCATTCTCTGTCAACCCCGTCTCCTCTCGCCCCCAATCCCTCCCATCATCAGAGTCTTTTCCAGTGAGTCAACTCGTCGCATGAGGTGGCCAAAGTATTGCAGTTTCAGCTTTAGCATCAGTCCTTCCAATGAACACCCAGGATTGATCTCCTTTAGAATGGACTGGTTGGATCTCCTTGCAGTCCAAGGGACTCTCAAGAGTCTTCTCCAACACCACAGTTCAAAAGCATCAACTCTTCGGCGATCAATTTCTTCACAGTCCAACTCTCACATCCATACATGACCACTGGAAAAACCATAGCCTTGACTAGACGGACCTTTGTTGGCAAAGGATTGTCTCTGCTTTTTAATATACTATCCAGGTTGGTCATAACTTTCCTTCCAAGGAGTAAGTGTCTTTTAATTTCCTGGCTGCAATCAGCATCTGCAGTGATTTTGGAGCCCAAAAACCAAAGTCTGACACTGTTTCCACTGTTTTCCCATCTATTTCCCAGGAAGTGATGGGACCAGATACCATGATCTTTGTTTTCTGAATGTTGAGCTTCAAGCCAACCTTTTCACTCTCCTCTTTCACTTTCATCAAGAGACTTTTGAGTTCCTCTTCACTTTCTCCTATAAGGGTGGTGTCATCTGCATATCTGAGGTTATTGATATTTCTCCCAGCAATCTTGATTCCAGCTTGTGCTTCTTCCAGCCCGGCATTCCTCATGATGTACTCTGCATAGAAGTTAAGTAAGCAGGGCGACAATATACAGCCTTGACGTACTCCTTTTCCTATTTGGAACCAGTCTGTTGTTCCATGACCAGTTCTAATTGTTGCTTCCTGACCTGCATACAGGTTTCTCAAGAGGCAGGTCAGGTGGTCTGGTATTCCCATCTCTTTCAGGAGATGACTGTGGCTCAGATCATGAACTCCTTATTGCCAAATTCAGACTTAAATTGAAGAAAGTAGGGAGAACCACTAGACTTTTCAGCTATGACCTAAATCAAATCCCTTATTATTATACAGTGGAAGTAAGAAATAGATTTAAGGGACTAGATCTGATAGATCGAGTGCCTGATGAACTATGGACGGAGGTTCGTGACATTGTACAGGAGACAGGGACCAAGACCGTCCCCGTGGAAAAGAAATGCAAAAAAGCAAAATGGCTGTCGGAGGAGGCCTTACAAATAGCTGTGAAAAGGAGAGAGGCGAAAAGCAAAGGAGAAAAGGAAAGATATAAGCATCTGAATGCAGAGTTCCTAAGAATAGCAAGTAGAGATAAGAAAGCCTTCCTCAGCAATCAATGCAAAGAAATAGAGGAAAACACTCTTTCCCGTCTGGAACCATGGAGGGTGCAGAAGAGAGAAAAAGAAGGTTCCTGCTGTGCCAGAAACCCTTAAGAAAAAGCGAAAGAATTTTGCAGAGCTTAAGATCAAGTGCTTGAGAAAGAAGTTTGCCTAAAAGATGCTTCGAAAGGCAAGGAGAAGCTTATCTATGAAACAGCCAAGCATTACCACAAGGAATACAGGCAGATGTACAGAACTGAAATTCGAATGGCTAGGATGGCACGAAAAGCCGGCAACTTCTATGTACCCACGGAACCCAAATTGGCATTTGTCATCAGGATCAGAGGTATCAAGGTGTGAGCCCAAAGGTTCGAAAGGTGCTGCAGCTCCTTCGCCTCCGGCAGATCTTCAATGGTACCTTTGTGAAGCTCAACAAGGCATCTATTAACATGCTGAGAATTGTGGAGCCATACATTGCATGGGGGTACCCAAATCTGAAGTCTGTAAATGAATTGATCTACAAGCGTGGTTATGGCAAAATCAACAAAAAGCGAATTGCCCTGACAGACAACGCATTGATTGCTCAGTCTCTTGGGAAAGACTGAATCATGTGCATGGAGGATCTGATTCATGAGATCTATACCATTGGAAAACGTTTCAAAGAAGCAAACAACTTCCTATGGCCCTTTTAATTGTCTTCTCCACGAGGTGGAATGAAGAAAAAGACCACCCATTTTGTAGAAGGTGGAGATGCTGGCAACAGGGAAGACCAGATCAACAGGCTTATTAGAAGGATGAACTAAGGTATCTACCAGGATTATTTTTGTAATCTGGTCAATTAATAAACAACTGAAACAAATTGAAAAAAAAAAGAAATAGAGGAAAACAACAAAACAGGAAAAACAAAAGATCTCTTCAAGAAAATTAGAGATATCAAGGGAACATTTCATGCAAAGATGGGCTCGAAAAAGGACAGAAATGGTATGGACCTAACAGAAGCAGAAGATATTAAGAAGAGGTGGCAAGAATACACAGAAGAACTGTACAAAAAAGATCTTCACGACCAAGATAATGACGATGGTGTGATCACTCACCTGGAGCCAGACATCTTGGAATGTGAAGTCAAGTGGGCCTTAGAGAGCATCACTACGAACAAAGCTAGTGGAGGTGATGGAATTCCAATTGAGCTATTTCAAATCCTGAAAGATGATGCTGTGAAAGTGCTGCACTCAATATGCCAGCAAATTTGGAAAACTCAGCAGTGGCCACAGGACTGGAAAAGGTCAGTCTTCATTCCAATCCCTAAGAAAGGCAATGGCAAAGAATGTTCCAACTACCACACAATTGCTCTCATCTCACACGCTTAGTAAAGTCATGCTCAAAATTCTCCAAGCCAGGCTTCAGCAATATGTGAACCGTGAACTTTCAGATGTTCAAGCAGGTTTTAGAAAAGGTAGAGGCACCAGAGATCACATTGCCAACATCCGCTTGATCATGGAGAAAGCAAGAGAGTTCCAGAAACACATCTATTTCTGCTTCATTGACTATGCCAAAGCCTTTGACTGTGTGGGTCACAATGAACTGTGGAAAGATACCATTACCTTTCCTTTATTGTAGTTATCACTTGCGTGCCTGCTCAGTTGTGTCCAGCTCTTTTGCTACCCCATGGACTGTAGCCTACCAGGCTCCTCTGTCCATGGGATTTCCTGGGTAAGAATACTGGAGCAGGTTGCCATTTCCTCCTCCAGGGGAATCTTCCCTACCCAGGGGTCAAACACAGGTCTCCTGCATCTCCTTGCATTGGCAGGTGGATTCTTTACCACTGAACCCCTTGGGAAGCCAATAGTTATCACTTACCAGTTCAGTTATCTGTCTTTCCCACTAAATTTAGTTCCTTGAGTAGGACTCTGCCTTTTTATCTTTGTGTCCCAAGTATCTAGCACCCTGCCTTGTAGATTTAAGGCACACACACAAAAGAAGGAAGCTGATATAGAATATGTCCATGTGGTTTGATCTAATCTTTTTATATTCATAATTTTAAAATTTTAATTTTCAGTACAAATTTTTTGTAATGAATTTATGGTCATATCTTAAGTGAGTATATTAGATTAATTTAACCTTTTGAAATGGTCCATATTATCATTATGAACATCAGTCCATTTTTTAAATGAAAACTGTCAGTAGTGAGTATATATAAAAATTTTTTTTTTCAAAATATGTGAACTAATAAGGATGTTGTGTGTGGTGTAAGTGTCTCTGTGTGTGTTGGTATGATAATAATTCTGTATATGTCTTTGTATTTATTTATATACTCTACACACAAAATTTTTCAACCGTAATATTCATTTCCTAAATTTTTGAGGTGAAGTTTGTGCTGGTTTTAAAATCTAAACATCTGAGAAACACTGATGTAAACTGTACTGATTTATTGTGCTTTACGTGTAGAATCACTGATGCTTATTGCACAGGTTATTTTAGAACCCCATTCCTTTAGAGGGACATCTGAGTATTACTTATTCTCATTTATACAGAAATTCCTCTATGTATATGGAAATTCCTATTCCCAGTTACATAAAAATTAAGTCCCAGAAGATTCTCCATAAGTCCTTTGTTTACACTAAGCAAGCGATCTGTGTGGTGATATGCATTTAGGTAAAGTTGCTTCACAGGGGAATAGCAGGTACTGATTCTAACTTTTTTGATTCTTTCCATCTCTTGTATAGGGTGTATTCAGAGTTTTACAGTTTGAATTAACTTTTCATCATAAATATGTTTGTAATAGAGTGCTCCACAAACAGAAAATGCACATGGGTCAAATTGTATTTATCAATGTGAACTTTTATCCATGCAGTGTTTTGTTTTTGAATTAAATTTGGCTCTTCAGTTTGCCCCAAGCCTCAGTTGCTCTATATATTATTTCACCAGGCTTTTGAGTTTAAAGTCTTGCCATAAACCCATGGTTTTAAGCCATGACTACACAGTGGATTCATCTGGGGAGCTATAAAATAAACGACCAGTTCCCACTTCAGACCAATTAAATGAAATGTCTAGGTGAAACCATTGTGCAGCCAGAGTTGAAATCGCTGCCAGGAATCTAACAAATAATGCTGTTGCAGAGGCTAAATCACCACTACCCAGAGACCAAGTGACTGCATTTGACTGACAAAGGACCATTTGTTTGTGGCTGGGAGAGTCCATGTACTTTGCTTTAGTGCAAAGCTTTGTTCATACCCATGAAAGTTCATAAATTAGAAACTCGTTATGAGAAGCAAGGTGGTACAGTGGTGAGGAGCATGGACTTTGGCACTTGACTGCCAGGTTTGATGTGTACCTTTGAGAAGTACTTCAGTTTTCTTATCTGTAAAGTGAAATATCTGACAAAATGGGTTGGTATTAGAATTAAATGCGTTAATATTTGTAAGGTACTTACAAATCTTATCTGGCATATAGAAAGCATTATTTGTGTTAAATACATACTTTTAAAAATAATTAGCCTCCAATAAAAAATGTAAAAATAAATAAATAAATAAAAGGTGTAATTGTAACTACCACCTGGATGCATTTAAGGGTACTGAGGATTGAATGGTTCCTGGAATTTCTATCTAGACTGTTCTATAGTGTCTTTCTTCTTCAGGATTAGGATTGCTGAAGCTTTTGTTCTTTATCTTTTTTTCCCCCTTTGTTTCTTATATTTCTGTTAATAACATTGTATATAACCTTTTTAGCATATTAGAATATTGGATTTTTACCCTTATCAGCGAAATGACTAGTAGGTGTAATATGCAAGTTTTTCAGGTGGTTCCTTTGTTTGATTCTCAGGAACGCTTCAACATCAAACATCTTAGATGTTTTTGTGCCATCTTTAGGTTTGCTACTATATCAAATGCTCAAGAATACTGAGAAAGCTGTGTGTGGTTTAACTGTGTTGTAGATAATCTAATCCTGATCACTTTATTTTAATGTCTTGGAGTGGCTGCTGAACTTGTTTCCACCTAGTTGTGAGTTTTTCGGCTTACTTCATTTACTCTGTTAACGGTCAGTCATGACCTACTCTTTGCGACCCCATGAACTGTAGACTGGCTCCTCTGTCCATGGAATTCTCCAGACAAGAACACCGGAGTGCGTAGCCATTCCCTTCTCCGGGGGATCTTCCCAACCTGGGGATTGAACCCAGGTCTCCCGCATTGCAGGCAGATTCTTTACTATCTGAGCCATCAGGGAAGATCCAGTGGGAGGGAGGTAAACCCTCTTGAAGAGTATGGGAATTCTTTTATGTTTTGAAAGAAAGAAATTTTCTATTCTAGATGGCGTGAGAGAAGTTAATTCAGAAAGAAGGATAGTATCCATTCTAAAGAGACAGTGTAGAGATTCCATTGGTTCACTCGAGTTTGGACCTATAATCTAGCTGTTCTTGAGGTTATTGAGTAAGAGCAAAAATAAATAACTTCTTAGCTTCTTATATTTGGTTCTTACAAAGATCATTGCGATAAAAGTAATAATATCTTCAAGATTACTAAAAATGGAATTCTTTTTTTTTTAATATCCCTATGACATATTTATTTAATAACTGAAAGGTTGAACCTTTTGCCCTTCTTCACCTATTTTGCCCACTCCCCAACCCCCTGCCCTTGGGAACTACCAGTCAGTTCTCTGCATCTACAAGCTTGATTTTTTTTTTTTTCCTTCTTATATTCCGTGGAACTTTGTCTTTTAATCCATTAATGAATGTACTATTTTTTCCTAGTTACTGTCTTTTCATTGGAAGTAACTTATATTGAATATTCTTTAGTTGTGGCATAGGTTTATGAAGGTGAGTTTAGTCAATAATTACAGTTTAATCCTGAGAGTAGGACCAAGTTTCAGAATAATTTGATTCATTGATTTTCATGCTGAGTTTAGTTTCACAACTTTAAGTTGGCATCACTTGTGTTTTAAATTATTAGTTAGTTTTTAAATTAGTGTTTTTAAAAGTTTAAATGTAAAGAAAGAATATAATAAATAGTCCTGTTAATGCAAACTTTATTTTAGAATTTTATGAGACAATCACGGGACTTTAAAGATTTGGCAGAGCTTTAACTTGATCTTAAAATGATGTATTTGAACAAATGAATACTGATGTCTTCTCTACATTTATTATTTTAGTCTGACTAGAAAATGCTTATTAACGATTAATTTCAGGCTAGGCTGCAGAACATCTAAATATAATTTTTGAATTGCTCAGATTTCTCTGTGCAATTCTTCCCTTTTCTTCCCTTCCCTCCCCTCCCCCTTCTCTCTCTCTCTCATTTTAACTAAGATTTGTATAGATGCCTGTAAGAAATAAGAAAATAGGTTATTAATCACAATAATTTTGAGTTGTCACAAGTGCCAGTATATAAAAATCATTATAAGGCTAATTATTAATTAATCGAAAGCACTGATTGATTGAACTTAAATACTTAAGCATTTCTTGTCAAGTAGATTTTTGATGCAGACCTCAGGAAGTTCTTCATTCTTGATTTACCTTGTGATAAAGAAATATTATCCTTTTAAATAAGATCATCTTTTAAGTAACAGTTGACATATTAACTAAAAGGTAGCAATAACAACAAAAAATGCTCGGAACTGAGTTTCAGCATACTTTTCTGCATATGCAGCTCACAGGTCAACCTTAACTTTTTTTGACTTTTAGAACACAAATCATAAATTATTTTGAAAATATACTGCTTAAAAGGTAAATAGCATCATTTTGAATGGTGTAAAAACAAACAATGGGCTGTTGTGAAAAACATGGGATTGTCCCATTCTGTTTTTAATAAATTAATTTATTTTAAAAATAAGTTTTCATGGGTATTCTGGAAAGTGGAATTTTCTAGTAACTGAAGGCTAACTTTGACCACCTCATGCAAAGAGTTGACTCACTGGAAAAGACTCTGATGCTGGGAGGGACTGGGGGCAGGAGGAGAAGGGGACAACAGAGAATGAGATGTCTGGATGGCATCACCGACTTGATGGAGGTGGGTTTGAACGAACTCCGGGAGTTGGTGATGGACAGGGAGGCCTGGCGTGCTGTGATTCATGGGGTTGCAAAGAGTCAGACACGACTGAGCAACTGAGCGACTGAACTGAACTGAACTGAAGGCTAACTATGTTTTTTGTTCAACTTTGTAACCACCGGACATGCAACATAGTGTTATACCTAGTAGTTGGGGTTTGGTAACTTGAATAAATACATGATTTAAAACTTCTGGGTCTGGAATGGCTTCTGTGAACCATAGGGAATATATCAGGTTTATATCTCTATGAGAACAGATACCACATTTTATTACATGTCTTCTCCCTTTTGTTTGATGCCAGTGCCCACTGAGAGCATCCCCTTTTTCAGTGCCTTAGTATAGAGTAGAAGTACAGATTGTTAGCAACTCTTAATTAATGGGGGATAGTAACTGTAAAATAAATGCTCTAGCCTCCCATTCTTTGGGTGCACAATTCCTCTATGCTTCCGTGTTGTCCACAGCAGCAGCCTCAACAATGCACCCTTTTATTAGCATTTTCTCCTCCCTTAACTTGTTCTCCCCAACTCCCTCACTCCTGTTTCCTAGGGCTCCCTTAGTTGTACCTTTTGTAGAATCTAAACTAAGTCTTGAAAAAAGGAAATCTTTTTAAGTTAAACATAGGTTTTCCCAAACATATATGATCATAGAACCTTTGTTTGAATGACTTCTATTGCCAGAAAATGTAGTAAGTTTATGTATTTACTTGTAATATGTACATTACATAGGACAGTGAAACTTACATGTTAAAAGGGTCTTTTAGAATTGATAATTATTGTTTAGTTGATAAGTCAAGTCTGACTCTTTGGAACCCATGGCAGCATGCCAGACTTCCCTATTCTTCACCATCTCCTGAGTTTGCTCAAACTTATATCCGTTGAGTCAATGATGCTATCTAACCATCTAATCCTCTGCTGCTCCCTTCTCCTTTTGCCTTCAATCTTTCCGAGCATCAGAAGCTTTTCCAATGAATTGGCTCATCGCATCAGGTGGCCAAAGTATTGGAGCTTCAACTTCAGCATAAGTCTTTTCAATGAGTATTCAGGGTTGATCTTCTTTAGGATGGACTGGTTGGATCTCCTTGCAGTCCAAGGAACTCTCGAGTCTTCTCCAGGACCAAGGTTCAAAAGCATCAATTCTTCAGTGCTAAGCCTTCTTTATGGTCCAGCTTTCACATCCATACATGACTACTGGAAAAACCATAGCATTGACTATATGGACCTTTGTCGGCAAAGCTATGTCTTTACTTTTAAATATGCTATCTGGCGTTGTCATAGCTTTCCTTCCAAGAAGCAAGCATCTTCTAATTTCATGGCTACAGTCACTATCTGCAGTGATTTTGGAGCCCAAGAAAAGAAAATCTGTCACTGCGTCCACTTTTTCCCCTTCTTTTTGCCGTGATGGGACCAGATGCCGTGATCTTAGTTTTTTGAATGTTGAGTTTTAAGTCAGCTTTTTCATTCTCCTCTTTCACCCTTATCAAGAGGCTCTTTTGTTCCTCTTCATTTTCTGCTATTAGAGTGGTATCATCTGCATATCTGAGGTGGTTGACATTTCTCCCGGGAGTCTTGATTCCAGCTTGTAACTTGTCCAGCCCAGCATTTCACGTGATGTACTCTGCATGTAAGTTAAATAAACAGGGTGAGAATATACAGCCTTGCTGTACTCTTTTCCCAGTTTTAAACCAGTCAGTTGTTCCATGTTCAGTTCTAAGTGTTGCTTCTTGACCCACATACAGATTCCTCAGAAGACAGGTAAACTGGTCTGGTATTCCCATCTCTTGAAGAATTTTCCACAGTTTGTTGTGATCCACACAGTCAAAGGCTTTCACACAGTCCATGAAGCAGAAGTAGATTTTTCTGGAATTCCCTTGCTTTCTATATGATCCAGTGAATGTTGGCAATTTGACCTCTGATGATTCATGGGGTCGCAAAGAGTCGGACATGACTGAGTGACTGAACTGAACTGAACCTCTGCGTTTTCTAAATCCAGCTTTTACATTTGAAAGTTCTCGGTTCAAGTACTGCTAAAGCCTAACGTGAAGGATTTTGAACATAACCTTACTAGCATGAGAAGTGAATACAATTGTCCAGTGGTTGGTACATTCTTTAGCACTACCCTTCTTTGGGATTGGAGTGAAAACTGACCTTTTCCAGTCCTATGGCCACTGCTGGGTTTTCCGAATTTGCTGACATTGAGTGCAATACTCTAACAGCGTCATCTTTTAGGATTTGAACTAACTCAGTTGGAATTTCATCACCTCCACTAACTTTGTTCATAGTAATGTTCCTAAGGCCTACTTGACTCTACACTCCAGGATGTCTGGCTCTAGGTGAGTTGACCACACCATCGTGGTTATCCGGGTCACTACGACCTTTTTTGTACAGTTCTTCTGTGTATTCTTGCCACCTCTTCTTAATCGCTCCTGCATCTGTTAAATCCTTACTGTTTCTTTCCTTTATCATGCCCATCCTTGCATAAACTGTTCCTTTGATACCTCCAGTTTTCTTGAAAAGATCTCTTGTCTTTCCCATTCTGTTGTTTTCCTCTATTTCTTTGCATTTTTCATTGAAGAAGGCTTTACTATCTCTTCTTGCTGTTCTGTGGAACTCTGCATTCAGTTGGATATATCTTTCCCTTTCTCTCTTGCTTTTTGCTTCTCTTTCTCTTCAGCTATTTGTAAGGCTGCCTCAGACAAACACTTTGCCCTCTAGCATTTCTTTTTCTTTGGTATGGTTTTGGTCACTGTCGCCTGTACAGTATTATGAACCTCTGTTGCCGGAGAAGGCAATGGCAAGCCACTCCAGTACTCTTGCCTGGAAAATCCCATGGATGGAGGAGCCTGGTAGGCTGCAGTCCGTGGGGTCGCTAAGGGTCGGACACGACTGAGCGACTTCACTTTCACTTTTCACTTTCACACATTGGAGAAGGAAATGGCAACCCACTCCAGTGTTCTTGCCTGGAGAATCCCAGGGATGGGGGAGCCTGGTGGGCTTCCGTCTATGGGGTCACACAGAGTCGGTTACGACTGATGTGACTTAGCAGCAGCAGCAGCAGTCCATAGTTCTTCAGGCACTCTGTCAGCCAGATCTAATCCCTTGAATCTATTTGTCACCTCCACTGTATAATCATAAGGGATTTGATTTAGGCCATATCTGAATGGCCTGATGGTTTTCCCCACTTTCTTTAGTTTAAGCCTGAATTCTGCTATAAGGAGCTCATTATCTGAGCCACAGTCAGCTCCAGGTCTTTTTTTGCTGACTGTACAGAGCTTCTACATCTTCGGCTGCAAAGAATGTAATCAGTCTAGTTTCTGTATTGTCCATTTGGTGATGTCCACATGTAGAGTCGTCTCTTGTGTTGTTGAAAAAGAATTGACAATATCCATTTCAAATAAAGATAAAGCACCTTGAAAATGACTCTGTACCTTAGTGAACCATTTGGCATTAAATCTGATGAGTAAAGTCAGGAATAGTTTTATGAACATAATAGATATATTGAAGAATCATTAATCAGTATATTTGTTTCAAAGACTTTACTTCCTGTAGTCCTACTTAGAGACTTAATAAATAAGTACATCTGAAAGATGTTACTAAAACTGGAGAGTTTTTCTTTGAGAATTTAGAAAAACTTGTTTGCCTGCTTGTTTTTAATGGCCAGTTTTGACCAGTTTGCTATATAATAAATTGAGGGCCCTGTTACTGCACAAGTATTGTTTCTAATGGCCAGTTATTGCCAGTCTGCTATATAACAAATGAGAGCCCTGTTACTACACAAGTATTAGTGATTAACGAAAATATTACTGTATAAGAACATAATCACACACAGAAAAGAGAGAGCTTTTCATCCTTTGTGGGTTTAAAATGAGTATTCAGACCAAGTTTGATACACATTCATCTTAACTGAGCAGTGTGTGTGTGAGGGCATGTTTGTACCCTTAATTGCTTTTTCTTGTATTGGTCAAACTAGAAGGCTATTTGGTTTTCAACTCTGTACTTGCTGAACTGGGTGCTTAATCAATAAAGAAATTTTGAATAGATAAGTAGTGTTAAATTTGAGCTGTTATAATTCCTTTTCTATTTTAAAAAACCCAAGTCTTACTGAAACTAATTGTCTCACCTGGGGGAAGAACTTAATATAATTATCACCCCCCAAATTTGGTTGTCATATTTATGTTTCTAAATTTATTTTGTCACTAAACAATTGCCTGTACTTGAACACATGGCAAGAGAACCTAAATTATGTCTAAGAGCATTGATTGAAGCCACATTGATAATTTTTGTTTACTTTTTTACCTTTGTAATTGTTTTAATGTTATTTATTTGGCTGTGGCATTTTCATATTTTTGTTAGAACTCACATTGATTTTTCAAATTTCATGGTAAATGTGATGGAAGTAATGCTGTGGCCAGATAATGTAGTCACCTTACAATTTTTATTCATCTTGTATAGAAGACTCTTGAGAGTCCCTTGGACTGCAAGGAGATCCAACCAGTCCATTCTAAAGGAGATCAATCCTGGGTGTTCATTGGAAGGACTGATGCTAAAGTTGAAGCTCCAATACTTCGGCCACCTCATGCAACGAGTTGACTCACTGGAAAAGAGTCTGATGCTAGGAGGGATTGGGGGTGGGAGGAGACGGGGACGACAGAGAATGAGATGGCTGGATGGCATCACCGACTCGATGGACATGAGTTTGAGTGAACTCTGGGAGTTGGTGATGGACAGGGAGGCCTGGCGTGCTGTGATTCATGGGGTCGCAAAGAGTCGGACACGACTGAGCGACTGAACTGAACTGAATAGACTCAAAACTTTGGAGAGGTTTCCAGGGTAATTTCTCTAGCAACATTTTGCCCTAGGATTATAATTTTTTAAAGTGTAGTATTCCTAGAGCAAATCCAAGTATATCAATGCAAATGTTTAACTTGCATGCTAATGTATGTTGCCATCTCACCTATCAACCCTTTTTAATATAGGACACTGGTAAATATGTAGAGATCTAACGTCACAAATCTGTTTAAAATGGTAAATTTTATTTGCTTATCAAATCATCATGGTTAAAATGGTGAATCTATTTGCATAAAAGAGCTTCAAAATTTATAAAGTTTAAACTTCATGAAATTTTGGTTCATAACTTTGCTTACATTCATTTTTAAATAATAATTTTAGATTATGCTGAAACTTAAGAGCTTGACATATTTTAAGTAAACTTTTTTTTCCCTTGTTTTTAGTGGGAGATTTTGATAAGATCTGGAGAGAACATTGTGAGGATGAGGAAACTCTTTGTGAATATGCTGTTGCAATGAAAAATTTGGCAGATAATCATTGGGCAAAAACTTGTGAGGGCGAAGGTCGTATTGAATGGTGTTGTAGGTGAGTGTTTTTATGAACTAACATTTTTGGTTTCTGATGTCTTATTTAAATTCTTAAGTCTAAGTAATGCTGTATATGTTCATTGTACCAAAATAGAAATTTTTAGAACAGATGATGTCTTTTAAATAGTTTCTCCCCCTTGTCTTTTTCTAGGTTTATTGGTTTATTTCATTCATCTTTTTTAATCAAATTGTTTTTCTTTGATATAACTTAACATTTTTTTGTTTCAACTTTTTAGAAGTATACCTTTAAGTACATTTAATATATTTAAGCATTGGTACATTTAAAATATGAGATTTAATTAGCACTTGAGTCATCAATCATAAGTTATAGCATAGAAGTTTCTTTAGATAATTATATTTGAATTCAAGTAAAAATTAATATTTTCCATTCTTTAAAGCTGAAAACATCTGTAAAAGTTTCCAATTTCTGGATTTTTATATGTGATTCAGGGTATTCCAACTTTTATACTGACTTTGGATAATGTTTATTTTCTCATAGCAAAGCTTCTAATGTTAAAAACACCAGAAAATGGAACAACTGCTGATCATTTCTCTCAAGGGGTAAAATTATGAGAACAGATTGTATGTTGACTGAATTATGAATTCTCAAAAGCAAAACATTATCTTTCTGCTTGAACAATAAGTTTATGGCAACTTTAGGTTTATATTTCAATCCAATTATTTTTTATTCAAAGTTTTTGTTTTAATATCATTTAAAAATTACATAATAATTCCTGTTTCATCCATTCAACAGATAGCCCAGATAAAAATATGTATTTTGCTTATTTCTTTTATTTATTCATTTAATAAATAATTTAAATGTTTGTCCATTGTGTATCAGTCACATCAGAGGCATTGTAAGTACAACAGTCAACCAAACAGAGAAAAAGCTCTCATGGAACTTAAATGCTAGTGGGAATTAGAAGCAAGAAACAATTTATAAACTAAATATATACAGGGCAGATAGTGGTAAGTGCTATGAGAAAAGTAAAGCAAAAACAAAATAAGTAAATAAAATAAAGTAAATAGAAAAGAAGGCCTCACTGAAGTGATGTGTAAAAGACATGAAGGAAGTGAGAGAGCAAGCCTGAACAAGTCCAGAGGCCTTGAGACAGGAGCTCGCTGGCATGTTTCAGAAACAGCAAGGAGACCAGGGTGGCTACAGCAGAATGAAAAGGGGAGAGTGGTAGAACATAAGATAACAAATAGCTAGATTTTGTAGGATCTTGTGGACCATTGTAAAGTCAGTGACCTTTATGCTGCATGAGATCAAAATCATTAAATTTAAGGAGAAGTGGGAAAGACTGGGGGCGGGAGGAGAAGGGGACGACCGAGAATGAGATGGCTGGATGCATCACCGACTCTGTGGACATGAGTTTGAGTGAACTCCGGGAGTTGGTGATGGACAGGGAGGCCTGGCGTGCTGTGATTCATGGGGTCGCGGAGAGTCGGACATGACTGAGTGACTGAACTGAACTGAACTGAACAGGCTCTTATTAACATTTAGAAATGTGTCAAGAATTTTTTAAGAATTAATTGTAGTGTTAAGATAGACTATAGAAAAGGCAAGGATGTTAGTAAGGAAACCAGTTAGGAAGCTACTACAATAATCAAGGCACAGAGTTGTAGTGAAACAGTTTTCTTAGAGAGGGAGAGAGGACAGATGGTGTAGTAGGATTAAGGTTCACACGAGTGTAATGACTTAAGAGAGGATCAGGGATGATGCTGATGTATACATTGTGGTGATCATGATGATGTGTAAGAAAGGAGCTGGAAATACGAGGTAGGTGAGGAACAGTGAAAAGATTGGTATTGTCAATGGATTGTGGAGCCAAAGAATTAGGAAGTTGGGGAACTAAAGGAAGGAGCCAGAATCATAAGAAATGAGATGCTTGGAATTAAAATGTTTGGATTTTTCTTTTTTTGCCTCTTCTAGAGCAGAAATTGGTTATAAATCTGACTGTTCTACAGACTATACATTTTCTCCTTCAAGCTAAGAAGCGCAATTTGAGACATGTCATTTCCCTTGTGACACAAAGTAATAATGTAATCCAATCAGGCAATCAGTACTATCACTACTGAAGACCATCATTCTTTGCTCTTGGCAGCACTGTTTTTAAATTAGTATTCCAGTACTTCAGGCAAGCTTTTAGACTTTATTTCAGATACCACTTTGATATGTGGTATTCTCACAGGAGCATTTACTTGTACCTTCCACTTGAATAATGAATTTGCCTCACGCTTCACTCTTCTTTCTTTTTCCTCAGATTTGTGTTTTTATCAATAGTTACTGTATCTCCATGTGTTCTGAAAGAGGTCATTTTTAGGTCAAACTGCTAAAACAAACATTAATAAGAATTTAGATCAAACTGCCAAGAAAGAACAGTGGCAAAATATACTAAAAAGATTTTTCTATGGGAAGTAAACACAAGAGAGGTTATAGTGGCTTTACCTTAAACTTAAAACTTGGGAGTGAAAAAAGACTTCGAACAATATAGAATTTTGAAATGAGTTATCTGTAATTCTAACTGGGGTTATATGTATTTCCTTTCCCTATTGACGATTCCTTATCCTATTGACGATTCTAAGAGGGCGGTGTCTATCTGAAAGCTAAGATGAACTTTAAGAGGGGTTTGATAAACGTTTGCTTCCAGTATATATACTTAAAACTTAAGAGGAATTTGATATGTGAAATAAGACTTACTGACATTACCCTGCTGAGATTTTTATTGACTGTTTAGCTTGAAGAAATTTATACAAAAGATCTCCTTCTAAAAATGAGTAAAATTTTATTTGTAATATGAAGTATTTAAGTTGGAAACAAAGCATGATATAAAGCTATAATTGTATGTCTAATAAAAGAATTTCCCTTTTCTAACTCTCCACACAGAGGAAACTATAAACACACCATTTCCTGAACCATTTGAAAGTAAATTGCAGATAACATGCTATTTCATCTCCATTTTCTACATAACCATAATACTGTAAATACATTAAGACAATCAGCAGTGATTTCCTAATTTCCTAAAATATCTAGTTCATAAATTCAGATTTTTGGTATTATCCCCAAAACATTCTTTATAATATTTTCCCTAAATCAAGGCTCATGTATTGGTTGTTAGATTTTTTAGGTTCTTGTTTTTGTTTGCCCTAACATTGAGTTTTTAAAGAAATGTCAGTTGATTTGTAAAATATACCACATTCTGTATTTTTTATTGTTGGTTCAAAGTGATTACTGGCATTTTTCAAATATTCTACATATCCTTACCAATTTTTCTTTTTGGCTTTTTATTCTATTTTATTATTACCGAGAGAGATGTTTTCAAGACTTCTCTTGATTCTTCTATAATAATTTGGCTATTCTTTAAATATTTCATTTTTCTATTAAAGTTCTCCATGTTTTCATCTCATCAGTTAATATTTTCTTCCTATATAATAGTTATTTTAAGTCCTGGTCTGATTATTCCAACATAAAATTAATCTGTGGGTCTGTTTCTTTTGCCCGTTTTTTCTTTTGGTCAGGGATCGTTTTTTCCTGCTTCACTGTATGTCTGGTAATCATAAAAATATATATACTAGCCTAGTATTTAGAAGAAACTGGGGTAAATATTTAAATATTATTTACCCAGAGAGGGCTTGCTTTTTTCTGATAGGCAGCTGAGATGAGAGATTGAACACTTTGAACTCATCAGGAGTTAAGCTCGGTTGAAACTGGATTACCTCTTTAGATAGTTTCAGTTCATTTCTGGCTTTAAATGCCATGAGAGTGAGTCCTGTTGTGTGTATATTCGAGGTGCCACCATCTAGCAGGACTCTGGGACGTATACCCATGGAAATGAAGTGAAGTGAAAGTCGCTCTGTCATGTCTGATTCTTTGCAACCCCATAGACTATATAGTCCATGGAATTCTCCAGGCCAGGATACTGGAGTGGGTAGCCTTTCCCTTCTCCAGGGGATCTTCCCAACCCAGGGATTGAACCCAGGTCTCCCTCATTACAGGCAGATTCTTTACCAGCTGAGCCACAAGGGAAGCCCAAGAATACTGGAGTGGGTAGCCTATCTCTTCTCCAGGGGTTCTTCCTGACCCAGGAATCGAACCAGGGTCTCCTGCATTGTAGGCGGATTCTTTACCAACTGAGCTATCAGGGTCTTGCCCATGGAAGAGTGCAGAGAATTTTGCCGTTTTAGTCCCACTCCAAGTCTCCAGAGTCCTCTCTCTTCCCCACCTTTTTCTTACTTGCAAAAAGACCTAAACGGGAAAGCAGGAGAATGGGGAGAACAATCTCTGCATTTGAGTTTCTTAAAGTTTCCAATCTGTCACATCATTCTAAGCTGCCATTGAAAGTTTGGCTGCTTTTCCTTTAAGCAAACAAAATTCCTCTAGTTTGGAAGGCTTGATCCTCTACCACTCGCCCACCCTTTCTGCAAATGCACAAAGTGCCTCTGATCCCTTCACCTAGGAGGGCTTGTCACCTTTTGAAATTTAGTTCCATTAGATCTCTTTGCATCCTCAGTTCTCTTGGTTTCTTTTTGATACATTATTTTTTAGATTGTATTGCTTTTTCCCCCCTAGTTATAGTACAACCAGGGGCCTCTTGTGATTGTCTGTATCCTAACCCAAAACTGGTTTTGTGTCTTTGTTATGAATTCATTTGATTATTTTCTCGTGGTGCCATTTAACTATTTCCTCAATCTCCTTTATTTCTTTTAAAGTGAAAGTTGAGTCCAAAATGTTGATTCAGGTCTCAGATTATTGCCAGAATATATATTAGGTGGACTGAAAGGCAATGCCAAAGAATGCTCAAACTACCTCACAATTGCACTCATCTCACACGCTAGTAAAGTCATGCTCAAAATTCTCCAAGCCAGGCTTCAGCAATATGTGAACCGTGAACTCCCAGATGTTCAAGCAGGTTTTAGAAAAGGCAGAGGAACCAGAGATCAAATTGCCAACATCCACTGGATCATGGAGAAAGCAAGAGAGTTCCAGAAAACATCTATTTCTGCTTCATTGACTATGCCAAAGCCTTTGACTGTGTGGATCACAATAAACTGTGGAAAATTCTGAAAAGAGATGGGAATCCCAGACCACCTGACCTGCCTCTTGAGAAACCTGTATGCAGGTCAGGAAGCAACAGTCAGAACTGTACATGGAACAACAGACTGGTTCCAAAAAGGAAAAGGAGTATGTCAAGGCTGTATATTGTCACCTTGCTTATTTAACTTATATGCAGAGTACATCATGAGGAACGCTGGGCTGGAAGAAGCACAAGCTGGAATCAAGATTGCTAGGAGAAATATCAATAACCTCAGATATGTAGATGACACTACCCTTATGGCAGAAAGTGAAGAGGAACTAAAAAGCCTCTTGATGAAAGTGAAAGAGGAGAGTGAAAAGGTTGGCTTGAAGCTCAACATTCAGAAAACAAAGATCATGGCATCTGGGAAATAGAAGGGGAAACAGTGGAAACAGTGTCAGACTTAATTTTTTTGGGCTCCAAAATCACTGCAGATGCTGATTGCAGCCATAAATTTAAAAGACGCTTGCTCCTTGGAAGGAAAGTTATGACCAACCTAGATAGTATATTAAAAAGCAGAGACATTACTTTGCCAACAAAGGTCCATCTAGTCAAGGCTATGGTTTTTCCCATGGTCATGTATGGATGTGAGAGTTGGACTGTGAAGAAAGCCGATCGCCAAAGAATCGATGCTTTTGAATTGTGGTGTTGGAGAAGACTCTTGAGAGTCCCTTGTACTGCAAGGAGATCCAACCAGTCCATTCTAAAGGAGATCGATCCTGGGTGTTCATTGGAAGGACTGATGCTAAAGCTGAAACTGCAATACTTTGGCCACCTCATGGGACGAGTTGACTCACTGGAAAAGACTCTGATGCTGGGAAAGGTTGGGGGTGGGAGGAGAAGGGGACGACCGAGAATGAGATGGCTGGATGGCATCACCGACTCTGTGGACATGAGTTTGAGTGAACTCCGGGAGTTGGTGATGGACAGGGAGGCCTGGCGTGCTGTGGTTCATGGGGTCGCGGAGAGTCAGACACGACTGAGTGACTGAACTGAACTGAACTGAACTGATACTTCATATTGCTTCATGATAGCAAGTTCTTATCCAGGTTATTCCACTGTTAAGAGATGCTAAATTTTGCCATTTGGTTAAGGTGGTAACTACTAGATCCTTCCATTGTAAACTTATGTTTTTCTTTTGTAATTAGCAAGTAATGTGTAGATTGGCATTTTTGGCCTGTGGATCAATCCTGTCTCTCAACAGTCTTTCAAGTAACAGGTTTATTTTGTTTATTAAATAATTACTCCATTTGGGGTTGCAAAATGATTTTTTTTTAATCATATCATTCCTTGCATTTATTAGCGGTCATTCTTCTGTAAATAAAAAAGCCTTCCTTTATGATCAGGGAATGATTATAGAAAGGCTAGGTAAAAATAAACATATACTTGTATTTTTTTCTGTTTAATTACCAGTTTTCAATAATAGTTGATTGCAATTGTAACAAGTGAGTTTTTTGTGACTTTTTTGTTTGGTTTGGTTTTTGGTGGATTTTGTTTTTGGAATATTATTGTAGCCTCCTGGATTGGTATTTATTTGCTTTTTCCATCAGTCTTTGATTTGTCTGTGAATGTGTATATTTAAATTATTCCATATTTTGCCAGTGGGAGCCTCTTCAAAGCTGGCTTCTGTGTTCTGACATTACCTTTGAGCACTATCTTGGTAGCTGTGACAAGATAAATCTTTACCTTCCCAGTGAAGACCTAGAATCAAGGAGCTTTAATTTCTTGTAGTGGAAAATAGTAATAGAAATTAAGATCTGGGCACTAGATGTACTACTGGGGTGTCCTTTCTTCTAGAATTTTTCAGTGAACATAGTTAAAAATTATATATATAGTCTTAAATTCATAACTGATATTTTCCATTCAAATGTAACATTATAGGTTTTTTGCCTAACTTCTTTGTTTTCTGTTTTATCTTATCTCTTCTGTTACACTGAAGGACTTAGTTCTGAATAACATTAACATGTTTGCTTTGTTCTATAGTTCACATAAAATGGTATCAAAATTACAGTACCAGTTTTACTTCTAACAATAAGCTGAGTGAAGTTTAAGATTTCTTTGCAGTTAGTTCTTTTGTCTTTAGAACATAGCTCACTAAAAGTCAGAATACTGTGTTTGAAAGTTACTTTAAACAGTTCTTGTTTATGGTTATGTTACCAATTTACTATGCAGTTAGTTTCAATTTGTTTTATGGGGTTTTTTCTTATTTTCTTTTAACTTGGGGAAATATAAGGCATTTACATGGTTCAAAAGTCAAAACTTTACAAAAAAAGGTATTCTCAGAAGAGGCTCCCTTCCATTTTCTTTGTTTCTTTTTTCTCCTTTTTGCATAAATTAGCAAATTCATACAATGTGTATATAGGGATCCACCCTGTCTTATCTCTGCAAATGGTACATGTCACGTACTCTTTTTTGTACCTTTCGTTTTTACTTAATAGTGTGTCATGGAGGTCACTCTATTTGATATTGTATTGTTATGCCCTGAGTCTGGTCCCCCCATACTGGTAGAATAAGACACTCGCAGCAATGCAAAAGCAAGAATGAGGTTTATTTCTAGCTCGAGCTAGGGCTCATGCCTCCTCCAGCGCAGTGGAGTGCGGACAAGAGACCGGAGCCCAGGTCACAGCGGTTTTTATAGTCTCAGATTACATAAGCACTTATTTTTGTTCAAAAGATTAAGCTGGCAGAAGCTCATTGGCCAGTTCATGCGTGTGCAGAAGCTCATTGGCCAGTTTATGCGTTCTCTCTGGGTTTTTCTGGGGGATTTCCCTTTTTCCTCTGATTGGCCTGATTTTTGGGGCTAGCGGGACTTTTCTAGGGAGGAGTTTCTCATTTTTGGCGCCTGTGGGATCTTCTTAGGGAGGAGTTTCTGTGAACTTAGCCTCCACCCTGTCTCCAGGAAATCGAAACTTCGGCCTCAGCAAGGTCTCAGGCCTATCCTGGCTACTCAGATGTTAGGGCTCCTAACAGTATTCAGGATTTTCCAGAGAATCGGCTAGTGTTTGTGAAGGCTGACAAGTCCCAAGATTTGCAGGATGAGTTGACAGGCCAGAGACCCAGGAGAACCAAACCAATGATATAATTCCAATTTTAAGGCCAGCAGGCTCGAGACCCAGGAAGAGCTGCTGTTTCAGTTTGAGTCTGAAGGCAGGAAAGTTCAGTGTTCCAGCCCAAAGGCAGTTTGGCAAGAAGAATCTCATACTATGGGGAGCGTCACTGTTTTTTCTTTATACAGACCTTTAAGTGATTGGATATAGCTAACCTCATTAAAAAGAAAAAAATCTGCTTTACTCAGTCTACCTATTTAATGTTAGTCTTATCTAGAAACATCCTTGCAGAAACACCCAGAATGTTTGACAGATATTTAGGCACCTCTTAGTCCAGTCAAGCTGACACATAAATTGACTGTCACTAGTATATAGATATCTTACTCATCTTATGATGCTTACAAGCTTTTTCTGTTACAAATAGTGCTGTAATGAATAACCTTGTGTATATTCATTTTGTATTTTTGACATTGTATCTTTGTAGGTGTGGAATTGCAGAGTAAAAGAGTAAATATATATGTGATTTTGTTGGATATTGCCACATCACCCTCCATAGAAGTTATATCATTTAATTCCACCAGCAAATATGAGAATACCTCAGTGGTGTGTTTAAAGTTCCCTGTTTTAGTTGTGTCTGTTTCTCCATGCATTTCATGGAGCTTCTGCTTTGTAAAGATGGCTGCTATGGATCATACAGATACAGAGCAGAAACAGTCCATGTGGTCCCTAAGAGTCGGACACGACTGAGTGACTTCCCTTTCACTTTTCACTTTCATGCATTGGAGAAGGCACTGGCGGCCCACTCCAGTGTTCTTACCTGGAGAATCCCAGGGATGGAGGAGCCTGGTGGGCTGCCGTCTATGGGGTTGCACAGAGTTGGACATGACTGACGTGACTTAGCAGCAGCAGCATGATACATAGCACATTGCTTCATTGGGAATTGTGGCCTTCAATGAGTTATTACATACAAAAAGCTATTTTTTTTATAGTTTTGTTACAGATGCATAGCTTGGCTAGATATAAAACCTTTGACTCACTTTGTTTTGAAAAAAATGTTGGGCTATTTTAGTCTCATTTTGTATCTTTTTTCTCTTTTTCTCCCCACTTCCACTATTCCCTCTCCTTTCCCCTTTACTGTATTGAACCATTTGCAAGTCAATTGCAGAAATCACAATACTTTTGTTCCTGAATAATTCAGTGTGTATTATTACACTTAGTTGTTACCCATGTGGTCTTCTTTAGGTAAAATTTTCTAGGGTTTTGGGTTGTTTGGGATTTTTTCTTTTTTGGTGTTTTATGACATGGACATTTTGTAAAGTCAAATTATAGACTGTCCCTTAGTTTGGAGTTGTATGGTTGTTTCTTTGTAATTAGGTTCAAATTAATCTTAGTAAGAATATCACATAGGTGACATTGTATCCTTCTCAGGGTACTATCAGGAGGCAAATGATATCTATTCTGTGTTCATTTTTTTTTCTCTTTCAAATAGTCTTGATTTTGTTTTCGAGCAGTTTTAGGTTCACAGCAAAATTGAACAGAAAATTCAGGTAGTTCCCATATACACCCTGCCCCCACATATGGGCAGGCATACTGCTATCAACAGTCCACCTTTGTTACAGTTGATGAACTCACACTAACACATCATTGTAACCCAAAGTTCATAGTTTATATTAGGGTTCACTTTTGGTGTTGCCATTACATTTTTGTCAAAACCCATAAAATATATAAGTATCTACCATTATAGTATCATACAGAATATTTTCATTACCCTAAAAATCCTCTGTGCTTCAGCTCTTTATTCATTCTACTCCCATTCTCCTCCTCCCTGAACAACCACTTAGTTTTTTTTTTTTTTTACTGTCTCCATAGTTCTGCCTTCTCTACAGTGTATATATTTGGAATTACAGTATTTAACCTTTTCATATTGACATCTTTCATTTAATAATAAGCATTTATGATTCCATTGTGTCTTTGTTGGCTTGATAGCTTATTTCTTTTTAGTGGTGAATAGTATTTCCATTGTCTAGGTGAACCACAGCTTGTTTATCCATTCAGCTACTGAAGGATATCGAAGAGACAGAGGAACCAGAGAACAATTGCCAACATTTGGTGATCATGGAGAAAGCAAGGGAGTTCCAGAAAAACATCTACGTCTACTTCACTGACTATACTAAAGCCCTTGTATGGATCACAGCAAACTATGGAAAATTCTTAAAGAGATGGGAATACCAGACCACCTTACCTGTCTTCTGAGAAACCTGTATGCAGGTCAAGAAGCAACAGTGAGAACCGGACATGAAACAACGGCCTGGTTTAAAATTGGAAAAGGAGTACCACAAGGCTGTAGTTGTCATTCTGCTTATTTAACTCCTGTGCAGAGTACATCATGTGATGTACTGATGTATGGGCTGAAAGAATGAACAAGCTGAAATCAAGATTGCTAGAAGTATCAGCAACCTCAGATATACAGATGGTACCACTCTAATGGCAGAAAGTGAAGAGGAACTAAAGAATCTCTTAATGAGGGTAAAGAACGAGAGTGAAAAAGCTGGCTTGAAACTCAGCATTCAAAAAACTAAGATCACTACACACAGTGACTGCAGCCATGAGATTAAAAGATGCTTATTCCTTGGAAGAAAAGCTATGACAAACCTAGACAGTGTATTAAAAAGCAGAGACATCACTTTGCTGACACAGGTTGGGATAGAGAAAGCTATGGTTTTTCCAGTAGTCATACATGGATACGAGAGTTGGTCCATAAAGAAGGCTGAGCACTAAAGAATTGTTGCTTTCAAATTATGGCATTGGAGAAGATTCTTGAATCCCTTGTATTGCAGGGCAATCAAACCAGGGAATCCTAAAGAAAATCAGTCCTGAATATTCACTGGAAGGACTGTTGCTGAAGCTCCAATACTTTGACTACCTGATGCAAAGAGTCAACTTATTGGAAAAGACCCTGATACTGGGAAAGATTGACGGCAAAGGGAGAAGGGGGTGATAGAAGATGAGATGGTTAGATAGCATCACTGACTTAATGGACATGAATTTGAACAAACTCTGCGAGGTAGTGGAGGACAGAGGAGCCTGGCATGCTATAGTCCGTGGGGTTGCAGTCATACATTACTTAGGAACTGAACCTCAACAACTGAAGGATATCTTGTTTGCTTGCATATTTTGGCAGTTATGAATAAATGCTATAAACACTCATGTACAGGGTGATGTGTGGAAATAAGTGTTTCTTTTTTGGTAAATATCACAAAACTTGATTGCTGGATTATATGGGAAGAATATATTTAGTTTTGTAAGAAGCTACCAACTATCTTCCAAAGTGACTGTATCATTTTGCATTCCCACTAGCAGTGAATAAGAGTTTTGTTTCACATCTTCACCAGCGTTGGTGTTGTCAGTGTTCTGGATTTTGGTCATTATAATAATGTATTGTAGTATCTCATTGATATTTTAATTTGCATTTATTTCTCCAATGATATATGACATGGAGCATCTTTTCTTAAGCTTATTTGAAATATATATACCTTCTTTACTGTGGTGTCCATTTAGGTGTTTTGCCCATTTTTTAATCAGGTTGTTAATATTCTTAATGTTGAGTTTCAAGAATTATTTGTACATTTTGGATAACAATACTTTATTAGATATATCTTTTGCAGATATTTTCTTCTGGTCTCTAACTTGTCTTCTCATTCTCTTGTCATTGCATTTTGCATAGAAGTTTTTTTATTTTAGTTAAGTCTAGCTTCTCAGTTTTTTCATTTATAGATTGTGACTTGCATTTGACCATGACTTTAGATACAACATCCAAAGTCATCTAGATTTTCTTCTGGAAATTTATTAAACTCTCTCAAGAGTTTTATAGTTTTGTGTTTTACATTTAAGTCTGTAATCCATTTGGAGTTAATTTTGTGAAGGTTGTATTTTCTGTGTCTAGGTTCATTTTTGGTATTCAGTATCCAGTTTCAGCATTATTTGTTTAAAAGACTATCTTTACTTCCCTGTATTACCTTTGTGCCTTTGTCAGAGATCAGTTAAATGTATTTACGTGTACCTATATCTGGGCTCTCTATTCTGTTCCCATTGATCTATTGTCTATTAGTTTTGCCAACAGTATACTGTTCCTGATTACTACTAATAATAGTATAGTAGTATTCTTGTCTGGAGAATCCCATGGACGGAGAAGCCTGGTAGGCTACAGTCCACGGGGTCGCAAAGAGTCGGACACGACTGAGTGACTGAACGGAATGGAACGGAACGGAATAGCTTTATATTATGTCTTGAAATCAGAATGTGTCTGTCCTCCAACTTTGTTCTTCTCCCTTGATACTGTGTTGGCTATCCTGGATCTGCCAATCCATATAAACTTTAGAAACCATTTGTTTTGTCGATAGGGTATTTTGCTCTGCTTCTCATTGGGATTGTGTTGAATGTATAAATTTGAGAAGAACTAACATAGTGACAGTATTGAGTCTTCCTATTCATATTCATGGACTATCTGGCTATTTATTTAGTTCTTCTTTATCCTCAGCTTTTTAGTTAATCTCTGATTTGAAATGTTTTTTCATATCTGCAATTGTTTATATATAATTAATATTGAAGTACTGTTACAATTTTCTTCTCTTTTATAGCTGTTTTTATTTTTTATGTTTTTAAGAATTTTCATCTACTGAAAAGTTTCGATTTGTCTTTCCTTCTAATAGAAACTTGTATGGTTGCTGGGTTTATTGGACACTTTTTTAATGTTTTGACTATTATGTTGGAGTGTCTCTAGACGTATAGGTAGGGATTTGGGTAACTTACTTCGTTTCTTAATTCCATAGAGCCTTGTTTGATTGCTACAAATATATAAGTGGAGTTCCTTTAATAAATACAGTCCTCTTTTGGCTGATGTATGAATTTTTTAATAGGTGTAACTTATGTCAGTATGCTCTTTATTCTTCATTGCTTCATTCCTTCCCTTCATCAGCACACCTCCAGAGATACCCCCTTTTTCCATGGTGCTTCCTTTCTCCCTCAGAAATAATACCTTCTCAAGGCTTTCATCTTTGGCGACAGCCCTTCTCATACACCTTTCGAACTTTTTCTTTTTGGCCTTCCTGTGGCTAATGCTTTATTTCACTGCATTCTGCATTCTTAAGGTTTCTCCACTCAGAGTTGGACTGTCTTGGTAGTAAACCTTAGCTGGTATTATCTGCTTTTTTTTTTTTTTGCCACCTCAGAGACCCCACCATACCTTCTTCTTTTACATAGTCCTCATCTGACTCTGCATTTGGATAATTCCAAAGCCAACTCAGTTGGCCTCAGATTTTTTTCTCCAAATTACATGTATAATTAGGTACTATTCCTGTTTCCTAGTTATGCCATAGGTATGAGCTGTGTATGCTCTTATCCTAATGATTTGTATATTTTTTGGAACTTGTGTATGGAGATTGGTATTTAGATAGTGGTTATTATCCTTTGAGTATCTGGAATCCTAGCCCTTTAAGTATTTTGCAGTCCAGCCTCTAGGTAATTATGAGATTGAGCCATATAAATTTGGTTCAGTTTTGCAGTGTTTGTGGATCAAGAACTATTGAATATCAGCAATTCTGTATGGATCCACCTAATAGAAAGGTAAGCAATCTTTTTACCCTTGTGTATATGATAAAGGTATTATTTTTAGCATTAATTCCAAGGTTTTAAGGCTGTATTTAATTAACCCTACAGAGGTTTAATTAACATACAATGAAATACACCCATTTTAGTGTACAGTTCAGTGAGTACTGATAGTTGTTTACACTTATGTACCACCACCATATCAAGATATTAAAACTTTTCCATCACTCTAAAAAGCTCTAATGTATACCTTTGTAGTCAGCCTCACCCCACACTCCAAGAAACCAGTAAACCACTTCTGTCATTAGGTTAGATTTCTAAACGCCACATTCCTACATTGGCCTGACAGTCTTTCATGATATGAAGTGTCACCTGGCTATCATTCCTCTCTTTGGCCTCAGGGCCTTTTCATTTATGAGTCCATCAATGCGTTTTCTGCCTGGCACTTTAAATTTCCCATGCCTTGCAGTGATGTCTGTCTCTGCAGGATCCACGATGCTTTTCTCTTCCTTGATTTTGCTCATGCTGTTCTCTACCAGGAAAGGACTTTCCTCCTTAACTAATGTTCTTCCTAGCCTGATTTATTCCTACTTATATTTCTAAAATCAGCTTTTATATTACTGATTTTAGACTGGATGATAGATATTTATAAATTGTATTTTCTTTATTATATAATTGTCTTCTTCACTAGTTTGAGCTCCTTGAAAGCAGCAGTGTCTTCAATTTGCTTTCCCATCACCCGTGTGCCTGGCACATGATAGGTAGTTAATAAATGTTTGATTAATGATAAATGAGTTTCAACTCTTGTATATAATTTGAGTTTAAATCTCCATAGGATCAGTTAAAGACATCTTTAATAGATATTTAGACAAACTGAAATTGAGCTAATAGTATTTTTTAAGTGTGAGGAGAAATGGGCATTGTTTCCTTAGACACCATAGTTGTAGTTGCAAAAATTAGTTTTAAAGTACTTTTTCAGTTCTTCTCTAGCCATGTGTTTATGGAACTGTACCAGGCAGTGTCTATGGAGGAAAATAGTCCATCTTTGTTCAGAGAATGAGCTATATGGAATAATAATGGTTTGAAGTGAAGTGAAATGAAGTCGCTCAGTCATGTCCGACTCTTTGCAATGCCATGGACTGTAGCCTAACAGGCTGCTCCATCCATGGGATTTTCTGGGCAAGAATACTGGAGTGGGTTGCCATTTTCTTCTCCAGGAGATCTTCCCAACACAGGGATTGAACCCGGGTCTCCGGCATTGTAGGCAGACACTTTACAAGTCTGAGTCACCTTTAAGGCTCGGTAAAGAAAGATTTGTTTAGCTTCCATTCACATTCACTTTAAACTTTGATAAGTATATCAGTTAATTGTTTAATTGTGCGTCTCCTGTCATATAATAAGTTTAAGGGCCGGAGGCAGATCACAGCAGTCTTTTTTCCTTTAAGTTTCTTGTCTTTAATAGCTGGTGAATGTCTTGAGTTGATTCTATGGTTCATATTTATTGCTCTGTTACATACCCAGGCATGGTACTCTACTGTATTCATCCTAAAATTGTATTGTGTATTAGTCACTCAGTTGTGTCCAACTCTTTATGACCCCTTGGACAGTAGCCCGCCACGCTTCTCTGTCCATGGGATTCTCCAAGCAAGAATACTGGAGTGGGTTGCCATTTCCTTCTCCAAAATTGTATTAGGTATGAAGAAAGTCGTTTAATATTTAATGTTAATACCAGTCATTAGTGTCTGATTCTAGATAACAACCTGATATATTAGATTCCTGGGCTTATATTTTCCAATATATCTTGAAAAATCTGCATTTTAATATTCATTTATATTATAAAAATTGGGACAAACAGTAATGGTCTCTTGATGGGTAGGAATAATTTCCAGGTATTATAAAAATCACTGTTACATTCAAGCCTTTGTTCTTTCTGCATATATACCTTTATAATATGATACTATTTTTACCTGAACTAGATTTTTATGCTCTTCTTTCTATGTTGGCAACCTGATTTTATGCCTTTGTTTTTATAAACTAGGAGGGATCTGAAAAATGGCTGTGCTACCAGCAGAGCTGGCTCAGAATTAACTGTGACTACTGTTCTTTTTGAATGTGTCACTGAATAGCAGAGTTATCTAAGCTTTTCTGGAGGAACGTATGTTTTAGCTAAGAATAAAGTTCAGCAAAACATAAGTATTGTGCTTCTGAAAAAAACACTGTAATTTATTAAACATAATCTATGATCATGCTTCGTTGTATGGTAATTTAAAAAATTTGAAAGTGCTACAGGTACTCAAATTTAACCTCTATGTGACATTTTAAAAATATGAACTATAATTTGAAAATTTCCCATTTTTGTTAATAAAGGATAATATTTGCCCTTTTTTTATTTTATCTCCATACCTATTGTTTAAAATATAACTTTATTTTGCATTGTAGTGTGTGCAGAGAATATTTCCAAAATGGTGGGAAGAGAAAAGCACTTGAAAAAGATGAGAAAAGAGCTATACTCGGCACTAAGACCACTCCAGCCTTAAATATGCATGAATCTTCTAAACTTGAAGGTCATTTAACCAACCTCAGCTTTACAAACCCTGAATTTATAACTGAGTAAGTATATCTGTGTTAATAATGTAAAATAATGGTTTACAACAGGTAGTGGGCAGTTTTCTTCTCTGGTAGTGTTAGTTTGAGAAATGTAAATTTGTAATACTATTACATAGGAAAGTAGCATATAAACTTTTAAGGGACATCTGGGAAACTAATAGTTCCATAGCATAAATTGTTCTTACTAAAAATGAGAAAGAATCATTCATTAAATGTTATAATAATTATCTTTATGGTAATACAAAATATCAAAACAGCAAAATCCAATTAAATTAAATTTAAAGTGGCTGTCCACTAACAAAGAAATCACAAATAAAGAATTGATAGAAGATGATGATGATGATGATGACGATATTGACGATGATTGGGCTTCTATGGTGGTTCAGCTGGTAAAGAATCTGCCTGCAATGCAGGAGACTCAGGTTCGATTCCTGAGTTGGGAAGATGCCCTGGAGAAGGGAATGTCTACCCACTCCAGTATTCTTGCCTGGAGAAGTCCATGGACAGGAGAGCCTGACAGGACACAGTCCATGGAGTTGCAAAGAGTTGGACATGATTGAGTGACTAACACATAGATTATTAATAGAATTAATTGCCATTATTTTATTGTCAATATAAAAACCTGCCTGCTGGTAATACATATGCATATAGGCACAAATTTTATTTTATTTAATAAATACATGAGTATTTTCCCAGTTTTATTGAGATATAATCGACATATAGGGGCTTCCGTGGTGCCTCAATGGTAAAGAATACACCTGCAATGCAAGAGAAATGTGGGTTCAACCCCTGGGTCTGGGAGATCCCCTGGAAAAGGAAAAAGCAACCAACTCCAGTATTTTTGCCTGGGAAATCCCACGGACAGAGGAGCCTGGCAGGCTGCAGTCTATGATGTCGCAAGAGTCAGACATGACTTAGTGACTAAACCACCAACACCAGCTGACATACGACATTGTTTAAGACATACAACAAAATGATTTAATATGTATATAATGTAAAAAGATTATCACAGTGAGTTTAGTTAACCATACCTCACCTCACCTAATTACCCTTTTTTCTTTATGAGAACTTTTATTAATATCAGTTATCAAATATTCAATATAGTATTGTTAACTATAGTCACCACGCTGGACATTATATCTCCGGAACTTAATTGGAAATACCTTTCACCCAATCTCCTACCTTCAAATCCTTAGCTCTGACAATTACAAATCTGATTTCTGTTCCTATGAGTTTGATTTTCTTTGATTCTACATAGAAGATCATATAGTATTTGTCTTTTCATGTCTGACTTCACTTAGTGTAATGACCAAGGTCCATCTGTATTCTTGAAAATGGCAAGATCTCCCCCTTTTTTATGACTAAATAATATCTCACTGTGTATTCAATGCAATTAGTTACTAATAGTATTGAAATTATTTATATATTGTAGTATCAGAATAAGTTTGTGGAATCAAGTAATATTTTATTACTCCCTTAAAATAATTCGAGAAACATTCCTGACAGACACTGAAGGCTAACCATAGAAATTAAATTAGTCTCTTAAAACAGTTACACACCTGTGATTATCAACATAACACTTCCTTTGGTTATTTTGATTTTATACCATGTTGAAATATCTAGTTGGGTTTTTTTTTTTTTTTTGCTTAGTCGCTCAGTCGTGTCTGATTCTCTGTGATCCCATGGACTGTAGCCCACCAGGCTCCTCTGTCCATGGGGATTCTCCAGACAAGAATACTGGAGTAGGCTGCCGTGCCCTCCTCCAGGTGATCTCAACTCAGGGATTGGACCAGGTCTCCCACACTGCAGGTGTATTCTTTACCATCTGAGCCACCAGGAAAGCCCAGTTAGGTATAAACAATTTCACTAAAAAATTAACATATGGTTGATTAATTCTGTAGGAAAAGATCTTTACCTTTATTCAAAGGTTACTACAAAGCTTACAAAGCATAATGAGTTGCTAAACAGCTTATACCTCGGGTATTCTTAAGTATTTTAAAAATATTGACCAGTGTAAGAAATTATAGGGACTTCCCTTGTGGTCCAGTGGTTAAGTCTTTGCGCTTCCAACACAAGGGAAATGGGTTCAATCCCTGGTTGGGAAACTAAGATCCCACTTTCCACATGATGTGGCAAAAAAAAAAAAAAAAGAGAGAGAGAAATTATATAGTTACACGACTACCAAAAAACTAGGTCCATATGGAAAATATGAATCTTAGCATTTTTATATGGTTCTGTGTTACAGGCTCTGTTTCATTGTTGAGATAACCCTGTTTGTAACAGTGTTGTCATATTTTCCTTTAATTCTTTAAACATGGTTTCTTTGATTTTTTTGAGCATTTCTATAACAGCTGATTTGAGGTCTTGGCTAAATACAGTATTTGGGCTCACTCAGAATCTTTCTATTTACTGCCTTTATTCTAGAATTTGGATTACACTTTCCTGTTTTTCCTGCATGTCTCATCACTTTTTGTTGAAAACTGTCCAATATATTTTTGATCATTTGTTAAAGGAACTCTTGTTTGGATTTTTCCCTCAAGGAAGATGGGTAGTGATGGTTTTTTTAGTAGTCTGCCTGCACTTAGTTTGTGGGATCTGTTTCCCTGGTAGTTTGTACATTACTATTTTTAATTTTTTAGGTTGTTTTGCTAGGGTTGCAACTGTGTCTAGACAGATTAGGGGTCGATGATAAGTCAGAAGTTGTGCTCAAACACCTCTCTTAACCTGTGAGGCCTCCAGCCTTTGCCAGTGGATGTGTGTTGATCTGGAACACTTCCTAACACCATACACCAAAATAAACTCAAAATGGATTAGAGAGCTAAATGTAAGACCAGAAACTATAAAACTCCTAGAGGAGAACGTAGGCAAAACACTCTCCGACATAAATCACAGCAGGATCCTCCATGACCCACCTCCCAGAATATTGGAAATAAAAGCAAAAATAAACAAATGGGACCTAATTATGATTTGGGAGTACATTTAAAATTAAGGCAGTTTTCAAGTCTGCTTCACCTTTTGCTTTCCATCAGACCCTCATGGGTTTCCTGTACATGTTCATTTAGCCTCCCAACCAGCCAAGGCTGTGTGAAGAGTTTCTGTAGCCCTTCTGTGTCTCTCATTTCCAGAATCTTTGTGGAATTTCTAAATTTCTGACCAGCCTTCCAGTCTACAGTTCAGGTCAACCAAAACTGCAACCTGAAGCTAGGATAGCTGCTTACATTCCCTATTGTTCCTTACCAAGTTTGTTACTTAATTCTGTGTGTTTTTCATTCTTTACTCAAAATCCCTTTAACCCCTTCCAGAAGTGAAGTTTTTTTTCACAGCCAGCCCTATCCTCAAAGAATTTCCATACCAACTGAGCAAAGGGTGAAGGTAATGAGAGTGGCTTCAGGCAAAGGCACCACAGATCCCCACTGTTGTTAACCGAGATTCAGCTAGTTTTCATGAATTAACACTTAGCAACATGTTTGTGTATGTTTGAGCCCTCAGATGGTTGTTTTTCATGATTATGTTCTTTGTTATAGTTGTTTCTTGAAGAGTGTATTTGCCAGCCTCTTCCTTGCTATAGTCAAATTTCAGTCTCTGGTTTAATTTTAAAGGAAAAAGAGTAGTTTTAAGTATTTAAAAGAAATATAGTTGTTTATATATCATTGTTTAACTATTAATGTCATTGTTTAACTATTGATTGTTTAATACTGAAGTTAAGCATTGAAACATCGTAGCCTAAGATGACTAGGTTTAGATTTTCTTCATTCTAGAAACTATTTCATGCAGCATCTGGCCCCAGTATATTCAAGTATACTTATTCTTCCTATTCCTCTTACTCTTACTGCAGCCTGTATTCTAGTATTATGGAACTATTTAAATTTCCCTAGTGCTATATGCTTGGTCTCACTGGCAGTTGCAAGTGCAGTATATCCTTTTTCTGATCAATTATTGCTATATTACATTAGGATATATTTGAAATATCTTCCTTTTCAGAATTTAACTTGAACTTCTCAAAAGAATTGATACTCTGGTACCAATAACAACCCTTTTTATAGCTCTATTACAGTACTTCTCAGGTTGTATTAAAGTAATTATTGTATATTTTTCTGACTACAAATTAAATAACAGTATGAAAATGTGGAAAAATTATTACTCAATTCTGGTTACATTTAGTTGTATTTCTTTCCAGTTCTTTTAATAGGCCTCATTTCTTACACAATAGAGACCATATAGTATAAAAATTTTTATGTAAACTGCTCTTCCCATGCTGTTGAAACAATCATTCTGCATTATATTTTATCATAAATAATCTACCACTGTATGCTTCTAAATATAAAGTGATCCTCAGTATAAAATAATACTCATTTTTCCCAAAGAGAATCTCTGCTATCTTATACATAACACTTTCAGAGAGGTAGATGAAATAGTCAAAGGTCAGATGTTTACTCTATTTATAGATATTATTATAGGATGATATGTGTTTACTGCTATCTGAATCTGTTTGACTTGTGATTTTGCATAGCAAGTGCAGATGTGCTCAGTCGTGTATGATTCTTTGTGACCTCATGGATTATAGCCAGGCTCCTCTGTCCATGGAATTTTCCAGGCAAGAATACTGGAATGGGTTGGGATTTCCTCCTCCAAGGGATTTTCCCTACCCAGGGATTGAACCCGCATCCCTTGTGTCTCCTGCATTAGTAGGTGGATTCTTTATCACTGTGCTACTTGCAAATATAGATAGCAAAGATTATCTTTTTCCTGGTCTTATCCCAAAATAAAGTCATTTTGATTTCTGGGTTCAGATAAGTTCTCACATAGCAAAAATACCTTTGGTCTTTTTCACTTACATTTTATGAAGACCAAAAATTTATTATTGCTAGAGTCACTTTTAAAATAGCATCTATAGCTCAGAATTTAGATGTTACTTTTTGAATTTTATCCCAAACCCCAATTACTGCCTTTCTTTCTAATAGTAAGATAGCGTGTGCCAACCCTCCTTCATCTTATATATTTGTAAATTATGTGAAATAAGTACTTTGCTGCCTTTTAACAAGTTTGACTTTTTTTTTCAAAACATTTACCAAATAAACCATATTCTGGGCTATAAAACACACCTTAAAAAATTTAGAAAGATTTGAGTTACAGAAGGTATTCTCTCAGACCACAGTAGAATTAAACTATAAATCAGTAACAATGAGAGCTAGAAAGGCCCAAAATGTTTGTAGACTATCTAATTAGCATATGTGTCAAATAAAGAGTCATAGTAGAAAATTTTAAATATTGATACTTTGGACTAAATGAAAATGCATCTTATCACAATTAAAGAGCTGTAGTGAAAGCAGGCTTAGAGGGAAATTTTTAACATTGAATGCATATATTAGAAAAGAAGAAAGATGTAAAATCAGTAATATAAGCTTCTACCTTAGGAAACTAGGAAAACAAGACCAAATTAGATCTAAAGTAAGAGGAAAAGAAATAATGAAAATTATAACAGAAATTAATGAAATCTGAAAACAGGGAAACCAGAGAAAATCAGTGGAACTGAAAGCTGGTTCTTTGAAGGGCAGTAAAACTGATAAACCCCTGGTCAAACTAACCAAGAAAAGAAAGACAAATTACTAATATTAGAAATGAAAGAAAGCAATCACTACTGCTACCATGGACAGTAAAAGGATAATATAGGAATATTATAAATAACTATGCCCCAAAATTTGATAACTTAGATGAAATGGATATGACTGTATATATAAAAATGATGACCAAAAATTCTTTTTGGAGGGCTTCTTAAACTAAATGTGCTTCCTTGGTAAGATATAAAGCATTCCCCCCAAATTCTGTTAAACTCAGTTTATAAGATTTTTATTATAGTTCTGTATGTTATGCCCTCAATAGATAGTAAATTAAAGATTTACTATCTAAAACAATTTCTTTATTATCTTAGTAATTAGAATTGAATCTAATTTGATCTAATAAAAATATAAAGCTGGTTAGAGTTATGTAGAATTACAGAAAAGCAATTTAGAAAATAGGGTCTTTGGTGTTTTAACTAACAATTTACCATTTTCTAGAGGCAATGACAAGCCACTCCAGTACTCTTGCCTAGAAAATCCCATGGATGGAGGAGCCTGGTAGGCTGCAGTCCGTGGGGTCGCTACGAGTCAGACACGACTGAGTGACTTCAATTTCACTTTTCACTTTCACCCATTGGAGAAGGAAATGGCAACCCACTCCAGTGTTCTTGTCTGGAGAATCCCAGGAACGGGGGAGCCTGGTGGGCTTCCGTCTAAGGGGTCGCACAGAGTCGGACACGACTGAAGTGACTTAGCAGTCGCAGCAGCAGTGAGTTACCTAAAGTGTAGTAAAACTCATCCTAAAATATCAGTGAATGTTATTCATTTTATGGGGTGGCAGAGGCATGTTCTATTACCTGTTTTATAATTCTTAATGATAATTTAGTGGTTATTAACAATCAACTTCTTCCATTTTTCTCTTTATCTTTTTAAAAATGTCTTCATCTTAATACATGTACTATATAAGGACATGTCCTTTTATCAGTCCATTTCTTGTCCATTCTTAATATTAGATTGGTGCAAAAGTAATTGTGGTTTTGCACTGTTGAACTTTACTGTGTGATATTGGAATACATTCTTAAATAAATGTGGTTATGTTATATGTCGTTTTAATTCACATTTCTCTATGTTTTTTTGCTAATAACTTATTACTTGCTGTTTATTTTATATTTATTTTAGACTAGGGAAATGATGTTAGACAAAAAGCAAATTCCAGTGATTTTCTTATTAGAGTTCACAATGGGTTGTAAAGCAGTGGAGACAACTTGCAACATCAACAGCACATTTGGCCCAGGAACTGCTAACAAACAAACAGTGCAGTGGAGGTTCAAGAAGTTTTGCAAAGGCGATGACAGCCTTGAATATGAGAAGCGAAGTGGTCATCTATTGGAAATTGACAACAACCAGTTGAGAGGATCATCGAAGCTGATCTTACAACTACATGAGAAGTTGCCGAAGAACTCAGCATCAACCTTTCTACAGTCATTCCTCATTTGAAGCAAATTGGAAATGTGAAAAAGCTTGACAAGTGGGTGCCTCATGAGCTGACTGCAAATCAAAAAAGTTGTCATTTTGAAGTGTCATCTTCTCTTATTCTGTGCATCAACAATGATCAGATTGTGACATGCAGTGAAAAGTGGTTTTTATACAACCAGCAACAACCAGCTCAGTCCTCAGACCGAAAAGAAGCTCCAAATCCCTTCCCAAAGCTAAATTTGCACCAAAAAAAAAAAAAAATCAGGGTCACTGTGTAGTGGTCTCCTGCCTATGTGACTCACTACATCTTTCTGAATCCCAGCGAAACAATTACATCTGAGAAGTGTGTTCAGCAAATCAATGAGATGCACCGAAAACTGCAAAGCTTACAGCCAACCTTGGGCAACAAAAAGGGCCCCATTCTTCTCCATGACCATGCCCAACCACCTGACAACAACCAGTGCTTCAAAAGTTGAACAAATCAGGCTATGAAGTTTTGCCTCATCCTCCATATTCACCTGACCTCTCGTCAGCTGACTACCACTTTTTCAACCATCTCGACAACTTTTTGCAGGGAACATGCTTCCAGAACCAGCAGAATGCTTTCCAAGAGTTCATTGAATCCCAGAGGACAGATTTTTATGCTGTAGGAATAAACTTATTTCTCATTGGCAAAAATTAGTTGACTGTAATTGTTTCTATTTTGATTAATAAAGATGTGTTTGAGCCTAGTTATAATGATCTAAAATTCACAGTCCAAAAGCACAATTACTTTTTCACCAACCTAATAGCAGTACTTCCCCTTTTTTCCCTTTTAAATGTGATTCCTGTGTTCTCTACTCTTCATTTTCATATCATCCCCTGGCAGCTTAATTTACTTCAATGATTTTGATTACCATGTATATACTGATAATACCAAATCTGTATTTCCAGTTCAGAGCTCTGATCTGATCTTCACATATCTAGGTGTCTGCTAAACTTCTCTGGTTGTGTTTTTGCCTGTGAGATACCTTTATATCATGAGCAAGCTAATATTCTCCCCTTTTCTACTGAATCACCCAAATTTGTTCCTCTTCCAGTATTTCCTGGTTCATTAAATGTGTTTGTATGCCTAAGTTAGAAACTTAAAGATTTTTTTCTTGACTCCTTCGCTATCTCAAGGCTTCCCTAGTAGCTCAGCTGGTAAAGATTCTGCCTGCAATTCAGGAGACTCTGGTTCGATTCCTGGGTGGGGAAAATCCCCTGGAGGAGGGCAGGGCAAACCACTCTGGTATTCTTGCTTGGAGAATCAGCATGGACAGAGGAGCCTGGTGGGCTGCAATCCATGGGGTCACAAAGAGTTGTACATGACTGAGCGACTAAGCACAGCACAGTCCAGTTTAACAACAGCTCTCTGTATCAATGAGTTACTTCAATGGAGTTATTTACCTATTGTTGTGACAAAGCCTGTGAGATACCTTTGTATCATGAGCTAGCTAATATTTTCCCCTTTACTACTGAATAACCCAAATTTATTCCTCTTCCAGTTTTCCCTTTTTCATTAAATGCATCTGTATGCCAAAGCTCGAAACTTAAGGATTTATTCTTGACTCCTTCCCTTTCTCACTTCCCACATCTAGTTTATCACCAAGTCCTATTATCATTTCCAAGTTATCAACATCATTTCAGTCTGTCTACCCCTCTGTGTCCTCTTCTTCCACCAGGGCAATTATAATAGACTCCTATTTCCAGTTTTACTGCAATTCATTCTCCACAGTTCAACCTGAGAATTTTATCTGAAACATAAACCTGATGCTCACTTGGCAAACTCTCCTAACCATTCAGGGATTTTCTTTTGCTCTGAGATAAAATGCAGGTTCCTTAGCATAACATAAAAAATCCTTCATTATTGACCTTTGCATCCCTCATATCCTTATTACCTTTTCTTTTTAACTATATGACTCAATAATACTGATCTTCCTTTTATTCATATAAAATTATAGCTTTTGCCTGGTGTTTTTCCTTCTGCCTAGAACATCCCTCTCACAGGCCAGCATTTAACCCCTTCACCTGCATAATTTCCTTTTAATCCTTCAGTTCAGTTCAGTTCAGTTGCTCAGTCATGTCCGACTCTCTGCGACCCCATGAATCACAGCACGCCAGGCCTCCCTGTCCATCACCAACTCCTGGAGTACACTCAAACTCATGTCCATCGAGTCGGTGATGCCATCCAGCCATCTCATTCTCTGTCGTGCCCGACTCCTCCCACCCCCAATCCTTCCCAGCATCAGACTTACATAGTCTTAAACATTCAACACTCTGAGGAAGAACTTTCTTTACTCCTAGGTTCAGTATCATCAACAAAACTACATACTTCTCTAACTAACAGCAGAGCTCAAAGTATGATCCATGGATCTCTAGGAGTCTCTGAGGCCCTTTTAGGGAGGTCTGTGAGTTCAAAGTATTTCATGTTAATATTAAAATAGTATTTACCTTTTTTACTATGTTGCTATTTGTACTGATAGTTCAGAAGCAGTGATAGATAAAATTGCTGGCATCTAAGTACGATCATGGAGAAGGAAATGGCAACCCACTCCAGTGTTCTTGCCTGGAGAATCCCAGGGATGGGGAAGCCTGGTGGGCTTCCGTCTATGGGGTCACACACAGTCGGACACGACTGAAGTGACTTAGCAGCAGCAGCAAGTACGATCATGCGACGAGTTGACTCACTGGAAAAGAGTCTGATGCTGGGAGGGATTGGGGGTGGGAGGAGACGGGGACGACAGAGAATGAGATGGCTGGATGGCATCACTGACTCAATGGACATGGACATGTGTTTGAGTGAACTCCGGGAGTTGGTGATGGACAGGGAGGCCTGGCATGCTGTGATTCATGGGGTCACAAGGAGTCGGACACGACTGAGTGACTGAACTGAACTGAACTGAAGTATGATCAAGGCAGTGAAACCAAGTTATATTAATAGTCATTGTATTCTTCATCATGAACCCACAATTTTTTTTAAAAGGCCAGTTTCAATTTAAGATTGTTGGTGATGAGACAATAAAAATTATAAATTGTATTCAACTTAACTCTTGAGTAATTATCTTTCTATTATGTCATATGATGAAATGGGAAGTACACAAAAGGCAAACTAAAACATCATGGCATGATTAGCTATTATCTATTTAGTCAGATTTGCAGCAACAACAAAAAGTGTTAAACAATGTCACTTTTCTCACTAACATTTTTACTTCGAAAGTAGAACTTTTTTTCAAAAATAGTATGTGTGTGTTAACCTATGATGATTTTTATTTTTGCTGTTTTTTAAATTAAAAAAAATTTTCTCACCTTGTTTTTATACAGTAAATATCAATTGATATAACCTGTATGAACAAAAGTTCTTTGAGATCTTCAGTAACTCTTAAGAGTGGAAAGGGATTCTGAGACCAGCGCTCCAATGCATTGTATTTTTCTTATTCCGTTTATGGTTTATCTTTCCTCTTAGACCACTTTGTAAACCCTGTGAGGGTAACTCAGCTTGCAAGGTAAACCCTTGCAACTCAGCTCCCAGCATAGTGCCAACACATACAAGGTCCTCAGTAGATACTTGTTAAGTTAAATAAATGAATTCAACAGCATATATTTATTATTATTATCTTGCATATTATTGGAAATGTGAGTTTCAGGCTAAGAAAAAGTGTTAAAAATCAGAAAATAGATATAGAAATATAATCTGCATCTGGGATTATTTTGATTGTTGGAAGTACATGACATCATCTGGATATACAGAATATCACCTGAACAGTCTGGAGAAAAATGGTAGAGTAGAAGGAGAGAAAGAAAGAGAGAAACCTCAGTTATGGAACTTTAGGTAGTGCTTATGTATAATAGGAATGAAAAGGAAACTATAATGAACATAATAGTTCAGTATGGATTATCCAATTAAAGATAATCATTAATTGGACACAGATTGAGAAAATATTCTTCTCTTAAGAGAACCATGGCAGCAAGTGAAAAGGTTAAGATAGGATAATGTCTTTCGGGAAATTCAGGAGTTTCCCCAAATGACTACAACACATGTATTATTTTGTATTTGTTAAGTCTATAAATTTTTTTTATTATCTTGAATCACCTAAATAGAATTTAACTGAATTTATTTTTAATGCTAATACAACAGCATTAACTAAATTAGAGAATGGAGAGATGCTGGCAATTGGCTAAAGTTAAGGAACAGAGGGCATATATATATATATATATATATATATATATATATATATATATATAATTGAGTGGGTTGAGTAAATTGTGTTGTTTTTGCTGCAGTTTTAAATCATCACCCCCTTCTTATCTCCAGGAGAATCACTTGCTTAATAAAAATCCCCTCTATAGTACTTCTCCAGAAGAAATGCTTTACTTGAAAGCTTTGTTCTTAACCCCTCTCCTTTTGTAGATAAGTCTTTCTGGTCCAAAATTTTTAAAATCACTCATTACACTCAGAGAATCCATTTTTCATTAGTTAATGCTGTCTTTTCTAGTTAACTAGAATAACTTGCTCTTTTGGTATTGATTCTTAGAAAACATTTACTAATTTTTTTTAATTTAATAATTTTATATGGAGTGTTGGAGGGTGATGGTACTTATGTTTTCTTTGCCATTTTTAAATCACTTGCATTTTGATAAGTGTAACTCATTGTCATAGCATTTTGACATGAAAGTGTCAAAATATTGCTGTGGTAAGTCATGGTTAAGGATAGTACTCTGCAGATTTTAACTCTTAAACATATAGTAGTGATTTTCAGAGATTTCAGATAAAGTACATTTCATGATAAGGTATATTGAACATAGTTGGATTCTTCATTGTCTTATTTAGAAGCATCAAGGCAATGGCAAGCCACTCCAGTGCTCTTGCCTAGAAAATCCCATGGATGGTGGAGCCTGGTAGGCTGCAGTCCATGGGGTCGCTACGAGTCAGACATGACTGAGTGACTTCACTTTCACTTTTCACTTTCACACATTGAAGAAGGAAATGGCATCCCACTCCAGTGCTCTTGCCTGGAGAATCCCAGGGACGGGGGAGCCTGGTGGGCTGCCATCTATGGGGTCACACAGAGTCGGACACGACTGAAGTGACTTAGCAGCAGCAGCAGCAGCAGCCAGTTATCAAGAGGGAAAGTAGGTTGAGAAAAATTTTAACTGGTGGAATGTTTAACCTTCAATTTGCACTGTAATTTTTATCTTGTTACACACAGTCTGAAAGTCTGTATTTGAAAGGCAAAACTAGTGACCAGTAGGGTGAAGTAAAAGTAACCCCAGCAACCAGAACATTTAACCAGATATATTTTCAGTCATTCAAAAAAGTAATATTTACTAAATGCTACTGTATTTCTAACTCTATGTTAGATACATGGACAAGTAAGATTTTAAAAAACAGCATAATACCAAGGGAGGTAAATGTAGTAGGTGGCTTAGTTTACTTCTTCAACTTCATATTTCTGTATTTATTACTCTTGGTTGTTTACTTGGTAGTTAGAAAGTATAGGGTATTCCCAGAGCAAAGCCATTGTTTTTCATGTCTTATTTTTAAATATGCTGGAAGAAGCACAAGCTGGAATCAAGATTGCTGGGAGAAATATCAATAAGCTCAGATATGCAGATGACACCACCCTTATGGCAGAAAGTGAAGAGGAACTAAAAAGCCTCTTGAGGAAAGTGAGAGTGAAAAGGTTGGCTTGAAGCTCAACATTCAGAAAACAAAGATCATGGCATCTGGTCCCATCACTTCATGGGAAATAGATGGGGAAACAGTGGAAACAGTGTCAGACTTTATTTTTGGGGGCTCCAAAATCACTGCAGATGCTGATTGCAGCCATGAAATTAAAAGATGCTTACTCCTTGGAAGGAAAGTTATGACCAACCTTGATAGTATATTAAAAAGCAGAGACATTACTTTGCCAACCAAGGTCTGTCTAGTCAAGGCCATAGTTTTTCCAGTGGTCATGTATGGATGTGAGAATTGGACTGTGAAGAAAGCTGATTGCCAAAGAATTGATGCTTTTGAACTGTGGTGTTGGAGAAGACTCTTGAGAGTCCCTTGGACTGCAGGGAGATCCAACCAGTCCATTCTGAAGGAGATCAATCTTGGGTGTTCATTGGAAGGACTGATGCTAAAGCTGAAACTCCAATACTTTGGCCACCTCATGCGAAGAGTTGACTCACTGGAAAAGACTCTGATGCTGGGAGGGATTGGGGACGGGAGGAGAAGGGGACAACAGAGAATGAGATGGCTGGATGGCATCACCGACTCGATGGACATGAGTTTGAATGAACTCCAGGAGTTGGTGATGGACAGGGAGGCCTGGCGTACTGTGATTCATGGGGTCGCGGGGAGTCGGACACGACTGAGCAACTGAACTGAACTGAAGTCACCAAAGTAGTTGGCTTATTTGCATTTTAATTTAAATTCAGTTCTTTTTTGCTGAGTATAAGAAAAACAGATATTGTGCTTTTCAGAATCAGTATACCCTGTTTTATGATTTATCCAAAAAGGAGTGTTAATTTTTTTTTTCAAAGTTTTGGTACATCAAAATAATACACAGGAGCAAGGGAAAAGAGGTGGGACCAATTTAATTTCATTTAGACTCTCAGTGTGCTCAATGGCATTGGACCTTAGACACATAAACTCTTTGTGGGCAGGTAATTCCTTTTCAAAAGAGTCAAGTGGATTCATATAAGAAAGCTGGAAATTTGTAAGAGATCTTTCATTCCCATTCCCTTAAAAAATAATATAATTATACCTCGTTTTAATCAGCATTGGTGATAATATATTTCCAGTATGTTTTACATGTTCTTTAATAATTATAAAATTGAGTACGCAGTTTAATTTTAGCTTTTCTGTTGCATGCCCTGTAAGTATGAAACTGGGAAGTTGAAAATTCATGGCTTTAAGCAGGTTTAATGAATTTTATCTTTGTCCCCATTGTACTAAGACTGATAACTAAGCTCCTTATCACAGTTTATTTTAATTTTTCAGTTATTTTCATGAAGACAGTAGTGCAATAAGTAGTATAACTGATAATGGCATGTGCAGGGGAAAACATGAATTCCAGTTTTGAAATACCTTCATCTTGTGTTATTTAACAGTTTGACTACTTTGCTAACCCTCATTCTTTTGAGAAAGTACAGCTGTAATATTGTTTGAAAGCATATTTAAGAGGGGGAAACAAAAGTATGGGTAAATTGGAAGATTGCTGTTAATTAAGTGAAACAAAGGAAATATAAAATTCTTCTGAGATCTAGTACTTACGCCTAGACAGGATTTATGGTGAAGAAGAGGGTTAGTCTTTGACTTTCTAAACCTTCTACCATGAAGCTTATGGGGAAGCTGTTGTTTAAAAGAGATAAAATAGGAGCTGAAGCCCTGTAATCAATTAAGCAACTTCCTTCTTGAGTTTCAGCCCACTCCTGCCTGACCACTTCTGTTTCACCAGGCAGTAGCTATTGTAGCTACAGGCTGCTGGTCACTGGAGGGCATGGCTTTCCCCTGATTCTCACCCATTTCCTTGCTTCACTTGGCCCATGGAAACTGCGTACCCATGGATCTGCCGTAGACAGAGCTGGAATCTTTAGATTAGTCCCAGTGTTGCACAGAGTTCTGAATGTTTTCCCTGCACCAAATTTAATCACATATTGTTACTATGCTTGTTCTTACTATACTGATAATAGTCAAATTAGTCATACTGAGAACAGTATATGTAAGAGTGAACAGATAACCTCAGTTCCCAAATCATACATTATTTATGATATTTTTTGAAGTGTAGTCCTCATGTAGTGCTATATATTTATTATATTGTGTGTATTTCCCATTCTCAGTTCAGCTTTACTTATAGAAAGGCATATGAAAATAATTTGTGATATTTTATTCATAGAGCAGTCAGCTAAATTATATTCCTGCTGTGTAAATTTAAGGTCAGTAACTTTGCCTTATAACTATATCATCAGTACCTATGATGTACCTGGCATACAGTAATTGCTACTGCTAAGTCACTTCAGTCGTGCCCGACTCTGTGTGACCCCATAGACGGAGGCCCACCAGGCTCCCCCGTCCCTGGGATTCTCCAGGCAAGAACACTGGAGTGGGTTGCCATTTCCTTCTCCAATGTGTGAAAGTGAAAAGTGAAAGTGAAGTCGCTCAGTCGTGCCCGACCCCTAGCGACCCCACGGACTGCAGCCCACCAGGCTCCTCCATCCATGGGATTTTCTAGGCAATAGCACTGGAGTGGCTTGCCATTGCCTTCTCTGGGCATACAGTAATTACTCAGTATATATTTGAATAAGTGAAAGAAAAATATGGAAACAATTGAGTAATATGATATAGAAAGTATGAGAGTAATTGCTTTACTTCTGGAGATGTGGCCTTAAGAACATGACCACAGATGTAATATGAACCTCCAATGGACGCCTTCTTTGAAATATGTAGGTTGTTGAAGAAGCTTAGCCAGCTGGATTCTTTTCTACCTCAGTTTGCCAATGCAGTGGTTTTTAGCCTTCAAAGAAACATTACCTATGTTAACTTTAATCTAAACCAGTAGCAGTAGAGGTCACAGCATAGAGCTTTTAAACTATAAATATGAGTGTAGAGTAATAAGGTATTTCAGAATGATATTGTCTGCCTCACACAATCTCTAAGCCGTTCAGTTCAGTTGCTCAGTCGTGTCCGACTCTTTGTGACCCCATGAATCACAGCACGCCAGGCCTCCCTGTCCATCACCAACTCCCGGAGTTCACTCAAACTCATGTCCATCAAGTCGGTGATGCCATCCAGCCATTTCATTCTCTGTCTTCCCCTTCTCCTGCCCCCAATCCCTCCCAGCATCAGAGTCTTTTCCAGTGAGTCAACTCTTCGCATGAGGTGGCCAAAGTATTGGAGTTTCAGCTTTAGCAGCAGTCCTTCCAATGGACACCCAGGACTGATCTCCTTTAGAGTGGACTGGTTGGATCTCCTTGCAGTCCAAGGGACTCTCAAGAGTCTTCTCCAGCACCACAGTTCAAAGGCATCAATTCTTCGGCGATCAGCTTTCTTCACAGTCCAATGCTCACATCCGTACATGACCACTGGAAAAACCATAGCCTTGACTAGACGGACCTTTGTTGGCAAAATAACGTCTCTGCTTTTTAATATGCTATCTAGGTTGGTCATAATTTTCCTTCCAAGGAGTAAGCATCTTTTAATTTCATGGCTGCAATCAGCATCCGCAGTGATTTTGCAACCCAAAAAAATAAAGTCTGACACTGTTTCCACTGTTTCCCCATCTGTTTCCCATAAAGTGATGGAACCAGATGCCATGATCTTAGTTTTCAAGCCAACTTGTTCACTCTCCTCTTTCACTTTAATCAAGAGGCTTTTTAGTTCCTCTTCACTTTCTGCCATAAGGGTAGTGTCATCTGCATATCTGAGGTTATTGATATTTCTCCCATCAATCTTGATTCCAGCTTGTGCTTCTTCCAACCCGGAGTTCCTCATGATGTACTCTGCATACAGCCTTGACGTACTCATTTTCCTATTTGGAACCAGTCTGTTGTTCCATGTCCAGTTCTAACTGTTGCTTCCTGACCTGCATATAAGTTTCTCAAGAGGTAGGTCAGGTGGTCTGATATTCCCATCTCTTTCAGAATGTTCCACAGTTTATTGTGATCCACAGTCAATCCACAGTCAAAGGCTTTGGCATAGTAAATAAAGCAGAAATAGATGTTTTTCTGGAACTCTCTTGCTTTTTCCATGATCCAGCGGATGTTGGCAATTTGATCTCTGGTTCCTCTGCCTTTTCTAAAACGAGCTTGAACATCTGGAAGTTCACGGTTCACTTATTGCTGAAGCCTGGCTTGGAGAATTTTGAGCATGAGTTTACTAGCGTCTAAGCCTTTAGGCAATGTTTATTTGCATTAAGGACTGCTAAGAGGAAAAACCTGTTCTTCCCAGGATCTGGATACTTTTATGCATTAACTCTAGATTTAATACATATTCCCAAAGGTAGAAATAGTTTTGAAAACCCAAGAAAGTCTGTATATTTGACAGAATTCACAGTAAATTAATCTACTCTCTGTCATAAAATCAGAAGAGAACTTGTGTCTGTGTCTAAAAGCCAAGTTTTCTTTAGGCTTTAATAATAGTTGAGAACTTTAAGAAAGGATTAGAGAATTATAAAAGAATTAAGTTAATCACTTTAGTAACTTGCCCAAGGGTCATTATAATAATCTTCCTAACCATTATAATTTTCCAAACCATGTACTAGTGAGTACTTCAGGAGGACAAATGTTCAAATTCTGTTATTCTCTACTTTAACTCGGGGTCTTAACACAGTTCAGTTCAGTTCAGTCGCTCAGTCTTGTCCGACTCTTTGCGACCCCATGAATCGCAGCACGCCAGGCCTCCCTGTCCATCACCAACTCCTGGAGTTCACTCAAACTCATGTGCATCGAGTCAGTGATGCCATCCAGCCATCTCATCCTCTGTCGTCCCCTTCTTCTCCTGCCCCCAGTCCCTCCCAGCATAAGGGTCTTTTCCAGTGAGTCAGCTCTTCGCATGAGGTGGCCAAAGTATTGGAGCTTCAGCTTTAGCATCAGTCCTTCCAATGAACACCCAGGACTGATCTCCTTTAGGATGGACTGGTTGGATCTCCCTGTAGTCCAAGGGACTCTCAAGAGTCTTCTCCAACACCACAGTGCAAAAGTATCAATTCTTTGGTGCTCAGCTTAACCTTGCACATAAAGTGAAAAGAAAGTGCTAGTTGCTCAGTCGTATCCGACTATTTGCAACCCCAGGGACTGTGGTCTGCCAGGCTGCTTTTTCCATAGGATTTCCCAGGCAAGAATACTGGAGTGGGTTGCCATTTCTTTTTCCAGGGCATCTTCCCAACTCACAGAAAGTGAAAGTGAAAAGTGAAGTCACTCAGTTGTGTCTGACTCTTTCCAACCCCATGGACTGCAGCCTACCAGTCTCCTCTGTCCATGGGATTTTCCAGGCAAGAGTACTGGAGTGAGTTGCGAACACAGTAAATGAATGAATTCTCTTAAAAGAGACCATAAAATGAATTTAAACCCCAGATAGTGCCAATCTCATGATTAAGTGTGACTTTAGAACCAAGAAAACTTAAATGAGGTTAGAATCTTTTTATCCCTACAATATCTTTTCAGTTCTGTGTACCATTGAGTACTTTGATGTTGGCCCAAAGTATCTAGAGTAGGATAAATACAGCATTATGGGTGATCCCAAGGAGAAAAACAAAGGATTAAAATGTTAGAAGCGGACTAAGCAAAGACTTTAAAAAGGGGGGCTCAGGTGGTTGGAGGGGTTGTGTGTGACACTTTAGATCCTGAGAAAACAGTAATCTAAAATCTGTATCTACTCTTGGGCTTCTTACCCTGGTTAATAAAAGACAATGTATCTAGTTTTAACCCACTTGAGTTTAACCACTCTGAACAAAGATGAGATCAGTTCAAGTAATTGCCAAGGAAGGAGGCCTTCATACAGAAAAATGAAAAAGAGGAAATAAAGGGGAGAATTTTTCAAGGCATAATGTATTTAGAAACCTTAATTCATGGGGTCGCGGAGAGTCGGACAAGACTGAGCGACTGAACTGACTGAACTGAACTGAACAAAACAGAAGAGTCTGTTACATAATAACAAAATGTGACACTGAGAGAAAAGACAACCATCTTAGAGGAAAACTAACAATTCTAGAAACAGGCAATTTATTTTGTAGGAATAAAGTCCTATATATCTATAAAAATGATGAACAGTCATGATAAATATCTCTCATGTCAAGAAAAGGTATTAAGTCATTTTTAAGAAGACAGGTAAGAGTATAGTAACTCTTAAAAGATTCCCATTACATATAAAATATATTCTCACTCAAGCACTAGACCCTCACCTTTAAAGAATCATGCCCTGTCATAAAATTTTGAGTTGTTAAAAAATGCTGAAATGTAGGTTAATCACTTCGGACAAGGTCATGAGTGAATATAAACCTGCATTTCTATTAATTTTATTTATAATTTTGAGTTTTTCTAATTTCTTGCCAGATCTGATTTAGTAATTTTTTTTTTTGCTTCAATCTAGCTGAAAATGTTTTTACTAGAAATAGAAGTGTCAGATCTGTTGTGTTGTGTTGTTTCTGATTCCCTTGCATTCACATTTTTAGAGTATCTTAAACCTTTAAGTTTCTTTCCCAGGAATCTTGATAAGCTACTCTTTCATGAGGTTTAGTTTGATTAAGACCAATAATTCAGTCTATCTATTGAACTGCAATACTTTGGCCACCTCATGCGACGAGTTGATTCACTGGAAAAGACTCTGATGCTGGGAAAGGTTGGGGGCGGGAGGAGAAGGGGACGACAGAGAATGAGATGGCTGGATAGCATCACCGACTCTGTGGACATGAGTTTGAGTGAACTCCGGGAGTTGGTGATGGACAGGGAGGCCTGGCATGCTGTGATTCATGGGGTCGCGAAGAGTCGGACACGACTGAGCGACTGGAACTGAACTGAACTGACTTACCTGGGAGCAAGGAAACTCAGTATGTTGTGGTATGCTGTTAGGGAACAGTTAGTAGAGATATGCCACTGGTATTCCTTTGTGTTTTGAAACTCCCTCTCATCTCTCAGGTAGCCCTACATGAAAATAGGAATCTTGATCACCAGATACATGGGATTCTGTTGGGAAGTGTGTATTAGTGTTCTCCAGAGGAATAGAACTAATATACTGTGTGGGAGTGTATATAGAGAGACAGACAGATGTATTTTAAGGAACTGACTCACGTGATTGTAGGGGTTGGCAGGTCTAAAATCTGCAAGATGTTGCACCTTGAGTCTAAAAGTAGTCTGAAGGAGGCAAAAATCCCTCTCCCTCCAGCGATCTCAGTCTTTTTCTGGTAATATTATCAGTTGACCAAGACAGGAAGATTATCTGGGTGGGTCTAATCTAATTACGTGACCCTTCAGTTCAGTTCAGTTCAGTCGCTCAGTCGTGTCTGACTCTCCGCGACCCCATGAATCACAGCACGCCAGGCCTCCCTGTCCATCACCAACTCCCGGAGTTCACTCAAACTCATGTCCACGGAGTCGGTGATGCCACCCAGCCATCTCATTCTCGGTGGTCCCCTTCTCCTCCCGCCCGCAACCTTTCCCAGCATCAGAGTCTTTTCCAGTGAGTCAACTCGTCGCATGAGGTGAGAAGTGGGACAGAGGGTCTCAGGAGGATTTGAAGCATAAGAAGAATAAATGTGCTATTGTTGGCATTGAAAATGGGGTGGGCCATGAGCCATGGTGTACAGGTAGCCTCTAGAAGCTGAGCAGTCAGCAAAAAACAGTCCTGCATCCACATGGAACTGGTTTCTGCCAACAACCTGAATAAGCCTAGAAGTGGATTCTTCCCCTCACAAAACTCTTAAATAAGAGCCTAGTTCTGCTGAAACCTTGATTTCAGCTTTAACACACCCAGAGCAGAATACCAGCCAAGTATGCCTGAACTTCTACAAAATTAGGTTGTATTTTTAAATTAACTTTGTGGTAGTTTATTACATAATAATAGAAAACTAATACATATGATTAGCTTGTTTTTAGAATGCAGACCTACATTTATAGTAAATATTTCCATAGTATGTTTATTTTATGCATGGACAACTGTTAAGTTGTATACACACAGGTACTTCCTTCTGTGGGAGACATAGTGAGCATAATTGTTAAAAGCTTAGACTACCAGTCAGATTTTAATTCCATCTGAAATCACTTAACTAGCAAATGACCTTCAATATGTATTTAACTTCTCTAAGCCTCATTCCCCTTATCTGTAAAATGAGAGTAATAGTACCTACTCATAAGAATTTTACATTGCTGATATAGTGGCATTGTTATATGATGACAGTGATCACCATGATGGCAACACAAAAAATGTTGTCAATAAGGGCAGCAGTCCGGGCATTCATGTGAAGCCATGGCTGAGATCTTTTCACTTACTTCTTCATAAGCCTGCTGTGATCTCTGTATATGGATTTTCTGGGTTATCCCTTCAGTTTTTTTCATGTATTGCTTAAAAATTAGATGTCCATGCCTTTTTCATGAATTCCTTATCTCCATTCTCAAAATTTTGTTTTCCCAAAAAATTCTGTAAAATGAGTAAGACATAATTTTAAAAATTGGTTTGTCAGCAAAATAAATTTGGACATTAAATTTGAGTTTTTTAATTAGCTATTATATGGTTACATGCCTGTAGCTCTTCAAAAAAGAGACTATATTTTCATTTGACCTATCGACAAAGAAGCATCTTCTAAGACTATTTTGTGAAATGCACTTTTGGAAAAAGTATCCCTTCAGATATAAATCATTAACTCCCTGAGCTAACACTTTTCTTTATTAAAGCCTGACTTCATACTGCAGATTGTTTAGCCTATAAACAACCTTTACTCACATACTTTATCTCCTTCTAGTATATTTTTTTTTGTTCTTTACTACCAAAATGTGGAGAAGCTATTGTCTGGTTTTACATATTGCCATCAAAATCAGTAATGTTTAAGAATCATTTCAAGGATTTATGATACATATAGAAATGAAACAGACTATATGAAATGCTAAGAACAAGTTGCTAAATGCTGCACTTCCCTGGTAGCTTAGATTGTAAAGAATCTGTCTGGAATATGGGAGACCCAGGTTCAATCCTGGGTTTGGGTATTCTCTAAATATTAATAAATGATAATAAACCACACCATCAATCAGAATCATAAGCTTTCTGTTCTAACTGTTTTTTCTGCTATTCCTTGAAGAAATAATTAAGACAGGAAGATGGGTGGAACTAAATGATTTTTACTGTGATCCAAGGTATCTAGTAATAAATTTTACCCACTTATTTGTTATCTATCACCCCTAAAAGTTGGATTGTAAAAAAATTTCTCACATTTATGACTGTCATGAGTTCAGAGGGACAGTGCTGTTTTACATACTAATAACTCTCAATAGTGCATTTTCTTCTTTTCTTTCTCCTGAAGAAGATAGTATGTGGAAATCTAATTTTCCATTCCCCTATATTAAACCAGTAGGGTAATAAGTAAGGCCTGGATTATTGATTTCAACATTTTAGCCATAGAATATTTTCTTCAGAGGAAACATTTTGTGGTACAGGCAAAGGGTATAGAAGTTGTCACCACCCAATATCTCCCACGTCTGCCTTTGTTGGCCCTTGAATGGACTCTGGAAAATACCTATAGCTTTGAAGAGAGCACTTTGAAAACGTGCTTTAAACTGTCTACTTGGGTAAATATTGCCAGGTTTTCTTATGTAACAAGCAAAACATTTTACTTAGCGTTTATAGCTCCCTCTTAAAATGTCTTGAGGCGTTCAAGATTCTGTTGTTGACACTGGCAGCATGCCAGACAGAAAATTTTGTAGGAAATAAAATCCAGTATTTCCTTATTAAGTTCCTTAACCAACAAGATGGGAATTGAGGGGGAGGGAGTAAAGAAATATGATCTTTTACTATAACTGTTCTGAAAAAGAGAACAAAGGCAATATTAAGTAAAACCCAACATAGGAAATTTAAATAGAAAGTTATCATTTGAACAGCCTAGACAGACAGGAGTAAAGAAATACAGTCTTTTACTATAACTGGTTTAGAAAAGAGAACAAAGGCAGTATTGAATAAAAATCAGCATAGGAAAGAAATTTAAATAGAAAGTTATCATATGAATAGCCTATACATTTTTATATGCAAGATTTTTACTTAACACTTTTGAGAAACTGTAATTGAAGACTGAATTCTTAAATTTTAAAATGTTTCCAAATAACACAGTTTTAAGGTTCTCTGCATAAATCTATCTAAAGCAAAGTGAAAATTTACTGAGGAATGTAAATGAACATTTGAAAGAGGCGAGAAAATGTAAAGAAATCATAACAAACTTTCTAACCAAACTTTGTCTTTTAATCAGTATGTTTTATCACTTTACAGAATGTAAATGAAGATGGTTCCTATATATTGAAATTAGGAACCAGTCTAACTATTTGAATTAGCTGTCCTGTAGAAAACCAGTTGTTTCCTGACTGATTTGACTATTGATCTGTTCTATAGATTTTCCTGGTTAGAAAAACTAATATCTTCTAAATATTTACCTTACCAACATTAGTAAATTCAGCCATTTCTTTCTGTTTTTTTTCTCATAAGGCATAATGACTTTGTTTTTCCTCAGTCTCTTTGGAATCACATTTGGTGTGTCTAAAAAAGGCTTGCTTTCTTACAGCCTAGCGCACATTTAGAAAAATGTGTTCAAATGCCTCAGAGTACTCCCCAGAGAACACTAACACGTTCCAGCAGTGCTGCCGTAGACCACAAAATTGATTACAACTGTTTAATGAAGTTACAGAGCCTACATCACATTTCTTTTCAACGTTCTTAATGGTGGCAAATTGTATATTGTGGTTGAGTTTGATGTTTATTTTCAGAGAGATGTTTCAGTAGAAAGTGCTATAGCTGTAATAAGTCCTAGGTTGCAATGGAAAGAGAGAGAACGCATGAAAAGTATAACCTGAGAAAGGCTATCTGAGAGTCATAGGTGTCTTGGAAGGGAATTTAAAGAGCACATCCTAACAAAGAATGCTAAACATTAACTCAGAGAGGCATTCACAGATGCTATTTACTAATCTAACCCATATCCTGACTGTGTATATAAATACTAAGTACTCTAAACTGAAATGAAAAATAGTTATACTTTAATAGTATAGTTCAGGGGTATAGAACTGTCAGGCGAGTATATTCTCCTTGGTTCTGTCTCATCTCAGCAAAAATTTGAAGCAACGGACGTTAGAGCCCTCGGCATGTAATAGCTCTCAGACAGACCGTGTTACAGCGCTCAGGTCTTGGACAGACCATGTTAGAGCTCTTAGACAGATCAGTGTTACAGCTCCATGTTACAGCTCAATTTTATTCAGAAAATAGCAGGAAAATACATCCTTGAGGCGTGAGGGCATGCCAACCCAAAGACATGAAGAGAAGAAAGGAGGGAGCCCTGGCCCTTTGGCTCCTTTTTTTATATGTTTTTTCCTCCCCCTGGGCCTGCCCTATGTAAATTGGTCTAGCCAGGAGTGCTGTTTGTTCTACCTGAGGTCCTCACTCCAGTTGTCAGACCTTCCTTTGTTCTATTTTCCCGGGTTTTTCCCTTCATTGTCTTTTAGCCACCACATCTGGATTCCTGTTTCCTATTCTAACTACCTAACAGAACCATGTCTATTTTAATCATCAGTGTCCAGAAATTTTTTGTAGGCAACTGAGGCAGTTTTCTGGAAAGAAAGAGGAGTCAGAAAAGTATCTCCTTGATACCTTTTCTGTTCCCATGAAGACCAACTGTGCTTCTTAAAGTTGAATTCTGTGAGGTATCTTTTCATATTTAAGATAAATTTGCCTTTTACTTAAGATAGTTTAAGTGGTGTTCTGTTCCTTGCCACTAAACTATACCAGACCAAGACAGTGATTCTATAAAACCTTGTCTTCATCATCACTACCTATACATGAAAACTCAGATAATCCAAGCAGAGTCTGTGAACCACCCTGAATAATAACAAAGTGTGACTTGTGTATCATATATGTATTTTTTTCTAGGGGGAAATGGCTATAAATTTCATCAGATACTCAAAGAAGTATATTACCCAAAAAATTAAGAACGACTGGTAGAGAGTCTCAAGCAGAGGTTCCTAAGTGACAAGGGTCCCTTTCCATTCTACCTCCAGTGAAAGACTTTGGTTCATTAGAATTGTATAAGTGCCCCTTAGAGCTTTGCTGCTGTTAGATGTCCATTAACAATGTGACAGAATAGATTTTCATGAAATCTATTTTAGACCTCGGGAGAATTCACTCGGTAGTAATTAAGTCTTAGTTTTTGTTTATTTGATTATTTTCAGGATATTGATATAGACACATTTCAAATAAGTAGGAGGGTAATATTCTATCAAGAACTGATCTAGAATTTTAGAATGGCCTTTCATTTTACATATGAGGAAACAGACACAAAATGGGTAAGTAAAATTTCTAAGGTCACTTGGTAGTAAAGCACCAGTAAAAATAGAGTTCTATTGATTATCTCTCTCCAGAGCCTTTTTTTTTAAACTGTACCAAACTTTTGGTAATTATTCCTTTTTTACTCCTTGTCCTCGTGTATAGTGTGTAGTTAACTCATTTAATCTTTATACAACACTATGAAGGTGGTGCTATTTTATCAATTTATAGAGATATTTTTCTGCTTCTTTAAAAAAATCTAAGATTTTTAACACACCTTCTCAATAACAGAGAGCAAGCATTCACAGTAGAATATTTGAACAACATGGTTAACAACCTAACAGCCATATGTAGAATAGTGTACCCCAAAACTACAAAATAATTCATTACAACTATACTGTACAGGTAACATTTACCAAAAATGTTATTTAAAAATTATAGTAAATATTTTAAATGTTATTAATTTATAAAAATTTATAAGGCAAATGTCAAGGGTTGAAGGCAAATGTCAAAGACTCAAAGGGTTGAATTATAAAGACAGTGCTATTAAGCAAGAAATTGGTACCAAATGGGAATTAGAAAGTACCTAAAGGTTTAGAAATTAGTAAATAACCTTCCCCAAAAAACCCATGAGCTGAAAAATTATAATAAAAAGTAGAAAATAGTTTCAACTAAATAATATTTTTTGTGAAGAATTTTTTGTCAAAAAATGTCACAAAAATGCTTTTTATTAAAACTTTTGGGTATAGCTATAGCATTACTTAAAGAAAAATTTATAGCTTAAATGCATATAGTATAAAGAAAAATTGAAAACAAATGAATTAAGAGTCTATCTCAAGAAGTTAAAGATGGGCTTCCCTGGTGGCTCAGTGGTAAAGAATCCTCCTGCCAGTGCAGGAGACACGGGTCCGATCCCTGGTCTGGGAAGATCCCACATGCCACAGAGTAACTAAACTCATGAGCCACAACTATTGAGCCTGTGCTCTATACCCCAAGAGCTACAACTACTCACGCGCGCACAACCTAGAGTCCACACTCTGCAGCAGGAGAAACCACCACAGTGAGAATCCTGCACGCTACAACTAGAGAGGAGCCCTTGTTCACTGCAACTAGAGAAAAACCTGCAAAGCAGTGAAGATCCAGCACAGCCAAAAGTGAATAAATAAATGAAATTATTTTTAAAGAGTTGAAAAAGTCAAAGATAACTCAGCAAATAAGCTCTTTCCCCACCAAAAAAGTGAAAAAAGTAAACAGCAGGAAGGTAGAAAAAGTCAACAAATATAAAAGCTGGAGTTTTATAATGACCATTAAAATTGGAAATCTCTGGGTGAGGTACGTCCCAAAAAACAGAAGTCACAGATAACCAGTTTCAATATTAAAAAGGGTGACTATAGCAATATATGCTGAAGACATTTAAAAGATAGTAGAAGGATACTGAATAACTTTGTGGATGTTAATAATTTAAAGAAATTAAGTTAGTGGTTAAAAATCTTTTCATAAATAAGACTCTAGGCCTAAATGGCTTTACCAGCAAGTTCTAATAAGCATTAAAGGGAAAATGAAGTCTGTTCTTCCACATACTCTTAAAAATAGAATGAGAAGAATTCTCCTGCACTCACCTTAAGAGACTAGCATAACCTTGACATGAAAACTCTGTGGACAGTACAAGAGTGGAAAATTATAGTCTGGTCTCACTTTTGAATGTAGATATAAATATATATGTGTATGTGTGGGTACACACTGTTTATCTTCATTATTCAAAAATTCCATATCTGCACATTCACCTAATCAGTAAAATTTAATTCCAAGATCAGTACCCTTGGTATTTTCAGTCTCATTTGTGGACATGCTCAGCGTGGCGAAAAATTTAAGTCATCTGACATACACCTTCCTAGCCGAAGTTGAGCAAGGCAAGCTCTTCCTTATTGTTTAGTTCTCAAGTATAAAAATGTCTCTTTTTCAGTCTATTTAGAGTACATTTTTTTGCGCTTTTTATTGATTTTACTTTTTAAATGACCACTAAGCATAATGTTTAAGTTCTATCAAGTGTATCTAAAAACAAGAAGGCTGTATTATGCCTTACAGAGAAAGTACTATATTAGATATTCCTCCTTTAGGTGTGAGTTATAATGGTGTTGGTTGTGAGTTCAGTGTTCATGCATTGTAATATATATTAAATAAGGTACTTTTAAATAGAAATACACATAAATCCAAGTTATATGTTGATCTGATAATTAAAGTATTGTAATCAGAGGCCTGGGCTTCCCTGGTGGCTCAGAGGTTAAAGTGTCTGCCTCCAATGCGGGAGACCTGGGTTCGATCCCTGGGTCGGAAAGATCCCCTGGAGAAAGAAACGGTAACCCACTCCAGTATTCTTGCCTGGAGAATCCCATGGACGGAGAAGCCTGGTAGGCTACAGTCCACGGGGTTGCAAAGAGTCGGACACGACTGAGCGACGGAACAGAACAGACGGAATCAGAGGCCTAATTTTCTGTTTCCTTTAGGAGCATGGTTCAGTGATTGTGATGACTTTATAGACCAGAACCACCACAGATAGAACCAGCTATGTATACCTATATAAAACAAATCCTTTAATGTATAAAAAGAATAATTTATCAAAACCAAATCAGATTATTCCCAATAATGCAGGCTTGATTTAACACTACAGAATTGAGTGTACTGTATCACATAAACAAATTAAAGTCATAACTCAGTAGCTGAGTAAAGTGCATTCCATAAAATCCAACATAGATTTCTGTGAAAATTTTTTTTACAAAAGGAACTAGCAAAGTATAAGAGGAGCTGCTTCAGCGTTATCAGTTCAGTTCAGTCGCTCAGTCGTGTCCGACTCTTTGCGACCCCATGAATCACAGCACGCCAGGCCTCCCTGTCCATCACCAACTCCTGGAGTTCACCAAAACTCATGTCCATCGAGTCGGTGATGCCATCCATCCATCTCATTCTCTGTTGTCCCCTTCTCCTCCTGCCCCCAATCCCTCCCAGCATCAGAGTCTTTTCCAGTGAGTCAACTCGTCACATGAGGTGGCCAAAGTATTGGAGTTTCAGCTTTAGCATCAGTCCTTCCAATGAACATCCAGGACTGATCTCCTTTAGAATGGACTGGTTGGATCTCCTTGCAGTCCAAGAGACTCTCAGGAGTCTTCTCCAACACCACAGTTCAAAAGCATCCATTCTTCGGTGATCAGCTTTCTTCATAGTCCAGCTCTCACATCCATACATGACCACTGGAAAAACCATAGCCTTGACTAGACAGCCCTTTGTTGGCAAAGTAATGTCTCTGCTTTTTAATATGCTATCTAGGTTTCTATATAAAACCTGCAGCAGTCATTGTGTTTAATAGTGAATTATATATTAATGGGGAACATTACACTTAATGTCTCTCCTGAGACTGAAAACAAAATAGTAACTGCTTATATTAGTCCTGTTTAGTACTGTATTAGAAGCCTGAAGTTTGAGCAAACTCTGGGAGATAGTGAAGGATGGGGAAGCCTGGAGTACTCTAGTCCATGGGGTCGCAAAGAGTCAGACATGACTTAGCAGCTGAACAACAACAGAAGTCCTGGGAAAAGCAGTGAGGCAAAAAATAGATGGATGGATGGGTGGATAGATAGACAAGAAATAAGAAATGTTTTTCACAGGTTTCATATGACTATGTACCTAGACTAGAATACTCAAAATAATATACAGATTAGCAGTTGAGATAACAGAAACTTAGTCAAGATGATGGATACAAATCATTATACACAATGAGTTGCATTTCTGTAACCAACAATGAAAAATTAAATTTTTTAAAAATAAGGTTTATCCATAGGGGGAAAGCAGTAATAGCATCAAAAAATGATGCTAACAAGAAATTTCTTGAGCTAACAAGAAATATGCTGCTGCTGCTGCTGCTGCTAAGTCACTTCAGTCGTGTCCGACTCTGTGTGATCCCACAGACGGAAGCCCACCAGGCTCCCCCGTCCCTGGGATTCTCCAGGCAAGAACACTGGAGTGGGTTGCCATTTCCTTCTCCAAACAACAAGAAATATAAATCCAATAAAATATACATGGGATCTTTAAGAGGAATTGTTAAAGCTATTTGGAGAAAATGAAAGAAACCTAAGTAGATGGAGAATAATAGCATGTCCATGCATTAGAAGACTTGATATTGTAAAGATGTTAATTCTTCCCAAATGATCTTTAGATCAGTGCCATTCTCATCAAAATCACAATGGGATGTGTTGTGTAAAAGGTACTACAACACAGCAATGAATCTGAATTAAATTACAGAAACACAGATGACCTTCACAAATTTATATTAAGTGAAAGAAGAAAGTCACAAAAGCAAATGTGTAGTGTGAAACTGTATTACTCAGAAAACATTCATGGTGGGAAGACTATAAAAAGAAACCAAGGGAATGTTTATCACTAAAATCAGGACAGTGGCTGCCTTTACAGAATGGGTAGGGGATGTTGTCAGGTAGGATTGTGTTTCTAGGATGCAGAGTGTTATTTCTTGACCTGGGTAGTATTTATTTGGATGTTCTGTTCACTGTGTGATTAGTGTTTAAACTGTAAATATATGTTTGATGTAAAAAAAAATTGCAGAGCTAAACCAAAGAAATTTGAAATGGATTAAGTGTATTACTGAGAGCAACAACCTCAGATATGCAGTTGATACCATGCTAATGGCAGGAAGTGAAGAGCCACTAAAGAGCCTCTAGATAGGGTGAAAGAGGAGAGTGAAAAAGCTGGCTTAAAACTCAACATTCAAAAAACTTAAGAACATGACATCTGGTCCCATTACTGCATGGCAAATAGAAGAGGAAAAAATAGAAGCAGTGACAGCTTTTTTTTTTTCCTTCGGCTCCAAAATCACTGCAAAAGATGACTGTAGCCATGAAATTAAAAGACACTTGCTCTTTGGAAGGAAAGCTTTGATAAACCTAGACAACATATTAAAAAGCAAAGACATCACTTTGCCAACAAAGATCTGTACAGTCAAAGCTATGGTTTTTTCCAGTAGTCAGGTACAGATTTGAGAGTTGGACCATAAAAAAGACTGAGCACTGAAGAACTGATGCTTTCAAATTGTGGTGTTGGAGAAGACTCTTGAGAGTCCCTTGGACAGCATGGAGTTCAAACCAGTCAGTGCTAAAGGAAATCAACCCTGAATATTCACTGGAAGGACTGATGCTGAAGCTGAAGCTCCAATACTTGGGCCACCTGATGTGAAGAGACAACTCATTGGAAAAGACACTGATGGTGGGTAAGATTGAAAGCAAAAGGAGAAAAGGGCAGTAAAGGATGAGATGGTTATATAGCATCGCCAACTCAACGGACATGAATTTGAGCAAATTCTAGGAGATAGTGAAGGACAGGGAAGCCTGGCATGCTGCAGTCCATGGGACTGCAAAGAGTTAGACATGACTTAACAACTGAACAACAATGTTATTAAGTTATTCCATTTTATTAAATTATATTAAAAAGTGTCTCTTTGCAGCTCCATGGATTGTAGCCCCCCAGTCTACTCTTGTCCATGGAATTTTTCAGGCAAGAATTCTGGATTGGGTTGCCATTTCCTTCTCCTGGGGATCTTCCCCATCCAGGGATCAAATCTAGGTATTGAACTCACGTCTCCTGTATCGGCAGGCAGGTCCTTTACCACTAGCACCTTCTATCTGGGAAGAGCCGCTGTGTGGGCAAGAGACAGACTGAAGAACAATTATACCAAAGAAGTTCTTGCATTGCTGTGAAAGTTCTAGGCTCCACAACAGACTTCCCAACCTGGGGATTTGGCAAAAAGACTGAGAATCCCCAAGGAATTTGACTTTGAAGGCCAGTGGGATTTGATTACAGAACTTCCACAGGACTGGGGAAACAGAGACCCTTGGAGGGCACGAACAAAACCTTGTGTGCACCAGGACCCAGGAGAAAGGAGCAGTAACCCCACAAGAGACTGATCCAGACTTGCCTGTGAGTATCCAGGAGTCTCTGGCAGAGACATGGGTTGACCGTGGCCTATCGCAGTGTCAGGGGCACTGACCACTACTGGGAGCCACCAGGGAAACCCCTCTGGTGGCTCAGCTGGTAAAGAAACTGCCTGCAATGCATGAGACCTGGATTTGATCCCTGGTTGGGAAGATCCCCTGAAGAAGGAAAGTCTACCCACTCCAATATTCTGGCCTCAAGAATTCCATGGACTGTATAGTCCATGGGGTTGCAAAGAGTTGGACACAACTGAGTGACTTTCACTTTCATATTTAATGTTGAATCAACTTAAATCATTCAGGATACTCTATTCAGGTAGAAAGTTTATAAGAAGTACCTTTTAAAAGACTACTAGAAATTTTTTTTCTACCAAATTTACTAGATTTATCAGAATAGTGTGAGGCAAATTCTGTTTTTACTGTTTAGGAAGGTCATTAGTGGACAAACCACATAGGATTTTATAATGTAACAGGATATTAATAGCGAACAATATCTACCACTTTTTTGAGCATTTACCATGTACCACATACTAGGTCAAACATTATAAATGCATTATCTCATTTAATCCTGGAAACAACTCTTAAGTGTGACTATCATTGTGCCATGGTTAAGAACAGGAGTTCTGGAATCAGAGAGACTTAAAACTTGATTCACGTATCTCTCTGATTCCAGAACTCCTGTTCTTAACCACAGCCCCATGTAAGGATTAGAATGGCAATCTAGTGATGTATTTAGTATTACTTATATGCAGAGTTCATAATGAGGAACGCTGGGCTGGAAGAAGCACAGGCTGGAATCAAGATTGCCAGGAGAAATATCAATAACCTCACATATGCAGATGACACCACCCTTATGGCAGAAGGTGAAGAGGAACTAAAAAACCTCTTGATGAAAGTGAAAGAGGAGAGTGAAAAGGTTGGCTTGAAGCTCAACATTCAGAAAACGAAGATCATGGCATCTGGTCCCATCACTTCATGGGAAATAGATGGGGAAACAGTGGAAACAGTGTCAGACTTTATTTTTTTAGGCTTCAAAATCACTGCAGATGCTGATTGCAGCCATGAAATTAAAAGATGTTTACTCCTTGGAAGGAAAGTTATGACCAACCGAGATAGCATATAAAAAACAGAGACATTACTTTGCCAACCAAGGTCTGTCTAGTCAAGGCTATGGTTTTTCCCGTGGTCATGTATGGATGTGAGAGTTAGACTGTGAAGAAAGCTGATCGCCGAAGAATTGATGCTTTTGAACTGTGTGCTGGAGAAGACTCTTGAGAGTCCCTTGGACTGCAAGGAGGTCCAACCAGTCCATTCTAAAGGAGATCAATCCTGGGTGTTCATTGGAAGGACTGATGCTGAAGCTGAAACTGCAATACTTTGGCCACCTCATGCGACAAGTTGACTCACTGGAAAAGAGTCTGATGCTAGGAGGGATTGGGGGTGGGAGGAGATGGGGACGACAGAGAATGAGATGGCTGGATGGCATCACCGACTCGATGGACATGAGTTTGAGTGAACTCCGGGAGTTGGTGATGTACAGGGAGGCCTGGCATGCTGTGATTCATGGGGTCGCAAGGAGTCGGACACTACTGAGCGACTAAACTGAACTGAACTGATTGTTACAGGTTCTCATTTAGTCTAACTGGTTATGATTTGAGTATCCATATTTGTTAATTCAGCAGTAAATGTCAACTATATGCCAGGCATTTCTATGATTTCTATCTACTCAGTCTTTTGCTCCATTTGACAGCTTGCAACCGATACCACAGAAGTTCGCTTGTCGCCTTCTTCCTTGGAGCTAGGGTATTGTAATATTTCAAGTATCACTAAATTTAATTCAGCTTTACAGATGATTGTTATACATGTCACTTGGACTACACAGTAATCGACGTCTTGATTTTGCTGTAGTACAGAAAATTACCTCTTGAGCCCAAGGAGCAGCTCTTTTTGCTAAGAGTGCTAATTCTTTTATTTCTTTATACCCTCATAACCCCCTCTTTAGATGAGTTTTTAAATAAAATATTTTACTGACAAAAATATTTTAATTTGTTCATATTGTTTTTACAGTACTATAACCTGCCGTGTCCTGTACCAGACTGATCCTGTATATAGTTTATTTATGATCAGATGGTGATTATGGTCATTTCTATAAAATGTTAGGACATCAGGCTCTTGGTTAAAAACATACTCACATTTATTGCATTCCTTTATGAAAAAAAAATCTTTATATTATTTTGACTTACAGTCCCTTTTCTAGGAGCTTAACTTAGTATAGTTTAACACCTCTCTAATGGATCCTATGGCAGTATACTAGCCAAGATATAAGGAACAGAAGCGGGGCAGATTTTTTTGTGCCCTATAGACTTTAAAGAACCCAAAATTCCATTTATTTACTCAGTTATTTCACTGTATTTCTTTCCTTTATGTTTCCAGTATCTACTCATAATTTTTTTAGAAAAAAATTCTAAATATCAGTGAAAATGCATATGTCTGAAGTTGGTTTTTATTATCACTTTACCATTTGAAAACTAGAACTCTGGGCTTCAGATGAACAAAACTCCACTGTTTTCTTTCATCCTTATTTGCTGCTATGTAGATCCATATTGGGCTTGCCTTGTGGCTCAGCTGGTAAAGAATCCACCTTGCAATGTGGGAGACCTGGGTTCTATCCCTGGGTTGGGAAGATCCCCTGGAAAAGCAAAAGGCTATCCACTCCAGTATTCTGGCCTAGAGAATTCCATGGACTGCCCATGGGGTCATAAAGAGCTGGACACGACTGAGCGACTTTAACTTCACTTCACTTCTTCAGATCCATATTAGCTGCATCCAGATCCATATTAGCTGCATTTGACTAACTTTAATGATCATGTATAGTTTGGTTACCTTCTTCTTTCCTACTACTTTTGTAAATGAGGCATGCTCCTGCACAAAATAAAATTTTTTCATTACTTAAATACTATTCTATAACAGCTTTTCTCTTTGGTCCTTAAGTCATTGACATCATTATATTGGCAACTGAGAATTAATTTGTGAATGGATTCTTTCATCTATAGTTTTCAAAATGCGATCTAGGAATCTGAGAGCCTTCCAGGGTCTCTTTGGGGAGGAAATTATTTTCATAATAATACTAAAATGTCATTTGCCTTTTCTACTTTCAGTCTCTCTTGAATATAGGGTTGAGTTTTCTAGAAATTTCATGGCATGTAATATTACAACAGCTTGAATGAAAAGCAGATAAAGAGAATCCATTCGTCTTCTATTAAGCCAGACATTAAAGAGACTTGAAAAAATGTAAAACAATAACTCACTTTTACTACCTTTCTAATTTAGATTTTCATTATGAATTAATGTTTTTAAACCACTGAGTTTTAGTTTCAAACATGGTATTATTGGTAGATATAACTTGGATAAATGAAAGAGTTCTTCAAGGCCCTCAGTAATTTTTAAACATGTAAAGGGATCCTGAGACCAAAAATCAATAGTCTATATATCTTTTTTATTCTCAAACGTTTGAATTTTTCTTATATTTTATTTCATATTATAAAAGGCATACTGAAAATAATCTATTTTTAGGTTGCTACAAACCTCAGGAAAGATCAGATTACTTGACGTTGGCAGCTGCTTTAACCCATTTCTGAAGTTTGAAGAATTTCTTACTGTTGGCATAGACATTGTACCTGCTGTAGAGGTATGCATAGTTCTGTTTGTTTTGTTCTGAGACTTGAATGTTTTACATGTATATATACAAAGGAAAGCACTATCTTTACATTCCTGAAATAGCAAATATATTTCCTGTGTACAAGTTAATAAGAAATTCTTTCTATTCAAAACTAAATGTACAGTCTATGAAAATTTGAGCATTTCTTTAATATTAATTTGACCAATACCATATTTGTCATTTTGTTTCTTGTTTATCATCTGTCATTGGAGTCAACAAATTGTAGTAGGTTGCAAAGTTCCCAGATAGTTGTAATGTTTCAGCTTTTTATTTTTTATTTTGATTTTTTAATGCATCTCTTTTCTGAAATGTACTGTGATGTAGAGCTATTATGGAATAGTAAAGAGCAGGGTCTTGGAGACTGCCAAATTTGTACTTAGTAGATAAAACTACTTTAACTTTACAAAGAATGTTTCCTCTGCTTTTAAAATTAGATTTATTTCCCTCAGAGACATAAATTCATAACTTCTGCAGTTTTAACTTTTGATATGGCACCAGGCACAAAAATTTTTTTTTACTAATTTTTATTGCTATGAAGAGATTATGTGTTAACAGTATAAACTCCTAGGGTCAGAGATTTTTTAATCCCCACCGTTATGCTCCCAGGATCTAGAAGAGTGCCTGGCTTATTAAGTACTCAATAAGTACTCTAATAAGAGAAAGAAATATTACTTTCAACCTCACTTTGACTGTCTGAGCCTCAGTTCTCTCATCTGTTCAGTGAGATTTGTAATGGACCATACCTATAAGATTGTCACGTTTACTTGAGAAAAAGTACTTAAAGCACCTAGCAAAGGGCCTGTTATATAGTAAGTGCTAAAGAAATTTTTGCTGTTATAATTGAAAAATTCCTGCCTGAAGCATCAACTTTTAAATAAATTCATTCTTTAATTTTAATGAGCTTGACATCTTTATGACTAACATTGACAAATAAGAAAATGCTAAAAACCTTTACTATCATCTCTACTTTCTAAAGGTAGACAAATACTTTGCAGAGAATTCCTATGCCATCAGAAGCTATAGTCTTATTTTCTTTTAAATATTTACTTATTTATTTGGCTATGCCAGGTCTTAGTTGTGGCACACAAGATCTAGTTCCCTGGGGCCCCTGTATTGGGAGCACAGAATCTTGGCCACTGGACCACAGAGGAAGTCCCAGAGCTGTAGTTTAAAGTACAGATGGATTTACACATGGATTCTCTCCCCTTCCTTCCTCGAGATACACATTAGAGATATCCTTCAGTGACTGCTAAGACATGATGACCATTTAATCTAAACCTCAAGCTTAAATATTATTCTTAAAATATTAAATTGTTTATAGGTAGGGCTATAAATTTTGAACTGTAAAGCTATTAAGGAAGACAGAAGAACATAAGTTTAGTAGTAGAATCAGACTTTTATAGTTCCAGAACTAATTTTAAAACAAAAGGAAGAAACTTATACTTCCAAGCAAGATGCAGTGACAGGTACAAGTCTGATCCTCTTTCCTCCTGCCTGCAGCAACTAAAATGTTGACAAAATATTCAGAATAATATATAAGAGACTATACATCAGGTAATGAAGGACAGTGATCCCTAAGAGATGGAAAAACAAATGAGGCATACAGTTTTACCAGCAGATAGCCTTCAGAGAGTTTCCAGTATGTGGCACAAACAGGGGATCCCAAGCAGAGCACAGCTGATAACTCTGAATTATGGAGGCAGAGGTGAAAGGCCTGGGATATCAAGACAGCTAGGGTTCATGGACAAAATACCAAAGATGTGAGAGCTGCACAAAGAGAAAATTCCAGAGGTCTGCAAAGAATCCTTCTTGAGTACTCAACTGAGTACTTACCAGTACATTTCTGTGAGAAAACTATGTGAACCTGGAGGGAGTACCACTTCAAAGGTCTAAGGGTTATATTGTCTGGTGCACTCACACAAGCTGGAAAGTAGTACCTGTTCCCACTAGCCACACTGAAAACCTCAAGAATCACAGTGCATTGGGTAGAGTAGACAAAACCGCCTTACCTCAGTGGTGGTGGTGGTTTAGTTGCTAAGTTGTGTCCGACTCTTGTGATCCCATGGAATCCCTGTCCATGGGATTCTCCAGGCAAGAATACTGGAGTGGGTTGCCATTTCCTTCTCCAGGGGGTCTTCCTGACCCAGGAATCGAACCCAGGTCTCCTGCATTGCAGGCAGATTCTTTACCAACTGAGCTACAAGGAAAGCCTAGTAGTGGAGAATAATTGATAATTGCCTCGGTAGTGAAGAATAATTAACCTTCGACTGAAGACTACTCTAGTCCCACGAAAAAAATCTGGAAACAAGAACCAAAAAAGTCAAACTGTCTCCAGATAATTTAATATTAATACATCCCAGAACAAAGTTAGAATATTTACAGCAGTACAGAGTAATCCAGTACACAGCAAAGTAAAATTCACCATACCTGACATCCAATAAAAAAGCAATCAGCCAAGTAAAGAAGCAAGAACGTAGGACCCACAATGAGATCAGTCTTCCAACAGAAACAACTGTGAACTGCCACAAATGTTAAAATTAGGAAACAATGACATTAAGATGGGAACGTTACAACTATATTCTATATGTTTAAAAAGTAGAGCCATGAGAGATAATTAAAAATAGCCAAATATAACTTCTGAAGATGTATACTATGGTGTATGATATGAAACATGTACTAAATGGGATTAATAGTACATTAGATATTACAGAAGTTAAACTGAGGACCTAACAATTGAAACTACCCAAAATTAAACAGACTTTTTTTTTTTTTAATGGAAGAGCATCAGCAAACAGTGAGTCAATTTCAAGTGGCCAAATATAAGCACAATTGGAGTTCCCTCAAAAAGGGGGAGAAGAGAATAAAACAAATAAAATAATGGTCAGAATTCTTCCAAATCTGATAAAAGCTAATAGTAGAGCTGGCCTTGAGCATCCCAGGGGAATGGTTCTGGTACACGCCACCACCACCACAGATGTCAAAATCTGGATGCTCAAGCCCTTAGAGTCAAGTCTTCATATCCCTGGGTTCTATGTCCACAGATACAGAGAACTGGCTGTATATTTCTTAAAAAATAAACCCATGTCTAATTGGACCTGTCGGAGAAGGCAATGGCAGGCCACTCCAGTATTCTTGCCTGGATAATCCCAGGGACGGGGGACCCTGGTGGGCTTCTGTCTGTGGGGTCACACAGAGTCGGACACGACTGAAGTGATGCAGCAGCAGCAGCAATTGGACCTGTGCAGTGAAAACTCATGGTGTTTGTTCAAGAGTCAACTGTAAAATGGAGTTTATATAAAAATGTATGATAACAATAGCACAAGAGGGAAAAAAGGAAGATATACTATATGTATAGTAATAGGTTTTTATACTACATACTAAGTGGTAAGATATTATGTGAAGGTAAAAGATGTAAGATATTGTGATAGGTAAAAGATGTAGACTATAAATTCTAAAGCAACTAGTAAAATAAAGAGTTACAGCTAATAAATTAGCAAAGGAGATAAAATAGGATCATAAAGAAATTTCTTTAATCCAAAAGATGGCATATAGAGAAGAAAGGAAACAATGAACAGACGGGAAACATAGAAAATAAATAGCAAGATTATACCTTTAAACTTAAAGTTTACCAGTAATCACATTAAATAGACATGGTTTAAATACCCAATTAAAAGGTAGAAATTGTCAGACTGGATAAAAAAACAGGACTCAAATATATGTTGCCTATAGGAAATTCACTTCAATTATATACACACAAGTAGGATGGCCAAAATACTTAGAATGGCACTATTAAAATCAGACAAAGTAGATGTTAGAGTAAAATATATCACTAGCAATAAAGATGCTTATTTCATCATGATAAAAAGATCAGTTCATCAAGAGTACAAAACAATGTTCAACATTTATGCATCTAATTAAAGCTTCAAAATATGTAAGCCAAAATCTGATAAAATAGCAATTACAGACATTTATAAAATTATAGTTGAAGATTTAATCAACTTTCTCTCAATAACTGATGGAATAATTAGAATATCAGTGAAAGAAGAACTCACCAATAAAATTAGATATTTTGGAATGAAGATAAATAAAAACATAAGCTATCAGAAACATAGGTATGCATAGTGTACTTAGACTCCCCTGGCAGTCCAGCAGATAAGACTCCATGATTCCAGTCCAGGGTGAGTGGGTTCAATCCCTGGTCAGAGAACTGACCCCACGTGCCATGTGGTACAGCCAAAAAATAAATTTAAAAATAAAGTAATACTGTACTTAAAGGAAATTATATAATACTAAACACCTTTATTATAAAATAAGAAAGGTCTCAATGAGATCAGTTTTCAACTAGAAAAAACAAAAAAGCCCATACTAAATCCAAAATAGAAGAAAGAAAATAATAAGATTATAGCAGAAATCAATGAAATAAAAAACTTTCAGAAATATAGTAGGGAAAAAATTGAAAGCAAATGCTACTTGAGAAGAACAATAAAATTGATTAAATCACTAAGTGTACCAATTAGGAAATAAAGAGAAACATGTGGCATCTTACATATTTTACTAATATTAAAAGAAAGGATAATAAATACTGCAAAAAAAAATTATGCCAATAAATTCCACAATTAAATGGACAAATTCATTGGAAGACATATACTACCGGAGCTTACTCATGAAGAAATAGATAACCTTAATAGTTCACAATGTATTAAATAAATTTTAATTGGCAGTTAAAAACTTCCCCATAAAGAAGATTCCAGGCTCAAATGACTTCACTTCCCAACGTATTGTATGAGGCCATTACCCCAATACCAAAACCAGAGACATTACAGAACAACAAAAACCTATAGGTCATATCCATCATGAACATAAACACAAAAGTTCTCCACAAAATTTTAGCATATTGAACCCAACAATATTTCAAAAAGGATAATACATTATGGCAAAGTTAGACATATTCCACACGTGTAAGACTGGTTTAATGTTTAAAAAATCTCTAACGTTAATCTATACAAAATCTACTTAAAATGGATTAAAGACCTAAATATAAGACCAGGTATTATAAAACTCCTAGAGAAAAACATAGGCAGCACATTCTGTGACATAAATCACAACAATATTTTTTTAATCCATCTCCTAGAATAATGGAAATAGAAACAAAAGTAAACAAATGGGAGCTAATTAAGCTTAAAAGCTTCTGCACAGCGAAGGAAACCATAAATGAAACAAAAGAGAACCTACTGACTGGGAGAAAATGTTTGGAAACAATTCTACTGTTAAGGGATTAATTTCCAGAATACACAAACAGTTCATGCAACTTTATATATATATTTTAAAACCCAATCAGAAAATAAGCAGAAGACTTAAATAGACATTGTTCCAAAGAAGACATACTGATGGCCAACAGGCACATGAAAAGATGCTCAGTATCACTAATTATTAGAGAAATGCAAATCAAAACTACAATGAGGTATCACCTCCCACCAGTCAGAATGGCCATTATTAAAAAATCTACAAGAAATACATGCTGGAGAGGGTGTGAATGAAAGGAAACCCACCTACTCTGTTGGAGGTTCCTTAAAAAATTAAGACTAGAGTTACCATATGATCCTGCAATCCCACTCTTGGGCATGTATTTGGAGAAAACTCCAATTAGAAAACATACATCCACCCCAATGTTCATAACAGTATTATTTACAATTGCAAAGATATGGAAGCAATCTAAGTGTCCATTATCAAGATGAATGGATAAAGAAGATGTGGTATATATGCACAATGGGAATATTTCTTAGCCATAACAAAGAATGAAATAATGCCATTTGTAGCAACATGGATGGACCTAGATATTATCAGATTAAGTGAAGCAGTGAGACAGAGAAAGACAAATATTATGTTATCACTTATATATAGAATCTAAAAGATAAATGAATGTATACGGTAAAACAGACAAACTCACAGATATAGAAAACACATTTGTGGTTACCAGTGGGGAAGAGGGAAGGGAACAAGGGCAAGATAGGAGTATATGATGAAGAAATATAAACTACTATATATAAAATTGATAAGCAACAAGACTATATTATACAACATTCTGGAATATAACTATTATTTTGTAATAACTTTTAATGGGTTATAATCTATAAAAATATTGAATCACTATGCTAAACACCTGAAACTATTAATAATAAAATATTGTAAATCAACAATAAAAAAAGAAAAAGACATCATTAAGAGAATGAAAAGACGTAATCTGAGAGAAATATTTTCAAGCAATATATCTGATTAAGAACTTGGATCTATAATAAAGAACTCTCAAAATTCAATAAGAAAATAGGTTTTTAACAACCCAGTTGTTTTTCAACATGCAAAAAGTTGAACAGATACTTCACCAAAGAAGATACCCAGGTAAACATCACTACTTATTAGGAAAAGCCAAATTGAAACCTCAGTATACTACTACACACCTATGACTATGATTAAAATTTAAAAGGCTGGCCATTCCAAGTGTTGAGGAGGAGGTGGAGAAACTGGAACTCCCATAAACTCCTGGTAGAAATGTAAAATTCAGTGTAAGCACTTTTGAAAATAGTTTTGGAGTTTCTTTAAAAGTTAAACATGCACATGCTATATGATCCAGCCACCACTTTGCTCGATATTTGCCAGGACAATTGAAACATGTCCATTCAAAGACAAAACATGTCTGTTCAAAGACAGGAATGCTCATAGCAGCTCTAGTTGTTACTGCCAAAAATTAGAAACACCCAAGTTATCTATGAAAGGTATATGGAAAAACAAACCATGGTATATCTTTTATATAGTATCATACCTCAGCTATTAAAAAGGAATAAACTATCAATACATGCAAAAAAAACCAGAATGAATCTCAAAATAATTGTGCTGTATGAAGGAAGCCAGGCAAAATAAGAGTACATTATTCTATATTATTCCATTTATGTTAAATTCTAGAAAATACGCACTTGATCTATAGTGATAGAAATCACATGAGTGATTGCCTAGTGACGGGAAAGAACAGGGAGGATAAAAGGAAAGGCTATGAAAGGGGCACAAGAAAACTTTAGGGAATGTTGGATCTGTTCTTAATTTAATTACAGTAATGGTTTCAAAAGTGTATAAACATTCCGTTCCGTTCCGTTCAGTCGCTCAGTCGTGTCCGACTCTTTGCGACCCCGTGGACTGTAGCCTACCAGGCTTCTCCGTCCATGGGATTCTCCAGGCAAGAATATTAAAACTTATTAAAAACGTACACTTTAAGTGTGTGTCATTTATTACTTTAGGTTGTACGTCAATTATACTTCAATAAAGCTATCCCTGTCTCCCCTCCAAAAGGAATAGAAGAAACAATTCTTTTCCATATAACAGAACTTTATGTATTGCTTTTCTTGATAGTCCAGATGCTAATGTGACCAGCTTGTCTACACACTAATGAGGGACTAAGGTATTAGCTCATATCTTTGATAATTATTGTTTTATATAAGGATAGCTACTTTTATCTAATTTTAAAGCTGCTTTCTTATTCTGGATTATTTTCATACAATTTTAATATTCAGCAAATGATGCAGTGCTGTTTCTTTACTTGTAGTGTACCTCATGGTCACTTGACTCAGTTAATTAAATTTATTATGTAGTTTATTTCAATAGATATATTATTAAAACTACTTTTGAGATGGTTCAAGTTAAGGATTGAAAAGATGCTTTACAGTCTTTAAAAAGATTTGGTATTTTGCTTTTTTACGAATTTATAAATCCACTTTCATTGTCCTCTGACTTCTTTGGTTCATCTTCATTTCATAGTATTTCTTGTTTAAAGTTATTTTTATACTAGCCTGTTTTAGGTATCTATAAATGTTTAAGTGAATATAAGTATGACTAAGTGTAGAAATAAATCATCCCTGTAAGTTCTTACCCAAGTTAAATTTCAAACAAAGCCTTAATATTTTAAAATATATATATTTTAAAAGTATTTTTAACTGTTTCTCAGAAATATATTTTTTTAAATGATGACTAGAAGAAGGAAATGGCAACCCACTCCAGTGTTCTTGCCTGGAGAATCCCAGGGACGGGGGAGCCTGGTGGGCTGCCGTCAGTGGGGTCACACAGAGTTGGACACGACTGAAGTGACTTAGCAGCAGCAACAGCAGCAGCAGAAATTCTCTAGGCTTAATTACCCTGAGATATTTCTGAGTAAAAGTTTTGGTTGAATAAGTCTGTGTAAGTGGAATAATTTAGAAGTGAAAGGTACATACATAAAGCTTGAATTATGTAGAAATGCTGTGAAATAGTTTGGTTTAAAATTTGTGTAGTTCGATGGAAGTAATCTTAAAATTCTCAGTATGCCTTGTTTTTTCCTTTTTGCAGAGTGTATATAAATGTGACTTCTTGAACTTGCAGCTTCAGCAACCACTCCAGCTTGCACAAGATGCTATAGATGCCTTTTTGAAACAGCTGAAAAACCCTATTGATTCTCTTCCTGGAGAACTTTTCCATGTGGTTGTTTTCTCTCTTCTTCTTTCTTATTTTCCATCACCTTACCAGCGATGGATTTGCTGCAAGAAAGCCCATGAACTGTTAGTGTTAAATGGTTTATTGCTTATCATCACACCTGATTCCTCCCATCAGAACCGTCATGCTATGATGATGAAAAGCTGGAAGATTGCTATAGAGTCCCTGGGCTTTAAACGTTTCAAGTATTCAAAATTTTCACATATGCATCTGATGGCATTTAGAAAAACCTCCCTAAAAACCACAAGTGACTTGGTTAGTAGGAACTACCCAGGGATGTTATATATTCCTCAAGATTTCAACAGTATAGAAGATGAGGAATATTCTAACCCTTCCTGCTACGTTCGATCAGATATAGAAGATGAACAACTAGCATATGGTTTCACAGAGCTCCCTGATGCTCCATATGACTCAGATTCTGGAGAAAGTCAAGCCAGCTCTATTCCTTTCTATGAGCTAGAAGACCCCATATTACTTTTAAGTTAATATAAAAGCAAAAGACCCTTTCAATCCAGATTCCTAAACGTAATTGCTTACACTAATCAGAAATACTAACATGAACTCAGTACTTAAAACCTGGTTTGCATAGAAGAAATGCAAAGGTTTACAGAGTTTGCTATTTTTTTCTACTTCTGGATTTTAAAATTTATTCTTATAGAGAAAGCTTAATGTTTCATGCAGAGTGACTCCTGTCCTAGCAGAAACCACTGTTACTTAGCATTTAGCACTAAGATATTATAGAAAGGTACCTTTTTCTCTTTAGTGCTATTGTGAAAAATGAAGCATAATTTGCTATGTATTTTTATTTTCATCTTCTCAGTGTTGACTTTAAACCATTGCAATGAGAAACTAAAACATGTATGTAGAAAGCTGTAGATTGCACTTTGATGACTCACAAGTTAAATGTGACAGAGATAGATTGGTTTAGTAGTTTTGTGATGCACTTATCTTAATCTTTTTTTCTAACTAAATTGTTACCTGTTATAGAAAGCCATTTTGGCTCAGTTTTGTCTGATGATTCAACATTCCCTAGACCTTTTGGAATTGATGATGATTCTTTTTCTTTCTTGCTCATTTGGCAACATCAGACATTGGGGATCTATTTCCCCCAACGTACATATTCTAATTTGATTAGCACAGTACAGTAAACACCATTGCCAAAATAGAGTTTCCATATCCTTCTTGTTGATTTGGGCATTGGTGGTGAGTATATTTAACTGTGAGAATTCACTTTTACTTTTTTAAATTTAGGTTTCATTACAAAATTTTCTATTTAAGCAAGGAACAATATAATACTCGATACTGACCTAACACACCTTTGTGAAAGGGTTTGCACTTGTAAGAGAGCTTATGTTCTACCTAGACCAACCTTAATAGGGTCCTCACCTTTCCGTTAAGGGGGTGCTGCACTACAAGTCTGGAAACTATAAAGAAAAATTTTAAATTAACCCTCTGCTGGTAATCTCATAAAATGGTTTTGACCTTTCGGTATTCTAGTTTCTATCTAAAGCCCTAGCAGAAATTTGTCTTTGAATATATAAACATTAGTTGGCTGTGGGAATTTTCCCTTTCCACATTGATAAATGCCTTTCTGTGTTTCTGAATCAGAAGCAAATGATTAAGGAGAAATATATGTCCAACAAGACAAGATCAGTTTAAATGTTTAAATGGCTAAGAACATTTAGTCCACATTGTCTTGTCAGCCAGCAATTGTCATGTAAACTATCATTTTTAAGAGTGCCACTGTGTGGATTTTTTTTTCAAGTGGTTATTACATTAAAATTACCTCATACTGAGGTTTTTGCACTGAAATATCACAGTTTCAGATTTCATGGTTAATGTTGTGTGTGTGTATTTTTAAAGGAAACCTGCATTTTCAATAGTTGATCCTAAATTCATAAACTGCACTTCTTTACTCTGGTAAAAGTGTTGTTGTGCTTATTGTGAATTGCTGTAGTTAACTCTGAATGTCAAATGTTATTTAGAAATACAAAATTTACCCTGTAAGATATAAATGGCTGAGTGTGTGTACCCAATATTTCAAATTAAATTTCAAATTCTAAATTAATGAAAGCAACAAGATTGTAATTAACCTAAAAGTCAGTTGAGTAAATGCAATAAATATTGGTTGCTCAAATGTGCCAGAAGTAACTTGAAGTTTTGCATTTACTTTCAGTAACTAAGATTACTTAATTATAAAGAAAAATTAGGACTTTCTTTCCAGTTAAGCACTACAGGTCAAATCTTGTAGCTCACCCAAAAGGAGGAGGAAAAAAAAAAAAGTACTGTGTTCAGGGTAACATAGAAATGTGTCTTGGTAGTACCCCCTTTAGTATAGAGTCATTTCTGTGATTGGGCTAAATGCCATCTTAAGGGCAAAGAAAACAACATACGAAACAAAAGTGCTTTGAAAGTAAATGAAAACCATACTTTTGAGAGGCTGGTATAAGTATTTGACCTTGGATTTAGCCTTTGTGTTACAGCTAAAATGTTGGTGCTATAAAATCTTCTGATTGTTTACAGACGTTGATTCTGCTTATGCTCCAAAGTGTGCATGGTGTATTTTAAATAGTACTTTAAAGAAATATCTCTTTATAAAAACCTATACTCTGATTTAGTATAAGTTTGTTTGGATATATAAATATCATTTGTTACTGTAAATTCATCTTCAAAATTAGGTTGGCGCAGAATTTAAACTAATATGTATTAATATCCATCAAAGCCAATTTAACATATAAATGTTAAAATGTAAGCATTCCTGTGGCTTGGAGCCAGATTCTTTACATAATGACAAGAGAAGTCCATAGAGCCTTCTAATACTGTATGGGTACTCTTGAAAATGATTTCATTTGGATATAAAGTTAAGGGGCCTCCTGTCACATTCACAACAGTATTCTCCAAACAATTTGATGTTTCAAAAACAAATGATCATTTGCTTGGTTTCTTCAGGATTATGACTAGATCAAGTGGTTTATATGGTAGTTGCCAAGTGGTGGGAGGTGGCTTACCTGAAAATGTATGTTTGTGTTTGTTGTATTTTTTCACATTTTGTGAACACAGCACATTTATTAAAAATTTTAAATTTTCTAATATTCATTGTCTATTATTTACAAATTGAAAGTTTTGTGGTCGTGACCTAATCTCACTAAGTGATTTCAGAATTAGGGAGCAATTTGAAACTTAAATGACTTAGAATTTTCTAGCTGGTTTCATCTAGTCCAGTCCCTTAATTTCATAAATTCATTCACTGAGATTCAGAGAGCTCAAGTGACCTCCCTATTGTCATACTATTTACCAACTAGCGAGGACAACAACCAACTTAAATTCTTGTTCATTATTTGTCAACTATATCATATCCTACTTTCCTTGAAAATTACATCCAAGATGAATTACCTAAGTATATCAGTTATTTTAGGGCAGCAGATGGGTTTCTCACAATGTGAAGGAATTCTTTATTCACGGAAGAAACATTTAAATTCTACCATGTACAATATCGGAGAAGGCAATGGCAAGCCACTCCAGTACTCTTGCCTAGAAAATCCCATGGATGGAGGAGCCTGGTAGGCTGCAGTCCGTGGGGTCGCTAAGGGTCGGACACGACTGAGCGACTTCACTTTCACTTTTCACTTTCACACATTGGAGAAGGAAATGGCAACCCACTCCAGTGTTCTTGCCTCGAGAATTCCAGGGATGGGGGAGCCTGGTGGGCTTCTGTCTATGGGGTCACACAGAGTCGAACACGACTGAAGTGACGCAGCAGCAGCAGCATGTACAATATGCTGGGGAAACAGCATGGCTTGGTATGTTCACAGCCCCCTGCTTTCATGGAACATGATCTAATGAAGATGACAAGCATTCTACATGGAGTTAATATCAGTATCTAGGAATGACTGCCTGCTGCTGCTAAGTCACTTCAGTCGTGTCCGACTCTGTGTGACCCCATAGACGGAAGCCCACCAGGCTCCCCTGTCCCTGGGATTCTCCAGGCAAGAACACTGGAGCGGGCTGCCATTTCCTTCTCCAATGTGTGAAAGTGAAAAGTGAAGGTAAAGTCGCTCAGTCGTGTCCGACCCTTAGCGACCCCACGGACTGCAGCCTACCAGGCTCCTCCATCCATGGGATTTTCTAGGCAAGAGTAGTGGAGTGGCTTGCCATTGCCTTCTCCGTACCTCCTCCTCCTATACTTTGCCCCTGCTTAACTACATTAATTTGTTTCATAAAAATTGAATAGGTTAAAAAAAAGTTGTAAAAGAAGACGAAAACTTTTTAGCAAATCACAAACATATTGTAGATAAGAGGGATATATTGTTCATCCCTCTCAGTTCAGTCGCTCAGTCGTGTCTGACTCTCCGCGACCCCATGAATCACAGCACGCCAGGCCTCCCTGTCTATCACCAACTCCTGGAGTTCACTCAAATTCATGTCCACTGAGTCGGTGATGCCATCCAGCCATCTCATTCTCGGTCGTCCCCTTCTCCTCCCTCCCCCAACCTTTCCCAGCATCAGAGTCTTTTCCAGTGAGTCAATACGTCGCATGAGGTGGCCAAAGTATTGCAGTTTCAGCTTTAGCATCAGTCCTTCCAATGAACACCCAGGATCAATCTCCCTTAGAATGGACTGGTTGGATCTCCTTGCGGTACAAGGGACTCTCAACAGTCTTCTCCAACACCACAGTTCAAAAGCATCAATTCTTTAGCGATCAGCTTTCTTGAAGAGTGCAAACTAAATTCTGATTGTAAAAGGCAAGAAAAAAATAGAACTGAGCTTTTGCTCCATTTTCCCACACTTTCTGAGCACAGGGCTGCAATGGTTTTCTTCTTCAAGAGTTTACATACTGCTGCTGCTGTTAAGTCGCTTCAGTCATGTCTGACTCTGCGATCCCATAGATGGCAGCCGACCAGGCTCTGCCGTCCCTGGGATTCTCCAGGCAAGAACACTGGTGTGGGTTGCCATTTCCTTCTCCAATGTGTGAAAGTGAAAAGTGAAAGTGAAGTCGCTCAGTAGCGACCCCATGGACTGCAGCCTACCAGGCTCCTCTGTCCATGCGATTTTCTAGGCAAGAGTACTGGAGTGGCTTGCCATTGCCTTCTCCAAGTAACTGTGGAAAATTCTGAAAGAGATGGGAATACCAGACCACCTGACCTGCCTGTTGAGAAACCTGTATGCAGGTCAGGAAGCAACAGTTAGAACTGGACACAGAACAACAGACTGGTTCCAAATAGGAAAAGGAGTACGTCAAGGTTGTATATTGTCACCCTGCTTATTTAACTTCTATGCAGAGTACATCATGAGGAACACTGGGCTGGAAGAAGCACAAGCTGGAATCAAGATTGCCAGGAGAAATATCAATAACCTCAGATATGCAGATGACACCACCCTTATGGCAGAAAGTGAAGAGGAATTCAAAGGCCTCTTGATGAAAGTGAAAGAGGAGAGTGAGAAGGTTGGCTTGAAGCTCAACATTCAGAAAATGAAGATCATGGCATCTGGTCCCATCACTTCATGGGAAATAGATGGGGAAACAGTGGAAACAGTGTCAGACTTTATTTTTTGGGGGCTCCAAAATCACTGCGGATGCTGATTGCAGCCATGAAATTAAAAGATGCTTACTCCTTGGAAGGAAAGTTATGACCAGCCTAGATAGCATATTAAAAAGCAGAGACATTACTTTGCCAACCAAGGTCCGTCTAGTCAAGGCTCTGGTTTTTCCTGTGGTTATGTATGGATGTGAGAGTTGGACTGTGAAGAAAGCTGATTGCCGAAGAATTGATGCTTTTGAACTGTGGTGTTGGAGAAGACTCTTGAGAGTCCCTTGGACTGCAAGGAGATCCAACCAGTCCATTCTAAAGGAGATCAATCCTGGGTGTTCATTGGAAGGACTGATGCTAAAGCTGAAACTCCAATACTTTGGCCACCTCATGCGATGAGTTGACTCACTGGAAAAGAGTCTGATGCTAGGAGGGATTTGGGGTAGGAGGAGACGGGGACGACAGAGAATGAGATGGCTGGATGGCATCACTGATTCGATGGACATGAGTTTGAGTGAACTCTGGGAGTTGGTGATGGACAGGGAGGTCTGGCGTGCTGTGGTTCATGGGGTCACAAAGAGTTGGACACGACTGAGTGACTGAACTGAACTGAAGAGAAATATAGACTTAAGATTTGGGTCCTTCTTGGTTTTGGAAATTATTAGCAAATGACTCAGATGGTAAAGACTCTGCCTGCAATGCAGGAGACCTGGTTTGATCCCTGGGTTGGGAAGACCCCTTGGAGAGGGGAATGGCAACTCATTCTAGTATTCTTGCCTGGAGAATTCTATGGACAAAGGAGCCTGGTGGCTATAGTCCATGGGTCGCAGAGAGTTGGACATGACTGAGCATATAGCTGATTGCAGCCATGAAATTAAAAGATGCTTACTCCTTGGAAGGAAAATTATGACCAACCTAGATAACATATTAAAAAGCAGAGACATTACTTTGCCAACAAAGTTCCGTCTAGTCAAGGCTATGGTTTTTCCAGTAGTCATGTATGGATGTGAGAGTTGGACTGTGAAGAAAGCTGATCACCGAACAATTGATGCTTTTGAACTGTGGTGCTGGAGAAGACTCTTGAGAGTCCCTTGGACTGCAAGGAGATCCAGCCATTCCATTGTAAAGGAGATCAGTCCTGGGTGTTCAATGGAAGGACTGATGATATAGCTGAAACTCCAATACTTTGTCCACCTCATGGGAAGAGTTGACTCAATGGAAAAGACTCTGATGCTGGGAGGGATTGGGGGCAGAAGGAGAAGGGGACAACAGAAAATGAGATGGCTGGATGGCATCACCGACTTGATGGACATGAGTTTGAGTGAACCCCGGGAGTTGGTGATAGACAGGGAGGCCTGGTGTGCTGTGATTCATGGGGTCGCAGAGAGTTGGACATGACTGAGCGACTGAACTGAACTGAAAGGTGAAAAACATTCTTCTATTTCTTTGCACTGATTGCTGAGGAAGGCTTTCTTACCTCTCCTTGCTATTTTTTGGAACTCTGCATTCAGATGCTTATCTTTCTTTTTCTTCTTTGCTTTTTACTTCTCTTCTTTTCACAGCTATTTGTAACGCCTCCTCAGACAACCATTTTGCCTTTTTGCATTTCTTTTTCTTGGGGGGTGGTCTTGATCCCTGCCTTCTGTACAATGTCACAAACCTCAGTCCATAGTTCTTCAAGCACTCTGTCTACCAGATCTAATTCCTTGAATTATTTTGTCTTAGAGAAATTCAAACCATAACAATTGGAGCCAATTTATTTTAAAGTCAGATTTAAATGTGTGTTTCATCCCAGATTTGTTTCAGAATGAGCTTGGTAGTTTAGTATGTATTTTTCAAATAAGAATTTTGTTACACATGGCACTACTGAGTAGTAATTTTGAGTCTATATAAGTAGTGTTCAACTGTGAATTAATAACACCTTTGCTCATTAATAGAAAGCTATTCCACTTTTTGCAATAATATAAAACATTTATTATTAATGTCACTGATTGTCTTTAATAATTGAATATATTGGTAACTGTTTTCCATCGTGTATGTGTGTGTGAGTCACTCAGTAGTGTCTGACTATATATAACCCTAGGGTCTAGCCCACCAGGCTCCTTTGTCCATAGAATTGTCCAGACAAGAATACTGGAGTGTTTTGCCATTCCCTTCTCCAGGAGATTTTCCCAACCCAGGGATTGAACCTGGGTCTCCTGGATTGCAGGCAGACTCTACTATCTGAGCTACCAGGGAAGCATTATATTTTAACAATTTTTTAAAGATTGGCCTGTCATCAGTACCAAAAATGAAACCTGTTTTTGAAGTTAAAAGAAAATATGAAGAATTAGGCCATAAGCTTATATGCAGAGTACATCATGTGAAATGCCAGTCTGGATGAAGCACAAGCTAGAATCAAGATTGCAGGGAGAAATATCAATAACCTCATATGCAGATGACACCACCCTTATAGCAGAAAGTGAAGAGGAACTTAAGAGCCGCTGGATAAAGGTGAAAGAGAAGATTGAAAAAGCTGGCTTAAAACCGAACACTCAAAAAAACTAAGATCATGGCAAATAGATGAAATAACAATGGAAACAGTGACACTTTATTTTCTTGGGCTCCAAAATCACTGCAGATTGTAACTGAAGCCATGAAATTAAAAGATGCTTGCTCCTTGGAAGAAAAGCAATGACAAACCTAGACGGCATATTAAAAAGCAGAGATGTTACTTGGCCTACAAAGGTCCATAGTCAAAGGTATGGTTTTTCCAGTAGTTATGTACAAATGTGAGAGATGGACAATAAAAAAGGCTAAGCACCGAAGAACTGATGCCTTCAAACTATGGTGCTGGAGAAGACTCTTAGAAGTCCCTTGGACTGCATGGAGAACAAACCAGTCAATCCTAAAGGAAATCAACCCTGAATATTGGAAGTACTGATGCTGAAGCGCAACTCCAATACTTTGGCCACCTGATGCAAAGAGCCAACTTGCTGGAAAGACCCTGATGCTGAGAAAGATTGAAGGCAGGAGAAGGAGACAACAAAGGATGAGATGGTTGGATGGCATCACTGACTCAATGGACATAAGTTCGAGCAAACTCTGGGAGATGATGGACAGGGAAGCCTGGCGTGCTACAGTCCGTGGGATCGCAAAGAGTCAGACATGACTGAGCCACTGAACAATAACAGATGACTTGCAGAACCATCTCTTTAATTTGTCATTAATAATTAGAAGACTGTAAAACATAAATTTGTTTTTATTGTTGGATTCGAATGCCCATGTAAACCATACTAGTAGTAGGAAACATTACTCAAAAGACAAAACAATGCCTGAAAGTGTCTCTTGGCTGTGGGCCTATTTACAACTCTTCACAAAGAACCAGGATAATACACATACATCTTTGAATTGCATGTATATCTAACTTGTTGAAGGGGCAGTCACAACCAAGTAAATCAGTATAGTCTCCTTATGACATTTTTTCCATATACCGTTGAGCTGGCGTGGGGAGAATCAGATATTGAGGAGAATGACTTGTCACAGAGATACATTCCACTTGAGGCTATTATAGATCTCCATTTAAGTTATTTACATTTATACCCTAGACCTACAAATCTTTCTTACAGTTAACTAATGCCACTTCAGCTATTCCCATTCTCTTCTTCCAAGGAAAAAGAATACAAACATGGCCATGGCCATTATTTAGTTCTCCCTCAAACTCCTATCCCCTGTTTGTATGTGAGTTTGCCCAGACATGCTAAAACATATAGGAAAGATGAAGTAATTCAGAAACAATTATAGTTTTTAAATCACCCCAGGCCTTTTCACTAGGAATCTAGGAGATAACATGTTTCCCAAAGCAGGCCTAGAAGTAAAAATTCATGATTGCTGGAAAGAAGAGAAGTAAGCAGGCTAAATCCCTGGAGCCTGCCTATAAGTAGAAAGATGCTTAGGAAACAGACTTGAGCCAGAGGGTCTAATGGCTTGACTGTAAAAAGGAACTTAGATGTTTTTTCGTTTCATTGAAATATGAGTATAAATCAAAGTACCAGAAGGCAGGTTACTTGGAAAGTAGGAAGTCAGGAATTTGAAAGTTAAGAAGATAATATTTTGATGGAGAGGAAAAGACCTGAAGCTTGTGTAAGTAGAAATAAAGGTAGGAGGTACCCCAGTGACCTGGAGAATGGTGCCAACTGGAATGAGCTACAGACTAGGAGTTAGAGTGTCAAGCCATCTCCTTAGCCTTGCTTGATTCATCCATTGAAGCTTCATTACTACACTATTACACTAGACTAGGTACTGTAAGGAATAAATATCTGTGCTCTTTAGGACTGACAATGTAACTGAAGAAAAGAAATTCATTATTAATATAAAGCAAGAAAAACTTTAAAGAAAAATTTCAGAATCGAAGAATAGCACATCCTGGCACTGTTGCATCTAGTGGTACATATCATTGAAATCTGTTCATGATATTGTGGCACACTGTTCATAACCAGTTTAGATGCAATTTACCTAAATATGGGTATCTCTCATCATGGAAATACCAAATGTAAGTGATGCCCGTCCCTGCATTATTTCCAAAATGTCAAAGAAGTGGCTTCCCTTGTGGCTCAGTGATAAAGAATTTATCTGCAAATGCAGGAGACAAAGTTTTGATCCCTGGTCCAGGAAAATCCCACATGTCGCAGAGCAACTAAGACTATTCGCCACAACTACTGAAGCCTGCAATCCCTATAGCCTGTGCTCTGCAGCAAGAGAAGCCAGGGCAATGAGAAGCTCACGCACCAAAACTAGAGAGTAGCCCCTGCTTGTTGAAATTAGAGAGAAAGCCCATGCAGCAATGAAGACCCAGCACAGCCAAAAATAACTTTTTTTAAATGTCAAAGGAAAATTAGCAAAAAAAAAAAAAATCTTTCAAAGACAAAATGTGCATTTCTAACACTTGGAGAATCACTACACTAACGGAACTAATAACTCAGTGGTTCTCAACCCTTGCTTCACGTTAGAATCACAGGGGAGGTGAAAGGGAGGTCTTTTAAAATGCACACAATCTACCTGGGACTCACTGCAGAGGAGACTCTAATTGATCTGGATTGTACGGGTGTGTAGGCTAAAGATCTTCCAGATGATTATAGTAAGTGTACCAGGACTAAACACTGTAATCCTTTCCCTGCTTACTCTGAACAGCACGATGAGACTGTGTTTCCTGTAGAGGGGAATGGTAGAAAGTTGGAGTTGATAGCCTAGGACTTCAAGCCCAAAGACCAAGGTTTAAGTCCCTGCACTGGGACAGTGTAGTTTCTCTGGACCTTGGATACTTTATCTGTAAAATGGTGATGAAAATATTTACATCATTGTGTTTATGTAAAGATCTGATTATCTGTTTGACGTGAAATAACTGTAATCTCAAAGTATTACATAGAAATGAAAAGGAATCAGGCCAAGAAGATTGCTTATGGAAAACTTGAGTTGATTTAGCCCTAGAACAGGATTGAAGAGTTGAAAGAAGTAGGAGAAAAATAAGAGAGAACTTAGAAATAATGTAGGAGCCATCTGTGACCTCCTTTATACACAGGACTGAAATGGTAAGATCATCCATTTCCTCTGCCATGAGTGCTGCCCCCTCCTCTTTTTTTTTTTTTTAATAAATTATGATTCTATTTTCAACAGGTGTTCTTAATCTGAAGTAACTCCTCTGGTGAAATTCCTGGCGTGGAGCACACAGATCTTGCCTGCAGAGAAGCAAGTATTGGAAGAATGGATGTCCCAGTTAGGATCACTACACTGTCATCAATAACTGCAGCTTGAATTCTGTCACTGAAATAGTTCCCAGGTGGCTGTTTCATATTCAGGTGTTTGGCTATCCCCGTGGCTGATGTCCAAGAACTGACCCTAATACTTCTAGTTTCAAAATAAATGGCAACAGGCAAGGGGTTGGAGCTTAGAACATACCCCTCAGGGCCTCAGGTGCCAGATTAGGAAGTTTGGACTTTTCTAGTTTATATAACTCATTGATTTTAACCCAAGAAGTGACACAGAGTGTCTGCAGAGTATATCTGTCAGGGGCCCCGTGTGGTGGGTTAGGCTGTGGTGAGGCTGACAGAGACGTGACCAGCATAGAAGTCACTAAAGTAATTCAGGGTCAACACCTCAGCTTAGATAGTGGCAGTGCAAGTTGATAGGAAATGATAAATGCAAGAAATATGGTGAATGAATATAAGCAGCACTTGGCCTTCACAATCGTCGGGTCCTTTTAGTAAATGCTGGCAGATTTCAACAACTGAAGATGGGTGAGAGGTACTCATCTCCTCCCTTGGCCCTAGATAGTGTCCTACAATGAAAGCAAGTCTCAGAATCAGTTCAGTTCCATCGCTAAGTCGTGTCCGACTCTTTGCGACCCCATGAATCACAGCACACCAGGCCTCCCTGTCCATCACCAACTCCCGGAGTTCACTCAAACTCATGTCCATCAAGTCAGCGATGCCATCCAGCCATCTCATTTTCTGTCGTCCCCTTCTCCTCCTGCCCCCAATCCCTCCCAGCATCAGAGTCTTTTCCAGTGAGTCAACTCATCACATGAGGTGGCCAAAGTATTGCAGTTTCAGCTTTATCATCAGCCCTTCCAATGAACACCCAGGATTGATCTTCCCTAGAATGGACTGGTTGGATCTCCTTGCAGTACAGCCTCCTTGCAGAAGGCTCTCAAGAGTCTTCTCCAGCACCATAGTTCAAAAGCATCAATTCTTCGGCGATCAGCTTTCTTCACAGTCCAACTCTCACATCCATACATGACCACTGGAAAAACCATAGCCTTGACTAGACGGACCTTTGTTGGCAAAGTAATGTCTCTGCTTTTTAATACACTATCTAGTTTGGTCATAACTTTCAAGACATAAGCATCTTTTAATTTCATGGCTGCAATCAGCATCCGCAGTGATTTTGGAGCCCAAAAGAAAGGACTGGTTAGTACTACACATATATTTACCAACAAGCAGGCACACAAAATAACAGCACACAGACAATATTTTGTGACAAAGTACAAAACAGAAGTCTAGACTCCAAAGGAGCCACTCTGATGGGTGTCCCTCCGCTAGACTCAACAGACATAACACATTTATGCAAAGACAGAAGTGCCTGTACAGTAGTCTAACCAGCCACATATCCTGACCACGTTATTTTCACAATGAAACATTCTAATCTTTTATCCTCATTAACATACCTCTAGTGAAGATTTACTTACTGATATTGTAGGCACTCGGAGAAGGTAATGACAACCCACTCCAGTACTCTTGCCTGGAAAATCCCATGGATGGAGGAGCCTGGTAGGCTGCAGTCCATGGGGGTTGCTAAGAGTCGGACACGACTGAGCGACTTCACTTTCACTTTTCACTTTCACACATTGGAGAAGGAAATGGCAACCTACTCCAGTATTCTTGCCTGGAGAATCCCAGGGACGGGGAAGCCCGGTGGGCTGCCGTCTGTGGGGTCCCACAGAGTCGGACACGACTGAAGCGACTTAGCAGCAGCAGCAGCATTGTAGGCACGTATGCATCCAACTTTGAAGAGTTCTGATTAATCTTTCAAATGCTAATTACCCACCCTGGAGTGTGCTGATTAAAGTTAAATAGCTACCCATTCCCTGGAGAAGCCCGTGAACAGAGGAGCCTGGCAGGCTACAGTCCGTGGTGTCGCAAGAGTCGGACACGAACTTAAGGACTAAACCGCCCCACCGCCAAGGGCTATAAACAGTAGAAAATAATGGTAGGGACAGAAGACTGGCAAACAGGAAGTGCTTCTTGGAGAGGGAGGGGGGAATTCATACATTTAGAGGACCTTATGATTCCAGGGGGAAAAAAAAGTTTCCTTGAATATTCACAATATATTTTAGATGGAGAAACCGAGGTCGCACATATGAATAGGAGAAACCAGAGTGCAAATCATCAGCTCCACAGCTGTTGTGAAGCTCTGCCTCTGAGTACTATCCCCTTACGTTTATTCAGCGAGTTCAGATACAAAAGAGAATCAACCCTGCACTCAGAAGGACCCTCGGACTGTGGGGCGGGTGAACGTGTAAGAGACTGGGGGAGAAAGGGAATGGAGCAGGCCAGGGCTGGGGAGCTCAGCGTTGTTGGCGGAATAAAGACCTAGGCGGTGGACTAAAGGGAGGCTTTAATTAGGAGATGAAGCCAGAAGGGCTTTGAAGGGGAGAGCAAAGAACCTGGGCTTTTAGCTGGTCAGTGGACACAAAGCCGTATATTATGCGATATATACTAAAGAGCAGCAACGCCTCCTACAGTAGTCACTGTCCTTGGGTAGCAGGCCTGCCGGTCCTGCCCCAGTTTCGGTCCAACCCAAGGCGGAGGCCTAGATGCTTGAAGGACACGGCCGATCCTTCGTGCTATCCCAGGTACCAGTTCCCCGCCCATTCTAGGTCTGAGAAGGTAACGGCTTGCGCCCCAGCTGGAGCCGTTCGCGTCCGCGCAGTGCGGAGAGCACCAAGGTCCGCGGCGGTGCGGCGGCTTTGGGCGGGGCCAGGGCCCGGCTGCCGGGTCTCGCGGAGGAAGCGCGTAGCGCGGCTTGACCCCGGCGGCGTTCCGTACCGTCGCGAGTCTGGCGGCGGGAATATGGCGGCCGCAGCCGGGCCAGTAGCGGAGAAAGTTTCCGACGAGACTGGCCTGTGCTAGTGCGTGGGGCGTGGGGCCCTCGACTCCCTTGGAGTGCCGTGTCCCCGCTCCGAATCGCAGGCTCAGCCGCAAGGGCCCTTCCTTTTCCCTGCTGGCCCAAGGGCCGACTCGGAGGGCTGAGAGAGCACTGGTAGCAGCGGCCGAGTCCGGGACAAGGGGTCACCGGCGGGGCGGCGAGACCCGGGCACAGACAGCGCGCAGGGCTCGGCGTGGTGCGGGCCCCGAGCTCCGCCCGGCCGGCCTCGCGGGAAGGAGGTAGGGATACCTGCCTGGGGAGAGGTTGACGGTGTGGGGTGGAGGGTGGAAGGCAGGGCGCCTCTCCGTATCCCCCAGCGGTTCCCCCACTCAGCTGGGTGCCCACTTGTGGTTCTCGACAGCCGGGCTGCTGCTTAGGAGAAGGCAGAATGGAAGAAGAATTGCTATTGCTGCCGTATTGCTGAGGGGTTTAATATTCGAAGTGCCTTTCTCCTCGTGTGGGATGGGTCCAAAGAGGAGTTAGGAATTCATAGAACCGAAGCACTGGAATTCCCCTACCCTGGCTGCTCTGTAGATTCTTTCAGTTTTTGACACTTCCCCTAGACTGGACGTAAGTAGTTTCTGAGTCAGAAGACGATGCATGTGATAGTGTTTCTTGGGCTCAGTGAACCATTCCCTAGAAGGACGGAAAAGAGAACTTGGTTTGGAGGAATTTGGATGAGTTAAGTGAAGGCTGGAGTAAGGCTGAGAGAGAAACAAGCCAAGCATTCATGGTGTCTCCCTTAGCTCTATGACTTCGTAGTTGTGGGTTATTAGACAACTTGTTTATTCTCTTTGTATATTAATATGCGTCCTATAGCTGATTGACATTGTTATTAAATAATAGTTACTTTATATCAGTCTTCATTTCTTCAGGTATTTGTTGAATATCTATTTGGAGTCAAACTTTGTTGGAGTCAGACTTTCTGCTAAACCCTGGGTCTACAGTTTTGAAGACAAACTTTCAGAGACCTTGTGATCTAGTGGGGAATGCAGATACTAAGCAGTTTATGATCAATATTTTTCCTATTATACAGAAAGTACGTGGATCATATAAATGAGTCAAGGTGATTGCCCTAAGAAATTATTTAAGCTGAGACCTGAAGAGTAGGCGTGAGCCAGGTGTGAGGACCTGTGGTGGGGTCTGGAGGAGAGAAAGGAATACACCTGGAGAGGGAATAGCATTAGTGTAGTTCAGAATTGAAAGAGCCCTGTGGCTCGAATACAAAGATTGGTAATGGTGGCTCAGAGGTTAAAGCGTCTGCCTCCAATGCGGGAGACCTCGGTTCGATCCCTGGGTCGGGAAGATCCCCTGGAGAAGGAAACGGTAACCCACTCCAGTATTCTTGCCTGGAGAATCCCATGGACGGAGAAGCCTGGTAGGCTACAGTCCACGGGGTCGCATAGAGTCGGACACGGCTGAGCGACGGAACAGAAGAGATGAGGACAGTTATTCACATCCGATGAGGAAAGCCTCCTAAGGCATTTTAAGGAGTTTAGACTTTATTGCCTAGAGTGATGGGAAACCTTTGTAGGCTTTTACATAACAGAATGATGTGACAAGTTTTGGCTTTAAAAAGGATAGTGCTTGGAGAAGGGCAAGAGTGAAACAAGGAGACATTGAACCATGAGATAATGATGGCCAAAATTGGGGTTGTGATCTTGAGGATGGAAAGAAGTAGAAACATTTAAGAAGTGTCTAAGAAGAAGAGTGGGCAGGACTTGGTGACCATTAAATATAGGTGGTGAAAGAGAGGAGGATTAGAATAGTATATAGAATGCTATAAAACAGACCTGACAATTATTAACTTTTCCTGTATTCAGTGGACTCTTCTCTGCTCCTTTTTTATCTGCCTCTCAAGTAATTCCCACTGAATCATTTGTGCTAGCAGACCCAATGAAAAGGATTGCAGTGCTTTGTTTTACTCGCTTGATTGAGGATGTTTGTCTTTTAAAGAAGGTCAAAATCGGGAAAGACTTTTAGTGAATTAGCCATTTAAAATAATAATGTTCTGCCATGTTGATTTTGGCCCATAACAGGGTAACTGCATATATTCCATGCTATGAATGTGCTATACTTTATTATTTACATGTTTTCCTTTTCTTTTTTTTTCTAAGCTTTTACCTCAGTGCAGGACAAAGCTAGTGCTTTCATTTCTGTCAGGTAGGTTAATATATATTAATACACATTAAAGTGTATAGTGAGAGAAGGGCCTAGGCTTGGGTTTGAACATCCAAAGGATAGATTCAGAATGAAGAACCTGCAAGGAGACAGGAGAGATCAGTGAATTAGCAAGAAATTCTGAAGACTGGTCTTTGGAAGCTAAAGAAGGGCAGGTTTCAGAAGGTGAAGGAAGTCAAAAATGTCAAAGGTTGTTTGATGAATGTGCAAGATAATGAGTGTAAAGTACTTACAGGATTGGGGAATTTAGATTATTTTAGAACTTGGCAGCGGAGAAGGCAATGGCAAGCCACTCCAGTACTCTTGCCTGGAGAATCCCATGGATGGAGGAGCCTGGTAGGCTGCAGTCCGTGGGGTCGCTAGGGGTCGGACACGACTGAGCGACTTCACTTTCACTTTTCACTTTCACACATTGGAGAAGGAAATGGCAACCCACTCCAGTGTTCTTGCCTGGAGAATCCCAGGGACGGGGGAACCTGGTGGGCTTCCGTCTATGGGGTCACACAGAGTCGGACACGATTGAAGTGACACAGCAGCAGCAGCAGAACTTGGCAGAGCAGTTTGTTGTTGTGTGGTGGAAACCGTGGTTTAGTTCGTGTGAGAAGTAAAGCAATCAAATATTGGCTGTCAAGGGAACAGTTGACTGAACTTGGAGGAGATGGGGATTATTGAGTTTTAGTTTGGTTTCTGTATGTGTATATATATATATTTTTGGTATCATTTTTTAAAAGAGCTTTGCAAATGTTTAAGCACCAGTGGATAAGAGAAGAGTAGTAGGAGTTGGAAGAGAGGAGAGAGTGTGAAGTTCTGGAAGAGACCGTGAGGAAGAGTCACATGCATGGCTAAAAGATGTATCCTTCGATTGGGCAGATAGCCTTCTATTCTTAAATCAGGAGATGGTAGATATAGGTGAGTTTGTGGTGTTGAAACTCAAGTAAGCTCCCTTTTGTTGACTTCATTGGAGACAAAGTCATCTGGTAAGAATTTGGTCAGAAGTGGATATCAGAGATTTGAGAATAGGGAAGAGAGGCTTGCCTAGCCACAGAGAATGAGAGTGTTGACTAGAGAAACACAGAATTATGTCTCATGAGTTGAATTGCAACCATTTAGTCTGGTGTGTAATTTTTTTTTCTCCAACTGTGTTCAGTCATCTGAACCCAGACTGTACCATCAACCCTTAGAGGACATGTATTCCAGCATATTTATTGAATGATCATATAGCATGTATAAGTGATGTTTTTAAAATGCAGTGCATTCTAGATTGTGTCAGTTTCTCATACTTAAGTAAAAAGATAAAACCTAAATATACCAAAGGAAGATATTTTCTTTAGTGGTGTATGGTATCTTAAGGAATGGTTGAAAATGTATTTGGGGAAAATCATAATTCTTAGTTAATTAAATAAACTTAGCTTTAAAAAATATACTTGTTGAACTTGTAAGTTGGTAATAGTACTTTGAACCTCCCAGAGACCCTAAAGTTGTCACCCATTGTCATTCTTTTGCACCCGTATGGGTAATTCAGGGGTAATTGAGGTTATCTCATATGTCTCTTGGCTCTTTTAGTGTCCTGCTAAAGCAGAAATAAGCTGATTGAAAAGTAGTTACTTTTTGAGTTTTTAATCTTGTTGAGTTCTCAGTGGATATTCAGTGTGACCATAAACCTTTGCATGTATCATTTCTTCTGAAATAGCATACTAGAAAATTATCTAGTAGATAGTTAAATCGTTTTGTTTGATGGTGTCATGTTTGAAGTGCAACCTGAAGGGGTCCTTAAGATTGAAATAATTATCTGAGTCCTTTAACAAATAATTGTTGTGGTAAGTTTCTAAAAGTAAAATCATAGTTTTTAAAATATACTTTACAATAAATATTGGTCAGTATTTCAGTTTTACAGTTTTGACTAGAAAGGTCCAGAATTGGTTTGCTACAGAGATTGTATGTTTGATCATCAAAGTAACTTAATAGAGGTAAAAGTACAGGGAGAATAATGGATCAACTTTAGTGACTGAGTAACTTTTTACCGTTAAACTTCTAATAAGTTTATTAGTGAAACACTGTTGAGACTAAGGTTTTACAGCATTTTAGAAGTAACTGGTAAAAAGATGTGGAGGATTTTAGGCAGGTGGTAATGGTTGCTATTATTGGATATTGGTGCTTTTCAAATTAGAGGTAGTTAGGACGTCCCTCATTTTGTTTGAGTTGACTAGCTTTCCACTATTCCAGACCCATCTGCTACATTTAAGCTGAGTTGAATATCTCATCATTGCCCGTTGTTGAAAAACTGGATATTGGAATAAAAATAGGTTAGGTGAATTCCTTACCATCTCTGGAAAAATTTTTGTTGATGGCGACCTAGTTATACAATCCTAGAATAGGATAAGTAGAACAAATCTCCATTTTTGTTTGGATAAACTGAAGAGTTTTTAAGCCAGAGATAGTTACCATTTAGATACACGCACATCAGATTTTAAACTAGGTATCCAACAAAGTTTATTTTTCAGTCTTTTTTTTTTTTATAAGAAAGATACATGTGAAAGGTAAATTACACAAAATTAACAGTGAAATATTTTTTCTTCTTTTTAGATCACTGTAAACAAATTCCACCAGAGAAAGTGCTGAAATAGGAGTTACAGATACATTGGATTTACTGGATGAAACACAAGCAGTTAATTTTCGTAACGTGGGGAGAAAGCCCAGATTGACAGATTAATGTGTAAATCACTGCGTTACTGCTTTAGTCATTGTCTCTATTTAGCAATGACAAGACTGGAAGAAGTAAACAGAGAAGTGAACATGCATTCTTCAGTGCGTTACCTTGGCTATTTAGCCAGAATCAATTTATTGGTTGCTATATGCTTAGGTCTTTATGTAAGATGGGAAAAAACAGCAAATTCCTTAATTTTGGTCATTTTTATTCTTGGTCTTTTTGTTCTCGGAATTGCCAGCATACTCTATTATTATTTTTCAATGGAAGCAGCAAGTTTAAGTCTCTCCAATCTTTGGTTTGGATTCTTGCTTGGCCTCCTGTGTTTTCTTGATAATTCTTCCTTTAAAAATGATGTCAAAGAAGAATCAACCAAATATTTGCTTCTAACTTCCATAGTATTAAGGATATTATGCTCTTTGGTGGAGAGAATTTCTGGTTACGTCCGCCATCGGCCCACCTTACTAACCACAGTTGAATTTCTGGAACTTGTTGGATTTGCCATCGCCAGCACAACTATGTTGGTGGAAAAGTCTCTGAGTGTCATTTTACTTGTTATAGCTTTGGCCATGCTGATTATCGACCTGAGAATGAAGTCTTTTCTAGCTATTCCAAACTTAGTTATTTTTGCAGTCTTGCTGTTTTTCTCCTCATTGGAAACTCCCAAAAATCCAGTTGCCTTTGCATGTTTTTTTATTTGCCTGATAACCGATCCTTTCCTTGACATTTATTTTAGTGGACTTTCAGTGACCGAAAGGTGGAAACCCTTTTTGTACCGTGGAAGAATTTGCAGAAGACTTTCAGTTGTTTTCACTGGGATGATTGAGCTTACATTTTTCATTCTTTCAGCATTTAAACTTAGAGACACTCATCTTTGGTATTTTGTAATACCAGGGTTTTCCATTTTTGGAATTTTCTGGATGATTTGCCATATTATTTTTCTTTTAACCCTTTGGGGATTCCATACCAAATTAAATGACTGCCATAAAGTATGTTTTACCCACAGAGTAGATAACAATAGCCTTGACAGAATCATGGCATCCAAAGGGATGCGTCATTTTTGCTTAATTTCAGAGCAGTTAGTTTTTTTCAGTCTTCTTGCAACAGCAATTTTGGGAGCAGTTTCCTGGCAGGTAAGCTTACAGTTGTTTATTATGTCAATGCCTATGATATGTGATTAAATGTTTGCTTCAAGAGTTTAATTACTGGAACTGAAAGGTCAAGCTCATAATTTCAGAAGTAGATGTTGAGGGGGGGCACTTATTTAGTTTTGTTTCTGGAATTGAGTACTGAATGAATATTGACAGGATAATTTCATTTGCTTTCTAGCAAGAGATACAAAAATATTAGGAATACTCAACATGTGACATGCCTCCTATCTTCTGACTGTTGATTAATGAAACACTTCATGGGTTAAAGATTCTGAGAATATTAACATTTGAAGGGTGTTTAGAGGTTGTTCTTTAATATTTTCACTTTACACATGAGGAAACCAAAAGTCAGAAAACATATCCAGAGTCACTGGTACTAGCCAGAACGAGGTTGCCTAGCTTCAGTCTAGTCCATTGGTCTCCTCATTTCCCTGAAGGTTTTATATAGAAGTTGATTAGATATGTAATAACATATCAGATTCTCTTTTTAAAAGGATTTATTTAATTATCTGGCTGCACCGGGTCTTAGTTGTGGCATGTTAGAACTTCAGTCTTCGTTGAGACATGCAGAATCTTTAGTTGTGGCGTTTGAACTCTTAGTTGCGGCATGTGGGATCTAGTTTTCTGACCAGAGATCGAACCCAGGCTGCCTGCATTGGGAGGGAGCCCAGAGCCTTAGCCCCTGGACCACCAGGGAAGTCCCCATATCAAATTCTTAATTTCAGATTAGAGCCTTTCCTAAGAAAGGAAACATTAGTTTTATAATACATTTGCCTACAATATGTTTTAAAAAAATATTTTGTAGACAAAGACATTCAAACTAAATGGTTGGAGTTTATATATGTAGTTTATATCAGCCTTCTGTTCTCTGAACGTTTATTGACCTGTTTACTATATAACAGGTCATTGGAGAAGGAAATGGCAACCCACTCCAGTATTCTTGCCTGGAAAATCCCATCGCATACTGAGGCTGAAGATCTCAAGATGAATGAAAAATTCCTCTGTCATTAAAGAAGGCAGTCTCTAATGGAAGGCAAAAGAGGCAGGCATGTAAACCAGTAATTATTATTCCACTTTGAAAAATACTATAATCTGAGTATATCAGGTTGGGATATAGGGCAAAAATGAAGGTGAATTTTGCTTGGTGCAGTTCTCTGCTTTGTGCTAGTTAGTTGCAAAGGAGTGATTTCTAGATAGGAGTGTTTGAAGAAAAGATGTAGAGACGTGCCTGGGCATGGTGCATCTTATTAGTCATTGCAGACTAGGGCACAGAACCTGTGTGGGAGTCAATCAGATGATTTAAAAAGAAAAAAAACAATTTGCCAGTGCTCAGGACTATCAGGACGATGCTGATGGGTGAGAACTCTACCAAGAGTTCTCCTTCTGCTTCCTCTTCTCTGTCCTTCCTGCTTGCTCCTTTCCCACCCCTACTTTTTTTTTATTTCCAAATCAGCCTCATTCATTTTTGACACCTTTCCAGATGATCAAATCCTGTTAACCAAATATTTTGTAAGTCACTAAATTCTTTTCTTATGCAAATGGTCTTAAACATGGGATGTGTACTGCTGGAGGTATATAGAAGCTTTCCATTGAGTATGTCAGCAAAGATAATTTTTTAAGACAATCAGTTTCCAGATTCTTACCTTCCATTCTCCTTTCTTAAAGTTGATCTACTTGAGTATGCCCCTCAGTGTAGATGTGGAGTGGTTACTTATTGTGGTTTTAATTTGCATTTAATCAAATTTAAATGCATTTAAGCCATCTCTATTGACTGATGATGTTGAGTATCTTTTAATGTGTGTGTTAGTCATTCATTTACCTTTGCTGACTTATCTGTTTAAATCTTTTTTTGATCTAAATTGGGTTTTGTGTCTTATGATTGAATTTTAAGGGTTCGTTTTATACTCTTACTAGAAGCCTTTTATCAGGTATATGATTTGGAACTGGGTTGGGAAGATCCCTGGAGAAGGAAATGGCAACCTATTTCAGTACTCTTGCCTGGAAAATCCCATGGACAGAGGAGCCTAGTAGGCTACAGTCCATGGGGTCACAAAGAGTCGGATACAACTGAGTGACTTCACTTTCACTTTTCTCCTCCTGTGTGGCTTATCTCTTTAAAAAAATTTTAATTAATTTATTTCTTTTCTATTTGGCTGTAATGGGTCTTTGTTACTTTGCATTTATTGCTTTGCATGGACTTTCTCAGTTGCGGTGAGTGGGGGCCACCCTTTGTTGCGGTGCTTGGGCCTCTCATTGCAGTGGCCTCTCTTACTGCAGAGCACAGGCTCTAGGCACACAGGCTCAGTAGTTGGGGCTCATGGGCTCCAGAGCACAGGCTCAGCAACTGTGGTGCATGGGCTTAGCTGCTCCATGCCATTTGGGATCTTCCTGATCAGGGATTAAGCCTGTGTCCTCTGCAGTGATTCTCAGGTGGATTCTTATCCAGTGTGCCACCAGGGAAGTCTTTTTTTCTTTTTTTAAATGATATCTTTTGAAGAGTGCAAACTTTTAACTTTATGAATCCAATTTGTCAACTTTTTCTTTCATGTACTGCAGTTTTTAGGATTATGTCTAAGGAAATGTTGCTCAGGCCTGGGTCACAAAGATTTTTCTCCTATAGCTTTCTTTAGTTTTATCATTTTAGCTTTTACATTTAGGTTGTGTGATCCATTTTGAGTTAAGTTTTGTTATTGTATGAGGTGAGGAATTTTTTTTTTCTTAATGTGGCTTTCTAATTGTTCCAACACCATTTGCTGAGAAGGCTATCCTTTCTCTTGTTGAATTGCCTTGGCACCTTTGTCCGAAAACAGTTTCTGAGCTCTCTTTTTTGTTCCGTTGTTCTATATATCTTATCCTTAAAACAGTACTATGCTGTCTCACAAGATATTTTCTAATTTTCCTTGAAATTTCTTCTTTGATCTATGTTAAAGTTAAAAGTTTGTTGTCTGATACTGTAATCTTTGGGGGATTTCCCACATTTTTTCTATTCAGTTCAGCTCAGTCGTGTCCAAATCTTTGTCACCCCATGAACCACAGCACGCCAGCCCTCCCTGTCCATCACCAACTCCCGGAGTCCACCCAAATCCATGTTCACTGAGTCAGTGATGCCATCCAACCATCTTATCTTCTGTTGTCCCCTTCTCCTGCCCTTGATCTTTCCCAGCATCAGGATCTTTTCAAATGAGTCAGCTCTTCACATCAGGTGGCCAAAGTATTGGAGTTTCAGCTTCAACATCAGTCCTTCCAGTGAACACCCAGGACTGATTTTTTCTATTATTGATTTCTAATATAAGTCCAGGTGACTGGAGAACATAGTTTCTTTGATTTTAGTGTTTTGCTAAAACTTGTTTTGTAGTCTGTCATGTGTTATGTTCTGGAGAATATGTGTGTGTGCTTAGTCGCTAAGTTGGGTCTGACTCTTGCAACCCCATGGACTGTAGCCTGCCCTGCTCCTGTGTCCATGGGAATTTCCCAGGCAAGAATACTTGAGTGGGGTGGCCATTTCCTTCTCCAGGGGATCTTCCCAGCCCAGAGATCAAACCCGCATCTCCTTTGTCTCCTGCATTGCAGGCAGATTCTTTACCTGCTGAGCCATCAGGGAAGCTCCCTTCTGGGGAATACATCATGTTTAATTAAAAAGAATATATTCCTGCTGCTGTTGATTGAAGCATTCTATAAATATCAGCCAGGTTAAGTTGGTTGGTGGTGGCGTTCATTTATTTATGTCTTTGCTGATTTTCTGTTTAATTCTGAGAGTGATACTGAAAATACTGAAAATTCTGAGAGAGTGATACTGACAATCTCTGTTAAATTACTAGATTGTGTATTTCTCAATTTTGTCATTTTCTTACCTTATGTATTTTGGGGCTCTGTTTTTTCTAGGTGTATATACTTCTTTAATTATACTTTCTTGTGTATTGACCTTTTTGTCTTTATGGTAAGCAGGATAGTTGAATAGTTAAAAAAAGAGACCTAGTAGCTTGCACAATGTAACATTATCTAGCTTTTTACAGAATTTGCCAACTCTTGTTTTAGGCCAGTGCTTCTCAAACTTTGATATACATAGGAATCATATGGAGATCTTGTTAAAATTCTAAAGACTAGAATTAAGTAATTTGGGAGGAGAGCCTAAAACTCTGCAGACCTTCTAAAAGTCTTAAAAGTGATACTGATAGAAATAAACCCATTGAGTAGCAAAGTATTAATTTAGCTATTCAAGACTAATGTGTATCTGTCAAAATTGGTATTTATTCCTTTTGGCTGCACTGGGTCTTACTTGCTATGCATGGCCTTTCTCTAGTTGCTGCAAGCGGGGGCTGCTCTCTAGTTGCCGTACAGTGGCTTCTCATTGTGGTGGCTTCTCTTGTTGCAGAGAATGGGTTCTAGGGCATGTGGGTTTCAGTACTTATGGTGCACTGGCTTAGTTGCCGTCTGGCATGTGGAATCCTCCCAGATGAGGGATCAAAGTGTGTCCCCTGCATAGATGGGCGGACTGTCCACTACTGGACCACCAGGGAAGTCCTGCATCAGAGTGTTCTGTGCATTAGTTGCTGTTTGACAGCTTCTGGCCATGATACAGGCATTGTGTTTTTGATGCAGTTAACTTTTTTTAAATTGAAGTATAGTTGATTTACAGTGTTGTTAGTTTCAGGTGTACAGCAAAGTTATTCAGTTTATACACACATACACACATATAATCTTTTTCAGATTCTTTTCCCAATAGGTTATTACACAATGCTGACTATAGTTCCCTATGCTACATAGTAGGTCCTTGTTGTTTAACTATTTTTTCTGTAGTGGTTTATGTATGTTACTCCCAGATTCCTAATTTATCCCTCCCTCCCTACCTGTCCCCTTTGGTAACCATAAGTTTGTTTCTTAGGTCTGTGAGTCTGTTTCTGTATTGTAAATAAGTTCTTTCCATAATATTTTAAGATTCCACATATAAGTGATATCATATTTGTCTTTCTCTGATTTACTTCCCTTAATGTGATAATCTCTGTGTCCATCCATAATAATTGCTAAATAATGCAAGCGGCATTATTCAATTTCTTTTTATGACTGAGTAGTATTCCATTGTATATATGTGCCATATTATTTATCCATTCATCTGTCGTAGTTGGTAGGTTCCATGTCGTAGTTAGTGTAAATAGTCCTGCGGTGAACATTGGGGTGCATATATCTTATCAAGTTACGATTTTTTATGGATTTATCTCCAGGAGTGTAGTTTCTGAATCATATCGTAGTTCTCTTTTCAGTTTTCTTAGACCATAATCAGTAAGTCTACAATAATAAATACTGGAGAGGGTGTGGGAAAAGGGAACCCTCTTCCACTATAGATGGAATGTAAATTGGCACAGCCACTATGGAGAACAATATGACACAATTAACGTTTTAAACTTAATTTAATCTTTTGTGCTCTACCTAGTGTCCTGTGAGATTATCTTAAGTTCTTTCAATTCAGTTCAGTTCAGTTGCTCAGTATGTACGACTCTTTGCAACCCCAAGGCCTGTAACACACCAGGCCTCCCTGTCCATCACCAACTCCCAGAGTTTACACAAACTCATGTGCATTGAGTCAGTGATGTCATCCAACCATCTCATCCTCTGTCGTTCCCTTCTCCTCCTGTCCTCAATCATTCCCAGCATCAGGGTCTTTTCCAATGAGTCAGCTCTTCCCATCAGGTGGCCAAAGTATTGGAGTTTCAGCTTCAACATCGGTCCTTCCAATGAACAACCAGGACTGATCTCCTTTAGGATGGACTGGTTGGATCTGCTTGCTGTCCAGGAGACTCAAGAATCTTCTCCAACACCACAGTTCAAAAGCATCAATTCTTTGGCTCTCAGCTTTCTTTCCAGTCCAGCTCTCACAACCATACATGACTACTGGAAAAACCACAGCCTTGACTAGACGGACCTTTGTTAGCAAAGTAATGTCTCTCCTTTTTAATATGCTGTCTAGGTTGGTCATAACTTTCCTTCCAAGGAGTAAGCGTCTTTTAATTTCATGGCTGAAATCACTATCTGCAGTGATTCTGGAGTCCCAAAAAATAAAGTCATCCACGGTTTCCCCTTCTGTTTGCCGTGAAGTGGTAGGACCCAATGCCATGATCTTAGTTTTCTGAATGTTGAACTTTAAGCCAACTTTTTCACTCTCCTCTTTCACTTTCATCAAGAGGCTCTTTAGTTCTTCTTCACTTTCTGCCATAAGGGTGGTGTCATCTGCATATCTGACGTTATTGATATTTCTTCGAACAATGTTGATTCCAGCTTGTGCTTCATCCAGCGCAGTGTTCCTCATGATGTACTCTGCATATAAGTTTAATAAGCAGGGTGACAATATAAAGCCTTGACGTACTCCTTTTCCTATTTTCAACCAGTCTGCTGTTCCATGTCCAGTTCTAACTGTTGCTTCCTGACCTGCATAGAGATTTCTCAAGAGGCAGGTCAGGTGGTTTGGTATTCCCACCTCTTTCAGAATTTTCCAGAGTTTATTGTGATCCACACAGTCAAAGGCTTTGGCATAGTCAATGAAGCAGAAATAGATTTTTCCTGGAACTCTCTTGCTTTTTCGATGATCCAGCAGATGTTGGCAATTTGATCTCTGGTTTCTCTGCCTTTTCTAAAATCAGCTTGAACATCTGGAAGTTCACAGTTCACATATTACTGAAGCCTGGCATGGAGAATTTTGAGCATTACTTTGGTAGCATATGAGATGAGTGCAATTGTGTGGTAGTTTGAGCATTCTTTGGCATTGCCTTTCTTAGTGACTGGAATGAAAACTGACCTTTTCCAGTCTCATAGCCACTGCTGAGTTTTCCAAATTTGCTGGCATATTGAGTGCAGCACTTTCACAGCATCCTCTTTCAGGATTTGAAATAGCTCAACTGGAATTCCATCACCTCCACTAGCTTTGTTCGTAGGGATGCTTCCTAAGGCCCACTTGACTTCACATTCCAGGATGTCTGGGTCTAGTTGAGTGATCACACCATCGTGATTATCTTGGTTGTGAAGATCTTTTTTGTACAGTTCTTCTGTGTATTCTTGCCACCTCTTAAATATTATCTTCTGCTTCTGTTAGGTCCATACCATTTCCGTCCTTTATTGGGCCCATTTTTGCATGAAATGCTCCCTTGGTATCTCAGATTTTCTTGAAGAGATAGGTAGTCTTTCCCATTCTATTATTTTCCTCTGTTTCTTTGCATTGATCTCTGAGGAAGGCTTTCTTATCTCTCCTTGCTCTTCTTTGGAACTCTGCATTCAAATGAGTATATCTCTCCATTTCTCCTTTGCTTTTCATTTCCCTTCTATTCTCAGCTATTTGTAAGGCCTCCTCAGACAGCCATTTTGCTTTTTTGCATTTCTTTTCCATGGCGATGGTCTTGCTCCCTGTCTCCTGTACAGTGTCACAAACCTCTCTCTGTCGTTCATCAGGCACTCTGTCTATCAGATCTAGTCCCTTAAATCTGTTTCTCACTTCCACTGTATATTCATCCGGGATTTGATTTAGGTCAAACCTGAATGGTCTAGTGGTTTCCCCCACTTTGTTCAATTTAAGTCTGAATTTGGCAATAAGGAGTTCATGATCTGAGCCACAGTCAGCTCCCAGTATTACTTTTGCTGACTGTATAGAGCTTCTCCATCTTTGGCTGCAAAGAATATAATCAGTCTGATTTCAGTATTGGCCATCTGATGATGTCCATGTGTAGAGTCTTCTCTTGTGTTGTTGGAAGAGGATATTTACTATGACCAGTGCATTCTCTTGGCAAAATTCTATTAGCCTTTGCCCTGCTTCATTCTGTTCTCCAAGGCCAAATTTTCCTGTTACTCCAGGTGTTTCTTGACTTCCTACTTTTGCATTCCAGTCCCCTATAATGAAAAGGACATCATTTTCGGGTGTTAGTTCTAAAAGGTCTTGTAGGTCTTCATAGAACTGTTCAGCTTCTTCAGCATTACTGGCCGGGGCATAGACTTGGAGTACCATGATATTGAGTGGTTTGCCTTGGAAATGAACAGAGATCGCTCTGTCGTTTTTGAGATTGCATCCAAGTACTGCATTTTGGACTCTTTTATTGACCATGATGGCTACTCCATTTCTTCTAAGGGATTCTTGACCACAGTAGTAGATATAATGGTCATCTGAGTTAAATTCACCCATTCTAGTCCATTTTAGTTCACTGATTCCTAAAATGTCTACGTTCACTCTTGTCATCTCCTGTTTGACCACTTCCAATTTGCCTTGATTCATGGACCTAACATTCCAGGTTCCTATGCAATATTGCTCTTTCCAGCATCAGACCTTGCTTCCATCACCAGTCACTTCCACAACTGGGTGGTGTTTTTGCTTTTGCTCCGTCCCTTCATTCTTTCTGGAGTTATTTCTCCACTGACCTCCAGTAGCATATCAGGCAACTACCGACCTGGGGAGTTCATCATTCAGTGTCCTATCTTTTTACCTTTTCATACTGTTCATGGGGTTCTCAAGGCAAGAATACTGAAGTGGTTTGCCATTCCCTTCTCCAGTGGACCACATTCTGTCAGACCTCTCCACCATGACTGGCCATCTTGGGTGGCCCCACACGGTATGGCTTAGTTTCACTGAGTTAGACAAGGCTGTGGTCCATGTGATCAGATTGGCTAGTTTTCTGTGATCCTGGTTTCAGTCTGTCTGCCCTCTGATGCCTTTCTCAGCGCATACTGTCTTACTGGGGTTTCTCTTACCTTGGACATGGGGTATCTCTTCACAGCTGCTCCAGCAAAGGGCAGCCACTGCTCCTTACTTTGGCCATGGGTAACTCCTCACAGCTTCCGCTCCTGACCTTGGATGTGGGGTGTCTCCTCTCAGCTGCTCGCTGCTTTTCTTTCAATTAGATTTTTCTCAAACTGGTTTTGCTTAACATTCCTAAATGATATAGATACTAATTAAATTAAAAGTCACTCCGTCGTGTCTGACTCTGTGACCCCATGAACTGTAGTATGCCAGGCTCCTCTGTCCATGGAATTCTCCAGGCTAGAATCTTGGAGTGGGTATGTCTTTCACTTCTCCAGGGTATCTTCCCAACCCAGGGATCTAACCCATGTCTCCCACATTGCTGGCAAATTCTTTACAGTCTGAGTTACCAGGGAAGCTTTTTAATAATATAATCTAAACCCATTGTTTTCATATTTCTGTGAGAGTAATACTAAAGTGTCAAATTAATTTTCCCCTCTGTCCCATTAAAATATCCTTCAGTGGATGGATTACCACTGAAAAACAGCTCCACTGATTAAGTGGGCGCAGTCCAGGTAAAAATGAGAAACTAAAGTCTTTAGAGTAGATCACTTAGTCAGCCACAGGTAGGATGAATGAAAGCAGAGATAACACTAAAATCTGGAAGATTAGCTAGGATCAAGAGATAAGGACCTGGACTAAGGTGACAGAGAGAAATTGCTGTGGTAAGTTAAGTGGGCCATAGAGAGCATCACTACGAACAAAGCTAGTGGAGGTGATGGAATTCCAATTGAGCTATTTCAAATCCTGAAACATGATGCTGTGAAAGTGCTGCACTCAATATGCCAGCAAATTTGGAAAACTCAGCAGTGGCCACAGGACTGGAAAAGGTCAGTCTTCATCCCAGTCCCGAAGAAAGGCAATGCCAAAGAATGCTCAAACTACTGCACAATTGCACTCATCTCACACGCTAGTAAAGTCATGCTCAAAATTCTCCAAGCCAGGCTTCAGCAATATATGAACTGTGAACTTCCAGATGTTCAAGCAGGTTTTAGAAAAGGCAGAAGCACCAGAGATCAAATTGCCAACATCCGCTGGATTGTGGAGAAAGCAAGAGAGTTCCAGAAAAACATCTATTTCTGCTTCATTGACTATGCCAAAGACTTTGACTGTGTGGATCACAATAAACTGTGGAACATTCTGAAAGACATGGGAATCCCAGACGACCTGACCTATCTCTTGAGAAACCTGTATGCAGGTCAGGAAGCAACAGTTAGAACTGGTCATGGAACAACAGACTGGTTCCAAACAGGAAAAGGAGTACCTCAAGGTTGTATATTGTCACCCTGCTTATTTAACTTCTATGCAGAGTACATCATGAGGAATGCTGGGCTAGAAGAAGCACAAGCTGGAATCAAGATTGCCAGGAGAAATATCAATAACCTCAGATATGCAGATGACACTACGCTTATGGCAGAAAGTGAAGAGGAACTCAAAAGCCTCTTGAGGAGAGTGAAAAGGTTGGCTTGAAGCTCAACATTCAGAAAACGAAGATCATGGCATGTGGTCCCATCACTTCATGGGGAATAGATGGGGAAACAGTGGAAACAGTGTTATACTTTGTTTTTTTGGGCTCCAAAATCACTGCCGATGCTGATTGCAGCCACGAAATTAAAAGACGCTTACTCCTTGGAAGGAAAGTTATGACCAACCTAGATAGTATATTAAAAAGCAGAGACATTACTTTGCCAACAAAGGTCCGTCTAGTCAAGGCTATGGTTTTTCCTGTGGTATGGATGTGAGAGTTGGACTGTGAAGAAAGCTGATCGCCGAAGAATTGATGCTTTTGAACTGTGGTGCTGGAGAAGACTCTTGAGAGTCCCTTGGACTGCAAGGAGATCCAACCAGTCCATTCTAAAGGAGATCAATCCTGGGTGTTCGTTGGAAGGATTGATGCTAAAGCTGAAGCTCCAATACTTTGGCCACCTCATGCGATGACTTGACTCACTGGAAAAGACTCTGATGCTGGGAGGGATTGGGTGTGGGAGGAGACGGGGTCGACAGAGAATGAGATGGCTGGATGGCATCACCGACTCGATGGACATGAGTTTGAGTGCACTGCAGGAGTTGGTGATGGACAGCGAGGCCTGGCGTGCTGTGTTTCATGAGGTCACAAAGAGTAGGACATGACTGAGCAACTGAACTGAAGTGAACTGAACTGAATGAAATGTAGAGATGAGTGTTCTGACGGTGGATAGTCAATGTTAAAAATATGTTAACAGAATGAGGAGAGCAGTTTGGAATGTAGAGTAATCGAGGTTATTGAGTTGATGGCCTAGTGGGCATTTGTTATTAACAAAACATTTTAGAGTAGGTTTATTTTTTATAGTGTATTTTTAGACATTCAAATCTATCTCATTTTGCTGCTGCTGCTAAGTCACTTCAGTCGTGTCCGACTCTGTGTGACCCCACAGACGGAAGCCCACCAGGCTCCCCCATCCCTGGGATTCTCCAGGCAAGAACACTGGAGTGGGTTGCCATTTCCTTCTCCAGTGTGTGAAAGTGAAAAGTAAAGTGAAGTCGCTCAGTCGTGTCCTACCCTTAGCGACCCCATGGACTGCGGCCTACTAGGCTCCTCCATCCATGGGATTTTCTAGGCAAGAATACTGGAGTGGCTTGCCACTGCCTTCTCATTTTGCCACCAGAATAGTAAAACCAGACAGACGTACACATGAGACTAATCTCGTGGAGCACAATTGTGACTTAATTCCCCAAATGGACTTAGCCATTTTTTTCCTCATTTTAAGGTTTTTGGCATGTCAGTACTTTGGGGTTATTTTTTTTTTATCCAACTTAATAACAAAAAATTTTTAATAAGAAAAATTTGCATAGAGTAATATTCACCCTTTTTCATGTACAATTCTGTGACTTTTCAAGTGCACATAGTTTTATGACCAGTACACTCAAAATACGGAACAGTTCCATCACCCCAGAATTCCCTCCTGCCCCTCTCTAGTTAGGCCCGCTCCACCCATCAGCACTTGGCAGCGGAACTGTTCTATGTCTAGAGTGCCGGATATACGAAGTCATATAGTGCATATCTGTTTGAGTCTGGCTTCTTTCACTTCGCAGAATTCATATGAGATTTAGCTGTATTGTTGCTTTATATCAATTTATCCCTTATTATGGCTGAGCAGTATTCCATTATGTGGAAGTCTCACACTCAATTGAGGGACACTGAAATTAGTTTTTGGTATTTTTAAGTAGAGCTGCTCTAAGCGTTCAGACAGGGTTTTGTGTTAATATGGGTTTTCATTTTACCTGTGTGGGTTGTATGATAAACATATGAGTCATGTTTAACTTTATAAGAAAATGTCAAACTTTTTTCCGAAGTTGCTGTACCATTTTGTGTTCTCACTGGCAATATATGGGATTTATCTGTTTTTGTTTTTGAACCATTCTGATAGGTATGTAGTGGTAACTTTTTGTGGTTTTCTTTTCTATTTCCCTAGTAGCTAATGATGTTAAGGATCTTTTCATGCTATTCCTTGTCATGAAAATTTCAGATCTCTTGGCTACTTTTAAAATTGGGTTGTTTGTTTTCTTAATGTGTTGAGATGTAAGTCCCTTATTAGATATTTGACTTGCAAATATTTGCTCCCAGTGTTTGACCTTTTTTCTTGTCTTTTGAAGAGCAGAAGTTCTTAATTTTGCTACAGTCTTAATTTATCATTTTTTTCTTTTATGGATTATCTTTTGATGTCATATGTGAGGAATCTTTGACCTCATTTGAGTAGAATCTCTGACTGATCCCATGTGGATTGTTTTATTTTTTGTTAGCTTTATTGAATTTAATGAAACATTTTCAGAATGAAGACAGTAATATCATTCCAAGTCATTTACATTAAAAAGCTGGAAATTTACCATTAACCTCTGTTGTGTTTTGTTCATAATCTCATTACAGTTTTAAAATGCAACATTACAGCTGTTGTTTCCTGCAGTTCATCTTATGTTCATTGAATGTGCTATTTGCATTCCACTTTTGTACTTTTTTCCTTAAATAAGTCATTAAGAAGTATTAGTACTTAAAACAGTACCATAGCCACACATGATAGTTTTATTGCTCAGCCATAGGCTTTTCTAAAATCGATACTTGACAATTCACATAAGGATAAAAAGGGAGAAAAGTGTCCAGGTTCCCAAGGAAGCGTATTCCCCACGGCCTGCTGTTTTGTTTAGTGATTTTCTGTTGTGAAATCTCTCACATGAGATTTTATATGCCTTTCCTTGCCACCCACTGTCATTTGCAGAGTCTATGGGGTTTGAGGCAACTTTTTGGAGGAGCTCTTTGACCCAAACCAGAAAAACCGTAATCACAGTTAATTTCTCTGCAGGGGAAGCTCTAGCAATGAATGGGTTTGACAGATGTAACAAGATCAGTTTCACGCCCTAGGAAGGGAGGGAATCCACAGATGCATCACAGTTTCAATTCTAGCAAGATAGCTAGACAACCATATCATTTCACTTGGCTCGGGGAACAGAGTTTTCAATTTTGTTGCCAAAACTGGAAGTTTACGTTTCACAATTTTTTGTTTTGTCTCATTTCTCTTCCTAAAGTTTTGAGATATTTAGGTCTCAATTGGAGGGTCACTAACTTTTTTTAGCTTAGAACTTATACTTGTAATTTGATGTTTTATCTTTTCTGCAGAACACTATGAAACAGGAATAGATGCTTTTATTTCCTAAAACAATAGCAATAATCTGAGTATGATTTTATTCAGGGAATAAGAACATGAATTTGTTCTTTACTGTGATTTTTCCAGCTTTAAAAAATTAAAATAATGACTAGAGATATTTTCATTTTAATAATGACTTATTTATTAGCTGTTTTTTTTTCATGTGCTATCTACTGTTCTCTGTACTTTGAGTGTATTGAATCCTCATGCTGCTTTAAGATAGTTGTTGTTCAGTTCCTAAGTCGGATGTGACACTTTCAGACCCCATGAACTGCAGCATGCCAGACTCCCCTGTCCTGCACTATCTCCCAGTTCAGTACAGTTCAGTCGCTCAGTCGTGTCCGACTCTTTGCGACCCCATGAATCACAGCACGCCAGGCCTCCCTGTCCATCACCAACTCCCAGAGTTCACTCAAACTCATGTCCATCGAGTCGGTGATGCCATCCAGCCATCACTTTCTCTATCATCCCCTTCTCCTCCCGCCCCCAATCCCTCCGAGCATCAGAGTCTTTTCCAGTGCGTCAAGTCTTCGCATGAGGTAGCCAAAGTATTGGAGTTTCAGCTTTAGCATCAGTCCTTCCAATGAACACCCAAGACTGATCTCCTTTAGAATGGACTGGTTGGATCTCCTTGCAGTCCAAGGGACTCTCAAGAGTCTTCTCCAACACCACAGTTCAAAAGCATCAATTCTTCGGTGATCAGCGTTCTTCACAGTCCAACTCTCACATCCATACATGACCACGGGAAAAACCATAGCCTTGACTAATGGACTTTGTTGGCAAAGTAATGTCTCTGCTTTGTAATATTCTATCTAGGTTGGTCATAACTTTCCTTCCAAGGAGTAAGCATCTTTTAATTTCATGGCTGCAGTCAGCATCTGCAGTGATTTTGGAGCCCCAAAAAATAAAGTCTGACACTGTCTCCACTGTTTCCCCATCTATTTCCCATGAAGTGATGGGACCAGATGCCATGATCTTCGTTTTCTGAATGTTGAGCTTCAAGCCAACCTTTTCACTCTCCTCTTTCATTTTCCTCAAGAGGCTTTTTAGTTCCTCTTCACTTTCTTCCATAAGGATGGTGTCATCTGCATATCTGAGGTTATTGATATTTCTCCCAGCATCCAGCTTGTGCTTCTTCCAGCCCAGCGTTTCTCATGATGTACTCTGCATATAAGTTAAATAAGCAGGGTGACAATATACAACCTTGACGTACTCCTTTTCCTATTTGGAACCAGTCTGTTGTTCTGTGTCCAGTTCTAACTGTTGCTTCCTGACCTGCATACAGGTTTCTCAAGAGGCGGGTCAGGTGGTCTGGGATTCCCATGTCTTTCAGAATGTTCCACAGTTTATTGTGATCCACACAGTCAAAGACTTTGGCATAGTCAATGAAGCAGAAATAGATATTTTTCTGGAACTCTCTTGCTTTCTCCACGATCCAGCGGATGTTGGCAATTTGATCTCTGGTGCCTCTGCCTTTTCTAAAACCTGCTTGAACATCTGGAAGTTCACGGTTCATACATTGCTGAAGCCTGGCTTGGAGAATTTTGAGCATGACTTTACTAGCGTGTGAGATGAGTGCAATTGTGTGGTAGTTTGAGCATTCTTTGGCATTGCCTTTCTTTGGGATTGGAATGAAAACTGACCTCTTCCAGTCCTGTGGCCACTGCTGAGTTTTCCAAGTTTGCTGGCATATTGAGTGCAGCACTTTCACAGCATTATCTTTCAGGATTTGTAATGGCTCAACTGGAATTCCATCACCTCCACTAGCTTTGTTTGTTGCGATGCTTTCTAAGGTCCACTTGACTTCACATTCCAAGATGTCTGGCTCTAGGTCAGTGATCACGCCATTGTGATTATCTTGGTCGTGAAGACTATTCATTGTATATTGACTCTTTTTTATTTCCTCTAAATCCTTATTAAACCTTTCTAGCATCTTCTCAATCCTTTTCTCCAGGTTATTTATCTGTAACTCCGTTTTGCTTTCAAGATTTTGAATCATTTTCACAATTAAAATTCGAAATTCTTTATCAGGTAGATTCCCGATATCTTCCTCTTTTGTTTGTGTTGTTTGGCATTTATCCTGTTCCTTTACTTGCTGGGTATTTCTCTGCCTCTTCATCTTGCTTATATTGCTGTGCTTGGTGTGGCCTTTCCGTCTTCTGGCAGTTTGTGGAGTTCTCTTATGTAGTTTCCTTGCTGTGTGTGGGGTTGGACGGTTGGCTTGTCAAGGTTCCCTGGTTAGGGAAGCTTGTGTCGTTGTTCTGGTGGGTGGAGCTGGGTTTCTTCTCTCTTGAGTGCAATGAAGTGTCCAGTAATGAATTTGAGATGTCAATGGCTTTGGAGTGTCTTTGGGCAGCCTGTATATTGAAGTTCAGGGTATTCTCCTGTGTTGCTGGAGAATTTGTGTGGTATGTCTTTCTCTGAAACTTGTTGACCCTTGGGTGGTGCTTGGTTTCAGTGTATGTATGGAGGCATTTGATGAGCTCCTATCAATTAATGTTCCCTGGAACAGGAGATCTCTGGTGTTCTCAGGTTTTGGACTTAAGACTCTGCCTCTGGTTTTTGGTCTTATTCTTGCAGTAGGCTCAAGACTTCTCCATCTGTCACTTCCAAGGTAGTTCCTTCTGTTAAAGCTCCTCTGTTTGGTGGTCTCTTCAGTGTCTTAATTCCCGTCCTGACACAAGTAGGCGGTGGTGGCCACTTTTATAGGCTCACCTGTTCAGTCCTGTTGTGGGGAGGGAGGAACGCTGCTAACAAATATCCCTGGCATCTGTGGGGAGTGCTCGCAGTGTCTTGGCTACACTGGGATTGCCCCCGCTCATGGTGTGTGTGCTTTCCCTGTTTATGCTGCTCAGGCTCTAGGTTGCTTTGCTGGGAGCTGTCCGAGCCGGTGCTGGGTTGTATGCGCTTCCCAGGTCTGAGCGCCTCAGGTTCAGGTTCTCGGGTATTCCACAAAGGCGTAGACTTGGTTGGACCTGCGTTTTGTGCCTTCCCCAGTCCGAGCAGCTCAGGTGACCAGGTGTTTGGCAAGTGCAGTCGCTGCGATTTATCGCCTCCTCGGTCCCTGCCGCTGGGTTTTCTGGGTGTACAACCGGCGCACCTTCTCCAGTGGATATAGACTGGCCTGAACCCAAGAAGTCTTGGTTAGCAAGGAAACCTACCTGCCTCTTGGTATCGGAAGCCTCTCTGGGGCCGTGGTTGCCCCCTTCCGGCTCTGGCTGCCCTCCCCTGCCTGTCTCAGCGGGGGGTAGGGAGTGGGCCAACTACAGCCAGCTCGCTCTGCTCAGTCCTTTGTTCTGTGAGCGGGGCTGGCGGAATCTTCAGTTCAGTTCAGTCCTTCAGTCTTGTCTGACTCTCTGCGACCCCATGAATCACAGCACGCCAATCACCAACTCCCGGAGTTCACTCAGACTCATGTCCATAGAATCGCTGATGCCATCCAGCCATCTCATTCTCTGTCGTCCCCTTCTCCTCCCGCCCCCAACCTTTCCCAGCATCAGAGTCTTTTCCCATGAGTCAACTTGTCGCATGAGGTGGCCAGAGTATTGCAGTTTCAGCTTTAGCATCAGTCCCTCCAATGAACACCCAGGATTGATCTCCTCTAGAATGGACTAGTTGGATCTCCTTGCAGTCCAAGGGACTCTCAAGAGTCTTCTCCGGCACCACAGTTCAAAAGCATCAATTCTTCGGCGATCAGCCTTCTTCATAGTCCCAACTTTCACATCCATACATGACCACGGGAAAAACCATAGCCTTGACTAGACGGACCTTGGTTGGCAAAGTAATGTCTTTGCTTTTTAATATGCTATCTAGGTTGGTCATAACTTTCCTTCCAAGGAGTAAGCGTCTTTTAATTTCATGGCTGCAGTCAGCATCTGAGTGATTTTGGAGCCCCAAAAAATAAAGTCTGACACTGTTTCCACTGTTTCTCCATCTATTTCCCAAGAAGTGATGGGACCAGATGCCATGATCTTTGTTTTCTGAATGTTGAGCTTCAAGCCAACCTTTTCACTCTCCTCCTTCACTTTCATCAAGAGGCTTTTGAGTTCTTCTTCACTTTCTGCCATAAGGGTGGTGTCATCTGCATATCTGAGGTTATTGATATTTCTCTCAGTAATCTTGATTCCATCTTGTGCTTCTTCCAGCCCAGCATTCCTCATGATATACTCTAGGTTGGGGCTTTTCACCTTTTCGCAGGCTTTTCACCTTTTAGCTGCATAGTCTGCTTTGCTGTCTTAAGTTAGCGCCCTCAGATTGCTGTCGGGGCATTCAGGCCGGTTCCTTTTACTCTAAGCGCTGCCGCCCGCACCTGAGAATCCCAGGGACGGGGGAGCCTGGTGGGCTGCCATCTATGGGGTCACACAGAGTCGGACACGACTGAAGTGACTTAGCAGCAGCAGCAGCATGTTTGTCATAGCGTACCTTCCAAGGAGCAAGCGTCAAAAATTTCATGGCTGCAGTCACCATCCACAGTGATTTTGGAGCCCGAGAATATATAGTCTGTTACTGCTTCTACTTTTTCCCTGTCTGTTAATATTTGCCATGCAGTGGTGGGATTGTATGCCACAATCTTAGTTTTTTGTATGTTTAGTTTTAAGCCGACTTTTTCACTCTTTTCTTTCACTTTTATCAAAAAGCTCTTTAGTTCCACTTCACTTTCTGCCATTAAAGTGATATCTACATATGTGAGGTTGTTGATTTTTCTCCCAGCAGTCTTGATTCCCGGAGAAGGCAATGGCAACCCACACCTGTACTCTTGCCTGGAAAATCCCATGGACAGAGGAGCCTGGTAGGCTGCAGTCCATAGGGTCACGAAGAGTTGGACACGACTGAGCGACTTCACTTTCACTTTTCACTTTCATGCATTGGAGAAGGAAATGGCAACCCACTCCCGTGTTCTTTCTGGAGAATCTCAGGGACAGCAGAGCCTGGTGGGCTGCCATCTGTGGGGTCGCACAGAGTCAGACACGCCTGAAGCAACATAGCAGCAGCAGCAGCAGTCTTGATTCCAGCTTGTGATTCATCCAGCCCTGCATCTTTGCATGATGTATTCTGTATAGACGTTAAATAAGCAGGGTGACAATTCACAGCCTTGTACTCCTTTCCCAATTTTGAACCAGTCTGTTGTTCTATGTCTGGTTCTAACTGTTCCTTCCTGACCTGCATACAGGTTTCTCAGGAGGCAAATAAGGTGCTCTGGTATTCCCATCTCTTTAAGAATATTCCAGTTTGTTTTGATCCACACAGTCAAAAGCTTTAACATAGTCAGTGAAGCAGAAGTAGATGTTTTTCTGGAATTCTCTTGCTTTTTCTGTGATTCAATGGATGTTGGCAATTTGATCTCTGGTTCCTCTGCCTTTACTAAATCCAGTTTGTACATCTGAAAGTTCTTGGTTCACATCTTGGCAAAGAGTCCGACACAACTGAGAGATTTACACTTTCATAGTGACTTTCTTTCATTGATACGTATGTATTTATTGCCATCTCAAACCTTGTTTCCCAGGTGATTCTTTGTTTTTTCTTGTTGTTTGATGATCTCCTTTTATCTTATGCTTGTGTTCCTCTTCTTTTAGGTTTTTGTGAAACTGTTGTATGTTTTTGATTTGTCGTTGCCCTCGTTTTCAAGTATGTTTACCCTTTCCTATATTTTCTTTCTTTATAATGCTAGTCAATATATAGCATTATGCTGAGGTAAGTCCCTCTATGCCCTCTTTCTCGAGAGTTTTTATCATAAATGTGTGTTGAATATTATCAAATGCTTTTTCTGCATCTATTGTGAAGATCATATGGTTTTTATTTGTCAGTTTGTTGATGTGGTGTATAACACTGATTGATTTGTGGATATTGAAGAATCCTTGCATTCCTGGGATAAATCCCACTTGATCATGATGTGTAGCCCTGTTAATGTATTGTTGCATTTTGTTTGCTAGAATTTGTTGAGTATTTTTGCATCTATGTTCATCAGTGACGATGGCTGTAATTTTCTTTTTTTGTGGTATCTTTGTCTGGTTTTTCTGTCACGGTGATGGTCGCCTTGTAGATTGAGCTTGGGAATGTTCCTTCCTTTGCAGTTTTTTGAAAAGTCTTTCAGAAGAATAGGTGTTAACTCTTCTCTAACTGTTTGATAGTCTTCATCTGTGAAGCCATCTGGTCCTGTACTTTTGTTAAAGTTTTTAAATCATTGTTTCAATTTCAGTACTAGTGATTTTTCTGTTTTTCTGTTGTTTTAGTCAGTCATTTAGTCATGTCTGACTCTTTGCGACCCCATGGACTGCAGCATGCCAGGCTCTCCTGTCCTGCTTTCTCCCAGTTTGCTCAAATTCATGTACAATGAGTCAATGATGTCATCCAACCATCTAATCCATTGTTGCCCCTTCTCCTCTTGCCCTCAATCTTGACCAGCATCAGGGTCTTTTCCAATGAGTTGGCTCTTTGCATCAGGTGACCAAAGTATTGGAGGTCCAGCTTCAGCATCAGTCCTTCCAATGAATAGTCAGGGTTGATTTCCTTTAGGATCGACTGGTTTGATCTCTTGTAATCCAAGGGACTCTCAGGAGTATTCTCCAGCACCACAGCTTGAGCATCAATTCTTCAGCTCTCAGCCTTCTTTATGGTCCAACTCTTACATCCATACATGACTACTGGAAAAAAAGTACGTTTGACTATACAGACCTTTTGTTGGCAAAGTGACATCTCTGCTTTTTAATGTTGTCTAGTTTTGTCGTAGCTTTTCTTCCAAGGAGCAAACCTGCTTTAATTTCATGACTGCAGTCACCATCAGTAGTGGTTTTGGGGCCCAAGAAAATAAAGTCTGTCACTGTTTCCATTGTTTCCCCATCTATTTGCCATGAAGTGGCAGGTGCCTTGATCTTCATTTTTTGAGTGTTGAGTTTTAAGCCAGCTTTTTCACTCTCTTCTTTCACCCTCATCAAGAGGCTCTTTAGTTCCTCTTTGCTTTCTGCCATTAGGATGGTGTCATCTGCGTATGTGAGGTTATTGATATTTCTCCCAGCAATCTTGATTCCAGCTTGTGCTTCATCTAGCCCTGCATTTTGCCTGATATACTATACATATAAGTTAAATAAGCAGGGTGACAGTATACAGCCTTGATGTTCTCCTTTTCCAATTTTGAACCAGTCCGTTATTCCATGTTCATTTCTAACAGTTGCTTCTTGACCTGCATACTGGTTTCTGAAGAGGCAAGTAAAATGGTCTGGTATTCCCATCTCTTTAAGAGTGTTCCACAGTTTGTTGTGATCCACACATTCAAAGGTTTTAGCGTAGTCAATGAAGCAGATGTTTTTCTGGAATTCCCTTTCTTTCTCTATGATCCAATGAATGTTTGCAATTTGATCTCTGGTTCCTCGGCCTTTTGTAAACCCAGCTTGTATATCTGGAAGCTCTTGGTTCACATACTGGTGAAGCTGAACCGGAAGGATTTTGAGCATTACCTTTCTAGCATGTGAAATGAGTACAGTTGTGCAGTAGTTTGAACATCCTTTGGCACTGCCCTTCTTTGGGATCGGAATGAAACTGAAAAGTGTTCTTTTCCACTCCTGTGGCCACTGCTGAGTTCTCCAAATTTGCTGGCATATTGAGTGCAGCACTTTTAACAGCATCATCTTTAGGATTTTAAATAGCTCAGCTGGAATTCCTTCACCTCCACTAGCTTTTGTTTGTAGTAATGGTTCCTGAGGCCCTCTTGACTTCACACTCCAGGATGTCTGGCTCTAGGTGAGGGATCACACTGTCTTACTTACCTAGGTTATTAAGATCTTTTTTGTATAGTTCTCATGTGTATTCTTGCCACCTCTTCTTAATCTCTTCTGCTTCTGTTAGGTCCTTACTGTTTCTGTCCTTTATTGTGCCCATCTTTGCATGGAATGTTCTCTTGGTATCTCTGATTTTCTTGAAGCAATCTCTAGTCCTTTCTATTCTATTGTTTTCCTCTATTTCTTTGCATTGTTTACTTAGGAAGCCTTCCTTATCTCTCCTTGCTATTCTTTGGAACTCTGAATTCAGATGGATATGTCTTTCCTTTTCTCCTTTGCCTTTAGCTTCTCTTCTTTTCTCAGCTATTTGTAAGGCCGCCTCAGTTCAGTTCAGTTGTGTCCGACTCTTACCCCATGGACTGCAGCACACCAGGCTTCCCTGTCCATCACCCAACTTCCAGAGCTTGCTCAGACTCATGTCCATCGAGTCAGTGATGCCATCCAACCATCTCATCCTCTGTCATCCCCTTCTCCTCCTGCCTTCAATCTTTCCTAGCATCAGGGTCTGATCCAATGAGTCAGCACTTTGCATCAGGTGGCCAAAGTATTGGAGCTTCAGCATCAGTCCTTCCAGTGAATATTCAGGACTAATTTCCTTTAGGACTGACGGGTTTGACCTCCTTGCAGTCTAAGGGACTCTCAAGAGTTTTCTGCAACACCACAGTTCAAAAACATCAGTTCTTTGGCATTCAGCTTTCTTTATGGCCCAACTCTCACACCCATACATGACTACTGGAAAAACATAGCTTTGACTAGATGGACCTTTGTTGGCAAATGTCTCGGCTTTTTAATATGCTGTCTAGGTTTGTCATATCTTTTTGTCCAAGGAGCAGGGCTCTTTTAATTTCATGGCTGCAGTCACCATTTACAGTGATTTCCTTACATTTCTTTTTCTTGGGAATGCTTTTGGCCACTGCCTCCTGTACAGAAGTTCTTCAGGCACTCTGTCTTTCAGATCTAATCCCTTGTATCTATTTGTTGCTTCCACTGTATAATCTTAAGGGATTTGATTCAGGTCATACCTGAATAGCCTAGTGGTTTTCCCTATTTTCTTCAATTTTAGTCTGAATTTTGTAGTAAGGATTTCATGATGTGAGCCGCAGTCAGTTGCTGGTCTTGTTTTTGGTGACTTGAGCTTCTCCCTCTTCAGCTGCAAAGAATGTAATCAGTCTGATTCCTGTATTGACCTTCTGTTGATGTCCATATGTAGAGTCGTCTTTGATTCAGTCCTTGGCAATTGTACCTTTCTCTGAATTTGCCCACTTTTTCCAGATTGTCCATTTTATTGGCATATGGTTGTTTGTATTGTTTTCAGTAATCTCTTATGATTCTTTGTATTTCTTTAGTGTCAGTTGTTACTTTCCCATTTCTAATTTTACTGATTTGAGCCCTCTCCCTTTTTTTCATGATGAGCCTGGCTAAAAGTTTATCATTTTTTTCTTCTGTTTCAGAGAACCAGGTTTTAGTCATTGTTTCATTTATTTCTCCTCTGATATTTAGGTTTTCTTCAACTGACTTTGGATTTTGTCTGTTCTTGCTTTAGTTGCTTTAGATGTAAAATTAGCTTATTTGATAATTTTCTTGATTCCTGTGGTCAGATTGTATCACTCTAAACTTCATTCTTAGAATTGCTTTTGCTACATTCTGTAGGTTTTGGGTGGTCATGCTTTCATTGTCATTTGTCTCTGGGCATTTTTTGATATTCACTTCTTTCTTCAGTGATCCATTGGTTGTTTAGTAGCATATTGTTTAGCCTCCACATGTTAGTGTTTTTTACCTCTTCATCTTGTCTAATCTCATAGCATTGTGTTTGGAAAAGATGCTTGTTTATGATTTCAGTGTTCTTTAATTTACCTGTGCTTGCTTTGTGGCTCAGCATGTGATCAATTCTGGAGAGAATGTTCCATGTGCACTTGAGAAGAATGTGTGTTCTATTATTTTTGGATGAAATGATCTGTAAATATCAATAACATCATTTGGTGTGATGTGTCATTTAAAGCCTGTATTCCCTTTGTGGATGATCTGTCCACTGATGAAAGTGGGATGTTTAAGTCCTCCACTTTTACTGTGTTACTGTCAATTTCTCTTTTAATGACTGTTAGCATTTGCTTTATATGTTGAGCTGCTTCTTCATTGGGTATACTTATATTTGTAATTGTTACATCTTCTTGAATTGGTCCTTGGATCATTATATTGCGTCCTTGTTTGCCTCTTGTAACAGTCTTTATTTTAAAGTCTATAACTTTGATTTCCATTTACATGGAATACCTTTGTCCATCTCATCAATTTCAGTCAGTATGTGTTCATTGTAGCGTGTCTCTTGTATGTAGCATGTCTCTTGTGTTCCATGACTCTTGTAGCATATATTTGGGTCTTGTTTTGTATCCATTCGTGGGATTGTGTCAAGGGGTGTGTTTAAAGGTGACTATGAGCTTAGTACAACTCTAGGCAGCCTGTCTGTTAATGGGTGGGGCTGTGTTACTACCCTGCTGGTTGTTTGGCTTGAGGCATTCCAGCACTGGAGCCTGTAGACTATTGGGTTCAGACCTGGTTTTGATGCTAAACTGGCAGCCTCTGGGAGAGCCCATGCTGATCAATATTCTCTGGGGCCTCTGCCACCAGTGTTCTTGCCTCCTGCCTCTTTGAACCACAGCCGGCCCCCATATCCCTACTAGATCCTCCAAGACTCGTATGTAGGTCCAGCCCATGCTCCTGTGGAGTTACTGCTCTGTACTCAGCCCCAGCATACATGGCTTCTTATTGAACCTTCTAAGAATGGAATCTCTGTTTCCCCACTCCTGCACTGAAGCCCCACTGGCCTTCAAGGCCAAATACTCTGGGTGTTCCTCATCCCAGTGCCAGACCCTCAGACTGGGGAGCCTGACATGGGGCTCAGGATTTTTAGTCTTGTGGGAGAACTGCAATATAATTATTCCAGTTTGTGGATTGTCTACTCACTGGGTATGGGATTTAATTATGTCACATAAGCACCCCTCATATCATATTATTTGTGGGTTTTTCTTTGGCTATGATTATTGTTGTTGTTCAGTCACTCAGTTATATCCGGCAAACCACCCCATGGACTACAGCATGCCAGGTTTCCCTGTTCTTCACTGTTTCCCTGAGTTTGCTCAAACTCATGTCCGTTGAGTCGATAATATCATCCAACGACCTCATCCTCTGTCATTCCCTTCTCCTCCTGCCTTCAGTCTTTCCCAACATCCCTGCATCAGGGTGTTTTGCAGTGAGTCAACTCTTTGCATCAGGTGACCAAAGTATTGGAACTTCAGCATCAGTCCTTCCAGTGAATATTCAGGGTTGATTTCCGTTAGAATTAGCTTTTTGGATCTCCTTGCAGTCCAAGGAACTCTTCAAGAGTCTTCTCCATCACCACAGTTCAAAAGCATCAATTCTTTGGTGCTCAGCCTTCTTTATGGTCCAAATCTCACATCTTTACATGACTACTGGAAAAACCATAGCTTTGACTATATAGACCTTTGTCGGCAAAGTGATGTCTCTGCTTTTTAATATGCCGTCTAGGAAAACGTCAATTTTCATTCCAATCCCAAAGAAAGGCAGTGCCAAAGAATGTTCAGGCTACCAAACAATTGCACTCATTTCACATGCTAGCAAAATAATGCTCAAAATTCTCCAAGCTAGGCTTCAACGGTACTGAAGTATGTATACTGAAAATGGCCAGAAGTTCAAGTTGGATTTAGAAAAGGCAGATGAACCAGAGGTCAATTACCAGAATCCACTGGGTCATAGAAAAAGCAAGAGAATTCCAGCAAAACATCTATTTCTGCTTCATTGACTATGCTAAAGCCTTTGACTGTGTGGATCCCAACATGGACTGCAGCATGCCAGGCTTTCCTGGCCTTCACAATCTCTCAGAGTTGTCTCTGCTTTTTAATATGCTGTCTAGGTTTGTCAGAGCTTTTCTTCCAAGGAGCAAGCGTCTTTGGCTGCAGTCACCATCTGCAGTGGTTTTGGAGACCTAGAAAATAAAGTTTGTCACTGTTTCCCCATCTATTTGCCATGAAGTGATGGGACCAGATGCCATGATCTGAGTTTTTTGAATGTTGAGTTTTAAGCTAGCTTTTTTGCTCTCCTCTTTGACCTTCATCAAGAGGCTCTTTAGTTCCTCTTTGCTTTCGGCTATTAGGATGGTGTCATCTGCACATCTGAGGTTATGGATATTTCTCCCAGCAGTCTTGATTCCAGCTTGTGATTCATCCAGCCTGGTATTTTGCATGATGAACTCTATACAGAAGTTAGATAAGCAGGGTGACAATATACAGCCTTATTGTAATCCTTTCCCAATTTTGAACCAGTCTGTTGTTCCATGTCCAGTTCTGTTGCTTCTTGACTACATGCAGGTTTCTCAGGAGACAGGTAAGGTGGTCTGGTATTCCCATCTCTTTAAGAATTTCCCACAGTTTGTGGTGATCCAAACAAAGGCTTTAGCGTTGTCAGTGAAGCAGAAGTAGATATTTTTCTGGAATTCTCTTGCTTTTTCTACGATCCAACAGATGTTGGCATTTTGACCCTAATTTCTCTGCCTTTTCTAAACCCAGCTTGTCCATCTGGATGTTCTCCATTAACGTACTGTTGAAGCCTAGCTTGGAGGATTTTGAACATTACCTTGCTAGCATGTGAAATGAGTATGGTTGTGCAGTAGTTTGAACATTCTTTGGCATTTTCCTTATTTGGGATTGGAATGAAAACCTTTTGTACTTCTGTGGCCACTGCTGAGTTTTCCAAATTTGCTGGCATATTGAGTGCAGCACTTTCACAGCATCATCTTTTAGGATTTGAAATAGCTCAGCTGGAATTTCATCACCTCCACTAGCTTTGTTCATAGTAATGCTGCCTAAGGCCCACTTGAGTTCACACTCCAGAATGTTTGGCTCTGGATGTATGATCACACCTTCGTGTTTATCTGAGTCTTGTATAGTTGTCCTGTGTATTCTTGCCAGCTATTGTTAATCTCTTCTGCTTCTGTTAGATCCCATACCTTTTCTGTCCTTTATTGTGCCTATCTTTGCATTAAATGTTCTCTTGGTATCTTTAATTTTCTTGAAGCAATCTCTAGTCCTTCCCATTCTATTGTTTTCCTCTGTTTCTTTGCATTCTTCACTTAAGGTTTTCTTAGCTTTCCTTGCTATTCTTTGTAACTCTACATTCAGATGGGTTTATCTTTCCTTTTCTCCTTTGCCTTCACTTCTCTTCTCAGCTATTTGTAAGGCTGTTTGTCTATTTGTCAGACAACAGTTTTGCCTTGTTGCATTTTTTCTTGGGGGTGATTTTGGTCACTGCCTCATTTACAGTGTTGCAAACCTCTGTTCATTGGTCTTCTGGCACTCATGTATCAGGTCTAATCCCTTGCATCTATTTGTCACTTCCACTATATAATCATAAGGGATCTTCTTTAGCTTATAACTGAATGGCCTAGTGGTTTCCCCTACTTTCTTCAGTTTAAACCTGAATTTTGCAATATGGAGTTCATGATCTGAGCCACAGTAAGCTCCTGATCTTGTTTTTGCTGACTGTATAGAGCTCCTTCACCTACGCTGCAAAGAATATAATCAGTCTCATTTTGGTACTGACCATCTGGTGATGTCCATGTGTAGAGTCGTCTGTTGTGTTGTTGGAAGAGGGTGTTTGCTATGACCCATGCATTCATTTGGCAGAGCTCTGTTAGCCTGTGCCCTGCTTCATTTTGTACTCCAAGACTAAACTTGCCTGTTATTCCACGTATGTCTTGACTTCCTGCTTTTGCATTCCAGTCTTCTATGATGAAAAGGACTTTTTTTTTTTTTTAATTTTTTTGGTGCTAGTTCTAGCAAGTCTTGTAGGTCGTCATAGAACCGTTCAGCTTCTTCAGCATTAGTGGTTGGGGCTTAAACTTGGCTTACTGTGATATTGATTGGTTTGCCTTGGAAATGAACTGAGATTTTCTTGTCATTTTTGAGAGTGGACCCAGTACTGCATTATGAACTCATTTGTTGACTGTGCAGGCTACTCCATTTCTTCTAATGGATTTTGCCCACAGTAGTAGATATAATAGTCATCTGAATTAAATTCACCCATTTTCATCCATTTTAGCTCAATGATTGCTAAATTGTCGATGTTCACTCTTGCCATCTCCTGTTTGACTACTTCCAATTCACCTTAATTCATGGACCTAACATTCCAGGTTCCTACTTTCACCACCAGACATATCCACAACTGGACTTTGTTTCTGGTTTGGCTCAGCCTCTTCATTCCTTCTGGAGCTATTTTTCTACTCTTCTCTGGTAGCATATTGGACACCTACTGACCTGGGGGTTTATCTTTCAGTGCCATATCTTTTTGCCTTTTCATACTGTTCTTGGGGTTCTCAAGATAAGAATGCTGAAGTGGTTTGCCATTCCCTCCTCCAGTGGGCCACGTTTTGTCAGAACTCTCCACCATCAGTCTTGGGTGTTCCTACACTGTATGGCTCATAGTTTGATTAAGTTAACAAAGCTGTGATCCATGTGATCATTTTGTTTAGTTTTCTGGGATTTTGGTTTTTTTCTGTCTACCCTCTGATAGATGTGGTTAAGAGGCCTGTGCAAACTTCCTGGTGGGAGGGACTTGCTGTGGAGAAAACTGGGTCTTCCTCTGGTGGGCAAGGCCCTGCTCAGTAAGTCTTTAATCCAGTTTTCTGCTCATGGGTGGGGCTGTGCTTCCTACCTGTAGTTTGGCCTTAATCTGTGGTAGGGGTAATGGTGGTAATGGCGACCTCCTTTAGAAGACTTATGCCACACAGTGAGCCTCTCAGGACTGCTGCCATCAATGTCCCTGACCCCACGGCAGGCCTCAGTCAACCCACGTCTCCACCAGAGACTCCTGGTCACGCACAGGCAAATCTGGATCAGTCTCTTGTGGGGTTACTGCTCCTTTCTCCTGGGTCCTGGTGCACACAAGGTTTTGTTCGTGCCCTCCAAGAGTCTCTGTTTCCCCAGACCTGTGGAAGTTCTGTAATCAAATCCCACTGGCCTTCAAAGTAAAATTCCTTGAGGATTCTCAGTCCCTTTGACGAACCCCAGGTTGGGAAGTCTGTTGTGGAGCCTAGAACTTCGGCAGCAGCCCGAGAACTTCTTTGGTATAATTGTTCTCCGGTTTGTGTATTGCCCACCTGGCAGCTCTTCCCAGGTGGGGATGGCACTGGTGGTAAAGGACCTGCCTGCTGACACAGGAGACATAAGAGATATGGATTCAGTCTCTGGGTTGGGAATTTTCCCTGGAGGAGGAAATGGCAACCCACTCCAGTATTCTTGCCTGAAGAATCCCCATGAACAGAGAAGTCTGGAGGGCTACAGTCCATAGGGTAACAAAGAGTCGGATATGACTGAAGTGACTTAGCATGCAGTGGCAGCCTCCTCCAAAGGATTTATGCCACACACACCTCCTAGGACTGCTGCTGTCAGTGTTCCTGACCCCACAGCAGGCCACTGCTGACTCGTGCCTCCACGGGAGACCCTCACACAGTCACAGGCAGGTCTGGCTCAGTCTCTTGTGGGGAATCACTGTTCCTTTCCCTGCATCTTGATGTACAAAAGGTTTTCTTTGTGCCCTCCAGGCATCTCTGATGGGTATGAAGTTTGATTTTAAACACGATTGCACCCCTCCTGATGTCTTGCTGCAGCTTCTCCTTTGCTCTTGGATGTGGAGTATCTTTTTTTCGTCACTTCCAACATTCTCCTGTCAATGATTGTTCATCAGCTAATTATGATTTTGGTGTTCTTGCAGGAGAAGATGAGTGCATGTCCTTCTACTCCACCATCTTTTTGACCTGATTGTAAAATACCTTTTTTGGTAGGTTCCAGTGTTTTGTAGATGATTGTTCAGCAGTTGTGATTTTGGTGTTTTCATGAGACATGTAAGTGTTAGTCGCTCAGTCATGCCCAACTCTTTGCAACCCTGTGGTCTGTGGCCTGCTAGACTTCTCTGTCGATGATATTCTCCAGGCGTGAACACTGGAGTGGATAGCCTTTCCCTTCTCCAGGGGATCTTCCCAACCGAGGAATCAGGCCCTGGCCTTGTACATTTCAGGCAGGATCTTTATCATCTGAGACACCACGGAAGCCACTTCATGAGAAGAGGCGAGCTCACGGCTTTCTACTCTGCCATCTTTTCCAGAGTCAAGGGGCTGCTTTTAGTTTGGATGCTGTCTGTCTCCTCAGTGTGTGCTGGCCATTACCCCCTTGATACGTGGTATGCAGGTTCAGAGGTCCTTGCACACATGTAGGACAGAGGGGGCTGTCTTCGACACCTCTTCTTGGGTCCCCTGGGGGTGGTGGCTGTCTGTACACTCCTGGGACAGCAGGGGCAGGGCTTGACACTGCTCATGGGTCTCCTGTGGGCAGATGCTGTCCACATTCCCAGGATGGCGGTGGCAGTGCTTGGCACCTGCTGTTAGGTCTTGTAGTGGCAGTTCGTAGCCACTTCTGGGGCCTAGGATGGCCGCAATGACTTGTGCCTGCCCCAGAACTCTGTGGGCAGTGTCCTGTTGCCAAATGGTCACAGGGAAAGGAGCTCTTCAGTGCTCTCCCCCCTCTTCCCATGCACCCCCTCGACAGTGGCACTTGGTATCTCTCATCAGCCCCAGCTTCTGCTGAGTACCTGCTCTGTTGCTACCGTCCAGGCTCCTCGGGCTGTCTCCATGCAGCCAACCCTGGTCTTCTCCCTGGCTCTGACCTCTGAAGCCTTGACTTTAGTACCTAGCCCCCAACTTCACCAACACATGAGCGTCTTAGGTGGGGGAGTGCAGGGTGGCAGTGCCAACCTGCTGTTCACGTTCCTCTGTTTTGCCCTCCACAAACGCTGTGCTCTACTCCAGCCTCTGAAGCTCCCCTCCGTCTAGGCTGACCTCCCTGCCAGGGTGTGGGAAACTTGCCTCCACAGCTCCTCTCTGGGTGCGGGCTTCGTCTCTGTCTTTCGTGTCCTGCCCAGTCACGCGGAGGTTTTCTCACCCCTGAGAAGTCTGGGGTCTGCTGGCTCAGAAGATGCTCTGTGTCAGTCATTCCACTCGTGGTCGTGTTCTTAACGTTTTTGTTAGGGAAGGTGAGCTTCCTGTCCTACTCCTCCACCATTTTGATCCCCCCCCACCGTAATTCTGTTCTGTTCTGTTCAGTCACTCAGTCGTGTCCGACTCTTTGCGACCCCATGGACTATAGCCTACCAGGCTTCTCCGTCCATGGGATTCTCCAGGCAAGAATACTGGAGTGGGTTACCATTTCCTTCTCCAGGGGATCTTCCCGACCCAGGGATTATTTTAAGTAAATGACTGACATAATTTGAGTGTACAGTGATCCTTAGGTATCTACAATGGATTGATTCCAGTACCTCCTCTGAATACCAAAATTTGCAGTTGCTGGAGTCCTTTATATTTATGGTGTAGTACAGTTAGCCATCCGTATCTAAAAGTTCCCCATCCACTTTTATGTGGATAAGGGTTTAATTGATCAAAGTATTTCCTATTATAATGGAACAATATATGCAATAGAAGGTATAGAAATTGAAAAGAAAATAATGAAATTATCAATATTTTTACATAGGATGATTACCTATTAAACCTAAGAGTTAAACAAGTAATGTTTAAAAACAGCCATTTAAATTGCTGTAGTAATAGTTGTGAGAATTGTTGCATCTTTTCAATTTTTTTGCATCTTTTAAATTTTAATCTATGTCATAAAAGAGTGATTTTTCTCACTGATATAGTTAATAAAAGAGTGATTTTTCTCACTGATATAGTTATTAACCTAAGTACAAAAAGTATGTAAATTCTCTTGGACATAAGTTGTATAAGAAGTTGGTGTTTATAGTAGAAATGTATTTTTTAATAAATACAGTACACCCTCTAATGAATTTGCACCCTGATACTGTATCCTGTTAGTGATACAACCTGGATCAAGATATATAAACTGTTAATGCCCACAGCCCCCTAGAAGAAACAGAAATCCTCTTGTAAAAGGTATAATTATCCTAGGTCTGAAATTAGTCATATAATATTTTTTTTGCATACAGTGTTCAACTCATAAATATAACCGGATTCTCCCTCTCCCCCCTCTCTCTCACTCACGTGGCATCAAGCGCAAGGAGCAATAGAACCAGCAGACAATAGGCAGACCAAAATGTCTTGGTTTATTGGAATTGTCAAACACAGAAAGCCATCATACTTATTTAGCAAGTTGAAAAACAAAAGCAAAGATAGTAAAAACAAAAGCAAAGATAGTAAATAATGGTGGGAAGCTGGAAGCTATTAATATAAAAAAGTGACAAGGCAGATTTGAAAAAGAACTGGACAGGCTTTTTTTTTTCTTTTTAGACATGTTTTTGAATCAGAAAATAAAATACCTGAAATTCACTCAGTGTGCAAGTTTAACAGATTATAAAAATGAGAAATGAGCATTAGTGAGCTGGAAAATATACTTCAGAGAAAGCTATGAAAGTAGAAGCTTGAAGAGGAAAAATAGAGGAAATACTGTACAAAGGATAAGACTCATGGAAGATACAGAGAAATCTCATTTGTGTTTTACTGGAGTCCCAGAAAGAAAGGAGGAAATGTGGGCAAAAGGAGCTATTTGAAAAAATAGATAGGCCAGTGGAACATAAGAGTAAAAAAGCAGGTATCAGAATGCCTGATTTATGACAAAAATAGCACAGTAATATGGAATGGTTGAGATTTTCAGTAATTGGTAAATAGTTGAGTGCTCATATAAAAAAAGTTAATTTGAACTGTTCTTATAAAAATCAACTATATTTGGATTATAGACCTAAAAGCAAAGTACAGAAAAATAAAACCTTTAGAGGATAATGTAAAATACTTCCTTGACCTTTAGGTAGATGGAGAAGATTTAGCAAGACACAGCATGGGTACATTACACATATATTGATAGCAAAACAAAACTCTGAATCATCAATAGAAAGACAGCCCCGTGGCAAAATATTTCACCAAAGTTGAACCCAAATGATCAAAGATGTTTAATATAATCATCAGAGAACTCAGTACTTATTCTGGTTTTGTTTATCACAGAGGAAAAATATAAGGAATCTAAATACACAAATAGGAAATTAGCTAATTAAAATTTCATAAATAGGATAATAATGCCATTTGGTATTTACAAATGATTTAGAATTACATTAATAGGCTTATAGTGTATTAGAAAGTTTGCAGAACATTATATATCATCCCACTTTGGTAAAAGACTAAATATTTGTGATTACATATATTGCATGAAGTTTGAACATATTTTAAACAGCTGTGTATGGTAATGGTACTCAGAATGAATCTAATCATATCTTTTTCTATTGTTTCTAAATTGAGCATGTATTGTATTATTTATGTAATTGATAACACAGAATATACCAAAAGTGGGCTTCCCTGGTGGCAGTAAGGAATCCACTGGCAATGCAGGAGACTGCCTGCAATACAGGAGACATGGGTTCAATCCTTGGGTGAGGAAGATCCCCTGGAGAAGGAAATGGCAACCCTCTCTATTATTCTTGCCTGGGAAATCCCATGGACAGAGGGATCCTGGCAAGCTCCAGTCCATGAAGTCTCGAGAGTCAGACATGACTTAGCAACTAAACCACCACCACCAGTATACCAAAAATAGGGCATTATATCCATTTTTCCATTATGGGATTCAACTTTTTTTTACTAAAATTCTGATCGAATGAACCATTTGTTAGTGTTGGGAAAATGTGTATTCATTCACGCACATACACACCTAACTGTGTAATATGTGCAGTAGCAACAGAGAACATGAAATACTATCCATATTGTAAGAGTACAGGTTGGTATTGAGTGAATCATCCTTTCATTTTCTTTTCATTAAATGGGTCATTTTTTAATTGCAAATACTACCTAAATCTGCCTTCTCATAATATTTCGCCTGCCTCCCTTTTTCCATTGTTTTTAGGCTGCTTAAATGTCCTTAATGTATAGATAAATATATTTTAGTTTTGATTTAGTTACAAAGAGTCTAGATATTTTCAAAGGAAAGCTGTATTATAGGTTTAAGAATGGAATTCATTTTTATAGTTTTAACGAGTTTATGTTTTAAAATTTTCTCTTAATTTCTGGACTTTTCACAGGGGAAAAAAAAGACACTTTCTACACTCTGATAAATGAGTGTGTTATTTGAAAAATGATTTAAAGCATGTGGGTATTAACAGGAAAGGATTTGTTTTCTGGCTTTTTTCTCTGTCATATTAAAGATGTTACATATATGTATATTATATATGTTTTTAGTTTGGGATATTATTTGACAAATTTTAAAAATACAATATGCATATTACATTTGTTTTACCATAATGTCCAGGAGCTTATAGATAAATTTAGGCTCTGTTGTTTATCCATGTGTTCTTACTTGTGTCTTTCAACTTATAATGAATTTTAGATCATTAATTATCCTTTCAATCCTTTTTGGAAGTAGGGGCAAAAAATGAATAAATATGGATTTATAAATATATATGCATATGCACATACATAAGTTTAATCACACATGCTATGGTAAACATACTGTTTTAATTTTTTTTTAGCCAACAAATGGAATCTTCTTGAGCATGTTTCTAATTGTTTTGCCTTTGGAATCTATGGCTCATGGCCTCTTCCATGAATTGGGTAGCTGTTTAGGAGGAACATCTGTTGGATATGCTATTGTGATTCCCACCAACTTTTGCAGGTACAGTAACCTAGTGTAATTAGTCATAGCACCTTGAATCTTAACATTCTTCTAATATTTGTATGAATATAAGATGATAGCTCATTTTTTCAAAGCTATAATATTCTGAAAATATAATACTCTTGCATTTTTTTCATTTATCCCAAATGTTTAAAAACCTTTATCTACTCTGAGTAGTAATCTTAAGGGTTCAATTAAAGTTTTGTTTTTGGTAAACATGATTAGAGTATGTTTTAGTTAAAAATCATAAAAATGTGAGTAGATTTTCTTTGTGAAGTTATTCCATTTTCTTAGGAGAGGAATATATCTTGTTTAAGGAAATGTGAAACCGCATGGTGAAGTGTAATAGGATATACACTGGACCTGAGCATCCTAAATCCTAGTTCTGTGTTCCTTTAGGCAAATCATAACCTCTCTGAACCTCAGTGTCTTAATTTAAAATGCAGACAGAGGAATGTCATGAAGAGGTAGTGAGAATATGAATGTAAAAATACTATCTATTTGAAAATGTAGTACACATACCGGGAATTCAGAAACATTCGCAATAAAATCAAATATCTCGTGGCAGTTTTATTAAAATAATTTTGACTCCAATATGTGGCTAATCTGTTTCAATTTATAATCATTACCAAATTTTAGTTTTTCTTTTATAGTTTAAGTACCTTTGAAATAGGAAAAAAAAAAGTTCCTTGCCAGTAATGAATTATGCTGACAAAGTAGTCATCATATTTTCCTTGGTAGAGGGGGGATAAAACTGAACATAAAGTTTTTATTGGATTTTAAATATTAGACATAAAAGCACAAAGTTGACTATTTGTAGTAAATATTTTCCTCCATATTAAAGATTTGATAAATAAGGTGAAGATTCTTCTGAGAAGTAAAAGAAATATATTTCAAAAAATTCCATAAAGTAAGATGTGACAACTCTCTAGGAAGAATATGTGAAAGTAGTAATTTACACAGATTTTTGTTATAATTTTTGATTACATATTGTTTACTCTTACTGTTTTGTGGCTGTTAAATGCTAAAATATGGGACAAAATGTTTTGTTTTTTAATGAAAGCTTTTGTAGAATTATCAGAATAGTATGGATAAATACATGAAGCAAATGTAAAGTTTTCAAAATTCCTACTTAGAAATCCAGTTTCTGGGTGGGAGTGATGATTTTTTTTCTCCCTGAATATTGATTTGATCCTGCTAGTTTTAAGAATTGGTTTATCACCTTTACCAACGTACCATTTTACAGTATTCCAGGATCAAGCCTGTCTTCAATTAGTGTTCAGTAATATAAGGCAATGGACCTAAATTATAATAATTGTTTTAAAATGTCATTTATTAAAAGGTAAGTTGTTCTGTCATTTGTGTACTTCAAGTTAGTAAAACTTGAACACTTTATAAAGAGTATTTTTCAATATGGAAATTAATTTAAAATACTGTTTCCATACTGTGTTTTTTCTCAAGAAAAAAAGTACTTTCATTATTGTTCCCCAGTCCAGTGTTCTTGAAACATTTTGGGGGTAAAATTAGTACAATCTTGCTTTTTAAAGTCTCGTTTAATATCTCATTTGGTAAGAAGATGCCAAATTCTTGGTAAAAGAATGAAGAGTAGTACAATCCACATTTGGAGATATCCTCCCAGCTTTCAGTTTTATTTATTTTTTATGTGGAGGATAATTGGTTTACAACGTTGTGTTGGTTTCTGCTGTATAACACTATGAATCAGTCATCAGTATACATATATTCCTTTCCTCTAGAACCTCCCTCCCATAGACTGGCCCCATCCCACCCCTCTCAGTTGTCACAGCACCAGATCTTATTGATAAGAGGTATAATTTTTAGAAACTAGGCTTTGATTTTCCAAGCGTAATTCTTAGCACTATGGAAAATTTAGAAAAGATGGGTTTTTTTAAAAAAAAGATTATGCCATTTAGTTATTACTTAGGAGTCTTAGATAATTATTATAAATGAAAAATAGGAATGTGACATAGAATGAACACTTCATGAACACCAAAATTATGGTTTTTTTCTCCTTTTTCAGTCCTGATGGTCAGCCAACGCTTCTTCCACCAGAACATGTACAGGAGTTAAATTTGAGGTCTACTGGCATGCTCAACGCTATCCAAAGATTTTTTGCGTATCACATGATTGAGACCTATGGGTGTGACTATTCTACAAGTGGACTGTCTTTTGATACTCTACATTCCAAACTGAAAGCTTTCCTTGAACTTCGAACTGTGGATGGGCCTAGGCATGATACGTATGTTTTATATTACAGTGGACACACCCATGGTACAGGAGAGTGGGCTCTTGCAGGTAAGTCCACCTCTGGCAATTTCACTATTGTGAAGATACACATGTTTGTGGAAATCTGTCCTTTACACTGAAACAGGGTTTCCAAATTCTCAATTTTCTACTTTACCAAGTATACATATGACTGTTTTGTTTACCTTTTCTCTGGCATACTTGTTTAGCATAATTTTAGTGATCTCTAAAGGTTTCGAAAATTTGTGTTGATTGGAAGAAAAAAAAAATCTGACTGCTTGATGTGAGACTTATAATTAGTTTCCCTTTAAACTATTTTCAGAATTATTAAATAGTTACATTTTTCAGAAGCTGATTAACTTATTTGACTAATACTTCTAAGTCTTTAAGATTATAGATGCTGATTTCAATAGTTCTTCACATGTTCAATTTTATTTGTTAGAAAGCGCACCACAATTTTAAGCAGCAGGTGATATGATGTGCTTGGAGTGGTGTTTAGGTCAGGAGACCTTAGCGCTCTCCTAATTTGCCCCAGCACTGCTGTTTGAAGCATATTACTCTCTCCATTTCAGTTCTCTCATCTGAAAATAGAAGGGGTAATATTAAACCTCCTTGCTAAGGGAGAAATGAGATTTAGGTGTAAATTTGTTTGTTGGTCTTCCCAACTAGAGAGGAGACTGTAAATCGAAGGCTTTGTGTGAGAACTTGCTTAGTGCTGGAAGAGAGTCTGGCAAATAGTAGGAGATCCTTAAGTAGTAGATAGATGGATAAAATCATTGACTGAATCGACAAAACGGGTAATTTTCTTATTTTAGATTAGGAATAATTCATTTAGACTTAATTATACGTTTTATTTCTAAAAATTTCTTAGATGTTTTACACTGTGAACACAATAAAATAGTCATAAAATATAAGTAGGAAAAGATTCACAGAAAAATATAAAGAGAAGTATTATGGAAGGACAGAGATAGAGGGCCAATACAAGAATTACAGAAGAAACGAAATAAACTCAAGGTTAAAGTAGACATGATTTCAGACCATCATGGTCTCACTAATTTAGTGCCAGATTGGTTTCCAGGGTTTTATTATAAATAGATTTTTGTAATTTTTTGGTCTAACAAATACTGAATAATTCAATGACTGTCTAGAAGGAGTAAAGTCAAACTAATAAGAGATCGAACCCAGGTCTCCTGCATTGCAGGCAGATACCATCTGAGCCACTAAGCCTCAATACTTACTGAGCATGTTTGAAGCATAGCTTCTATGCTTGGTACTTTATGCACATTATTAAATTTAATCTTCACTTGAAATTCTCTGAGATACTGTCACCTCTATTTTTCAAAGGATGAAATGAAAGCTGAAAGTGGTTACATAACTTACCTATGGTCATACTGTTACTAAGTGATGGAACCACGATTCAAGTCCAGATTTGCCTGATGCCTAAAATCCCCCCTCCCCACCACTGTACTACATTGCTGCCAAAGGTAAAAACCACAAAGGCACAGAAATGGCATGTTCTGGTTCAGAAGATACTTTTGTTAGCATGGTTCATCCATTTTTGAAATACTGTAATATGAAAGAAACTAGTCAACTTAAAATTTCTTCAGCATAAGGTTATAAAATCATTTACTCAACTTGTGACTTTTTAATAACACAACATATAAAATAACTTTTTAACATTTACAGCTATTTCAAATTGAGGTAAAGTACAGCATTCTGTGTACTTCAGAGCCCAAGAGAAAAAGTTTTAGTCAATTCAAACGTTTTGACAGAAATATATTCAAACCTAAAAGCGGGGATTGATTATTTGAAAACTACTACTGAAATGCGTATAATAACTCAAATGCAAAGGGAGGGGCATAATTTTGGTGGCCATGCATATATCCTTCATTATTTTTTATAAGAAAGTAATTTCATTTTTTTAATTTCTATTTCATTTAATTACTGCATGAATTATAGTTTTTTCCTAAGCATGTGATTGTAGTAAAGAGAAATAATGAATTCTACCCAGTGGCTTGACTTTTGAATAGTTAGTAAAGCATACTGTCCTCTACATAAATATCAAACATGTTTCATTGGAACAATAACAAAAATGATTGATATTAGATCAGCAGTGGTGGCTATTATCTTAGACTTAACCTGGAAAATTTTTCATTATTGGTGATGTCAGATGTGTAGGTTGGAGTGTCAGGTTGAAACAGGAAGGCTGAGAGGCAGTGGGGAGAGCATGCTAACTGACAAGCTTATCCCGAACAAGTCCAAGCAAACCATATCCTGGTATGGGCTTTGAGATCATTGCTATGTCTAGACTTTTTGAAATATTGTTTCTTTTTATATGCTAAATACTAAACATTCAAAGCTTAGAGAATGCTTTAGTGAAGAATAAAGCAGCCAGGGACAAATCATAGCTTCACAGTGAAATGCAGCTTTTCCATTACAAGACAAATACTTCATTTCCAAAGGTTAAATTGGTTAATACTTAAAGAATTCCACTGAAGAAAAAGAATCTAATCCATACTGTTCTCTGGCACTGTGCTTATATTTGATTATCTGTGTGTACATTTTTTTTTATTGGAGTATAGTTGCCTTACCGTGTTGCTAGTTTCTGCTGTACAGCAAAGTAGATCAGTTATATGTATACCTCTATCCCCTCTCTTTTGGATTTCCTTTCCATTTAGGTTGGGCTTCCCTAGTGGCTCAGCTGGTAAAGAATCCTCCTGCAATGTAGGAGACCTGGGTTCGATCCCTGGGTTGGGAAGATCTCCTGGAGAAGGGATACCCATTCCAGTACCCTGACCTGGAGAATTCCATGGACTGTATAGTCTATGGGGTCACAAAGAGTCAGACACAACTGTGTGACTTTCATTTCGCTTCCCATTTAGGTCACCACAGAGCACTGAGTAGAGTTTCCTCAGCATACAGTTGGTTCTCATTAGTTATCTGCTTTATGCACAGTAGTGTTGATATGTCAATCCCAGTCCCCCCTTGGTATCCATACATTTTTTTCCTCTATGTTTATGTTTGTATTTCTTCTTTGCAAATAAATTTATCCATAGCATTTTCCTGGATTCCACATACATGCATTAATACACAGTTTGTTTTTCTGACTTATTTCACCCTGTATGACAGTCTCTAGGTCTAATAATTTTTAAAGCAAGCTTAATGTTTACATGAAGTATTTATTATTTAATATAAACATTTTCCCCAAAGTTTGTATTTTTAACTCTTAAAAATTTATCTCAAATATTTTTTAAAAGATGGCTTTAGAAATAAATTCTAGGTGTTCAAATATACTGATATTTATAGTCGTTTTTTCTTAGAAAATGTAATAGACACCAAGATGAATAGCAGTAGCATAAATGTCAGTGTTCTTATGTTTTTCTTCACTGTAAGTTGAGAATTTATGAAGACATTTTAAAGTAGGGTTATAGTTTAGGTAAATAAATGTCTAGTAGTTTACCTTCTCCTATGTTATACAGTAAAAAACATTATAAAGATGGCATAAGTAGACCATTACAGAATTCTATTAGCCAAGAAGACTTGTTCCTGTATGTATAATTTTCTCTGTGAGACGCTTTATTGTAAAAGTAGAACAAAACAATGGAGAAAGCATAGGTTGACAAGAGACTTTCCCCAAGAGGGCTAGGCTTTGCCTCATAATTCAGCAACCATGTACTCCCCGCTGGCCTGAAGCACCTGGCTCACTTGCAGGTTAAACCAGGCCCAGAGAATGAATCCTGTTTTCAATCAGTTCCTTCCCTTGGCCTGCCTGAAACAGCCCCAGATGTTGATTCTTTCTCAGAAATGTTATTGAATACCTCTGCTCTGTGGAAGATGCTTTCCATTCTAGTCTAAGTAACAAAACACTCTAAACTCTGTGTGCATGCTAAGTCTGAAAATTTATTAATAAATAGTTTTAAAACTTTTTTTTTCTTAAAACCTTTGGAAGCATCAAGATTCGATTTCACTTGAGGTTAAGAGTAGGTCCAGAACTCACTGTGAGAAAAAATCTGTGTGTGCGCCTTAAACCATATCTTTACTCACAGTACTTCTTAGAATATGTAGTCTTCTTACACTTACAGGACTTCATAATGTGGAACCTGGGATCTTTGCCTCTTTGCTTGAGGGTAGAAAACAATTTGGTAACTACAAGAGAGACAAATTAAACAATCTATTTAACCTATGAAGCAGTTTATCACAGATAAAGTCTTTAATAACAGTTTCAATTACTTGAACAGCATCAGATAAATGTTACTGAGATAAATGTAAGTACTTTACATCTGGGCCAAAAGCCAAATTTGACATAGAACCTCTTCATAGGAGAAAGCAGAGCAAAACAAGAGAATTAGTATAAAGGGCTTTAATGCTGCTTTAAATTTCTTGCTAATATCTAAAGAGCATGTGTATAAGAATTAGTGTAGCATGTCCTACAGAATATTTATTGAAATAGTTGTAGAAGGCAAGTTAGACAGTGTTTTATGGAAGATGGAATTTGTATAATAACTCTTAAAATCTATGTTGTCCTCTCCAGAGAAGTTTAATAAAAGTGGAAATAATAAAAAGTGAGCTTGATCCTTTTAAAAAGGTACCTTATAGAGGTCTCTGTGAAGCAATATATTAGTAATACGTGAAAAATAAATTTTGCATAGTCACAGTCTGGTGAATAAAAGAATATTTATTATTCATAAAGGATGTGATATATGCTTTGTTTTTATGGATCATATTATTGATAGAATCCAAATTCTAAAAGATTTTCTGTCTCTCCAGTATTGTCATTTTGATAGTTTAGCAAAGAAGATGGTTGCTCTTGGTAGAAATACCTATTCTGGAGCTAGGTTGTTGGAGCTTGTATTAGTAAACTGTAACATGTTAAAACTTTCTTCTAATTATAAAAATAACAGTGTAAAAATTTTGGAAGATACAGAAAAGTATAACAAAAACCACCTGAAATACAAATACCCAGACAGTAACTATTGCTATTATTTTTGTAGATACACTTTTATGTCATGCTTTTTCTCTTAATATCATAGATATTTTGTCATTAAAATTTCTTTATGATTTATGATAAAACTCTCTCATAAGCTTATAATTATTTCCGCTCCCTCGGTTGTTTCAGATTTTACACTATCTGAGGTAGCAGTGAGAAGATGATCTTTATATGTGATTTTTGTCCACATCCCTGCCCTTTCTTAGGATAAATTCCTAGAATTGGAAGGATTGGATTAGTGTACCATTTGAGACAGAGCCAGAACTAGAGTGAGGTGAGAATGGCAGATGCCTGGGGCACAAAATTTAGTGGAGTACTAAAAATTAAATGATCAAATTTTAATACAGTATATTTAAAATTTTAATGCAAAAAAACCCATACAATATGAACAAAATGTATAATGAGTAGCTGTAAAACAGCTTTCTAGGTCAGAAATATTTTTACCTTAGACATTTCTGGTATATGTTTTTTTTAATCCTTTGTTGTTTTGGGGTATAAAACTGATTTAAAAATAAACCAATTCCAAACTCTTGTTACTAGGAAGAAGAGTGTTTTTTATCTAGTAGGTACCCACATATGAGCATAAGTTAACAGTTTATCAGGGATGTAGAAGAGGGGTAAGCAAACTTTTTCTGTAAGGATCAAGTATTTTTGACTTGGTAGGCCATAAAATCCCTCTTGCAACTATACTTAGCTTTTTGTAGAATAAAAGTGGTCATAGACATTTATAGAAACATGAAATTTAAATTTCCTGTAATTTTTACATCACAAACTTCTCTTAAAAATTTTTTTTACACCATTTAAAAATGTAAAATCAGTTCTTACCTCCCAGGCCATGCAAAACTAGCGGCAGGCTAGATATGACCACAAGTCATAATTTGCTGCCCAATGTAGAATATTAGCTTTGCTATATAATTTCTTTTTACCAAATTTACCTTTATAAAATAATTTTATTTTATCATAGCATATCTCTTTATTGTAAAAAACAGGATGATTGGATTTTTTAGTTTTTTTAGTTTGGTTTTTACTTGAAATTGAAAATCTATTTTCTGTTTCTGAAAATTCTTCTGAAAAGATACTTTGAAAAGAAGGCACTCTTTTTTTCTTATATATTTAACTTTAAAACCTTTAAGACAATACACTCAAGACAAAAGAGTGTTGTTAGTAAGACACTTACATTCTTGCTCTACTGAACTTTCTTTTGTTCACAGGTGGCGACATACTACGCCTTGACACACTTTTAGAATGGTGGCGAGAAAAGAATGGTTCCTTCTGTTCCCGACTTATTATCATATTAGACAGTGAGAATTCAACTCCTTGGGTGAAAGAAGTAAGAAAAATCAACGACCAGTATATTGCAGTGCAAGGAGCAGAGATGACAAAGACAATAGATATCGAAGAAGCTGACCCACCTCAGCTGGGTGACTTCACCAAAGACTGGGTAGAGTATAACTGCAACACCACCAATAACATCTGCTGGACTGAAAAGGGACGCACGGTGAAAGCAGTATATGGTGTGTCAAAACGGTGGAGTGACTACACACTACACCTGCCAACAGGAAGCGATGTGGCCAAGCACTGGATGCTATACTTTCCTCGTATAACATATCCACTAGTGCATTTGGCAAATTGGCTGTGTGGTCTGAATCTTTTTTGGATCTGCAAGACTTGTTTTAGGTGCTTGAAAAGATTAAAAATGAGTTGGTTTCTTCCTGCTGTGCTGGATACAGGACAAGGCTTCAAACTCGTCAAATCTTAATTTGGAACCCAAAGTGGAATATTATTGAGAGTTTATTCTACTGCTTATCACTAACTTGCCATTTTTTGTATATTGTATTTTTATTTGTAAAAAATATCTTGCTACTTCTGTAGCTGATCTTATTTTGTCTTTTCTCAAGTAATTATGGTATGTGTAAGGAGTTGTGAGTAAGCATTTTATACTAAAAGTACATAGGCAGTCAAATTGTTGACTTTGTCAATGCATAAGAGATGTTAAAAAATAATAACAATGCACTTTGAGGAATCTTTGCATATGCCTCTGATTAGAAAGAAGACTTGTCTCTGCTCTGCAGTGGCCAGTGAAGAATTATCAATGCCTTATTTTCTAGGCATAGATTAGAGAATGTAAACCAGACAATTTGTTTACTGTTATAAGAAAACTACCAATTTGCTTACAGAAGATTATTTTTGTGAACAATAGGTTTGAGTCCAAAACCATTTGAAGAATTTCAGACTCACTCTCAGAAAAGGGAAAAGAAAGAAGTCTGCTTAAAATGAATATGTAAAATTTGCTTATCGTCCGTCACATTTAGACACTTGGCTATGACCTGTTACCAGTATCGCAGAGAAGCCCAAATCACTGTTTAGTGAACATTCTTGATATAGGTAACTGTAAGAAGTTAGAGCCTACAACTTGCTCCTTCATGCCTTGCTGGGAGCCTCTGAAAGCACTGGCAATTTTAAGAGTCTTTCTCAGGGTGACAATGTTTTCTTAATAAAAATGTTTTCAGCTACAAATTCCTTCCAAATGTCTTCCCTTTCAAAATGTAATTTTATGAAAGAAATGTAGCTATTTGTCATTGATTTAGGCTATTTTCAGTATTGAGAAATGATTTTGATGTCTGTAGAGTTAGTGCTCTGTCATGAAAACAGTTTTTCAGATCCCCATTAGTGGTAACACTTTTTTCTACTTGAGGTCAAAGGATTGGAAACAGGGTCATTTTTTTTTTTTTTCTTGTATACCTGTAATGTATTATGTAAAAAAGTATTCATACTGGCAATTTTAGTTAAGCATAATGGTGTGGTTGTAATTTTTAAAACTTCAGTGTTTTATCTAATTAAAGCAGGCATGGATCGGGCTATCTCCTAAAAGGTAATTTACCTCCTATTCCTTTCTAATAATCCTAACATTCTAAGTTTTCATCTCTGAGAAATAACATGAAGGGAATAGATTTAAACTGGAGGATACTCTAATCTTTGCTGTTTAAATGGTGTAATTTCTCACCACATAAGCCATTTTTTCCAGCCTCAGAGAGAAGAAATAATGCCTCTACCATTTTCTACCTGTGACTTGAAAATAGCAGTTCTAGTTAGGAAGAAGTCACTTAGCGTCAGGGAACTTGTATACCACTATCTATGCAGCGTTGTTATATAGTCTGATTATTTCTGTGTTTTGAGTATGATTTTCCTAATGCTATGAATAAAATTTTGTCAGAAATTAATTTTTCACATAATTTGCAAACAGTAGTTATTGAATATTTTAGTATATTAAAAGGGATAGTCAAAAAGTATGCAAATATTATTAGAGTTTATGGTTAGTAGGTCAATTTGAAATTTTCTAATATTTGGTTACATATTTATATCAACATCATCCAAATGAAATAGTATAGTGTTTCACTACTAAGAAATAGCGTAGCAGACAAGCCAAGTGTTAAAATTATGAGCTTACAGCTACAAAAGTTTAATCAACGTTAAGTAAAACCATCTTTTAAATTCCGAGCCAGTGTTGAGCAAGTGAGCTTTAACTAAAGCATATCCCTTTACTCTGAGAAAGCCAAATATAAAAGTATATCCTGCATTCTTTATAAAGTGAAACTAAGATTTTACTAAAAATCACATTCAAAAGGTAGCAGACATTTTTACAGCCACAAAGCTAATACTTTGATATATATTTTCTATAAAGTACAGCTGGAAAAGGTCTGGGCTAAAAATGTGATTTGAGCCTACTTACTAACTTTGGTGAAACAAAGTGACAGTTTGGAGAAGGAATATTACAGGAAAGATAATTGCTTACTTTTACCTAAGGATTCAAAAACAGATGTGACAATGAGACTAATTTTCTTATGGCCTCTGTTTTATACATCGTATGTTTAGGAAGGAGTTATTTAAAGTGATAGAAATTATGAAAGGGCAAAATTTTACCATGCCACTAAAAGAAATAGATAACATGGAGATGTTTTTCAACATACTGTTGACTTGTTTCCTTGTGTAGTACCTTGTTAAAAACCACCAAAAAAAAAATGTCTAAAAACATCTTTTTTTAAAAAAAAAAACTATTATTTCATTCAAAATTTTGTTTTAATTTGCTCTGACTAAACTCTTCTGGGACATTTGGATTTGTCTTTTTTTGTATAGCTTTCTATCTCCCTCTTAATATGAAATTCTAGAGAAAAGACCTTTTTCAGGAAACAATTTTTATGAACAGTGTTTTCATAAGTTATACACTTTTTAAAAGCTACATTGCTAATTAAAATGCATTTATATTTAATGCATTGGTGGGTAGAATTTTTTTGAACTAGAATCTTCATTAAAGTCTATTTGTAACTGTACATTTCGTTTGTAAATTTTGGCTTAAATATGTTTACTGTTTGGGGTACCACATTTTTTATAGGTATTTTTTTCGCATTTAGAGCCTAATCTCTTTCAAGGCAGTGTTCTACATTACCTTTCCACAGGTGATGTGTTAATATTATATATGTCAGAAGAAAATGGCTTAATTTTAAGCATGCGATTAAGTATATTTGATAGTAAATGCTCAAAGGAGTTAAATCTGTGAGCACTTTTTAACATCTATATTGAAAGATACTAGACTGTCATCTCTTTTCAAGCAAAGACTTACACATCTTGATATTTCTCATAGAGTTACCCAGAAGAGTGCCTTGCTTATTATAGGAGATATTTTTAAAATAATTTTAACTGAGTGAATTTAGATTCCTAAGGAGAAATTGGAATAATCTAATTGTAAATTTTACATTTTCTTAACAGTCCTACCTTAAGTGGGTCTCATTGTTAACAATTATCAAAGACAATTACAGCATCAGTGAAAGGAAAACAAATATCGCATGTGTAGTTAAAGAGCGATAAGGATCAAGATTAGTGAAGGAAAAACTTTAAGATAGGTTTGATGGAAAACATACTTGATTATCACCAAAAAGTAGCTCTTTCAAGGTTGAGTCCCTTTTCATCATGTCCTCCAGTATAATTGAATCTTTCATTGATATCCCATTAGAAACATATAGACAGATTGTAGATTTATCACAAATGGAAATTATTAGAATGATGAACAAAGAAAGCATTTGCCTGTGCCTATCAGTAACTACTAGATTGTAAAATCAGAATAAAAAAGAAAAAAATGGGCCTCTGAACATAAGCAGTTTCATGACAAGCTAAGAAAACTAAAATCATCTCCTCGTTGGCATATCCGCACTAGTTGCAACACATAGGTAATAAAGTATGAAAGAATGAAATTTAACCAGCAATTATTTTGAGCAGCAATTCTGTTGATAAAATTTATGTTTTTTAGAAACTATTACTTAGACCATAGCTGATTCAAAACTGAATACTATAGACTGATTGCAAATCTTTTTTAATATTAATATGTAAAAAACCCTTTTGATTGATTTAAAAAATTGAATTGGCCAGTCATCTTGTGTGATGACCTCACAATATTATTTTTTTTAAACTGTGAACTTAATTAAGAGCAAGTGGACAAGTTTAGTAAACTTTTGTTGTTGCTGTTTGGCCTGGACCTAGAACTCTTGATCAATTTTAAATCGGTGTGGCAGGGTAAGTGAGGAACATGGCATATGCAATGTTTACTCCATGTGAATTAAAAATATTTTTATATTAAAGCATACCAACATACTGAGCAATATTTGATTAATTCTTAGTATAAATCACAAGACTTGAAAGCAGTTTTAATCTTGCACTAGGTTCTTTGGGCACAATTTTCAATGTTAATGGTATTCTATACAGAATATTTTTAAAAAGTCCTTTGTCATGTCTTGGAAATGCAAACAACACAGTGGATTTTCTCTAAATAAATAATCTTGTTTGAATACTGATGGAATTTCAGGTGGGTACCATCTTAATGCAATTTTAAAATAGGTATTTTAGGTTCTTTGGAATCCTAATGCATATTGATTTCTTGTTCTACACAATTAGGTATTGGTGAGGAAAGTGGGGTGGGGATTTTGACTTGTAATCTGTTATACATCCACATGCATTCATACCCATTCTCAAATATTTCTCTCCTACCTAATTAGAAGAGATACTGCTATATTTTTTCTAAAACCTAACCTCTGGTTTCTTTTGCCCCTTTCCACATAAAACAACTAATTCATCAGTAACAATAAAAATATCAATGGCTATCATCTATTGAATGTTTATTATGTTCTAGTCACTGTGCTAAGCACCTCTGTATACATGATTTTATTAAATTCTCACAACCACTTTTTATGATGGATATACTTTTATGAATAAAAGGAAGCTGAGGAAATGAACTTAAGTAACTCTCTGCAAATGACACAGCTATGGCTGGCTAAGAAACTGCGTCTCAAACTGAGCTTTAAGCTAGATTTTATACTGTGGGGCTCCCACATACCAAAACAAGGTTTTACTCAGGTATAAATACCTACATGCCCTTGGAGAACTGTTTGCATATTTTGTCAAGGGGGTAAACACCTGCCTATAAGCACATAGGACTTTCCTGGTGGTTCAGCAATAAATAACCTGCCTGCAAGGCAGGAGACATGGGTTCGATCCCTGGGCCAGAAAGATCCCCTGAAGAAGGAAATGGTAACCTAGATCCATTATTCTTGCCTGGGAAATCCCATGGACAGAGGAGCCTGGCAGGCTCCAGTCCATGGGATCACAGGAGTTGGACACAACTTAGTGACTACACCATCACCACTGTAAGAATATAAGTATAGAGAAAATAGGCAATTAGTCGACGTAAAGACCTTCAGTTATTAATTATGCTAATACCAACTCCATTTCTCAGCTTCTTCCTTAATTTTCCAGCAGTCTCTGATGCTGAAGCCTTTGTGGAGTTGTACTGGGCTGCTCAGACACACCTCCCCAGGGGCATCTTCTGCGAGGCTGCTAGACTACTGCTTGCTTTTCTCTGCCACCTAGTTCATACTCTTGTATCCATTGTGTCTTCTGGAGGTGTGCTGAAATCTCTGGTCTGGCAGTCAGTTCAGGTCAGTGGCTCAGTCGTGTCCAACTCTTTGCGACCCCATGAATCACAGCACGCCAGGCCTCCCTGTTCATCACCAACTCCCGGAGTTTACCCAAACTCATGTCCATCGAGTCAGTGATGCCATCCAGCCTTCTCATCCTCTGTTGTCCCCTTCTCCTCATGCCCCCAATCCCTCCCAGCATCAGGGTTTTTTCCAATGAGTCAGCTCTTAACATGAGGTGGCCAAAGTATTGGAGTTTCAGCTTCAGCATAAGTCCTTCCAGTGAACACCCAGGATTGATCTCCTTTAGGATGGACTGGTTGGATCTCCTTGCAGTCCAAGGGACTCTCTCAAGAGTCTTCTCCAGCACCACAGTTCAAAAGCATCAACTCTGGCGCTCAGCTTTAGATCCCCCCTATTCCCCACATCTTGATGGTATGTGTTAGAATTGGAGCTGCCATGGAGTGGGAGATTTTGCAGGAAAGCGGAAACCAGCCAAACTTTTGACAACACTATGGGCTTGTGAGACGGGCCTGCAAGGGCAGTAACTGCTTGCATAATGCTGCCCCCCTTCCCTGGAATTTTGTCAAGGAAGTAGCAGTGGAGGAGGGCCTTGTAAGCAAAGAGAATTCATGCAGCTTTGCCCATCACACTTAATTGCCACGGTTGGAACCAAATTTGAATCCAAACTATGTAAAATGGACTTATTTTCAAACACTTTTCAGTTCAAACACTAAAAAGATGAAATCGCCTGCTATCTCAGCAGATGAGGCTTGGGAGTTTACGAACTGGGCTAACTGGAGTTGAACTCAATTTAATTAAACCTTTGGCTCATCTCTGGCTCAGTTCAACTTGTGGGGGATTCTGAAGGGTAAGTCTTTCACACTAACCACCTACAATCTTTGTGATCCTATGGACTATACAGTCCATGGAATTCTCCAGGCCAGAATATTGGAGTAGGTAGCCATTCTCTTCTCCCGGGGATCTTTCCAACCCAGGTCTCCCACATTGCAGGCGGATTCTCTACCAGCTGAGCCATAAAGGAAGCCCAAGAATACCGGAGTGGGTAGCCCATCCATTCTCCGACGGATATCTTCCTGACCCAGGAATCGAACCAGGGTCTCCTGCATTGCAGGTGGAACTTAGAATGAAAGGCATGCTATGTCTGCACAGACACCAATTACACTTTACACTGTTCTTATATACATAATACAGACCAAAAGAGGGAAGGCACTGGACCCTTTATCAAGAGTAAGCAGTCAAGACAGACTTGTAGATTACTAACACACATGAATTTTCAAGCCAAACATGATTCTAGGACTACTAATAAATACACCAGAAAAATTTAAATCACTGGATGGTACTTGGGGGGGTGGGGATCAGTCCCTAGCAGGAGGTGTCAGAATGTACAGCAGGAACCACAAAGAGGACCGATGTGGCATAGGCTAAGGAGGGCATCCACACCAGGGACTGGGAGAGATGATGATGGGAGACTGGTTACATAAGGATTTATCAAATATGAAAATATTTTTAAGATGATGGGAGCAGATTCTCCTGTTGAAGGAAATTGCAAACATGGAAATGGAGAGAACTAGAATTGTCAAAGTTGTTGGAGAGAGGAAGTATTAGATATAGAAATTAATGTAGAGGTAATACATGTAAGGAAATTTGTGTTTTTATATGTATAGCCCCTAGCTTTGTTTACTATGAAGGTCTGAGATTACTAGTGCCCACGTAGCAATGAACACACTTAGATCCCAGATCTGAACGTTATTCTGAGTAGTAGTCTCCACTGAAAAGGATCCAAGGCTCTCTGGAGAAATAACTAATTACTTCTGCTGAGGCAGCAAAAGAACATGATGAGCCTGGAATATATTAGTTCCAGAGAGCTTAGACAACTTGAGCATAGGGAAATAAGTGCTCCTACTGATATATATATAGTGTAGTATATTAAGTCACACAGTTGTGTCTGACTCTGCGACCCCATGGACTCTAGCCTACCAGGCTCCCGCGTCCATCCGTGGGATTTACATATACATATATATGAATATCTATGTGTGTGTATATACACACATACATACATATGTATTTCATGATTGGTGAAAAGGATAATACAGTTCTATGAAGACCTACAAGAACTTCTAGAACTTAACATCCAAAAAAGATGTCCTTTTCATTATAGGGGACTGGAATGCAAAAGTAGGAAGTTGAAATGCCTGGAGTAACAGGCAAATTTGGCCTTGGAGTACAAAATGAAGCAGGGCAAAAGCTAATAGAGTTTTGCCGAGAGAACGCACTGGTCATAGCAAACACCCTCCTTCAACAACACAAGAGAAGACTGCACATGGACATCACCAGATGGTCGACACTGAAATCAGATTGATTATATTCTTTGCAGCCAAAGATGGAGAAGCTCTATACAGTCAGCAAAAACAAGACCAGGAGCTGACTGTGGCTCAGATCATGAACTCCTTATTGCCAAATTCAGACTGAAATTGAAGAAAGTGGAGAAAACCACTAGACCATTCAGGAATGACCTGAAATCAAATCCCTTATGACTATACAGTGGAAGTGAGAAATAGATTTAAGGGACTAGATCTGATAGAATGCCTGATGAACTATGGATGGAGGTTTGTGACATTGTACAGGAGACAGGAATCAAGACCATCCCCAAGAAAAAGGAATGCAAAAAATCAAAATGGCTGACTAAGTAGGCCTTACAAATAGCTATGAAAAGAAAAGTGAAAAGCAAAGGAGAAAAGGAAAGATAAACCCATTTGAATGCAGAGTTCCAAAGAAGAGCAAGGAGAGATAAGAAAGTCTTCCTCAGTGATCAACGCAAAGAAATAGAGGAAAACAGTAGAATGGGAAAGACTAGAGATCTCTTCAAGAAAATTAGAGATACCAAGGGAACATTTCCTGCAAAGATGGGCTCGATAAAGGACAGAAATGGTATGAGCCTAACAGAAGCAGAAGATGTTAAGAAGAGGTGGCAAGAATACACAGAAGATCTGTACAAAAAAGATGTTCACGACCAAGATAATCACGATGGTGTGATCAGTCACCTAGAGCCAGACATCCTGGAATGTGAAGTCAAGTGGGCCTTAGGAAGCATCACTACGAACAAAGCTAGTGGAGGTGATGGAATTCCAGTTGAGCTATTTCAAATCCTGAAAGATGATGCTGTGAAAGTGCTGCACTCAATATGCCCGCAAATATGGAAAACTCAGCAGTAGTCACAGGACTGGAAAAGGTCAGTTTTCATTCCAATACCAAAGAAAGGCAGTGCCAAAGAATGCTCAAACTACTGCACAATTGCAGTCATTTCACACACTAGTAAAGTCATGCTCAAAATGCTCCAAGCCAGGCTTCAGCAATACGTGAACTGTGAACTTTCAGATGTTCAAGCTGGTTTTAGAAAAGGCAGAGGAACCAGAAATCAAATTGCCAGCATCCACTGGATCATTGAAAAAACAAGATAGTTCCGGAAAAACATCTATTTCTGCTTTACTGACTATGCCAAAGCCTTTGACTGTGTGGATCACAATAACCTGTGTAAAATTCTGAAAGAGATGGGAATACCAGACTACCTGACCTGCCTCTTGAGAAACCTGTATGCAGGTCAGGAAGCAACAGTTAAAACTAGACATAGAACAACATACTGGTTCCAAATAGGAAAAGGAGTACGTCAGGGCTGTATATTGTCACCCTGCTAATTTAACTTATATGCAGAGTACATCATGAGAAATGCTGGGCTGGAAGAAGCACAAGCTAGAATCAAGATTGTGGGGAGAAATATCAATAACCTCAGATATGCAGATGACATCACCCTTATGGCAGAAAGTGAAGAGGAACTAAAGAGCCTCTTGATGAAAGTGAAAGAGGAGAGTGTAAAAGTTGGTTTAAAGCTCAACATTATGAAAATCTAAGATCATGGCATTCGGTCCCATTACTTCATGGCAGATAGATGGGGAAACAGTGGGAACAGTGGCTGACTTTATTTTTCTGGGCTCCAAAATCTTGAGAAAGAATCATGGAGTTGAAGGAATCAACCTGCCTGACTTCAGACTACACTACAAATCTACAGTCATCAAGACAGTATGATACTGGCACAAAGACAGACATATATATCAATGGAACAAAATAGAAAGCCCGGAGATAAATCCACGCACCTATGGACACCTTATCTTTCACAAAGGAGGCAAAAATATACAGTGGAGAAAACACAATCTCTTTAACAAGTGTGCTGGGAAAACTGGTCAACCACCATGAAGAATGATACTAGAATACTTTCTAACACCATACACAAAAATAAACTCAAAATGTTTTAAAGATCTAAATTTAAGACCAGAAACTATAAAACTCCTAGAGGAAGACATAGGCAAAACACTCTCTGACATAAATCACAGCAAGATCCTATATGACCCCACCTCCCAGAAAATGGAAGTAAAAGCAAAAATAAACAAATGGGACCTAATTAAACTTAAAAGCTTTTGCACAACGAAGGAAACTATAAGCAAGGTGAAAAGACAGTCTTCAGAATGCGAGAAAATAATAGCAAATGAAGCAACTGACAATGAATTAAGCTGCAGCTCATGCAGCTCAATACCAGAAAAATAAATGACCCAATCAAAAAATGGGCCAAGGAACTAAACAGACATTTCTCCAAAGAAGACATACAGATGGCTAACAAACACATGAAAAGATGCTCAACATTACTCATTATCAAAGAAATGCAAATCAAAACTACAATGAGGTACCATCTCACACTGCTCAGAATGGCTGCTATTAAAAGTCTACACACAATAAATGCTGGAGAGTGTACAGAGAACCCTCTTACACTGTTGGTGGGAATGCAAACCAGTACAGTCACTATGGAGAACAATGTGGAGAGTCCTTAAAAAACTGAAAACAGAACTGCCATATGACCCAGCAATCCCACTGCTGGGCATATACACCAAGGAAACCAGAATTTAAAGAGACACATGTACCCCAATGTTCTTTGCAGCACTGTTTACAATAGCTAGTTCATGGAAGCAACGTATTCATCCATCAGCAGACAAATAGATAAGAAAGATGTGGTACTCTTTAATTAATTGCTAGCATAACTAGATGAAGATCAGGGAGGTTATATTAGATTTGAACAATGAATTTAACCAACTTGACCTAAATGATACTTCCAGTATTCTAGAAGTGTTCTTAGTATTCTAGAGTACATTCAACAACTGCAGAGTATACATTCTTTTCAAGTGCACTTGGAATGTTTACCAAGATAGACCATATGCTGGGTCAAAATGTAAGTCTCATTAAATTACAAATGACTGCAATCAAACAAAATATTTTCTATTATAAATACATTAAAAGTCAATAATGAAAAGGCATCCACAGCAGTCTTCAAATTTTTAGAAAAATAACATATTTCTAAGTAACTGCTGAGTCAAAACCAAATCACAGGATAATTTTAAAATATTTAAAATTAAACTTCAAAGTTCTTCAAAACAATTTGTTTTCATACCCCTCTTTCTCAGGACCAACTAGTCTTAGATAGTCCCCCCGAAAAAGCTTCATTAAAATCATTCAATTGGTTTTGAATCCTTGTGCAGTCGCCCTTTGTTTTTAATCTCATACCTATAGGATGGGAAAACCTAAAACAAAGTAGCAAATGTTAAACTTGCAGTTTATTATTCAGAGATAGGTGTAAAATAAATACAGATTTCCATTTTCCCTTATTTTATAAGCCCAGAAATCATTTTTAGTGTAGAGGATATTAGGGTTGCAGAAAATTATGGTTATAATTAGCTTTTTGCAAGTCATGTATTTGCAACTAGGAATGATCTTATAATGTTAACAATGTTGTGAAAAGGAATTATTTTAGTCTTAATTTTGATCAAGCTAAAATTTAAAAAAATCTGTAGACATGTGAGTGAAATTGCGGGAAAAAAAAAACTCTAAAGCAACCAGTAACTTTTTAAAGGATAGGTTATCTTCAAAGAAGCAAAATGTATACTAATAACATCATTTAAGCAACAGCAGCAAGAAAAATCAACAGGCAATAGAATTATGCAATCAACATGCAGAAAGAAAATAATGACTAACATAGGAAGTCTACACCCAGGTCTTTCTATGACAGAGTGGATAAGAATCCACGTGGCAATGCAGGGGACATGGGTTTGATCCCTGGTCCAGGAAGAGTCCACGTGGAACAACTAAGCCTGTGTATCATAATTAATGAGCCTGTGCTGTGGAGTCCAGGAACCACTGTTACTGAGCCTGCACGCTGCAGTTTCTGAAGCGTGTTCACCTGTGGCCTGTCCTCCTCGACAAAAGAAGCCACTACAGTGAGAAGCCTGCACACTGCAATGAAAACCCAGCAGAATCAAAACCAAATAGAATTTTTTTAAAACGTCTACACCCAGCACAAATATCCTTCAGAAACGAACATGAAATAAACACACTGTTAGGCAGCAACCCAATGGACATGAATTTGAGCAGACTCCAGGAGAGAGCAGAGGACAGAGAAGCCTGGTGTGCTGTAGTCCATGGGGTCGCAAAGAGTTGGACACTGAACAACAAGGTAAAAATTTAGAGAATTTGCTACCAGTAGACCTTCAGTTAGGAATTAAGTATATTCTTTGGGCAGAAGCAAATGATACTTGTAAAAAGATTAGCTATGCAGGAAGCAAAAAATTCCCAAGAAAACCGTAAATACATGGTAAATCAAAAGGGTTGCCATTTCCTTCTCCAAATCTAAATGAACATTGACTATATAAAGTAATAATAACCTGTGGTTTAAAGTGTCGTGACAGTCACTCAGTCATGTTTGACTCATTGCAACCCCATAGACTGTAGCCTGCCAGGCTCCTCTGTCCACGGGATTCTCCAGGCAAGAATACTGGAGTGGGTTGCCATTCCCTCTCCAAGGGTTTAAAGTATAGAGAGTATTAAAAGCATAGGTAAATAACTGCATATTGATTGTATTTTCCTGTTGGAATATTAAAGGTTCTAATTAACATAATTTCTAGGGTTAAAAAATACCTAACTTTCAGACTAACAGAGGAAAAACTAGAATTAAAACTTGGTGACTTTCATTAAAAAAGCAAAAAGAGGTGAAAATAGAACGTAGAACAGGCAGGATAAATAGAAGTAATGTAAGATGATAGATTTAAATCCACATTTACTGTTTTAAGACTTGGAGCACAGTAGTACATGGGAGTCTGACAGAAAAGAGTAACTGACTTAATCACTTTGTCCTAGTGAAAGTGAAAGTCGTTCAGCCGTGTTGAACTCTTTGGAATTCTCCAGGCCAGAATACTGGAGTTGGCAGCCTTTTCCTTCAGGGGATCTTCCCAACCCAGGGATTGAATCCAGGTCCCCCACATTGCAGATGGATTCTTTACCAGCTGAGTCACCAGGGAGGCCCAAGAATACTAGAGTGGGTAGCCTATCCCTCCTCCAGCAGATCTTCCTGACCCAGGAATCAAATGGGGGTCTCTGGCATTGCAGGTGGATTCTTTACCAACTGAGATAGTAGGAAAGCTAAGTCCTCTTTCAGTTCAGTTCAGTTCAGTCGCTCAGTCATGTCTGACTCTTTGTGATCCCATGAATCACAGCACGCCAGGCCTCCCTGTCCATCACCAACTCCCGGAGTTCACGCAAACTCATGTCCATTGAGTCGGTGATGCCATCCAACCATCTCATTCTCTGTCGTCCCCATCTCCTCCTGCCTCCAATCCCTCCCAGCATGAGTCTTTTCCAGTGAGTCAACTCGTCGCATGAGGTGGCCAAAGTATTGGAGTTTCAGCTTTAGCATCAGTCCCTCCAATGAACACCCAGGACTGATCTCCTTTAGAATGGACTGATTAGGATTCTTTAAAATGGAAGTTTTAAAATGCTACTTTGTGAACACTTCAGGTATCAGAGCAGCAACAAGGCACTCTGCATCCATTCTATCTTTTTATCCTCACAGTGAACTCCCTACTTGGAGGTGAGGCTTGCCAGAGGGTGCTCAGTCAGTAAGCGACCAAACAGGATTAAAAACAGTTCAAACTCATCCCAACCTGAGCATACATCCCACCATGACACAATTCCTACCATTTTATAAATCTAGTTTGGTCATGTTGTTTAAATATATCTTAAGCTTTTAACTCGCAGAAGGCAATGGCAACCCACTCCAGTACTCTTGCCTGGAAAATCCCTTGGATGGAGGAGCCTGGTAGGTTGCAGTCCATGGGGTCGCTGGGAGTCGGACATGACTGAGCGACTTCACTTTCACTTTTCACTTTCATGCATTGGAGAAGGAAATGGCAGCCCACTCCAGTGTTCTTGCCTGGAGAATCCCAGAGACGGCGGAGCCTGGTGGGCTGCCATCTATGGGGTCACACAGAGTCAGACACGACTGAAGCGACTTAGCAGCAGCAGCAGTAGCAGCAAGCTTTTAACTGCTCAGAAGAAACAGATGGACAAACATTTTGCAACAAACCCAACTTTTAAAAATTAAAATTCCTAAGATTCCTCTAAGTTAAATAAAAAGATTTTTAAGACAAACATACCAACTTAGCCTATAGTCATGTGCACAGCTACTCATATTCAAAGCAAGCATTTACAGAGATGCTATGCATACTGTATTTTTGCATTTTATGGACCACACTGCATATGCATTTCAGTTTCTACTTGGATATCCATTTAATTCTGCCAAGAATACGCATTCATTTCTTGTTAAAAGTAGAGTTTTCATTTCTGAAATGATTTATACAGGAGGACAATGTAATTACATTAGAAGACATTTTAATTTGCAAATTCATTTCCAGCCAAGATTTGTGCAAAATAAAATCTAATTTATGCCAAAGAATATCAAACTTGCTAATCAATTTTTTTAATGACTTCCCAAGAAGAAACTGATGTTGGTTATGATTTTTTACACAGCATTGTTATCTTCCAACCATACTGCTTTTTAAAAGTATTCAATTTATTTTTATGCTCTTTCAGTAATGAGGATTGTGTTATCTATTTACCACAAAATGACAACTTTGTTGCTCAAATGATAAAAAAAGGAAGATTTTGATTGTTTTCCTCCAAGTCATTTATTTCCAGGTACGTTCACTTTTATTTCTGTCACTTTTTTTTTTCCTTATTGCTTCATCCCTAGTGCCTTCTATACTAATCTGTTAATCTTATATTATTCATACTGTTCATGGAAGAATTGATGCTTTTGAACTTAGTGTTGGAGAAGATTCCTGAGAGTCCCTTGTACTCCAGGGAGATCAAACCAGTCAATCCTAAAGGAAATCAGTCCTGAATATTCATTGAAAGGACTGATGCTGAAGCTGAAACTCCAATACTTTGGCCACCTGATATGAAGAACTGACTCATTGGAAAAGACCCTGATGCTGGGAAAGATTGAAGGCAGGAGGAAAAAGGAAGGATAGAGGATGAGATGGTTGGATGGCATCACCAACTCGATGGACATGAGTTTGAGCAAGCTCTAGTAGTTGGTGATGTGTAGGGAAGCCTGGCATGGTGCAGTCCATGGTGTCGCAAAGAGTTGGACATGATTGAGCGACTGAACTGAACTATTATTCAATATAATGCTAAAGTGACTATAGCTTGTCCCAAGACCATTACAAGAGAACAAGTTGGAGAAAGAAAAATTGTCACTAGAAAAGATAAATGGATGACACACTGGACCTTAAGCTCTGTTTCTAATGGAAATCCTCATGCAGCAGATGAAAAGTTACCAGGAAACATGAACTGCCTCATTAACTTTACGTCCTAGTTCTATCAGCAATAGATTTTTAATGCCTATGTTCATCATTTATGAGCTCTTGCCAGTCTTTATACACATTTACAATTAAGCTTTATAAGGTGAACTAGTCACACAGTGATGCTCACTGCATCATCAGTGAGAATAATTAAGAATAATTCACAAAGAGGAAACAGAGCTGCTGGGCCAGTACTGTTTTGTGATGCAAATTACTAATGATTAAATGTCAAATGTGGCAGCTATAATTGCCACTGTATGTATTTGAATTGAGCTTAAAAATCACCAACATATCATGAAGATACTTTTGGAAAATTGAGGTAACATTGCTTTCTTTTTTTCATATTTCCACAGCATCTTTCAGCCAAGATTTCTGACAATACTGCAGTGAGGCCATCTGCATCACCAACATATTTGTCACGGACCGAAAGATAACAGATTTGGAAATTGTTGCACATCAAAACAAAGCAGATTACAGTGAGCCAAAAACATTAGTTTTCCAAATGGGTTTTAAAATGCCAATTCCACAGTCTCAGTAAATAATCCATTGAGCTTTTTAGAGTTGTTTGGAATAGCTCTTTTTTTCTTTTAATAGAGAGCCATATTTTTTAAAAGTAGAAAACTAGGTTTCAAACATGCTTTTGAATTTGTTTATAGTTTGGAGGTGGGACAAAACTGTTAAGGCTAGCTTTGCCATTACTGCAACTAAGTTAAAAATAAATGTCCAGAAACCAGATTGACTTGGGAGATATTTTTGACTTTACCCCTAGAGGATAGCCAATCTCTGTTGTAAGCCTTGGTATATGTTAACTCATTGATTTCTTTCAACAATCATGTGAAGGAGGTACTGTTGTTATCAATATTTCAGGAAAGAGAAAATGAGGCAGAGGGCTATGATAAATCACTAGGATCCTTCAGTAGGAAACAAGGATCCCATCTAGGTGGTCCGGCTGAGAAATCTAATTTCTAACCAACGTGCTTCTCGCTTCAGTTGTTCAAATTGAGGGCAAAAAGTTTTCTTTCATCAAAGGCACAGAAGCACATTTGGAGGAATTCTAGTATATGCAGGAAGTCTTGAAGAATCTTTACAATGGAGCTAATCATTAATTCAATTAATGGATCCCGTCACTGGGTTCTTCCCTAATAGAAGACTGAACTGCAGACTTTCAGCCTCTGACATTTACAGTCTTGCTCAGTATATCATTTAATCTTCACAATAACTTTATAGATGGCAGTGCATTTATTATCTTAATTTAAACCCACATGATGTGGACTTTTGTGAAAATGAATGCAGAGAATACCATAAATATTCTGAAAATGCCAAGGGTTTAATATAGTTCTACACCCCTTTTATATACTTGTAAAAAGTTTTGCCATAAAAATTTGAGACCAAAAATATCAAAGTTATTCTGATAGTCTGTTCTATAATGAGTTTTCCTAACTGAAGTATAGTGGATTTACAATATTGAGTTAGTTTTAGATGTACAGCAAAGTGAATAGGTGTGTATATATATATATATATATTCAATATATATATTCAGATTCTTTTCTCTTGAGTTAGTTTTAGATGTACAGCAAAGTGAATAGGTGTGTGTGTATATATATATAGATTCAATATATATATATTTAGATTCTTTTCCAGTATAGGGTATTATATCAAATATAGTTCCCTATGTTATACAATAAATCCTTGTTGTTTATCTATTTCATATATAGTGGTATGTATCTGTTAATCCCATACTCCTAATTTGTCCCTTCTGCACCCCTTTACCCTTTCGTAAGTTTGTGTTCTATGCCTATGAGACTATTTCTGCTTTGTGATATCACGTGTATTATTTTTTAGATTCTGCATATAAGTGATATCATGCAATATTTGTCTTTCTCTGTCTGGCTTTCTTCACTGTGATAATCTCTAGTTTTTCTAACATAAATAAGTTAATTCAGGAGACGTATGAGGCAATGATGTTAAAATAATGTGGAAATAATATTGACTGTTTCATAGACTGTTTTTCTAAGTCCAAGGGATTCAAAACTGCAGAAATAGGAAAAGAAAAGAAAAAGCCCTCAGATGGGCTGGTGACCTGGCAACATGAGCCTTTTGGACTGTATTTTAGAAAAACTACCAATGAAAGCCTGTTCACAGGGCTATCTCCCCAGAGAGGTGCCCCAGCCTGGGGCAGTTCTTGGCTGCTTGGCAGGTCCACTACCTCCTGTGAGTATTAAGAGTGCAGCCCCATAAGCTCTGATTTCCATGTCCTTTGGCTCTATCTCAGCTAAGATTAGCCCTCACCTGATAAAAATTTGTCCTCATTCCTATTCTATTGTTTTGTGCAATCTAATATTCTTTGTCGCAGATTCCAGCTACTCTGTGGAGAAGGAAATGGCAACCCACTACAGTATTATTGCCTGGAGAATCCCATGGACAGAGGAGTCTGACGGGTTACAGTCCATGGGGTTACAAAGACTTAGACACAACCGAAGCGACTGAGCAGGCACCAGCTTGCCTTGATGAGCCATTTTAATTCCCAGCTATGAATGAGGATATTTGGGGGCGGGGGGATGGCTGTTAGTGCTCTGGTTATCATTATGTAAGGTAGCTTATAATGCAAGACAATAATCATAAACCATCAGATGAAAATATTTTAAAAATATTTTCAGATATTACAATTCTTTACCTTCATGTTTGCATTTTCCCACCAGATTCTAAGCCTGCTGTGTGGGAGGGGAGGATATCAAAGTCACCAAGGAAAAATTTTATATAACCCATACCTTTCCACCCTTCCCTTCTGCAAGACTATGTTATGTTGAAAACTACCATTGTTAGCAGGGGAGTGGAGGGGATGGAGTATAACCTATATTTCCCTAATTCCTCAAAACGTTTAAACTCAAGAGTTTCAGGATCCTTAGGAATTTATAGACCTTTTTTTGATGACAGGGAGGACAGTTCTATGTTTAAATGAACTTATGTAACAAGCTTTCCAAAGGGTAAAGGCGTTCTGTTTTATGTTAAGTTCTATCATGTAAGATATCAGTATGTTTTTTTGCAGCAATTTTAATGATTCTTTCATATCTAGACTGATAAAGATGATGTTAGTTTTAGAAATATCAGTTAAAGGGAAAAACACTAAAGACTCCTCCTAATTCTCTGAAGATTTCAGAGTAAAATTATTTGTATCTGGCTTCTAATCTAAAGAAATCTTGGTCTTTTACTTTAAATATGTATGTACTTTGTCATTTTCTGTATCTCCCAAGAGACTTTTCTATCCTGAAATCAGAAGGCATCCCTTTAGGTTGGTGGCCCTCAGGTGAATGAGAAATGCAGTTGAGATTGAAGAAATGATGAATCTGCTCAAACTATCTCCTCTTCCTTCCATCATGTCCAGCTATCTAGCTTGAAATATTCACCATTAAAACTGCACAGCCCCATACCCAGGTTAGACAATTTGGAATTGTTGAGAATCTCTTTCATTAGTTGGCACTACTGATTTTATTAAATAAATTTAATAAATTTTACTTATTTACAATTTATATTCCACATATCTTTGGCATATTTGAGATGATCAACAGTAAAACTATATCCATTATGGAAATAAAAAGTAATTCTTCCCCTCTTTTCTACTTATCCTTCCCAACAATAAAAAAGTGAAAGTCAACTTTGAATTCAAGATTTGTTAAAATTATAGGAAAAACAATAAGCCAAAATAATATTTGATTATTTCATATCAGAATATTCTGGTAACCTTAGGCAAAGGGGAAACTGGATAGGTTGGGAAAAGGTTTTGTTTAGGATTAAGAAAATGTGCCAGTTACTAGGTTTTTGTCTCCCCTTCTAACGTGTTATGTGATGCTGGAGTGGGGACTTTGCAAACCACTTTGCCAACTGGCTCCCTATTAAGCTCTGCCAATTATGGGTGTGTGTGTGAGAGAGAGAGGTTTTAAGTACATCCAACATCTTTCCCTTGTTTTTCCAGTTCTAAGGGAGTCAACTTTTACCTCATTTTCTCTTTTTTTGCCTTTTCAGTAACCAAATTAACTTTACACCTAATTGATAGTTACTTACTGGAGAAGGAAATGGCAACCCACTCCAGTGTTCTTGCCTGGAGAATCCCAGGGATGGGGGAGCCTGGTGGGCTTCTATCTATAGGGTCGCACAGAGTCGGACACGACTGAAGTGACTTAGCAGGATAGTTACTTACATTCTATTTTCTGTTAAATAAATAGTCTGACTTAGTCTTATGACCAGATCTCAATGGATACAATGATGGACACCAGGTCATGTCTCCTAACATGTTTACTTCCATGAAGCAGCATGCCTCCTAAGATAGTCACACACTCCTCCTGAGTTCTTAATTCAAAAGTCTTCCCATGAGATCAAGCTTTTGTTAAATATAATGTTTCTTTTAACAAAGAAGCATGTAAAGCATTGTTTTATTCCATTTTTAATTTTTGGTAAAATTTTTATCGTTGAGATTGTCATTTGCTTCCTTTGGATGTGTAAATGGACTGTTAGTCAGACCCATGACTGCATGAATTACACATGAGTAGGAAAGCTCCATTAGCTCCTCCCCGGGGCTAATTTTTCTATTTGAAAATGGTAAATAAAGTGAGGATGGTGGTCCTAGAAGGTTAAAAACTAAACCCAGTTAGAAGTCTGGTTTATTTAATGCTATCACAATATTAAAAAATTAAAATAAAGTTGGTAGAAAGACTGCTAGTTCTATACAGAAAGATATTATATTGAGAGTCAGCAATTATTTTCTGCATAAAGTTTAATTTTCAACTTTCTGACAAGCCACCATTGCCTTCTCAACATTGTTGTTGTCATGGAAAGGTAAAGTTCACTTTTTCTTCCACAGATTAGTCCATTCATAATGCACAATAACCAAGACTCAGGGGTTTTCAGGACTATAAGGAAACATATGGCCAAGACAGTCCAAAAAAACAGACAATATAAAAAACAGATCATGAAGCAGGAAGGACGTGGATTTTGAGTTTAAAAAGAATGTGGTAGCCAAATTTACTTAGGATTACCTTAACAGTGGAGCACAGAAGACAGAGGAATAGCATATTTAAAATACGGGAAGAAAAAACTGTCAACCAAGAAATCTAAATGCTGCAAACTTCGAGAGAACTTAGATCTGCCTAACAAGAAATACTCAGTAAAGTCCTTCAGACTAATAAGAAATGACTCAGGATGGTAACTTGAATCCACAGGAAGAAACAAAGAGCACCAGAAATGGTAAATATGTGAATAACTATAAACATGTATAAATATTCTTATTTTTCTTATAATTACTCTAAGAGATAAAAGATTGTATAAAACAATAATTATATTGCTGGGTTTACAATATAAATTGATAATATACAGCACAAAAAAGAGGGAGGCTACCCTAGAGTAAAGCTGCTATTTTACCAGAATTAGTTCTGTTTTAACCTGATGTACATTGTGATAAATTTTGATGGAGAGTGGCATTGAGACATGTATGTTGTCATATGTGAAACGAATCACCAGTTCAGGGTCAATGCATGTTACAGGATGCTTGGGACTGGTGTGCAGGGATGACCCAGAGGGAGGATAAAAGGAGGAGGGAGGTAAAAGGAGGAGGGAGGTGGGAGGGGGGTTCAGGAGGGGGAACTCATGTACACCCGGGGAGGATGCATGTCAATGTATGGCAAAACCAACCAATAAAATATTGTAAAATAATTAGCCTCCAATAAAAAATAAATAAATTAAAAAAAAATAAAAAGTTATAGTAAAGAAAAAAAATTTTTGATGTAAAAATAATGCCTAGCATAATCACTAACAAAATAACTAAAAAAATGTACTTAAAAATTTGGCAGAGGAATTAAAATAATACATTGTTTGACACAAAAGAAGGCTGTAGAGAAGGAACAGATAAACACAAAATGTGACTCATACAACTTAATAGAAAGAAATGTAAACAATCTGATTTAAAAATGGGCAGAGAATCTGAATTTAAATTTTTCCAAAGAAGATATACAAATGGCCAACATGTACATGAAAAGATCCTCAACATCACTAATCAGGGAAATTCAAATTGAAACCCACAATGAGATAGTACCTCATACCTGTTAGAATGACTATCATCAAAATGACAAAAAACAACAAGTGTTGGTGAAAAAAAGGGGACACTTGTGCACTGTTGGTGTGAATATATTGGTGCAGCCTTATGGAAAACAGTCAGGAAGATTCTCAAAAAGTTAAAAATAGAACTACCATATATGATCCAGCAATTTCACTTCTGGATATTTATCTAAAGGAAACAAAAACACTAACTTGAAAAGATACATGTACCACTATGTTCATTGCAGTATTACTTACAACAGCCAAGATATGGAAGCAACCAATGTATCCATCATAGATGAATGAACACAGGCGATGTGATACACACACAGGTGGAATATTATTTGACCATAAAAAAGAAGGAAATCTTGCCATTCATAACAACCAGAATGAACCTTAAGGGCCTTATACTAAGTGCAGTAGGTCAAAGACAACTACTATATGATTTTACTTACATGTGGAACATTAGAAACAAAACCAAGCACTAAGCTCATAGCTAGAGAGAATAGGTTGATGTTGCCAGAGGTGGGATTAGAGGCAGACAAAAATAGGTGAAGGGGGTAAAAAGATAAAAACTTCCAGTTATAAAATAAATAAGTCAGGCTGATGTAGTGTACAACAGGGTGACTAGAATTAATAATACTGTATTGCATATCTGAAAGTTGCTAAGAGAGTAGATCTTTAAATTTCTCATTCAGTTCAGTTCAGTTCAGTCGCTCAGTCGTGTCTGACTCTCCGCGACCCCATGAATCACAGCACGCCAGGCCTCCCTGTCCATCACCAACTCCCGGAGTTCACTCAAACTCATGTCCACAGAGTCGGTGATGCCATCCAGCCATCTCATTCTCTGTCGTCCCCTTCTCCTCCCGCCCCCAACCTTTCCCAGCGTCAGAGTCTTTTCCAGTGAGTCAACTCGTCACATGAGGTGGCCAAAGTATTGCAGTTTCAGCTTTAGCATCAGTCCTTCCAATGAACACCCAGGGTTGATCTCCTTTAGAATGGATTTGTAACAATGGTGACAAATGTTAACTATTAACTTACTGTGATCATTTTGCAATAAAATTATCAAATCATTGCACTGTACACCTGAAATTAATAAAGTGTTAAGTCAATTACATCTCAACTTTTTAACAAGACATCTAGAAGATAATAGCAAAATGCAGACATTTTCAATGAAATCAATACTTGCATTAATGTGATTATACTCTAATTGAAAGGCAGATATGGTCAGACTGGATAAAAAAAGCAATTATCCAATTATATGCTGTCTAAATACTTTGGCCACCTCATGCGACGAGTTGACTCACTGGAAAAGACTCTGATGCTGGGAAAGGTTGGGGACAGGAGGAGAAGGGGACGACAGAGAATGAGATGGCTGGATGGCGTCACCGACTCTGTGGACATGAGTTTGAGTGAACTCCGGGAGTTGGTGATGGACAGGGAGGCCTGGCGTGCTGTGATTCATGGGGTCGCAGAGAGTCGGACACGACTGAGCGACTGAACTGAACTGAACTGATGGAGACACAATACAGAGTCCAAGGCAACTGGTCAAAAATAAAAGGATATTAATATACTTGGAGTGACTACATTAAGATTAATGGACTTTAAGTCAAGAAATATTACTAAAGACAGAGGGACATTTCATAATGATGAATCAACATATCGTGAAAATAAATCAGGTTTAGTCTACACTTACTGAACAGAGGACAGACAATTAAATAACTATAATTAGAGATTTTAATGCTCCACTTTCAATACTGGATAGAACAACCAGACATAAAATCAAAATGGACAAAAATAAATTGAACACAATTTATTTAATCTAATGTGTAGATTGTGGTAAGTTAAGATGCATATAGTCATCCACATTCTATCCAACAGAGAATATATTAGGTTAGGCAAAAAGTTCATTTGCGTTTATCCACACAATAAGCCCTCACAAAACTCAAAAAACCATATAGCTAATATAATTCTTTCTGGTGAAAATGAATGCTTTCTCCCTGATATCAGAAAGTCAAAGATATCTATACTCTCATTACTTCTACTTCAATGTTGTACTGTGGTTTAGCCAACTAAATTATAAGAGAAGTCAAGGTAATGTAGATTAGAAAGATATAAAACTTTATTATTTGCACACAGCATGACGTTATGTGCAGAAAACCCTATAGAATAAAAAAAACTACTTAAAGTAATAAATCAGTTTAGCAAGTTTTCAGGATATAAAATTCACAAAATTACGTTATATATCTATGAAAACAATGAACAATCTAAAAACAAAATTAATAATTTCATTCACAATAGCTTCAAAAAGAATAAAATAGTTATGAACAAACAGCAGAAGAGACATACACTTTATCTCACAAACTTTGCTGAAAGTAAAGACCTAACTGAAAGGAGAGATATAACACATTCGTGGATTGCAAGACTGAATATTGTTATCTTGGCAATTCTCCCCAAATTGATCGACAGAAGCAAGGTCAGCCCTATCAAAAACTCAGCAAGTTTTTTGGTAGAAATGGGTGAGTCAATAATGAACTTTATATGGAAATACAAAGAACCCAGAACAGTCAAAATATTTGAAGAACAAAAGTTAGAGACCTTACACTTTTTTTTTATCAAAACTCCCAACTAAGGCTATAATCAAGACATTACAGTTTTGACTTAAGAATAGACATATAGATAAATGTAACAGGAGAGTCTAGAAATAAACCTTTATACTTATGGTCAATCAGTTTTCAACAAAGTGCCAAGCAATTCAATAGGAAAAAGAAAGCCTTTTCAGAAAATGATACTAAAATAACTGAATATCCATATGAAAATAAAAACCTCAGATCTTCACATTATAATATTCAGAAAAATAAACTCAAAATGGATCACAGATCTAGATATATGAGCTAAAAATATGAAACTTCTAGAAGGAAATGGGAGAAAATCTTCATGATACTGGGTTAGATTTCTTAGAAATCCTTTTTGTTCAAAAATCATGATCAATAAAATAGAAAATTAATAAATTGGACAGACCTCATAAAATTAAAAACTTTTGCTCTTCATAAAGCACCATTGATAAAAACTCACAAACTAGTAGAATACATTTGCAAGCTTTATGCCTGATATCCAGAATAGATCTAAAAAAAAAAAAAACCACAACACCTAAAACTCCATCATAAGAATTCAAGTAACCCAATTTAAAAATGAGCAGCATATTTGACAAGCATTTCACTAAGAAAAATATATGAATGGCTAATAAGCCCGTGAAAGGGTGCTCAAGATCATTAATCATTAGTAGTGTAAGTTGCTCAGTCGTGTCCGACTCTTTGCGACCCCACGGACTGTAGCCCGCCAGTCTCCTCTGTCCATGGGATTTTTCCAGGCAAGAATACTGGAGTGGGAGAAATGCAAATTAAAATCATAACAAGATACCATTCCAAACTCATCAGAGTGGTGTAATGTAAAAGACTGTCAATATCAAGTGTTAGCAAGTATGAGAAGAATCTACATTGCTGGTAGGAATGTAAAAAGGTAAACATTTTGGCAGTCACTTCAAAAGTTAAATATTAGCTTACTATGATTATAGTTAACTTACAACTCCCTGGGGCTTTCCTGGTGGCTCAGTCGGTAAAGAATCTGCCGCAATGCAGGAAACTTGGGTTTGATCCCTGGATCAGGAAGATCCCCTGGAGAAGGGAATGGCGACCCACTCCAATATTTTTGCCTGCAAAATCCCATGGAGAGAGGAGGTGGGTGGGCTACAGTCTATGAGGCTGCAAGAGTTGGACACAATTTAGTGACTAATCCACCACCATCACCACCACAACTATCTAGCAATTTCACACTTTGATGACTACCCAAAAAAATTAAAACGTATGTCCATATAAAGACTTGTACATGAATATTCACAGCAGCATTATTCATCATAGCCAAGGACTGGAAATAATCCAAATATCCACTGGCAAGTGGAGGGATAAACAGAGATACAGAATATTTTCAACATGACAAGGATTCCTAGGTTGCCCTTCTTTAATCACACTCAGTCCCCTTCCTCCCTGTACCTTCCACTCCACTCCCTATCCTGCCCATGATCCCTGGCAACCACTAAGTTCTCAATTTGTATAATTCTGTCATTTCAAGAATGCTGTATAATGAAATCATACAGATGGTAGCTAACCTTTTTGAATTGACTCTTTTTCACTCATCACAATGCCCTGGAGATTCATTCCAATTGTTGCATGTATCAATAATCCACTTCCTTCTTATTACTGAGTAGTATTCAAGGATATGAATTCCAGTTTCTTTAGTCATTCACCCATTGAGGAAAGTGTGATCTGTTTTTAGTTGTTGGCTATTTCAAATAAAGCTGTCATAGACATTCATTTACATGTTTTTACATGAGGACAATTTTTTATTTTTTCTGGGATAAACACCCAAGAGTATAACAGCTGGGAGTTACAGTAGTTGTATGTTTAGTTTAAGAAACTGCCAAACTGTTTTCCAGAGTATCAAGGGACTATCTTTTTAAAAGTTCTAGGCTGAGAACAGAGAGCAGATCAAACCTATTGAATGGGTTTGGCGAGGCCAGGCTATGGAGAAGATAAATGAGCTAAAGCCAAAGGTGACGAGGCCCTGAGTGCTGGCAACATGAATGATGCACCACAGTGCTGCCCTCAAACATAAGTTAGGTCCCCAGACCGTGTGCTCTCCAGCAATCGCTCAGTGTCCTTCACCAAGAAAGGCGATCATCAGAAGGCTTACAAGGATGGTGACAAAACTGTTGACTTGACTGGGGCAAGGGCTCTATTCCCTAAAAGCAGTAGCTCTTGAGTTTTTAAACTCATTCAAAAATCACCACTCAAACCTATGACAAGAGTTTAAACATGAAGCAAATAATCCTCAATCCTCAGCTCAAAGATGGTTTACAGAATATGGAGCCCTGGTCAGCAGACGGGAAATTCAAGAATCCTTTCATCATGTCTGATCTATACCAGAAGTTGGATAGTGATTCCAGGACAAGGACACTGCTAATGGATCCCACCTACCAGGAACTGATAGAGCAACACACAACAGGCCATCTGACCCGGGCTAAAACTGCAAGATCTGTAGGTCATGACTACCCTTAGTGTCTCCTCCAAGGTGATATGGGCAGTATGGATAAGGAGAAAGAAGCTGAGAAACCTCCACCACCACCATCTTCTCCCAAAAAGGAGACCAAGCCAGAGCCAACGGAAGAAAATCTTCCAGAGAATAAGAAGCAGGCACTGAAGGAAAAAGAGTTGGGGAAGGATACCTGTAAGAGAAAGAAAAAAAAAAAAACTTTGACTCAGCCTTAAATAGTACGACAGAGCCAACACCAGGACCCCACCAACATGACTCACATGACCAATCAAGGAGCCAGGTACTTCATAAAGGATGACCAGAGTGAAAGTCAGGAGATTTGTGAGAAGGCCTTTGAAGAGCGGCTAAACAAGTGAGAAGACTATCATCAACAGATTGCCAAACCTTACACTCAAATTGGAAGAGCCTAATCCATGGAAGGAAAGTACAAGGATGCCATCCATTTCTACAAGTCTCTGGCAGAGCACCAAACCCTGGACTACATAAACCCAGGCCTGACTTTGGAAAAGAAGAACAAAGGCAATGAATATATTCAGAAAGGGGACTATCCCCAGGCCAGAAACCATCAAATGGGAACCTGAGAGACACCAAATTGTACATCAAGTGAGCTGCCTGCTCCATCAAACTACTGGAGTTTCAGCTGTACTCTAGGACTGTGAGAAATATATCCAGTTAGAACTGACTCAGACTAAGGGTAATCCATGGAAAGCAGCTGCCCTAAGAATCAACAAAGGACTATACAAAAGCCATGGATGTCCACTATAAAGCACTAGACCTGGACTCCAACTGTAAGGAGGTAGCTGACAGTCACCATGGCTACACGGTGTTACAGAACCACCAACACAACAGCCTTGAAGACGTGAAGTGATAGGCCATGGCCAAGGTGCAATAGATGAATGACCTGGCCATGTGGCTTATCTTGGAACAGATGCCGAAGAACCCTGGCACTCAGCAGACACTTAAAGAATCCTGCAATAATGTGGAAGATCCAGAAGCTGATGGAGGTGGGTCTGATTGCAATTGGGTGATGACTCACTCATCATCTCCTTCCCTTTACCCTCACATAGAAAAAGGAGCCAGAACTGTGGCAAGCAACATGGAGCAGAAGGGACAGACAGGGAAAGGAGAACAACTTATCTCTCTATGTTTATATAGACCAAACTGGAAGATAGAGATTTGTACTCCAGTTATTTGTGCAGCCTCTCGGCCCTTCTAGCACTAACACTGTCTCTTGCTGCCCCCAGATTTCATGTCTCCCACCCATGCTCCTCAGTCACTGTCCAAGCTGCTCTGCCATAGTTGGTGACTGGTGGAGTCTGGGGGTGGCAGTGGGCAGGGAGTGAAAGCATTAGCCACTCAGTTGTGTCCTTGACTCTCTGTGACCCCATGGACTGTAGCCCACCAGGCTCTTCTGTCCAAGAGTTCTTCAGGCAACAGTACTGGAGTGGGTAGCCATTCCCTTCTCCAGGAGATCTTCCCAAGGGATCAAACCTGGGTCTCCTGCATTGCAGGCAGATTCTTTTACCATCAGAGCGACCCACCAGGCAGGGGGGCTGGCTGTTCTTTCCAACCTCAGGTCCCAACTGTCTTCACACTATAAACTCTATGACCCCTTCACCATCAAAACCAGCCAGTCAGGCCTGGTTACACATTTAAAAAAAAAAAAAAAACAGGAAAGAAAAAGTAGTTCTATTTATTGTTAATACCAGACAAGAGAAAGACAAAGAAAATATATCTTTGTTTAAGCTTAGGTCTGTTACAGGAAATAGGAAATCAGAAGTCTATTCAGATCTTCTTATCAAGATTAATTAATGAAAGAAAGTGACTGTGCATTATTATCAAGGTTGTCTTTGGGGGAAAAAAAAGCAACTGATTAACAAAAGCAACTTAAAACTTCACAACTGTTTTTAATGTTGACCTAGGAGCTCCACGTTAGTAGAGCTTTCATGGTCTCAGTTCAGTCAGTCAGTCAGTTCAGTCGCTCAGTCATGTCCGACTCCCTGCGACCCCATGAATCACAGCACGCCAGGCCTCCCTGTCCATCACCAACTCCCGGAGTCGATGATGCCATCCAGCCATCTCATTCTCTGTCGTCCCCTTCTCCTCCCGCCCCCAATCCTTCCCAGCATCAGAGTCTTTTCCAGTGAGTCAACTCGTCGCATGAGGTGGCCAAAGTATTGCAGTTTCAGCTTTAGCATCAGTCCTTCCAATGAACACTCAGGATTGATCTCCTTTAGAATGGACTGGTTGGATCTCCTTGCAGTCCAAGGGACTCTCAAGAGTCTTCTCCAGCACCACAGTTCAAAAGCATCAGTTCTTCGGTGATCAGCCTTCTTCACAGTCCAACTCTCACATCCATACATTTCATGGTCTAGTGATGAAATATTTGGCAATGAGCAGACTCTGAATGCTTTACTCAACATTTTGGGATTAAAATACAGGAAACATTCTTCCCATGTTCCCAAATGTATAACCTATTTATCTTGATTTATTTTCATAAAAGAACAAGCTCTCAGAATTATAGACACATGTTCTCTTCCCCAAAACAAAATAAACCATGTCTTTGAGGCTGAAAAATAAAACTTTCAGAAAATTTTTGAATAATTTAGAAGATTCTAAGCCTTGAGACATAATATTCTGATTATGAAATCATTACTGCACAGCAAGTAATTTTGGCCCAATCTGTTCTCTTGAAATCTGAAGTCAACAGGAATTCTGTGCAAGAGACAATCACATTCTACCAGTACAGGACCACTCTCAAACTTAAAGCTTTTCAGTTTTTGAAATATTTATGCACTCTAAACTGGATTGAAAAATCTTCACGGGCAAACCTGTGGGCAAACTAAGAAGTGTTTTCTGCTTTTTCCACATACCAGCTGCCTAGAGTCCCACCCTCCCCAGTCAAGTATTTTATACTACTCTCTAAACAACTGTATTCCACCACATCTGAATATCTGAATGCAGATCATAGTTTCCAAAATACCTGGTGCAGGAAGGTCCCTAGAAGTCCTATTTATAATCACTATGTGGTCTGCAGTTCCTTTCACAAATACAAAAGATACTTCTCATCCTTCATGACATTTCCCTTCTCATTCTATCCAGGCTGGAGCTGCTACAATGTCTGTCATGTTCCTATCGGTTATGCACTATCAACACTCATTTTTCCCTGCAGCACTTTGTATTAATTCACTATTCTTATCTGGAAAATAAAAATTTTATTTAAATTAGTTTTTCTAATTACTGTAGTACAATTCCTTCCTTTCCCATAATAACCTCTTATTAGTGTTGTAATACTGGTTTAGAGAAGCCTTTCCTTAGATTGAATAAATATAACACATATTCAATGAGTGCCCTATCCCACTGTGATTATCACTGAAAATTCTGTGGTGGAGAAGATGGATAAAATTCCTACCTTAATGCAGCTTACAGACTAATGGTTAAGATAGACATTAAACAGATCATCACACAAGTAATTACAATGCTGGCAAGCATGTGAAAAAGAAATGCTACAAATGTACATATAAAGGGACAAGTAGTCTGGCAGGAATTGTAGACTAGAAAAAATGATGCTTAACCTGAATAATTTCGAGTTAACAGAGACAAAGGGAAGAAGTGTGTCACTAGAGTGCAAAAGATTTTGGCATAGTTAGGAACTCACAGAATGTCACTGTGTCTGAAACTTAGAGCATAAAGGGGAGAAAGCTACAGAGGAAGCTCGGGCCAGGTCATGCTGAGTCTGGTAGGCTCTGAATTTTATTCAAATTGTATTTGAAATATTTTTAAGTAAGGGACTGCTATAATCAGTCTGTACTTTAAAAGGACCACTCCTGGAAAATAAAGTAACCATTTGGCTTAGATGGTGAGGAGAACAAAAGTGGATGAAGGAGGACTATTAGGAACCTTTTACAGATGCCTAGAAGAGAAATGATGGCTTTCTTGGATAATTGGGTTGGCACTGAAGAGGAAAAACACCTTAAATGTAGAACTAATGAGATGTGATTTTTAGCCAGTGCAACTGAATGACTTAGACAAGTTTAAGGTATATGATTTCTGTTCAGAAATTTTTTAAATTTTTTATTTACTTTTTTAACTGGAGGATAATTGCTTTACAGAATTTTGAGTTTTTCTCTCATACATCAATAAGAATCAGCCATAGGTACACCCATATCCCCTCTGTTTGGGAGATAAATTTTGAGTAGGGGCTAGAATATAAGTTCTAGGATGATAGATTTTCTTTTTTGCTTTTTTGTTCACTACTGCAACCCATGCCTCCAGAGATATTCATGTTGGAGGTGTTGAACAGGCAGTGAGGTCATATGCAATTGCAGTTCAAAAGAGAGATTTGGGTTGGTATTAAAAATGTGACAATCAGCAGGATGTAGCATGGATCCTCTCAGAAGCCAGGACAATATGGAGCTCCTCTAGAGGAAGGCTGAAGAGTGGGAAAGTCAAGATGAAGTATTGTGCCCAGCTCGCTTGCTAAGAGCTCTTTGCAGCACTACATGATTGTCAAAGCATTTAATCTTCCTCATCATATTCTCAGTGAGGCCCAGTCCCCCAGTATCTCCCATTACTGTCTTCGGTTTGGACCTGTCCCACAGGAATACTAAGCCCTTCATCTCTCTCTCTGCACTCCTCTTTTCAAGAGCAGTGGATGGAAGGAAATTTAGGAAAGTGAGTTACAGTATAAAATGCAACATGATGACGAATTATTTATGGAAGATATAGATTTAATGCTTGATCCTTTCCAACTATCAGCTGGACCCAAGTCAAACTGGTAGAGTACATTTTTTAGCCAAGAAGTCATTTCCATGCTCTTTATAACTCAGCATACATTTCATACTTAATTTCTCCTTAATAAAATAATAGTTAATAAGATGAGATCTTTTCATAGTATGACAGTTGCTAAAGTGGTAAATTTTCTAAAAACCAAACTGGTTAGAACCAGTTTCATTTTTAGAATTACCCAACTTATAGAACAATGAATTCAAAAATGTAATTTGTTTATTTTATCTTCTGTGCTTAACAGAATGTAAACTGCCCTAGGTAACCAGTATAAATTGTCACCAAAATGGAGAAACCAGAAGTCACTGAGAGTTATGTTAAAAAACAAAAACAACACCCAAACACTCTGCTCTGTGTCCAGAAAAAATTAAACATTACTTCTTTGATAAGCAAGTTGAAATGACTTCTTTTCAAAAGAGGAGATTAAATGTACATTCTCTTTAAGATACTTTTCTCAGTGCATGACCCTCCAAACATCTCTAGTTAATGAAGTTCATTGAAAAAATAGGGCTATCAGCATAACTGATTTTATATCATTAGATGAAAAGAGTTCAAATTTTTAAATCCCTGGTCCAGGAAGATCCCACATGCCATGGAGCAGCTAAGCCCCGTGCGCCACAACTACTGAGCCTGCGTGCCACACCTACTGAAGCCTGTACACACCTAAAGCCCGTGCTCCACAAGAGAAGCCTGTGCCCCGCAATGAAGAGTAGCCACATTCCCCACAACTAGAGAAAGCACTGGAGACCGACCACAGCCAAAATTAAAAAACAAACAAGTAAAAAAATGCAAAGGTTTTAAAAAAAAAACCTGTTAGTCTAATGAAAGTGTTGTTAGTCCAGTGACGTGCAAACAGGTCATTCTATAAAATGGGAATAATGATGCCTGCCTCAAAAGACTGCTGTGAGAAATAAATTAACATTTGGAAAGCATTCAGAACAGCCTCCGTGATACACAGAAGCCAAATTATTTTTGGCTGCTATTGCTGCTGTGACTACTTACAGATATAGCTCCTGTTTATCTGCATTAAAGAGATCCTCACAGTGGGGGTTATAGTTATGTTGAAATTATTACAGTAGTCCCCCTAATCTTTGGGGGGTAAATTCTAAGACCTCCAGCAGATATATGAAACTGCAGACAGTACTGAACTCTCTATATATTTTTTCCTATACACATATATCTATGATAAAGTTTAACTTACAAATCAGGCACAGTAAGAGATTAATAATAATAACTAATAGAATAATTATTACTACACTGTAATAATGGCTAATAGAACAATTATTATACACTGTAATAAAAGTTACATGAATGTGATCACTCTCTTTCAAAATATCTTGTACAAATTTAATACCTGTTCCATCTTAACAAAGCATGTAACATGCATTATGGCTGTAACATGTGGTTTGAGGTACACCAACAAAACTAGCATGGATTCCTTTTTCACAAAATCGCAGATAAAAGGTCTTTGCAAACTTGGTATACAATTTTTTTTTCTTTAGTTGAAAACTTATATCTTTTCAATTAAAGGAAGAACTTTTTGGCTTCTCTTTGGCATATTCAAATTGCCAGCATCACTACTCTTGTACATTGGGGCTGTTATTAAGCAAAATAAAGGTTACTTGAACACAAGCACTAAAATACTGTGACAATCCATTTGATAACCAAGATGGTGCTAAATGACTACTGGGCAGAATATGCTAGACGAAGGGGTGATTCACATCCTTTGTGGGATGGGGCAGGTTGATGAGAGAGAACAGCGTGCAATTTAAAATTTATGAATTGTTTATTTCTGTAATTACCCATGTAATATTTTTCACTCATCTCACACGCTACTGCACTCATCTGACACACTAGCAAAGTAATGCTCAAATTTCTCCAAGCCAGGCTTCAACAGTATGTGAACCTTGAACTTCCAGATGTTCAAGATGGATTTAGAAAAGGCAGAGGAACCAGAGATCAAAATGCTAACATCCTCTGGATCATTGAAAAGCAAGAGAGTTCCAGAAAAACATCTATTTCTGCTTTATTGACTACTCCAAAGCCTTTGAAAACTGTGTGGATCACAAAAAACTATGGAAAATTCTTAAAGAGATGGGAATACTGGACCACCTGACCTTCCTCCTGAGAAATCTGTATGCAGGTCAAGAAGCAACAGTCAGAACCGGACATGGAACAACAAACTGGTTCCAAATAGGAAAAGGAGTACGTCAAGGCTGTACATTGTCACCCTGCTTATTTAACTTATATGCAGAGTACATCATGAGGAACACTGGGCTGGAAGAAGCACAAGCTGGAATCAAGATTGTCGGGAGAAATATCAATAACCTCAGATATGCTGATGACACCACCCTTATGGCAGAAAGCAAAGAGGAACTAAAGAGCCTCTTGATGAAAATGAAAGAGGAGAGTGAAAAAGTTGGCTTAAAACTCAACATTCAGAAAACTAAGATCATGGCATCTGGTCCCACCACTTCATGGCAAATAGATGGGGAAACAATGGAAACAGTGAGAGACTTTATTTTTTTGGGCTCCAAAATCACTGCAGATGTTGACTGAAGCCATGAAATTAAAAGATACTTGCTCCTTGGAAGGAAAGTTATGACCAACCTAGACAGCATATTAAAAAGCAGAGATATTACTTTGCCAACAAAGGTCTGTCTAGTCAAGGCTATGGTTTTTCCAGTGGTCATGTATGGATATGAGAGTTGGACTAAAAAGAAAGCTGAGCACTAAAGAATTGATGCTTTTGAACTGTGGTGCTGGAGAAGACTCTTGAGAGCCCCTTGGACTACAAGGAGATCCAAACACTCCATCCTAAAGGAAATCAGTCCTGAATATTCACTGGAAGGACTGATGCTGAAGCTGAAACCCCAATACTTTGGCCACCAGATGTGAAGAACTGACTGACTGGAGAAGACCCTGATGCTGGGAAAGATTGAAGGTGGGAGGAGAAGGGGTTGACAGAGGATGAGATGGTTGGATGGCATCACCAACTGAATGAACATAAATTTGAGCCAGCTCTGGGATTTGGTGATGGACAGGGAAGCCTGGCATGGTGCAGTCCATGGCGTCACAAAAAGTTGGACATGACTGAGTGACTAAACTGAACTGAACATTTTTGGACCATGATTGACCATGGGTAACTGAAATCATACAAAGCAAAACTGTGGCTAAACAAGGACTACTGTACTTTCAAAAATATGTTACATCAGTTACTAAGCAGGAATTCTATATATAAATAAAATAATTTTTAAGACACTAGAAGGACCACCATTTAAAAAACTTCTTTAAGCACATAATTGCTTTTTTGGGAATATGAATAAGAAAGTAAAATTTCCTTCCACTACCACATTCCCCTAGCTCCAAGAGCTCACAAGGCCAATGACCTTGGCTAATACCCGTCTCAATTCTGAAAATCGTTGACTTACTTTTTCCCATTATCAGTCACTCTTACTTTTCCTAACAGTCAGATGCTGGTTCCCTGTCTCCTGTTCCACACTTTGTAATTCTGTACACCTACTCAGAGTTTGTCCTGACTCTCAGCCAATGTTTGTCTTGGCTCTTCCCAATGTTTCCTGGAATATCAGAACAGGCTGATCACTGGATTCGCCTCTGGATGGTTCTGACTCCCTCTCTCAAATCTTCACTGAGGCCCTGTGGCAATTTCTCTGGTCCTGCCTTCCTGTAGGCCTGTCTAGGACTGTCTGCACCTTGGTATTGGGTTGACCAAAAAGTTCCATCAAGTGTTTTTCATGTTTGCATAGTTCAAATGAACTTTTTGGCCAACTCAATATAAAAGATGATTGAGGAAATCGCTGCACACCCACAGGCTTCTTTATCTTTGAAGAGTTGTGAGTCCTCCTGAACTCTTTCCTTTCTTTCTGTTCTGTATCCTCCTCCCCCGATTGAACATTTTATAAGAAATAGAAGGAAGGATAAGCATGCTAGTGGGTAGATGGGTACCAATCATTGTGACCCATTTAAAAACTCTTTTCTCTCCTTCCTCCTACCCTATAATACAATCTGCAGCAAAAAAGCTGGGTTACTTTCCTTCTGAGCTCCCATGATAGAGTTGGGAGGGGACCTGTGCAGAGTTGACTGACCAAACTTTTTCATTTTGGTTCTTCAGAAGGAATCAAGAAGAAAATCCAGCTTATGTGGCAAAATCCCCCAACATGCCCACCAATGGAAACACCTAGAAGCACAGCTCATCCTGGCTTACTGCAGACACAGACCAGGACAAATTAGAGCCACAGACCACTTCCAATATGAGCTCTACTCACTCCAAGGAGATGATCCAAATTTAAGGGTTACTGGTGCTTCTGAATTCACACAGACATATGGCTGTTGAGCCACGTCTCAAGAAGCAAGTGGAGGTCTTTCTTACTCTTCCATTGCCTGTTAGCCTGCAGCAGGTAAAACCCACTCCACTAGAGAGGACCTACCACTAATTTTCTAAAGTGAACCAACCACTGGAACAACATTCAGAAATAAATAGGAATGAATCACTGACACACACATGAATGAACCTTAAGATAATCATGCTGAGTGGAAGCCAGGAAACTTAAGAGCACTTACCGTGTTTCTACTTACATAAAGTTCCAAATAATGTAAACTAATCTACAGTGACGGGAAATAGACAGTGGTTACATGAGGATTACTTGAGATTACTTGAGGGAGGGAACCCACAAAAAGGAAAGGGGAGAAAAGGATAACAACATGGCAGAAGGAAACTTTTGCAGGTGAAGGATATCTTCATTATCCTGACTTTGGTGCTGATTTCATGAGTGTATACAAGTGTCAAAACTTACCAAATTGTAAACTTAAAATATGTACTACTTATTGCAGGCTAATTATATCTCAATAAAACTTTAACAGGCTTAGCCTCCACATCCAACTATTAATATGGTAAATCTGTTACTAAATATAAAAAGCTAAATCAACTCTGCATTCATGGAAATAAATCTCATGTGGTTATGATGCATTAGTTTCATAATGTAGTATTGGATTCTGTTTGCCAATATTCTTTTTTCATTCTCCCTTTTTTTTTCTTTTATTTCTTTAGGTAGCTATTTTATTGTCAATATTGGAAAATCCCATTATCTGAATTTCATGTGATCTGAACTACTGTTTGTTATGTTTGCAGACTTTCACTCAAACAAGAATTTGCTTTCTTAGGCTTCCCTTGTGGTCCAGTGATTAAGTACCTGCCTGCCAATGCAGGGGACGTAGATCACGTCCCTGGACCAGGAAGACCCCACATGCCAAGGAACAACTAAGCCCAAGCACCACAGCTACTGAAGTCCATGTGCTCTGGAGCCCACGAGCTGCAACTGCTGAGCCCACACACTTCGCTCCAGGGTGGGGCTGGCTGTTATTTACTTACAACCTTGATCTCAGCTCATAGTTTCTTCTTTTGCACTTCAGAATTGACTTCCTTGCAAACTCAGTCATTTTTTTTTTAATTTATTTTAATTGGAGGCTAATTACTTTACATTATTGTATTGGTTTTGCCTGGACTGGTGATTCATTTCACATATGATAATATACATGTTTCAATGCCATTCTCCCAAATCATCCCACCCTTGCCCTCTTCCACAGAGTCCAAAAGACTGTTCTATACATCTGTGTCTCTTTTGCTGTCTCGTATACAGGGTTATCATTATCATCTTTCTAAATTCCATATAAATGCATTAGTATACTGTATTGGTGTTTTTCTTTCTGGCTTACTTCACTCTGTATAATAGACTCCAGTTTCATCCACCTCACTCAGTCATTTTTAAACTATATATTCGTTGTTCAGGATCTATGTGCATTTCAGCAGGGTAGCTTTTCAGAATATCTGACCCATAATACTGCCCAAAATGGACCCCCACTATGAGACTTCTCTTTTTTCTTAAATTGGAGCTCTGTGTTACATAGAATTTGGTCAGAAAGCAATCAGTATGTGAGTAGAAGTCTCATTCACATTTAGTAGGCTATGCCCCTGGACTTTTTAACTTTAGGGTTTTGTGGATAATCTTTCCACAGTTTTCTAAACTATCGATTGTGGCCACTGGGGACAGGAGACACAAATAACAAATGTGTATGGTGCTCTATAGCATGTTACCAAGAATGAGAGTTGTGAATTTCTCAGTTCTATGATTCTCTTCTCTTAGCTTAGATAGTCACAGATCATTAGGCTTTGCATGTTTTATTAATCACACACTCACTGTATCACAGCCAGTGACTGCAATCACTACAGCACAGAAACAACGAACCATCTCAGAAGACCACATAGTCTGGCTGGCCTTCCCACGATACAACATAACTTTTTCTTTAGCATCAGTATAAGCTCAAGGAAATGTGGAATAGTCCTATGAAGTTGAACCACATGAACCAAGTCAACCTGTCACAATGATTGCAGATCAGGTGTGAGAAGCAACCTAAAGGATTCACACATCAATCACAGTTTGCATTTCCCACCTGTGGTAGACAACCCACACCAGAAAGAGGGCAAAGATCAGCCCTGGTGCTTAGGATATTGGGCTATTACTAGGCACCAGTATTAAGAGCCATACCTATCCTTTTTTAGCCATTCTCAGTTTACATTTTATGGGAATCAAGTGGAAATTCCCACATAATTACTTTCTCTGACTGTTGTTTTCAGGCTAGATCTCACCAAAGATGGAAAATCCCCACCTGAAAAAGAAGGGACTAGAACTACAGAGTGGGCATGGTCCCAGTCAGTCCTTGGTGCTCAATGGCCTTGCCCTTGCCCAGTCTCTCTGTTTGTTTCTGGCCCACTATCTCACTCCTTCCTCACCTCTTTAGCTAGTGGGTCTCAAACTGTTGTCTGCATCAAGATCACAGGGGAACGTCCTAAAAACATTTTGTTTTAAAAAGTCCTGATTTCATGTAAAAACTAGTAAGTGAATCCTGAGCATATATCCAGAGAAAACCAATATTTGAAGATACATGTACACCAATGTTCACTGCAGCACTATTTCTAATAGTCAAGACATGAAAGCAACCTAAATGTCCATCAACAGATAAATGGATAAGAATATGTGGTGTATATATATATAAAATGAAATGTTTTTTAGTCATTAAATCATGTCCAACTCCTTTGTGATCCCATGGACTGTAGCCCACCAGACTCCTCTGTCCATGGGATGTCCCAGGCAAGAATACAGGAGTTTGTTGCCATTTCCTTCGCCAGGGGCTCTTCCTGGGATCAAACATATGTCTCCTGTATTTCAGGCACATTCATTACCACTGAGCCACCTTGGAAGCCCAACGAAATATTACTCAGCCATTAAAAAGAACAAAATAATGCCATTTGCAACAACATGGATGGACTTACTTATCATACAAAGTAAGCCGGACAAAGACAAATATGATACGGCTTATATGTGGAATCTAGAAAAATTATAAAAGTGAACTTATTTATAAAAAATGAGACTCATAGACATATAAAACTTATGGTTGCTAAAAGGGAAACGTAGAAGGTGGGATGAGGGAAAAATTAGTAGGTGGGGTTAATATGTGTGCGTGGATGCTCAGTCGTGTCTGACTCTTTTCAACCCCATGGACTGTAGCCTGCCAGACTCCTCTGTCCACGGAATTTTCCAGGCAAAAATACTGGAGTGGGTTGTCATTTCCTTCTCCAAGGGCTCCTCCTGACCAAGGATCAAACCCATAGCTCCAGTATCTCCTGCATTTGTAGGCAGATTCTTTACCATTGTGTCACCTGGGAAGCCTGGATTAACATATACACATTTACATATAGATAAGTGCCTGATGAACTCTGGACAGAGGTTCCTGACATTGTACAGGAGACAGGGACCACGACCATCCCCATGGAAAAGAAATGCAAAAAAGGGCTGTCTGAGGAGGCCTTACAAATAGCTGTGAAAAGAAGAGAAGCAAAAAGCAAAGGAGAAAAGGAAAGATATAAGCATCTGAATGCAGAGTTCCAAAGAATAGCAAGGAGAGATAAGAAAGCCTTCCTCAGTGATCAATGCAAAGAAATAGAGGAAAACAACAGAATAGGAAAAACAAGAGATCTCTTCAAGAAAATTAGAGATTCCAAGCGAACACTTCAGGCAAAGATGGGCTCGATAAAGGACGGAAATGGTATGGACCTAATAGAAGCAGAAAATATTAAGAAGAGGTGGCAAGAATACATAGAAGAACTGTACAAAAAAGATCTTCACGACCAAGATAGTCACGATAATGTGATCACTGATCTAGAGCCAGATATCTTGGAATGTGAAGTCAAGTGGGCCTTAGAAAGCATCACTACGAACAAAGCTAGTGGAGGTGATGGAATTCCAGTTGAGCTATTTCAAATCTTGAAAGATGATGCTGTGAAAGTGCTGCAATCAATATGCCAGCAAATTTGGAAAACTCAGCAGTGGCCACAGGACTGGAAAAGGTCAGTCTTCATTCCAATCCCAAAGAAAGGTAATGCAAAAGAATGCTCAAACTACCACACAATTGCATTCATCTCACACGCTGGTAAAGTCATGCTCAAAATTCTCCAAGCCAGGCTTCAGCAATATGTGAATTGTGAACTCCCAGATGTTCAAGCAGGTTTTAGAAAAGGCAGAGGCACCAGAGATCAAATTGCCAGCATCTGCTGGATCATGGAGAAAGCAAGAGAGTTCCAGAAAAACATCTATTTCTGCTTCATTGACTATGCCAAAGCCTTTGACTGTGTGGATCACAATTAACTGTGGAACATTCTGAAAGAGATGGGAATCCCAGACCACCTGACCCGCCTCTTGAGAAACCTGTATGCAGGTCAGGAAGCAACAATCAGAACTGTACATGGAACAACAGACTGGTTCCAAATACGAAAAAGAGTACATCAAGGCTGTATATTGTCACCTTGCTTATTTAACTTATATGCAGAGTACATCATGAGGAACACTGGGCTGGAAGAAGCACAAGCTGGAATCAAGATTGCTGGGAGAAATATCAATAACCTCAGATATGCAGATGACATCACCCTTAGGGCAGAAAGTGAAGAGGAACTCAAAAGCCTCTTGATGAAAGTGAAAGAGGAGAGTGAAAAGGTTGGCTTGAAGCTCAACATTCAGAAAACAAAGATCATGGCATCTGGTCCCATCATTTCATGGGAAATAGATGGAGAAACAGTGGAAACAGTGTCAGACTTTATTTTTTGGGCTCCAAAATCACTGTGGATGCTGATTGCAGCCATGAAATTAAAAGACGCTTACTCCTTGGAAGGAAAGTTATGACCAACCTTGACAGTATATTAAAAAGCAGAGACATTACTTTGCCAACCAAGGTCCGTCTAGTCAAGGCTATGGTTTTTCCCATGGTCATGTATGGATGTGAGAGTTGGACTGTGAAGAAAGCTGATTGCCGAAGAATTGATGCTTTTGAACTGTGGTGTTGGAGAAGACTCTTGAGAGTCCCTTGGACTGCAAGGAGATCCAACCAGTCCATTCTAAAGGAGATCAATCCTGGGTGTTCATTGGAAGGACTGATGCTAAAGCTGAAACTGCAATACTTTGGCCACCTCATGCGACGAATTGACTCACTGGAAAAGACTCTGATGCTGGGAAAGGTTGGGGGTGGGAGGAGAAGGGGACGACAGAGAATGAGATGGCTGGATGGCATCACCGACTCTGTGGATATGAGTTTGAGTGAACTCCGGGAGTTGGTGATGGACAGGGAGGCCTGGCGTGCTGTGATTCATGGGGTCGCGGAGAGTCGGACACGACTGAGTGACTGAACTGAACTGAACCAACAAGGACGTACTGTATAGGACAGGGAACTACAGTTAATATTTTGTAATAACTATAAGGGGAAAGAATCTGAAAAAGAATGTGTGTGTGTGTGTGTGTTTGTGGAGGAGGAGGAGATGGTTAGATAAGCATCACTTACTCAACGGACATGAATTTGAGCAAACTCCAGGAGAAAGTGGAGGACAGAGGAACCTGGCAGGCTATAGTCCATGGGGTTGCAAACAGTCAGACAAGACTCAGCCACTAACACTTGCACTTTTCACCCAGGCACCATCTGAGCTAACTGCCACAACTACTCTAAGGTGGGTTCTTTTATTATCTCTGTTTTATAAGTGAGGAGATTGAGGCACTAGGTATTCAATAATTTGCCCCAAATTACACAAATAGAAAATGAAATCATGATTCAAACCCTTGATCCTACCACTAGAAGAAAATAAAGCCCAGAGAAATGATGTTATTTGTGTAAAACCATGCAGTTGGCTAGTCCTGGAGGCAAAACCAAGACTTCAGTCTTCTGATTCCCCATGCAGGAGTCTGGGATCACCAGGGGTTATGAACAGACTTAGAAAACATTTTTAGCTGTCAGCTGGACAGAGAGACTTGCTCAGAGGGCTAGGGGTAGGAAATGTACTTGGACAGCAAAGTCAAGTACCTATGTCTTCACCTGTAGCTGGAACAATAATCTGACTGCACGTAGAATCCTTGCCTTCTGATAAAGTGAATTAAGGCTTCTCCTCACTTCCCATCAACACCAGACCAAAACTACTTCCACATGACCAGAAAGATAGTGAAGAATAAGGTACACACACAAAAAAGATACAGTTGGGATTGTTCAAGGACATTATTGCCATGGGAAGATGTACCCTGGGGGTGGATAGTGCAACTACAGAGGAATAGGAGGATTTTAAGGGGATGATTTTCTGGAATTAAGAGTTCAATAATTTAGACTTACTAAATTGGAGTTCATGATAATTCTGGAAAGCACTGAGCTAAAGGTGATATACTGGGATATATACATTGCGATATAAGAAGAAGATGTATTTATGTTTTTATAGGATACTATTGGAAAAGGAATGCCTAAACTATTTTTGAGAATAAAGTCTTCAAACTTCCAAATTTCTTGGAGCAGATGAAATGTTATGAGTAATAAACTTGACAGGGCTCTAAGAAGAGTTGTCTTTGGTTCCCAGGGGACTTTGGAGAAAATTCAGATTTCTAGGCTTTCTCTCAGATACTGATTCCTTAGGCTGTCTGCAGGCCCGGGAGTTTCTTAAAGCACCAACAGGTGTTTCAAATGCAATTGACTCATGCACAGTTTTAGGGAATCTCTGCTAATTATATAACCATGCACTTTACCCACATTATTATTATCTATTATTATCCATTTACTTATTATTATCTATCATCTATTAACAGATACCTTAAGGACTTCCAGTCCTGTAATAATTGAAATCTAGGAAGCCTTTCAAAAATGCCTTGTGAAATTTGCCATTACTAGTTTTTCACAAACTGGAGCTTTATCCTTTATTGATTTATCACGACTGCACTTACACCAGATTAGTAAAATTTCATTTGCAACTGGCAGTCCCACACCCCACTGAAGTTTTAACTATGACAATGTACCTGGAACCTGAAGACTCAGCCCCACTCCAGGCTCTCCCAACAGTCCTTAGTCAGTAGAATTTAAGAAACAAATGACTGCCACTGTACCTTAGGTCTGGACATCCTAAAAATGGTCCTGGTACCATGTTCCAGCCTGAGCTCCAACTCCAGTAGCAGCATCTTTGTACCCAAGTCCCAGTACAGGGGTCTTTCCAAATTCTTTTTCAATCTCATCAGTGAATTTTGTGTGTGTGTTCTGACCCCAAGGGCCAAAACCCCACCAATGAGCCAGCAATGGGCCTTTTTTTAGCTTTCTGATTTGACCTCTGACCTTCATGTACTCTCACGAGATTTCCCCTGATGGTCCAGCTGCCTTCACAGATTACCTTCCATCATCCTTTGAGGGAACTTCCTTCATCATCTCCCACCTTCTGCTGGGTCTATTTGCTATGGCCCTTCTCCAACCCAGTTCAAGTTCTGATTTTGATTGTGTTTCTTAAAGCCTTGGAGCTCCCCCAAATACAGTGTTTTCTGAAATAATACCTCTGGCATACTTAAGAGACATTAAATCTCTGGTTATAATCACTTAAACAATAAATCTCTGAATCAGTTTAAGAAATAAAATCCTCACATTTTTGACTACAACAAAAAAGAAGCAGACTCACAGACAGCAAACTAGTGGTTACCAATGGGGAGAAGGAAGAGGAGAGGGGCAATATAAGAGTAGGGGACTAAGTTTGTATTAATATATAAACTACTATGTATAAAATAGATAAGTTATAAGGATGTATTGTAAACACAGAAAATAGAGCCAGTATAATAACTATAAATGGAGTAAAACCTTTAAAAATTGTGAATCATATTTCATACCTGTAAAAAATAATATTGTACATCAACTATATTTCAATAAGAAAAACCCTCATATTTTTAACAGAATTTAAATTTTCTGGGTTTTCGGGATAGTTCTTTGTATTTTCTTCAAGTTCATGAATAATGGATCACATTTCTTGTAAGATGTCACATTACATTTGCAGCATACAAATACACGGTTTCTTAAAATGGCCTCCTGTCAAATACATATGATTTCTATTTGTCTGCTGTTAATGTAATTGACTAAACACTAGATTCTACTGATTATGCTTTCCCTTGTAAGCCACTTACTTTATAGGCATAAGCAGCTGTGTTTATGCTTCCGTGATTTGGGTTTTATTATCAAGTTTTCAGCACTCGATTCAAGAGCAATAGTCACTCTAAGCACTCAGGCACCAGCTGGCAGTTCTTTACCGATAAAGGCGTTTTCCATCAACACTTGTGTATGTCATGTAGAAGGAGACACAAAACCAACGCAAGCACAATAATTGTGCATGTGAACAGGAAGAAGAAAATACGGTTACCTTTTCAGGAAAGGACTGATCAACAGCCAAAGAGCTGAATTTAACCCAGAATGTAAATACTTCCTCTCCTGACCCTCCCTCAACAAAGAACGATGAAGAGTTTTGCTTTTTAACTCAGGAATGTGGTTATAAGTATTCAGAAAGGAGGAGTTAAGCGAGGCAGGCAGCCAAAGGGGGAAGGGAGAAGGGCTGACAGAAAGTAGCTACCAGGAGGATGAGGCGGAAAAAAAATCCATGCAGAGAAATTGCAGGAAAAGGAGCCAAGGGAAGGATACTGTGGGGAACAGGCTAACCATACAGGAGAAATATTGTGGCAAGAAGCTCCATAGTACTCCAGCAGGTGTTTGTTTTCCAAACCTCTGTGACACATGACTACATTTAGTTATTTTGACAACCTCATGAAGAATATTGGATGAAGGACTGGTTTAAAACCTGGTTGACATTTATTTTTGCCTGGTGTATTGTTGATTAGATGGTTTTCCAGGATTTCAACTCTTCTTTGGAAAGTGTTTTTTAATTGAACAAGAAATCTTCTCTTGGTAAAAAAAAAAAAACAACACATTGATGACTAAAATCTAATTCTAAGTTCAAGCTCTATCCCCAATCCTTCCCACAGCAACCATTTTATAGATTTTAGTGAAAATTCATTCATACCTTATATTTTACCTACATGTACGAACTTAATGTATGTGTTTCATTCAGGTATCCATCAGATAAACAGAATTTTTTAATGTCCATGGGATTAATAGTAATAGTAATGGCCTCTCTTTCATTTTGGATAGTAGTAATTTGTATCTTGTTTCTTTTTTTCTTGGCTATCTGGCTAGAGATTTATCAGTGTTATCTTTTCAAAGAACCAGGTTTGATTTTGTTAATTTTCTCTGTTAAGTTCCTATTTTCAATTTCATTGATTTATGCTCTAAATTTTATCATTTATTTTCTTCTTGTTGCTTTAGGTTTATATTACTATTCTTTGTCTAGTTTCTTAAGATGGAAGCTTAGATAACATTATAGATCTTTCTTATCTAACATATGCATTCAAAGCTATGAAATTCCCTTTCAGTCCAGTCAGTTCAGTTGCTCAGTCGTGTCTGACTCTTTGCGACCCCATGAATCACAGCACACCAGGCCTCCCTGTCCATCACCAACTCCCAGAGTTTACCCAAACTCATGTCCATCGAGTTGGTGATGCCATCCAGCCATCTCATCCTTTGTCATTTCTTTCTCCTCCTGCCCCCAATCCCTCCCAGCATCAGGGTCTTTTCCAATGAGAGAACCCTTCACATGAGGTGGCCAAAGTATTGGAGTTTCAGCTTTAGCATCAGTCCTTCCAATGAACACCCAGGATTGATCTCCTTTAGAATGGACTGGTTGGATCTCCTTGCAGTACAAGGGACTCTCAAGACTCTTCTCCAACACCACAGTTCAAAAGCTGATTCTTCGCCAATCAGCTTTCTTCACAGTCCAACTCTCACATCCATACATGACCACTGGAAAAACCATAGCCTTGACTAGACGGACCTTGGTTGGCAAAGTAATGTCTCTGCTTTTTAATATGCTATCTAGGTTGGTCATAACTTTCCTTCCGAGGAGTAAGCGTCTTTTAATTTCATGGCTGCAATCACAATCTGCAGTGATTTTGGAACCCCAAAAAATAAAGTCTGACAGTTTCCACTGTTTCCCCATCTATTTCCCATGAAGTGATGGGACCAGATGCCATGATCTTAGTTTTCTGAATGCTTAGCTTCAAGCCAACTTTTTCAACCTCCTCTTTCACTTTCATCAAGAGGCCTTTGAGTTCCTCTTCACTTTCTAACATAAGGGTGGTGTCTTCTATATATCTGAGGTTACTGGTATTTCTCCCGGCAATCCTGATTCTAGCTTGTGCTTCTTCCAGCCCAGCATTTCTCATGATGTACTCTGCATATAAGTTAAATAAGCAGGGTGACAATATGTAACCTTGATATACTCCTTTCCCTATCTGAAACCAGTCTGTTCCATGTCCAGTTCTAACTGTTGCTTCCTGACCTGCATACAGATTTCTCAAGAGGCAGGTCAGGTGGTCTGGGATTCCCATCTCTTTCAGAATTTTCCACAGTTTATTGTGATCCACACAGTCAAAGGCTTTGGCACAATGAAGCAGAAATAGATGTTTTTCTGGAACTCTCTTGCTTTTTCAATGATCCAGCGGATGTTGGCAGTTTGAGCTCTGGTTCCTCCACCTTTTCTAAATCCAGTTTGAACATCTGGAAGTTCACAGTTCACGTATTGCTGAAGCCTGGCTTGGAGAATTTTGAGCATGACTTTACTAGCGTGTGAGATGAGTGCAATTGCGCGGTAGTTTGAGCATTCTTTGGCAATCCCTTTCTTTGGGATTGGAATGAAAACTGACCTTTTCTAGTCCTGTAGTCACTGCTGAGTTTTCCAAATTTGCTGGCATATTGAGTGCAGCACTTTCACAGCACCATCTTTCAGGATTTGAAATAGCTCAACTGGAATTCCATCACCTCTACCAGCTTTGTTCATATGATCTTTCTAAGGCCCAATTGACTTCACATTCCAGGATGTCTGGCTCTAGGTGAGTGATCACACCATCATGATTATCTGGGTCATGAAGATCTTTTTTTGTATAGTTCTTCTATGTATTCTTGCCACCTCTTCTTAATATCTTCTGCTTCTGTTAGAGCCATACCATTTCTGTCCATCTTTGCATGAAATGTTCCCTTGGAATCTCTAATTTTCTTGAAGAGATCTCTAGTCTTTCCTATTCTGTTGTTTTCCTCTGTTTCTTTGCATTGATCGCTGAGGAAGGCTTTCTTATCTCTCCTTGCTATTCTTTGGAACTCTGCATTGTTTTTGCTGCATTTTACAATTTTGATAAGTTGTGTTTTCATTTTTATTCTGCTAAAAGAACATTTATATTTCTCTGAGCCTTCTATCGGAGAAGGCAATGGCACCCCCACTCCAGTACTCTTGCCTGGAAAATCCCATGGATGGAGGAGCCTGGTATGTTGCAGTCCATGGGGTCACTAAGAGTTGGACATGACTGAGCGACTTCATTTTCACTTTCATGCATTGGAGAAGGAAATGGCAACCTACTCCAGTGTTCTTGCCTGGTGAATCCCAGGGATGGGGGAGCCTGGTGGGCTGCCCTCTATGTCTTCACACAGAGTTGGACACAACTAAAGCGACTTACAGCAGCAGCAGCAGAGCCTTCTATAACCCACAGTATTTTTCAGAAGTCTGTTGTTTAATTTCCAAATAGTGGGGATTTTCCAGCTTTCTTTCTGTAATTAATTTTTAGTTTAATTTCATTGTGGTCTAAAAAAAATACTTTGCACGATTTCTATACATTCATATTTGTTGTGTTAGTTTTATCTGTATTAATTACTAGAATGTAGTCTATCTTTGAGAATGTTTCATTGAGTTTGAGAAGAATGCATATCCTGCTGTTGTTAAATTTGATTGACATTTCATTGACAGAAATGTTCAGTTTAACTAAAACATCTTTACTGATTTTCTGCCCACTAGAACAGTCAATTATTATTGTACCCACAGCATTTAAACTGCTTTAATTCTAAATTTTGAAGTATAATAAAGAGTCAAATGGAAATGTGTATGTTTATGTTTAACAATAAAGAGCTTGCTACTTCTTACATTCTAGAGTGGTTACCAGCTAAAACTTTCAACATGGAGCAAGTATAGGAAAACCAGATCTAACTAGAGTAGACAGGAAGATGTAAGAATATTTATGTAAGCACCTGTTTGGTAAACTTGATACAATCTAGTCCCTCTGTTTTATAAATAAACTTTCCCTTTGCCTTAACATGAAAGAATTTTAATTCTGTATAAACTGGGAAGCTTCTTTATAATAAAATATGAAAATAATCTCATAATTTTAGTAACTGTGATCTTTATGACCTTGATATACATGCTTTCCCAGAAAATAGTTTTCTAAAATATTTAAGTCATTTAAATATCCAGTACTCATGAGTAAGATAGCTTACCATCTAGTGTAAATAACTGGATTTTTCCTGTAAACTCTAATTTCCTCTCAAAAGTAAATTTTCATCTGTAGTTGGATCAAGATGGCAAACTTGCCTATGCCTTCCAACCTCCAGGAAAGAGAAAAAAAATGCATTTATGAAAAGAATAAATTATTAACAGCACTAGATAATAATAAAGAGATCAAGAATTCTGAGAAATAACTTGAAAAACAAAAAGTAGACAAGATCAGATCTCTGGGGGAAATATAGGAAACAAGAGCCCAAAACAAGACTCAAAGAGAAGGCTGCTATTGCAAGGGATTACTTTCAAGGAAGCTACAAGTTCAAAGGACCCAGGGAGTAAAAGGAGGTCACTGGGCACATTTTAGGGTGGCCAAGTGGTAAGCTGGAGTTAGAACCCTGCCCCCTCCCTCACTTGCACTTGCTGAGTAGAGTGTGTCTTCTGGCTATGGGACTCTATTTTGAGGTTTTTGCTTTGTGTTTTTATTTTATTTTTTGGATGGAGGCTTGCATGGGAACTAGCTGATGAGTGATAGCCTGCTACAGGCTAAAATGGGAACTATCCCCTCTTGTCTCAGCAAGGCAAGGCAGTGTCCTGGTTTTACTGTTTTACTACTAGCTTTATGGCTTACCATCCCTCTGGAAAATAGACACCAGAAGATAAACTATGGCACACCCTTTATAAAGCATTAGGTCTTGCCTTTCTCCTACAATTTACAGAAGCTAGCTAACAGATCACCAGATTAAAAAATGTGAGGACAGACCTCTTATTCACATTTCTCATGATTCTATGTGAAGTTACTTTGGCCAAACTAATATGTCTGGTCTCCTCTATGCCAAATTACCCACACGCTTTTCCTGTGACTTAAGTCTGTTGATGTCACATCTGTCCAAGAATTCAGTTCAGTTTAGTTACTTGCTCAGATGTATCCAATTCTTTGCAACCCCATGGACTGCACCACGCCAGGCTTCCCTGTCCATTGCCAACTCCCGGAGTTTACTCAAACTCAGGTCCATTGAGCCGGTGATGCCATCCAACCATCTCATCCTCTGTTGTCCCCTTCTCCTCCTGCCCCCAATTCCTCCCAGCATCAAGGTCTTTTCCAATGAGTCAACTCTTTGCATGAGGTGGCCAAAATATTGGAGTTTCAGCTTCAACATCACTCCTTCCAATGAATATTCAGGATTGATTTCCTTTAGGATGGACTCATTGGATCTCTTTGTTCCAAGGGACTCTCAAGAGTCTTCTCCAACACCACATTTCATAAGCATCTATTTGTTTCTTGTTAACACTATCCCTATGAAGCTTTTAAAACAGTACAAAAGGAGATCAATATCAGCATAAACTGAAGACAGTGCAGCAAAAAGATGTTAAGAATGGTGCTGCTTTAAATAATGAATAGAGAGTTAACAACAGTTGGTTTTTGTCTCCTTTTAAACAAGCTTGCTCAGAGGACATACCAATTGAGACCGTCCCAGTCTCTATAACTGAATCCAAAGGTGCCTATCAGTTCTATTACCTTCTCTGTATACATGAAGGACAATGTTCTGCTTCTCTACAGAAGAAAACTAATCCAAGTGAGGCATTTTACCAGGTTTAGGACTCACCAGTCAAGAAAATGCTTAAACATCCCTGGGGACACAGGTCTTCACTAGAGCCTTGTGTGACCTTCTACTCTCATCTAGGATACTTGGCAACCACCAAAGTGAATTAGTCATGCATGTCAGGCAATTGATAGCATACCCAGTGCAATCATACCCTAAAGATCCTACTGCAGTCTTATCAGTCTCAACTAGAATGAGTCCACTGACCAGAGGACAAAGTCTATTTAAGGCAAACAACAGAAGATACAAGGTCCAAGATTCATTTCTTTTCAGTTTAACTAATCCTAATTCTTGCCCTTGCCATTTGGCAAATTCCTTTTTCTGATTCAAGAGCTCCTTTTAAGATAATCACAAAAATGATAAACATACATAATCTTCCACCTCCTCCACCACAGCAATGGATTCAGTGCAGTTCAGTTCAGTCGCTCAGTCGTGTCCGACTCTCCGCGACCCCATGAATCACAGCACACCAGGCCTCTCTGTCCATCACCAACTCCCAGAGTACATTCAAACTCATGTCCACAGAGTCAGTGATGCCATCCAGCCATCTCATGCTCAGTCGTCCCCTTCTCCTCCCGCCCCCAAACTTTCCCAGCATCAGAGTCTTTTCCAGTGAGTTAGCTCGTCGCATGAGGTGGCCAAAGTATTGCAGTTTCAGCTTTAGCATCAGTCCTTCCAATGAACACCCAGGATTGATCTCCTTTACAATGGACTGGTTGGATCTCCTTGCAGTACAAGGGACTCTCAAGAGTCTTCTCCAACACCACAGTTCAAAAGCATCAATTCTTCGGCGATCAGCTTTCTTCACAGTCCAACTCTCATATCCCATCCACGGGAAAAACCATTGCCTTGATTAGACGGACCTTGGTTGGCAAAGTAATGTCTCTGCTTTTTAATATACTATCAAGGTTGGTCATAACTTTCCTTCCAAGGAGTAAGCGTCTTTTAACTTCATGGCTGCAATCAGCATCTGCAGTGATTTTGGAGCCCAAAAAATAAAGTCTGACACTGTTTCCACTGTTTTTCCATCCATTTCCCATGAAGTGATGGGACCAGATGCCATAATCTTAGTTTTCTGAATGTTGAGCTTCAAGCCAACCTTTTCACTCTCCTCTTTCACTTTCATCAAGAGGCTTTTGAGTTCCTCTTCACTTTCTGCCCTAAGGGTGGTGTCATCTGCATATCTGAGGTTATTGATATTTCTCCCGGCAATCTTGATTCCAGCTTGTGCTTCTTCCAGCCCAGCGTTCCTCATGATGTACTCTGCATATAAGTTAAATAAGCAAGGTGACAATATACAGCCTTGACACACTCCTTTTCCTATTTGGAACCAGTCTGTTGTTCCATGTCCAGTTCTAACTGTTGCTTCCTGACCTGCATACAGGTTTCTCAAGAGGCAGGTCAGGTGGTCTGGGATTCCCATCTCTTTCAGAATTTTCCACAGTTTATTGTGATCCACACAGTCAAAGGCTTTGGCATAGTCAATGAAGCAGAAATAGATATTTTTCTGGAACTCTCTTGCTTTTTCAATGATCCAGCGGATGTTGGCAGTTTGATCTCTGGTTCCTCCACCTTTTCTAAATCCAGTTTGGACATCTGGAAGTTCACGGTTCAGGTATTGCTGAAGCCTGGCTTGGAGAATTTTGAGCATGACTTTACTAGCGTGTGAGATGAGAGCAATTGTCCGGTAGTTTGAGCATTCTTTGGCGTTGCCTTTCTTTGGGATTATAATGAAGACTGACCTTTTCCAATCCTGTGGCCACTGCTGAGTTTTCTAAATTTGCTGGCATATTGAGTGAAGCACTTTCACAGCATCATCTTTCAAGATTTGAAATAGCTCAACTGGAATTCCATCACCTCCACTAGCTTTGTTCGTAGTGATGCTTTCTAAGGCCCACTTGACTTCACATTCCAAGATGTCTGGCTCTAGGTCAGTGATCACATTATCGTGACTATCTTGGTCATGAAGATCTTTTTTGTAATGGATTGGTCCATTGCAATTCTCCACATGCTTTCCCTATCTTGTTTCCATTCCTTATCAATTATCTCTTGGGGGACAAAAACTGTAGTCTGAGAAGAATAAGGAGACTAATTGGGGGAAACTACAAACCTTAGGAATTAGCAGTACAAAGGAGGAAAACAAAGTCTTATGACTAGATTTTGCACATGTTAGAGAACAGCAATGCTCTGCAGGCTTGATAATCATCTGGTAAATTTGAAAGACTCTAATGATTATTTGTTAAGTTAAAAGAAACCCAAAACACTGCAATAAATGGCTTTTTATTTATTGGCTGTCCAAAATCCAGTTTCACTTCTCACAATACATCAATTTCCTTTTAGTTCTTTTTCACATCGAATCAGCCTTTATTAAATGCACCCTCTTTGCTCTGATGACTTCTCCCGAGAAAAGTGTGCTGACTTCAGAGAGGGCATTTATTTGGCCTGCAGGGACGATTCTGTGCTCTCCACTGGCGTGCTACCTGAGGCGATGATTGTTTATGCTCCTGCAGCTGTGGCTGTTGCTATAGGGAGCCATATTCCAATGTCTGCAGGGTGCAAATGACTTTCACAGGAGGGTATTTGCATTAGTTTGCCAGGGCTGCCATAACAAAGTACCACAGATTGGATGGCTTGAACGACAGAAATTTATTCCTCACAATTCTGCTGACTAGAAGTCCAAAGTCAAGGTATCTCAGGGCTGGTTTCCTCTGAGGGCTTCGCTCCTTGGCTTGTAAATGACTGTCTTCTCCATGTGCCCTCACATGCTCTTCCCTCTGTGTTTCTGCATCCCCAATCTTCTTTTCTTATAAGGACACCAGTCATATTGGATTAGGACCTACATATATGATCTCATTTTACTTGAATCACCTCTTAAAGATTCTAACTCCAGGACATTCCTGCCGGTCCACTGGTTAAGTATCTGCCTGCCAATGTAGGGGACAAGGGTTCAATCCTTGTTCCAGGAAGATTCCACATTGCCACAAGGCAACGAAGCCTGAATGCAACCACTGCTGAAGCCCGTGCGCCCTAGAGCTGGTGCTGCACAACAAGAGAAGCTGCTGCAATGGGGAGCCCGAGTACCGCAACCTGAGAAAGGCTGTGCACAGCAGCAAAGACTCAGTGCAGCCTAAATAAACAGCTAAAACCAGATTCTATCTCCAAATACAGTCACATTCTGAGTTACTGGGCTCACAAATTTCGGAGGATAAGAGACACAATTCAGCTCATAACAATAGTCTTCTCCTATTTAGTGGGTGTTCAGATAGTGAGGTCTGCTCCATGTTTCAAAATTTACCAGAGTCAAGCAGATCATGTATCAGAGGGTGGAAAGTTTTAGAAGAGCAATGAAGTTTGCACAAGCTGAATTCCCTTCAACATGAGCGCCAAAGTGAGATAGGCCGAATACAGAGCTGAGGTAGTTTTTTAAGTTCAATACTTGGACGCATACTAACTCCATACTTCTTTATCCTTCAGGTTGGTATTAATTATAAGGCTAGGAATAGAGAACAGGTTAGCAAGAAAAAGCACTATTTGTTGTTCTTTGCCCCCAACTTTCCTCATCTCTTGGGAGATGAAGGCCACTCCATATGGGCTCCTTCAGCTTCTCTTCCTCTCTGTTCCAAAGCATTTTGTTTCTGCATCCAGCCTGTCTCACTTCCCTCCACACTCAGAGAGCACAGACCCTTCCACCTTCCCAAGGTCAACTTCACGACATGTGTCTTTGCCTCCATGGCAAGCAGAACCTCCAAAGCCTTTTTCCTTAGATGACTCGTTCCCATCTCCACTGTCTCTCCCTCTCCAGGGAGAGGCCATAAGTCTCTCCTTCTCAACTGGTTATTTCTTCCACTATTCTAAAAAGCAAAACAAATCACAGTTCCCTCCAGTTGTGTGCTATCCCTCCTCTTGACTGCTGGGGAGGTCTCAGGGTAAGCATACACTTGAATTCACTGGTCTCCCATCTCCCTTAGTCCTGGCTCACAGACGGGTACTGTTGACAACATCTCTTGAAGAAGTTTGCTCCGTTGGTTTGTTCTGGCCCTGCTGTCCTTGTTCTTCCCAAGCCCAACTCTTGATCCAGTCCTCTTCTTGCCCCGTGGCCTCTCAGGAGGTGATCTCATCTGTTCCTATGACTCTACTATAAACCAATGCTCAAATATTAACCAAATCAATATAATTCACCTTGACCCCAGCTCCTGACCCACCATGTCAACTTTTTTCACAGTAGTTCTACCTGGATGGTCAACGGGCACCTCTGACACAGTATAAGCAATACCAAATCATCATTTTACCCTAATACCCACTCACTTTTTAAAACAGATAAACTGCTTTTTTTTTTAAAGGGAGAAATGTAAGGGACATTTATAGTTTAAGAGACTTAAGAGATACATCAACTGTGTAGATCATATGTTGAATCTGATTCAAAAAAGCTGGGAAACATTATGCTACAATCGGGGAAACTTGAACACTGAGTAATAATATTATGAATTTGATGCTAAATTTTATGTGCAATTAACAGTATTGAAGACATCTCAAAACATCATTTTGAGATGCACACTAAAATATTTATGGATGAAATTATGTGGCATGTAAGATTTTTCCTTTAAATCCTCTGGTAGGAAAGGGACTGGGGGTTATAGATGAAGCAAAATGAGGCACGAGTTGAAGTTGGTGATGTTTATGCAAGGAGTCATGCACATAATTATCTTTACTTTGGCATCCATTTAACATTTCTCATCATAAAAAGGTTTTTAAAAAATCAAGTAAAGGTTAAAAAATGAAATTAAATTTTAGAAATATACATCTCCTTCTCACTTCCCTAGTTTTGCTAACAAATCCTCTGTCCTTCATCTTTATCATTTTGCCATCCTTCTCCTTCCCATGACCTCAAACATAGAGGACCTGTTTTGAGTCCATTTGCTTTCCCTCCAAAGCATACTTTGCTTCCTTCTTGTCCTCTTTCTTCTGATCACCAGGTTCTAATCACCTGGGAGCACAGGTTCTCTTTTTTCTTTAATTTCTAATAACTTCCTGTCTCCCTATCCCTGATTTTTCCTAAGAGCAGAGTTTATCCTAACCAGAATAAATATTATTTTAATCAGAATAAAACAATATTCTAATTCCACTTGTATTCCCAGAACATCCCCTAGGGCAGACTTATTTTGAGAAAACAGAATGATCTCTGAGAGGGCTTTTGCTACCTAGAATGAAGCACAAAAGGATTTCTGACTTTGGATTTGGTAGAAGTGAGATCAAGAAGGAAGTTTGGGACTTGATTTTCCATTGGTCTTTGCAACTGGAGTTACATGTTCCTAATAATTGTTCAATAAGCAGAGATAGCTGAGTGTACTAGCGAAGAGTACCCCAGCTCCAGGACTTCAGTTCCCTACTAATAAAATAATTGTGTTTATGCCATAGGATCATTATGAGGATTAAATGAGATAATATGTATAAAATGCTTAAAATAGTACCTGACACATAGTAAGTGGTATTTTAAAGTTGGTAAGATACAATTCCTTTGGTGAGTTAGCAAATCCTTTTGTGATTAGAAACTGCCATACCTTGTAGTTTCCAGATTATATTCTCTAATTTTGATGAAACTAAGCTGTTGCTGGGAAGGATTGGGGGCGGGAGGAGAAGGGGACGACAGAGAATGAGATGGCTGGATGGCATCACCGACTCGATGGACATGTGTTTGAGTGAACTCCGCGAGTTGGTGATGGACAGGGAGGCCTGGCGTGCTGTGATTCATGGGGTCGCAAAGAGTCGAACACGACTGAGCAACTGAACTGAACTGAACCTTCACAAAATGAATAAAGAGCTTTAAAAGGTGCCTGCAAAGGAAACAAGGAATAAAGACAGCCCTAATAATATAAATACAGGCAAACAGTAAGAAAATGCAGACCTGATTCTTCTGTTCCTAATATAAGCCCTTCATAGCCATGCTGCAATGAAAAAGCAATGGTGATGAAATTAAATCTGACAGAAAGTCAGCCAAAAATAAAAAGAAGCAAGAAATAACCAAGAATACTATTTGAAATATGAAATATGAGTATATACATCCATAATTGTTACAAATGAGCCTCTAAATTCTGAAACACAGAGCTGCTGTTTTGTGAGTCAACAAATGGAAGATGCATCAGAGAAGATATAGTCTAAGCAGTAAATGGTGTCTTAGGCTGAAAAAATGTTTTGTGGGACAACTATGTTAGTTGGAGCTGCAACTTTAACTGGAAAAATTTTCAATAGATTATTCTAGGTCACTATTACAGACAGGTATTAAAGTTGGGTGTGAACAAAATGCTGAAGCATATAGCAATGCAATTAATTATATAAAGACAGAAGATTGAAATATAGTACATTCCTAATATGATGAAAAGATGAGCAGCTTATAGTAAATTTTTAAATTTCAAGCAGAGAATCACTGGTTATCTCATACTTAAGAGAACTACCTGATTTAAAAATGCTGAATATTTCTCTTTCCCTGAGAAAAATGTGATGACTGGTGGCAGTAAGTAATATGCTATCCATCAAATGTGTTAAAAAAAATGAACACACCTAATCTGTCCTTTAAAGGTAAAAAAAAGAGAGAAAGCACCAGATTTTTGAAGGAAAGTCTTTCAAAATAAATTGTACTATATAAACAGTACTTTGAAAACACATATTTGAAAATATTTCCATTACTATGCAATCTTTGGGGCAAAACCAATGAAATATATCACAGAGATACATTTTTATGTCTGAACACTTTAAAAGCTTTGAAACATTATCATTTGTTTTAAAATCTTTCAAGTGAAGACTTTCATTGGGTTTGAGCCCCTTTTCAAAAAAAAATATTAAAATGCAAAACCATCCAACTTCATTTGCAAAAACAAGTGATAGGCATAGGGAAGGTGGCATAGTGATAGGGAAGATGGAAATTTACTAGTCATTTCAGTAAGTCTACTTCATTGCTAAATAGGATTAACAGTGATTTAGTAAGTACATCCAATGAAGTACTTCTTCCATTCAGATCTAGAGCTCATTTTAGCTATTTTCCCAGCTAACTCACCATTAAAACCAAGTATCAAAACAAACTAAATCGTAACCAGGATTTTAAAAACAAAGAAGCATTTCAATCACACTACTCTCACTAAAAATACTAGTATCATTATAATCACTTATTATACTTCTGAAAAGAACAGTGAGAAACTTTGTACCACAAATAAATACAAAGCACCTTTTAAACACTTCATTTGAAATTATTTTATCATTCAAAAATTTATATAGTAACTTATTTATAACATGCATAATATATTAATAAAGCATCTGTGTATATATACACATGTGTGCATGTGTGTGTGATTTCCAATTAACTAAAATTAAATTCTATTTCCAGCAAGATATTGTAAGGAGTTCCATAGACCAACTTCTATTTCACTGGTGAAACTGGTGAAAGTTATTTAAAACAAACAAACAAACACCACTTAAAGTCATGGGAAATGGTCTGAAAGATGCACAGCAAATAGAGAATTCAAAGTCCACTGAAACTTAGTAACAACAGAGACTGTGATATTTGAACCAATTTTTTTTCAGTCGCTCAGTCATGTCCGACTCTTTACGACCCCATGAATCACAGCACGCCAGGCCTCCTTGTCCATCACCAACTCCCGGAGTTCACTCAAACTCATTTCCGTCGAGTCAGTGATGCCATCCAGCCATCTCATTCTCTGTCGTCCCCTTCTCCTCCTGCCCCAAATCCCTCCCAGCATCAGTCTTTTCCAGTGAGTCAACTCTTCGCATGAGGTGGCCAAAGTTTACTTTTCTACTATTCTCTCCCAGCTCAGTGACACAAAAACTCTTCTGCAGACTGGTGTAGATACACAGGGCTCCCTCTCCCTCCAGGGCCCAGCTATAGGCCATCAGCCAAAAGAAGCCCAATGTCATCATTTCTCATCCCGCCCCCTTACCTGTGACCAAGGCTAAGTTCTGAGTGAATGCAGCTGAGAAGTGGGGCCTCTCTTCTTCCATCCATCAGCCACCAGTGGGATGCAGGCTCTGCCTTAGTTACAGCATGGTAAGAATGCTGAGGCCTACATCCCCTTTGCCACAACTCATTGGTAGCTTATATATCAGAGGTTCCAAGCCAGGACAGGCAAGCTGAAGACCTGAGGCTACTTCCATTCCCTCCACTAAGCACTCAGCTCATAAATGAAGTATCACTCAGAGGGAAAAGCAAACTTGTCCCCACCTCCAGTTTAAGTCCTGGCTCTCTTAGTATACACCCAAGAGAAATGATAGCATACGTCCATATAAAACCTTGTATACAAATGTTTATAGCAGCTCTACTTCCAATAACTTTTGAAAGTTATTTTTAAAAAAGAATGATAACCATGTTCCATAAATTTTGTTGCTAATGGCACACAATCAAAAGAAGTTAGAGATCATTTATTAGATTTTTTTTTCCATTCCAAAGCCAGGGAAAACTTAATTTTTTAAGTTTTAATTTTTGTCAGGACTATACATGCACTCAGTTTAAGACTCAACTAGTGTTACAAAATCAAAATACAGCCCCCAGTCACCTCCTCCATTTTCCCCTCTGGAGAGGCAGCCAAGTTAATCTTTTCTAGATGTCTTTTGGTCATTATCAACTTATATCCAACAATATATTAGTATTGTTGTTTCTTGATTTGGGGGAAGGGTCTATTTTAGGCATCATCTATTGATTTCCCATTATTTTAAAAATTATGCAAATTTAGCTCCATTTCTTTCTCTTGTCCCACCAAACACATGTGCCCTTTCACCTTCCCATCCTCCCAGACTCTCCAGGGGGTGTCCACATTTACTTATTAGCTGTTTTTGGTGGATGGGTATATGCAAACTATATCCTAATTCTTGACATTTATATCACTGTCTATAAGGCAGCCTCACCTATATGACTGTGACTGTTTATGAACCAGCACAAGTTCTAGTGAAGAAGGGTGAAACCCCACAGATGGAACTGAAACCAATGCCAATCCCATTATACATACGAAATAAACTTTCAGTTCAGTTTAGTTTCTCAATTGAGTCTGACTGTTTGCAACCCCAGGAACTGCAGCACGCAAGGCCTCCCTGTACATCACCAACTCCCAGAGCTTGCTCAAACTCATGTCCATTGAGTTGGTGATGCCATCCAACCATCTATCCTCTGTCGACCTCTTCTCCTCCTGCCTTCAATCTTTCCCAGCCTCAGGGTCTTTTCCAGTGAGTCAGTTCTTCACAGCCAGTAGCCAAAGCATTGGAGTTTCAGCTTCAGCATCAGTCCTTCCAATGAATATTCAGGACTGATTTCCTTTAGGATGGACTGGTTGGATCTCCTTGCAGTCCAAGGGACTCTCAAGAGTCTTCTTCAACATCACAGTTCAAAAGCATCAATTCTTCGGTGGTCAGCCTTCTTCACAGTCCAACTCTCACATCCATACATGACTACTGGAAAAACCATAGCTTTGATTAGATGGACCTTTGTTGGCAAAGGAACGTCTCTGCTTTTTAAAATGCTGTCTAGGTTGGTCATAGCTTTTCTTCCAAGGAGCAAGTGTCTTTTAATTTCATGGCTGCAGTCACCATCTGCGTGATTTTGGAACCCAAAAAATATAGTCTCTCACTGTTTCCATTGTTTCCCCATCATTTGCCATGAAGTGATGGGACCAGATGTCATGATGTTAGTTTTCTGAATGTTGAGTTTTAAGTCAACTTTTTCACTCTCCTCTTTCACTTTCATCAAGAGGCTCTTTAGTTCTTTGCTTTCTGCCATAAGTGTGGTGTCATCTTCATTTCTGAGGTTATTGATATTTCTCCCAGCAATCTTGATTCCAGCTTGTGCTTCTTCCAGCTTAGCATTCCTCATGATGTACTCTGCATAAAAGTTAAATAAGCAGAGTGACAATATATAGCCTTGACGTACCCCTTTCCCAATTTGGAACCAGTCTGTTGTTCCATGTCCAGTTCTAACTGTTGCTTCTTGACCTACATTCAGATTTCTCAGGAGGCAGGTCAGGTGGTCTGGTATTGCCTTCTCTTTAAGAATTTTCCACAGGTTTTTGTGATTCACACAGTTAAAGGCTTTGGTGTAGTCAGTAAAGCAGAAGTAGATGTTTTTCTGGAACTCTCTTGCTTTTTCGATGATCCAGTGGATGTTGGCAATTTGATCTCTGGTTCCTCTACCTTTTCTAAATCCAGCTTGAACATCTGGAATTTCAAGGTTCACATACTGTTGAAGCCTGGCTTGGAGAATTTTGAGCATTACTCTGCTAGTGTGTAAGATGAGTGCAGTAGTTTGAGCATTCTTCGGCATTGCCCTTCTTTGGGATTGGAATGAAAACTGACCTTTTCCAGTCCTGTGGCCACTACTGAGTTTTCCAAATTTGCTGGCATATTGAGTTCTGCACTTTCACAGCATCATCTTCTAGGATTTGAAATAGCTCAACTGGAATTCCATCACCTCCACTAGCTTTGTTCATAGTGATGCTTCCTAAGGCCCACTTGACTTTGCATTTTCATGATGTCTGTTTCTAGGTAAATGATCACACCATCGTGGTTATCTGGGTCATGAAGATCTTTTTTGTATAGTTGTGTGTATTCTCGCCACTTCTTCTTAATATTTTCTGCTTCTCTTAGGTCCATGCCATTTCTGTCCTTTATTGTGCTCATCTTTACATGAAATGTTCCCTTGGTATTGCTAATGTTCTTGAAGAGATCTCTAGTCTTTCCCATTGTACACAAATAAACTCTAGATCTAGTCTAAACACTATGATACTTATAGTCTTCCACTCTAATTCCCTCCATTAATATCCAATCTCTTGGCGAGGCAACTATAGACCAGAGATACCGACTTGCCTAAGATCAATTTACGTTTGTTGTATCATTCAATAACTGGGCTTCTTTTTCCTCTTCAGCTTTTCCTTAACTTACATGCATGGTTTGTGGACATGACTATTCTAGAGTGAAGACTGGCAAAGTTTTCCTATAAAGAGCCACAAGTAAATAATATTTTAGGCTCTGTGATCATAAGGTCTCTGTCTCAACTAGTCAACTGCTGTTGCAGTGTGAAAGCAGCCATAGACAGCCTATTAACAAATGATGAATAGACACTGGAACACAGATTTTCAAACCAAAGTTCCAATATATTTTAGTATGAACACTGAAATTGGAATTTCATATTATTTTCATGTAGAAACTATTTGTGATAATATTCTTTCGATTTTGTTCAACCATCTAAAAATATAAAAAACTATCTTAACTCATGGACCTTATAAAAGCAAACGGTTGCCCAAGTTTGACCCATGAGCCATAATTTGGTGATGTCTATCTTTGACTATGACTGACTAAGATTTAACTAGGGAAATTTTCTAAAATAATTATTAAACTTTAGAAACATATTTATTTTCCCCAAATATCCTACTTAGGGATCATGGTGGGAGTAGGCAGAAGCTATCAAAAGCATTGCACTTGTGGTTTTAACACTTAACACCCCTCAAATCTAACTATGTACAATTAAAATTAATTCTAGCATTGTCTGAGAACATAAATACAAACAAACAAACAATCCCCCAAGCTGTTTAGTAATCTGCTTGGCAAGCTTGTAAACTGAAAACTGAATTCACTCTTCAACTGAGTGAATTTTATAGTAACTGTAATCTTGAAAACTAGACAGTAGGGGAAGAAAAGATCATCCAGTCATTCTCAGGAGCCCAGCTAAGAAACTTTCTTCCTTTTCCCAAGTTCCGTCTTTTTCTCTCTCCCTATCTGTCTCCCTCTCTTCCCTTCTTTGATTTATTATCATTCATAACCTTTCACTTCTAGTCACTGTATTATTTTCTAACACAGAGATTATAACTAAGGAATAGAAAACTGGTTTAAAAAAGGTAAAAAAAAAATCAACCTACCAAATTATAATTTTATTTATTTACAAGTTAATTCGATTGGATTTTCAAAACTGAACTGACACTAAACATCATCACAGCTAGGAGCCAAACCTGTCTTTTGTTTCTGTGGAGATTTCTGGTAGCTTTGCTCCTAGTTGGAAACCTTACACATTCCCATCTTTATTCAATTACCATTGGCTTTAATTGCTTGAGAATCAACATTTATCCGGTTAACATTTACCCCCCACTTTAAGTGTACATACCTAGATCTGAACACCTCTTGTTAGAAGATGAAGTATGTCTTTCTGATAGTTTTGCCACAGTGATAGTGTGAGGGATGTACAGAGACCACAAAAATCTAGAAGAAAGACAATTCTAATAAAGCCAAATGTAACAGTTTTCCTTCCTTGCCTCAATTTTCTTTACTGTTTCGCTATTTTAAATATGATATGAACTCTATACATTTTTAACACAAAAAGAGTAAATGCTACTCACAATAGGAAAAAAAGAAAAATATTAAAACTGGAAGAAATTGTTACCTTCTCTAAACATATACTTGTGAGAGTAATCAAAGAGGACACTAATAGATGGAGAAATATACTGTGTTCGTGGATTGGAAGAATAAATATTGTAAAAATGAGTATACTACCCAAAGTAATTTATACATTCAATGCAATCCCTATCAAGCTACCAACGATATTTTTCACAGAACTAGAACAAATAATCTCACAATTTGTATGGAAATACAAAAAACATCGAATAGCCAAAGCAATCTTGAGGAAGAAAAATGGAACTGGGGGAATTAACCTGCCAGACTTCAGGTTCTACTACAAAGCCACAGTCATCAAGACAGTATGGTACTGGCATAAAGACAGAAATATAGATCAATGAAACAAAATAGAAAGCTCAGAGATAAACCCATGCACCTATGGACACCTTATCTTTGACAAAGGAGGCAAGAATATAAAATGGAGAAAAGACAGTCTCTTCAACAAGTGGTGCTGGGAAAACTGGTCAGCCACTTGTAAAAGAATGAAACTAGAACACTTCCTAACACCATTCACAAAAATAAACTCAAAATGGATTAGAGAGCTAAATGTAAGACCAGAAACTATAAAACTCCTAGAGGAGAACATAGACACAACACTCTCCGACATAAATCACAGCAGGATCCTCCATGACCCACCTCCCAGAATATTGGAAATAAAAGCAAAAATAAATAAATGGGACCTAATTAAAATCAAAAGCTTCTGCACAGCAAAGGAAACTATAAGCAAGGTGAAAAGGCAGCCTTCAGAATGGGAGAAATTAATAGCAAATGAAACAACTGACAAAGAATTAATCTCCAAAATATACAAGCAGCTCCTGCAGCTCAATTCCAGAAAAATAAACGACCCAATCAAAAAATGGGCCAAAGAACTAAACAGACATTTCTCCAAAGAAGACATACAGATGCATAACAAACACATGAAAAAATGCTCAACATCCCTCATAATCAGAGAGATGCAAATCAAAACCACAATGAGATACCATTTCACACCAGTCAGAATGGCTGCTATCCAAAAGTCTATATGCAATAAATGCTGGAGAGGGTGTGGAGAAAAGGGAATCCTCTTACACTGATGGTGGGAATGCAAACTAGTACAGCCACTATGGAGAACAGTGTGGAGATTCCTCAAAAAACTGGAAATAGAACTGCCATATGATCCAGCAATCACACTCCTGGGCGTACACACCAAGGAAACCAGAATTGAAAGAGACACATGTACTCCAATGTTCATTGCAGCACGTTTATAATAGCCAGGCCATGGACGCAACCTAGATGTCCATCTGCAGATGAATGGATAAGAAAGCTGTGGTACATATACACAATGGAGTATTTTTCAGCCATCAAAAAGAATGCATTTGAGTCAGTTCTAATGAGGTGAATGAAATTGGAGCCTATTATACAGAGTGAAGTCAGCCTGAAAGAAAAACATCAATACAGTATACTAATGCATATATATGGAATTTAGAAAGATGGTAACCTTAACCCTGTATACGAGACTGCAAAAGAGACATAGGTGTATAGAACAGTCTTTGGGACTCTGTGGGAGAGGGTGAAGGTGGGATGATTTAAGAGAATGGCATTGTAGCATGTATATTATCATATGTGAAATGAATCACCAGTCCAGGTTCGACGCATGATACAGGATGCTTGGGGCTGGTGCACGGGGATGACCTGGAGGGAGGATATGGGAAGAGGGAGGTGGGAGGGGGGTTCAAGAAAGGGAACACATGTACACCCGGGACGGATTCGTGTCAATGTATGGCAAAACCAACCAATACATTAATGTAAAGTAATTTGCCTCCAATAAAAAAATAATAATAATAATTTTAAAAAAAAGAAAAAAAAATCCCATATAGCAATAAGAAGACAAATCACATTGATGTACACTGGGGTGGGGTGGGAATCAGGTTATGATTCATGTTACATTTGGGCCTAAGACATGCACATTGATTTGGCATGAGCATACCCATGCCTCTTCTCCATGGGTTTATGGAAGTGTATTCACTTTTCTGGAACCATAATCCTTTTCTATCTTTTTTCTTTTTTTTCTCTAGCCCTTTGGGACAAATTTAGAACAGAATGTACTCTAACTACAGTGAGTCAAGGGTATAATCAATGTAACATGAGTTAGAATGATTTTTTTTTAATGTTTACAATAATCTCTTCTGTATATTGTGATCCTTTTATGAAAATGACTAATGAGATTTTACAGTTAAATGACTCCTGGGGGAGGAAATGCAAAAAAAAAACAAAGTTTGATAGTATATAAGTTAGACTCAAGCGTCTCTAGGTTTCCAAAAAGCTAACAGGAATTTCTGAATTATGAATTTTTTCCTAAGGCAAGTCAAACTCTAACTTTTGGAATTTCTGTAAGAAAACTACAATCTTGCATTATTTCCAGTCTGAAGCCAAAATATTCTTTTGAATTTTGGCTTAAAAACTTACATAATATTCCTAAAATCACCAAATATCAAGCTTAGGGATGTTGCACAAATTTAATATAGATACATTTTAAGTTCTCCAAGACTGGCAAAGACACAAATGGACATACGGTTAATTGAAACAGTCTCCAACTTCTCTAGAGATTTGGAAAAAAAGCCCAGTGTATGAAATGTGATCATCAAATATACAAATGCCTAGGTAATCATGCCCCACATGTGTTCTCTCTCATCCCACGTGTCTGAGTCATTTATATTTTCTTGCTCTGATGCACAGTTCACAGTTCTAATAGTGACTCATGGGAAATAAAACCATTTGATAATGGTCTAAGTCATTATTAAGAGTTCTCATATCTTTTTTTTTAAGCAGGAAAACTTTTCAAACAAAATTATGCATGGAATCCTCAGAGTGTTGATTTTTTAAAAATAAGAGGTTTGAGTGTAGATTTTTTAAAATAAGAGCTTACTTCATAAAACACATGAGCAAGCAAGATAGATTTTCTAAATTGGGGGTTACCCCCCAAGATCTCAGGGACAAATCTGGCTTGTCACCTATTTTTATACAGACCACAAGAATGGTTTTTGCATTTTTAAGCTGGTGAAAGTGAAAGTCACTCAGTCGTGTCTGACTCTTTGTGATCCCATGGACTGTAGCCTGCCAGGCTCCTCTGTCCATGGAATTGTCCAGGCCAGAATACTGGAGTAGGTAGCTATTCCCTTCTCCAGGGGATCTTCCCAACCCAGGGATTGAACCCAGGTCTCCTGCATTGCAGGCAGATTCTTTACTATCTGAGCCACGAGTGAAGCCCTTTTTAAGCTGTTGAAAAGTATCAGAAGAAGAATAACCTTTTATGAGACATGAAAATATATGAGATTCAGATTTTAGTGTCCATAAAGTTTTATTGAAATACAGCCATGCTTATGTGTTTACTTACTGTGTATGGCTGCTTTCACGTTACAACACAGATTTGAGTTCTTGTGACAAAGACATTATTATCACTCACAAAGACAAAAATATTTACCATCTGACCCTTAATAAAAGATGTTTGCTCACCTCTTCTGTAAATGAGAACAATGTAGCTCACTTCCTAAAAACACACTTTACAGTTTACTTTCCTCTTAACATGTGGGTATGTTATCTACTCTGCCAGTTGTAAATATCCCTGGGAATTGTCAATAACATCTAGCTGAGGGCAAGTTTCATAACTAGTAAATTGGGTAGGTAATTTCTCAGCTCTCTATTTCACCTTGTCAAGAACCTCAAAGAAATTAATGTGTCGTTTCTGCCATCGAGGAGCTTAAAATCTAGTTCAAAAGAAAACAATCCTGTTCTGCACTGAGTCAAATGAGAAACAGCTCAGTTCTGTGATTCTTATCAGGAACCTTCCTACTAGGGCTGTGCTCAGAGAGCAAGTGAAAGTAGAGTCTGGAGAAAACCAGGAGGGTATTTCCATCACAGCAAAGAATTTCAAATTCAGTACTGAACTTTGCTGTTCTTAAGACCTTCCACCTTCTGCTTAGCCTGCCCCTTTACCTTCTTCTGTTTTTTCCCATTCTTAGTTTTACTCATCTCTAGTGCAGAGCCATCAGGTACTCCTTTTCTGCCTTACTTGCTGCTCACCTAGGCTTCAATGTTCCATCTTTCACTCCAAGCAACTTATCAAAGTTCAGCTTTTATGTTTCCAAAACAAAGATGATTCTCTTCCTAAGAGAAACTCTGAAGCCACTTGTTAAGATAATACTACTTTAAAAAAAAAAAACAGACATTACAGCTGACAAGGGGAGGATGGAGAAGAAAGCATCCTTGGTAAGAGAAAGGTTTGGAGATAGGTACAGGGTAGTAGGGAACAAGTTAAACAAGAAGAGAGTTTGGATAACAGAAGTTAAAAGGAAATAAGAGGCAAGCAAGCAAGATATGGCCAAAGGGCTTGGCAAAGGTAAAACTTAGCAAACAAATGGAGATGATTGTAAGTTTTTAAACGTATGACTAGCATGATGAAATTAGCACTTACTGAACATGGATAATGAGGCCAGATTCAGGGGACAGGTACACTTAAGACCCAGCAGTCAGATAGAAGGAAGTTGTAATAACCCAGTGGAATATGGTATGAATCTGGACTTCAGCAGGACCATTGGGGATGGAAGGGGAAAAATGACTCTAAAGATTTTCTAGAGGAAAAAGTAATTGATGTGACATATCTTTAGGGGATGGGAGGAAGAGAGGGGATAAAAATTGAGCCTGGATGACTTGAAAAATGGTAGACATTATCAAATATATTATCACTTTAAAAATAAATACAGAATTTATATCTTTCCTGCTTTCATAAAAAGAATCAAGTCTTCTTATAAAACAGGCAGGTACACATATACACAGGGAAATAAAATTAAGACAGAGTCTAAATTAATAGAAATAAAGGAAATTGAGAATGATGTCATCCTCTGCCTAAGTACTAAATTTAGCTCTGACTTTCCTAGGAGCTGAGGCAGGTGGCTTTGCAGCTGTAACTGTCTATACTATTTTCTCCAGAGACCATTACTTGTCTGGCAGTAAATTCTGGGGAAATAATCACACTGATCTTTACTGAGTAATGCAATAGATATGGTATTAGTAGTGGTTCCTTAAAAAGATACACACACACAAAGCTCTTCATATGGCCAAAGCATTGATCACCAAGGGGAGAAAATCTGTGGGCATGGTGTTAAGTCAGTTCTGTGAAGGCTTTTCTAAATGAAATGAGGCAGGTATGGATCAAGTAAGGTGATACATGAGCCTGTTCAGGACTAGGGCATGGAGCTGGGCTAGAGTGCACATGCAAGTCTTTCTTGTACTAGAGATACACAACCTGCACTCTGGAGCAAAAAGGAGACGCTAAGAGTGGACTCAGGAGTGAAGTAACGAGAGGACAAGGTGAACAGTGAAGCTAGTTGGCCACAATTCTTCAAGAACCTCAGGCCATTTCTCCACCTTCTCTGGAATCTCATTAACAGAGAACAACTAGTCCATTACTTTCAAAGGATCCTCACAAAGTTTAACCAAAACCACTTTTCATGGCAACAGGAAACTGTCACAGATGTCTCCTTCCCAACCTGTCCCTTGGCATAGGGTGGGAAGTGAAGGAATGCTGAGGGGGTGAGCTTGGTGGGGACTCCTTTGGAAGTCACATGCTCCACCTGGAGTCTGCAGGAAAGGATCATGGCCCATGTGAAATCTTAAGAAAGGGGTATTTGGACTTTCCTGGTGATGCAATAAGGGATACAAATCTGCCTGCCAACACAGGGGACGTGGGTTCAATCCCTGGTGTGAACAGATTCCATATGCCACCGAGCAACTAAACCTGTACCCACAACTACTGAAGCCCGAATGCCTAGAGCCTGTTCTCTGCAACAAGAGAAGCCACCACAATGGGAAGCCCACATAGCACAAGGAAGAGCAGCCCCCACCTGTTTCATCTAGAGAAAGCCAACACACAGTCAGAAGACCCAATGCAACCAAAAATAAAGAAAGAACTAATTTTAAAAGAATAGGGTATTTAATAGTAACAACTTTCTCCCTTATAATTGTTATCGTTAAAAATTTCAGAACATTTTCAGGAAAACATAATAAATCCTAGGCTGAACACAAAATGCATCCTCTCTAATCACCCTATCCTTAACACACTGTAATTGCTTGCTCTCGTCTGTTTTTCCCACTGAACAATAAATATGTTTCAGAGGACAAGACATTGTCATCTCACTCATCACTGCATTGCTGGCACCTATCACTGTGTTCAGTACATATTATGTTGAGTAAAGAGATGGGAATCCCAGACCACCTGACCTGCCTCTTGAGAAACCTGTATGCAGGTCAGGAAGCAACAGTTAGAACTGGACATGGAACAACAGACTGGTTCCAAATAGGAAAAGGTGTACGTCAAGGCTGTATATTGTCACCTTGCTTATTTAACTTCTATGCAGAGTACATCATGAGGAACGCTGGGCTGGAAGAAGCACAAGCTGGAATCAAGATTGCTGGGAGAAATATCAATAACCTCAGATATGCAGATGACACTACCCTTATGGCAGAAAGTGAAGAGGAACTCAAAAGCCTCTTGATGGAAGTGAAAGAGGAGAGTGAAAAGGTTGGCTTGAAGCTCAACATTCAGAAAACAAAGATCATGGCATCTGGTCCCATCACTTCATGGGAAATAGATGGAAAAACAGTGGAAACAGTGTCAGACTTTGTTTTTTTGGGCTCCAAAATCACTGCAAATGCTGATTGCAGCCATGAAATTAAAAGACGCTTGCTTCTTGGAAGGAAAGTTATGACCAACCTTGATAGTATATTAAAAAGCAGAGACATTACTTTGCCAACCAAGGTCCGTCTAGTCAAGGCAATGGTTTTTCCCGTGGTCATGTATGGATGTGAGAGTTGGACTGTGAAGAAGGCTGACCGCCGAAGAATCGATGCTTTTGAACTGTGGTGTTGGAGAAGACTCTTGAGAGTCCCTTATACTGCAAGGAGATCCAACCAGTCCATTCTAGAGGAGATCAATCCTGGATGTTCATTGGAGGGACTGATGCTAAAGCTGAAACTCCAATACTTTGGCCACCTCATGCGACGAGTTGACTCACTGGAAAAGACTCTGATGCTAGGAAAGGTTGGGGGCGGGAGGAGAAGGGGACGACGGAGAATGAGATGGCTGGATGGCATCACCGACTCTGTGGACATGAGTTTGAGTGAACTCCGGGAGTTGGTGATGGACAGGGAGGCCTGGCGTGCTGTGATTCATGGGGTCGCGGAGAGTCGGACACGACTGAGCGACTGAACTGAACTGAACTGAACTGAATGTCGAATGAAAGCCTTCCCACATTTTTCTCCTTTAGCTATTTGGACTATTCTTGATCCTGACTCAATTTCTTCCGAAAGCAAAGTGACTGTCTCTCATTCTGACTCAAGAGGCCTGAAGCTGTGTATTGGTAGTCATAATTATTAATTGCATAGAATTTTGTCCTATTATTTTTGAGTAGAGTTGTTGTAACAATAAGGGTATATAGCAAATATTATTTTCTCTTCAGTTCCCTCTATTTCCTTCTCTATAGCTCTTCCCAAATTCACCAAAAAATCCCTACCACCTCTCTGCCTCAGTTGTAAAGAAAATTAATAACATGGCATTTATTGGATGTTGACCATATGACAACCTTTGTTCTAAACACTTCATTTACAAAGGAGTAAAAAGAGACACAAAATAATTTTTAAAGTTGCACTCCCCCCTCTGTTCTGACAACCAAAATTGGGGGGGGAGGGTATTGACCCAAGCTGAAAACCACTGAGATAGACAAAGGCTCAGAAATGGATACAGACTAGACTACAGTGGTTCTTACATGCATGGCCCTTAAACTTGCAGAACCAACATCACCTGGGAGCTTGTTAGAAATGCAAAATTTCAGGCCCCTCTCCAGACACATGAATAGAATCTGTACTTTAATACCATTTCCAGGTGATCCATGTGCATACTGAAAGGCACTGCTCTAGTCTATGCAAGAAAAAGTAGGCACTTCTGAAAACCTTTACGTATTAAGAAGTTCTAGATAGTCAAGAGAAGTGAAGACTGATGGAGGTCTAGAGAAACAGTGAGGAGGAAAGAAACAGTGAGGAGAAGAGCAACATGGTGTCAGGCAAAAATTGTCTAAGGCAGATCATAAAGATCTCCAAAAAAATAATGTTCAATTTTTTATTCAATTGTTTGCTGTGCTGCGAAACAATCTCTGGTGGCTCAGACAATAAAGAATCTGCCTACAGTGCAGGAGAACAAGGTTTGATCCCTGTGTCAGGAAGATTCCCCTGGAGAAGCGAATGGCAACCCACTCCAGTATTCTTGCTTGGAAAATTCCATGGACAGAGGAGCCTGGCAGGGTACAGTCCATGGGGTCGCAAAAAGCTGGACGTGACTGAGCGACTAACATTTCCACCTCCTATGTCCTCTGTGTCCCCAAAGCTGCAATACTACTCTGCAATGGACAGGAGCCCTGTGTCTGTATTGAAGAAAAGTCAGCTGCTCCATATCTATGTCGATGTGGGACAGATGGAAGAAACCAGTTGCAGAAGGCAAGACACAGGAGACAGAGCAAGAGTTCAGAGGAAGCAGAAGCTTAAAACAAGAGAAACACAGGCCCCCAAATCTCCAGCAATGTGTCAAGGGGCAGGGTTGCTGGTTCCAGGCATCACACTCGTACTCAGTTGTGCAGGGATCCATCTCCTGCATTGAAGGCAGATTCTTTACCACTGAGCCACTTGGGAAGTTGGTTTCATATATGGAATGGGGATAATATCCATTTTCATGTTAAGGGAAGTAAGCCCCAAAGAGTAGGAAAGCAGGGCTGGGGACAGGTATCTGTAAACTTGCATTCAACTCTCTATATGTTCTATGGCTTGTGTGTCAAACTTGGTCACTTCTTGTTTCTAAGGAGATGTGTATTTCCAGAAATGAATCTTTTTCTGAGATCCTTAGTTTCATTTAATCTGTATTTATAACTAAAATTTCCATAGAATGAAAATCCTAATGGGGATATTTTAGTAACAATCTTTCTGTTAACCTCAAAATAAACAAGTGAAGAAGCAGTAGAGCAAATGACTAACATATTTGTGTGACATCCCATGCAATGAAATGGATGCTGCAAATGGATAATGAGACTGTATTCAGCATATCAGCTCTCAATAGATTGGAAAAAGTCTATTGGAGTAAACTTTAGCATGTCAATCAAAAATTTTAAAACATCAACTCAATTAAGACTAATTGTATTAATTAATATGAACAATACACACCAACACAGTTCAGTTAGTTCAGTTCAATTCAGTCGCTCAGTCGTGTCCGACTCTTTGCGACCCCATGAATCACAGCAGGCCAGGCCCCCCTGTCCATCACCAACTCCTGGAGCTCACTGAAACTCATGTCCATCGAGTCAGTGATGCCATCCAGCCATCTCATTCTCTGTCATCCCCTTCTCCTCCCACCCCCAATCCCTCCCAGCATCAGAGTCTTTTCCAGTGAGTCAACTCATCACATGAGGTGGCCAAAGTATTGCAGTTTCAGCTTTAGCATCAGTCCTTCCAATGATCACCCAGGATTGATCTCCTCTAGAATGGACTGGTTGGATCTCCTTGCAGTCCAAGGGACTCTCAAGAGTTTTCTCCAACACCACAGTTCAAAACCATCAATTCTTTGGCGATCAGCTTTCTTCACAGTCCACCACTCACATCAATACATGAACACTGGAAAAACCATAGCCTTGCTAGAAGGACCTTGGTTGGCAAAGTAATGTCTCTGCTTTTTAATATGCTATCTAGGTTGGTCATAACTTTCCTTCCAAGGAGTAAGCGTCTTTTAATTTCCTGGCTGCAATCTGCATCTGTAGTGATTTTGGAGCCCCAAAAAATAAAGTCTGACACTGTTTCCACTGTTTTTCCACCTATTTCCCATGAAGTGATGGGACCAGATGCCATGATCTTTGTTTTCTGAATGTTGAGCTTCAAGCCAACCTTTTCACTCTCCTCATTCACTTTCATCAAGAGGCTTTTTAGTTCCTCTTCACTTTCTGTCATAAGGGTGGTGTCATCTGCATATCTGAGGTTATTAATATTTCTCACAGCAATCTTGATTCCAGCTTGTGCTTCTTCCAGCCCAGCATTTCTCATGATGTACTCTGCATATAAGTTAAATAAGCAAGGTGACAATATACAGCCTTGACGTACTCCTTTTCTTATTTGGAACCAGTCTGTTGTTCCATGTACAGTTCTGACGGTTGCTTCCTGACCTGCAAACAAGTTTCTCAAGAGGCAGGTCAGGTTGTCTGGTATTCCCATCTCTTTCAGAATTTTCCACAGTTTATTGTGATCCACATACTCAAAGGCTTTGGAATAGTAAATGAAACAGAAATAGATGTTTTTCTGGAACTCTCCTGCTTTCTCCATGATCCAGCGGATGTTGGCAATTTGATCTCTGGTGCCTCTGCCTTTTCTAAAACCTGCTTGAACATCTGGAAGTTCACAATTCACATATTGCTGAAGCCTGGCTTGGAGAATTTTGAGCATGACTTTACTAGCGTGTGAGATGAGTGCAATTGTGCAGTAGTTTGAGCATTCTTTGGCATTCCCTTTCTTTGGGATTGGAATGAAGACTGACCTTTTCCAGTCCTGTGGCCACTGCTCAGTTTTCCAAATTTTTGGCATATTGAGTGCAGCACTTTCACAGCATCATCTTTCAGGATTTGAAATAGCTCAATTGGAATTCCATCACCTCCACTAGCTTTGTTCGTTGTGATGCTCTCTAAGGCCTATTTGACTTCACATTCCAAGATGTCTGGTTCCAAGTGAGTGATCACACCATCGTGATCTTGGTCGTGAAGATCTTTTTTGTACAGTTCTTCTGTGTATTCTTTCCACCTCTTCTTAATATCTTCTGCTTCTGTTAGGTCCATACTATTTCTGTCCTTTATCGAGCCCATATTTGGATGAAATGTTCCCTTGGAATCTCTAATTTTCTTGAAAAGATCTCTTGTTTTTTCTATTCTGTTGTTTTCCTCTATTTCTTTGCATTGATCGCTGAGGAAGGCTTTCTTATCTCTCCTAGCTATTCTTTGGAACTCTGCCTTCAGATGCTTATATCTTTTTCTCCTTTGCTTTTTGCTTCTCTTCTTTTCACAGCTATTTGTAAGGCCTCCCCAGACAGCCATTTTTCTTTTTTGCATTTCTTTTCCATGGGGATGGTCTTGGTCCCTGTCTCCTGTACAATATCACGAACCTCCGTCCAGAGTTCATCAGGCACTCTATCAATCAGATCTAGTCCCTTAAATCTATTCCTCACTTCCACTGTATAATCATAAGGGATTTGATTTAGGTCATGTCTGAATGGTCTAATGGTTTTCCCTACTTTCTTCAATTTAAGTCTGAATTTGGCAATAAGGCTTTCATGATCTGAGCCACAGTCAGCTCCTGGTCTTGTTTTTGCTAACTGTATACAGCTTCTCCATCTTTGGTTGCAAAGAATATAATCAATCTGATTTCGGTGTTGACCATCTGGTGATGTCCATGTGTAGAGTCTTCTCTTGTGTTGTTGGAAGAGGGTGTTTGCTATGACCAGTGCGTTCTCTTGGCAAAACTCTATTAGCCTTTGCCCTGCTTCATTCCGTGCTCCAATGCCAAATTTGTCTGTTACTCCAGGTGTTTCTTGACTTCCTACTTTTGCATTCCAGTCCCCTATAATGAAAAGGACATCTTTTTGGGTGTTAGTTCTAAAAGGTCTTGTAGGTCTTCATAGAACTGTTCAACTTCAGCTTCTTCAGCGTTACTTGCTGGGGCATAGACTTGGATTACTGTAATATTGAATGGTTTGCCTTGGAAATGAATAGAAATCATTCTGTCATTTTTAAGATTGCATCCAAGTACTGCATTTCGGACTCTTTTGTTGACCATGATGGCTACTCCATTTCTTCTAAGGGATTCCTGGCTACAGTAGTAAATATAATGGTCATCTGAGTTAAATTCACCCATTCCAGTCCATTTTAATTCACTGATTCCTAGAATGTTGACGTTCACTCTTGCCATCTCCTGTTTGACCACTTCCAATTTGCCTTGATTCATGGACCTAACATTCCAGGTTCCTATGCAATATTGCTCTTTACAGCATCGGACCTTGCTTCTATCACCAGTCACATCCACAACTTGGTATTTGTTTCGCTCTGGCTCCATCCCATCATTCCTTCTGGAGTTATTTCTCCACTGAGCTCCAGTAGCATACTGGGCATCTACCGACCTGGGGAATTCCTCATTCAGTATCCTATCATTTTGCCTTTTGACACTGTTCATGGGGTTCTCAAGGCAAGTATACTGAAGTGGTTTGCCATTCCCTTCTCCAGTGGACCACATTCTGTCAGACCTCTCCACCATGACCCGTCCGTCTTGGGTGGCCCCACACAGCATGGCTTAGTTTCATTGAGTTAGAGAGGGCTGTGGTCCATATGATCAGATCAACCAGTTTTTTGTGATTATGATTTCAGTGTGTCTGCCCTCTAATGCCCCTTCCCAATACCTACCGTCTTATTTGGGTTTCTCTTACCTTGGTTGTGGAATATCTCTTCACAGCTGCTCCAGGAGTCAATGTTTCAAATAGTCGCAAGTTAAAATTTATGTTGAAGAAATGTTTCTTTTGAAACAATCTGCTTGATTTCCATTTTAGAAAACAGTTCAGTAGTCTCTTAAAAGTTAAACATACACTTACCATATGATCCAGCTATCCTACTCTTAAGATAACTGAAAGACTATAGCCATACCAAGACTTATACGTAAATATTCATAGCAGTTTTATTTGTACGAACACAAATTAGAAAAAACTAAAAGTCCATCAATTGGAGAATGATAACCAAAAAATAGATTATCTACCTAATGGAATACAATTCAGCAATAAAGAAGAAAGTAACTGTTTATACACTGTAACAACATGGACAGATTATTTATGCTAAGTGAAAGAACATGGCCAAAAGTGTGCATGTTGTATTATTCTGTTCATATAAAACTCTAGAAAATGCAAACTACTATGTGGTGACAGAAAGCAGATGTGAGGCTTTCTAGGGAGTGGGCTGTGGGAAGGGAATTACAAAGGGACAAAAGAAAATTTTCAGAATGATGAATATGTTCACTATCTTGGTTGTGCTAATGGTTTCACAAGAACACATGTATGTCAAAAGGCATCAAAGTGTACACTGTAAACATATGCTCAGTTCAGTTCAGTTCAGTCACTCAGTCGTGTCCGACTCTTTGCGACCCCATGAATCACAGCATGCCAGGCCTCCCTGTCCATCACCAACTCCCGGAGTTCACTCAAACTCATGTCCATCGAATCAGTGATGCCATCCAGCCATCTCATTCTCTGTCGTCCCCTTCTCCTCCCGCCCCCAATCCTTCCCAGCATCAGAGTCTTTTCCAGTGAGTCAGCTCGTCACAGGAGGTGGCCAAAGTATTGGAGTTTCACCTTTAGCATCAGTCCTTCCAATGAAAACCCAGGATTGATCTCCTTTAGAATGGACTGGTTGGATCTCCTTGCAGTCCAAGGGACTCTCAAGAGTCTTCTCCAACACCACAGTTCAAAAGCATCAATTCTTCGGCGATCAGCTTTCTTCATAGTCCAACTCTCACATCCATACATGACCACGGGAAAAACCATAGCCTTGACTAGATGGACCTTTGTTGGCAAAGTAATGTCTCTGCTTTTTAATATACTATATAGGTTGGTCATAACTTTCCTTCCAAGGAGCAAGCGTCTTTTAATTTCATGGCTGCAATCAGCATCTGCAGTGATTTTGGAGCCCTAAAAAACAAAGTCTGACACTGTTTCCACTGTTTCCCCATCTATTTCCCATGAAGTGATGGGACCAGATGCCATGATCTTTGTTTTCTGAATGTTGAGCTTCAAGCCAACCTTTTTACTCTCCTCTTTCTCTTTCATCAAGAGGCTTTTTAGTTCCTCTTCACTTTCTGCCATAAGGGTGGTGTCATCTGCATATCTGAGGTTATTGGTATTTCTCCCAGCAATCTTGATTCCAGCTTGTGCTTCTTCCAGCCCAGCGTTCCTCATGATGTACTCTGCATATAAGTTAAATAAGCAGGGTGACAATATACAACCTTGATGTACTCCTTTTCCTATTTGGAACCAGTCTGTTGTTCCATGTACAGTTCTAGTATATGTCAATTAACCCTCACTAGAGTGGTGAGAGCTGGACTGTAAAGAAGGCTGAGTACCAAAGAATTGATGTTTTTGAATTGTGGTGTTGGAGAAGACTCGAGAGACCCTTGGGACTGCAAGGAGGTCAGACCAGTCAATCCTAAAGGAAATCAACCCTGAATATTCTTTGGAAGGACTGATGCTAAAGCTGAAGCTCCAATACTTTGGTCACCTGATGTGAAAAGCCAACTCAGAGGAAAAGACCCTGATGCTGGGAAAGACTGAAGACAAAAGAAGGGGGTGACAGAGGAGGAAATGGTTAGACAGATATCACCGACTCAATAAACATGAATTCAAGCAAATTGTGGGAGACAGTGGGGGACAGAGGAGCCTGGTGTGCTGTAGTCCATGGGGTCACCAAGAGTCTAACATGACTTAGTGACTGAACAACAGCAAACTTGTGCAAAAACATCATGCCAAAAACTGTTTTTAAATGATAATCAGCCATAAATTAATCACAAAAAGAAAGAGTGCTAAACACACTTAACATTTTTCAAGCATCATAGGAATCATTCCACTTTTTCTTCAGCAGCACTGGAGCCGGGTGTACTTCTCTGTGAATAGTCCAGTGCTCATTAAGCAGGCTACTGCAGTTCTGGATGTTAAACTGCTCTCATCGTGTCTCTCATATTAATTAAATCATGGTATTCGTGTTGTGATTTGGTCCACGTAAGAAAAAGTTGGCAAAAACTCAACATTCAGAAAACTAAGATCATGGCATCTGGTCCCATCCCTTCATGGCAAACAGATGGGGAAACAGTGGCAGACTTTATTTTTTTGGGCTCCAAAATCACTGCAGATGGTAACTGCAGCCATGAAATTAAAAGGCGCTTGTTTCTTGGAAGAAAAGCTATGATCAACCTAGACAGCATATTAAAAAACAGAGACATTACTTTGCCAGCAAAGGTCCATCTAGTCAAGGCTATGGTTTTTCCAGTAGTCATAGATGGATGTGAAAGTTGGACCATAATGAAGGCTGTATGCCAAAGAAGTGATGCTTTTGCACTGCGGTGTTGGAGAAGACTCTTGACAGTCCCTTGGACTGCAAGGAGATCCAAGCAATCAATCTTAAAGGAAATCAGTCCTGAATATTCATTGGAAGGACTGATGTTAAAGGTGAAACTCCGATACTTTGGCCACCTGATGCAAAGAACTGACTCATTGGAGAAGACCCTGATGCTGGGAAAGATTGAAGGCAGGAGGAGAAGGAGTCAACAGAGGATGAGATGGTTGGATGGCATCACCGACTCAATGGACATGAGTTTGAGTAAACTCCGGGAGTTGGTAATGGACAGGGAGGCCTGGTGTGCTGCAGTCCATGGGGTTGCAAAGAGTCAGACACGACTGAGCGACTGAACTGAACTGAAGCTTTTTATTCAAATAGGCTTTGGAACAGAGTTGAGCTCTATGGTTGTGAGAAAACCATGGATGTATCATTTTGTTTACATAAAGAGCTGGTTAAAACCATGTTGCACCCACTGCAGGCTCATTTATCAAACGAGATAAATCTGTGAGAGCGCTTTGTCAATTATAAAATAGTAGAGAGCTGGAAATAGTTTCTGCTACTGCTTCTGCTGCTGTTGATTAATTAGGATGTTGACTGTGATTATTAATTCAGTTGGTCAATACAATTAGCTAATTTATATAGAAGCCTAGAATTCCAAACTGAACTGATGCATTAATCATAAAGTTCACATGAAACAGATAACTAAGTAAATGAGCTAAGTGTTCCACAGGCACACGCCCAAAATGAGTGTGATCAGCACTGCTTTTGTCTTCTCTAAAAGAGGTATTATATTTATACATATATACACAAGTGTGTGGAGAGGGCCAGGGTGAACTGTGTATATATGGCAGCCCTGGGAATTATTAAGACTGTAAAGAAATGAGAAAGATTAAGTAAAAGCTAGGCATTTTGTGGTCAAATAATATTCTAGTCAATGAGTGTCATAAACAGTTAACATGAGGGCAAATAAACATCTCAAATAGTAACTCCTCTTTTACTTCTCTGCTTGTAAGAGAATATCGACTTAAAGCAAAGATACCTCACGATCTCCCATTTTACAAGCGTTTGCAGCTTCGTTTTCTGCCCCCTACATTTTACCTTCCCTGTTTCGTTCCCCACCTCCTTTCTTTAATTCCCTCAGATCTGCTGGGCCCTTGTAGGACAAAGCACAAGTTCAGTTTCTCTGCATCGTTCTCTTCCTAGGATTTTTCTTTTCAGCAAGGATAATATATATCAGTCAGGGCCTTCACAACTCCTCCTTTCACATACTTTTTTTTTTTTTCACAGCAATGTCACAATGGTAAGTTTTGCTGAAATCCACTTTTTGTGCTCATTTTGAGCACATCATATACACAAAGATCTTCGCGTGCTTATTTGCACATTCCGAAGGGTTTGAAATGAAGACAGTTTCCTACTTCTCACCCAAAGTCTTCTTTGACTCAGGCCTCTCTCTCATTTCTGAGCCTGGAGATGGTCTGGGATTATCACTCTTGGGCCTAATTTCCCTTCTCAATGAACCATATAATGGATTTTTAAAAGCACAACTTCAAGAGTGCTGATTTAATTAGTAGAAGCCCATAGACCCAAATTTGTGAATCATGTAATATAATGATATAAATGTTGGTTTGCATTTTGAATAACGTGAATGTTGGTGTGGAGCAAAGAGTAAATGTCTGGAAGGTCTGGTAGCAACTGGCAAGAGCCACAACACCCCCATGAGCCTCATGAAAACAAGATTCCTTTCCCACCAACTTGCTTGGATTAGCATTCTTTCTTTGACCAACCATAGATACTACCTTGTCCGCTGGGACCTGACAACAGAAGGAACTATAACCCAGGTCCCAGGGGACTGGCAGGAGGCTAAAGCCTGATTCTATTAAAATAGACTGAATACCTCCCAGCTGGAGAGACTGCAGGATGCACCTCTTACTGGGAAACCCTCCCACCCATAGGAGAAAGTATCAAAACCTGTATTTTTAATGCAACGTACATGGATATGACTGCTCTTTGCTGTAAAGCACAGACAAAAGATAAAACATGTCCACAAACCAATCCAAGTCTATCTGATTTTCCTTCAAAATATTTCATTAATTCCCATAACTGGTGTTCAGACCAGGCCTTCCTTGGTTTTTTCATGTGCAGATTGCATAGCCGACATTTCTTAAAGGCCTGAGATGGGACAGGCACTTTACGCGCACAACTGTTAATTCTAAAGTTACATTATAACTCAAGAGTAAAGCTTTTACAAATGAGGAGTGGAGGAGAGCTATTGTTTCTGTCTGCCTGGCACCCCTTTCCTTCCTCTTATAGTCCTTTGGGGCATTATTCCTACCCCACCCCACTCCCAACAACAGAGCATTGATTAACCCTCCTCCCAGGCATGTCTAGGTCAACCATGGAACTGTAATGATGGGCTGGGGATGAGCCAATGACAACGACACAACAGATAGCTTTGTGCTGGCAACTATTCCAAATGGTTTCAATATTTTAAGGTATTTAATCCTCACAACAGCACTATGTCATAGGTTCTAGAATTTTCACCCTTTATCAGATAAGGAGACAGAAGCACAGAGAGGTTAAGGAACTTGCCTGAGGTCACAAGCTAGTTTTTCTTTTTTCCCTCAAAACTTAGAACTGTGGCTCTAGAAAGAGTCCTTTTCTCTTGGTGAAGAAACCAGGAAGAGCTATGGTTACCAGCTACCACATCCTCTACTTCATAGTGAAATCTGCTCACACCTCTTCCCCAAAGAGGAAGACAGAATCCTGGTGGTTTTAAATCTCATTTCATTTCTTGAGTTCCCGCAGTTGTCTTAGCTTTCCTTCAGCTTTGGGAGTTAATCCAGCTTACTGTACAATACCTTTTGTCTTAACACAGATTGAAGTGAGATTCAATCACTTGCCAGCAAAAGATTTCTGGTTAACACCAGGAAAGGGGGGCTTAGAGAGGCTAGATGGCAGAGCTGGGAACACAGCCAGGCTTTTCTGATTTGAAAGCCCCTGTGCAGTCTGCATGATCAATCCTCAGCTGGCCTGCCCTTCACAGAATCTCACCATGGCTGTTCCTTCCACTCACAACTGCACAGTAAGCCTTTCTTAATTAAACAACACTTTCATCACTCTTCAATTTCTCTAACAGTTTTCCCCATTTCCTGATGTATCTAATCCACACCCCTCTCCCTAGTTTCTGAGGGTTAGGGTTAGGCCTCCAAATCAGGCCTCACTTAAATTTGAGTGTTCCCACCATCCCCCACCCATCAAGAACCCAGCCTAGCAATTCACACTGCTCTCATTTTTTTACTCAAGTCCTTTCAAATGACTCAGATTAAACCTACTCAAGACTCAGTTCAAGTCTTGCCCTTTTCCAGGAATCTTGACCATTCTAACCATTATTAATTTCTTTAACCGAGAGCACTGGACTATTTTGTCTGACAGAAAGTTAGTTTAACAAGGCAAGTGAGACCAGTGTATCCATCTTCATAACATATATACTTTTATTTCATCTGTTAGCTATTACATGAAAGCATTACTAACTGAAAGTGTAAATCAGGAGTTGTAAAAAAAGAAAAGAAAAATAAACCAAACTGTAGAACTGATTCCACTTTAAGTAATAGTGAAAATGATTTCCTATAATACTTTTATCTCTCAAGTAAATGACTCAAGTTTTATTTTCTGTTAAGTGTCAAACACACCAGGATTCAGATAAAAATCCAACTGAATAGGAAAGAACAAGGATTATGATTTTCTCCAACCATATATTTCTTAGTTGAGATGACTGCCTTTTTTGCAAGTTCAAAGCCCTTCTTCCTCTGTGTGAGGTATTTGACCCACCACTGATGACTTTCAGTGAAGCTGGACTGACATTCCTGACATGCCCAAGCAACTCATTCTTGACTACACTCAGGAATATTTCAATCCAATTAAGTGGAAAATCACAAAGCTCACAGCTGCCAGGATGAACTACCATTGTTTCTAAAAATGCTATTTATATCTTCCTTCTTCTGAACCTTAGCGTATATAACTTTCTGTTTAAGTAAAAACTGCTCGAGCCCTTGAGTCATCAAACTTAAGATACTCTACTTTTACTAGATAATGTCCCTACAAGCCTTGTTTGGTTTGTACTTGTAGTCCCACAACGTTCAGAAATGATTTTTAAAGGTAAATCAATAAAACATTTAGACAGTATAGGAAATATTCTTATGCCTTCAGGATAAGAGGCTGACATCTTTAATAGAATGTACAAAGTTCTAATAAAAGAAAATTGACAAATAAGACTTTATTGAAATTAAAAATATATATTCATCAAAAGACATAGTTAAGACAAAAAAAGGCAACCCACAGACTAGAAGGAGATATGGGTACACATATAAATAAGAAACACAAGCAATCCAATTTTTAAAAATGACCATGAGCCCTGAACCATCTCTGCAGATAAGAGGAAATCCCAGTAAACAACATACTTGCGAAAAGTGACACATTTCACTAGTAATTAAGGAAATGCAATTTAAAATGCAATGAGATATAACTAATTACCTACCAAAATAGTTAAAATTTAAGACTCAAAATAACATGTTTATAGGACTAGAACTCATACACAGCTCTAGTAGAGGCATAAATTGTCATCACCATTTTAAGATACTTTCTGGCATTATCAACAACAGTTGAGACTATTCACTCTATGACACAGCAATCCACTCGTAAATATGTAACTCAATAGAAATACGAGTGTAAGGTCAAAACAGCCCAATGCTGTTTAATAAAGGAACCCAGACGCCAGATAGATAATGTAGCAGGCTTTAATGGCAGGCGCCCCCGGGCGGAACCCCAAGACCTAACAGAGCGAGGTCGAGAAGTCCTTGCCTGAACAAAGGCAGAGAGCGACTTATATAGCCTCTCAGTAAGGAGCAGCGTAATTCTTCCCCAAAAAGGCGAGGTCTGGAGTGGCGATCTCTCATAGTACAGCTAGTCGAGGTGGCAAGACCAGGTTGGTTGCTCTGGAGGTTAGGAGGGAGGGTTGATTTCGGTGGAGAGCTGTTGCATCAGAGACTCTTCAGCGGTTTGGTGGGACTTTTTCCCCCTGGCGGGAAATAAAGAAGAGAAGAAGAAGAAGCCAAGATGGCCACCGGGGAGGAGAAGTCAAGATGGCCACCGGGGTCCGACCTTACATTCCGACCCTTTTGATAGGATAAGGGGTGACGTTGTCATCTCTGGCTACTTCCTGCTGGAAAGGCGCATCGTGGGGCTTTTGGGTCTTGGCTGGGCCCCGGTGTTCCCAGGGTCTCAGGGTCTTTAGGCAGGAGTCTGGAATTGGCGGTCATTATCATGTTCTGTTCAGGGCATCTTTTGCAACTGTTGGTATGTGGGCTGAAGAGCAATGTGAGTAAAGTGACTGCAAGAATAAAAACAGGTTTAATTCCGACCGGCTAACATGGTCTTGGGTCTGCGGCCTGTCATTCTGTCGTTGTTGTTGAGCTCTTCAACTCTTCCCTCCCTCACTGGTAGCTTATCTAGACTCAATCCTGGGTCCCTGTTAATTGCACAGGCTGGTACTGAGACCTCAGGACCATAAGTTGAACTTAATTTACCCAGTCCTTGACAAAATTGGTCAGCTTATTGATGATTCAGGGCCCGACTGTTAACAAGAGGAGGAAGATGACAAGTGGACCCGTCAAGGCTGAGATTAAAGTCGTCAACCAAGGAGACCCGTTGAACAACTGTTCATACCATCCGCTCTCTTTGGGTTCTCTTTCTTTAATAAGGCATCTCAGCAAAGCCATGGAGTCTTTAATGACTCCAGAATGGTTGACATAAAAACAGCATTGTTCTCCCAAAGCCGCACAGAGGCCCCCTTGTTGCATAAAGAGGAGATCCAGCCCTCGTCTGTTTTGTAGGGTTACCTCTGCTAGGGAATTTAGAGATTCTTCTAATTTAGTCAGGGACTGTTCTAAATGTTTGAGGTCTGAGTCAATGGCTGACTGCAGGATTTTATAATTTCTGTCATGTAGGATCAGGGCTGAGGTTCCTCTATGCCCAGCCCCACCATGGATGACAAGAGGACTGCGGCTGCTCCGATAGCTCATCTAGTCCTAGACGGGAGAGGGGAAAATGCCAGTTCCATCTGAGTCTCTTCCTAATAGGTAATTTTAGGAAACAGCTGGCCAGAATTTATAACGGTGCCATGAATACAGGGAGTAAGACCCGTTGAGCAAGCCCACCACCCAGTGGGGGCAGAATAGTAAGAGCTGTTGGGCACTGAAAGGGTACTGCTACATAACCCCACAGGGGCTCGAGCTCCTGGAGATATAACACATGTGCCTGCTCCCATTACCCGTTGGAGTGATTAAAGGGTTGGTGGGGGTTGGCAATACATGCCGCTAGCAGTATGGTCAGGATCAGGAGCGCTTGACTTAGAGTAGTAAGAAGAGGCCACAGAGCAAGCATGGCTGATTAAGATATTAGGCAGAGGAGAACCAAGGTATAAAAGTTGATCTGGGTGTCGGTATAAAGAAGGAAGTTTCCCTGTAACCAAAATTCAATGATAGCCTGGGTGAGAGAATCGAAGTCAGTTATAGGAGTGGCAAGCCAGAGGTCTTGCAGGAGGTCAGACAGGAAGTTTTCAAGACTGGCTAAGGTGAGAGACATGTAGAGAGGTAGGTCACTACAAAAAATAGTAGCACCCCAGAAGTATAGCGCAACCTACGATGTAGGCGAGGGCCAGAAAGAGGCAGAGAGCAAAGGACCACTCCAGTGGGGCGATTGAAGCAAGGCCTATGGCAAAAAGTATGGCCAGAAGGATGACTAGAATCAAGTCCCACCAGTTGAGCTCGATAGTCATTACTCACCTATGGGTGGAAGGAGTATTTTGGTTATAGTGAGTCTGGCGGGCCCGGAAACTTTGGAAGTGTAGGTATGGGTATTTGAGGACTGAGGAGGGAGAGGGCCATGTGCGGGGGCCCGTTTAAGCCTGGTGATGTGATACCACGGTTCGTGTCCCAAGAGTTTGGCTGCTGTGGGAGTAGTGAGAATCACCGTGAAAGGGCCAGTCCACCGCAGTTGGAGGGGGTTAGGTGTCAGCGTCTTTAAGAGAACCTGGTCTCCCGGAGCCAAGGTAGTTAATGGAGGCTCCCGATCTGCGTCGCTAACGGGCTGGGGCAGGGTGCGGTCTGCATGTTCCCATAGAAGGGATCGGAGGAATGTGAAATAGGGCAGATAGGCTCCGAGAGGTGGTGGTGGGGGGTCTGGGAGATTGGCGAGCAGATACAGCCTACCGTATAGCGGCTAGAATGACGTGAGGGCTGTCTTGGAGTGGGAAGTTGTTCGGATGCATGTGAGTGCTGCCGGCAGAAGGTGACTTGTTTCAGCATTGTCTAGGGTTGGTCAGGGAATATTATTGTCATACTACCACTTGGAGATTTGTTTCATCCTGGAAGAAACAAACTTAACAAGAAAGTTAAAGGTACGTGGCCCAAAGATTAATAGAAGTAGAAAAGCTGCTCAGGGGCTACCAGGAGAACCAGAACCAGACATTGGTTCACAACATTAATGTTTCTCTAGGTACGAGAAGATGCAAGAATTTGGGCTCATAAAATCTTTACCTGAAAACATCTGACTATCTGAAGGCTGGTTCTTCTGGGTTTTTCCCAGAGCACAGAGTGCCTTATTTCTGATCTCCACCCTGAACTCCTTTCAGGGGGTGTTGAAGGTCAGCAGCTTGCAGTGGTCATGATGTAATCTTTGTAGAGGCAGCTGGCAATTACCAACTTCCAGTCAGCAGGGTTCCTTCATAGCCACATATTTGACCATGTTTGGGGCCATTTCATGGCCATTGTGTCCCACGGTGCTGGGAAAGCTCATTCCCAAGTCTAGGGAAGATTCCACGGATGGGCCACTCAGTGTGCTAAAATTGGACCAGGCCTTGCAGGTAGCAAAAGTCTCTGGATCACTGTCTTACTAGCCTCTTGGTCCAGGAAAATATTCCCTCTTGTTGCTTCTTCCCATATCTAGAGTTACATTATTACAATCATTGATCTCATATGGAATTGCATATCAGCATTATATCACAGGCTCAGTCACATATTTGTTAAAGTAAGAAATAATTTTCTGAAACAAGTGACATAGAAAATAATATAGCCATAGCTAGCAGTTATTAGTAAAGTAAGAATTATAAGTCAAGAACTTTCATTAGATAAAGCCTGGTATACCCCAAGTCATCTGACTTCATTTCTTAAATGACTATAGCCTGGTGTTAATCTCCTGGTTGTACATTATGGAGCATCTGACCTTTATCTGAACACTGGTTACTGAGATAAGCCTTAGAAACAAACTTAGAGTGTCCTTTTTAATAACTTAATTAAATCTTTTAGCAATATCATGTAACAAGGAACTGTTTCAGCAGTGAGTCTTAGTAAACACTAGACCTTAATTAACAAAACTAGAAACTTAATTTAACAGTTTACAAAACTTAACCCATCAAATAAAAATGAGATTTGTCAGGGAGCTGGGAAAAGTCAATCGGCCGTCTTGGATTTCCCATAGCCCTGACTCTGATTTTCAGCTATTGTTTTTAATTCCCCGATTTAGAAGTAGACTGTTGCCATGGTTTAAGGACATTAGGATAGCACAAGTCTAACAGAGTTTTTGTATATGAATCACTTAAAGGCAAAGAAATTCATAACCTGTTATTGAAAGATTCATTCTAAGAAAACTTTGTTCTCTTAACATAGAGAGTAGACTAAATTCCAGTCTGTTACCAATCTACCAGACAGCAAACAAACAAAATTTATCAGTTAACCTTAGAAAAGTCTTTTCCATAAATCTTGAAGAACTAGCAGTATTTTTTAAAAGGCATGAGAGTGAAACCATACAAGGCATGTTTAAAATCTTATAATTTACAAAGTAGCCTGGTCATTGCTGTGGCTTGTAACATTTTAACATGATAACTAGAATTATAACTGACAACACTTTACCAGGACATATCAGATTTTCATGAATTTCACATAATTTCTAGGATATTTATATAAGTAGCATCACCCATACAGTATAACCTGAGAAGACTCATCATTCCTCCAACAATATTTCCCATGCAATTTAACAGTTTTGTTGGCAAATATCAAAAGGGTTTATAACAGTCAGTCAGATAGAATCATGTAGATCACTGTGAAATACTATATTCACTTAGCCAAAGTAACAAAGAAGATTTTAAAGGTAAACATAGAACAGATCACTTCAGAGGTAAAGAAACTTAAAATCCATTATCAAAGGCAGTTCAACATCTCAAGAAAACTTTTAACTATACATAAAAACTCTTTCCTTGGGGTCTACCTTCCATCAAACCTTATCACTTTCTGTACCCATTTGTTTTCCCATCCTGGAACAGTCACCTGTAAGTCAGACCTACTTCCTTTTCCCTTCATAAAAATGTACTTTCCATCAAACCTTCTTATCATTTTCTGTACCCATCTGTTTTAACTTCATTTTTCATACCTTCTTTACTGAACATACACCTCTTACTTCCCTTAAGTGGGGGCCTCGGTGTCCCATACTGTGGGGTCTATAAAGGAAGATTCAGAGGCACAAAGGAGGAGTAGAAGTAGGGTGGGGGAGTAAGGGCGTGAGAAGGGCTGATGTATGGTGGCTCTGAGCTTAGTCAGAATGTCTCGTCCTAATAGCTGAGTGGGACATGAAAGAAGTATTAGGAAGGAGTGGGTGAATAGGTGATGGTCGAGCTGACTGTGGTCCAGTCTGTAGGGGATGTGAGGGCTTGCCAACTATACCCACCACCGAGACCTGGGAAGGGAGTAGAGTGCCCCCGTAAGAGGGAAGAACACAGTAAGTAGTCCCCGTATCTATCAAGAAATTGATAGACTTACCCGCCACTTGAAGCATTACCCTGGGCTCGGCTTGGGTTATAGGGGTCCCTGGGTTTGGGCGTCGTCAGTCTTCATCGGAGGTGAGGAGTTTCAAGGCAGGAGACGATAGCGGGGTGTCCTTTTGGGAACTCAAGCCCCGGCCTGATGAGGTTGAGGCCTGAGCTGCCCGGGGACAGTCACTTGCCCAATGTCCCATCTGCCTGCAGCGAGGGCATGGCCTAGTTGGAGGTCAGGGATTTGGACATTGGCGGGCCCAATGACTCTCGTGGCCACATTTGAAGCAGACGCCTGGAGGCGGCTTCTGGGTACCCAATTTCTGTTCCGTGGCCGGCCGTAGGGCGACTACTAATGTCTGGGTATGCCTTTCAAGGAGGTTGGCCTGCAGTTTGTCCTGTTGTTTAAACCTTGCCTTAGGGCTGGCTTTGGCTACGTCTTCCCGGGCATTATACACTTTCAGTTCAGTTCAGTTCAGTTCAGTAGCTCAGTCATGTCCGACTCTCCGTGACCCCATGAATCACAGCACGCCAGGCCTCCCTGTCCATCACCAACTCCCGGAGTTCACTCAAACTCATGTCCACAGAGTCGGTGATGCCATCCAGCCATCTCATTCTCCGTTGTCCCCTTCTCCTCCCGCCCCCAACCTTTCCCAGCATCAGAGTCTTTTCCAGTGAGTCAACTCGTCGCATGAGGTGGCCAAAGTATTTCAGTTTCAGCTTTAGCATCAGTCCTTCCAATGAACACCCAGGATCGATCTCCCCTAGAATGGACTGGTTGGATCTCCTTGCGGTACAAGGGACTCTTAAGAGACTTCTCCAACACCACAGTTCAAAAGCATCAATTCTTCGGCGATCAGCTTTCTTCACAGTCCAACTCTCACATCCGTACATGACCACGGGAAAAAACCATAGCCTTTACTAGATGGACCTTTGTTGGCAAAGTAATGTCTCTGCTTTTTAATATATTATCAAGGTTGGTCATAACTTTCCTTTCAAGGAGTAAGCGTCTTTTAATTTCATGGCTGCAATCAGCATCTGCAGTGATTTTGGAGCCCCCCAAAATAAAGTCTGACACTGTTTCCACTGTTTCTCCATCAATTTCCCATGAAGTGATGGGACCAGATGCCATGATCTTTGTTTTCTGAATGTTGAGCTTCAAGCCAACCTTTTCACTCTCCTCTTTCACTTTCATCAAGAGGCTTTTGAGTTCCTCTTCATTTTCTGCCATAAGGGTAGTGTCATCTGCAAATCTGAGATTATTGATATTTCTCCCAGCAATCTTGATTCCAGCTTGTGCTTCTTCCAGCCCAGCGTTCCTCATGATGTACTCTGCATATAAGTTAAATAAGCAAGGTGACAATATACAGCCTTGATGCACTCCTTTTCCTATTTGGAACCAGTTGGTTGTTCCATGTACAGTTCCGACTGTTGGTTCCTGACCTGCGTACAGGTTTCTCAAGAGGCAGGTCAGGTGGTCTGGTATTCCCATCTCTTTCAGAATTTTCCACAGTTTATTGTGATTTAAAGGCCATTTTTACCAGGTCTCGGAAGGGGGGTCTGAGGGCCATCCTCAACCTTGGACAGCTTCTTTCTGATGTCAGGGGCTGACTGAGATATGAAGTGATTAGCCAGGGTGGTGAACCCTGCTGGAGAGTTGGGGGTGATGCGGGTGTAAGTGGTGAGAGCCTTGGTCAGCCTATTGAGGAAGACTGCAGGGTTTTCATCAGGGCTCAGGGTTACTTCATCTAGCTTTAACATATTAACTACCTTGAGGGAGGTGGCTCCCATGCCTTCTAGCAAACATTCCAGCATGTATCAAATACTGGCCCTTCCCCGTTGCCCCTCCTGTTTGTCTCTGTTAGGCAGCTGCCCCAGGGGGTTGAGCGGGATCTGCCAGATTTGCCAGATGTCGCTGGTTAGCTACCATTTTGGCTGCCGCCCAGATGGCCTGTCTCTCTTTTGGGGTGGGTAGAGTGACAGAACAGAGGGAGCCCCCCAGTGGTGCCTCTGGGGAGCCATCTCTTGAGTGAGAAGGCTGCGGAGAAGGCATTGAAAGTGTTAATGAAGGAGGGGTTGGGGAAGTTGGGGAAGAGGGAGTTGAGAAAGCAACAGAAGTGGAAGGCAGGGCACCTCAGGTCTTCTGGAGGAACCCTGAGGGCGGATTTTTCCTCGGTCAGCTGCTGGTGCTGAGAACCAAGGGCTCCCGCAGCTGCTTGCACGGAGCTGGGGGCAGAGTTTTCCTCAGTCTGTGTGAACGATGTTTTGGCTGGTGGCGAGGGGCCATAAGGGGACAGGGGAAGAAGGATTTGGGAGGCGGGGAAGATAGTATAGGGGGAGGGGCGGGGGCGCAATCGCCATTAAAGCCAGTGCCTAGGGTATTTCAGACCATTTTCCCGTCCTCCGACAGTAATTATCTAAATCACGGAGGATGTTAAAATCAAAAGTTCCCGTTGATGGCCATTGTGAACTGTTATCAAGAGAATATTGGGGCCAGGCTTCAGAACAAAGAAAGGTCAACCACTTACGGCGGATGTCTCAAGAGAGATGTAAAGTTTTGAGGTTGGCTAGGAGGCACTCTAAGGGGGTTGACCAGTGTTGGTCGGACTTGGAAGCAGCAGTCCCCATGGCAAGCGGCAGAATTAGGCTTAGGGGCGAATCAGTCAGGCGTCCCTGAGTGATTCAACACCCCAGCGAGGAGGGCTACCACAGTCGAAATGAACGTCTCCGAGATCAACTGGTGCCCTAGAACCAGTGGGGCCACGTAGCCAAGTCAGATGTCTCTGAATCGACTGGCGCTGAGGAGCAGGCCCAGCCTGCGGGAGGGAGCCAGATGCGGCCTTGATTTCTGGGCGGGCCTGGCCCGCAAGAAATACCGGACTCCCTAGGATCGCTCGCCAAAGGGATAGCTCATCCCAAAGCCTGACTCAAGGAACTTACCCCATATTCTGCCGGATGGTTGAGCAGTCCCATTGAGGCGATGACTCAGCCCAGGGCACGGGTCGGACCCGAGGGAGCCACAGACCCCATGGCCAGCGGGGTGGGCGTCTCACCTCGGGCCCCACATTGGGCGCCAAATGTAAGGTCAAAATGGCCCAATGCTGTTTAATAAAGGAACCCCGACGCCAGATAGATAATGTAGCAGGCTTTAATGGCAGGCACCCCCGGTGGAACCCCAAGACCTAACAGAGTCAGGTCAAGAAGTCCTCGCCTGAACAAAGGCAGAGAGAGACTTATTAGCCTCTCAGTAAGGAGCAGCGTAATTCTTCCCAAAAATGGCAAGGTCTGGAGTGGCAGTCTCTCATAAGTCAGCTAGTCGAGGTGGCAAGACCGGGTTGGTTGCTCTGGAGGTTAGGAGGGAGGGTTGATTTCAGTCGAGAGCTGTTGCGTCAGAGACTCTTCAGCAGTTTGGCGGGACTTTTTCCGCCAAGATGGCCACCGGGGAGGAGAAACCAAGATGGCCACCGGGGTTTGACCTTACAACGAGCATGAAAAAATTCATGGAAGCATTATTCACAACAGCCAAAACCTGGTCAAAGGCCAAATGTCCATCAGCAGTAAGATGGATAAATTATATTATATAATGAAATACTCCACAGAAAGATAAATAAATAGATAAACTTAGAAACATAGAAGAATTTTTAAAATATCATGTGAAGTGAAAGAAATGGGGGAGGGAGTGGCTTGGTTGTATTTATATAAAGTTAAAAAATCAAGCAAAACTAAAACATAAAGTTAAGGATAGTGGTTACCTTTAGAAGAGAGAATTCACTGAGATGTACAGTTATAATCTGCATTTTTCAAAGTATAATGTTAAACATTTAAAAATATGTTAAGAATTATTAGCAATGGCAATTAGCAAATCATTGGATTTCTCAGAACATTTTCAGTAGAGTAATTTGGCTAAAAGAAAGATTTTAAGTATTTATATAAGGTGAAAGTGAGAAAGAAGCGGAGGCAGTTGGTAGGTAAATGTTGAAAAGATGGAAGCTACTGAGATAGGTTTGGACCTGAAACCCTTTTCTGGAGTGCCTGTACCTGGACAAAGGTCTCCTGGAGCAACAGAACAGAAGAAACTATAAGGGACTAAAAATAACTACATGCATGTGCACTTAGACACAAAAGGGTGAAACACCACAACCACTCGTGAGGTGCCGGGCACAAAAGCAGGGCACATGATGCCTACACAGCACCACCAACGAGGTGAGCAAACCACCTAAGTCTCCCTTCCAGCTTGAGCCAACTATCTATCCCTACCCTCAGCCCATTTAAGAACCCCCAGCCTGCCCTCCTTGGGGAGCCTGCAAGGATACATGTCACTTATTTCTAAGTACCTATAGCAATTGATACCTCTTATTGATTGCTATTGATTAGAGTCCAAGGACCTGAGTCAATAATATGTTCACTAATAAGTGATCCCAATGTAAACAGTGGTAAACATATATGTTTATGTGCACATTAAATATGCTGATTATCCCATTGTTAATTGCATGGGAATACCAGACCACCTGACCTGCCTCTTGAGAAACCTGTATGCAGGTCAGGAAGCAACAGTTAGAACTGGACATGGAACAACAGACTGGTTCCAAATAGGAAAAGGAGTACATCAAGGCTGTATATTGTCACCCTGCTTATTTAACTTCTATGCAGAGTACATCATGAGGAATGTTGGGCTGGAAGAAGCACAAGCTAGAATCAAGATTGCCAGGAGAAATATCAATAACCTCAGATATGCAGATGACATCACCCTTATGGCAGAAAGTGAAGAGGAACTAAAGAGCCTCTTGATGAAAGTGAAAGAGGAGAGTGAAAAAGTTGGCTTGAAGCTCAACATTCAGAAAACAAAGATCATGGCATCTGGTCCCATCACTTCATGGGAAATTGATGGAGAAACAGTGAAAACAGTGTCAGACTTTATTTTGGGGGGCTCCAAAATCACTGCGGCAGCCATGAAATTAAAAGACGCTTACTTCTCGGAAGGAAAGTTATGACCAACCTAGATAGCATATTAAAAAGCAGAGACATTACTTTGCCAACAAAGGTCCGTCTAGTCAAGGCTATGGTTTTTCCAGTGGTCATGTATGGGTGTGAGAGTTGGACTGTGAAGAAAGCTGAGTGCCGAAGAATTGATGCTTTTGAACTGTGGTGCTGGAGAAGACTCTTGAGAGTCCCTTGGACTGCAAGGAGATCCAACCAGTCCATTCTAAAGGAGATCAGTCCTGGGTGTTCATTGGAAGGACTGATGCTAAAGCTGAAGCTCCAATACTTTGGCCACCTCATGCGATGAGTTGACTCACTGGAAAAGACTCTGATGCTGGGAGGGATTGGGGGTGGGAGGAGAAGAGGACGACAGAGAATGAGATGGCTGGATGGCATCACCGACTCGATGGACATGAGTTTGAGTGAACTCCGGGAGTTGGTGATGGACAGAGAGGGCCTGGCGTGCTGTGATTCATGGGATCGCAAAGAGTCGGACATGACTGAGTGACTGAACTGAACTGAATTGCACTTGAGTACAAATTTTCACAAAATTGTTCTGGTTCTTATTGTTTAACCATAGTAACCATAAACTCAATAATGAACATCCATAATTCTATTCATGGAAATAAGAAACATTTTCAGTTTTGACAATATAAACGGGTAATATTGAAGGAAAAATAATTTTGACTTCAAACAATATGTGTGGCTTAAAAATTTGGTTTTGAAAAAGAATATTGAAATAGAATATTGAGTTTTAATCAATGTACTTAAAGTTCATCTCAAGTTGCAACAACAATCTATTCCTTCAGTATTCCTATTCTATTTTTCACATTCTGAGTGAGATGACTCAGCAACACCTATTGTAATTAAAAACATAATATAAATAGAGGAAATACACTCACTTATAAAAGTTAATGCAGAGGTAAATGAAACAAAACAAATTTTCATTAAAGAAAGTAATTAATAAGAACTTTGCTGTGTTCATAAGTCTGATTTCCTCACTAGAATTAGCTAGTCAAGCTTCCATTTTGGAACTTGCTTACTTTCTTTTTATATGACACGAAAGCCATTATCATTTAATTAAAACTATTCTATTAAATAGCTGACCTTTCACTTCAGAAGACTTTTGGTGCTAAATTTGATCCAAATTCCAAGTGAAAAGCACCCTCAGCTGAAGGCAGCAGTGTTTGTGAGTTTCAGAAAATCAGCGAGCTGGCTCTAAACAAGCACTCTGTGCAAAAAGTTTCTCTGCCTGAGTCCGCACATCTTAGGGAACAGTATACTTTGGGAGTAATTACTGCAACACTAATAAAACATCTGCATGCAATGCGGGAGACCTGGGTTCGATCCCCAAGTCGGGAAGATCCCCTGGGGAAGGAAATGGCAACCTACTCCAGTACTCTTGCCTAGAAAATTCCATGGATGGAGAAGCCTGGTGGGCTACAATCCATGGGGTCGCAAAGAGTCAGACACGACTGAGCAACTTCACTTTGACTTTTTTTTTGAGGCCACAAACTGAACAGTGTTAAATTCCATGGTCACAAAGCTATTCAAGAAATATTTTGAAATGCTGATTAAATTATGAATTTCACAGAATCATAATTTATGAAGTCTCCAAATGAAAGTCAATATTAAATGCATTCTGAAAATTTACCAAAAATATAAACCTAATACAAGAACAAACCGTTTTGATTGCTATAAATTGTTAAGATTATGTCAAAGGGCATGATCATTTTCCTAGATATCAATACACATTGCCAGTTTTTTTCCCAAAGCAAGAGTACTGGGTTCTTTTCTGTGTGCTAGATTCTGTTTCACTTGGATATTTTTATGGAAGAGCATTTTACAGTATATTTATAATGTTAAGATGAGGCCATTGCCATAATACATTAATGTAGTCATCTCTCAAATACATGAAGCCAAATGGTCTGCTTCATTTTTTATTGGTCTGTTGCTTGCAACCAACAACCACTAACTGATATGCCACCCTACATGTAGAACACTTCACTTCCAGATAGTGTATGTGCCTTTCTATCTGGATCTGAAGCCACAAAGAAATAAAGGTGAATTAAGGTAAGACCCAGATTGAGAAGGGTGAGCAAGTAAGTATTTGGCTATGGGATTCTACTTTTCTTGTTCTATTTGCACATTTTTCCTGATACCCAGATAGGGGACTGGAAGAAACCTGTGCAGGGCAGCCTTCTACAGGTTTGCATTTCTGCAAAGATTAACAGGGCCTGAAAAAGGTAGAGGCAGTATTTCATGCACTCCCTCTGCTCACAGGACTGTAGGTCAGCCCAGAATGCCTGTCCTGGTAACATGTGGATGACCTTGGATCACACTCTTCTTCCTCTCTCAAGGAAAGCACTGAGGGCTGCCACATACAAACAAGACAAGCTGTGAATCTCTCTCTGATTTTACCAGAAGAAGATAGATGATGAGAAAGTCATGCTTCTACATGTTTCTGTTTTCTAATTCCATTAGATCTCAGGTCAAATATCTAAAAACCTGCACAGAGCATGGTTCCCAGCAGGCTCCTGAGGACAAATAAAGACTACCAGTGTAAAAGTGAAGCAGTACTTTGTTTCTCAAAGAAAGTGAGATTAGTAGCTTGCCAGAAAATGGAGTGAAATGGAAATGGAATGGAAAAATACTTATTTTTAAAACAATAATGCAGAATTTAAATTTCCTATTGCAAAAATCTTGATAAGGCATTGGAAATACCATCTTGAAAAGATAATGATTTAAAATGAACACAGCAAGTTTTCCTGGTGTAGTAAATAGAATGTCATTTTAACTTTCTTCCACGGAACAGCTGTATAGATGAAATGCATTTTAACAATTCCAGACTGTACCATGTATGCCTACACCTTACCAAATATACCTAGCAATTTGTACACAGCATTCATTTTCAAAGAATAAGGGAAAAATAAACTAGTAGCTAAGCAGAAGACACAGCTGCTAAACTCAATGAACTGAATAGCTGGTGTGAATCTTTGACTTTAAGTGCATACAAAAGAGGCATTAAAAGATTCCTAACACACAAAGATACACAGGATGTCAAATATTTATGTTTTTTCCCCTCACCGAAGCCCCAAAGTTTTATGCAAAACTTTCATTTGAATTTCAGGCACAATTTCAAAAACATTTTGTTTTTAAAAAACAACCACTAATCTGTTACTCCAATCTGTAAGGGAAAAAAACAAAAACTTGTCTGAACTTTCATCTCTGTTATCAATAATCCCTGAATCCTGCAGGATATACTGAATTTGAAAATTTTCTACCCAATCCATCAAAACAGGTTGCAGATAATAATTATATTTACTTTTTTTCTCTCACCTGAGCGTAAACCCTATGAGGGCAGAGATTTATCATGATTGTACTCAAGGCCAGATACACAGAGGCAGGCATAGTACATCTCTTTAGTCAATACACACATAACTGTTCACATTGGAAAAAAAATTACATGATTGAGGAAAAGCCTTTTTTGTGGGCCTTAGGAAGCATCACTACAAACAAAGCTAGTGGAAGTGATGGAATTCCAATTGAGCTATTCCAAATCCTAAAAGATGATGCTGTGAAAGTGCTGCACTCAATATGAAGGAGTCTTTGGGCCTAGGAAAGAAAACAACGGTCTCAAAGGCCCTTGCTGAATCATCTAACTTCAGAGAAAATAAAACTGAACTTTAGGTCCCGCCCTGATGCTCCAGGCCGGTTGTATCTACCTGGGACTTATTTCCCCTGCCCAGAAACCTTCCAGCCCCTACATCTGCCAGGGACTTATCACCCCCTGCCCCAAACCTCCCACTCCCTATTCAACTACAAATGCCATCTCAACTAAAGAATACCCAAAACGACCCGCCTGACTAACATTTCCACAAACCTCCTTTTAAATATGAAGCCTCCCTGATCCCTCTCACGCTCAGCCTGGTCGTTAGGGTGACTGTCACCCCTTCTTTCCTGAATAAAGGCAACCTACCACTGTTGATATGCAGATGACACCACCCTTATGGCAGAAAGTGAAGAGGAACTAAAAAGCCTCTTGATGAAAGTGAAAGAGGAGAGTGAAAAGGTTGGCTTGATGCTCAACATTCAGAAAACGAAGATCATGGCATCTGGTCCCATCACTTCATGGGAAATAGATGGGGAAACAGTAGAAACAGTGTCAGAGTTTATTTTTGGGGGCTTCAAAATCACTGCGGATGCTGATTGCAGCCAGGAAATTAAAAGACGCTTACTTCTTGGAAGGAAAGTTATGACCAACCTAGATAGCATATTAAAAAGCAGAGACATTACTTTGCCAACCAAGGTCCGTCTAGTCAAGGCTATGGTTTTTCCAGTGGTCATGTATGGATGTGAGAGTTGGACTGTGAAGAAAGCTGATCGCCGAAGAATTGATGCTTTTGAACTGTGGTGCTGGAGAAGACTCTTGAGAGTCCCTTGGACTGCAAGGAGATCCAACCAGTCCATTCTAGAGGAGATCAGTCCTGGGTGTTCATTGGAAGGACTGATGCTAAAGCTGAAACTGCAATACTTTGGCCACCTCATGCGATGAGTTGACTCACTGGAAAAGACTCTGATGCTGGGAAGGATTGGGGGCAGGAGGAGAAGGGGACGACAGAGAATGAGATGGCTGGATGGCATCACCGACTCGATGGACATGAGTTTGAGTGAGCTCCGGGAGTTGGTGATGGACATGGAGGCCTGGCGTGCTGTGATTCATGGGGTCGCAAGGAGTCGGACACGACTGAGTGACTGAACTGAACTGAACCGCCATTGAGGTTGTCTTTCCTTCTTTTCTGCCTCGGCCAGAACTATACCTTACATTTTTGGTGCCGAAACCCCAGGAAAGGGAGAGGCACTCATCTCTCTCCCTCTCTCTCTCCCCCTCCCCCTCCCCCTCCCTCTCATTGTTTTCCCTTTTCCCAGAGTCCGGGAGCGTGAACACCTGCGGAGCTCACTTTCTGCCAGGGCACATAAGTGCCTCCGTGAGCCGTGCAAGCCTTGTCCTAAGGTTTTATTGGTGCTGTGCTAACCCCAGGCCTCCGCTCTACCCAATTTCCCTCTCTCTCTCTCTCTCTCAACCTCCCTGACAACCTCTGGAACAGGGAACTCTTGCCATTGGACCGCTCTGCATGTAACACTCCATTCAAGCCGGCCCCTAGATTAAGGTAAAATCCAGATGGTGTTCTAGAGACGCCCTAGAACTCAGTCCTCTCCAGGTCCCGGGGACCCCCCAGCCTGAGGCCAATATGTAGGCAACGGTGGGGGACGCTCCGCCTCGACACAGAGCTCTCTTCTCACAACTCCTATTGTGACTACGGGTGATGACTTGAACTCCCAATAGGAACCTCTGCTTGCCTTTCAATTATGGGGTCTGGCCAATCTGTCCCAAAAGAATCCCCTCTGGCCTGTGTTCTCAAAAATCTCAAACCACTCTTACTGAACTCAAAGCTAACCACTTAAAACCACTATGTATACAGATCTGGCCTCAATACCAATTAGACAATCAAGACGGCGGGCCTGAATTCGGCACATTTGACTTTAACATTCTTCAAAATCTCACTGACTTCCTTAAACGGAAGGGCAAGTGGTCAGAGGTCCCATATGCCCAAGCCTTTTGGGTCCTTTGGAGCAGGTCCTCCCTATGCAAGGCCTGCTCCACCCATGAGGTCCTTATAGGCACCTTGCCCCCCAAGCAAAAGGGCTCTTCTTCAACTAACTGCCAATAGCGACCTTCTGCACCCCTGGAGTTCAACCCCATGGAGGAGCCCCCTCCCTACCTGCCACCCCGCCAACCCTCTCCTTCCCCCTCATCCAACTCACCTACTGACTCTGAAACGCTCCTGACTCTCCCTCAACCCCGCTACCCCATCTCCCCGGCTCCCCTTCCTCCTTCCCTCCCCCTCTGCCACACAGTCACATGGTACCCAGCACATGTTTCCCCTGAGAGAGGTGGCAGGACCAGAGGGCCCCACCAGAGTCCATGTGCCATTTTCATTGTCAGACATGAGCCAGATAGAAGAAAAATTAGGATCATTTTCTGAAAATCCTACCAGATACAGAAAAGAATTCCTGAGACTCTCCCAGGCCTATAACCTCACATGGAGTGATGTATCAGTCAGTCAGTTCAGTTCAGTTCACTTGCTCAGTTGTGTCCGACTCTTTGAGACCCCATGAATCACAGCACGCCAGGCCTCCCTGTCCATCACCAACTCCCGGAGTTCACACAAACTCACGTCCATCGAGTCAGTGATGCCATCCAGCCATCTCATTCTCTGTTGTCCCCTTCTCCTCCCACCCCCAATCCCTCCCAGCATCAGAGTCTTTTCCAGTGAGTCAACTCGTCTCAGGAGGTGGCCAAAGTATTGCAGTTTCAGCTTTAGCATCAGTCCTTCCAATGAACACCCAGGACTGATCTCCTCTAGAATGGACTGGTTGGATCTCCTTGCAGTCCAAGGGACTCTCAAGAGTCTTCTCCAGCACCACAGTTCAAAAGCATCAATTCTTCGGCGATCAGCTTTCTTCACAGTCCAACTTTCACATCCATACATGATCACTGGAAAAACCATAGCCTTGACTAGACGGACCTTGGTTGGCAAAGTAATGTCTCTGCTTTTTAATATACTATCTAGGTTGGTCATGACTTTCAAGGAGGAAGCGTCTTTTAATTTCATGGCTGCAGTCAGCATCCGCAGTGATTTTGGAGCCCAAAAATATAAAGTCTGACACTGTTTCCCCATCTATTTCCCATGAAGTGATGGGACCAGATGCTGCGATCTTTGTTTTGTGAATGTTGAGCTTCAAGCCAACCTTTTCACTCTCCTTTTTCACTTTCATCAAGAGGCTTTTTAGTTCCTCTTCACTTTCTGCCATAAGGGTGGTGTCATCTGCATATCTGAGGTAATTGATATTTCTCCCAGCAGTCTTGATTCCAGCTTGTGCTTCTTCCAGCCCAGCGTTCCTCATGATGTACTCGGCATATGACGTATATTATATCCTAAATGCCACTCTCACCCCAGATGAAAAGGACCGTATCTGGCAAGCAGCGAAAGCCCATGCCAATCACTTACATAACCAAGACTGGGATAGCCCAGTTGCTGATGAGGCGCTGCCTTAGTTAGATCCCCACTGGACTTACCAGCCCAGTGACCCAGGTATCAGGAGATTCAATCATATGATTACATGCCTTCTAGAAGGAATGCAGAAAAATACCCATATCCATGTCAATTATGATAAAGTCAGGGAAATCACCCAAGGGGCAGACAAAAATCCAGCCTTATTCTTGGCATGCCTCACAGAGGCAGTCCAGAATATACCAACCTAGATATCACCACTCCTGCTGGGTTACTCTACCTTCATGTTCAGTTCATCAGCCAGTCTGCCCCTGACAAAAGACGAGAGCTTCGACAACTAGAGAAGGGCCCTGAGACCCCCCCAAAGAGACCTTCTAGAAGTAGCCTTCAAGGTGTTCAATAATAGAGAGGAGGAGGCTAAGAGAGAAAAAGACCACGAGAGAAAAGCTAAATATGCCTTTTTGGTGGCAGTAATTAACGGAAGCGATCAGCCCGGCCCAAGTCATCACAGACCGGGACTTAAGACTGCCCCCTGCTGCCCTGAACCCTGTTTCCAATGCAGCCAGTCAGGACACTGGGCAAAGGATACCCAAACCCATGGCCCCCCACAAAAGCATGCCCAACCTGTGGTCAATGGGGACACTGGAAGATAGACTGTCCTCAGGGACACCCTGGCACCCCTGGGGAGATCCCCATTTCTCCCCAGAACTCCAGCCCAACCCTACAAGAGTTGTTCCAGTGACAGAGCCCAGGTTCCAACCCCCGAGCCCGTGTCCCGGACACGAGCTCAGAACTTAGGGTAGATGGGGTAGTGGCCAGGAAAAAGACCTCCTTTATAGTAGACACTGGAGCCACTTTCTCTCTCTTAACTTCCTACTCTGGCCCAACTCAAAACTCGGAACTCACAATCAAGGGGGTCTCTGGAGTTCCCTTAAGGCCAAAAATCAGCCCTCCATTACTCTGTCAATTTGGAAAATCAACCATCATACACTCATTCCTCATAATGCCTCAGTGCCCAATGGCACTCCTAGGGAGAGATTTGTTATCCAAATTGGGGGTCTTTTTTACCATACCCCTCTCAATGCAGTCTCTATATTCTGCATGCAGATAACACCTGGACTGTCCCTATCCCTCACCCCTGACCCTCCCTTGGATCTACCTGCCTTAGACCCCCAAGTCTGGGACACTGACCACCCATCCATAGCCAAACATCATCCCCCAGTCCACATTACCCTAAAGGATCCCTCGACTATAATCACCCAACAACAGTACTCTCTCACCCTGTAGGCCCATAAAGGACTTAAGCCTATCATAGACCATCTTCTTCAAGCCTCTATCTTAATTTCTACCCATTCACTACACAACACCCCTATTCTGGCAGTAAGGAAGGGACCAAACTCTTGGAGATTGGTCCAGGATCTTCAAAAAATCAATGAGGCCATCACACCGACATTCCCAGTAGTCCCTAACCCTTACACCCTCCTGTCTGCCATACCCCCAACTGCAACCCACTTCATGGTATTAGATCTCAAAGACACCTTTTTCACCATCCCCCTCCACCCCCTCTCCCAACTCCTTTTCGCCTTCACTTGGCAAGACCCCAAGACTCATGTTTCCAAACAACTAACATGGACAGTTCTCCCCCAGGGGTTCAGAGACAGCCCCCACTTTTTTGGACAGGCTTTACAAAAGGACCTACAGACACTTGACCTAGCCCCAAGTCATCTCCTCCAATACGTAGATGACCTTCTCCTTTGTAGCCAACCTGAAAACTCTGCTTCCAACATACTGCCAAACTCCTTGGGGCCCTGGGATCCTGGGAGCTACTGGGTGTTCCAATCCAAGGCCCAAGTAGTACAGACAAACGTCACCTGGGGCTCTCCATATCCCACCAACTATTCCCCCAGATAGAATCCAGGCCTTAATTAACTGTCCACTTCCAAAAACAAAAAGGAAACTTCTGTCTATCCTCGGCCTCCTAAACATTTTCCGTATCTTGATCCCTAACCTCCCTCATTGCAAAGCGGTTCTATGAGGCAACTAAAGGATGTCTGGATAAGCCCCTCTTTAACCCCTCTTCGCTGGGCAATCCTCTTCGCCAGTTCACCCAGAGCCTCCTCCGACTGCCAACTCTCCACCTGCCAGATCACACCAGACCATTCTTTCTCTTTGCCCATTCCAACCAAGGACAGGCCCTGGGACTTTTATGTCAGCGGGCTGGAGACACCTGGGCTCCCATAGCCTATCTATCAAAACAGCTTGACATGGTGACCAAGGGCTGGTCTCCCGGTATGCAGGCCATGGCTGTTATCGCAGCCCTTGTACCCAAAGCAAATAAAGGCACGCCCCTTTAACAGTCTGCTCTCCACATACCTTCCGAGACTTACTATCACATCAAGCTTTCCTCTCCCTTCCCCCTTCCAGGGTACAGGTCCTACAAGACTTTCTCCTCGACCCTCAGCTCTCATTCTCCCCCTGCTCTCCCCTTAACCCCGCCAGCTTATTACCCACGTCCTCTACAACAGACCCTCTCCTACAAAGCTGCAAACCAACAGTAGATCTTACCCAAAACCCCTTCCAACATTTAACAGATCAGCCCATCCTAGACCCAGACACCCCACACTGGTTCGTTGATGGCAGCTCTCAAAAATCCCCACACTTCGCAGCAGTATGTGCCATCATCCAGGGGGACCTTTGTCACAATCACGTTACCCAGACAACTGAAGCTTCACCTCTGCTACCTCACACCACCTCCCAGCAGGCAAAACTGATAGCTCTCACCAGAGCTTTGACTCTGGCTAAAAATCTAAGGGTTAACATCCACAAAGACTCCAAATATGCCTATAACATACTTCATTCAAACATCTTCATATGGAGAAAAAGAGGTTTCCTAACTCAAAAGGGATCCCCCATTATTAATTCAGACCTGATCCACAAACTTCTAGAGTCAGCACTCTTACCAAACAAAGCCACCATCCTCCACTGTAGGGGACATCAAAAGGGAAGTCTCATATCAGCCTACAACAATGCTGCAGACCAGAAGGCAAAGGAGATAACCCTGTCCCATCCCTCCCTCCCGTCCCCTGTCATCTTAGCCCTGACTCCATCTGACCCTCCCACCACCAGAGAAATCCTCTATCTACACTCATTTTTTCATCCCTCATCCAAGACACTCCAACAGTTCCTCTGTAACCACTTCCCCATATCCACTGCTGACCAACAAGATTTAGATAACCTTACCCACTACTGTCAGACATGTCAACATACTAATCCCAGTTCCAACCTTAAATCTACATCCTTTCCAACCCATCAAATGCAAGGCAGCCTTCCAGCACAGGATTGGCAGATAGACTTTACTCACATGCCCCCGGTTTGGAGAGTCAGATACCTCCTGGTCCTTGTGGACACCTTTTCGGGATGGGTAGAAGCAGTTCCCACTATAAACAAAAGAGCCCACACCGTGGCCCAAATCCTCCTCACAGAAATTGTCCCCAGGTTTGGCCTGCCTTCATCCCTACAGTCTGATAATGGCCCAGAATTTACATCCAAGTTCACCCAACAACTTGTCCAATTCTTACAGATACCCTGGAAATTTCACATTCCATATCATCCCCAGTCCTCAGGAAAGGTAGAAAGGATGAATAGAATAATCAAAGAAACTCTTACCAAACTAACCCTCAAGGTATATCTGGATTGGACTATACTTTTGCTGACTGTTCTCCTCAAAGTGCAGACTTTGCCCAGAAAGCCCCAGCCCCTTTGAGGTGATGTACGAAAGGCCCATGCTCCCTCCTGGACTCGTCCCAAACCTCCTCCCATACCAAGTTTCCTACACTCCCCTCTGCTGGCAGAACTCTGCAATGCCCTCTGGAAATTCGTCAACCACAACCTGCCCACCTCTGACCCCCAAGCCCCCTTTACAAACTGGGGACATGGTCTACCTGTCTGATAATCCCCAGGGTGACCTAACCCCAATGTGGCTGGGGCCATTTAAAATCATCCTCCTTACCCCGACTGCAGCTAAACTCAAGAAGGTCACCTCCTGGGTACACCCCTTTCGCCTGAAACAGGTCACCTCTGATCCTGTGCTGCCCTCCTTAACTGACCGCTATCAGGTCTCCCTCACAGGTCTCCTTAAAAATCACCTGGCAACAACCTCTGTTGACCATCCAAGAAGACACTGAACGACCTAGACACTCTTCAACCTACAACTGTTCCTGACCCAACTACTATAAGACCTCTGGACCAGTACCCCAACAGGAAGCTCCTTTGAAGACCTGACCATACTGGTGTCTCAACTGTGCTTTAGGGAAACTTCTACAACCTGATTCCAGATGAAATTTATTTCTTTACTTTCATTCTACATCCTAATGAAACTGTTCCTCCTCAGATTCAAGCAACCACCAACTTGGGGCCTTCCACCCCTCGCCGACTGGCCTCTCCAACTATAACTGCACTGTTAATCTTAGTCCTTGCTACAGGCCTAGTAACTGTCTCCCCTCAGGACTGATTACCTATCCTTCGTCTCTTCATCGGTATCGCCTACGTTGTTAGCTGTGTGCTATTCCTAGGGTGCTAATTCCTCCACATTGCCCAACTAACAGACCTAACTCCCCTGTTCCTTATCCTTGCCGCACTCCCCAGCCTTCTGGCTAGTCCCTGCCCCTGCTCAGACTTTATTCCTATGGTCATTCCTCATGTTATAATACGGCTCCAAGACCATGCACCATGAACCTCGGGGTGGGCGGGGGGGAGTCCAAGTCCCCACTCACTGTTAAAGTTTTGTGAGCACCTCCCCTAACCCAAATGGAAGAAACATATGTTTCTATCCCATTACCCACTAGGGGTACTCAGATGGGGGCGGGGGACTAGGTAAAAATCGGGAAAAGAAACAAGAACAAGTCATAAAGAACATAATTTCCTGGTTACAGGCAACCCTTGAGTTTTATAAATGCCTAGGCCTCCTTTCCCAATTACGGCCTCTCCTAAAACCTGCCTCTGGCAACCAACACCTTACCCGCCTTCTCAACTCTTCTTTCCAATTCTTCCAGTACATACAACACACATCCCAGTGTTGGATAAGCATATCACTGTCTCCCTCACCACACATAGCAATTCTCTTACCCTCAACCTGGCTGTCACAGGGCAACTATACCTCCCCTTCCCAACAAAAAACTACACAACTCATTAGGCCAGTCTCTGACAATGTCCTACTTTCAGCCTCTTCAAACCTAACCTGTATCAACTACTCTAGTCCCAACTACACTGGTCTTACAAACTCCGCTCTCTCCTTCTGTTCCACTTGGGTTCTCTGGACAGCACAAATAATTGCACCAACCCAGGAATCTTCATTCTCTGAGGGACCTATGCATATTCATGTCTCCCCCTTGACCCCCCGGACCTTGCATCTTGGTCTTCCTGACCCCAGGTCTAACATTCCTCAAAGAAGAAGAGATAGAACAAATAGTCTACCCCACAAGGGGAACTTTCCCACAGGAAAAAACAAGCTGTCATAGCCCCCCTCCTGATTGGGACCAGCATAGCAGCAGCCCTAGGCACCGGGATTGGGGGCATCTCAACCTCGCCTCATTTTTACAAGCTAAGTCCCAAGAACTTAGCGAGGATATGGAGCAGGTAGTGGAGTCCTTCGTTTCAGTCCAAAGACAGATTAACTCATTAGCTTCTGTGGTCCTACAAAATAGACGAGCCCTGGACCTTCTCACCATGGAAAAGGGAGGGACCTGCCTTTTTCTGGGAGAGGACTGATGCTATTTTGTAAATGAAATGGGCATAGTCCAGGGGAGAGTCAAAGAACTTAGAGACAGAATTGAACGCTGCAGAAAAGAGTTACAAAACCTTTACACTCCCCCAAACCTGTTCCAACTTGCCCTCCCTTGGTTGCTCCCATTCTTGGGACCACTGGTACTTATATTCCTCTTATTTGGACCCTGTCTGTTCAATCTCTTTCAAAGGTTTCTCCAAGAACAGATTCGGGCCATATCTCAAGACCAGGTGAAGACCATTCTTCTCGAAAGCTTCACCCCAATGTCAGGAAAAGGAGACCCTGGGCCCTAGGATGATCCTCCATTCCAGACCCAGAACCATCGACCCCATCCAACAGGAAGTAGCCAGAGAGATACGGCACCCTTTTTCCCATTTTTTATGATTTCAGGGTCTGGAATGAAGGAGTCTTTGGGCCTAGAAAAGAAAACAATGGTCTCAAAGACCCTTGCTGAATCATCTAACTTCGGAGAAAACAAAACCAAACTTTAGGTCCTGCCCTGATGCTCAGGGCCAGTTGTATCTACCTGGGACATATTTCCCCTACCCAAAACCTCCCACCTCCTGTTTAACTACAAATGCCATCTCAACTAAAGATTGTCCCGCCTGACTAACGTTTCCCTTAATGTTTCCACAAACCTCCCTTTAAATATGAAGCCTCCCTGATCCCTCTTGCACTCAGCCTGGTCGTTAGGCTGACTGTCACCCCTCCTTGCCTGAATAAAGGTAACCTACCTCTGTTGAGGTCGTCTCTCCTTTTCTGCCTTGGCCTGAACTGTACCTTACAAAATATGCCAGCGAATTTGGAAAACTCAGCAGTGGCCACAGGACTGGAAAAGGTCAGTTTTCATTCCAATCCCAAAGAAAGGCAATGCCAAAGAATGCTCAAACTACCGCACAATTGAACTCATCTCACATGCTAGCAAAGTAATGCTCAAAATTCTCCAAGCCAGGCTTCAATAATATATGAACTGTGAACTTCCAGATGTTCAAGCTGGTTTTAGAAAAAGCAGAGGAACCAGAGATCAAATTGCCAACATCCACCGGATCATTGAAAAAGCAAGAGAGTTCCAGAAAAACATCTATTTCTGCTTTATTGACTATACCAAAGCCTTTGACTGTGTGGATCACAATAAATTATGGAAAATTTTGAAAGAGATGGGAATACCAGACCACCTGACCTGCCTCTTGAGAAATCTGTATGCAGGTCAAGAAGCAACAGATAGAACTGGACATGGAACAACAGACTGGTTCCAAATAGGAAAAAGAGTACGTTAAGGCTGTATATCGTCACCCTGCTTATTTAACTTATATGCAGAGTACATCATGAGAAACGCTGGACTGGAAGAAGTACAAGCTGGAATCAAGATTGCTGAAGAAATACCAGTAACCTCAGATATGCAGATGACACCACCCTTATGGCAGAAAGCAAAGAAGAACTAAAGAGCCTCTTGATGAAAGTGAAAGAGGAGAGTGAAAAAGTTGGCTTAAAGCTCAACATTCAGAAAACCAAGATCATGGCATCTGGTCCCATCGCTTCATGGCAAATAGATGGGGAAACAGTGGCTAACTTTATTTTATTGGGCTCCAAAATCACTGCAGATGGTGACTGCAGACATGAAATTCAAAAGACGCTTATTCCTTGAAAGGAAAGTTATGACCAACCTAGATAGCATATTAAAAACCAGAGACATTACTTTGCCAAACAAAGGTCCATCTAGTCAAAGCTATGGTTTTTCCAGTAGTCATGTATGGATATGAGAGTTGGACTATAAAGAAAACTGAGTGCCAAAGAATTGATGCTTTTGCACTGTGGTGTTGGAGAAGGCTCTTGAGAGTACTGTGAACTGCAAGGAGATCCAACCAGTCCATCCTAAAGGAGATCAGTCCTGGATGTTCATTGGAAGGACTGATGTTGAAGCTGAAACTCCAATACTTTGACCACCTGATGCAAAAAGCTGACTCACTTGAAAATACCCTGATGCTGGGAAAGATTGAAGGTGGGAGGAGAAGGGGATGACAGAGGATGAGATAGTCTGATGGCATCACCAACTCAATGGTCATGGGTTTGGGTGGACTCCGGGAGTTGGTGATGGACAGGGAGGCCTAGCATTCTGAAGTCCATGGGCTTACAGAGTTGGACACGACTGAGCAGCTGAACTGATATCTTTTGGAGAGGAACTATACATAAGTATTTAACATTTAGTATACAGGGTTCATTTGAGTCAGGCCAAGTACCTAAACGGATTCATCCCTTGTAATTCTTTGGCTAAGATTTGAGGGGGTACAGAGGTAGCCTTTGGTGAGCAGAGACCCCACTCGGTGGGCAGCAGAGACCATGGATTGGAAAGAGGACCGTTCACCGGGATGAGGAGCTGCGGGTTGTGATAGACACATTCCTACCCTGATGCTTTCAGTCTGGTAGGTCCACACCACTCACTGAATATAGCTTCTAGAGACTTAAAGGATACCTGACACATCCTGTCACATTCAATATACCCCAAAAATATTATGTAAGACCCATTCATTCTTCAAAATTAGTCTGGTACTGGGCAGAGAGTGGCATATAAAGCAAGATCCTCACTCTTGGGGAGACTGTATTCTGGTCATTGGTAGTTTGGTGCAGAATTGAAGAGGCCTATCCCCAAACCTGATGAAAAAACAAACAAAAATAGCAAATAACAATCAGTACTGATGATTGGAAAGAATCCAAAACTCAAACCTTACACTTGGAGAAATATTATCTAAAACCAGATCAATTTGGAACTAAGGTGGGAAAAAAATGCCAGAAATCTACATGCCTCTTGGGAAAACAGTATAGTGAGCTAAAGAAGGAAGACAACATGTTGAAGGAAAAAACCCCAAAATATGAATGCTACTTTGAGGGACAAGACTGGGTACATGGCAGTCTGTGGTAAAAACAAAGGACGCCCCAAGAGGAATTCTTCTTCCGTACAGTCAGTGGACAGAGACTTGACCTGGGCTGAGAGAATCACACAGACCCTGTTCTTTACAAATTTCTACCAGGAGAAGAAAAGCAAAGACGGTATAAGAAAAAACATTTTAAGGATAATGTTCTTGATAGCACACACAAGTTTGACCAGATGGAGGGGAGAATAGTGAGAGGAAGGCAAAGCCTGAATCCACTGGAAGTTTGTGCGTCAGACCAGAATGAGAGCCCTTCGAGGAAGACATGGAACTCAAGTCATGGGGCAGGGAGGGCATTGTGTGGATGTGGACCATAATTTCAGGATAAAAGGACACAGCAGACCTGATTTAGCTATTCAGGACTGAGTCCCCTTCCTTCCCCAGGCTCTCAGGCTTTGGTATTAATACATGTTTATACTAACACCCCCAAAATTAAGCTGATTTCATGACAACAATGAATTTTTTAAAAGTAACTAAAATTCTTGTCATCTATTAAGGCATTTACTTGTCATAAAAACCAACCATTTTAGGACTGTTGAAGTCTGTAAAATCTAAGAAATGCTTCTTAGTCGGGCATATTTTACAAACCTATTAAAGAAAAAAATGACATCTCAACTGCATTCATGTGAATTGCTAATGCTTCATTAATGATGCTCAAATGCAATGATCACTGGGTGAACAAAACTGTGGGAAATTTTTAATCTCAACAGTCATTATTGTTTTAAGTCATTTGTTTGCTTATGGTGACTAACTGTATACTTATTTTTATATAAAAGTCTATTTCTGTGGTACAAAAAGCTGTTTTCCAATTATAAGCAATCTAATAAATGAATCTGAATAGTCTGATAATAAAGTAAGCAACCAGTGACTCGTTTTTTATGCAACTCATTGCTTCACTGCAGTAATAAACATCACTGTTCAGAAATACTTGTAGAAGAAGGTTTTTAGACCCATGATTATTAACTTTTTCAGAAAACAGCAGGTTGACTCTACTTATAACTCAATAAAACCAAAATAAGCTGCTTTATTTACTTAATTGGAACAAAGATCCCAGAAGCCAGGGTTTATGATTAGATGATTAAAATAACTCTCCATTCCACTGCATTGTCAGCGGGTATTCATTTAATTCTGTTACTTTTGAGCACATGAAACCTGTACAAGAGAACACTGTCCCTTGTTTTTCCATTTTCTCTTCTGGAGATTGAGAAAAACTGTTGCTGGCTTTCTATAGCCCTCAGTTATTAAATCTTTAAGCTAAGGTCAGAGCTAATGCTCCAAGTACTCATTAATTCAAACTGGAATGCTTCGTGTTTGGGTAGCTTCTTATTTATTATATTATTATCCTGTGTGTATGGATGTATGTGTGTGTAAATAGAGTATTTTTTTAAAAGACTCATCTGATAATTGGAGGGTTGCTTAGACTCTGAAGATAAGTTTCAAGTACTGTGAAGTCATAGAAGAGGTCAACATTTACATATTAATGTGGAAAGATGTACTGTTAAGAAAGCAAATTGCAGAATAATATTATGGTATCTTCTATTTGTATTTGAGTATCATTAAAGACTATTCCAACTTTGCCAACCAAGGTCTGTCTAGTCAAGGCTATGGTTTTTCCCGTGGTCATGTATGGATGTGAGAGTTGGACTGTGAAGAAAGCTGATCGCCGAAGAATTGATGCTTTTGAAATGTGGTGCTGGAGAAGACTCTTGAGAAGCCCTTGGACTGCAAGGAGATCCAACCAGTCCATTCTAAAGGAGATCAATCCTGGGTGTTCATTGGAAGGACTGATGCTAAAGCTGAAACTCCAATACTTTGGCCACTTCATGCGACGAGTTGACTCACTAGAAAAGAGTCTGATGCTGGGAGGGATTGGGGATGAGGAGACGGGAACGACAGAGAATGAGATGGCTGGATGGCATCACCTACTCGATGGACGTGAGTTTGAGTGAACTCCGGGAGTTGGTGATGGACAGCGAGGCCTGGCGTGCTGTGATTCATGGGGTCGCAAAGAGTCGGATACGACTGAGCGACTGAACTGAACTGAATTGAAAGACTATTCCTCCTCTAGGGAAAAAACCACCTGCTTATACTTCCTGGAAGGATATCCTGGAAACTGCTACTGACAAGAGAATTGGAAATCAGAAATAGAAAGAAGATTCACCTCTCATTGTACATCCCAGACTCCCAATCTCTGTTTCTTCCTGCCCCTCAGTCTGCCCTTTGTCAGTTTCCTTGGCTTGTTCCTCCTATAGTATTCACATCCGAAATGCTGGCAACCCTCAGAACCTATCCTACACTCCTTTCTCTTCTTCATTCTCCAATAATGACCTCATTTAGGATGATGGCTTTCAATATCCTCAAAAACTGATGAATCTCCAGTCAAAATTCCTATGCCTTACATCTTTCTGGAAATCTTGAACTATACAACACATTGGTCCCTTAATATAAGCACACAGTTGATGAATGGCATCTCAAATTTAATTTGACAAAATAATTCTTGTTTTTATCTCTGAATCTTTTTCAGTTAGATAAAGTAAAACATTATTCCTCCAGGTGATTAAGTCACAATCCAGGACTTATCCTTCATTCCTCTTTTTCCTTTACATTGAATATTCAGTTTATCAAGGAGTCTTCTAGTATTCTCTGAAACATCCTTTACCCATCCATTTCCTTCTATCTCTTTGACTACAGTCCACATATAAGCAACTATCACATCCCACATGAACTTCTTATAGGACTACTCCTTGCTTCTTTTCTAGTTTCCCTATAATCCATTTCCCCCATGGTAGCCAGAACGATCCAAGTTGTTTTCTTTTTCTCCTTCTCTACTTAATATATGCCAATGGCTTCCCATTGCTCCTAGAAAAAGTTACACTGGCTAGAAAGATCTACTATTTGGGCTTTGCCTACCTCTGTGACCTCGTCGCAGGTTGCTCCACCCCTTTTCCACTAAGTTCCATTACGTGGCTTTCTTTTGGTTCCTCAACTAGACCCAATGTGCACCCACTTTTGCACTTTTTCACTAACTGTTCCTTCTGTCCAAATCTTCTTCCTCTTAATTCTCAAATGTCTTATTTTTTCCTGTAACAGAGACTGATACTCAGAAGTGGAGTGCTGCCATTATAAAAGCCTAAAATATGGTACTAGCTTAGCAGTGTGACAGCAGGAATAAAGGACAGAGACACTGCAAGCAAAAAATCTGGTGACTCTTTGTTCTGCTGCTTCAAAACTTTTGGTTACAATATCTCCCAGGATAGGGCCTCCCAGGTAATGCAGTGGTAAAGAATCCACCTGCCAATGCAGGAGACACAGGGGATGCAGGAGATGCAGGTTTGATCCCTGGGTTAAGAAGATCCCCTAGAGAAGGAAACGGCAACCCACTCCAGTATTCTCGCCTGGAAAATCCCATGGATAGAGGAGCCTGGTGGGCTACAGATCATGGGGTCCCAAAGAGTCAGACATGACTGAGAGACTGAGCATGTGCATGCACACACACGTGCACACACACACATCTCCTGCGATAATTTGGAAGGCAAATCATATGCCTACATGTCTACATTCTAGGAGAAGAGGCTAAACAGAAAGCCAGAATATCACCATGTAGCTGCAACTCTTTGTCACTTTTTGACAAGTTATTACAAGACAGAAATGATATCAGGCAAGAACTGTCCAGTTTGTAAGAGGTCTGGAGCTTGACAAAGTTGGAAAAAGTTAACTTACATATGCACTCTCAAATATCAGGAGCTAAGACTGTTTTCACTCATATTCTTTTTCAAAAACCTTACATAAATCCAAACAGAGGAATAAAGCAGTGATTCTCAACTGGGGACATTTTGCTTCCCTAGGGAACACTTAGCAATGTCTAGTGACATTTTTGGCTATGACAACTGAGACAGTGATACTGGCATCTCTTGGACAGAGGCCAGGGATGCTGCTAAACATCTTTGAAAGCACAGGACAGCCCTACACAATAAAGACTTTACTAAGGCTTCCATAAGCCTCCTGGAAGAAAACACGGGAGAAAAGTTCTTTGACATTGGTTTTGGCAATGATTTTATAAATACAATACCTAAAACACAAGCGACAAAGCTAAAATAAATAATGGGACCACATCAAACTAAAAGGTTTCTGCACAGCAAAAGAAACAACAAAATGAGGTTATCTCAGAGTGGGGTAAAATATTTGCAAACCACATATTGATAAGGGATTACTATCCAATATATATAAAGAACTCATATAACCCAACAGCAGAAAAAAACAACAAAACAAACAGAAAAAAAAATTTAATTTGAAAAATGAGCAAAGGATCTGAACAGACATTTTTCCAAAGACGACATTTAAATAACTAACAGGTCTCTGAAAAGGTACTCAATATCACTAATCTTCAGGGAAATGTGAATCAAAACTACAATGAGGTATCACCTCACACCTGTCAGAATGGCTATTATCAAAAAGGTAAGAAGTGACAAGTGTTGATGAGGATGTAGAAAAAAGGGAAAACTTGTGCCCTGCTGGTGGAAATGTAGATTGGCGCAGCCAGAATGGAAAACAGTACAAAGGGTCCTCATTAATTAAAAACAGAACTACCGCATGATTCAGCAGTCTTGCATCTGGGTATTTATCTTAAGGAAACAGATCACTAACTCAAAAAGGTAACCACATCCCCTTGTTCACCGCAGCATTATTTACAAGTGGTAAAGAACCCGCCTGCCAAAGTAGGAGACATAAGAGATGTGGATTCGATCCCTGGGACAGAAAGATCCCCTGGAGGAAGGCACAGCAATTTACTCCAGGATTCTTGCTGGGAGAATCCCATGGACAGAGGAGCCTGGCAGGCTACAGTCCATAAGTGTCACAAAGAGTCAACACAACTGAAGCAACTTAGCACAAACACAAGACATGGAAATAATCTAAGTGTTCACTGATGGGTAAATGGATAAATAAAATAGTATATACACATATTATATAGTAGAATATTATTCAGCCATAAAGAATAAAATTTTTCCATTTGCAACAACATAAATGAAACTTGAAGTTTTTTATGCTATGTGAAGTAAACCAGACAGAAAAAGATAAATACTGTATGATACTGTGTGATCTCACATAAATATGAAACCTACTTAAACAAAAGGACTAAATCTTATAAATTTTTTTTCAGTTGAACTCCAAGTATTCCACAAGATTACTTCAGGTTCATCACGAGAGTGCCTCTCCTATAACACCAAAAGGTAGCTTCAGATTCTGCAAAGCAGACTTGGGGCAAAAGTAAAAGGACTGTTTGCAAATTTTCTCATGCTTAATTAATGGACAAAGGCCAGAAATATGACAATGAAATAACAATTGTAAAAATAAACATTTCTTTCATGCATTTCTTTCGAAGACACTTAAAAGTGTAAAGATTGAAATATCTTCTTTCACAGAGAATTAATATATAAAAAGAGTATATGTTAGTGTATTCTACTTTGAGAGTTGATGTAATATAGCTTTACATCACTTCTGTATACAGGGCCTTATTTTGTTTTATAATGTGGCTTGGGCAGTGCTATCATGATGCAATAATTTCTAAATTTCTCCCACCAAATTATAATCACTAATACAGTGCTTTGCACATCACATTTCTCATTTGAGTTAAAACGTTAGACAATAGAAGGAATATGTATTCATTTCAAATTTGTGAGGTCAGAAGCTTTTGAAACTGATGTTTACTTTTTCATCATCTTTACACTCAAACTAATAATTTTCATCTCCAACAGACTTAGTGATAGCCCCTCTTAATATTAAGGTACAAATGTGAGAAGGATTTAGCTGAAGGCCATAGTTTAAATCATAAATGGTTCTTTTAGTTTTTTTGCATGAATTCCACAGAAGAGCTCTAACACAATACACTTCCTGGAAAACATAAAACTCATTTTTTTTTAATGTAGTTAATCTTTAGGCTTAAAAGAAATCCAGAATCAAAACAAGTAGAAAAGACACAAGTCAGGCTAACGTCGCACAGTTTTAAGAGCCCCAGCCCAGGAGTTCAGACATCTGGATTTTTGTTCCATGAGTTCCATTAACTGACAGGGTTGACTAACTGTGCAGCCAAGCAGACTGTGCACTGGAAACTCAGGAGCACCGTTCATGTGGTCCAAACTTGACCATGTGAACCGTGCCCCTTAGTTTTCTCACCTGCAAAGCAAGACAACTGCAACAGGTATCCCTTAGGCTTCTCAAGTTATAGATTTGCAACCATCTTCTCCACGCATTTTCATTAATTACATACATTAGCTCTGCCCATCTGTTCAGAAAACTGCATATACCATTTGGTGATAAATTATTAATAATGTCAACACAACATTTCATCAATCTATTTCACAGAAAGTGAAGCTTGTAAAGGCACATTTTATAAAGACAGTATATGGTAGTAAATAAGTTATAGTCTACTGTTATTGATATAATAGTTTTTAACTTAAGGATTCCTATATTTCATTCTTCTGTCCCAAGGTGCACAATTTTTACTAACTTAAAAACTAGTCAAGGAAATATATAGTGGAACATACATAAAAATGAAAGTAAAAGTGAAAGTCACTCAGTCATGTCCGAGTCTTTGTGACCTATGGACTGTATAGTCCATGGAATTCTCCAGGCCCGAATACTGGAGTGGGTAGCCTTTCCTTGCTCCAGGGGATCTTCCCAACCTAGGGATTGAACCCAGATCTCCTGCATTGTTCATTGGGGCAGATGCTTTACCAGCTGAGCCATAAGGGAAGCCCATACATAAAAATAGGGAGAGGTAATTACAATATCTAAATAATAGCAAGCAGAGATGATAAAGAAAAGAATTTTAGGAATAGCACACTATTACTAGTCATTTATTTACGTTAAAATTTATCAGGTTAAGAATGTTCAAAGAAATAGCTTTATTAATATCTTTTATTGCTTCTCTCTTATATCCTAAGTCAATGTAAAGAAGGTGGAAAGTAAGTGTATTTTTCCATAGTCTCTCTCTTCACATTTTATTGCCAAGGATAAACTGGAAATTAAGTGCTTTTAATATTCTGATAAATATTCATTTATATGATGTTTATAGGTGGTTTCAATTTACTAAAAAGGGACTATAGGACATGCTGAAATTCTTACAGATTTATAAAGTAAGAAAAAGGTTTTTTAAAATAAAAATAAGCCAGTGAAATCTAAATGCTATTGAAGGATCTACTACCCTCAAATCGGATCAGGAGGGTTGGCTTTGGACACGGCTTGAATTGGAAGTGAAGATAAGCAGATATAAAAGAGCTGGAGAAGAAAATAGAAGATTAACCTGAAAATAAAACTGGCTTTAATAATTCTTTACTTCTTTGAATAGAAGCCTATTAAAATACTTTATAAAGATTTGACAAATCTTGACAAGATGAAATGTAATTGTTTCCTGCTTAAAACTTAATATTTTAACTATTTTTATAGACTGGGATGAAAGTGGAGATTATTAGGGGCTTCTGCCTCCTATGCTAAGGTATTAGTTATCTATTGCTGAATAAAAAATTACAATATAAAGATGCTGACCAAGGCTGGGTTCTCACCTGGTGATTCAACTGGGGAAAGATCCATCACTCATATAGTTGTTGGAAGTATTCACTTCTTTGCAAGTTATAGGATTTATGGAAGCTGACTTGTTTAAAAACCACAGGTGGAGAGAAAAAGTCAGCTAGCCAGACAGATTCTAACATAACATAACATAATCATTAGACTGATATTCCTACACATTTGCTATACTCTATTAGTTAGAACCAAGTAAGTCACAGGTTCAGGAAAAAGAGGTAATTACACCAGGAAACAGAGGTCATAGGGGTCACCTTAGAGTCTTTTTGCCACAGTCCACCCTCTGGAATCAATAATTCACATCTCTTTCCTTAAAAAACTATGAACAAAACCATCATATGACCCAGCAATACCACTTCTAGGCAGATACCTTGAGAAAAAACAAAACTGAAAAAGACACATGTACCCCAGTGTTCATTGCAGCACTATTTACAATAGCTAGGACATGGAAGCAATTTAGATGTCCATCAACAGATGAATGGATAAAGAAGCTGTATTACATATATATACAAATGAATACTACTCAGCCATAAAAAGCAATGCATTTGAGTCAGTTCTAATGAGGTGGATGAACCTAGAGCCTATTATGCAGAGTGAAGTAACTCAGAAAGAGAAAAACAAATACTGTATCTTAACACATATATATGGAATCTAGAAAGACAGTACTGATGAACCTATTTGCAGGGCAGCTGTGGAGACACAGACTTACGGACAAGGGCAGAGGGGAGGAAGGAGAGGGTGAAATGAATGGAAAGAGCAGCATGGGAGCATATACACTAACATATGTAAAATAGACAAATGGAAATTTGCTGTATTAACTCAAACTGGGGATCTGTAACAACCTAGAGGGGTAGGAAAGGGTGAGAAGTGGAGGTTCAAGAAGGAGGGGAGATATGTATATCTATGGCTAATTCATGTTGATGTATGGCAGAAATCAAATCAATATTGTAAGTTCAATTTAAAAATAAATAAATTTTTATAATCCACATCTTTTCCACATGCAAAATGCATTTATCTCTTCTCAAGATTCTCAAGAGTCTCACTGCATTATAGCATCAGCTCAAAGTCTAAAATCTCATCTATATTAGTAATTAGGTCCAGGTGCAGATTAGGCTCTTGGGTGTAATCTGTTAAGTATAGCTCCTAAGAAATAATTACTCTCCATAGTCAGACCTGATCCTTTGTTTATTCTATCAATATTTATTCTAACTGGAATATTTGGTCCATTTCCAGCCAGCAGTGCATGCATGTGTTGGTTAAGTTCCTTAGTATTCAGGCATGGAAGTGACCTCTATCAAAGTTGTCTGTCAAAATACTGGATTTTACTCTACCTACACAGGTTTTTTTCTATTTCAAGTTCTTAGAAGAAATAGCTGGGTCCCATTTATTAGAAGAGAGTATCCATGGGAGACTACAGGAAAGATATTGGGTCAGCCAAAACCTTCCTCCAAGTTTTTCTGTAAGATGTTACGGAAAAATCCAAACCAAATTTTTGGCCAGCCCAATAACGCAGGATCTATGGAACTCTAATTATATTCAACTATTCTTGACTCAATCCATCTCTTTGGTTCCTGACCTCAAGTGCAGCACCCACCACATTCCCAGTTAGGTTTCCTCATCCAGTCAATCCTAAAGGAAATCAACCCTGAATATTCATTGGAAGGGCTATTGCTAAACAGGCTGAAGCTTCAATACTTTAGCCACCTGATGCAAAGAGTCGACTCATTGGAAAAGACCTGGATACTGGGAAAGATTGAAGGCAAAAAGAGAAGGGAGTGGCAGAGGATCAGATGGGTAGATAGCATCACTGACTCAATGGACATGAATTAGAGCAAACTCCAGGAGATAGTAGAGGACAGAGCGGCCTGGCATGCTATAGTTCATCGGATCGCAAAGAGTCAGACACAACTTAGTGACTAAATAACAACAACAACAACAACAGCTTTAGAATCCTTGTCAGAGATCTGCTAAGATTCCCACCTATGAAAAACAGCTGCATTTCTTTGAAGCATCAGATTAACTTCATCTGCACTTACATTGTAGGATTCGTTAAATCATTTATTCACTCAACTAATGTAACTTCTGTTGCAACCTTCTCTCCTCAACCCACAGAAATGGATTTCGCTCCAAATTAGGTTTTGGGAAATCTAGGAGGTGAAGGATAAAAACAAAGGGATCTTCATTCATCTTCCAAGGGATGAAAACCTTGGATTTCAAAGTACATCTCTCCTAACACACAAAGCATGATTTTTCTAAGCGGTACCTTCCTCAAAAATAATAGTTCTATATTTGAATCTCTGGGATTAAGTCCTGTATTTGAACATCTGGGTTTTTCCTGAGCATATGAAGATGTTGTCCCAATGCACTTTGAATATGCAGTGCTTTAATCAAGCTGATTGTAAATTATGAAAGCATAAAAACATTTTAGTATAGGAAAAACTTGACATTTCAAAATAATGGCTTTGTGTTATTTACTGCTTCTATAGAGTGAGAGTAAGGTCTCCAGTGGAAACTTGATATCATAGAGGAAACAAGTTTACTAGCTTGAAAATTAGTATCAGCCCAATTCAGAGAGAAACAATGCATCTTATCACATACTGCATTGAGAATATGCCATTCTTGAAAATCTTGGTGTGTGGAAGAAATTTCATATTACCAGCCAACATTACTGTAAAATAAGTGAAAATATTATTAATATATTATGAATTAACATTTTTATTATTAAAACATTATAACAATAGTATTTAACTTATATGCAGAGTACATCATGAGAAATGCTGGGCTGGAGGAAGCACAGGTTGGAATCAAGATTGCCGGGAGAAATACCAATAACCTCAGATATGCAGATGACACCACCCTTATGGCAGAAAGCAAAGAAAAACTAAAGAGCCTCTTGATGAAAGTGAAAGAGGAGAGTGAAAAAGTTGGCTTAAAGCTCAACATTCAGAAAACAAAGATCATGGCATCTGATCCCATCGCTTCATGGCAAATAGATGGGGAAACGGTGGAAATACTGTCAGACTTTATTTTTCTGGGCTCCAAAATCACTGCAGTTGGTGATTGCAGCCATGAAACTAAAAGACGCTTACTCCTTAGAAAGAAAGTTATGATCAACCTAGATAGCATATTAAAAAGCAGAGACATTACTTTGCGAACAAAGGTCTGTCTAGTCAAGGTTATGGTTTTTCCACTGGTCATGTATGGATGTGAGAGTTGAACTATAAAGAAAACTGAGTGCTGAAGAATTGATGCTTTTGCACTGTGGTGTTAGAGAAGACTCTTGAGAGTCCCTTGGACTGCAAGGAGATCCAACCACTCCATCCTAAAGGAGATCAGTCCTGAGTGTTCACTGGAAGGACTGATGTTGAAGCTGAAACTCCAATACTTTGGCCACCTGATGCAAAGAACTGACTCATTTGAAAAGACTCTGATGCTGGGAAAGATTGAGGGCAGGAGGAGAAGGGGACAACAGAGGATGAGATGGCTGAATGGCATCACCAACTCGATGGACGTGGGTTTGGGTGGACTCCAGGAGTTGGTGATGGACAGGGAGGCCTGGCATGCTGCGGTTCATGGGGTCGCAAAGAGTTGGACACGACTGAGCAACTGAACTGAACAATAGTACAGAATATTCAAAAATAGATAGGGAAATGGGTAACCCTACCAACTTAAAAAAATTACAAATTATTTTATACATTTCCTTTCAGTCTTCTCTACATAATTGTATATAGCATAACATTAGCCTGCATTCTATTTCATGTACTTATTTTTCACTTATTTAAGGCGTTTCTATGTTGCCAACCAAGGTCCATCTAGTCAAGGCAATGGTTTTTCCCGTGGTCATGTATGGATGTGAGAGTTGGACTGTGAAGAAAGCCGATCGCCAAAGAATCGATGCTTTTGAACTGTGGTGTTTGAGAAGACTCTTGAGAGTCCCTTATACTGCAAGGAGATCCAACCAGTCCATTCTAGAGGAGATCAATCCTGGATGTTCATTGGAGGGACTGATGCTAAAGCTGAAGCTGCAATACTTTGGCCACCTCATGCGACGAGTTGACTCACTGGAAAAGACTCTGATGCTGGGAAAGGTTGAGGGCGGGAGGAGAAGGAGACGACAGAGAATGAGATGGCTGGATGGCATCACCAACTCTGTGGACATGAGTTTGAGTGTACTCCGGGAGTTGGTGATGGACAGGGAGGCCTGGCGTGCTGTGATTCATGGGGTCGCAGAGAGTCGGACACGACTGAGCGACTGAACTGAACTGAACTGATGTTGCTATGTTCATGATCATTTCTTCTAATTGCACAGTCTTCTAACAAGTAGGTCCACTCAATTTACCTATTAAGATATTCAGTTCAGTTCAGTTGCTCAGTTGTGTCCGACTCTTTGCGACCCCATGAATCACAGCACACCAGGTCTCCCTGTCTTCCAATTATTTTCCTGTTATCGATAATACTACAAGGAACATCTTCCTCAACAAGTTTTTCCTTTTATTTTAGCTTAATTTGGTAGAATACATTCAATAAATTGACTTGCTTGTTAAAACATTCCAAATCTTTTCATGGCTCTTGGTTTCTGTTACCACACTGCCTTCCCTGAGGGCTGTATCACTTATCTTCCCACTTGCAAGGTATAAAAAATATCATTTTCATTGTTTGTTCTCAATCATTTCCTTTGAGTAGAAAAATAACTTGTTCTGCCTTTTAATTTCATTCTTTGATTACTAGCAACCACAAACCCATTTTTACTGTTTCCTTAATATTTCTACTTCATTTTAGAAAGAAATTTTATTTGTATTTGCCAGTTATCCTGGGGTAAAACTTTTTTGCTTATAACTGAATGTTCTTTTCATATGTCATCATTAGCTCTGATTACAGACAATAAAATACTTTTCTGTACCATTTCTTTGGTGGTACAGTTTTTAAGAGCGATTGAATCGTCAGCTAGAACTGCCAAATATAAAAATCCTCCACAACATATCCAACAATATTTGTAAACTGTAATGGATGAGCACAATCAGTTCTTTATTTTAAATCACCACCTATATTAATCTTAACAGGACTCTACAGGACTCCTCCAGAATTTCTGCTATTCCTTCAGGGCTAACTTATGCCATTATTCCATAAATGTTTCTTATAATAACACTCAGTTTTTAAAAACAATGTGAAAACCTAAGAGGTTATTTAAAAACGTCAACATCAGTGACACATTAATATAAATCAGTTCACATCCTTAGAGATTATAGTTTTTAAAAATACATTTAACAGACATAAAAATTACAGTTAACAGTAAATATGGCTCAGACAGTAAAGAATCTGCCTGCAATATGGGAGACCTGGGTTCGATCCCTGGGTCAGGAAGATCCCCTGGAGAAGGGAATGGCAATTCCCTCCAGTATTCTTGCCTGGAGAATCCTATGGACAGAGGAGCCTGGCAGGTTACAGTCCTGGGTTGCAAAGAGTTGGACACGATTGAGCGACTAGCACCTTTATTTTTTTCTTCATACTTTCAAACACAAATGCATCACATAGAAAATTTGTGAAAATGAAAAATAAGCATTTATGTTAGGTTCATTTGCAAGCAAGTATTATCTCCACGTCTGCCCAAGGGTGATCAACACCCATAGGAAACAGCATCACTGCAAGGTAGGAAGGTGACAGATTCTAGAGTCAGAAAAACCGAGTTCAAATTCCGCTCTGCCAGTTAGAAGGAACTGAGGGAATGCAACCTTGTTAATCCACATCTGTTTCTCATCTACAAAATAGAATAATACTCCTCTCCACTCAGTACAGGGAGCTTTGCATACTTTTATTTATCCCACATTTTTACAAGATTGCTTTCAGGCAGAAATGGTAGGTTCCACTTTACATGGAGATCTCTGCCTTTTCTATTTACACAATGACCTCCTCTTACACTCCAGACTTCCTTTCTCCCATTATCCATTGTTCTCCATAGCACAGCTCACCCTCTGATACACTATTTATGTTTATGGTCTGCATTCTGCCACTAGAAAGTCATCTGGAGAGCCAGGATTTTGCTTTATTAACTTCTGTATCTTCAGCCCTAGAAAAGTATACTCATAGATATTTGTTGAATAAATATACTATGATACCACTTTTATGCCAGGTTTCTTATAGCATTTTTCTCTTTTATAATTTCTTCAAAAAATCATTTTATAGGAAAAACATATTCTAAATTATGATAAATCTATTTTTCACTTGTTATCTAATCAGTAATGAGAGAACATTTTTGACTGGGAAAACTTTAGCATTGTGCTTGAATCCCTCCTACACATATTTAAAGTGCTATTTCTTTTAAACTAGAGTGTCAAATCTATTTTTTTCCAATTTATTTTAAATTGAGATTCAACATAAAACTATCAAGACATCAGATTGTGCATTCAATAAAATCTCTGGGCATTATGTTGCGCTCTTGGGGGAATTCTCCAAGGTGGACCACAAAGTCTAACTCAGCTTGAATCTACACAGCTGAGAGTCTTCACATCCAATGTACATATTAACCTGTTCAAAGTCATAAAAAGAGGCAACACATTCTGGTCTTATAATTATATGTGGAAAGAGATGCAAGAAGTTTTCTCATGTGGTTGACTAGGAATGACCTCTTTGAAAATAGCTAAATCTGTCTCCTAGCTCTGCCACTTATTAGCTGTGTGACTTTATTTAATAAAGTATTTAATTCTCTGAAGCCTTACTTTCCACATTTGTATGTGCCCTCCAAGAATGGAAACCCCTAGTCCTGTAATCAAATTCTGCTGACCTTCAAAGTCAGATTCCCTGGGGATTCCCAGTCCCGTTGCCAGATTCCCAGGCTAGAATGCCTGACGTGGCATTCAGAACATTCACAATGTGGGAGAATTTTTTTTGTAAGTTTGTTGGTCGCCCACCCGGTGGGTATGGGGTTTGATTTTATCATGATCATGCCCCTCCTACCTTCTCATGGAGGCTTCTTCATCTTTGGACATGGGGTATCTTTCTGTGGTGGGTTCCAGCGTCCTCCTATCGATGGTTGTCCCATAGCGAGTTGCAATTTTGTTGCTCTCACAAGAGGAGATGAGCACACGTCCTTCTACTCCACCATCTTGAACGGGAAGTCAGTTTCCACATTTATAAAACAGCAAATGTAACTGACAAGCTTTACCTAGTGAGGCAGCAACAAAATCAGCAAGGGAAGTAATTAGCACAGTGCCCTACATAGAGGAAAAGCTCCAAAAACCACGCCCTTCCCTCAGTGCTTTTCAGAGTCAAGCAGTGGAATGACTGCTGAGAACTGAGTGTGGATCCACTTTCCCGCATTACCAGCTTCTTGACTTTAGGCTCAATACATTCAATACAATCAATCACTCTGGGCTTCCACTAACCCACCTGTATTAAGTTACTGGGGTTCCTGCCAGTCTCCTAGGTTTCTTGTGAGAACTAAGTGAGATAATTTACATGCAGTGCCTAGTGCTCAGGGAAAAAGTTTATTTTTAGTAGTAATAATAATACAAATAAAATGTAAGTATAATAAAAATGATGTTGAAGAACAGTCAGAAGGGCTAATTTCTCCCTAAGCTTATAATTTTCCCCTAAACTTACTTTGTGTGTCCATGCATGCTAAGTTGCTTCAGTCGTGTCCAACTCTTTGTGACCCTATGGACTGTAGCCCACCAGGCTCCTCTGTCCATGGGATTTTCCAGTCAAGAATACTGGAGTGGGTTGCTATGTCCTCCTCCAGGGGATCTTCCCTACCCAGGGATCAAACCCACATCTCTTATGTCTCCTGCATTGGCAGGGGGGTTCTTTACCACTAGCCCAACTGGGAAACCCAAGCTTACTTTATTAGACACAAATTTAATGGAAAAAAAAAATCGGTTCTTAACAAAAGTCTCTCATTTAATTATTTGAGAGTGATATCTTTGTTTTAGGAAATATAGAAGATTTTTCAAATTCTCAACATAGAATATACATGACCATAGAATATACATGACCTCAACATAGAATATGCAGCAGCAACAAAGCAAGAAGTAGCATAAAATATTCAGAAAAATGGTTTATGGTAATGCCTGATAGGAACCAAGCAATGTGTTATGTTGTCTAGGCTGGAGTAGTTCATGGATTTTACACAATGCCATGGAAACTGCTGCTGGAAATTCATGACGGTCATAAAAAGGTGCATGATACTCCTACAACGTTCACCTGATTGAAAATTCTAAGGAATAGCCCCCAGGTTCACCTTTGGTGTGGAGGCTATCCTTGAGGCATTTGTTAATTGCTAGATGACTTTCTTGTGGAGATTCAGATTCTGGAGAGCAACTGCTAAATGAAAATGGCCCTCATAGAACCGAAAGAAAAAAATGGTGTCAAAATACTTAAGGTTTTTGTGGGTTTTTTTGTTTTTTTGTTTTTCCAATTTTATTTATTTATTTTTTTCAAGTTGAACAGACTAAATTTATTTAAACAAACTTACTTATACTCCAGAGTCCTTTAAAAACTTAATAGCATTTATACATTGAAGGTATTTGATTTTCTTGTAACTAGCACTTCAAATGCAACAAGCATTTGAAGCAACAAGCTTTTGACCCAACAAGTAAAACTTTCTACAGTTCATAACTTTTATAAATAAAATAAATTAAATGTACAGTGAATAAGTTCTCTGAAATATTTCAATATTTCTGCAGGTTTAGTAACATCGTAAAATACATTTCAACTAAAATTCACAAATCTAAAAACCTGTTAGGCATTTTTAGGCGTTTTAAGATGGAAATGAAGACCAATGTTACATCGTAATATGCCAATTACAAATAGTACTTCAAATAGCAAATACTACAGTTTGTCCCAAACTTTAAAAACTATTCATGAACTCAACACTGAACTATTGATGGCTATGAGAATTGTTTCCTAGCCTTTTTGAAAATTTCAACCCATTTACGTTTAAGGTAATTATTGATAAGTACGATCCCGTAGCCATTTTCTTTATTGCTTTGGGTTCAAGTTTATACACTCTTTCTGTGTATCCTGTCTATAGAAGATCCTTTAGCATTTGTTGGAGAGCTGGTTTGGTGATCCTGAATTCCTTCAGCTTTTGCTTGTCTGTAAAGCTTTTGATTTCTCCTTCATATTTGAATGAGATCCTTGCTGGGTATAGTAATCTGGGCTGTAGGGTATTTTCTTTCATCACTTTAAGTATGTCTTGCCACTCCCTTCTGGCCTGAAGAGTTTCTGTTGAAAGATCAGCTGTTATCCTTATGGGAATCCCCTTATGTGTTATTTGCTGCTTTTCCCTTGCTGCTTTTAATATTTGTTCTTTGTGTTTGATCTTTGTTAATTTGATTAATATGTGTCTTGGAGTATTTCGCCTTGGGTTTATCCTGTTGGGGACTCTCTGGGTTTCTTGGACTTGGGTGATTATTTCTTTCCCCATTTTAGGGAAGTTTTCAACTATTATCTCCTCAAGTATTCTCTCATGGTCTTTCTTTTTGTCTTCTTCTTCTGGGACTCCTATGATTCGAATGTTGGAGCGTTTAACATTGTCCCAGAGGACTCTAATATTGTCCTCATTTCTTTTAATTCATTTTTCTTTTTTCCTCTCTGTTTCATTTATTTCTACAATTCTATCTTCTAGTTCACTTATCCTGTCTTCTGCCTCTGTTATTCTACTGTTTGTTCCCTCCAGAGTGTTTCTGATCTCATCTATTGCATTATTCATTGTATATTGACTCTTTTTTATTTCTTCTAAGTCCTTATTAAATCTTTCTTCCATCTTCTCAATCCTTTTCTCCAGGTTATTTATCTGTAACTCCATTTTGCTTTCAAGATTTTGAATCATTTCACCATCAAAATTTGAAATTCTTTATCAGGTAAATTCCCTATATCTTCTTCTTTTGTTTGTGTTGGTGGGCAATTATCTTGTTCCTTTACTTGCTGGGTATTTCTCTGCCTCTTCATCTTGCTTATATTGTTTTGCTTGGGGTGGCCTTTCCCTCTTCTTGCAGTTTGTGGAGTTCTCTTTATTACGTAGTTTCTTCGCTGTGTGTGGGGTTGGACGGGTGACTTGTCCGGGTTCCCTGGTTAGGGAAGCATGTGTCGGTGTTCTGGTGGGTGCAGCTGGATTTCTTCTCTCTCCTTTAGAAGACAATGGGCTGCTTTTCTGGGAGCCTGATGTCTTCTGCCAGTATTCAGAAGTTGTTTTGTGGACTTTACTCTGCGTTCAAATGTTCTTTTGATGAATTTGTGGGGGAGAAAGTGGTCTTGCCATCTTATCCCTCCGCCATCTTGTTCCTTCCTCCCCAGAACACTGGATTCTTATATTCCACTTGGTCGTGGAGTATCTCTTCCCAGCTGCTCCAGCAAGGCACAGCCACTGTACCTTACCTTGGACGAGGGGTATCTCCTCAAGGCCGCGCCTCCTGCTTTGAATGTAGATCAGCTCCTCTCGGCCCTCCGGTGCCCAAGCAGCCACCGCCTCCTGAACGTGGTACAGCTCCTCTCGGCCACCGCCCTAACCCTGGGCGCGGGGTAGCTCATCTCAGCCACGATTCTGCACGTGGTCGGTTTCGCCGGAGCCGGGCGTCTCCCGCGCCTGCCTGTGGTTTTGTTTTTTCTTTGTTGTTGTTGTTGTTAAGTAGCGAGATTTTGGAAGTTTAAACAAAAAACAGAAGTTCTTTCTGCCCTTTTACTAATATCGTCCAGGTCAGGGAAGCAGCCTTAGGCTCCCTAGTGCCACTGAGAGAGAGACGCAGAGTATGTGTGTGTGTTAGTCACTCCGTCATGTCTGACTCTTTGCGACCCTCTGGACTGTAGCCGCCAGGCTCCTCTGTCCATGGGATTTCCCCAGGCAAGAAATCAAGAATACTAGAGTGGGTAGCCATTCCCTTCTCCAAGGGATCTTCCTGACCCAGGAATCGAACCCACATCTCTTATGTCTCCTGCACTGGCAGGGAGGTTCTTTGCTATCTGAGCCACCAGGGAAGCTCCATGCCACTGACACCAGTCCAAACACATAAGTCAAAGCAAGCTCATGAGTCTATGATGACACATTTTATATATAGGTCCCTACACAGTACAGCTCCAAACTCTCACTAGTCTAAAAGTTTAGTGGTTTGAAATGGCAGACACATCCTTTTATAGTAGGCACTAGCTTCCAGTTCAGTTCAGTTCAGTCGCTCAGTCATGTCCAGCTCTTTCCAACCCCATGGACTGCAGCAGGCCTCCCCATCTGTCACCAACTCCTGGAGTTTACTCAAACTCATGTCCATCACGTTGGTGATGCCATCCAGCCATCTCATTCTCTGTCATCCCCTTCTCCTGTCTTCAATCTTTCCCAGCATCAGGGTCTTTTCCAATGAGTCGATTCTTTACATCAGGTGGCCAAAGTATTGGAGTTTCAGCTTCAACATCAGTCCTTCCAATGAATATTCAGGATTGATTTCCTTTATGATGGACTAGTTGGATCTCCTTGCAGTCCAAGGGACTCTCAAGAGTCTTCTTCAACACCACAGTGCAAAAGCATCAATTCTTTGGCACTCAGCTTTCTTTATAGTCCAACTCTCTCATCCATACATGCCTACTGGAAAAACCATAGCTTTGACTAGATGGACCTTTGTTGGAAAAGGAATGTCTCTGCTTTTTAATATGCTGTCTAGGTTGGTCATAGCTTTTCTTCCAAGGAGCAAGTGTCTTTTAATTTCATGGCTGAAGTCACCATCTGCAGTGATTTTGGAGCCCAAGAAAATAAAGTCTCTCACTGTTTACATTGTTTCCTCATCATTTGCCATGAAGTGAGGAGACTGGATGCCATGATCTTAGTTTTCTGAATGTTAAGCTTTAAGCCAACTTTTTCACTCTCCTCTTTCACTTTCACCAAGAGGCTCTTTAGTTTTTCTTTGCTTTCTGCCATAAGGGTAGTGTCATCTGCATATCTGAGGTTATTGGTATTTCTCCCGGCAATCTTGATTCCAACTTGTGCTTCCTCCAGCCCAGCGTTCCTCATGATGTACTCTGCATATAAGTTAAATAAGCAGGGTGACAATATACAGCCTTGATGTACTCCTTTTCTGATTTGGAACCAGACTTCTGTTCCATGTCCAATTCTAACTGTTGCTTCTTTACCTGCATACAGATTTCTTAGGAGGCAGGTAAGGCGGTCTGGTATTCCCATCTCTTTCAGAATTTTCCACAGTGTGTTGTGATCCACACAGTCAAAGGCTTTGGCACAGTCAATGAAGCAGAGTAGATGTTTTTCTGGTATTCTCTTGCTTTTACAATGATCCAACGGATGTTGGCAATTTGATCTCTGCTTTCTCTGGCTTTTCTAAATCTAGCTTGAACATCTGGAAATTCATAGTTCATATACTGTTGAAGCCTGGCTTGGAGAATTTTGAGTATTCCTTTGCTAGCGTCTGAGATGAGTGCAATTGTGTGGTAGTTTGAGCGTTCTCTGGCATTGCCTTTCTTTGAAATTAAGACACACATTTCCTGTAGGTTCCTGGATACTGTGGAAGTTTTTGTCAGTCAGTTACCTCCACCTGCCAGTCAGGAGACATAGGTTCAGTCCCAGCTGAAAATAATGAAAGATGTTCTTTAAAAATCACTTCTTTTGGTCTAGGGTCTCCTCTGTTCTGTGACATTGCCGCAAGTCAAGGTACAGTCCGCCCTCTGAAACTGCAGCTTCCATGCCCACAGATCTACACTGTATTTACAACTATGTGAGATTTTCCACGACCAAGGTAAGAGAAACCCAAATGAGACGGTAGGTATTGCTAGGGGGCACCAGAGGGCGGACAGACTGATATCATAATCACAGGAAACTAGCCAATCTGATCACATGGGCCACAGCCGAATGTGGTCCACTGGAGAAGGGAATGGCAAACCACTTCAGTATACTTGCCTTGAGAACCCCATGAACAGTAACAAAGGGCAAAATGATAGGATACTGAATGAGGAATTCCCCAGGTCAGTAGGTGCCCAGTATGCTACTGGAGATCAGTGGAGAAATAACTATAGAAGGAATAAAGGGATGGAGCAAAAGCAAAACCAATACCCAGTTGTGGATGTGACCAGTGATAGAAGCAAGGTCCGGTGCTGTAAAGAGCAGTATTGCATAGGAACCTGGAATGTTAGGTCCATGAATCAAGGCAAATTGGAAGTGGTCAAACAGGAGATGGCAAGAGTGAACGTTGACATTCTAGGAATCAGTGAATTAAAATGGACTGGAATGGGTGAATTTAACTCAGACGACCATTATATCTACTACTGTGGGCAGGAATCCCTTAGAAGAAATGGAGTAGCCATCATGGTAAACAAAAGAGTCCGAAATGCAGTACTTGGATACAATCTTAAAAATGACAGGATGATTTCTGTTCGTCTCCAAGGCAAACCATTCAATATTACAGTAATCCAGGCCTATGCCCCAACCAGTAATGCTGAAGAAGCCGAAGTTAATCGGTTCTATGAAGACCTACAAGACCTTTTAGAACTAACACCCAAAAAAGATGTCCTTTTCATTATAGGGGACTGGAATGCAAAAGTAGGAAGTCAAGAAACACCTGGAGTAACTGGCAAATTTGGCCTTGGAGCACGGAATGAAGCAGGGCAAAGGCTAATAGAGTTTTGCCAAGAGAATGCACTGGTCATAGCAAACACCCTCTTCCAACAACACAAGAGAAGACTCTACACATGGACATCACCAGATGGTCAACACAGAAATCAGATTGATTATATTCTTTGCAACCAAAGATGGAGAAGCTGTATACAGTTAGCAAAAACAAGACCAGGAGCTGACTGTGGCTCAGATCATGAACTCCTTATTGCGAAGTTCAGACTTAAATTGAAGAAAGTAGGGGAAACCACTAGACCATTCAGATATGACCTCAATCAAATCCCTTATGATTATACAGTGGAAGTGAGAAATAGATTTAAGGGACTAGATCTGATTGATAGAGTGCCTGATGAACTCTGGACGGAGGTTCGTGACATTGTACAGGAGACAGGGACCAAGACCATCCCCATGGAAAAGAAATGCAAAAGAGCGAAATGGCTGTCTGAGGAGGCCTTACAAATAGCTGTGAAAAGAAGAGAGGTGAAAAGCAAAGGAGAAAAGGAAAGATATAAGCATCTGAAGGCAGAGTTCCAAAGAATAGCAAGGAGAGATAAGAAAGACTTCCTCAGCCATCAATGCAAAGAAATAGAGGAAAACAACAGAATAGGAAAAACAAGAGACCTCTTCAAGAAAATTAGAGATTCCAAGGGAACGTTTCATGCAAAGATGGGCTCGATAAAGGACAGAAGTGGTATGGACCTAACAGAAGTAGAAGATATTAAGAAGAGGTGGCAGGAATACACAGAAGAACTGTACAAAAAAGATCTTCACGACCAAGATAGTCACAATAACGTGATCACTGACCTAGAGCCAGACATCTTGGAATGTGAAGTCAAATGGGCCTTAGAAAGCATCACTACGAACAAAGCTAGTGGAGGTGATGGAATTCCAGTTGAGCTATTTCAAGTCTTGAAAGATGATGCTGTGAAAGTGCTGCACTCAATATGCCAGCAGATTTGGAAAACTCAGCAGTGGCCACAGGACTGGAAGAGGTCAGTCTTCATTCCAATCCCAAAGAAAGGCAATGCCAAAGAATGCTCAAACTACCGCACAATTGCACTCATCTCACACGCTAGTAAAGTCATGCTCAAAATTCTCCAAGCCAGGCTTCAGCAGTATGTAAACCGTGAACTCCCAGATGTTCAAGCAGGTTTTAGAAAAGGCAGCGGCACCAGAGATCAAATTGCCAACATCCGCTGGATCATGGAGAAAGCAAGAGAGTTTCAGAAAAACATCTATTTCTGCTTTATTGACTATGCCAAAGCCTTTGACTGTGTCGATCACAATAAACTGTGGAACATTCTGAAAGAGATGGGAATCCCAGACCACCTGACCTGCCTCTTGAGAAACCTGTATGCAGGTCAGGAAGCAACTGTTCCAAATAGGAAAAGGTGTACGTCAAGGTTGTATATTGTCACCTTGCTTATTTAACTTATATGCAGAGTACATCATGAGGAACGCTGGGCTGGAAGAAGCACAAGCTGGAATCAAGATTGCCGGGAGAAATATCAATAACCTCAGATATGCAGATGACCCTACCCTTATGGCAGAAAGTGAAGAGGAACTAAAAAGCCTCTTGATGAAAGTGAAAGAGGAGAGTGAAAAGGTTGGCTTGAAGCTCAACATTCAGAAAACAAAGATCATGGCATCTGGTCCCATCACTTCATGGGAAATAGATGGAAAAACAGTGGAAACAGTGTCAGACTTTGTTTTTTTGGGCTCCAAAATCACTGCAGATGCTGATTGCAGCCATGAAATTAAAAGACGCTTGCTCCTTGGAAGGAAAGTTATGACCAACCTTGATAGTATATTAAAAAGCAGAGACATTACTTTGCCAACCAAGGTCCGTCTAGTCAAGGCAATGGTTTTTCCCGTGGTCATGTATGGATGTGAGAGTTGGACTGTGAAGAAGGCTGATCGCCGAAGAATCGATGCTTTTGAACTGTGGTGTTGGAGAAGACTCTTGAGAGTCCCTTATACTGCAAGGAGATCCAACCAGTCCATTCTAAAGGAGATCAATCCTGGATGTTCATTGGAGGGACTGATGCTAAAACTGAAACTGCAATACTTTGGCCACCTCATGCGACGAGTTGACTCACTGGAAAAGACTCTGATGCTGGGAAAGGTTGGGGGCGGGAGGAGAAGGGGACGACGGAGAATGAGATGGCTGGATGGCATCACCGACTCTGTGGACATGAGTTTGAGTGAACTCCGGGAGTTGGTGATGGACAGGGAGGCCTGGTGTGCTGTGATTCATGGGGTCGCGGAGAGTCGGACATGACTGAGCGACTGAACTGAACTGAACTGAACATAGCATTTACATTGTATTATGTAATATAAATAATCTGGAGATGATCTGAAACATATGGGAGGATGTTTATAGATTATAAGCAAACACTGTGTCATTTTATATTAGAGATTTGAGCAGTCAAGCATTTTGGTATTGGGTAGGGGACCAGTCCCCTGTGGAAATCAAGGAAGGACTGAATAAATTAGTCAGAAGACAGCCTAAGGCTTTAAACTGATTTTCCCTATTGTTCCATAGCCACATGGAGACACATTAGAAAGAAGAGGGACCTGGATCTGGCTCAGACCTCCAGGCCCATTTCAGAAAGCCTCTCGGGTGGGAGACCCTCAACCACTCTGTACCTCGACTTTCCCACCAATAAGATGAAATGAACCAGGATGCACTGCTGAGGGCCTTCTCACTGCTAACTTCATGTGGTTCTCTGACTTTACTGATGCTTAAGTTCTGGGCAAGATTTCTAAGGCTTGACTCAGAAACATTTAGAGAAGCAATCATTCACTCTTTCTGTCAAAAACGAACAATAAGATTTTTAATATCTTATTACCTTAATAATATATCTTTTGAAATCAGATACCAGAAATGAAACAAAATAAAATTTAAAAACAAGTAAGACAAAATAAAGCATAGCAATATCCACTGCTCCGGATACTTACTATTTTATAATAGTTTGTGGAAGTCACCAAATCTGGATTTCTTCATTCTCATTTCTTCGTTTCTCCTTTCTTCATTCTCCTTTCTCTGAAAGACTTATATCCCATGTCATCTTTTGGGAAAGTCTCTTATGGCTGGGGTCTTAGTCCTATCCTCATTCTCCATTCCCTTTTATGATTGCTTCTCACTTCTCTTCTACGTTCCCCCATTTTAACTCTGCATTTACCATAAAGTTCAACTCCTTCTCCTCTGCTCTTCTTTCTGTATATTCACTTCCTTGGGGGAAAAAAAAAATCACACATTCTCATCTATTACCTACATTTTCTACTGTAAAGATCTTTCCAATCCACATCCCCAGTGCAGGTTCTGCCTTAATCACATACATCTGTCTTTAGGACAGATATTTATATATTCTGACATCATGTCATTCTAACATGACCAAAATTAAATCAATTGTTCCCTCCCTCTCCCTTTACCAAGAAAAATCCAGTCTAGATCATCTTGCTAGTTCTTTCATTTTCATTAATACTACTACTCTTCTCTTAAGCTATTAGACTCAAAATCTTTGGCTCTTTTTTTTTTTTTTGTATTCTGTTGTGGTTAAGGAGAAGTCAAACTACCTATGTTTAAATCTTAGCGTGGCCACTTGCTGGCTTTATGACCTCAGAAAGCTTTTGAACATTTCTGTGCCTTAGTTTCCTCATTTGTAAAATGGGAATGGATAGCAAGAAGTGCAAGAAGTAAATTCTAAACATGCTAACATATTTAGCATATGCCTTATAGTCAATGCATAAAAAAGGTAGAGATGTCTAAGTGACAGCTTAACTTTTTGAGGTATCATGAAAGGCAACCATGATCTTTGAAAAATGTCCCTTATCACTGTGAGGAATAGAAAGTCAGGTTGCAAGGAATTCTAAATCTGACCAACAATCCAACAATTCAACAAGCAGGGTTTTCTCAAGTATGAATATTTATTCAAATGGTGGTCAGGCCCAAGATGGTTTGGGTAATATGTTCTAAAATAATTTTGGCTAATAACTTTTTATTTAAGCATGACAATTTCCATTTTTATTGTTTTATAATATTTCCTTCATATGTCACTGCCAGTATATACTCAGAATAACATTTGTGGAAACCAATTATTTGCAAACATGTTGAATTTCACTGTCTGAAACTACAGCTTTAGTACAGATTAAAAAAAATTCCTGTAAATATGTGCTACCTGATAAATTTAAATGGGCTTGTTATTCTTTCTTAAAACACGAGACCAGCAAAGTTTATGGTATTTAATAAAAGTGAGGCCTTCAAAATCTCCAACTAATAATTTTTAGTAATTAATGGCTTAGACAATGATTTGTTAAAATTGTCTAAACCCAATTTGGTGGTAGGAGGACTGGAAGAGACTTATTGGGGAAAATGCCTTGGGGCTAATTTCTGCTTTGTTATAGCTTGTTCCACAGAGCTTTTGAAAACCAATCTTGGCTCATAAGTACAAAAAGTCCATCTGCTATTGAGCTCGGAATAAGTGGGTGGCTTTCTAAGGAGGAGTACCACCACTCGGATGCTAAGAGAAGTGTGGGTTGGCAAAATTAAGGGCATCATCACAGAAGATCCTCAGATAAAGCTCTCAAAGTGCACATTCAAGCACTTGGCATAGCTTTAGTTCTACCTCTTCAATATCTTTAAGAGAAAGAAAATAATCAGAAGAGTTATTTAAGTCTGAATACGTGAATAAATGAAAATCATCTAGAGCCAAAAAAAAAACCCACAAAAAAACCCCCAAACCAGTGAGTGCTTGTAAAAGCAACCATCTTAGTGTCTCCACAAGAAAGACAACAGGGTTTGATGAGACTTCTTTTCACACTCAGGTTTCAAGTCATAGTGATGAGCATGCCATTTCCAGACACTGCCATGAATCGAGTTTTTCTCAGATATTTTTCTTCCCCTAATCTAAGGCATTGGGTTTCAAAGTATCACAATGAATTAAGAATCTTTTTACACATTGCTTTCTTGCCTGCAAGTCACACTGTCTTAGTTCCTAGTTATTCCCTTTTGCAGTCAGAAAAACAGTATTAAAAGAGCCCCACATCTGCTTCTGTGATCTCCACATTAAAATTTACCTGTGTTTTAAATTCAGGCTCATGTTTAAAAGGTTTTTCTCAAGTTTTAAAAGAACGAAATTCATTAACAAGGTGATACCGTTGGCAGCTCAGGCAGTAAAGACTCTGCGTGCAATGTGGGAGACCCAGGTTTGATCTCTGGGTCGTGAAGATCTCCTGGAGAACAGACTGGCTGCCCACTCCAGTACTGAGAATTCCATGGACAGAGTAGCCTATGGACTTCCCCTTCCATGGGATCGCAAAGAGTTGGACACAACTGAGTGGCTAACACTTTCATAGTTATGCTAACTGCTCCAACTTCACTGCCCATTGAAATTGCACAACCTGATGTGCAATTCTGATGTACAGCCAGGGCATCTGAACTTTTATAAGCTCCCCAGGTGGGTCAAATGTGCAGCCCCTGTTGATAAGCACTGCTCCGAAAAGTTGGTGATCTCAACACTACAAAGTTTGTATATTTGTCAGCCTCATTAGGTTGTATACTCTTTGAGCAGAGCGGATAGATTAGGTTTTTCTATCTACTACATTAGTTTCTATTTTCTTCTATTCTTTGCAAAGGCAAATCCAACAGAAGGAGGCTGCATAAATATTTAACAAAGGCCTGAAATTTCTGCTTCATTGACTATGCCAAAGCCTTTGACTGTGTGGATCACAATAAACTGTGGAAAATTCTGAAAGAGATGGGAATACCAGACCATCTGACCTGCCTCTTGAGAAACCTGTATGCAGGTCAGGAAGCAACAGTTAGAACTGGACATGGAACAACAGACTGGTTCCAAATAGAAAAAGGAGTACGTCAAGGTTGTATATTGTCACCTTGCTTATTTAACTTCTATGCAGAGTACATCACGAGGAACGCTGGGCTGGAAGAAGCACAAGCTGGAATCAAGATGGCTGGGAGATATATCAATAACCTCAGATATGCAGATGACACCACCCTTATGGCAGAAAGTGAAGAGGAACTCAAAAGCCTCTTGATGAAAGTGAACGAGGAGAGTGAAAAGTTGGCTTGAAGCTCAACATTCAGAAAACAAAGATCACGGCAGCTGGTCCCACCACTTCATGGGAAATAGATGGGGAAACAGTGGAAACAGTGTCAGACTTAATTTATTTGGGCTCCAAAATCACTGTGGATGCTGACTGCAGCCATGAAATTAAAAGACGCTTACTCCTTGGAAGGAAAGTTATGACCAGCCTGGAGAGTGTATTAAAAAGGAGAGACATTACTTTTCCAACAAAGGTCTGTCTAGTCAAGGCTATGGTTTTTCCAGTGGTCATGTATGGATGTGAGAGTTGGACTGTGAAGAAGGCTGATCACCGAAAAATTGATGCTTTTGAACTGTGGTGCTGGAGGGACTCTTGAGAGTCCCTTGGACTGCAAGGAGATCCAACCAGTCCATTCTAAAGGAGATCAATCCTGGGTGTTCATTGGAAGGACTGATGCTGAAGCTGAAACTCCAATACTTTGGCCACCTCATGCAACAAATTGACTCACTGGAAAAGACTCTGATGCTGGGAGGGATTGGGGGCAGGAGGAGAAGGGGACGACAGAGAATGAGATGGCTGGATGGCATCACTGACTCGATGGACATGAGTTTGGGTGAACTCTGGGAGTTGGTGATGGACAGGGAGGTCTGGCATGCTGTGATTCATGAGGTCGCAGAGAGTCGGACACGACTGAGCAACGGAACTGAACTGAACTGAATGATGACACTGATCCAGTCTCACTAGTTGTTCTGAATCACAAACAAACAAACAAAACCCTACTTTGTATTCACAGCCAAGTACTTCTTAGGATAGTAATAAAAAACAAAACTCAGTGACAAAAATCATAATACACAGTTTGCACTTTTCTTTCCAGAAATTCAACTCTATTTTCAAGAATCATCTTATCACCACCCAAAATAAGACTCTTTGGTAAGAAAGTTAAAAATTACCAGTTGGGCCAAAGGAATATCAGGGTTTGATAGCTGGTATATTTCTACTTGGTTTAGAATATCCAGCAGTTCACTGTAATATTCAACAACCTAAAACTGGAAGGAAAAAATTTAATACATTATCTAGCTTAGTCATAGTAAATCCTAGTGTTTGATGGTCACCCTTATAATGACCATGGCAGAGCCTTATTTTAAGAGCAATAAGAACTTTTGTCTTCACTGTCTAATCTTAATGTGACTAGATCAGGGTTTATTCCAAATGATATCTTTCTTATATTAATATACATAATTATTTTTCTTAAAAGAGATTGCAGCCTCTTGTATTACATTTCGATATATTATAGACTAAAAGTAATTTTTCTGGTTTAAAATTGGTTTCTTCTCTGTTTAATACCTGCAGATTCTTTGGCTGTCTCCAGCTCTGTACTGCTGCATTTAAAAGGTTAACACATCCCCTAGTACAGAAATTAAAGGACCCACAACTTTTAACTCACTCAAGCTAGTCAGCTTTGCCTCCAATGAACTTATTCCTGTAGTTATCATGATACATTGCTTCCAGTTTCTTTGTCTGGAGAATGAGATAAAGTTTCTGCTTGGATTTGAATCCTGGCCTTACTCCTTGGATACCACAGGTTCTTTAACCTCTCAGCTGCCTCAGTTTCTTCATCTGTACACTAGGAAAAAATACTACCTACCTCACTCACATAGGTAATTGAGGAAGTACTACCAGTGCTAATTATCATCATTGTGCCTGCTTGTCTCTGCCATTGCTTTTCATTTTTACTTGTTTGATTGCTTGTTTAGAGGGAGTGGAGGTGAGGAACCCTACCATTTGCAACTCCATCCAGTTTACAACATAGCCACATAGGAGTAGCAGTCCATCCTTTCTAATTTGTCAGCCCCTGTGACTCAGGGACTGTAATTTTGGTGTGGCCTGGTTTGCCAAAGCAAAAGTAAGGCTCAGAGGAATTTCTGTCACTTATTTCCCAGAGACTATAAGTCACACACACACACACACATAAACGCACACACAAACTCACATGCACACCCCTTTTTGGTGGACAATGAGGAATAAATGTGAGAGTAAGCCTGAGGCTGGGAGGCCACCTGGAAAACTAATGCAACCACCTCTTTGCATTTAGGGAGGTGGGGGTGCAGTTGCAGACTAGTATAGAAACCAGAAAATGATGCACTTAAAGCGGCCAGAATCTGAACAATACATTTTACATGTTTTTGATACACCCATGTTTCTCAGGACACTGGGAATTGGGCTATAATCTCAATGACCCACAGGGTAAGGAGGGCTTTGCGGGAACTGGGACAGAGAAGCCCGGCCCAGTCTTGGCCCCTGACAGCATCTGGAACCTGGCCTTCCCACCGCAGCCCCACTAGCCCAGTGCAGTCACCTTCATCCCAGAGCACTTGAACTCACTGATCAGATCCCCGCATAGCGCCGGGAGGGCCGCGTGCTACAGCTGGGACTGCCTAGCCTGCCGCTCTGTGCTGAAGACCAGCTAGACCAGGACTTCTGACCCCCTGGGGCTGGGCCTGAGGGCCGCCAGAGCAGAGAAGACTGAGGATGCGAAAGGAAGGGAGTCATTGTCACATCTCCCTCCTGGGCCCCTTTATCAGCGTCACAGAGGGACCCTGAGGACCAACTCACCTGGGGAGAAGGGGAAGGGTAGACCCTGAGAAAGGACGGTGCCTCTCTAGGAGACCACCTAGACCCAAAAGGCAGAGCCTGCGGGAGCTACCCTGAATTCTTTGAACAAAAACTCTTTCCTTGAAGCACATCGGGACCAAAATTTCCACTTATTGGCCTACTGCTGCCCCCCTTTCCATTAATAATGAGACAAATTATTGTTGTTTCCTTGTTCATTTTTACCTTTGCTTCTTGCTTATATTCCTGTGCTAGTTTCCAAGAACGCCTTCTCCCTCGCTCCCTGTGAGCCTCTGAGTGCAGAGCACCTGCGAAAGGCTTCTGCCCACGTTGCTAAGCCACTCCCACTCCCCGCCCCCAGCGCCACGGGGCGGGGTGGAGGACGGTAGCCCCGCCCAGACCTTTGGGCACCTCTTTGAATGGTGAGTTTGTTTCCAGCCAGAACTGTGACTGACAGACTCATGTTTGCCTGAAATTCTTCACTGTAGTTATACAGTCTTAAAAGTCACCTACAAGCGCTAAGTTTTCTATTTAAGATGCAGTTGGTCTTTTATTACCCAAATTGGATGTGTTCAGTCACATTTTTTTCTGAAAAGCTAAGACAGCCGTTTCAGAGGGAAGCTGGTGTACTGGAATCAGAGAACTTGGGGAGGACAGCTCTGTCTAACACGCCAAGCAGGGATTATATTCGCTACAGATACTATTGGCAACATAGGCACCATAGGCCTGAAGGAAACCAGGGCTCAAAGAATCACCTTCCTACTTTACCAGGCCCTGGTGGTGTTTGGGTATTTGGCATAAAAAGCAAGGGAAAGGAATCACAGGTTATGACACAAACACTAACATGTTAATTACAGTTAAAGAGTTTGAGCAAAAAATAATCGTTAAGAAGCAAGTTAAGGACTTCCCTGTTGGCACAGTGGATAAGAATTGGCCTGCCAATGCAGGGGATGCAGCTTCCATCCCTGGTCTGGGAAGATTCCACTTGCCACCGATCAACTAAGCCCAAGCACTACAACTACTGAGCCTACACTCTAGAGCTGCTGCTGCTAAGTCGCATCAGTCGTGTCTGACTCTGTGCGACCCCATAGACGGAAGCCCACCAGGCTCCTTCGTCCTTGGGATTCTCCAGGCAAGAATACTGGAGTGGATTGCCCTTTCCTTCTCCAACGCATGAAAGTGAAAAGTGAAAGTGAAGTTGCTCAGTCGTGTCCGACTCTTAGCAACCCCATGGACTGTAGCCTACCAGGCTCCTCCATCCATGGGATTCTCCAGGCAAGAGTACTGGAGTGGGTTGCCATTGCCTTCTCCACACTCTAGAGCTAGGGAGCCACAACTACTGAGCTCACTTGCTGCACCTACAGGAAGCCTGTGGGCTTAGAGACTGTGCTCGGCAACAAGAGAAGCCACTGAAAGAAGAAGCCCACATGAAGCACGGGAGACCCAATGCAGCCACATATAAATAAATAATTTTTTAAAAGCAACTTAAGACTTTACCAAAATCTGCAAAGCAAGTAGGGAGGACTTCACAGTCTACAGTAAAATTTAATGACTTGTCCCCATGTACCCTTTCTGTATCACATACACACAGTATAAATGCCTCTTCAGGCCCTTTCTACTGCATCTCACACTCGCTTAAGCTTTTCACCCCAACTCAGACAGAACCGGGCTTCTTTTGTTTTCTTAATTTATACTCTTTGATCTGTTGGAACTAAAGAGAAAATGTTCTCTCTCATTATTCCTTGATAAACTTTTGTCTAAACTTTCAGTAAATGTGTCACAAAAAGAGAAAGGAAGACTGACTTTATTTTTTAATGAGACAAGGGAGTTGATTGTTTTGTCTTCCTAATTTTCTATTTCTTCATGACTATTTGCTTTCCATGCTTTCTCAGGCGCAAGACACATATTCCAACCTCCTTGTTAGCGTAAGAGCAGTTTTCTTTTTGATCTGAAGGATCACACAGTGTCTGATTTTTACACTCCAGAAAACTAGAGATGACATGATCTTCAGTTCCTGAAATTAAGCAGATATATAAACATATAAGCTAAAACAGGAGACCACACTGATTTGCAGATATTTCACAAAGTTCTAGCAGAGACTGCAAATATAAAGACTTGTGGAATTACCAGTAACAATGGCCCATCGGAACAAAATAATTTTTAATCAGATTTTAAAAATACAGTTCAGAAGGAACAGACTGACACTACATGTCTCCTGACTAGGTACAGAAGACTGATCACCCTCCCTTTGGACTGAATAAGCTCGGCAACATAGGATGATCCCAGGAGAATGGCCAATCGTAGACATTCTAAAAGAGCATGCCATGCTGGATGTCCTGCCGTTCCAGGCAAGTGAGGGCAACAGGAAGAGAAGAGGTGAGGGGTCTCAGGAGGAACCACTCCATTCCTAATTGAAAGGCACATCGACTTCCTCTCTCCTCCACTTTCAGCTGCTTCCCCCAGGGGTCATCTTGGAATACAATATTATCACTACTCCAAATCACTTTTTACTAAGCTTGTTTTCCTCTGCCAGTATCTTCTTCCTAATTACTTAGCTTTAGAACAATTCCTATACGCAAGTTATAAACTTCCTTACATGTACAAGACCAGGAGAAAATAGAGAAAAGCAAAGTGAATGCAAGAAGAGTAGAAAGGAGAAGGAGAGGGAGAGGAGGATAAAGAAAAGGAGAATGATGGTTTTTTGGAAATAAGATTCTACCTCATAGCTGAAATAAGTAATTTGGTATCAAACAGAAAGGGAATCTTAGAATTCTCCCAATTCTATTCTATTCTCAAGGGGTTATCTGTAAAGAAACAATGATTCAATCATTCAAAACATTCACTGAGCACCTACTGACTACCATTGGCAATGGATGGTTTTTGTGCCATTTCACAGACTTCTCATCTGCGTCGGCTCTTCCCGTATTATGTGGGAAGCTCTTCCCTTATTATGGCTAAAGCCTTACCTGCAGCAGATAAGAGGCCGGAGAAAAGAAGAGCCAAGAAAAGGTAATGAATCTTCATAGTAAGGCAGCTTGGAAATGACTGTCTTAAAAAGATAAACCAAAATAATGGAGATGATTCTAGAATCGGTATTCCTGTACTTAGAGATATTTACACAAGAGCAGGACCTTACATGCCTAGGTCTCAGATTTGTGGGGGCAACCCCTGTGTACTTCCTATTTGTTTAGATCACATTATGACATGGGTAAGCCATTGTTACATCTTTGGAACACTTCTTGCTCATCAATATCCATCAATAATGTCTCAGTGACCCACCATTAGGACCTAACTGTGGGGCCTCTTATCACTTCAGTTCAGTTCAGTCGCTCAGTCGCGTCCGACTCTCCGCGACACCATGAATCACAGCACACCAGGCCTCCCTGTCCATCACCAACTCCCAGAGTTCACTTAAACTCATGTCCATTGATTCTGTGATGCCATCTAGCCATCTCATTCTCTGTCGTCCCCGTCTCCTCCTGCCCCCAACCTTTCCCAGCATCAGAGTCTTTTCCAGTGGGTCAACTCGTCGCATGAGGTGGCCAAAGTATTGCAGTTTCAGCTTTAGCATCGGTCCTTCCAATGAACACCCAGGATTGATCTCCTTTAGAATGGACTGGTTGGATCTCCTTGCAGTCCAAGGGACTCTCAAGAGTCTTCTCCAGCACCACAGTTCAAAAGCATCAATTCTTCAGCGATCAGCTTTCTTCACAGTCCAACTCTCACATCCATACATGACCATGGGAAAAACCATAGCCTTGACTAGACAGACCTTGGTTGGCAAAGTAATGTCTCTGCTTTTTAATATACTACCAAGGTTGGTCATAACTTTCCTTCCAAGGAGCAAGTGTCTTTTAATTTCATGGCTGCAATCAGCATCCGCAGTGATTTTGGAGCCAAAAAAAAAAAAAAGTCCGACACTGTTTCCACTGTTTTTCCATCTATTTCCCATGAAGTGATGGGACCAGATGCCATGATCTTTGTTTTCTGAATGTTGAGTTTCAAGCCAACCTTTTCACTCTCCTCTTTCACTTTCATCATGAGGCCTTTGAGTTCCTCTTCACTTCCTGCCATAAGGGTAGTGTCATCTGCATATCTGAGGTTATTGGTATTTCTCCCAGCAATCTTGATTCCAGCTTGTTTTCTTCCAGCCCAGCGTTCCTCATGATGTACTCTGCATATAAGTTAAATAAGCAAGGTGACAATATACAACCTTGACGTACTCCTTTTCCTATTTGGAACCAGTCTGTTGTTCCACGTACAGTTCTGACTGTTGCTTCCTGACCTGCATACAGGTTTCTCAAGAGGCAGGTCAGGTGGTCTGGTCTTATCACTTAGCAGATCGCTAATTTGATGGCCCCCAGCAAGACAGTACCATCTTTCTGGACACCTATTCCACTCCCTCCACACAGGAACAGTGTTTTCCCTTAGTCTATACATCTTTCCTAGTCTAATGGCCTGTTCACAAAGATTGTTATTGCCTGGAACACTCACATAAGGTCATTAAGTAAACCTGAAACTTCAAGACTTTAACTCAACTTCCTCTCCTCCTAAATCCAACAAACATTGTTGAAGATTGCCATGGGTTTATGCTAATGTTTCACTTTTACTTGCTTCCAACTAGGCCCTGGTGGTATCCTTTGTGTTAAGCATGACACCCACAGAAAAGGTACTGTATCTTCTCTGACCCTGTGCCTACAGAGCATCTTATCACAGTAATGTTCACAGTAATTTGCTGAACTGACAACCTTTTTTCTTTTGGTACTCTTTTATTGAGTCTTCTTATCTCAATAGGGTATATATATCAGAACTAAACCCCGTTCCTTTTTTCATTTTTTATACATACTTAAAATCTTCCCCTTCATTTTTTCCTGAAACTATTGAGCCATCACTTGTGTATTCCTTTATCTCACCTTCTTTCCATGTTAGAATCTCTCTTATCTCCATGCTTTCTTTTCAGAAGTGATATCACTCTTTCCTTCAACTGTAACCTGTGTGTGTGTAAGTCGCTCAGTCGTGTCTGACTCTTTGTGACCCCATGGACTATAGAGTCCTTGAAATTCTCCTAGCCAGAATACTAAAATGGGTAGCCTATCCCTTCTCCAGTGGATCTTCCCGACCCAGGAATCGAACCAGGGTCTCCTGCATTGCAGGCGGATTCTTTACCAACTGAGCTATCAGGGAAGCCCTTCTTTCAAAATCTACGTGATCTTCTTAGGCTCTTTCTCTCTTATCTTTTTCTACTATTTTCCTCAGGTAGACCACAGTTGCTAATAGACTGATATCATCTTGAATCACAATAACTTTAAATATTCCCAAAAATGAATGGAGAAGTTATATTTGGGCATAGATGGTTAATGTAAACATAGCACAACATAGCAAACATTAGAGTCTGTTTGACACAAAGAATTAATGATGAATCCTTCAAATCAGTTATGATTTTATATTTTTATCATGTACCTTTCTAAAAAAATTTAAGGCTGTGATTCATGGGGTCGCAGAGAGTCGGACACGACTGAGCAACTGAACTGAACTGAACTTAATATACACATAATAGATTAAAAATGAGCAGATTATAAAATTAGTTTGATTTCATAGCTAGAAATTTGTCTGAGAATTTAATAAAATACAGGCTCTCTCCATCTTGAAAAAAAAGAAAACCTCCAGACACATATCTATAAAAGTCCGTATACAATTTAAGAATTTCACAGGCTTCCCCATCTCTAGCCAATGCCTTAAGGTTACATGATCCCAGGTTGAGGATCTCTGCTGTAGAAGAAATCATATAAAGGGAGAAATAAAGAATCTAAGAGACCAAAATTTGGGACAATGCTGGGGAATCAGAACCCAGGTCAACAAGGTAAACAGCTAGGAATCATGAACCACAAGCTTCAAAAAGACTGAGGGTCGAGGAATGACCATTATTTTACCCTCAGGATATCAGTTCACATGATCCATTGTCAAAGTAGAAAAGTAACCCTAAAGGCAAAGGAACAGCAAAATTCTCTTCCCTCCTCACCACCCTGCCCCCCTTCTCCAAATAAAGTGTACAGTAGCCAAAGGTCAACAGTCACAAACCTTCTACCTAGAGATCCTTCAGTTCAGTTCAGTTCAGTCGCTCAGTCGTGTCCGACTCTTTGCAATCCCATGAATCACAGCACATCAGGCCTCCCTGTCCATCACCAACTCCCGGAGTTCACTCAAACTCATGTCCATCGAGCTGGTGATGCCTTCCAGCCATCTCATTCTCTGTCGTCCCCTTCTCCTCCTGCCCCCAATCCCTCCCAGCATCAGAGTCTTTTCCAGTGAGTCAACTCATTGCATGAGGTGGCCAAAGTATTGGAGTTTCAGCTTTAGCATCAGTCCTTCCAATGAACACCCAGGATTGATCTCCTTTAGAATGGACTGGTTGGATCTCCTTGCAGTCCAAGGGACTCTCAAGAGTCTTCTCCAGCACCACAGTTCAAAAGCATCAATTCTTCGGTGATCAGTTTTCTTCACAGTCCAACTCTCACATCCATGCATGACCATGGGAAAAACCATAGCCTTGACTAGACGGACCTTGGTTGGCAAAGTAATGTCTCTGCTTTTTAATATGCTATCTAGGCTGGTCATGACTTTCCTTCTAAGGAGTAAGCGTCTTTTAATTTCATGACTGCAATCAGCATCTGCAGTGATTTTGGAGCCCAAAAAAATAAAATCCGACACTGCTTCCACTGTTTCCCCATCTATTTCCCATGAAGTGGTGGGACCAGATGCCATGATCTTTGTTTTCTGAATGTTGAGCTTCAAGCCAACCTTTTCACTCTCCTCTTTCACTTTCATCAAGAGGCTTTTGAGTTCCTCTTCACTTTCTGCCATAAGGGTAGTGTCATCTGCAAATCTGAGATTATTGATATTTCTCCCAGCAATCTTGATTCCAGCTTGTGCTTCTTCCAGCCCAGCGTTCCTGATGATGTACTCTGCATAGAAGTTAAATAAGCAGGGTGACAATATACAACCTTGACGTACTCCTTTTCCTATTTGAAACCAGTCTGTTGTTCCATGTCCAGTTCTAACTCTTGCTTCCTGACTTGCATACAGGTTTCTCAAGAGGCAAGTCAGGTGGTCTGGTATTCCCATCTCTTTCAGAATTTTCCACAGTTTATTGTGATCCACACAGTCAAAAGCTTTGGCATAGTCAATGAAGCAGAAATAGATGTTTTTCTGGAACTCTCTTGCTTTCTCCATGATCCAGCAGATGTTGGCAATTTGATCTCTGGTTCCTCTGCCTTTTCTAAACTGTTCTATTTAAAATTCCCTTGTACATTCAAAGGCATTGGCCAATTCCAGGACAGGACGATTCTGAGGTCTTAAGGCAGGATAAGTCAAGTGGGATGAAACGAGTGTTATGGTGGTTGGTGGGGAGGGAGTAGTACAGTGGTTAAGAGCACAGATTCTAGAGCCATACTACCTGGATTTGAACCATGAATTCTCCAACCATGTGACCTTGGGCAAGTCACTAACCTCTGCATGCTTCAGTTTCTTCATCCCTAAAATGGAATTAATTAAGAGGGTGTGTGCTTAGTTGCTCAGTCGTGTCCAATTCTTTATGACCCCATGGACTGTACCCCGCCAGGCTCATCTGTCCATGGAGATTCTCCAGGCAAGAATACTGGAGTGGGTTGCTGTGCCCTCCTCCAAGGGATCTTCCCAATCCAGAGATCGAATCTTCCCAACCCAGGTCTCCCACATTGCATCTGGATTCTTTACCATCTGAGTCACCAGGCAAGCCCAATTAAGAGGTTACCCCATGTTATTTGAATCTGTTTGATTCCTGAATTAAGACAGAAAGACAGACTCTAGCGTCTACCTCATGGAGCTAAGATGTGGAGTAAACATTGTTTATGCTTGGGACATACAAAATGCTATGCAAGTGTGTATTATTCTTAGGCATTAGTGGTAGGTTTTACCTACTAGATGAGATCTCAGCCAGAACATATCTGTCCTCCAGTGTCTGTCCGGTGCCAGGGTGCAGGAAGAGCCCACACCCTGCACCTTCCCAGCTGCCTCTGTCTTACTGTTACTAATTGGGTCATGCTTACTGAGTCCATCTCTGAAAGGCCAATAAATAAGACAAAAAACACATTTATCCTTTAAGCAGAAGACAAATGACAGCTTCTGAGGCAGAAGGCAGACGGGGCCCCCAGGGTTAAGCAATTGGAGATTCATTCTCTATTGACTGAAACTCCAAAGACAAGAATAGCAGGGCAATGAAGGGAGGAGGTTGGAGACTGCACAGACCACATATTTCTCATTGTGAAGTCTGGAGACCTCCCTGACCACACATGCACAGAAAAGGCTCCTTGGAAATGAAAGGAAAGTCACGTCAAGGGATAGTCTACTCAGCTGCTCTTTCAGTAGGATCCATCTTGGCTAAGAGATGCACACACACACACACACAGGAGGATCCTGAGGTATACCAAATATGGACTGCAAACCAGGCAAATCAAAATACTTGGCCAAATGAAACCTGGAAGAAATACTCCATAAAAGTAATTCAAACTGCTACAAGGGTGTGACTCAGGGACTCTCTCCTTGAATCTGCCGTGTGTCTATCCACACATACTAATAAATACTTCACTTGTTTCACTACTTTTCATCTTTGTGGGAATTATTTTCTGTAAAGCCAGAGGACTAGGGCCCTTGTCACTGACCACTGGTCTAGAAGGTAGGATCTGGTGCTTTCACCACTGTGACCCAGCCCAATCTCTGGGTCCAACCCAAGCCCTGCTCCAAGTCACTGCAGGCTGAGGCCACCTGAGATCAGTTTCAGATTTTTAATAGAGGGGCAAAGCAGTAAAAACCCTCTAGTCCAGAAAGAATAGGTTAAAAAAAAAAATTCCCTCTGTACTCAAATAAATGAATGACTCAGACAGGAAGTCCCTTTGTGGGCAGGACCTGTATCTATTCAGTTCACCAGTGTTTAGAATGTGCATAGGGGCTGCCTGACACAGAGGAAACACTCAATGCATGAGTCTCAGCAATTTACTTCAATACTATGGTTTGAGTCACAAAGAAGTGAGTGGGAACTCCAGGCTGTCTTCCTCATTTTTCCAAGTCAGCTGACAAGAGAAGACAGTAAAGAGAAACCCATCTCTCTGCTCTCCTCACCCACCGGCATCTCCTCTGAGGAACATTTATGAATGGCAGAGATTCGCTTCAAAGTCTTTGACCCTATCTTTTGGAAACTAACTTTGCCTTAAGTTTTGCTTTCAGATTTAAAATACATTTTGTTTTCCTCCAATTAAAATAAATAAATTTTAAAATAAATAAATAAAATACATTTTGATAATACATTTCAAAATGCCGTAGTTCATTCTTATTCTCTGCATGTCAACCATTTTTTCTTAGTCTTCCAGCTTTAGCAACATCATTTGCACTTTTTTCCCAGCTCTACAATAACATGCCTAAAGTTAAAGAAATTATTTTTAATAATCCATATATATTTCTTTGAGTTCAAAAGGTTTAGGACCAAAGACTTGTTTTGAAATCTTAAAGTAGATATATATAGATATGTATGTGTATGTATACACATACATATCCATATATATAGATATATGTATGTAATTTTGATGTGGAGACACTGCATAATGCTTTTAATGAAAGATTTGATGCCGTGATGCAGACGAACCAAGCAGCTTAGGTCAGCCCTATAGAACAGGGCTTCTGTGAAACAATACATAAAGCTACCAATTTCAGGGCATTTATTTTACTTTCAAATCCTTAAATCAGTTATGGAAGACCCACATACATACATTTTTATATTGAGGTTTCTGACCTAAGTAAAAATCCATCAAAAAGCAATTTTTATACTGAAGAAGAAATAGAAATATTCCGTATTAAAATTTAGAACAGGGAACATCAAATCATTCTATATTTAAGGTCTGTACTATATTCAGTTAAGGTAGAGTGTAACAGATGAGAGGGAGAGGGAAAAAATACAAGGAAAATATAAGAAAGTAGGTAGACAAAAATCAGTATTCCTTACATTCTAAAAGAAAAAAAGTTGAGGGCATTCACAAGAACTACTTGAAGTCATCCCTACCTAACCTCAGAAAAATCCAACTTTTAAAAAATTATTTTTATTTTTCTAAATTTAGATTGAAAACAAACAGGCTTTACAAAATTTATAACCACTGAGTGGTTTAATAACATCAATTACATTATCTAGATGGTTTTCATTTGGGTCCCACAAAAAAATTTCTGAACCTTTTGACAAAGAAACAGCAAAAGAAGTAGTCAATTTTCAAGAATGATGTCAACTGAAGTTCTGCCTGCTTCCCAGGTGACTTAGCAGTAAAGAATCTGCCTGTCAATGCAGGAGATGGAGGTTCAGTCCCTGGGTCAGGAAGATCCCCTGGAGTAGGAAATGGCAACCCACTCCAGTATTCTTGCCTGGACAATCCTATGGATAGAGGAGCCAGGCAGGCTATATAGTCTATGGGGTTGCAAAGAGTTGGACATGACTGAACAACTAATACATTCACTATTACACTTTCACTGTACTCTTATAGCAATGTCTGAACTCTAATATCTCTTTCTACAGTCATTCTTCTGTTTCTTTTAGTATTATTATAGATAAAGCATTTCTTCCCTCAGATTTATCAACATGATACTGTAAATAAATTGTTACCCATTCATCAAAGGAAACCATAGAGTAGCTCAAATTTATAAATTGGAGCTATATTTATTTTGATATATAAAACTAAACATTATGTGTTTAGAAAAAGCAGTTTGCAAAAGGATACATACAGTATGATCCAATTATATAAAGCTTAAAAACTTTATGTAAACTCTATGTTGCTTGTGGGCACGTGTAAAATGTAGCAAATAGAAAAGCATGATGAATACATAGCTTTAGGGTAGTAGTTTTCTCTTGTGAAAGACATATGGGATTTACTAGCTGAAATATTTTGTTTCTTAAAAAGCTCTCTGAAGCAAATATTACAAGATATTAAGATTTATCTAAGTTGTATGAGGGAATATAGACATATCCTTCTCTAAACTCTTATTTACTTGATGTAATTTGTAATTTTAAGGAAAAAATAAAGTAAATAAGTTAATTTCTCAAGTAACTAGAAAAACAATACTAAAATATCTTCAGAGGAAAAATGAATTCATAAAAATTAAATTTAAAAGAATGCAATAGAAAACATAAAGGAGTTAAACTGATCAATAAAATCAAACATAGCACTTTGAAAAGCTCCATAAAATAAATAGCTTTGAATCTTTTGTTGAGAATAAATGAAAAAAACAAATAAATACCACTAGTAATGAGAAAAGAGAGACTTCTTAGGTTGGTGCAAAACTAACAGTGGTTTTATGTTATTGAACTTTACTGTTTGATATTGGAATACATTCTTAAATAAATGTGGTTATGTTATACATCATTTTAATACATATTCTCACTTTGCTTTTTTGCTAAGGACTTACTACTTGCTATTTATTTTATATTTATTTTAGACTATAAAAACCACAGTAGACAAAATGCAAATTCAAGTGATTCTTTTATCCGAGTTCAAAATGGGTCATAAAGAAGAGCAGACAACTCACAACATCAACACATTTGGCCCAGGAACTGCTAACAAACATATAGTGCAGTGGTGGTTCAAGAAGTTTTGCAAAAGAAATGAGAATATTGAAAAGGAGCACAGTGGCCAGCAATTGGAAGTGACCAATGACAAATTGAGAGCAATCACTGAAGCTGATCCTCTTACAACTACACAAGAAGGTGCCAAAGAACTCAATGTTGACCATTCTAGAGTCATTCAGCATTTGAGGCAAGTTAGAGAAGGTGAAAATTTTCGATAAGTGAGTGCCTCATGAGCTGACTGAAAATTTTTAAAAATCACGATTTTGAAGTGCCTATTTTCTTCTCTTATTCTACACAATAACAATGAATCATTTCTCTATGGGACAAGCAAAGAAAAGTGGATTTTATACAGCAACCAGTGATGACCAGCTCAGTGGGTGGACCAAGAAGAAGCTCCAAAGAACTTTCCAAAGCCAAATTTGCACCCAAAAAAGGTCATGGTCACTGTTTGGTGGTCTACTGCCCAACGGACCCACTATAACTTTCTGAATCCTGGCAAAATCATTATATGTGAGAAGTATGCTCAGCAAATCAATGAGATACACAGAAAACTTCAACAGTTGCAGCCGGCATTGGTCAACAGAAAGGGCCCAATTCTCCTTCATGACAACACCCAACTGCATGTTACACAACTGCTTCAAAAGCTAAACAAATTGAGCTATTTAGTTTTACCTCATCTGCCATATTCACCTGACCTCTCACCAACCATCTACCACTTTTTCAAGCATCTCGACAACTTTTTTCAAGGAAAACACTGCCACAACTAGCAAGAGGCAGAAAATGCTTTCCAAGAGATTGTTGAATCCTGAAGCATGGATTTTTATGCTACAGGAATAAAGAAACTTACTTCTGGTTGGCAAAAATGTGTTGATTGTAATGGTTCCTATTTTGATTAATAAAGATGTGTTTGACCCCATTTATAATGATTTAAAATTCACAGTCCAAAATAGCAATTAATTTTGTACCAATCTAAATGGCTATGAAAAGAAGAGAAGCGAAAAGCAAAGGAGAAAAGGAAACATATAAGCATCTGAATGTAGAGTTCCAAAGAATAGCTAGGAGAGATAAGAAAGCCTTCCTCCACGATCAATGCAAAGAAATAGAGGAAAACAACAGAATAGGAAAAACAAGAGATCTTTTCAAGAAAATTAGAGATATCAAGGGAAAATTTCATGCAAAGGTGGGCTCGATAAAGGACAGAAATGGTATGGACCTAACAGAAGCAGAAGATATTAAGAAGAGGTGGCAAGAATACACAGAAGAACTGTACAAAAAAGATCTTCACGACCAAGATAATCACAATGGTGTGATCACTCACCTGGAAACAGACATCTTGGAATGTGAAGTCAAGTGGGCCTTAGAGAGCATCACTACGAACAAAGCTTGTGGAAGTGATGGAATTCCAGTTGAGCTATTTCAAATCCTGAAAGATGATGCTGTGAAAGTGCTACACTCAATATGCCAGCAAATTTGGAAATCTCAGCGGTGGCCACAGGACTGGAAAAGGTCAGTCTTCATTCCAATCCCAAAGAAAGGCAATGCCAAAGAATGCTCAAACTACCGCACAATTGCACTCATCTCACACGCTAGTAAAGTCATGCTCAAAATTCTCCAAGCCAGGCTTCAGTCATACATGAACCGTGAACTTCCAGATGTTCAAGCAGGTTTTAGAAAAGGCAGAGGAACCAGAGATCAAATTGCCAACATCCGCTGGATCATGGAGAAAGCAAGAGAGTTCCAGGAAAACATCTATTTCTGCTTCATTGACTATGCCAAAGCCTTTGACTGTGTCAATCACAATAAACTGTGGAACATTCTGAAAGAGATGGGAATACCAGACCACCTGACCTGCCTCTTGAGAAACCTGTATGCAGGTCAGGAAGCAACAGTTCGAACTGGACATGGAACAAGAGACTGGTTCCAAATAGGAAAAGGAGTACGTCAAGGCTGTATATTGTCACCCTGCTTATTTAACTTCTATGCAGAGTACATCATGAGGAACGCTGGGCTGGAAGAAGCACAAGCTGGAATCAAGATTGCCGGGAGAAATACCAATAACCTCAGATATGCGGATGACACCACCCTTATGGCAGAAAGTGAAGAGGAATTCAAAGGCCTCTTGATGCAACTGAAAGAGGAGAGTGAAAAGTTTGGCTTGAAGCCCAACATTCAGAAAACGAAGATCATGGCGTCTGGTGCCATCACTTCATGGGAAATAGATGGGGAAACAGTGGAAACAGCATCAGACTTCATTTTTTTGGGCTCCAAAAATCACTGCAGATGCTGACTGCAGCCATGAAATTAAAAGACACTTACTCCTTGGAAGGAAAGTCATGACAAACCTAGATAGCATATTAAAAAGCAGAGACATTACTTTGCCAACCAAGGTCCGTCTAGTCAAGGCTATAGTTTTTCCCGTGAGAGTTGGACTGTGAAGAAAGCTGATCGCCGAAGAATTGATGCTTTTAAACTGTGGTGTTGGAGAAGACTCTTGAGAGTCCCATGGACTCTTAGCAAGGAGATCCAACCAGTCCATTCTAAAGGAGATCAATCCTGGGTGTTCATTGGAAAGACTGATGCTAAAGCTGAAACTCCAATACTTTGACCACCTCATGCGACGAGTTGACTCACTGGAAAAGACTCTGATGCTGGGAGGGATTGGGGGTGGGAGGAGACGGGGATGACAGAGAATGAGATGGCTGGATGGCATCACCGACTCGATGGACGTGAGTTTGAGTGAACTCTGGGAGTTGGTGATGGACAGGGAGGCCTGGCGTGCTGTGATTCATGGGGTCGCGGAGAGTCAGACATGACTGAGCGACTGAACTGAACTGAATACAAATACAGAGGAGATTGTCTATACTATAAAAAAAATACTAAATTTTCTAATATCAACTAATTTAAAAATATAGATGACATTATTTTCTCCTAAAAATATAGATTATCCAATTGAAACAGAATAAAAAAGTGTGACTGTAGCAATAACTGTAAAAATAATTGCAAGGATTGTCAAAGCTCTGTCCTAAAAATAGACTCCAATCCCAGATGGTTTTATAAGTTTTACTAAACCTATAAAAGGCAGGTAATTACTATGTTATATAAACTCTTTCAGAGCATAGAAAGCATGAAAATCTTCCTATATCATTCTATAACAACAGCCTAACTTTATATCAAAAATAAGGATGCCCAAAAATAGAATGCTATAAATTATCTCATTTTAAAACACTGATGTAACAATCCTAAATAAAATGTTATCTAACAGAACCCAGCAGTTTGTTTTTAAAGTAACACATCAGAACTATCAGAGACATTAGTCATTCCTCTGAGTTGCTTGGTGTCTGACAACCAGTGCTTTATTTAGGGAATTCCCAATCTCCTATCAAAGAGGTTCCCCATGCTACATAAGATATTTCCCAAATTCTCCCAAAGCTAAAGCAAGAGGTACATGACCCAGGCTTTGCTCATCTGGTACCACAACTCCAGACTTTGAGTTGGAAGCAGCTGGTATGAAGAAGCAGGGACTGTTCAGAATTCATTTGTTGGGCAGGAGAGGCTACATCCGGAGAAGGCAATGGCAAGCCACTCCAGTACTCTTGCCTAGAAAATCCCACGGATGGAGGAGCCTGGTAGGCTGCAGTCCATGGGGTCGCTAAGGGTCGGACACGACTGAGCAACTTCACTTTCACTTTTCACTTTCATGCATTGGAGAAGGAAATGGCAACCCACTCCAGTGTTCTTGCCTGGAGAATCCCAGGGATGGGGGAGCCTGGTGGGCTTCCGTCTATGGGGTTACACAGAGTCGGACACGACTGAAGTGACTTAGCAGCAGCAGCAGAGGCTACATCCAAGCACAAAGATGATGGAGCCAAACCAAGTATCAGCTGATCAGCTTAAGTGATCAAAATTGCAGCATTGTGCTCTGCAGTGTATCTTCACTGGACCAGTTCTTTGAAATAATGTAAGGCTTTCTTCTCATGATGTACTCTGCATATAAGTTAAATAAGCAGGGTGACAATATACAACCTTGACGTACTCCTTTTCCTATTTGGAACCAGTCTGTTGTTCCATGTCCAGTTCGAACTGTTGCTTCCCGACCTACATACAGGTTTCTCAAGAGGCAGGTCAGGTGGTCTTGGATTCCCATCTCTTTCAGAATGTTTCACAGTTTATTGTGATCAACACAGTCAAAGGCTTTGGCATAGTCAATGAAGCAGAAATAGATGTTTTCCTGGAACTCTCTTGCTTTCTCCACGATCTAGCGGATGTTGGCAATTTGATATCTGGTTCCTCTGCCTTTTCTAAAACCTGCTTGAACATCTGGAATTTCACAGTTCACATATTGTTGAAGCCTGGCTTGGAGAATTTTGAGCATGACTTTACTAGCATGTGAGATGAGTACAATGGTGCGGTAGTTTGAGCATTCTTTGGCATTGCCTTTCTTTGGGATTGGAATGAAGACTGACCTTTTCCAGTCCTGTGGCCACTGCTGAGTTTTCCAAATTTGCTGGCATATTGAGTGCAGCACTTTCACAGCATCATCTTTCAGGATTGGAAATAGCTCAACTGGAATTCCATCACTTCCACAAGCTTTGTTCGTAGTGATGCTCTCTAACGCCCACTTGACTTCACATTCCAAGATGTCTGGCTCCAGGTGAATGATCACACCATTGTGATTATCTTGGTCATGAAGATCTTTTTTGTACAGTTCTTCTGTGTATTCTTGCCACCTCTTCTTAATATCTTCTGCTTCTGTTAGGTCCATACCATTTCTGTCCTTTAAAGAGCCCATCTTTGCATAAAATGTTCCCTTGATATTTCTAATTTTCTTGAAGAGATCTCTTGTTTTTCCTATTCTGTTGTTTTCCTATATTTCTTTGAATTGATCACTGAGGAAGGCTTTCTTATCTCTCCTTGCTATTTTTTGGAACTCTGCATTCAGATGCTTATATCTTTCCTTTTCTCCTTTGCTTTTCGCTTCTCTTCTCTTCACAGCTATTTGTAAGGCCTCCTCAGACAGCCATTTTGCTTTTTTGCAAAACTTATATGCAGAGTACATCATGAGGAACGCTGGGCTGGAAGAAGCACAAGCTGGAATCAAGACTGCCAGGAGAAATATCAATAACCTCAGATATGCAGATGACACCACCCTTATGGCAGAAAGTGAAGAGGAACTAAAAAGCCTCTTGATGAAAGTGAAAGAGGAGAGTGAAAAGGTTGGCTTGAAGCTCAACATTCAGAAAACAAAGATCATGGCATCTGGTCCCATCACTTCATGGGAAATAGATGGAAAAACAGTGGAAACAGTGTCAGACTTTATTTTTTGGGGATCCAAAATCACTGCAGATGCTGATTGCAGCCATGAAATTAAAAGATGCTTACTCCTTGGAAGGAAAGTTATGACCAACCTGCTGCTGCTGCTGCTGCTAAGTCACTTCAGTCGTGTCCGACTCTGTGTGACCCCATAGACGGAAGCCCACCAGGCTCCCCTGTCCCTGGGATTCTCCAGGCAAGAACACTGGAGTGGGTTGCCATTTCCCTCTCCAATATGTGAAAGTGAAAAGTGAAAGTGAAGTCGCCCAGTCGTGTCCGACCCCCAGCGACCCCAAGGACTGCAGCCCACCAGGCTCCTCCATCCATGGGATTTTCTAGGCAAGAGTACTGGAGTGGCTTGCCATTGCCTTCTCCAATGACCAACCTAGATAGTATATCCAGCCATCTCATTCTCTGTCATCCCCATCTCCTCCTGCCCCCAAACCCTCCCAGCATCAGAGTCTTTTACAGTGAGTCAACTTGTCGCAGGAGGTGGCCAAAGTATTGGAGTTTCAGCTTTAGCATCAGTCCTTCCAATGTTCACCCAGGATTGATCTCCTCCAGAATGGACTGGTTGGATCTCTTGCAGTCCAAGGGACTCTCAAGAGTCTTCTCCAGCACCACAGTTCAAAAGCATCAATTCTTTGGTGCTCAGCTTTCTTCACAGTCCTACTCTCACATCCATACATGACCACGGGAAAAACCATAGCCTTGACTAGACAGACCTTGGTTGCCAAAGTAATAAAAGCAGAGACATTACTTTGGCAACCAAGGTCTGTCTAGTCAAGGCTATGGTTTTTCCCGTGGTCATGTATGGATGTGAGAGTAGGACTGTGAAGAAAGCTGAGCACCAAAGAATTGATGCTTTTGAACTGTGGTGCTGGAGAAGACTCTTGAGAGTCCCTTGGACTGCAAGAGATCCAACCAGTCCATTCTGGAGGAGATCAATCCTGGGTGAACATTGGAAGGACTGATGCTAAAGCTGAAACTCCAATACTTTGGCCACCTCCTGCGACAAGTTGACTCACTGTAAAAGACTCTGATGCTGGGAGGGTTTGGGGGCAGGAGGAGATGGGGATGACAGAGAATGAGATGGCTGGATAGCATCACTGACTCGATGGACGTGAGTTTGAGTGAACTCTGGGATTTGGTGATGGACAGGGAGGCCTGGCGTGCTGTGATTCATGGGGTCGCAAAGAGTTGGACACGACTGAGTGACTGAACTGAACTGAACTGAAGGCTTTATTCTGGATCATGCAGCCCGAATCTTCTGACTTCCCAGATATTCCTTCTCTGATTGCTTTCTACAAACTACTCTCCTGCTTAACTTAGCATGAGTTGGTTTTTTTGCTTGCAACTAAAACATGGACTAATTTGCTGACAAAGTAGAGTTTATACCAGTAATGCAAAGATTATTTAACATTAAGAAATCTACCTATGTGATTCAAAGACAAATAGACTAAAAAAGAACTATCAATTTTACTGCCTGAGACTGTTTGATGATATTTAACATCTCTTACTTACTAAAAATAACACAAAATAAAATCTTATCAAGCTAGGAATAGTAGGAACTTTTCCTAATTCATAAAGGATATATACCAGAAGCAAAGAACAAATATCATACCCGATGTGAACATACTGGAAGTAATTCCACTTGATGTTATGAACAGGACAAAGATGTCTACTCTTTCTAGGACTATCCAACCATGTATCAGAGATCCTGCCCAATGCAATTAGATAATTAAATAAATGAGATAAATAATAGAAAAATGATCAAACTATCATTAGTTACAAGTAAATATGTTTGCTTACCTAGAAGATCAAGAGAAACCAAATGAAAAACTGTTAGTTTTTTAGAGGGGTTAATAACATTTTGTAGTAACACAGGCAGATGTAAAAACATCTATAAATTTGTGATATACTAGTAATAATCAATTATTTGAATATAGTAGAAAAGCTACCATTTATTTATAACAACAAAAGAAATATAAAATATATAGGAAGACACCTATCTAGACTTTTTAAAAAGTATATGAAGTATACAAAACTCAACTGAAGAACATAAAATTATATTTGAATAAATACAGAGGCCCACCTTTTTCTTGAATTGTTTTCTCCCAGGGAGTTATTATTAACTTGATTAATATAATTTTATTCAAAAATTCCAACAGGATTTTTGCTGTGCATGTAACTTAACAAGCTTGTTCTAAAGTTCACTTGGAAGGAAAAAAAATACTCAATCATATCCAGAAATGTTTGAAAATAAAAAGAATAAGAGAGGAACCGCCCTAACATTTATTTAAATATATTCAAAGCCCTAATAATAGAGTATTGAATTGGCGTTGAGTGATACAAACACAGATCAGTGAAACAAAGAGTCCAGAAATTGCCTTTTGGATGCTCCATGGTACTCCATTTCCATAATGGAATACTTGATGAAGCTGATATTTAATATCTGTGTAGAAATGAAGAACTTTTCTAAACATAATATGACAACTGGCTATACCTTAGAGTGGGGAGAATTCAATGTCTTCTCCCTATCATTAAAAAAAATTAAATATCTAAGCACAAAAGAATTTTTAAAAAATGAGAAAATTTCAAAATCTTGGTAAGACAGACACAAATGTGTCTAAATATTTCTAGTTCAGTTCAGTTCAGTTCAGTCGCTCAGTCATGTCCGACTCTCCACGACCCCATGAATCACAGCTCGCCAGGCCTCCCTGTCCATCACCAACTCCCGGAGTACACTCAAACTCATGTCCACAGAGTCGGTGATGCCATCCAGCCATCTCATTCTCTGTCGTCCCCTTCTCCTCCCGCCCCCAACCTTTCCCAGCATCAGAGTCCTTTCCAGTGAGTCAACTCGTCGCATGAGGTGGCCAAAGTATTGCAGTTTCAGCTTTAGCATCAGTCCTTCCAATGAACACCCAGGATTGATCTCCTTTAGAATGGACTGGTTGGATCTCCTTGCAGTATAAGGGACTCTCAAGAGTCTTCTCCAACACCACAGTTCAAAAGCATCGATTCTTCGGCGATCAGCTTTCTTCACAGTCCAACTCTCACATCCATACATGACCACGGGAAAAACCATTGCCTTGACTAGACGGACCTTGACGCAAAATGCAGAAACTATCAAGAAAAAAAAATTTAATAAGTTGGACAACACCAAAACAAACCTCTATATGGTATAATGTATAAAGTTTTTAAAAGGGGAGAGTGAAGACATAGTATCAGAAAATACTAAGTAACAGACAAGCATCTGTGCTCATAATACATAAAGAGAATATACTCATCAAAAGAAAATTCCAGTTTTTCACCTCTTTCTCCATATACTTTTATATTGTTTGACTGTTTAACAAGAATTTTCTCATACATGTTTTTTAAGATTAAAAAGCTAAAAAGAAATTTTAACGTAGGAAATAGCATCACTCTCCATCAAGATTGTCTGTCTCAGCTTTTCTACCTAAAAATACCTCAGGTTCAAGACTTCAAAGTCTATGAAAAATACTGCTCCATCTACTCAGTTGTTTAAGTTTAAAATAATCTTACTTAAAAGTGGAAATCATGCATTATATGTCTGTTCCCTGTTGCAGCATTAACAAAGACAAATAACATTGCCATAACTTCCAGTCAAGATGAATTTACAACTTGGGCTGCTTTAATATTCTTAAACTAGAATTAAAAAATGCTTGATAAATGATTTGCAAATAGTAGTGCTATATATATTGGAGAAGGAAATGGCAACCCACTCCAGTGTTCTTGAGAATCCCAGGGACGGGGGAGCCTGGTGGGCTTCCGTCTATGGGGTCACACAGGGTCGGACACGACTGGAGTGACTTAGCAGCAGCAGCAGCAGCAGTGCTATATCACCAAAATAATTAAGGACACCAGAAATAAATTAGCGACCTTGTCTCTTCTTAATATGACTGTTTAACTACCACTGTGACAATCTTGGTAACAAAGTCCCATAAACGTTGTGGCTCAAAATGACAGAAATTTATTCTCTTACAGTTCTGGAGGCCAGAGTCTGAAATAAAGGGGATGGGAGGGTAGGTTCGTTCTGGAGTTTCCGAGGGAGAATCTGGTCCATGACTCTCCTCTACTTCTAGTGGCTGTTGGCACTCCTCAGTATTTTTTGTCTTGACTCGTGACTACTGTCCAGTGTCTGCCTTCTTCTTCACATGACCTTTTCCTCTATGTCTCTCCTCTGTTTGTGTGCCTCTGGGTCAGCTCTTTTTCTGAGGATGAATTGCACATACAGCCCTTGAAGAGAACTTTTAACACCTATTAAGTGTTGTTATAGGGACTAGATCTGATAGAGTGCCTGATGAACTATGGATAGAGGTTCGTGACAACGTACAGGAGACAGGGATGAAGACCATCCCCAAGAAAAAGAAATGCAAAAAAGCAAAATGGTTGTCTGAGGAGGACCTACAAATAGCTGTGAAAAGAAGAGAAGCAAAAGGCAAAGGAGATAAGGAAAGATATACCCATTTGAATGCAGAGTTCCAAAGAATATCAAGGAGATATAAGAAAGCCTTCCTCAGTGATCAATGCAAAGAAATAGAGGAAAACAGTAGAATGGGAAAGACTAGAGATCTCTTCAAGAAAATTAGAGCTATTAAGGGAACATATCATGCAAAGATGGGCTCAATAAAGGACAGCAATGGTATGGACCTAACAGAAGCAGAAGATATTAAGAAGAGGTGGCAAGAATACACAGAAGAACTGTACAAAAAAGATCTTCACGACCAAGATAATCATAATGGTGTCACTCATCTAAGAGCCAGACATCCTGGAATGTGAAGTCAAGTGGGCCTTAGGAAGCATCACTATCAACAAAGTTAGTGGAGGTGATGGAATTCCAGTAGAGCTATTTCAAATCGTAAAAGAGGATGCTGTGAAAGTGCTGCACTCAAAATGCCAGCAAGTTTGGAAAACTCAGCAGTGGCCACAGGACTGGAAAAGATCAGTTTTCATTCCAATCCCAAAGAAAGTCAATGCCAGAGAATGCTCAAACTACCGCACAATTGCACTAATCTGACACACTAGTAAAGTAATGCTCAAAATTCTCCAAGCCAAGCTTCAGCCATGTGTGAACTGTGAAGTTCCAGATGTTCAAGCTGTATTTAGAAAAGGCAGAGGAACCAAAGATCAAATTGCCACATCCACTGGATCATTGAAAAAGCAAGACAGTTCCAGAAAAACATCTATTTCTGCTTTACTGACTATGCCAAAGCCTTTGACTGTGTGGATCACAACAAACTGTGCAAAATTCTAAAACAGATGGGAATATCAGACCACCTGACTTGCCTCTTGAGAAATCTTTATGAAGGTTAGGAAGCAACAGTTAGAATTGGACATGGAACAACAAACTGCTTCCCATTCAGGAAAGGAGTATGTCAAGGCTGTATATTGTCACCCTACTTATTTAACTTATATGCAGAGTACATCATGAGAAATGCTGGGCTGGATGAAGTACAATCTGGAATCAAGATCGCCGGGAGAAATATCAATAACCTCAGATATGCAGATGACACCACCCTTATGGCAGAAAGCAAAGAAAAACTAAAGAGCCTCTTGATGAAAGTGAAAGAGGAGAGTGAAAAAGTTGGCTTAAAGCTCAACATTCAGAAAACTAAGATCATGGCATCCAGTCTCATCACTTCATGGCAAATGATGGGGAAACAGTGGAAACCGTGGCTGACTTAACTTTTTTGGGCTCCAAAGTCACTGCAGATGGTGACTGCAGCCATGAAATTAAAAGACCCTTACTCCTTGAAAGGAAAGTTATGACCAACCTAGACAGCATATTAAAAAGCAAAGACATTCCTTTGCCAACAAAGGTCTGTCTAGTCAAGGCTATGGTTTTTCCAGTGGTCATGTATGGATGTGAGAGTTCGATTGTGAAGAAAGCTGAGCACCGAAGAATTGATGCTTTTGAACTGTGGTGTTGGAGAAGACTCTTGAGAGTCCCTTGGACTTCAAGGAGATCCAACCAGTCCATCCTAAAGGAAATCAGTCCTGAGTGTTCATTGGAAGGACTGATGTTGAAGCTGAAACTCCAATACTTTGGCCACCTGATGCAAAGAACTGACTCATTTGAAAAGACCCTGATGCTGAGAAAAGATTGAAGACGGGAGGAGAAGGGGATTACAGAGGATGAGATGGTTGGATGGCATCACCGACTCAATGGACATGAGTGTGAGTGAACTCTGGGAGTTAGTGATGGACAGGGAGGACTGGCGTGCTGCTGTCCATGGGGTTGCAAAGAGCAACCGAACAAAAGGGAAGTGAACTGAAGCATTGTTATCCTGGAAGCTCAAGTATGTTTCAATGATCAAACCTGAGTTTTCTGAGTGAGACCTGAAAAGGATAACAATGATAACAACAATAACAGCAACAACTATGAAAACAGCCTCCCTGGATTTTGTATCATTTAGGGAACTTCTCAGGGTGCCCCACCTCTACTCCATTCACTCCTGTCTGTCCTCAAAGGAGAGTATTTTTCTTTTTTCCTCCCAAGAGAGTAGCTCGGGCTTTGGGTTGGACAATTTGGAGCTTCCCCCACTGTGGAGAAGAATGTGAAGCCTTTGACTTGAAAGCTGAGACCTGCCCCTCCCACCCCCCAGAGCTGGACTGTCTGAGGGAGAAGAGTTCGTAGCATTAAAACAGGTAGAAACAACCTACCCAAGGGAGACAAAAGCACTGAGGGAGCAGAAGGTGACACTCGTCCCCATTCCCGTCAACGTGTCAATGCTTACAATTAAAAAGAACAAACTGTTAGGAGAGAACATTTCTATAATGATTTAAAACTGCTACCTATCACCATTTAGAACAGGTAGAAGAACTGGATTGGGGTTGATGCCAAGGATGAATAAACAAGAACCATCCGCAGAACTGAGGCTGCCTGGCACTGCCCAGAGTCCAAGTTAAGCTGGGGTGGATTAAAGATTTAAGTTGGAAGATGGCACTAGGACCAAGGTCATGTAGAATTGGGTGACAGATCATCATCCAGAAACAATAGGAGGTACTTGATCCACTCTAGGTGCACCTGGCCTGCTGCTTCCCCCCACAGTGGAGGCAATAAAAAACCAGTCCTATGAGAAGGGTCCATCTCATGACATAGGGCTTGTGTGCGTGCATCCGTACTACATCACTCCAGTCATGCCCAATTCTGTGCGACCCTATAGACTGTAGCCTGCCAGGCTCCTCTGTCCATGGGATTCTCCAGGCAAGAATACTGGAGTGGGCTGCCATGCCCTCCTCCAGGGGATCTTCCCGACCCGGTGGTGAAACCTGCATCTCTAGCATCCCCTGCGTTGACAGGCGAGTTCTTTACCACTAGAGCCATCTGGGAATCTAGCCTTAAAAAGTTTAGAAGAGGGATGGAGCTTGTAGGAGGTCACTTTTAAAAGATTAGAGAAATATGTTCCTTCAATTATTAGTTTAGAAGTTGATTATTCAGTGTCTTTTACAATATTGTGCCCTGATATAATGGAAACAGTGAGAGACTTTATTTTGCGGGGCTCCAAAATCACTGCAGATGGTGACTGCAGCCATGAAATTAAAAGACACTTGCTCCTTAGAAGGAAAACTATGACAAACCTAGAGAGCAGAGACATTACTTTGCTGACAAAGATCTGTCTAGTCAAAGCTATGGTTTTCCCAGGAGTCATGTATGGATGTGAGAGTTGGACTATAAAGAAAGCTGATTGCTGAAGAATTGATGCATTTGAACTGTGGTATTGGAGAAGACTCTTGATAGTCCCTTGGACTATAAGGAGATCCAACCAGTCAATCCTAAAAGAAATCAGTCCTGAATATCCATTGGAAGGACTGATGCTGAAGCTGAAACTCTAATACTTTGGCCACCTGATGCGAAGAACTGACTCATTAGAAAAGACCCTGATGCTGGAAAAGGTTTAAGGCAGGAGAAGGGGACAACAGAGAACGAGATTGTATGGCATCACCAACTCAATGGACATGAGTTTGAGCTAGCTCCGGGAGTTGGTGATGGGCAGGGAGACCTGGCGTGCTGCAGTCCATGGGGTCACAAAGAGTTGGACATGACTGAGTGCCTGAGCTGAAATGAATTAAAAATAATGCTAATTATAGCCAAAGTCATTACTTTGAATTGGTTTTAAAAAATGATATAAGTTCTCAAAATTAATAGGTGAACTAGAAACACATGCATATTTTTATCAAGAGTTTAAGTATGCAGTTTGGGGTGAGAATGTGGGGCCATAAGATATACAATCACAGAAACATCTTTGTATGAAAGGATTCACTTTTGGTTTTGAAATGTAAAAACTGCCATCTTTATTATTTCTAGTCTAATCTGCATCCTTATGTGATAATGAGCTTTCATGTAAAAGTAGTTACCATGGTGGCCAGAAACCTCCTTCTTTCTAGATGAAACATAAGTATTAATATTTCAGATCCGTTATTTTCAACTCTGTTCCTTCTATGTGTGTCTTCCCCATTAATACTACAGCATTAAAATGATCCACAATACACTTAAACTCTTCACTCTGACAATCAAGATGACTCAGCCACCCTGTCCTGTAAATAATAAGGTTCCGACATTTACAGATTACTCCTGTCAACTAAACAGTGGTTAAAGTGAAAATTATCCAGTCCCGGCAGACATTCATGTGACCCAAGGTTTACGTTTTTTCTTGGGATTTATAACCTTGACAGTTAATTTTGCAGGCCTCTTTTAGAGCCTGTCATTTAGCACAAATTGACATTTAAGCAGCTTTTTAAAGCTCTGGTATCAAAATGTTAAAACAGCCTGGGGTTTTTTTTTTTTTTCCCCTTAACATCGCCTATTATTTATTATTGTAGTCAGAGAAGTGAATCATCAATTTTCCCCTTTCAACATTTTCTTAGGACTTGGAGGCAGTAGAGAAGACAGAACATCCTCAGTCAGTTTTATTTCCTTCCTCAAAGAGGAAAAATAAACCACCAAGATTAACATTAAAAACTGTGTACAACAGCAGACACTAAAAAGACAAACCACCAACTGAGAGTTACAGTGCATTGACCATAAAGGGTTAGCTACCACTAAAAAGACAAGCGACAATGAATGTTGACAAGGATGGGGGGAAAGGAATCTCTTGCGCACTGTTGGTAAGAACATAAATTGGTACAGTCACTGTAGAAAACAGTGTGGAGGCTGCTCAAAAAAAATTTTTGAATAACTCATATGATCTAGCAGTCCCACTCCGGGGATTTACCTGAAGGAATCAAAACACTAATTCAAAAAGATATTTGTACCCTGTGTTCATAACAGCATTGTTTACAATAGCTAAAACATGACAACAACATAAGTGTTCATTGATGGATGAATGAGTAAAGAAAATATGATATATATGTGATATTTACACATATATACACAATAGAATATTATTCGGCCGTAAAAAAGAAGGAGCTCTTGTCACCTGTGACAACATGAGTGGACCTTGAGGCCATTAACTAAATGAGATAAGTCAAACAGAGAAAGACAAAAACTGTATGACCATATTTACAGTGGAATCTAAAAAATAAACAAAAAAACTAAAAAAAAAAGATCACTCTGCTATATTTAAAACGGATAGCGAAAAAGGATCAAATGTAGAGCACATGGAACTCTGCTCAATGTCATGTGGCAACCTGGATAGGAGTGAAGTTTGAGGGAGAATGGACATATGTATACATATGGCTGAGTTCCTTCATTGTTCCTCTGTAATTATCACAACATTGTTAATCAGCTATACCCAAATACAAAATAAAATGTCTTAAAAAAATAATAAAATATAACAAAAATGTCCTTGTTGGAAGGGTACACATGTGTATATTTATAGGTTATATATAAGTACATAATTTATATTTTTTTAAAAAATCAGAATTGTGCTTACCAGAGGCAGGGGACGGGAGATGAGGGAATTGGATGAAAGGTGGTCGGGAGATAGAAAATTCCAGTTATGAAATAAATAAGTACTGAATGTAATGTACACCATCATGACTGTAGTTAACAATACTATAAGGTATATATGAAAGTTACCAAGAGATAAATCCAAAAGTTCTCAACACAAGGAAAAATAATTTTTTTCTTTCTTTTTTTTTGTGTCTTTATGAGGTTGATGGATGTTAACTAAATTTATGTGGCAGTCATTTCACAATGTATGTAAGTCTTTATGCTATACACATTAAACTCATATATGAATATGTCAATTATATCTCAATAAAACAGATAAAAGAGCTAGTCCAGAATATATGTTTATATTTGTAGAACAACTACAAATACTGAGAAAAAAATAGACAACAGGAAAATGGGAACAGAAAGTAACAATTTAAAAAGAGAAAAGGGCTGTTTAAAAGATGCTCATGAAAGAAAGAAAGTCATTAAAGAAAGTCAAATTAACATAAAGAAATGCCATCCTGTGCTTGTTGAGACTGACAAAAATTTGGCAGTCTGAGAAAGGAAGGTGAACTGGTCCCTGTTCTCTTATACTCAATCTATCACACCACTTTCCAGCCAATGGCTCCTGGGCGTAGAGGGTGTGGGCAGACTGCAACTCTGGCCAGTCCCAGCGGAGAGAGATGAACCACAGGAAGCGCTGGGGACCAACAGCAAAAATGCTTAGAAGGAAGTGGAGACCAGACTGAGGGTTCTGGATAAAGCTTGGCATGTGGAGATAGCTGGGTGAGGGCTACTACCCTTTCTGTCCCCTCAGGAACTACAGAGGAGCCAGGCAGGTGTATGAATCTTCCCCATCCTCAAATATGGGAGAAAGACACCCTTTGCTAGTGTTTTGCTTCTTTTAGGGAGATTTTATTTTTTTTTTTAACTCCAGAAACAGAGTTTAGTTAACTTGAAGGGATGCATATTTATTACAAAAGGCCACACAGCAACACCACAGAAGGACTTCAATCGCATCAGCATAGAACTCAAGCTCTTTGGAAAGAAAAGGACAAGGTCTGCTTGACGAAAAGTGAGGAAGTAGAAAGGAACTCACCACTCTCTGTCATTATATAAAAAACATCATCAAGGCTGCGACTTTGGTCTTTTATTGCAAGGTGAGGTCCCTGTATGTTTACTTTCTCATCAAGATCATTCTTCAGAAAAATGGATCTCTTCTTGGAATCTGAAATTGCTTGAATGAAAAATATATCCACAAGGATGGGATAAGGCCAGGTCATTACTTGTTCAATATCTCAAGCTGAGAAAGGTGAATTAATTCTTGAATGAAACAACTGTAAATTTGTATTGAATTCCACTGCTTCAATTTTAAAAAGGCACGCTAGTTAAAAACAAGGGTATGGGAAAGATTGTGGATGGTATCGTCTCTGATAAAGGAATAGTTAAGTGGGCAGATGAAAAACATGCAGGAGCTGCCCAACTATAGAAACAATGAAATGCCCAAGGACACTCACTACCTGTTTGTGATGTTTAAAGAGCACAATTGAAATCATCTGTTGAAAAACAGGTGTGAGAATAAAATAAAGGCATTTTGAGATATTTTAAATCATTTCTAAGTAATTCTTGCATTAAAGGAGAAGTCACTAAAATTACTGATAAAATCAGCATCAGTGAGTATGGCACTTTTCCTGTATGGCAGGCAGCCAAAGCAGAAATCAGCAGAAATATACATTCTTAAGTGCATTTATTAGAAAGCAAGAGAGACAGAAAATAAATGCAGTAAGGTCTCAACTCTAGCTGAAAGAAAGAGAACCAAACCAAACAAAAAAATTTATGAGGGAATTTTAAAAGATATAAGCAGAAATAAATAGAAAATAACCCACAAAGGTAAGCTTAGATTAATTAAAGTTAGTCCCTTGAAATGCCCAATAAAGTTCATAAGCCTCTGGTAATTCTGATGAGAGAGAGAGAGAAAGAAATAATACCAGAAATAGAATGAAAACATAGCCAAAGATAATACATGCAGAATTAACAAATTAAAAATTCAAGAGGAAAGAACTGTTTGGGACATAAATATTATCAAGACAGTATCACAGAAGATATAAAACTGAAGAAAGAGCCATAGAAAAAAATTGAGAATATAATTTTTAAAAATCTGCCTTTTAAAAAAGGCAGAGGTCCCAGATTATGTTTTATGGATGATTTCTGCAAAACCTTGAAAGAGCAGATTGCTTTTTTTTTTTATTTGAATTGTTTCAGAGGATAGAAAAAATATAAACCTCCCTTCCTTGTTCTATAAGTTTAGCATAACACCAAATTGAGAAAAATGCCAAAAATAGCCTTTTCTAAATCTTACATAAAATTATAAAAGTAAAAAAAAAAATTTTAATTACAAAGCAAAACTATCAACGTATAACAAGAAGAATATGTCATGACCAAGCAGGATGTTTCAGAGAATAAAAGTGTGGTTAAACTGTTAAACAGTGGTATGTGTATTAACTCCTTGTATAAATATCAATAGAAATACAGAGAAATTTTTTATGATCTTGCAATAGATGCTGACAAAGGAGCTTTAAAAATCCCAAACCTACTCCTGAAACAAATTTACTAATTCAGGAATAGGATGAGAATAGGATGCTCTGTAAGAAATTAATAAGAATTTTGCTCCCTAACTAGTCTGGTTAGTTAGGCATAAAAGAACGTGTTACCCCTTCTCAAGAGGACAACCAAGCTAAGGTCTAGGTTCTCCCTACCCGTAGCAAGGATGGAGCTTTTGTGTTGCCAGGCTGGTAAAGGAGACATTAGCTAAACTCAAACACTGGCTGCCCTGGAGATATTAAGGCTGTGTGATTAGAAGATCTGGCCCCACCCTCCCACCCGGGGGTGTTTAAACTAGACTATCTTAGAGATGGCAGAGAAAAGGGGGCTTTGACTTGGTGGAATTTGAAATAACAGCTTGACTGAGAGCTCAAATGAGGAAAACACTAGTTTTCACAGAGATGGTGACTTGAAGGGTGCAGAATGACCTGAGCCAACTGGTATGTTCCTGTGGCTCTGAGTTGGCTGGGATCCTGTTGCTGGAGAGACAAATATCAAGGCCTTGGAGACACTGAGACTGCAGGGCTGAGACCCCAAGCGCCTGTTGAGATCCTGTGCACTCTGCAGCATACCAAGCATGTTCATGTGTGCTTGTGTATGTGTGGGTGTACACACGTTTGTGTGTGTGTACACATCTGTATGTGGTGCTCTGGATTTGGCTTATCAGTTATCACAGTGAATATGCAATTCTTACAAAACATTTTAAAACCATGAGAACAAACAGGAGAATTTTGTCAGATGAACAAATGTAAGATCAACATGTGAATGTGGCTTGTTTTTCTGCATGCCGGCATTAACAAATCTGAAGAGTAATGGGGAAAATATTCACTCACACTAAAGACAAATCCTATAAAACAACTGGGAATAAACATTACAAGACATGTGTCAACACTATGAGAAAAAAATTGTAAAACTTTATTGAAGGAAATATTTAAGTGCTTGATTAAGTGAAATGACATACTATGTTTCTGGATATACTGTCTTTCTAGTTGTATCATGCGAAGAGTTGACTCACTGGAAAAGACTCTGATGCTGGGAGGGATTGGGGGCAGGAGGAGAAGGGGACGACAGAGAATGAGATGGATGGATGGCATCACTGACTCAATGGACATGAGTTTGAGTGAACTCCGGGAGTTGGTGGTGGACAGGGAGGCCTGGCGTGCTGTGATTCATGGGGTTGCAAAGAGTCAGACATGACTGAGCGACTGAACTGAACTGAAGAAGTGCAAACTGTTTAACCTTTCTGTGCTATTGGTAAGATGGAAATGAAAATAATATTTACTTCATTGGGTTGTTATCAGAATTAAATGAATTAATTTATGTAAAGTATAATCATTATTATTAATATAAATATGTCCATTCTCATATTCATCTAAAATTTCAATGCACTTCTAAATAAAATCCCAAAGAACTTTCATGAAGCATGAAAAAGATAACCCTTATTCCTCTACATGTATAAAAATGTTAAAGTTATCAATGGACATTAAGAAAACTTATGATTATGATAGGTAACTTGCCATGCTGGATTTCAAAGCACACTTTGAAGAAGTTCAGTAATCAAAACCCTGTAGTATTTCTTAATAGAGAACTCTTTCAAGAATAAATAATAGAATAAAATAAAATAAAGGACCTAAGTGTACTCCTGTATCTGTGTATGCGGGATATGATATAAGATAAATGTAACATTTGAGATCTATGGAAAATAATTGATTATTCAAAGAATTTTGTTGGAACTAATAACTATCCATTATACTTTTATCCAACATCAAACACAAAAATAATTCCATACATAGTCCCAATTTGATGAAAAACCACAAAAGTTTTAAAAGAAAATATAAGAGAATGAGTTTCCAGCTTCAAGGAAGTATTGCCAAGAATGTTAATCAGGATTCAGTTGAACATAACAAATTATTCTATCTGGCTCAAGCAGAAACAATTAAATATAGAGAACCTGAAACTTTGAAATGGGCTTCCCTGGTGGCTCAGATGGTAGATAACCTGCCTGTAATGCAGGAGACCCGGGTTTGATCCCTGGGTTGAGAAGATACCCTAGAGAAGGGAGTAGCAACCCACTCCCATATTCTTGCCTGGAGAATTCCATGGACAAAGGAGACTGACGGGCTACAGTCCCTGGGGTCACAAAGAGTCAGACACAACTGAACAACTAGGCATGCACAAAGCTTTGAAAATTATCAGAAAGGATTTGTGGAACAAGATCTAATCAGAATTTTCAAAAAGATTTCCAGAACTTTACTGCAGATCTGGCTCACCACAAAATAATCAATAACAAACTTTGCTGTGGTCAGAAAACTCTATGATCAGAAGTGGGGGAATCAGCTAACTTTCAGAATACTCCATGGATAAACAAAATGTAGTACATGAATCGGAGAAGGCAATGGCAAGCCACTCCAGTACTATTGCCTAGAAAATCCCATGGATGGAGGAGCCTGGTGGGCTTCCGTCTATGGGGTCACACAGAGTCGGACACGACTGAAGTGACTTAGCAGCAGCAGCAGCAGGAGTACATGAATATAATGGAAAAGTACTCAGCCGTTAAAAAGAATGAAATGATGCCATTTGCAGCAACATGGATGGACCTAGAAACTGTCATACTAAGTGAAGGAATTCCAGAGAAAGTGAAATACTATATTACTCAAATGCGTAATTTTTAAAATGATAAAAATGAACTTATTTACAAAAGAGTATCAGATTCATACACTTGGAGAACAAACTATTAGTTACCTGGGGGAAAGGTGAGGGAGAAGGGACAGTTACAGAGTTTGGGACTGACACATACACACTGCTGTATTTTAAATGGATAACCAACAAGGACCTATTATACAGCACAGGGAACTCAGTTCAATATTATGTAACAACCTAAATGGGAAAGAATTAGAAAAAAGAATAGATACATGTATATGTATAACTGAATCACTTTGGTATATACCTGAAACTAACACAACATTGTTAATCAACTATACTCCAATATAAAATAAAAAGTTAAAAAAAAAAACACCATTCCACGTCAATCCTTTCCATACCAGCTAACTGAATCCCTGCACCACCATCCTCCTTGTTTCTTGATATTCATTAAAGTAAAAATGAGGAATTGCGGTTTCTACTACTGTTGTTTCTCTAAACCAAGTGCCCCTTCCACCATGCTCGCCTATGGAAATAGCTAGAATAGCATAGTCACACCCCATATCCATCTTCTAACTACTGGGGAGAAGGTGATTTTCTGCTAGGAAATACTAATTCACATGTAGAACCCAAGTTTGGATGGACTTTATAAAATGTAGTCTTTTACATTCTACCCTTCTATTTTCTAGTCTTTAGCATGAAAAGTGTTAGTCACTCAGTTGTGCCCGACTCTGTGCCACCCCATGGACGACAGCCTGCCAGGCTCCTCTGTCCATGGGATATTCCAGACAAGGACACCAAAGTGCTTTGCCATTTCCTTCTCCAGGGGATCTTCCTGACCCAGGTATCGAATCCATGTCTCCTGTATTGTAGGCGGGTTCTTTATGTAGGAATCAGTGAATTAAAATGGACAGGAATGGGTGAATTTAACTCGGATGACCATTATATATACTACTGTGGGCAGGAATCCCTTAGAAGAAATGGAGTAGCCATCATGGTCAACAAAAGAGTCCGAAATGCAGTACTTGGATACAATCTTAAAAATGATAGAATGATTTCTGTTCGTTTCCAAGGCAAACTATTCAATATTACAGTAATCCAGGCCTATGCCCCAACCAGTAATGCTGAAGAAGCCGAAGTTAATAGGTTCTATGAAGACCTACAAGACCTTTTAGAACTAACACCCAAAAAAGATGTCCTTTTCATTATAGGGGACTGGAATGCAAAAGTAGGAAGTCAAGAAACACCTGGAGTAACTGGCAAATTTGGCCTTGGAGCACGGAATGAAGCAGGGCAAAGGCTAATAGAGTTTTGCCAAGAGAATGCACTGGTCATAGCAAACACCCTCTTCCAACAACACAAGAGAAGACTCTACACATGGACATCACCAGATGGTCAACACAGAAATCAGATTGATTATATTCTTTGCAACCAAAGATGGAGAAGCTGTATACAGTTAGCAAAAACAAGACCAGGAGCTGACTGTGGCTCAGATCATGAACTCCTTATTGCGAAATTCAGACTTAAATTGAAGAAAGTAGGGGAAACCACTAGACCATTCAGATATGACCTCAATCAAATCCCTTATGATTATACAGTGGAAGTGAGAAATAGATTTAAGGGACTAGATCTGATTGATAGAGTGCCTAATGAACTCTGGACGGAGGTTCGTGACATTGTACAGGAGACAGGGACCAAGACCATCCCCATGGAAAAGAAATGCAAAAGAGCGAAATGGCTGTCTGAGGAGGCCTTACAAATAGCTGTGAAAAGAAGAGAGGCGAAAAGCAAAGGAGAAAAGGAAAGATATAAGCATCTGAAGGCAGAGTTCCAAAGAATAGCAAGGAGAGATAAGAAAGACTTCCTCAGTGATCAATGCAAAGAAATAGAGGAAAACAACAGAATAGGAAAAACAAGAGACCTCTTCAAGAAAATTAGAGATTCCAAGGGAACATTTCATGCAAAGATGGGCTTGATAAAGGACAGAAATGGTATGGACCTAACAGAAGTAGAAGATATTAAGAAGAGGTGGCAGGAATACACAGAAGAACTGTACAAAAAAGATCTTCACGACCAAGATAATCACGATAACGTGATCACTGACCTAGAGCCAGACATCTTGGAATGTGAAGTCAAGTGGGCCTTAGAAAGCATCACTAAGAACAAAGCTAGTGGAGGTGATGGAATTCCAGTTGAGCTATTTCAAGTCTTGAAAGATGATGCTGTGAAAGTGCTGCACTCAATATGCCAGCAGATATGGAAAACTCAGCAGTGGCCACAGGACTGGAAGAGGTCAGTCTTCATTCCAGTCCCAAAGAAAGGCAATGCCAAAGAATGCTCAAACTACCGCACAGTTGCACTCATCTCACACGCTACTAAAGTCATGCTCAAAATTCTCCAAGCCAGGCTTCAGCAGTATGTAAACCGTGCACTCCCAGATGTTCAAGCAGGTTTTAGAAAAGGCAGAGGCACCAGAGATCAAATTGCCAACATCCGCTGGATCATGCAGAAAGCAAGAGAGTTTCAGAAAAACATCTATTTCTGCTTCATTGACTATGCCAAAGCCTTTGACTGTGTGGATCACAATAAACTGTGGAACATTCTGAAAGAGATGGGAATCCCAGACCACCTGACCTGCCTCTTGAGAAACCTGTATGCAGGTCAGGAAGCAACAGTTAGAACTGGACATGGAACAATAGACTGGTTCCAAATAGGAAAAGGTGTACGTCAAGGTTGTATATTGTCACCTTGCTTATTTAACTTATATGCAGAGTACATCATGAGGAACGCTGGGCTGGAAGAAGCACAAGCTGGAATCAAGATTGCTGGGAGAAATATCAATAACCTCAGATATGCAGATGACACTACCCTTATGGCAGAAAGTGAAGAGGAACTCAAAAGCCTCTTGATGAAAATGAAAGAGGAGAGTGAAAAGGTTGGCTTGAAGCTCAACATTCAGAAAACAAAGATCATGGCATCTGGTCCCATCACTTCATGGGAAATAGATGGAAAAACAGTGGAAACAGTGTCAGACTTTATATTTTTGGGCTCCAAAATCACTGCGGATGCAGATTGCAGCCATGAAATTAAAAGACGCTTGCTCCTTGGAAGGAAAGTTATGACCAACCTTGATAGTATATTAAAAAGCAGAGACATTACTTTGCCAACCAAGGTCCGTCTAGTCAAGGCAATGGTTTTTCCCGTGGTCATGTACGGATGTGAGAGTTGGACTGTGAAGAAAGCTGATCGCCGAAGAATTGATGCTTTTGAACTGTGGTGTTGGAGAAGACTCTTGAGAGTCCCTTATACTGCAAGGAGATCCAACCAGTCCATTCTAAAGGAGATCAATCCTGGGTGTTCACTGGAGGGACTGATGCTAAAGCTGAAACTGCAATACTTAGGCCACCTCATGCGACAAGTTGACTCACTGGAAAAGACTCTGATGCTGGGAAAGGTTGGGGGCGGGAGGAGAAGGGGACGACGGAGAATGAGATGGCTGGATGGCATCACCGACTCTGTGGACATGAGCTTGAGTGTACTCCGGGAGTTGGTGATGGACAGGGAGGCCTGGCGTGCTGTGATTCATGGGGTCGCGGAGAGTCGGACACGACTGAGCGACTGAACTGACTGAACTGATCAGGGAAGGCATGCTACAAAAGGGCTGCACTCTCACCAAGGGGGTTTATTTACATTTCACAATAAGATAGACAGAAAAGTCAGAAACCATAAAGGAAAAGATTGAGAGAAAAACTACATAAAATTTTTATATAGTAGTAGAAGCCATGAACAAAGTAAAATAAACAACAAAAAGCAAAATACAGGGGGAGAATACTTGCAGTATAGAAAGCAGATGAATATCAATGTTCATAATATATAATGATCTCTGCATCACTAAGAAAACAATGCAGTAGAAAATGAACAAAGCATCAGAACAAGCAATGAACAGAAAAAGAAATATACAAGAAAAATAAAGAAAATATTCTTAACCCAACTAGTAAAGAGTGGAATGAATATTGGAACAAGGTAATGTAATTTTTATCAATTAGATTAGAAAAAAAATTAACTGGTAATATACACAGTTGACAGAAGTATAAATTGCCTTTTTGGAGGGCTATTTTTTAAATAACATCTGAGAAAAATTTAAATGCACATGCCATTTAACTGAACATTTTCACACCTAAGAATCAGAATCACAGAAATCTGTTTAATGAAGCATCATTTGTGTTTGTGAAAAATGTAGATAACCTAAATGTTTACAAAAAGAAAACATCTTAAATGACTTAAGTATGGCCATTATATGAAATAACATGTGATCAGTTTTTAATATCTTTATTTATTCATAGTGTCCTGAAAATAGGTACAGGATTTCTGGGGCAGGGACTACTAATTACAATAACCACACTGTTCCTCTTTGTCCCAATTCCTCCTCTTCTTGGGATGATAGAATGAGAGCCTGACAATTGTCATCCAACATACACAGGGGACTGTACTGCAGGCGAGAAGCCCCATAAATATGGGGACACCTGCTTCCCCTACTTCTCTCCTGAGAAGGAAAGAAATTTTGTTCCCTGAAATAAGCAAACTCTCCTTGGGAACAAAAGGAAAGGGGTGATGGGCTCTTTCTCTTTGGAATATAAATATAATAAATGTCTCCAGGAGGAAGACAGGACAAATACCTCTAAGTTTACAAACTTGGAGTATTTCCACAGTTTGGAGAAGATAAGTTTATTACTCTTTGGATGGGAGCAGATGGCTCTAGGTCTAAAACTGTGGAATGTGAGAAACAAATGGATCTGGGGAAATGAAGACATTCTGTAGCTTGTCAGTTTCCTTTGCTAAGGAAGTCAAGGCTTTAGGGTAGTCAATAAAGCAGAAATAGATGTTTTTCTGGAACTCTCTTGCTTTTTTGATGATCCATCAGATGTTGGCAATTTGATCTCTGGTTCCTCTGCCTTTTCTAATTCCGGCTTGAACATCTGGAAGTTCAAGGTTCACATACTGTTGAAGCGTGGCTTGGAGAATTTTGAGCAATATTTTGCTAGCATGTGAGATGAGTACAGTTGTGTGGCAGTTTGAGCATTTTTTGACATTGCCTTTCTTTGGGATTGGAATGAAAACTGACCTTTTCCAGTCCTGTGGCCACTGCTGAGTTTTCCAAATTTGCTGGCATATTGAGTGCAGCACTTTCACAGCATCATCTTTTAGGATTTGAAATAGCTCCACTGGAATTCCATCACCTCAACTAGCTTTCTTCATAGGGATGGTTCCTAAGGCCCACTTGACTTCACATTCCAGGATGTCTGGCTCTAGGCGAGTCACACCATCGTGGTTATATGGGTCATGAAGATCTTTTTTGTACAGTTCTTCTGTGTATTCTTGCCACCTCTTTTTAATATCTTCTGCTTCTGTTGGGTCCATACAATTTCTGTCCTTTATTGTGTCCATCTTTGCTTTACTGACTACACCAAAGTCTTTGTGTGGATCACAACAAACTGTGGAAAATTCTGAAAGAGATGTGAATACCAGACCACCAGAACTGCCTCCTGAGAAATCTGTATGCAGGTCAAGAAGCAACAGTTAGAACTGGACATGGAACAACAGACTGGTTCCAAATCAGGAGAGGAGTATGTCAAGGCTGTACGTTGTCACCCTGCTTATTTAACTTATATGCAGAATTCATCATGCAAAATGCTGTGCTGGATGAAGCATAAGCTGAAATCAAGATTGCTGAGAGAAATATCAATTACCTCAGATATGCAGATGACACCACCCTTATGGCGGAATGCAAAGAAGAACTAAAGAGCCTCTTGATGAAAGTGAAAGGGAAGAGGGAAAAGCTGGCTTAAAGCTCAACATTCAGAAAACTAAGATCATGGCATCTGGTCCCATCACTTCATGGCAAATAGATCAGGAAGCAATGGAAACAGTAACAGACTTTATTTTGGGGGGTTCCAAAATCACTGCAGGTAGTGACTGCAGCCATGAAATTAAAAGACACTTGTTCCTTGGAAGAAAAGGTATGGCCAACCTAGACAGCATATTAAAAAGAAGAGACATTCCTTTGCCAACAAAGGTCCGTCTAGTCAAACCTATGGTTTTTCCAGTAGTCATGTATGGTTGTGAGAGTTGGACTATAAAGAAAGCTGACTGCTGAAGAATTGATGCTTTTGCACTGTGGTGTTGGAGAAGAGTCTTAAGAGTCCCTTGGACTGCAAGGAGATCCAACCCGTCCATCCTAAAGGAGATCAGTCCTGAGTGTTCATTGGAAGGACTTATGCTGAAGCTGAAACTCCAATACTTTGGCCACCTGATGTGAAAACCGAGTCATTGGTAAAGACCCTGATGCTAGGAAAGACTGAAGGTGGGAGGAGAAGGGGATGACAGAGGATGAGATGGTTGGATGGCATAACCAACTCGATGGACATGAATCTGAGTAAGCTCCAGGAATTGTTGATGGAGAGAGAAGCCTGGAGTGCTGCAGTCCATGGAGTCGCAAAGAGTCGGACATGACTGAGCAACAAAGGTCCGTCTAGTCAAGGCTATGGCTTTTCCCGTGGTCATGTATGGATGTGAGAGTTGGACTGTGAAGAAAGCTGATCACCGAAGAATTGATGCTTTTGAACTGTGGTGTTGGAGAAGACTCTTGAGAGTCCCTTGGACTACAAGGAGATCCAACCAGTCCATCCTAAAGGAGATCAGTCCTGGGTGTTCATTGGAAGGACTGATGCTAAAGCTGAAATTCCAATACTTTGGCCACCTCATGCAACGAGTTGACTCACTGGAAAAGACTCTGATGCTGGGAAGGATTGGGGGCGGGAGGAGAAGGAGACAACAGAGAATGAGATGGCTGGATGGCATCACCGACTCAATGGACATGAGTTTGAGTGAACTCCGGGAGTTGGTGATGGACAGGGAGGCCTGGTGTGCTGTGCTTCATGGGGTCGCGGAGAGTCGGACACGACTGAGTGACTGAACTGAACTGAGGAGGTCAAACGATGCAGAAACATAAAAATATTCTTATCCTGACAATAAACAGATAAATAAAATGTAAACTAATGTTATTTGTACCCAGAGTAATAAAAATATAGAATATTAAATGAAAAGTCAAGTATAAGGACAATGTATTAAGTAGGATCTCTTCTATGTGAAATTGGTCAATCAAATCATTAACATGGTATATTTGGGTGGAAAGAAGAAGAAAAAGGGACTTTAGCCTTAACCATATATATATTTGTTGTTGAATTTGAGTGTAGAATCAGGGGTGATTTTTAAAATATCTTCTCTTCTACATTTTTCAGATTTCCTACAATAGCCATATATTAATTTTATAATAAATGACATCTTTTTAACAGTCAAAACCAGTTGTTCATTCATCACCAGTTCATTCATCTTTAAACTTCAAAACAGCCACAAGATTAATAAATTGAACGTTACTGAGTTAGTCCAAAAGGGAAATGGTGTACTATTATTGATAGAATGTGATTCTTCTCTTCCGCTGTTTACAGATGTTTGTCACACAGTAACTTTTTAAAAATCACACTTGTTTAGCAACATTTATTACATATCTATTACATACTTGGCATTATAACTGGCCCTGATGCTATGAAAAATTACAGCTTGTCCTTCCTTGAACAGCTCACAATCTACTGGGGTAATAGACCTGTGGTAGAATATATTATGGTTCCCTGTGATAAACAACAATGTGTGAACTAAATGTGGTGTGGACCTTGCAAGGGAACTTCTCTCCTGCCTGAGAGATATGGGAAAGGGTTCATGGAAAGGTGACATTTGAAATAGCTCCTGAAGAAATAGCACAATGCTGCTGAAGGTAATTGCAACACCAGGTCATTAGGTCTTTATCAACCCAATAAAGAGTATTAAGACGCAGTGCAAGATCAATTTGCAATTTGATTTTTGAACCAAACAAAAACACAAATTTCTAACATATTAGAGATGTTTAGTCCATGACAGAGGTACTCTTAAGAGTTCCTTGGACTGCAAGGAGATCAAACCAGTCAATCCTAAAGGAAATCAACCCTGAATATTCATGGTAAGGACTGATGCTGAAGCTGAAGCTACAATACTTTGGCTACCTGATGCAAAGAGATGACATTGGGAAAGACTCTGATGCTGGGAAAGATGGAAGGCAAAAGAAGAGGGCAGCAGACGATGAAATGGAGAGGATCACTGACTCAACGGACATGAATTTGAGCAAACTCCAGGAGAAAGTGAGGGACAGGGAAGCCTCGTGTGCTGCCATCCATGGGGTTGCAAAGAGTCGGACATGACTTAGTGACTGACCAACAATAAGACAGAGGTGCATTTGACTGAGCTGAGCGGGTCTCTATTATTACAAGTTGGGGGAGTTGTCTAGGTGGATACAATTCTTAACTCTTAAAAAGTAAGCTGTGTGATATAAATATTCTGGACAAAATTAAAGCAGGAAATAATTTAGGGATTAAGTTTTGAGTCTTTAGGTCCTTTGGCTCAAAGTGGAAGTTTTAGTTCCTGCAACATTCACTCTTCTTTATCCCAACAGAGACACAAGTGAGAGGGAGTCAGATGAGCATGAAAGTTAAGTCAGTAGATCTCACAATATGGTCCTCAGATGAGAAGCATCAGCATCGCCTCCAGATATGGTAAGAAAGGGAAATTCTCAACGCCCACTCCAGACCTACTGAATCAGAAACTCCAGAGATGGAGTCCAGCAACCTGTGTGCTAACAGGCTCTCTGGGTGATTCTGATGCACACTGCACGCTCAAGTTTGAGATCCACTATGCTAAGGTAAGCTCTCAGTCATTAGTGTACAACCAGGTATCAGATTTAATTCAACCAGCTATCTTTTATTCATGGACCACTGGTGAGGAGGAAGCATGGAAGGAAGGAGGATTTAAGAGAGATATTCTGTTATTTTTCTCAAATACATGTATATAAATAGTATTTAACAGAGTGTGTTTGAATAAAAATATTCTTTTTGTTTTACAGAAAGCCCTTCAAGTGGTAGAATGGGCCTTTCAGTCTCTATTGTTCTTGGACTTCAGAGGATCAGTGGAGGCGCATTCTCCCAGGATGAGTCTTTACAATGACAAAGCAGATGATCTTTGATTTGTTATGACTCGGGGGGGGGGGGGGGGGGGGGGGGCGGGGCGGAAGCCAGGAAAATACTCCTTGCCTCAAACACATGTCCAACCAGAGGCCATGTGACTAAAAGTCTACTGTCAAAGACTCATTTTTCCCCCTTAATCTAAGCATTTCCTGAGTATCTACTCAAAATTCAAATCCCATCTGGAACAATAACATTTCAAACTGTGACCAGTCTGATTCAATCATAAATTCACTAATGACAATATTTTCTTTTGAAATGAGAGGTTCAGGAAGTGTACACAGTAAAGTCCTGGCCTGCTGGGGAGGGGTATGATTCTGATAAGGGAAGAGGGGCATTAGTCATTGGAAATAAATTTCTACTTTTTTACCCACAATAGATGTAGATTCTTCAGAGTCTAATTCCAGCCTAAATTTAGATAAGCCCTCCACCCCTTCAATGCCTTAAATTCTCAGCTGTCAACAGTCTAACAGGTTTAGGGTTTTAAAAATGTTTGACGGTCTTTGAGCGCTAAATATGTTGAAGAGGAAAAAAAAATCCACATCAGTGTATGAGAGAGAAACATTCTGGCTAACTTCACTCATTACTCCTATTATTAGTGCCAATCTAAGACCATTCAGAGTCCTTGATGAAGCCAGGGAAGTCATTTATCTGGCGCCCAAATACTATTTCCTGGTAACAGCTTGTTTCATCCCAGTGAATGAAAGGTTGATTTAATTATAACCAAACGTTAACGGATGCTCAAAGCCTTGACTTACTTTTGTGAAGACAGAACTGCAGCGGGAAGACAAGTACTGGTTTTCATTAAGGTACGCACTTATATTGCTTATTTCATATATTTTGCTTTCTTCAATATTCCTACAAGATGAGAGAAAGGATTCCCTATATTTTAGTATACAACCAAGCTAAGTAGCTAATTAATAACTTAGACAGGGACTATAAACCACTTCCCTGATGCCTAATGAAGAATAAGATGTCTCAGGATTTTCTTTCCATTCCTGGCAGCAGAGGTGCTGAAGAGAGAAACAGCTAGAGCTGCTAACATAAATCATTCTCGAGGAGATACACTAGGTGACCTTTGGGGGAATCATTTACACTTGTATAACACTGAAACCCAAGGAGCTCAGAACTCTTGGGGAAAGTTATTGTGCATGTGCATCTTATGTATTTAATCTTGCCACCCCTTAAGAAAGGAAACAGACACAAAGAGTTAAAAATATTTTTTCCTGCATCTACATTCCCCCGCAGGGAGAAATCAAAGAAAGCCCTAATCCTGACAGTAAAGAATCTGCCTGCAATGCAGATACCCAGGTTCAATCCCTGCGGAAGGGAAAGGCAACCTACTCTAGGATTCTTGCCTGGAGAATTCCATGGACAAAGGAGCCTGGAGGGCTACAGTCCACAGGTTCACAAAGAGTCACACACGACAGAATGACTAACACTTTCACTTTTTCACTGTGACATCCTAGTTCTGTCTGTTCTTTAGCTTTTCCCTTTACAACAGAATTTTCTTGATGGCAAAGATAACATGGGCAATAATTCTTGATTCTCCATCCCCACTTCCACATCCAAAAATCCTGAGCCTCAAAAGAAGACACTAGCATCCTCCTTGTGCTCAAGACTAAACCCTAGGAAACATCCCAGATTCATCTCTCTCTGTGTTCCACTCCTAGTCTATGAGACCAACTAAGTCCTACTTCCAATTTACACACATCGACCCAACCATTTCTCACCACCTCCACTGACACTCTCTCTGCCTTGCCACCAGCAACCCTCACTTGAATCCACTTCCCTTGCCCCCCACAGCCCACTCATTACATAAGAGTTTGAATCATCTAAAATACAAATCAGATTTATGACTACCTTACTCCAAACTCCCCTGTAACTTTTGAGTATAATTTGATTTCAAATTCCTATCATGATCTATAAAGCCCTGACTAGCTCTTAATCCTCCCTGTGTTCTCTTTGTCCGCTCAGTTAGGACACTTCAACTTCACTGTTCCTCTGGGTTTTTTGGTCCCTGAAACACACTCAGCTTCTTAACTTCTAAGAATCCTTCCTGGAAAGCCCATCGCCCAGATCTTTGCACAGCAGGCACCATCGCATCATTCAAGTCTCAGCACATGTGTTACCACCTCAGAAGAGAATTTTCTGAAATGCTCACCCAGCCCCTGACCCAGCCATTTTATCACCTGATTCGTATATATTTTCTTTAGATCACTGACATGCATGACATGTTCCTACTTACTAAATATCTGTTCCTCTGCACTAGACCATAAACTCCATGAAAACAGGAATCTTTGTTTCACCATGGAATTCCTAGAGACCAGAGCAGAGCCAAGCACAGAACAAGCCTTGATGTTTGTTGAATTAATGAATAGACTCTTCAGATGAAACCCACTCTATAAAGGTTTCAATTTTATATGTAACACTAAGAACAATGAATTCAGCAAATATTTTTATGTGTCTATGAAGTGTCATGCACTGTTCTAGGCATTTCATTGGAGTTCACTTGCATTCATCTACTAAAGTTGAATAGAACATGATTTTGACTGTAACGATATGCTGGTTAACATCCCTTTAAAGAAAAGCCCCAATTGGGAGATTAGGATTGACATATTCACACCACTGTATATAAATTAGATAACTAAAAGGACCTACTGTACAGCACAGAGAACTCTACTCAATACTCTGTAATGGCCTATATGGGAAAAGAATCATAAAAAAAAGAGTGCATGTATGTATATATATATAACTAATTCACTTTGCTGTATACCTGAAACTAACACATTGTAAATCAACTATACTACAATAAAAATTAAAAACCAGAAAAGCCCCACCTGAGGTGCATAGGCTGTACCACTCATTCGAGACATGGGTGTTGCTACCAGGGCTTTCAAGGGCATCACTAAAATGCACGGTCTTGCTATCACTTCTGGAAAAATGAATCATAGAACACCTTTCCTGAGGATGGTGGAGGAAAAGTGCTTTTGCAAGTATGCAAGAATGAGGAGACAGGCTGCAAGTCCTAGGTCTGCTATTTACAACATAGATAACTTTAGACAAGTTACTTTATCCCTCTGAACCCCAAATATACAATTTTTAAAGATGATAGCCTTAATAACTTCCCTACCTACTTCAAAGAGTTATAAACATCAGTGAAATATTGCAGCTAAGAACACTTCGCATCCTGAATACATTTGTGGCTTAGGATTATAGACATGCACCTGCTCACCTATACAAAAAGGATAACAATCAAGTATTAAATGATTTATGAATTATAGTTGTCACATCATCAATTAGCTCACATTCAATGCAAATGACTCTTCACTAGAAGAGTAGCTGAATCTTTCCAAACACATTTGTTTGTAATAGAGTTCCCCAACACAGCCTCATTTCTGAAGTCTCTTCCTTGACCTGTCCTTGTACTTGAGTCTGCTACCTAAGAAGGAGTCCCAAGCATTCAGTATGGTCATCATCAGTAGCAATGTCTCCCTCCTAAAAAGAAACAGCTCAGAACACAGACCAACCTGTAATGACTGCAATGACATGCTTAGTAAACTAAAACTCCCCAAACCATTTCTTCCTGAAGATAAATTTTAGCCATCGATGATGATACCAGTTGAGAATAACTGACGTCCTGAACCCCAAGTGTAAGTGTAACAGGCAGACAGGCTTCCACAGATCATCCACTCTGATGGAAGAGTCTATGTGGATAATTTCTAGGCCTCTCTGGACACACCGTAGATACTCATAATCACTGACTTTCTCTACTGGCATACATTTTCCAGCTACAGATTAGATAAAAGGGAGAGGAGAAAGTGCCACTTAAAATTCTAGTGATTTCTCGACAATTGTCCCTAGACAAACCCACATGATATTTTTAATGCTTTCTCTTCAATACCTTGCCTTGGAGGCTGTCTGCTGTTGCTCTGTCTCTCTAGTTCAAAGTCATTTGTATTTCATCAATTATTAGGTACCTATTTCATTTGACGATTTCTTGAGGCTCCTTCTTAATTATTTAAATACTCAAGAATATAAACTAAATAAGCTTGTGTGAACGTCCAGCTTAAAAAGACTTTCCACAATTTTCTCAGATGGGCAGGTTTAAGAATTTGACCATAAAAGAGCCAGAAACATTTAAGGAAGATATGACTTTGTAAAGGAAAAAATGAGAGGTAGTTCCAGTTGAGGTATCCATCAGATTTGCTTGAGACTATAACTTAAACGTTAGGACTCATCCTTTTTTCTGTCTTACCTGCCCAAGTCCACCCTCTGTAACCTCACTCCTTCTGAACCTCGCAAGGGTCAAACTGTAAGACTGACTTGTAAGTGATCAGAGTGTATAAGGAGATTCCTGGTGAGAGAAAAGGGTAACTTCAGAATCAAAGATCTTGGTGCCTGCTGCTGATTGCTGCCCCATTATAGTTCTGTAGGTGGTCTCAGGGCTTGTTGGGGTCTGCATCCAGTCCAGAGTCTGTGTTGGGTGGCTGTTGATCTAAACATTTGTAGAGAGTCCCGATTGCTATGGAGCTCAGAATTAGACACAAACTATATGTGTGGGGGTTTGTGAGGAGGAGAACAACAAGTTTAATTAAAATTGAAGAACCACTGATGTCCATTGTCTGTTTTCTCCTCATTTCTGCAGTCTTTCTAGTTTGACTCATTGCTTGCTGCAAACTCAAGCTCAGAATATGCCCAGCTATGAAGCACAACCCTCCTCTGGGCAATGTGGACTGCTTTTCTCATCCCAGCCCTAAGCTCTCCTTAGCCATCTTCCCCTGGGCACTTTCCTGGTCCCATCCTTCTCCTGAGTCTCCCCCTCTTCTCTGCATATGTTGCTATAGTTTTTATCTTAGTCCAAAGGTCAATATGCAAATTCATAGTTCCACTATACATGATAATCTTTGACCCAGTTCTTAGGAGCCTACTCAATGTAAAAACTATTTTCTCTCACTGATTTGAAGTACATTACCCTAACAGACTCCCTTTACTTGCTCTTCTAGGCTATTGAAGATATATATATGCACACACATACATTTAACAAGAACTTAATGATACAGTATGCTAGCTGGCCTGTGGAGTTGTTCAGGAAAAGGATTTTTCACTAAGTGTCTGTGGTTTTAAACATAAGCCAATTAGAACAGGGGTTTTGTATTAGCTATCTGTATAGCCGTCTATAAATGAATTATTGATACTGGGCAACAGACTTAGGAAAGAATGAGTCCTCAGGCCTGGCAGGTAACTATCGGGAAATTTCTTGGCGACCTAAAAATCTGGCCTCTAGAGATGAGCTATTTCATTCAAAATTCAAGAGGAAGTATATCTTTAAATTTGGTAAAAGATTTTATACCCTGTACCCTAATTTCTGGCTTACATATAATGTACAAATGATATCATATACTGTCACAACTGATGTTTTTCCCAAAGGTACCAGCCATATTATCAGCTAATAAAAACTGAATAATATAGATTGCAGGTATAATATAAATTATATATATTTATAAATGATAATGATTGTCTTATCATTTAAATACTGTTCTTGTCTGTTTTAGCCAGAATTTCAAGATGGATTCCCAGATTTCCTATCCTCTAGTTATTCAATTCGGAGAAGGCAATGGCACCCCACTCCAGTACTCTTGCCTGGAAAATCCCATGGACAGAGGAGCCTGGTGGGCTGCAGTCCATGGGGTCGCTAAAAGTTGGACACGAATGAGCAACTTCACTTTCACTTTTCACTTTCATGCATTGGAGAAGGAAATGGCAACCCACTCCAATGTTCTTGCCTGGAGAATCCCAGGGACGGCGGAGCCTGGTGAGCTGCCGTCTATGGAGTCGCACAGAGTCAGATACGACTAAAGCAACTTAGTAGCAGAAGCAGTTATTCAATTGAACAATAATCTCGGTACTGCTATAATAGAATTTTTAAGTTCTAAATCCTCAAATCAATTGACCTTAACATACAGAGGCTATATGAGTAGACCTGACCTAATCATATCAGCCGTTTTAAAGGCAGAGTTTTTTCTAGCTGGTAGCATTGAGGCAAGAAAAACTTTCTGATGCACAATTGCTAGCTTTGAAAATGGAGAGGGCATGGTGCAAGGACCAGAGAGCAGCCTGTAAGAGCTAAAACCCCCCCAGCCAACAACCAGCAGAGTAATGGCAACCTCAGACTCACAGCTGGGAGGAAGTGAATTCTCCCAACAACCTGAATGAGTGTATTCCTCCCTGAGCCTCCAGACAAGAACTGTTCCTCTCTTACAAACCAATGCCTTGATTTCCACGTTGTAAGACCCTAAGCAGAGAACTCAGCCAAGTTCCTGCCAGACTTTTGGTTTACCTAATAAATGAGGGTAGGCCACTCACTTCATGGTAAATTGTTCGATAGAAATAGATAGCTAATCCACTATTCTGTAAACTTACATGTCAGGCTTCTTTTATATCTAACATTTTCATGCAGCTTTGTATAACATTCAATATCACATTCACATGGAGAAACAGTAAGGCCACCAGGTGACCATCAGGAAAGGTCTGTTGACTATTCTGAAGATCATGTATTGAGCTACAAAGGGCTATAATAAGAAAATGACTCACTTGGCTTTAATAACAAGCCTAAATAGAAGAATCACCAGAACCATCTAACCAAAATGATTCAAACAATCGTTTTTAAGACTTGATTGCATATTAGGAAGTTTTAGCAGAGATCTCTAGTGAAGTTAAATGCTTAATTTTACAACAACCAATTTTCCAATAAAAGTAAGTGACTGTGAAAACAAAGAGGCAGAACTATATTGGATGATTCCATGGAGACACGCAAGTAGACTCAATCTTACAAACATGCAAAAGCAGGTTTTAACATTCCACTACCCAGCATATCTCAACATTGCTTAGCAGTGCTTACCTTTCTCCAACTTTCTGCCTCCCTCTCCACAGAATAAATATGTATAGTTGGGGGATGAGGAAGGCAGTGATCCTCAGGGACCACAGAGATGGTGCATTAATCAGAATTCCACTGGGAAGGCAGTACCATGTTCCCTCCACTCGGAGTCTGGCAATAGCTCAGTATTATTCTTCGATTAAATATTAATGAAGTGAATAAGACCCTGCAATACAAAGCAGCAAAAGAAATTAAACATTTCCCCAGGGGAAAATCTACAAGTCATAAAAAATTAAAACATAAAACTAAATATTTACAAACATTATTTACAAACTTAGGGTTGTTCATGATTCATGCCCATGGCAAGATCACAAGTCCTTGGGGAGCTTAAAAACCTTTCAGGGATCAAGCAAACCTTGCCCTGCTTGAACGTGCACCAGAACCACCATGTGGGGGTTGACAAGGACAGATAATAAAACACAGACTCTCAGAACCACCCCCCGCCCCCCAGGATGCTGACTCAGAAGGTCTGGGAGGTAGGAGACCTGGCTTCCGGAAATGTAATAAGTAACCTGAAGGGATTCTGGTGGACATCTAATCTAGGCAGCTCTGGTAGAACCAGTTTCTTCACAGTTGTTTCACAGATCTGGAGCCCTCACAGTGCAACATACTGGCCATTGTTCTGCAGCTTACACAGGACCTACACCGTATTTGTGAATTATTCAGGCACTTGGCAATTTTCTTTCACAGTTACAAAGGAGATCATCCTAAGCAGGACTAACTTGAGAATAAACATCAGTGAATAAAACTTTTCCCATTGCTATTTCTTTCATCCACTTATTAATTCAACAGATGAGAAACTATTTTATGCCAAGCACTGGAAAAGGTCCTAGAGATTTAATGATGAATAAGTAAGAAATTGGTGACTCAGGCAGTAAAGAATCTGCCTACAATTCAGGAGACCTGAGTTTGATTTCTGGGTTGGGAAGATCTGCTGGAGAAGGGAATGGCAACCTATTCAGTATTCTTGCATGGAGAATTCCATGGACAGAGGAGCTTGGCAGGCTACAGGCCACAGGTTTGCAAAGAGTTGGACACAACTCAGTGATTAACCCTTTCACTTTCAAGTAAGAAATAGCCTCTACTCTCAGGGTGTTCGCAGCATAATGTCACTAGTAAGCAATATAATATAATATGGTGAGTGGCAGAAGAGGAAAAATACAAGGAGTAGAAAGAGTATTCCTGGTAGTAGGAACAGCGTGTGCAAAACTTAAGAGCTAAGAAGGAGGCTTAATATGGTGGGGTGGAGCATGTTTGTCTGAGGGATTGTGTCTGGTTTGTGCATGTACACTGCAGGTATTAAAAGGAATAATGACAGATGAGATCAAAGAGAAAGTGGGGGCCAATTTACTCCTCCTTAAAGGTAATCTCATCTTGGCAAAGTATATTGACAAACTCAACAAAAGCCATAATCCGTGGACTCTATTCACATGAAGACAAAGCTAATAAGGTTAGATACTGTTATAAGGTGTGTTTTTAAGAGCCAAACTCTTCTAACAGCTTAACATTTCCTGATTCAGCAATTTCTGTATAAATTCAGGAAGATGTGACTTTTTTCTGTTTCCCATTTGCCTGATGGTTTTCAAGAAAAGTTGGTACAGCAGAGAGTGACCTATAAAGACAAGTACTGTATCCTTCGCCATACTACCAGTATTGTCATTCTTGTAACTCACAAAATTCATAGATTCTGGAGATCATAGTACAACTATCCACCTAAGGCAAAAATCTCTTCCAAGTTTTACACATTCTTTTGGGAGGGAAGCATCATCAGTTCAGTTCAGTTGCGTCCGACTCTTTGAGACCCCATGAATCACAGCACACCAGGCCTCCCTGTCCATCACCAACTCCCGGAGTTCATTCAAACTCATGTCCATCAAGTTGGTGATGCCATCCAGCCATCTCATTCTCTGTCATCCCCTTCTCCTCCCGCCCCCAATCCCTCCCAGCATCAGAGTCTTTTCCAGTGAGTCAACTCTTCGCATAAGGTGGCCAAAGTATTGGAGTTTCAGCTTAAGCATCAGTCCTTCCAATGAACATCCAGGACTGATCTCCTTTAGGATGGACTGGTTGGATCTCCTGGAAGCATCATATAAAAGCTCAATTCCCTTTGAGTGGATGGTCACAAATTTAGGAAGTCAAACCCAAATAGTTCAAAATATAGCTTTTCAAGATTGGAATAGAAATTTGAGCTATAGTTCTAGAAACAAATGACTTGGGCTGAGAAAAAAGGTATCATCCAGTATATACAACAGAAAGAAGAGAAAATGTGAAAGTAAAAGAAGCATTTGTTAAGAAGGAAGTAATTGCAGCATTCAAAGGAAGGAACGATGCTATCTGGGCCAATAAAAGCTAAATGATCCAAATAAATAAAGGTAGGCCACAGCTAAGTCTAGCCTGTGAGCTGGATGTATTTCACTTGCTCTTCCAGAGCAATTTCACTTTTGATGCTTCTCTTCCCTGCTTTGTGTTCCAGAGGCTGATGTGTATGAAGTGTGTTGCTTTCTGGCCTCCGATTGGGTCTAACCAATGGGAAACACTAGTAGATCAAAGTGAGAGAAAGAAGAGTGAGACTAGCTACATGTCCCCTTGACCATGGTGAGACTCTGTCTCTCTACCAAAGACAACACCTCTCAGACAGACTCCTACAGCTGCTTTCTCTCGTTGGATTCTAGTAACTTCTTTTCTTGCTTCTGCAGGCCGAGAGAGGTGACATTTCTCTACAATTTTTAGTTCTATTGTGCTTCACCATTTCCTGCTAGTTTACTTTAACCTTGTCCTCTTTCCATACATCTTTGTAAGCAGTACTTTTACTAAGCTCTCCTCCATTACTTGGTTTAAGTGAGCCATTTATTTTTTGTCTGCATCCTGATCGATAAGCTACCATGGACTTCACGCTTTTTACACTGACAATGCAGAGCTAGCCTGACTGTTAAAACAGGAACTGTTATTGTTAACAGTTACATAGAAATTACAGTTCACTAAGTATGTTTACATATATTATCTCTTTTTTCATTCTTTATTCATGACTAATAAAACTCAGACTTCACCTGCTCTACTGGAGTAGTAATTATACATAATGAATGTAAATGTGGATATTTACTACTGAGTCCAAGTCTAAACCATATTCTTAAGAATGTCATAACCCAAATGTTGTATAGTCTTTTAAAGCTGAATAAATTGGAACCTCATTATATAAATTGGCTCTGTATCCTTCATCTGGGTTCCAAGTTTCTCAAATTAGCTAATACTCATTATTCAAGATTTCATTTCTACTGGAAAATTTCTAAGGGCAAATTGTCAGAAGAGGCAGCATGGTGAATCAGAATTTAATCACGAGCTGGTAGATATCTAAACCATATTTTACAATGATAATTGAATTAATTAAGAAGAGAAGTCTTACAAACCAATTGTTTGTCATACTTGGAATGGAAAGTCTGAGATTGTTAGACTCGTTGCCATATAGACTTATTCCGTTGTTGCCATATAGATACATTGAAAGTGCTAGTTGTTCAGTCATGTCCTACTCTTTGCTGCCCCATGGCCTGTAGCCTGCCAGGCTCCTCTGTCCATGGAATTCTTGCAAGAAGTACTGGAGTGACTTGCCAATTCCTTCTCAGGGGATCTTTCCAACCCAGGATCAAACCTGGATCTTCTGCACTGCAGGCAGATTCTTTACTATCTGAACCACCAAGGAAGCCCCTAAAGATGACCATATTAACTGTTTTCCCTCTTTTCAACCACTTATTTCTTCTGTATATGGACACAACACAAATCTCCTTACTATATCAGTAAGCAAAATCTACAGAATCATTAAAAATAACTTAAAATTCTAAAGAGAGAAGTACAAAGAGGAACTATACCTACTGATATAATAAATCTGATAACCAACTTCATGGGATACTCAATTCCCAAAACAAGTAACTCCACAATGATTGTACACAAAATGGAGTTAAGAAATATGCAAACTGTAACCTAATATTTGAGCAGACAGTCTGTGCCTTCATAGTGAGGATACTGTTGTTGAAGCTCTTGTGGTAAATCAAGGGAGTTTGGTAGTCTTGTTTCTAAGATAAGAGAAGGTGAATGGGACAAAGTTAGAACTTAGATTACTTTTAGAAAAGTTGGACTTTCCCCTCAGACACCCAACCCCTATACCCAAAAAGCCAAAAAGCCTAAATCGTTGGATGTCAAAAAATGAGATTTCTAATTTACAATAATCAAGACATACAATAATCACAACAATCTAAATGTCCACTGATAGATGAATGGATAAAAATATGTGGTATATGTATGGGCTTCCCTGGTGGCTCAGATGGTAAAGAATCTGCCTGCAATGCGGGAGACCTGGCTCTGATCCCTGGGTTGGAAGACCCTCTAGAGGAGGGCATGGCAACCCACTGTAGAATTCCAGTCTGGAGAATCCCTATGGACAGAGGAGCCTGGAAGTCCATGGGGTCGCAAAGAGTTGGACACAACTGAGCAACTAAGCACATATATATATATATAATACATACACACACACACACACATACATATATAGTAAAATACTACTCAGTCGTAAAAAAGAATGAAATAATGTCATCTGCAGCAATGTGAATGGACCTGGAGATTATCATACTAAGTGAAGCAAGTCAGAAAGAGAAAGACAAATAACATATGATATCATATATAAGTGGAATCTAAAATATGACATAAATGAATTTATTTATAAAACAAACAGACTCACAGACATAGAGAACAGACTTGTTCCAATGGGGAGTAAGGGGGTGGATAAGGGATGGAGTTGGAGTTTGGAATTAGTAGATGCAAATTATTTTATATAGAATTGATAAATAACAAGGTCATATGAACTCCCAGATGTTCAAGCAGATTTTAGAAAAGGCAGAGGCACCAGAGATCAAATTGCCAACATCCGCTGGATCATGGAGAAAGCAAGAGAGTTCCAGAAAAACATCTATTTCTGCTTCATTGACTATGCCAAAGCCTTTGACTGTGTGGATCACAATAAACTGTGGAAAATTCTGAAAGAGATGGGAATGCCAGACCATTCTAACGGAGATCAATCCTGGGTGTTCATTGGAATGACTGATGCTAAAGCTGAAACTGCAATACTTTGGCCACCTCATGCAACGAGTTGACTCACTGGAAAAGACTCTGATGCTGGGAAAGGTTGGGGGCGGGAGGAGAAGGGGCCGACAGAGAATGAGATGGCTGGATGGCATCACCAACTCTGTGGACATGAGTTTGAGTGAACTCCGGGAGTTGGTGATGGACAGGGAGGCCTGGCATGCTGTAATTCATGGGGTCGTGGAGAGTCGGACACAACTGAGCGACTGAACTGAACTATATAACACAAGGAACTATATTCAATATCCTGTGAAAAACCATAATGGAAAAGAATATGAAAAATAATGTATGCATATGTATAACTGAATCACCTCACTATAAACTAGAAATAAATATTGTGATTCAACTACACTTCAATAAAATAATTTTTTAAATGAGATTTCTAAAATCCATGCTTACTTCTGATATATGTGTATCAAATATAAAATAATCCCCCTGAAAAATTGCACACAAGACCCCATCTCCTTTCAGGAGAGAAACCATTATCATTAGAGGGTATATTCCAGATGTAAAAGAATGTAATCTAGGACTTGAATATATGACTTATAATACTTAGAACCTCAATTTGAATAGCTTTTCCCAAATTTAGCAAGCTGCACTTATTAACACTTTGTCCAAGATAAAGCTTTTCTAACCAAGCTCTTCCAGTTTGAGATAAAGCTTTCCTAAACAAGGATGATTTGAGCTAATAGTTCTAGAAAGAAATAATTTGAGGGTGTGGAGAAGAGGTGGAGAAAGTCATATATTAAATACATGTAATATGTATGATAGAAGGAAGAGAAAGTATGAGAGTAAAATAAATATTTGATTTTTTAATAAGGAAATAATTGACATTCAAGGCACAGCTTAGTAGGGGGTCATGTATCATACTGTCACAATGAGCAGACAGAAAGAAAATGAAGATAGTAATCACAGTAAACAAAAAGAAGAAATAAAAAGTTTTAAAAATCAAAAACAAAATCTCTATGGTGGTTAATCTGTCTACCTAACACTATAAGCTGTTTCAGCAGATTTTTATTCTCAATGGATTTATCATTATAGAGTATGGTCTTAGAGATATGTACCTGCCCATGATTAAATTCCAATGACTTGGCAATTTTGCTTATGAAAAGGAAAGAATCTATTCTTGTACTACTCTGTTCTCCTAGAACCTAGCAGCTAATGCCCGGTACACAGATATCCAGAACTTGTATCTCAAGTCAGTCACTAATTCAACCAGGGTTAAAAAGGGCTCAATACCAAGGGAAGGTTTCTTCATGTTCAAAGGGAACTGTGTATTTCTGAAGGCAAAGTAGATGAAGCCAATGGAGCGAAAAAATTGATCATGTTAAAGAAAGACCTTGACTAAAGAGAGGCATGGAAAAGAATTCTCAGTAGTGATGGTCAAAGAGGGTACATGAGCCTTCCTCACTGATACTAGGAATTGTTTCCATGCTTCCTTTCCACACTCCCTTCAGTCTTCCTTTCCCCTCAACTTCCTAGTCCTTCCATTTCGTTTCTTCTTTTCATCTTCTCTTTGCCTCACCTCACTTCTCTCTCCCATCCAGCTGTAATATAGGAGTAAAATAAAAATAATAATGTTCAGTTTCATAAAATTGTGTTATGATTGTTCTTAAGCTAAAAGTACGTGAATAGAATGTTTAATATTTCTCTTTCTCTCTTTTTTTTTTTTGTATGTAACTCTAGAACAAATTGTTTTTCTTTAGATAAAAGAAAACATTTTAAAAAGCCTCACCATAACCTAGACTCTTGGAAAAAGAATTTGATTTTTGGTAGAGAGTGGGTGGTTTGTGACAGGAAGCATTACGATATAGTTTAAAACATGGTATCCAGGGTTAAGCAAGCTAAAGTTGAAATCACATCCACCACTTGCTAACTGTGGGGTCTGAGAAAATGTCATTACCTATGAAGTGGTGCTATTATCTTCCTCTATAAGAGTGGCTCTAAGTTGTAAATGCAGGAATGGTTTTAGCCTAGTACCCAGCACAGAGTAAATAATAATGGTAGCCATTGACATTATTAGCTGCTTTACATATTCTAATCTATCTGAACAGATGAATTAAGCCAAGGAAATATTCTTTTAGACATCCATCTCTTTATGGCCTCAGTTTGCACTGGTAAATTTACCAATACCATCATTTTCATTATCCTCATCTAAGATCAAAAAAAGAAGAAAAGGAAAACAAAATCAGCCTAGTCTCTTGCTAAAATACACAGAATTACTTACTGATTTCAGCCAACTGCCCCAAGATGAAGCAATTTTGAAAGTAAAAGGTTCATGTGTTGATTTGACAGTTTAAGAGACAAATAAGCACATCAATTTTAATTTAACTTCCCAAGCTCACAAGCTGTCAGTCAAGATCATTGTTATGCCAATCATCTGGCATTAAATATTGTTATCATTTCTGATATCAAATCCACAGTAAAACACTTAGAGTGACAGTTCAGTGGAAAATTCCCAGTACTTTCCCTCTGTAGTCTGGACTGGGAAGGTTTAATTAAAACAACCAAATTACAAACTGCCTCAGAAGATTTTGTAACAAAATTGCTGGCTGGCCTTTAAGTGACAATGGTGCTTGCTACAGACCACTGCTTAATGTCACATGGGCTTGCTTAGATAGGAAAGGATTGGTCATCGATTCAGTAATAGAAGCTAAGACTTTTTATTGCCCTCATTTTTTCTTCTTTTACTGCCAACGAAAGTAGATTTAAAGTTTCAGATATTCTCATAAATAAGCCCAATCATGGAAAAGCAAAGGGAAGGACAAATACTTTAAAGGTCAGGTATCTGAACACCTGCTACTGCTACTGTTACTGCTGCTAAGTCACTTCAGTCGTGTCCGACTCTGTGCGACCCCATAGACGGCAGCCCACCAGGCTCCCCCGTCCCTGGGATTCTCCAGGCAAGAACACTGGAGTGGGTTGCCATTTCCTTCTCCAATGCATGAAAGTGAAAAGTTAAAGTGAAGTCGCTCAGTCGTGTCCGACTCTTCACAACCCCATGGACTGCAGCCTACCAGGCTCCTCCATCCATGGGAGTTTCCAGGCAAGAGTACTGGAGTGGGGTGCCATTGCTTCTCTGAACATCTACTGAAGGCTAAATAATGTAAAATCTTAAAGACTTTGAATTCTATTTCAAACATTAGTGGAAAAATACAGTTTGGTCTTGGCTCAGGCAAGTCAGTGAACCCTCTTGCCCCTGCAGCTTATTACCAAGGGTTTAGAATTGGAGGAATAAGCCAGTTGGTGCTTTAGGCCTGTTGAGTGAGGATGTAAACAGAGCACCAAGTTTCTTACTTCAGCAACAGTGTGTTTTCCTGTGAGCACGCTGGAACTTTAGAGCCAGAGAAGACTGTTAAGGCTTGAGTGTTTCCTCATTTTTTATGGCTGAGTAATATTCCATTGTGTATAATCCATATGTTTATATATATACATACATACACACAAACCATAACTTCTTTATACATTTATCTGTTGATGGACACTGAAGTTATTTCCATGTCTTGGCTATTGTAAATAATGCTGCTATGAACACAGAGACGGAGATGTCTTTTATGAGTCAGTGTTTTTCATTCCTTTGGATATACTCACCTAAATGTCAACTGCTGGATCACACAATAGTTTTGTTTTTAATTTTTTGAAGGACCTTCATATTATTTTTCCTAGTGTCTGTGCTAATTTACAATCCCACCAACAGTGCACAAGGGTTCCCTTTTCTCCATATCCTTGCCAGAATTTGCTCTGTCTTATCTTTTTGATAATAGACATTCTAACAGATACAAAATGGTATCTTATTGTGGTTTTAATTTGCATCTCCCTAATGACTAGCGACTTTTGAGCATCTTTTCATGTATCAGTTGTACATTTTATTTAAAGAAATGTCTATTCATGTCCTTTGTCCATTTTTAAATTTAGTTATTTGTCTTTTTGCTGTTGAATCACATCACAAGATTTTTTAGATATAAAATCTGGTTGGGGGCTTCCCTGGTGGCCCAGTGGTAAAGAATCTACCTGCCAACGCAGGAGATGCAGGTTCAGTCCCTGGTCCGGGTAGATCCCACATGCCACAGAGCAGCTAAGCCTGTGTACCACAATTATTGAACCTGTGCTTTAGGGACTAGGAGCCACAGCTACTGAGACCACGTGCCACAACTACTGAAGCCCATGTACTCTAGAGCCTGTGCTCAGCAATAAAAGAAGCCACCGCAATGAGAAGGCAGTGCTACAACTGGAGAGTAGCCCCTGCTTGCCACAAGTAGAGAAAAACCCATAAAACAGTAACAAAGGCCCAGCACAGCCAAATCAAATAAATAAAGTAATTTTCTAAAAGAATCTGGTTGGTTAACCATGATTTACTTGACTATTAGGTATTCCTGCATCCATATGTAAATAAGTAAATAATTGTTTTAGTACTTGCTGATCATGTACAGTTGGCTTAGAAAATGCACACTAGTCAGAAAGTCCTTAATTATATATACCAAGTTAATTTAAATGTGAATTTTTAATTATAGATAGTTTGAGCCACAAAAAGACTAATAATAATTTAAAAAAAAAGACATAATACAATGTCTCTCCAAACTATCAATGCTTCTAGCCATCAAAAATGTATGAAAAAATTTTTATATTTTGTTCACTCATTATCGAAAATATTTTGTGAGCACTCACAATAAGCCAAGCCCTCTGTTACATATTGGGAATTAAAGATGATCCAGTTCATATTATAGAGATAGTTTTATTCTTGTATTCCAAATTTTATTATTTTAGCTTATAATATTATATAATTTGACTTACCTTCTATTGTCCTAAGAACAGTAAAATAAAACCTTAATTTAAAGCTTCCATTTATCCAACCTGTTTTGAATCATATCAAGTCATTTGAAATTATCACAAGCCAAAGGAAACTATTAGTTTCAGTAACTAACAAGACTGAATATCTGTGCCAAAATAGTCTCTTACAATAGAATTATCATCTATTTTTATATTTATGGATTAGAGAGAAAAGAAAAACCTAAAATTGATTAACTGTAAAAAATTTACTCTAAGTGGAGGGCACACTGGACTTATAGCATACAGTCACATTGTGGACTGGTATGGGAGTGAAGTAGGGCTGTGGTTCTTAGAAAATGTTTATGAGTTCTTTAGTAAATAAATAACCAGTTGTCATTAACATATTCATTGCTACTATTCAGATACCTTAAGTATGATTTTCCAAATGCTTTTGAAAATAGCTTACTGGACTAAGAGACTTCATTCAAGTAAGCTGTTCATTTCCTTTGCTTTCATGATTAATGTTCATATCCAGCACATTTTTCTTAATGCAAAGATAAAAATTTTGACCACAGGTCAGAATTATCATCAATTCCAATGAAATCTGTTAATGAAGTGTTTGTTTTTGTGCAGAGTACTACTCAAACCATTAATGTACATCCCAAGTAGTTCATGGTGACTTTTTAAATTTTGCAATCAAGTATATTCACAGGGATAACATGCCCTTGTCTATTTACTCTGTCCCTTTGTTTATTTACTCATTGATTTATGAAGTGCAGTGCATTAAAAAGGCTCTCTTAGTAATTATGGGAAATTATAAGGTTCCTCTGTATAGCATTTTTCATTATGCTATAACAAGAATTCACAGAGAACTCAAATATGTAAACTAAAGATTAATTGTTTGTGTCCAAGTGATAAAACCAGTGCAAATTTCAATTAATTCAGAGAAAAAGAAACTCACCTAATTTTTGATGTTTGATTGATCATGTAGATCAGTGGTTGGTAATCTTTTGGAGGTTCAAAGACCACTTTGAGAATTTAGTGAAAGTTATGGATTCTCCTTCTCAAAAATCTCAACCAGGTAAAGAACTTACAGTGGAGAGGAAAAAAAAAGTTATTTTTTTTCATTTATCAATCAATTATTGTATGTTATTAGATAGTATCCTACTGCCAATGCCTTATCACTTTCTGAGCTCTAAGGGTTTCTACCAGTACATTTATTAAACAAGTTCCACCTGAACCACAAGTTCATAATTATAACTTGAAAATAAGTTCATCCCCCAGAGACTTGCTTTACTCCTACTTTTATCTAAAAGTCCCCACAATTCAATACAGAAAGTACATAAAGGTAAGGTTCCCAAGATGTCTTGTCACTGAGATAAGTACTGAGACCCTTGGGCCCTCTCAGGGTAGAGACTTCTCATTCATGATTCTATCTCTGCCCTTTTAGAAATTCAGTACTCTTCCACCATCATCAACTTTCCCCTCTCTCAATACATCCCTAAATCTGATCCACCACACCACCCCATCTTCCCTTCCAAACGCTGCTCTTGAATTCTTCAAAATTCCTCATCAGTAAACACTGTATCTTAAATGTCTTTTCTGAACATTCCTTCTCTTTGCCTTAAATGAAACCAGGTCACCTCCTAACAGCATTGCTTTCTCTTCTCAAGTAGAGGCTATTTATTTCCCTCTCACATTGCACATACAAAAGGGTTGGAAGGTAGATCATACTCCATGCTTTCCAATATAACTTCAAATCATTCCCCCTTCCTTTTTGGCTTTGAAACTCATCCTAGCCAGCAATAATAACTGTTCTACCTTCTCAGTGCTACCATCGTCTTATCTCCAGTTACTTCTCTCCTCCTTTGACAGAATTACATCAGAGATCTTAGACTGGGATCTTTCTTATCATCACAACTTCTGTCATCATTCTTAAAGTGATGACATCATCCACACAGATCACCCATCATACATCTCAGTGTCTCAGTTTCTCAACCACCTCAATTCCAGGCACGTTTTCTTCCACAGCATCTCAGTCAGCCATTCCTATGACCATATCGTGAGTCCTTCCATAATGTTTCAACATCCCACTTCTAGCTCCCACCTTCTATTTCTCTGAGCTCACTTACTCTGTTAACAGTCTCCTCCACTGCTACAATTTTCAGTCTTGACCTTCTGTCTGTGACTAACCTACACATCTTCTATCTTCAGCTATCTCTTTTGGTAATCATCAAAACTATCAGTCCCTGTATGCTCTTGCCTTTGACTGTGCTGTCCTAACAAAACCATTGTTGAACCTGAATATCCACTTTTCCTGTATCTTGATGATGCAAAAGCACATCATTTAAATTCATGAACACTCATCTCAAATGGGCAGGCAACACATCCTAGAACGTCTACAGTGTTTCCTTAGTAAGCTCACTTTCCCACTCTCTAACACAATTATTTCATATGCCCTCCCCTCAAAAAACCTTCTACCCTGCTTCCCTTTTCAATCTCTCTTAATGACCTTGACTCATAGTTCATGAGAAAACCTACATTATTACATGGGAATGCCCTCATATCCTCACCTCCATATGTGAAACCTGCCTGTCTCAATACCTGTTTCTCCATTCTTCCTCATGTTACAATAGAAGGTATGTCTCTCTGCCCTCAAAGATGCATCTTTTTTTTGTTTGTTGTTTTGTTTCCACAGTGATTTATTGTTCATTATTTGTACGACCTTTTCATGAAGACAATTCATATATTTAAAACACCTTCCAATATTTAAAAGGCATTATCAGGCAATATCATTTTAAATATATAGTGACATATTACTAGCAAAGTTATATTCACTTACATCACTAAGGTTCTTCCCTCTTACTTTTTTTTAAGTGACACTGATGAACTAGTGGAAGCAATTTCCCTTCTTTGTGAAGCCTATGAGTGTCAGTTGCACCTCCAATAAAAGTTCCATTGACAAATATTCATGGTACAGTTCTTTCACCAGTCATTTTGTGAAGAGCGTCTTGAAACTGACTTCCATATTCAAGCATGTCCAATTCCACCACTTTATAGTTAACATTCATGTCATGGAAAAGGTTTTTTGCCATCGTACAGTAAGAACAAGATGTTTTGGAGAAAATCACCACACAATTATTAGAAATGGTCTCTTGGATCTGATTAACGGGAGCAGTTGCTGCGTTTCCCAAAGATGACGATGTGCTGTTCCCCATCCCAGAGCCCGAAATTCCCGTTGGCCCCTCAAGCCGGCCCGCTGAGCTGTTCCTGACCGGAACGAGCCGAGTCCCCACCAGCGCTGCGCAGCGCCAGTACATGGTCTTAGCGCGGGGCCGCAGCGAGCAGACCGCCCAGCAACCGCGGGCCGGGAGATCCCGACCCCGCCCAAAGATGCATCTTTCACTTGGACTCCAGTTCCCATCACATCAATCTTTCAAGTTAGACAGACTGCCCTCTCACACATCTCACAGTCTGGTGGGGATGCCTGCTGCTGCTGCTGCTAAGTAGCTTCAGTCGTGTCTAACTCTGTGCGACCCCATAGATGGCAGCCCACCAGGCTCCCCCGTCCCTGGGATTCTCCAGACAAGAACACTGGAGTGGGTTGCCATTTGGTGAGGATGCCTACAGATTCATAAATCCTAAATGCCAGAGCAGCACTGCTCTGTCTAAATTCCAATCCAAACACTACTATACTCCCTGAAGGATCTTGTCTGGCTCTAATTATGGAGCCATTCCAAGACACAATCCATGAGTACCAGTCATGTGGCAAATCAGGGATCCTTCCAGTGATTACCTTGTTTTCCCAACCCCAGACTAGGTATCCTTTTTTTTAAGAAATGGACAGGGAGCTCACTGTCTCCTGTGACTCATGGGCTAAGGCACCAGTCTTTTCACCTTGGAAGGATACGTAAAGATTTTGACTAAACTTTACAATTTTTTATTCTCATTTTATAGGGAGGCAATCTGTCCATGTACTTTCTAGAGTCTTTTCAACACTTGTTACACTCAAGAATTTTAGAGTGAGTGAAGAGATTAGAGACTATTCACTTAACTCCCATTTTAAAGCTGCAGCAAAGCAAAGTGACTAGGATAAAACCACACATTAAATAGTAAAGAACACAGTATTAGCGCCATGTTCTCTTAGACAGAAGCTATTTCTACCGTGCTATTTGTGATTGTGAGCTCCTTGGAGTAATGATACCCTAGAAGTATTATTACATGAGCATCTGACCAAAAGAATATGAAGTAGATTTATGAATTCACATAATGGATTCTATATGGATACCCAAAAGATACCCATAATTATAGGCTGGAAATCACTCACCAGTGTGTAACAGTAATAACATGCCTGGAGTGAACCAACTCATTAACTATGTTGTTGACTACTTCTCCTGAATAGCAATCTCTTTCAGGGCCGTATTGTGAAAGAAAACCCAATTCTAAAGAACTCTGGCCTTAGAAGCTGCCTTTAAGCAGCTGGACATAAAGACAGCTATACCCTCAGTCTCCTTTTTGTTTTTAAGAAAACCCAGGGAATTATTTAAAAGTTAATATTACTTTATAATTCATCAACCAATTACAAATTAAACAACTACACACTGGGCACCTGCTCTTGTCCAGAAGTGTGCTAGGGGCTGGGTTTACAGAGACACCTGTGATGTAGTCTCAGCTCTCAGTTTCCCGTGGTCCTACACAGAGGCATCCATAGCACACTGGCATAGTGCAGCCACCTCAGAAGGCTAGAACAAGTGATTTTCTACTAATAACAAAGTACTAACGTTTGTGAAATATTTACTTTAAAAGATTAGAATGGATCCAATTATCCCTATAATAATTTTGTATTCATTTACTGGCATCATGATATACATTCCTGAGTAGGAATAGAAGGGATGGAGTTACAATTTATCTGAATAAATCCCTGGGGGGTATGCCAGCAAATGAAATGTGTCAAAGTAGAAAAAATTATTGACAAGCTTTGGAACAGCAGACGATATTTAGTGGGAGAGGGAGACAGGCAGACAATGATCACAGAACAGTCTATTTGGTGCAGTCATATGCACCTGGTGCAAATACAGGACACTTTGGTAAGGCAGAGAAAGAGGAAGTGTCACAGAATTGTCAAATCTATCCTGAGGAACAAGAACAATCTGGAGACACAAGTTTCCCATACTTCAGACAACACTACAAAGCTACAGTAATCAAAATAGTGTGGTATTGACACAAAAACAGATATATAAATCAATGGAACAGAATGAAGAGCCCAGAAATAAACATATACACCTACAGCCAATTAATCTTTTATAAAAGAGGCAAAAATATATAGTGAGGAGAAAGTCTCTTCAGCAAGAATCATTGGGAAGGTTGGACAGCTGCATGTAAATCAATGAATTTAGAACACACCCTCACACTATACACAAAAATAAACTCAAAATAGCTTAAAGATTTAAATATAAGACATGACACCATAAGACTTCTAAATAAGAACATAGGCAAAACTCTCTGACATAAATCATACCAATGTTTTCTTAGGTCAATGTCCCAAGGCAATAGAAATAAAAGCAAAAATAAACAAATGGGACCTAATCAAACTTACAAACTTTTGCACAGTAAGGTTAACTATAACAAAATGAAAAGACAACCTACAGACTGGGAGAAAATATTTGCAAACGATGCAACAGACAAGGGCTTAATCTCCAAAATATACAAACAGCTCATACAACTCAACAACAAAAACAAACAACTCAACCAAGAAATGGGCAGAACTAAATAGAAATTGGACAACTGCAAGGAGATCCAACCAGTCCATTCTAGAGGAGATCAATCCTGGGTGTTCATTGGAAGGACTGATGCTAAAGCTGAAACTCCAATACTTTGTCCACCTCATGCGACGAGTTGACTCACTGGAAAAGACTCTGATGCTGGGAGCGATTGGGGGTAGGAGGAGACGGGGACGACAGAGAATGAGGTGGCTGGATGGCATCACCGACTCAATGGACATGAGTTTGAGTGAACTCCGGGAGTTGGTGATGGACAGGGAGGCCTTTCGTGTTGCGGTTCATGGGGTGGCTAAGAGTCAGACACGACTGAGCGACTGAACTGAACTGAACTGAAATAGAAATTTCTCCAAAGAAGACATACAGATGGCCAACAGGCACATGAAAAGATGCTCAACATTACTAAATTAGAGAAATGGAAATCAAAACTACAATGAAGTATTACCTCACACGGGTCAGAATGGCCATCATTTAAAAGTTCATTTAAAATAATAAAAGTTCGTTAAAAGTTCATTTAAAAGAAGGTGTGGATAAAAAGGAATCCTCCTACACTGTCAGTGGGAATGTAAGTTGATATACCAATATGGAAAACATTATGGGGGTTCCCCAAAAAACTAAAAATAGAGTTGCCACTCAATCCAACAATCCCACTCGTGGGCATATATCTGGACAAAACTATAATTCAAAAAGATACACGCACCCCTACATTCATAGCAGCACCGTTCACAAGAGCCAAGACACAGAAACAACCTAACTGTCCACTGATAGATGAGTGAATAAAGAAGATGAAGTACATATATACAAAGGAATAATACTCAGTCACAAAAAAGAACAAAATGTTATTTGCAGCAAAATGGATGGAATTAGAGATCATCATACTAAGTGTCATAAAGAGACATATACCATATGATATCACTTATATGTCAAATCAAAAATATGACAAAAATGAACTTATCTATGAAACAGACTCACAAACATAAAAAATAGACTGTGGTTACCAAGGGGGAAAGGGTTGGGAGAGGCATGAAGCTGGAATTTGGGGTTAGTTGGAGGGTTGGGTTTGTTTCTACAGAACGGATAAACAACAAAGTCCTACTATATAGCACAGGGAACTATGTGATAAACCACAATGGAAAAGAACATAAAAAACATACATATGTATGTGCTGTGCTTAGTTGCTCAGTCATGTTCAACTCTTGCATAGATTGCAGCCTGCCAGGCTCCTCTGTCCATGGCAAGAGTACTGGAATGGGTTGCCATTTCCTTCTCCAGGGGATCTTCCTGACCCAGGAATCGAACCCAGGTCTCCTGCATTGCAGGCAGATTCTTGACCAACTGAGCTATGAGCAAAGCCATGTATTACTAAATCACTTTGCTATGTAACAGAAATCAGTACAATAATGTAAATCAACTATACTTCAATTTTCTAAAAAATACTTATAAGAAGATTATTTTTTAAAAAAGAAAGAGAAAGGATCAGAGAAAACTGTGCCAGTAGGAGACGTTGCAGTTAGGATTAGAGGAAAATGTGTCAAGACATAACTAACATAAGATAAGGCTGATTAGGAACACAGAACCAGGAGCTGGGTTGGGATAGCTTTGGCAGTGCCCACATTACAGGTCTTGGTCCCATCAGTTTAAAATCAAACACAGTCGGTAGCGTGGGCTATCTAGTTGAATTGGAGAAACCCAGCAAGGTTCACAGTCCAGTACACAGTTCTGCAGTCAACTTCCAGAAGTACAAGTCCAACAGGGACCAGACAGGGTGCATGCACAGAATAGCCAAAAGCTTATTGGTAGGAGCCAGAGCTCAGATTCAGATTCATCATTTGGACAGATAATCTGGAAGGAGGCTGTCTGCAGCTACCAGAATACACAGAACCACAGAGCAGCAGGGGAAGGGTGTGAAATAAACCAAGACAGAACTCTGATCTTTCCTCTTAAGCTTCAGCTTTAGTATGTGGCAGAGATGAGCCAGCAGATGTCAAACAGAGTCAAGCAGCAAGAAGTTGTGGAGAGAAAACAAAATGGCAATGTCTTTGCCAAGGAAAAGCTCACAGTCTAAACAGGGAGAAAAAAACACATGAGAAACAAGCTCCAGAGATGCTGGGAGACACGTCTATACAAGGTGCAGAGAGGAGCACAAAAGAGACATCAGTTCAGCCTAGGAAGGTTGGGTAAAGGTGTTGAAACGGAGGTGACCAGTGAATAGACTTGGAAGATAGGTAGGTGCTTGTTTGGCAGGACTCAGAAAGAAGGGGCAATTGCAAAAGACATTCTGAGCAGAGGACGCAGCATAAACAATAGTTCATTGAACACTGGGAGGGATCTGGAACATCCAGGGACTGTATGTGGATGAAACAGTCAGTCAGAACTGATTACATGATGGTGGAGCCCAGTGATGGCATATTTCTGAGTATGAAGCCAGCCCTGCACAGAATGCAGAACTGATCAATTTGTGCTTTACTATGTAGATCACAAAAGATTTTTAAATGTGTTTATTCTAGTAGCTGTATTGAGATACAATTAATATACCATATGATTCGTCCATTTAAAATGTACAGCTCATTGATTTTTAGTATACTCACAAATGCATGCAACTCACAATTTTAGAATATTTTCATAATCTCAAAAAAAAAAAAAAACACCCACAACTTTTAGCAGTCAATCACCATACTCTATGCTCTCCACTAGTCCTGTGGTGGTTTAGTCGCTTGGTTGTGTCTGACTCTTTGCAATCCCATGGACTGTAACCTGCCAAGCTCCTCTGTCCATGGGATTCTCCAGGGAAGATTACTGGAGTGGGCTGCCATTTCCTTCTCCATCCACTAGTCCTAAGCAGCCACTAATCTTCTTTTTGTCTCTATCAGTTCAGTTCAGTTGCTCAGTCGTGTCCGACTCTTTGCGACCCCATTATTCACAGCACACCAGGCCTCCCTGTCCATCACCAACTCCCAGAGTTCACTCAAACTCATGTCCATTTAGTCGGTGATGCCATCCAGCCATCTCATTCTCTGTCGTCCCCGTCTCCTCTCACCCCCAATCCCTCCCAGCATCAGAGTCTTTTCCAGTGAGTCAACTTGTCGCATGAGGTGGCCAAAGTACTGCAGTTTCAGCTTCAGCATCAGTCCTTCCAATGAACACCCAGGATTGATCTCCTTTAGAATGGACTGGTTGGATCTCCTTGCAGTCCAAGGGACTCTCAAGAGTCTTCTCCAACACCACAGTTCAAAAGCATCAATTCTTCGGCAATCAGCTTTCTTCACAGTCCAACTCTCATATCCATACATGACCACGGGAAAAACCATAGCCTTGACTAGACAGACCTTTGTTGGCAAAGTAATGTCTCTGCTTTTTAATATACTGTCTAGGTTGGTCATAACTTTCCTTCCAAGGAGTAAGCGTCTTTTAATTTCATGGCTGCAATCAGCATCTGCAGTGATTTTGGAGCCCCAAAAAATAAAGTCTGACACTGTTTCTACTGTTTCCCCATCTATTTCCCATGAAGTGATGGGACTAGATGCCATGGTCTTTGTTTTCTAAATGTTGAGCTTCAAGCCAACCTTTTCACTCTCCTCTTTCACTTTCATCAAGAGGCTTTTTGGTTCCTCTTCACTTTCTGCCATAAGGGTGGTGTCATCTGCATATCTCTCCCAGCAATCTTTTTGCCTATTCTGGACATCTAATAAGAATGGAATCATGTAATATACGGTCTTTTGTAATTGACTTTTTTCACTTAGCATATTTTCAGCATTCATCTTTGTTGTAGCATGTATCACGTATTTCATACTTTTTATGACTAAATAATATTTGTTGTATTGATATACTATATTTTTTATCATCCATTCATCCTTTGATGGATATTTGGGTTGTTCCTACCTTTTGGCTATTACAAGTAATTTGACTACAGGCATTTGTGTACAAGTTTCTTTGTGGACATAAGTTTTCATTTCTCTTGAGTATATACCCTAGTGTGGGATTGCTCAGCTACATGTTAACTCACATTTAATGATTCAAGGGAGCCAGATTAGTTCCCAAAGTGGATGCACCATTTTATAATCCTACCAGTGGTGTATGATTTTCCACATCCTTGTCAAGACTCACTATTATTGGTCTTTTTGATTCTAGCCATCCTGCTGCTGCTGCTGCTGCTAAGTCACTTCAGTCGTGTCCAACTCTGTGCAACCCCATAGACGGCAGCCGACCAGGCTCCGCCGTCCCTAGGATTCTCTAGGCAAGAACACTGGAGTGGGTTGCCATTTCCTTCTCCAATGTGTGAAAGTGAAAAGTGAAAGTGAAGTCGCTCAGTCGTGTCTGACTAGTAGCGACCCCATGGACTGCAGCCCACCAGGCTCCTCTGTCCATGCGATTTTCTAGGCAAGAGTACTGGAGTGGCTTGCCATTGCCTTCTCCATCTAGCCATCCTACTGGTTACCAAAGAGTACCATTAAAGATTTGTAAGCAGGTAAGAATTAAAATTTTGATTTTATGAGGATGACACTGATATCAAGATGTGAAAAGAACTAAAATAAAAGTGGGACTAGAGACAAAGGATTTAACAAAGAATGAATCTGTCTCTGTCATTGACTGCTTAGAAAAGATAACAAGTGAAAATGTTACCATTGCTCCAACTACTTTCTCCATATCAGAGTCTTCCCTTCACATTGTTTCTTCTAAGAAATTTTCATTACAATTTTAACAACTATTGCAGGAAAATGGGGGGCCACTTTCTGAGAATGCACCCTATGAAAGCCTCCACTTCTCAGTCACCATCAATTCCAGCTTTCCAGTCTGTTCTTCCAATCTTTATCCACCCCCAGTGATGCTTCTAGACACAACTAGAGACATTCCAGTTTACAATGGATTAGCAAGTGCTGGCAACTGATTGGCTCTAGAAGGTGGGAAAGAGAGAAGAATCTTCCTCTAGAGACTCCCTGGTTTCTATCAGTGGTGTCTGAGGAAAGAAGCAGTTCTTATCACTCAGATACAAAAATAAGACCAGGAGAGAGTGGATTTAAGTACACTGACTTCATCTCTGGGGGATAGCAAAGGAAGGCCTAGGCAGATAGTTGGATAGAAGTGCCTGAGGTAGGAGTTCAATTGCCTGTTTTAAATGTTTAAAGTATATAGACGCACAGAAGCTGGTATTTGCTATTTTAAATGCCTAAAATGTGCCATCCAGCTTACCCTTTGCTTTAGGAAATGGAGTTTGAAATCAGGAAATTTGCCCAGGTTCTCAGTCAAAAGAAATTTGGGGGAGGTGTTCAGTTAAAAAATAATAGCTATGCATTTGTCCAGTTCTCTTCTGTTCTTTGCTTGTGATGTATACCATGTCTCAAAGTCTATAAGTAATTACAGATTTCCCCCAGTACCTGAATTCATTCATCCACCCAAATCAATCATTCACCAGAAACTTACTGAGTGCCAGGTTCTGTTCAGGTGCTCAAGATACAATTTGTTGAACAAAACATACCCAAGCCCCTCCATTGAGTTATTTCCATGGTTTTTGTCACTCAAAAGCTGTTAATTTTTCTGGAAAAGGCAATCATCTAGCATCTGGGAATTGAGCTAGATAGGAATATTTTATTTCATGCATCAAATAATTTTTTAATAATTGCTTAAACCATCTTAGAAAAAGATTTAAATTGTTGGCAGTTCTCATAGGACATCAAACTTTATGAATAGCATTGAAAACATGGTTATGAAATTGTTTGAGTCTCCAAAGGATATGTTTTTAATTTTCTCAAGTAAGATAAGAATTGAAAATCTGGTTTAAAAATGGAAATGCAGAATAAATGTTAACTGAAGACTGTAGCACTGCTTGCTCCTGGCTCAAAAAAAAACAAAAACACGAGGGGTGTGGCAGCGTTGATGTTCGCAAGACTTTTATCTAATGGTACAATTTCACTGATAAAAATGACTAAAACCCTAGACTAACACATTAACACCTTTTTATTCAAGCAGTAATTTTTGTTGAAGTGTCATTTACATAAAACAAAACTAACTCTGAATATACGGTTTGATACATTTTGACTAATGTATACAGTGGTGTACCATTCAACACGATGAAGATACAGAGCAGCGATATCAAACAGAATTTTTGGTGATGATGAAAATGTTCTGTACCTGTTCGGTATGGTAGTTTTGACCACACTGGCTGTTGGGCACTTGAAATGGCTTTGGGACTAGGGAACTGAATTAGTAACTTTCATTTTAATTAATTTAAATCTTAATTTAAACAGCTGCATGGGATGCTGGACAACCATATTCAATTCAGTTCAGTTCAGTTGCTCAGTTGTGACCAACTCTTTGCGACCCCATGAATCACAGCACGCCAGGCCTCCCTGTCCATCACCAACTCCCGGAGTTCACTCAAACTCATGTCCACAGAGTTGGTGATGCCATCCAGCCATCTCATTCTCAGTCGTCCCTGTCTCCTCCCACCCCCAATCCTTCCCAGCATCAGACTCTTTTCCAGTGAGTCAACTCGTCGCATGAGGTGGCCAAAGTATTGGAATTTCAGCTTTAGCATCAGTCCTTCCAATGAACATCCAGGATTGATCTCCTCTAGAATGGACTGATTGGATCTCCTTGCAGTCCAAGGGACTCTCAAGAGTCTTCTCCAGCACCACAGTTCAAAAGCATCAATTCTTCGGCGATCAGCTTTCTTCACAGTCCAACTCTCACATCCATACATGACCACGGGAAAAACCATAGCCTTGACTAGACGGACCTTTCTTGGCAAAGTAATGTCTCTGCTTTTTTAATATACTATCTAGGCTGGTCATGACTTTCCTTCCAAGGAGCAGTTCAGTTCAGTTCAGTCAGTTCAGTCGCTCAGTCGTGTCCAACTCTCCGCGACCCCATGAATCACAGCACGCCAGGCCTCCCTGTCCATCACCAACTCCCGGAGTTCACTCAAACTCATGTCCACAGAGTTGGTGATGCCATCCAGCCATCTCATTCTCAGTCGTCCCTGTCTCCTCCCACCCCCAATCCTTCCCAGCATCAGACTCTTTTCCAGTGAGTCAACTCGTCGCATGAGGTGGCCAAAGTATTGGAATTTCAGCTTTAGCATCAGTCCTTCCAATGAACATCCAGGATTGATCTCCTCTAGAATGGACTGATTGGATCTCCTTGCAGTCCAAGGGACTCTCAAGAGTCTTCTCCAGCACCACAGTTCAAAAGCATCAATTCTTCGGCGATCAGCTTTCTTCACAGTCCAACTCTCACATCCATACATGACCACGGGAAAAACCATAGCCTTGACTAGACGGACCTTTCTTGGCAAAGTAATGTCTCTGCTTTTTTAATATACTATCTAGGCTGGTCATGACTTTCCTTCCAAGGAGTAGTTCAGTTCAGTTCAGTCAGTTCAGTCGCTCAGTCGTGTCCAACTCTCCGCGACCCCATGAATCACAGCACGCCAGGCCTCCCTGTCCATCACCAACTCCCAGAGTTCACTCAAACTCATGTCCACAGAGTTGGTGATGCCATCCAGCCATCTCATTCTCAGTCGTCCCTGTCTCCTCCCACCCCCAATCCTTCCCAGCATCAGACTCTTTTCCAGTGAGTCAACTCGTCACATGAGGTGGCCAAAGTATTGGAATTTCAGCTTTAGCATCAGTCCTTCCAATGAACATCCAGGATTGATCTCCTCTAGAATGGACTGGTTGGATCTCCTTGCGGTACAAGGGACTCTCAAGAGTCTTCTCCAACACCACAGTTCAAAAGCATCAATTCTTCAGCGATCAGCTTTCTTCACAGTCCAACTCTCACATCCATACATGACCACGGGAAAAACCATAGCCTTGACTAGACGGACCTTGGTTGGCAAAGTAATGTCTCTGCTTTTTAATATATCATCAAGGTTGGTCATAACTTTCCTTCCAAAGAGTAAGCGTCTTTTAATTTCATGGCTGCAGTCAGCATCTGCAGTGATTTTGGAGCCCCAGAAAACAAAGTCTGACAGTTTCCACTGTTTCCCCATCTATTTCCCATGAAGTGATGGGACCAGATGCCATGATCTTTGTTTTCTGAATGTTGAGCTTCAAGCCAACTTTTCACTCTCCTCTTTCACTTTCATCAAGAGGCTTTTGAGTTCCTCTTCACTTTCTGCCATAAGGGTAGTGTCATCTGCATATCTGAGGTTATTGACATTTCTCCCAGCTAGCGCCCAGCATTTCTATCACCCCCAAAAGTTCATGTTGCTATCATCTTGCAATGTTACTTTAGTGCCCTCTACTGACAAAGCCCAGCATTACACTAACTCTCAAAGATGTTTACAGGTTGCAGCTTCATTATTACAAAACCGGGACTGAGCAGTTTGGGAGCTGAGAGAAGAGATGACTTGCTCAATACATGAATGTTTAAATGTGATGGATTTCAATTTATCGATTTTTTCTTCATGTGTTTTGTGTCCTGCCTTAGAAATCTTTAGACTTCCCTTGTGGCTCAACTGGTAAAGAATCTGCCTGCAATGTGAGAGACCTGGGTTCGATCCCTGGGTTGGGAAGATTCCCTGGAGAAGGGAAAGGCTATACACTCCAGTATTCTGGCCTGGAGAATTCCATGGAATGTATATTCTATGGGGTTGCAAAGAATCAGACACGACTGAGCAACCTTCACTTTTACAAATCTTTGACTAATGTATGGTGATAAATATTTTCCTTCTGTGTTTTCCTTTGGAAGTTTATAGTTTTAGCTCTTATGTTTAGGACTATCATCAACCTGTGTCAGAAATTCTGTATGTATACAAGCAACTCATGGAGTTCAATATCAGAAAAACAAACAACCCAATCAAAACATGGTCAGAAGGGGATTTTCCTGGCTAAGTGGCTAAGACTCTGCACTCCCAGTGCAGCAGGCCCAGGTTGATCCCTGGTCAGGGAACTAAATCCACAGGCCACAACTAAGACCTGGTGCAACCAAATAAATATTTCTCTAATGGACAGAAGACCTAAACAGACATTTCTCCAAAAAAGGCACACAGAAGGCCAACAAATAAGAAAAAAATGTCCAACAGTGCTTTATTATTAGAGAAATGCAAATCAAAGCTACAAAAAGGAATCACCTCACACTGGTCAGAATGGCCATCATCAAAATCTACAAACAGTAAATGCGGGAGAGGATGTAGAGAAAATGGAACCCTCTCTCACAGTTGGTGGAAGGTACATTGTTGCATCCACTATGGAGAACTATGTGGAGAAGGAAATGGCAACCCATTCCATATTCTTGCCTGGAAAATCGCATGGATGGTGGAACCTTCTAGGCTACAATCCGTGGGGTCGCAAAGAGACACGACTGAGCAACTTCACTTTCACTTTAGGTTCTTAGACCTTAGAAGTTACATTAATATATTTCTGCTAGTTACATTTGTTCTGTCCCAAAGATTGGGAAACTAGGTTTGTTATGTTTCAAAATCAGTTGTCAGTTGGTAAAATTGTTATTCTTGCTAATAATTAAGGTTCATCCAAAAATTAAAAAAAAGAAAAAGCTAGGAATAAAACTACCATATGATTTAGCAATCCCACTACTGGGTATATACCCTGAGAAAACCATAATTGAAAAAGACACATGTACCCCAATGTTATTGAAACACTATTTCCAATAGTTAGGACATGGAAGCAACCTAGATGCCCATCAACAGATGAGTGGATAAAGAAGTCGTGGTACATATATACAATGGAATATTACTCAGCCATAAAAAGGAATGAATTTGAGTCAGTTCTAGTGAGGTGGATGAGCCTAGAGCCTATCAAACAGAGTGAAGTAAGTCAGAAAGAGAGAAACAAATATTGTATAATAACACATGTATAGGGAATCCAGAAAATGGTACTGATGAACCTATTTGCAGGGGAGGAATAGAGACTCAGACATGGAGGACACAGTGGGGGAAGGAAAGGATGAGACAGATTGAGAGGATAGCACCGAAACATATACATTGCCACATGTAAAACAGAGAGCTAGTGGGAAGTTGCTGTAAAACACAAGGAGCTCAGCTCAGTGCTCTGTAACAACCTAGAGGGATGGGATGGGGTCATGGGTGGGAAGGAGCTTCAAGAGGGAGGGGACACATGTATCCTATGGCTGATTCGCATTGGTGTATTGCGTAAACCAACACAACACTATAAAGCAATTATCTTCCAATTGAAAGTGAAAATTTAATAAAATGTTATATGATTTGAGGTTAGGATGGACTTTACTATTTTTCCATATGGATATTCAATAGCTTTAGCATTTGTTGAAAGACATCTTTTCTTTCCAGCACTGAATTACATTAGCAGGCTTGTCAAAAATCATTTGAAAGCATTTATATTTATATACTATTAGAATTAAGACCGGAGAAGGCAATGGCAAGCCACTCCAGTACTCTTGCCTAGAAAATCCCATGGAAAGAGGAGCCTGGTAGGCTGCAGTCCGTGGGGTCGCTAAGGGTCGGACACGACTGAGCGACTTCACTTTCACTTTTCACTTTCACACATTGGAGAAGGAAATGGCAACCCACTCCAGTGTTCTTGACTGGAGAATCCCAGGGACGGGGGAGCCTGGTGGGCTTCTGTCTGTGGGGTCGCACAGAGTCGGACACGACTGGAGTGACTTAGCAGCAGCAGCAGAATTAAGACAGTTACTACAATGAGGTATCACCTCACGCTGGTCAGAATGGCCCTCATCAAAAAATCTATAAACAATAAATGCTGGAGGGGATATGGGAAAAAGGGAGCCCTCTCACACAGTTGGTGGGAATGTATATTAATACATCCACTATGGAGAACTATGTGGAGATTTCTGTAAAAAGCTAGGAATTAAACTACCATATGGTCAAGCAATCCCAGAGAGAACTAAGAGTATACTAACAGAACTAAGAGAGTTCTATTTCTGAACTCTCTTAATTATTTCATTTTATTAGAAAACATTTGACTAGGTAATACATATACATATAGTACAACATCCATAAAGTACAAAAACATCTGTGGTGAAAAAAGCCTCCTTCACTCCCTGTCCCCCAGGAAGTTCTCTCTCAAATTTTCTTCTGTGACTTTCATTATTTTATTTTTTACATTAAAGTCTTTGACTCATCTGAAAGGTATTTGTTTCAGCCTCACTGAGATATTATTGACATAAAACACACATAAATTTAAGGTGTACAATGTGATGACTGGATACAGATACGTGTTGTTATATGATCCCCAAATAAGATCAGTTAACACACCCATCACCTCAAATAATTGTGTGTGTGGTGCTAATATTTAATATCTAAGTCTTAACAACTTCCAAGTATATGACAGAGTATCGCTAATTACAGTCACCAGGCTATTCATCAGCTCTCCCAAATCTATTCATTTTGCAGCTGGAAGTTTGTACCCCTTGGCCAAGATTTCCCTTTCTCCCACTTGTCCGAACCCAACCCTGGCAACCACCATTTTACTTTTTATAAGTTTTTCTTTTTAGAGTCCATTATAAGTAATATCAATTAGTATTTGTCTTTCTCTGTCTGATTTCACTTAGTAAAATTTCCATAAAAACTATCCATAGTCACAAAAAAGGAAAGTTTTCCTCTTTTTTGTGGCTGAATATTAATCCATAGTGTATATGTGTGTGTGCACGCACACACATTGCATTTTCTTGGTCCATTCATTCATCATTAGACACTTAGGTTGCTTTTATGTCTTGACTATTTTAAGTAATGCTGTAATGAACATAGGAGTGGAGATGTCTATTCAAGAGAGTAGTTTTACTTCCTTCAAGTATATACCCAGAAGTGGGATTGCTGAATCATAACAGTAGCTCTATTTTTAATTTTTTGGGGAACCTCCATATTGTTTTCCATAGTAGCTACATCAGCTTACATTCCCACCAACAGGGTACAAGCATTCTCTTTTCTCCACATCCTCACCAACACCTGCTATCTCTTGTCTTTTTTATGACAGCCATTCTAACAGGCGTGAAGTAATACCTCAGTGTGGTTTTGACTGGCATTTCCCTGATAATCAGTGATGTTGAACATCTTTTTGTGTGCCTGTTGGCCATTTGAATGTATTCTTTGGGAAAATGTGTGTTGCAGCTACTGAAGCCCATGTGCCTAGAGCCTGTGCTCCACAAGAGAAGCCCCCACAATGAGAAGCCCGTACACCGCAACGAGAGAAATTCCATGTAGCAACAAAGACTCAGTGCAATCAAAAATAATAACAAGAAAAAGGATTATATCATCTGCAAAGAGAGATAATTTTACTTTTTCCTTTCTGATTTGGATGACTTTGAAGCCTTTTTTATTTTTTAGTCTCATTGTTCTGGCTAGGAATTCCAGTACTGTGTTGAATTAGAGTGGTGAGGGTGGGCCTCCTTGTCTTGTTCCTGGTATTAGCGAGAAATCGCAAACCTTTCATTGTTGAATATGATGTTAGCTTTTGGTTTGTAATAAAGCAATTCAAACTGTACACATCTCTTTTTCACTTTGTCATATCATCACTTAATTCTGTGTTGTTTTTGTTTTTATGTGATGACCAAAGGGAAATTTTAACCTGAAAAAAAATACTTTCATGAAATTTACTAAACCATTACTCAGAAAGTTTCCTTTAATCAGCATTTATAGAATACCTATTAAAAACCAGGCAACCCATTAGGTATTAGAGAAATGGAGGTGCTTGTTTTGATTTTAAAAATCTTTCAAAATTTATCCTATGATAGACTATCTCTGAAAACACAAGAAACTGTTAACAGGTTTATCTCTGGGGAGGAGACAATTTTTATAATATACCTTTTTTTTTTTTTTTTTTTACTTTTTGAATTTTGTAGTCTATGTCTGTTAATTACTCATATAGTCCGGTCTCCAAGATCCTGCATATTCCATAAATCCTCTGGAAAATAATTGGTAACATGAGTTGACTCACTGGAAAAAAGTCTGATGCTAGGAGGGATTGGGAGTGGGAGGAGACGGGGACGACAGAGAAGGAGATGGCTGGATGGCATCACCGACTCTGTGGACATGAGTTTGAGTGAACTCCGGGAGTTGGTGATGGACAGGGAGGCCTGGCGTGCTGTGATTCATGGGGTCGCGGAGAGTTGGACACGACTGAGCGACTGAACTGAACTGAACTGAATGGGTTTTCATAGCTCATTAAAAGTCATTCCACATTGTAGCAAATTAACAAATTCTGGCAAACTTTTGTTCATCTTAATTTTTTTCTAAAGAAAGGAGTCTATTTACCTCAGTTTGCCGAAGAGCATAGCTTACTATTGGTTATCAAGGATCTTATGACCCTGTTCTTAATTAACCATGACAGCTCCAAGGGGAAGATTCACGTATACAGCACACATTTCTACTTGAAAATCAGACTATCTGTACTTAGCACCAGCTCTTCCAAAGCTCTCAGCTGAGCCCTCCTTGCCATGGTGATGTAGCATGTCAATCTCTGTGTCAATAGAGATTATGAGACCATTTTTCACCTATTCCCTGGCACCACAGCACTTATCTCTGTCAATGAGCGCTGCAGCCAGGAGGAACTCAGCAAGGTACTGAGGAAAGCTGAAATGAACCCTCTGTGAATACTAAATATGGTGAGACTGAGCTCTGAAAGAACAGCTGATGAACTACTGTTTCAATTGCTTGAAAGTGAAAGTCACTCAGTCGTCTCCAACTCTTTAGGACCCCACGGACTGAAGCTTGCCAGGCTCCTCTGTTGATGGGGTTTTCCAGGCCAGAATACTGGGGTGGGTTGCCGTTTCCTTCTCTAGGGGATCTTTCCAACCCAGGGATCAGAACCCTAATTTCCTGCATTACAGGCAGATTCTTTACCATCTGAGCTATATAAAACAATGAATTAAAACATTCATCACACTGGGATTGTAGACTGAAAGAGAAGACGGGTCAAGTATTGCATGAGACACTGCTTTGAGAGTGTATAAAGGAGTAGGCTAACACAGGGGGTCCATGCCAAAGGCTTACTTGGTTTGCAGTCAGTCTCAGAAAGGGGTTCAGATCTTGCTACAATGTGGAGAGGGTTGAAAGAGGATAAGACAGAGCAGAGAGACCATTTAGAGGACTGGATTAAGGCATTAAGAGTGGGATAGAAAGGACAGGCCAAATATGTCAGACATTAAGAAGAAAGATCTAAAATATAGTATCCGGGTAAAGTCAGTTAAGAGAATAAATTAGGACTCTGGATCCAGGGAATTATGGCTCTGTATTATTAATAATTCTGGTTTAGTAATACTAGCAGAAATATCAGCTACTAGTATTTTTAATTACATTGGATGGAAACAGAGAGAGGGTTTCTTGTGTTTCCAGGTTTCTGGGTTACATGACCAGTACATAGACATGCCTTTCACTGTACTGGAAATACAGGTTTGGGTGAGAGGAAGCAAAGATGAAGAAAATGTTGAGTTAGAGGTGCTTGGGAGACAGCCAGTGGGAAGCACACAAATGTTGCATGTGTGAAAACTAGTCGAGAGAGGGGTTGAGGTCTAGAAACATAGATTTGTGAGTGTCACACATAATTGGTAGTTGACGCCATCAGTGTAAATGAGAAGGAGAAAACCAGGAGAAACATACAGCATGAAGGAAAGGAGGTGGGCTGGTGAGAAGGAAGTCCAGAGAGCTTGCAGGGAAGCCAGAAGGAGACACTGGACAGGAGAAAAGGGAGAGTTTGAGAAAGACCTGATTAGATGTTCCTTCCTCCTCAGATCAACACAGGTGAGGTTTTGTCTAGAAATGAACAAGATGTGAGGTCCTTCTCTAGGACCCAAGTATCCAAGAGCAGCCCCTGGTGTGCCACTTCTTGGAAGCCTCCATCATAGCAATGGCTCAGGATACAGATGTCCTCCTCTGCACTCATATCTCAGGTCAGCCAGAAGGCTCATGGATTCCCTGAAGCAGAGAAGAGTTGATCCCACTGTTCAGCAGCTGGCCCAAAGCAGCTTCAGGTCAGTGGGAAAACTTTTAGAAAGCATGGAAGGTTGACAAACAGTCTGCCTGTTAACAAATAAGTTAGAGACTACTTCTTTTTGGAAGTATAAATTTGACACCCTCAAATTCCTCTATGTTATAGTAGTAGAGCAATGTCTTATTTGTATAAGGGAAATTTCTAGATAAAGTTTACTACTTTAGGAACTAAACCTTTCATTTGAGCCATCTTTTTGTCAACCTCACTAAAATTTGCCTACCTTCTCAATACACGGTACACTAGATGTAATACAACCTTGCTTGTAAACACAGCATCATCGTTATGATCATTATTTATTATGGGAAAGGATGGAAAGGGTGAGTGGTAACATTTATTGTGCACTTACTGTATGCCTGACGTGTAATACTGAACTTCATCAATGATCCTATACGCTAGGCGCCATCTCCATTCTGCAGATAGAGAAACTGAGGTTTAGAAAGATTAATTTATTTAACATCAAGCATGTATCTTCCGTAAGAATTGACATCTACTGTCTGATTCCAAATCTTTCCTATTATCCTTCCCATGCTTTCCCCTCCAATTTTTAAAAAGTTGTTTTTTATAGCTATTTCTTGCTGGGGGTTTCCTCAAGGACTGTTTACCCCTTAGCTAAACAGGACAAGTTGCTGAACTTTTACAAGATGACTTACCTTTCTCCTCCCTTGGTATCACTTTCAGCATATTAGCTTCAGCAATAATCCTTCCCTCCTCCTAATATCTTTTTACTGAAGCTTAGGCAACTTGCCAGGGAAAACCAAATTATCAATTTTATTAAATGAGTAACGTAATTTAACACAATATTTAAGAATGCCCTCATGTCTCTCTTGTGACTCTTAGAGACTTGTTCTTACTATCAGATTTATGAATATATTCAAGAAAGTTAAAGTTAACCGAAGTCTAAATTACTCTCTGTTTGTCCAACAAGCCCTCCTCCCAATCACCTGCCTGTATGTGGGCCACAGAGATTGGTCCAGAGAAGGACAGGTACCCAAGTCAAGGAAACAGGGCCTTTCTTGGAGATTTCTCCTGTTGGAGCTAGCAGGAAAAAGACACTATCATCACTGGAAGCTATTATGAGATGAGCTCAGAGCTTCCCACAAGTCTCTGGAGAGAGCTCACTGCTGTGGTAGAGAATGACTGCAATTATTCCTAGCTCTGCAACTGCCATGATCTTATAAACTTGTAAATCTTTCTCCTCTTTTTTCTGGGGGTGGTGGATGTATCATGCAGGGACCTTAGTTTCCCAGTTGAGGATCAAACCCGCATACCCTGCAGTGGAAGCTCAGAGTCTTAAGCACTGGACCACAGGGAGGTCTTCCTCTTTGTTTTTCCTAAGCTACTTAAACTTGTATTCTGTCACCCATCACTAATAGAGACTTTTGGCCAATAAATATAGGCACTAATCACGAATAGTAGTTCTCAATTTTGACTGCACATTAGAAGCATCAGGGGAGTTTTTAAGAGTCCCAGTGCCCAGGCTACATCCCAGACCAATTAAACCAGAATTTCCAGGGGTTGGAACCAGGCATCAGTATTTTTATAAAACTTCCCTAGGGTATCCAGGTTGCAGCCAGGATAAGAATCACTGCTCTGGAACAGCTTTAATTCTAAAGTAGTCTATCAGAAACCAACAGCAAAGAATGAATCTCTGTACAGTTCTAGTACAGGATACACTTATAGATCGGTGGAATAGAATTCAAAGTCCAGAAATATATATATATATATATATATTCAAAGCCAACTGATTTTTGACAAGTGTGCCAAGATCATTCAATAGGAAAATAATGGTCTTCTCAGCAAAGGATGCTGAGACAACCGGATAACCACATACACAAGAATGAAGTTGGACCCTTACCTCACACAAAATACAAAAATTAATTCAAAGTGGATCAAAAACAAAAATATGAGACCATAAACTCTTAGAAGAAAATATAGAGGTAAATCCTTGCAACCTTGAATTATGCAGTAGATTGTTAGATATGACACCAAAAGCATGAGAAAAATATAAACTGAACTTATCAAGAATGTTCTTCAAAGGATACCATGAAGAAAGTGAAAAGACAATTCACAGAATGGGAGAAAATATTTGCAAATTATATATTTTATAGGGGACTTATATTCAGATTACATAAAGAGCACCCGCTAGAACATCTAGCCTTTAAAAAGTGAGATAATAACAAATGTTAACAAGGACTTGGAGAAATAAGAACTCTCACACACTATGGATGGGAATGTAAAATGGCACAGACTCTGGGAAATAGTTTGGAAGTTCCTCATATGATTAAATGTGAAGTTACCCTATGACCCAGAAATTCCACTCCTAGGTATATACCCAAGAGAAAGAAAACACATGTCCACACCAAAAACTGTTCATAAATGTTTATAGCAGCATTATTTACAACAGCCTAAAGGTGGAAACAACTCAAATGTCTATCAAGGATGAAGGGACAAACAAAATGTGATTTATCCACAGAAACTAATATTACTCGTCTATAAAAAAGGAACTAAGTACTGATATATGCTACAATATGATGTATCTTGGAAACATTATGCTAAGTGAAAGAAACCAGTCACAAAAGACCAAATATTACATGAATTCATTCCCATAAAATGTCCATAATAGGGAAATCTAAGAGACATAAAACATGTGAGTGATTGCTTAGGATTCTGAGAAGGACAGAATAGAGGAAAACAGGGTGGCAATAGCTAATGTGCACAGGTTTTCTTTTTTAAGATGATGAAAATATTCGTATCCTAAAAATCATGGTGATGGCTCCATATATCTTTGAATATACTAGAAAGCATTACATTATTTACTGCCATTGGGTGAATATTGCATGGTTTGTGAATTATATCTCAAAAAAGCTGCTAATAAAAATCTGCTATTGAGTTAAATAATATGTAGGACATGATTTTACACTATATCATATATTTCAAGTTTACAAACAAAATAATTGTAACATTTATAGATACAAATACGGTATATGTTTTTAAAGTAGTTCAGGCAGAAAAACACACACATTTCAAAATAATGGCTTAGCTTAGGGAAAGAAAAAGGAGTAAAATTGCAAAGGGTGCAAAGAGGGCTTCAAACACATCTGTAATATTACATTAAGCCAAAAGCAGAATAATTATGTAAAAGCATGGTGGTTTTCTTTAAAAAATCTTCAATAACTCTTTTTTTGTTGGCTCTAGTAAAGGCCAAATTGACACAAGCAGCAACTATCCTAATTGCTAAGTCGATATTGCCAAAATCTATCTTAATAGAAACATAAAATATGTAAGATACCTCTGCGTGCATGCATGCTTAGCTGCTTTTTCGTGTACAACTCTTTGCGTCCCCATGCACTATAGCCCACCAGGCTACTCTCTCCATGGCATTCTCCAGGCAAGAATACTGGAGTGGGTTGCCACGCCCTTCTCCAGGGGATCTTCCTGACCCAGGGATTGAACCCATGTCTCTAATGTCTCCTGCACTGGCAGACAGGTTCTTTACCACTAGCACCACCTGGGAAGCCTGTAAGATATATCTACTTGGTAAGTTTGAATAGAAATAAGGATCTGGGTCGATGGTTAATGAGGACTCGCTGTACTTTCTATCTCTTGATCATCTTAGTCTCTTCAAAACTCTTTGCTTTCTACCTATTTTACTAAAGAGCTCTGACCAAAAATAGATGAAATATAATCCAGCAAGTGTCTGACTAACGGAGGGATTTTGCATATGATCTCATTTTCATTCAGTCTAGAATCTGACACTTTTCCTCCACAAATGACCTGGGCTATAGGCTCAGCCTCAGTCGGCAGGCCCTCCCCTGGGATGGTGTTGAGCCACAGAAACAACCATGGCAACCAGCATGTAAAATATCCTGGCCTGGCAGCTCTAAGACCAAGAGCTAGCTTGCTTTGCTGGATTCCTTGTCTCCACAGTGTGGGAATGATAACCCTTCCACAGTGTTTGAAAGGCCTCTTGTGAACAGATCTCCTGATATTTCGGTTCAGCAATTTCAGCGCAGGGATCTGCAAGGCTTCCTCGTCTCTGTCTCTGCATTTCCCAACCCGACCCCACATTGTTTGCCTTGGTTTTAGACAGATGCCACGGTGCCCTGGCAAAAGGGACTCAATATATTACAGATAATGCTTCAAATGCCTTCCCAATAAATAGTCCTGATTTCAGACCAAAAGAGGGCGAACAAAAGAACAATTTTCTTCTTTTTTTACCATGCTTGTTTCCCAGACAGAAACCACAAATTTACTAAATGACAAATATTTAGAAAATAACATTTGCATTTAATGAACATGATTGAAGACTCTCCTTTAGAATGACACTAAAGTATTTTTAAGTGCTTTTTTTTTTTTTCATGGCCAGTTTGCATTCTGCATGCTTGAGTCCTTTCTTCTTTCAGTGATGAGGGATGTGTTGCCTGGGTCCAACCAGAAACACAGAGAAGACAGTCATGTGGGGTGATCCGAGGCCATCACAAATGCAATAGAAATGAAATGCCTCCCAACCCTCCAAAAGCAATATTTCAAAATAGATTTGATTTGAGCCCACTCCTCCTCCTTACTCAACAAAACTGAAAAGAAATGAGGTATTTGTGGATTTTGAAGGACACCATCTCCTAGGATCATACAGGAATCCCAGACCTTACAAGATCCAGAAAAATGAGGAGGGAGGTCTGATTCTCAGTCCCTGTGGGTAGTGCCTGCAGCCACTGGTTTCCATGGCAACCCCACTCCCACCATCCCAAGTTTGGCCAAGGAAACCTTCTCCACAGTCCACATGGCCAAGTACTTCCTGGTGAGCCCTCTCCAGGACCTTTTTAAGGCCTTGCAGCCTCACCAGGTGACAATAGTTCCCCTACAGTCCCAGATGTTTTCCTCCAACAGAACTAGAAAGGCCTCCATTTCCCTTCTCCATCAGGAAGGCAGGTAGATGGTAGACCACTGCCCGCTTCAACTCTTCAACCTCTGGGATCTCAAACTTACCACACAAAAATCTGTCTTGATTTGTCTCCAAGGTGAGTTCTCCTGCTTCACCACCCTTTGAAAAGTCTCCTCTTTCTAAGGCGCTCTGTTCCATGGGGATTCTCCAAGCAGGAATACAGGAGTGGGTTGCCATTCCCTTCCCCAGGGGATCTTCCAGACCCAGGGATTTAACCCAGATCTCCTGCATTGGCAGGCGAATTCCTTACCATCTGAACCACCAGGGAAGCCCCTTTTAAGACACACACATGCACACACAGATAGTTCACTCGCCCTCTCCCTTACCACCTCATCCTCTGAGGAGCTCTCTTTCTTGGGAAAATAGAAAAGGGGGCAACAGGGGAATTTTCCTGTCTGCTGAGTCTACAATATGAGGCAGAGAGAGAGATTTTTAAATAAATCACAGTTTTGTTTATAAGATACAGACTACCCTACATCACCTAACAGCCTGAATTTTACCTAACACTTTCACCATTAGATCCAGTTTCACCATTAGATCCAGTTTCACTATTAGATCCAGTTCTGATTACAGCACTGTGCACAGAAGGCCATTTACTCACTCAAAGGAGCAAGTTTGAGGATAAAGATGAAGAGTCCAATCAGGGATATGTTAAAGTTGAGGTAGTGAATGGTGATCTGAAAGTAGGCAATGAAATATAGAACATGGACATAGACATCTTGTTCAACTGTTCACTGCTATAGGCATGAATGACAGGCTATGGATTAAAAGAGAAAATGGCCTCAGACCAAGGCCTGAGACACCCACTAGCAAAGGAGACTGAGGAGGAAAAGCCTGAGAGGCATAAAGGAAAGCAACTGTGTGGCCTCAGAGGGCCAGGAAGACAGAGTTTCAAGAAGCAAAGTATACAGCTCTTTGAAATACAGCTAGCCAAACATTCCCTTGGGCAATGGGAGAGAGGCCTCAGGATCTATTTCTTTCCCATTAAGAGTTTAGCCACCACTATCATTCAAGCCATTTACTTTAAATTAGAGCTGAAACTTTGGAGAGCAAATGGGCCCTGAGGGAACTGGATGAGATGGATATAAAAACATTCTGGGGGACTTCCCTGGCAGTCTGGTGGTTAAGACTCTACCAATACACAGGGCATGGGTTCAACCTCTGGTAGGCGAACTAAAATCCCACAGTGCAGTCAAGTTAAAAAGAAAAAAAAGAAAGAACACTCTGGAGCAAGCCTGAGTGCAGTCATTCAGCCCTGGGTGGACTTGAGCATAATCCTCATCCACTCCACACTGATCTTTTAACTCCCTATGTGGTAAAATGACTGTCTGGCTGCAAGAAGCTCTGCCCTTCTCTCTCCCATCTATAGACAGTTCCCTCTTTGTTTTTCCATTTTCAAAGTCAATCCTAAAGGAAATCAACCCTGAATATTCATTGGAATTGGAAAGATTGATGATGAAGCTGAAGCTCCAATACTTTGGCCACCTGATGTGAAAGGCTGACATTAGAAAAGACCCTGATGCTGGGAAAGACTGAAGGCAGGAGGAGAAGGGGACAACAGAGGATGAGATGATTGGACAGCATCACCGACTCAATGGACATGAGTTTGAGGAAGCTCTGGGAGTTGGTGATGGACAGGGAGGCCTGGCTTGCTACAGTCCATGGGGCTGCAAGGAGTCAGATACATTTGAGCGACTGAACTGAACTGAACCATGTATATTGTGTTCTGTGTTCACAGTTGCGTGTGCCACACTTTTAAAATGTACATTTCTCAACTGATGTGGTTTCAAAACTAAAATGTGCAATAGGTTTCTCTAAGCCTCACCCCACCCTTGGGCCTAAGAGGGTAGGATGGAGTGAGAGTGTTTATGACACCCATTGCTTGATTTTAGGACAAATGCTTAGAGATCTGCCTGTTCAGTTCAGTTCAGTCACTCAGTTGTGTCCGACTCTTTGCGACCCCATAAATCACAGCACGCCAGGCCTCCCTGTCCATCACCAACTCCCGGAGTTCACTCAAACTCATGTCCATCGAGTCGGTGATGCCATCCAGCCATCTCATTCTCTGTCATCCCCTTCTCCTCCTGCCCCCAATCCCTCCTGTTAGGCCACCTCAAAATGCCATACACCTTCTGTCTTCCCCATACTCATTTTATGAAGACCTTTATGTAGAGGAAAATATTGGAAAATTCAATTACCTCCTGAATTTGAGACGGACTAGGCAGCCAATCTAAAGAAGAAGAAATAGCAAAACCTCACAAGAATGTGTCTAGCCATGTAAATAGTCCTATGGGGAAATGTAGTAAAATTACAAAGAAAAATGCTTCTAAAAATGACATCTTGTCTGAAAAAGCCAGTGTTATATCTCTTCAATAAATATAAACTTCTAAAATAAAACACTATAATCACTAGTTCATATCTGGACTTTCAAGAAGACTATAAAAAAGTCATTTTTCTCTCTTTACACATAATAGCCCACCATCAGTTTAAGTGACTTCCCTAAAACCACAATGAGGGTGCTAGAGGGTTACCACTAGAACCCAGTCCCATAAGGCTTGAAAACTGGTATAAGACAAAATTCAGTCTTGGATCCAGTACCATAGATTGTAATCTCAAAAAAAAAAAAATCACTTCACTATATTTTAATGAATCTATAGTTCTTTGATACACCTCCCAAAGTCTGTTTTATGTTAAAGCTTCAGAGTACTTGACAATTCATTAATTCGACAATGTTTCGTACTGTATTAAATAAAAATTTAGTTTCTCTTCAGACATGAAAGAGAGTAGACACTCCCTTGTGAAGACATCCATCCACATATAAGTTGCTAGGGTATATTCAAAAGAGAACAGAAAAGAAAAAAAAAGATATAAAAGAAAAAGTGTAGTAGCTATAAAAGAAAAAAAAATTTTTTTTTTGCTTCAATTGGTATTGATTCCTGGTGAACATTTGAGGCTGAAATTTTGCTTAAGACCTCTCAAACAGAGGCTGCTGCCACTTACGATTCATCTTAAAACAAAAATTTCTTCAACAACGACAAAAACCCAAACAACTTAATTTTAAAATGAGCAGAGGATTTAAATAGACATTTTTAAAGACATACAGATGGCCAACAGACACAAAAAGATGTCCAACATCACTAATTATTAAGGAAATGCAAATCAAAACCACAATGAGATATCACCTCATACCTGTTAGAATGGCTATCAACAAAAAGACAAGAAATAACAAATGTTGGAGAGGCTGTGGAGAAGAGAAAACCTTCATACACTGTTGGTGGAACTGTAAATTAGTGCAGTCACTAGAGAAAATGGTACAGAGATTCCTCAAAAAGTTAAAAATAGAACTACCATATGATGCAGCTATTCCACTTCTTAGTATCTATCCTAAGAATACAAAAACACTAATTCAATAAGGTATACGCACACATATGTTCACTGAAGCATTATTTACAATTGCCAAGTTAGGGAAGCAACCTAAGTGTCCATCAACAGATGAATGGACAACAAAAGATGTGATATATTTATAGATATATATCTGTTATACATATATACACTACATATATATAATGTATAATACATACATATAATGGAATACTACTCAGGCATAAAAAGGAACAAAATTTTTCCATATGCAGTAACATGAATGTACTTGGAGGGCATTATACTAAGTGAAGTAAGCCAGACAAAGACAAATACTGTATGATATCACTTATATTTGGAATCTAAAAGATACAACAAACTAGTGAATATAACAAAAAAGAAGCAGGTTCACAGATATAGAGAACAAACTAGAAGTTACTAGTGGGAAGGAGTCAGGGAGGGGCAATATAGGGCTGGAGGATCACAAGGTACAATTAATCATGTGTAAACTAAGCTATAAGGATATAAATACTATACAACATGGGGGAATGCAGCAAATATTTTATAATAACTATAAATAGAGTATAACTTTCAAAATTGCAAGTCACTGTATTGCAAACCTGTAACATATAGTATATTATACAGCAACTGTTCTTCAATTTTAAAAAAAGGACCTGGAATAGGTAACAGGGAAGTCATAAGAGCTCTCTATCCCTTCTTTCTGATTCTTTGTATCTTCTTTGTCCTTCCTCCCAGGGCAAATGCATTCTATCTATTTTCTAGCCCACATAGGGGTACATGGGCCACCCCACAGATAAACCCGAAGTTCATGTGTGTAATAGATTACATCATTGCCTTTGATCCTTCTCCTCACCCACCACTCATCCCTCAGGCCTCATATCCATGCAACACGCCTTATGACATAGTTCTACCAAGGTGCAGAGTATATTTATCTACATCTTAATGTTGGGTTCAACCCGTGACTTACTAGGAAAGCAAAATGAAACTGATGTTAAAGTGTGCCAGTTCCAAACCCAGGCTCTAAAGGCCTACCTCATTTCCACAGGTACCTCTGTGCTCTGCTATTGCCCTGTGTCCTGGTCCGTTCGGGCTGCTCTAACAAAACACCATAAAACCAGGTGGCCACAGATTTATTTCTCATAGTTCTGGAGGCTGGGAAGTCACTCACAGAGATGAAATTCTGCTCATTCACAGAGATGAATCCCACTCTCACTTTCTGAGGAGAGAGGCTACAGTAGACTCAGGTTGGGTCAAGTGTTAACCCCTGTGCTAGAGGAGGTAGTCAAGTCTTAGTATCAACCTGGCTTCTGGGGCCCACTCCTGTGGACTAGGAGACAGTTCCCTCTTGAAGGTGAGGTGGGTGGTTATTGTGAGCAGGTACCCCAAAGGAGTCTACTTCTATTTGATGTACAAAGTGCTCCCTGCAGGTAAAAATTATTTCCTGTGAGAAAAACTCTCCTGCAAGAAAGCTCTGAATTTCAGAGGCAACTTAACTTAGGAGAAAGAAAAGAAGAAAAACAGCCATGTTCTTTAAAGGGGGATGCTAGACAGCAAGAAGACTTGTTTAAATGCTGTGAATCACAGGATTGGGGTAGAATGTGATCAACAGTTCACAAGGAAATCAAGTGTGGAAGAGAAGGGACAGAAGGCAATTTCAGTGCTCAGTCTTCTGTGAATTCGGAAGCATTGCTGCTCCCAACCACTCATGCAATTGACTATCAGGCCCAGGGGAGGAAGAGCTATCTCCTAAGGAAGAAAATGGTCCAGGAGAGAAAAAAGAAGCTGACATAATCACAACCATTTCAACTTTAATGAGTACACAGGTGATGTCAGTCCCTCAGGTGAATGGGAGTTTTAGATCAGTTAATAAACTGTTAAAAAATTATTCAAATTAGCTTCATGATAACAGAAAAATTGATAAGTTTCTAAGTTGTTTTTGTCCTAAACAGTGGATTCTTTTTCCTCTAATCATTATTTTTGAAGAGATATGGTGAGAATTTTTGAACATTTAAGTGGAGAGAAATGTTTTAAACATTTAAATGGAGAAATGTTCATAAAAATGCACATTTGCATCTAATATTTAAATAACTCTGATTTCCAAACCATTTCCCAAAATACTAACATGAGGAGAGAGATTACATTTTTCCTTTATGTCACTTCTAGAGAAGACTGATTATGCTTTTACCTACTTATATAAAGAGAAGCAAACATCCATATATCCATATTTTTGAAATACCATGATTATTACACTCTGTGCTGAAATTTAAATTGAATAAATAACATTATATAATAAATTATAACCAAATGGACTATAAATGGTTCTTAAAATAACTGATATAATTCTGAAAGCAATGTATAGTACTTGCCAAGAAGCAAAGCTTTCTGAAGGATTCTTTTTGGAAACAATTAATTAATAACATTCACTAATAATAATGAGTGTATTTGGGAGGTACATGGTGTCCCACCAATTATTTGCCAGGCAAGCAAGACATTTTTGAACAAAGAATCTAATTTAAAGAGAGAGTTGCAAGAAAATTGAGAAGAAATAGAAAGCTGTTCCAAATATTTCACAAGAAATCATGCTGGGACCAGAGTCAGCTACCAGACCAGCTCTTCAGCGAGTTTGGGTTTTAACAAAAATGGAAAGAAAGAGCTGGTCTTTGGGTTGTGTTTTCTCCTAGGTAAAAAATCCCAGAGGGAAGGAAATTCAAATAGCTTCTACCTATCATGAAGACAGTGTAGATCCTTACATTTACCCCAGACCTACTGAATCTGACCTATTTCACTGAATTTCCAATTAGATGGAGAATATGGAGGAGTTCAGTATCCTTTCCCATCCCACTTCAGAGGAATGTAGATGGAGCTAGATAAAGCAGAGAGAGAGAGCAGGCTGGGCACAGTGTGGGACTCACCTCTCCCTGGGATGGAGAAGTAGGAGAGTGACCTGCATCTGGGCTCCTCTCTGGTTGACGGGTGACCCCGCCACACCAGCAGGAGGAAGAGTGGGCAGGCTGATGGAGAGGACCAGCTCCTGAGCACACGCAAAACATTTCACCATCTTCCTGAACCAGCTGGAAAGAGCTAAGAACCATTTGAGTTTCCACAATTACAGATGGGAGCAAAGCTAAAGAAATACTTTTCTATCCTCTCTTATATTTTAACCTCCAGGATGGCATGGCCCAGAAAATCATATTTTTTAAAAAAGAATGTGATGATGTAATCGCAGATGGCTCGTATCTTGAACTAGCATGTAGCATTATTGACAGATAAAAGGAGATACAAATACATATATATATATATACACACACACGAGTGTGTACATTTATATACGCATAGGTATTATGGCAGTGTTCATGGATATGTAAGTGCATATGCATATACTCTTACATACACCTTTTTTTTTTTTTGCAGAAATTACAGATCTTGCCGATGAATTAGTACATGTGGTAGATGGTGATACCATTTACTGAGAAGGGGAAACCAGGAGAAGAGTCAGATTGGATCAGTGGGGAGCAATAAACATGAGCTCAGCTCAGTATGTGCTCTGTTTCAGATGAAAATACCAGGTAGGCAGCGGATAGAGTCTGTAGAGTTCAGAGGAGAGACTGGGTGGAGATGTCAAATTGGGTGTCCCTCTGCCATTAAAGCCATGGCCCTAGAGGAGCCCTCCTGTGAGGAGAGGACAGATAGAAAAGAAAAGCCATCTCAGATTTGAGCCCTGGGAAATAATGTTTCTGTGGCTGCATAGACAAAGCAGAAGAATGGGAAACTAATCTTTATGTTTAACTCAACAGAATTTCATAGAGTTGTGTTTCTCCAACTCTAGTCCATGGGCTACTCAGTGAGAAAAGGGTTTTATGAACAAATCAGCGTGTGATGTGCTGCATACATAGTTCCCCTAGGAGCTTCAGAGTACCAGAGTAATATGTGTAGATGAAAGAGTCAGAAATGCCCTACAATGAAAAACTGGTTTAATTTTATTGAACAGAGAGTTTCCTAAGTAAGAGGTCCTTGAAATGTTGCCCCAGCCCAGCAGCAGAAGCATCACCTGAGAACTTGCTAGAAACATCAATTCTTGCCCCACCTGAGACCCACAGAATCTCAGGCTTTGGGGTATGACTCTGCAGTCTGTGTTATCACAAGTCCACCAAAGTGACTTTCATGTATGGCCTGAGTCCTAAATACTGACCCTTTTTCTAGTTTTGGCAAATAATAGTGTTTTCCAAAGTGATTTACTTGGAAAATACTGTCATTGACAACTCTAGCTTTTAGATTCTTAGTTTAACAAAGCTTCAAGTGAGGGGTCACTGCTGAGGATTAAATCTAGTATTTTACCATTTGTTTGTTGCTAAATCAACATGCTATGGAACACTTTTATCAATAAAGGTTTTACTTGCCAAGAAGTAGCAATTGTTATGAAAATACTTTTTCCACATTAAAAAAGTGAAACCTCTTGCCTTCCTAAACAGGTCAAATTATCTAGATGTGCACTATCTGACAAGATTGCCATTAGCCACCTGTGTCTATTTACGTTTAAATTAATGAAATTTATTAACATAAAAATTCAGTTCCTATGTCACATTAGCCACCTTTCAAGTGTTATCCATGTGTGGCCAGTGGACCATGCAGATACAGAACATTTGTTGAACAGCAGTGACTTAGACAAGAAATAATTCCTTCCGTTTTTCTTTTTTGTTGTTGTTGCTACCAATGAACAACTCACAGTTAACAATTCAGAGAGAAGAGCAGTTGTGATGCGTGATCATGATCCTCACTCCTCGAGACATCAGTCTTGATAGCAAGCAGACAGTGATGAACACAGGTGAGAAAAGCCAGGGTCTAGAACTTTCAGCTCAAATGTCTTCCTCATTTTTCCCACAGAGTCTTAGGAGTTTCCCACTCCAAGTCTATGAAAATTCTCCTTCTGCTGCCCAGGAAACCTTCTTACCCACAACCTAGTTTAGTCACCACTCCTCCACCACTGGTGTAAATTCCGGCTGTCAACGCTTTTCTTTCTCCATGAGACATTCTGGCCCCTCAGCATCTTCCAAAACCCTTTCTGTGGTGGTCATACCCAGTAAATGAACCCAGCCTTTCTCAAATTAGATGTCTTCCCCTTGCCAGCCTCCCTTGCAGGCTATGATAGGCATGTGACCCACACTCCATCCATCAGGTGCATCCATGGAGATTTCAACTTGGAAGAAAGCAACACAATTAGAAGTCAACACCCGGATACTCCACGACTACCTGCTGGTGAGGATCAGGGAGGGTGGCAAGAGAGACTGTCCACTTACAGAGGCAACATTGGGGATGAGCGAGAGGCAGTGCGCATGCTCAGTGTCAGGACCAGCATGGCAAGAAGAGGTACACCAGAACAATGAACTCACATAGCTGACAGCTTGCTCCTGGCTTAAAAAATCCCAGTCCCAGTCTCTGGCTTCTTGGAAATCCCGTGAGCTACCTCATATCTTTTAATAATTCCTTTTCAGTTCAAATTAGTAAGAGTGGGTTCCACTACTTGTAAATAGCATCCAAAGCAGAAATTCCTACCGAGTGGAAAAGAATTCTCTCCATAGCATTTCCCCACACACATTGATTAGGTGACTTGTGTTAGACTCTGCCAGGGACTGGGGATGTATTTATAGAACTTGTTCTCAAGGTCCTTAAAATTCAGAGAAAGACAAATCAGCACACCAAGAAGAACTTTAAAACACTGTAGGTGGCCATGAAATACAAATATAGCGACAGGGAGGCCCAAAGGATAGGGAGGAGGAGGGCAAGTTCAGAAAATCTTCAAGATGTCCCTTGAGCTGAGTCGTAAAATAGAAACAGATGGCTGACATGCCGATGAGCAACAGGACAAAGGAAAAAGCATTAGTGAAAACAAGGAGGCAGCCGTGGTCTTCCATGTTCTGGGGGAAGAGTCAAGACATGGAGTTGGTGGGAGAGGAAGAAGGCAGCAAGAGAAAAGATTCAAGAGATCAAATCAACACACTGTACACCTTAAAATTTCACATTGTTATGTGTCAATCATATCTCTATAAAGCCAGGTAATATTTTTAAAAGGCTGGGGAAACAGTAATAATAAAGCTAAGATCACCTGAGTGCTTATCATGTATACTAAATAGTTCACATTGCTTTTCATTCACTCCTCACACAGACTCAGGTGGTAGATGACTCCATTACCATTATTTTACAGACCAAAAAAAAAAAAAAAATTGAGGCAAAGAATAAGCGATGTGCCCAAAGTCACTCCCACCTAGGGAGTAGCAGAGGAGGCTTTCACCTCCCAACCCAGCTCAAGTCTGCACTCCTAAGCACCGCTGCTACCGTCAGGAGGGTGCCAGTTCAGAGAGGATTTTACATCCCATCCTAAGATGTTTGAACTGGGCTCTCCAGCAGCACTGAAAGATTTTAGGCAGATAAGTAATATTATCAGGCTTCCGTTCTAGGATAAACATAAAGTGTTTCTGGAGTGGAGAGTGAACCAATGTGAGTAATGAAGGGAGACGACTTGACTCCGGTCCCCACCACACTCATAGACACACACACAACACACACACACACACACACACCACACACACACACACACACACACACACACAGAAACACACACACACACAGAAACACACACACACACACACAGACACACAGACACACACACACACACCACACACACACACACACACACACACACACCCCTCCTCCTGGGGCCTACTCACAAAACCAGGGTAACAAAAAGGAGAGATTCAGGGGACACGATTCAAAATCAAACAGAAACAGCAGTTTTTAGCAGAACAGCTAGAAACAGACCTATGAGGGAACCATAGCTCTCAATGGAGGTGCTCTGGGACCCCAGACAAATTATTTCACCTCTCTGAGCTTTAGTTTTTCTATAGAAGCAGTGAATGGAATGTAAATCCCTTCTCCCAAAGTCAGAGTGGAGTCAGATGTGTTTCCAGAAGTTAGATTTTCTGGATTACAGGACAGTAACACATTGCCTTATCATATTTTATCCAACACAAACAGAAAGGTCTGATGCAATCCCCTGTAATCAAATCCATTAATATTTCTGCAGCAAAACATATGAATATTCACACTGATTGGAATAAGTCAAAACTATAAATAGCTTCACATAAGTTAAAGTCAGGTTTTCCTGTCAAAAGATTTCAGGTCAGTTTCACATTCAAATGTGTTACTAAAAAAAACTTTCAAAGATTTTGGGGTTTCAGAATTACAGATAAAAGATTATGCTTCCCTTATAATATGCTCCTCTTATTTGCTTTAGAGCTGTTTTAAGACTTAAATGGGGTAATGCATACAAAGCCCTTGGAATCTGATATTCTCCTGCCTGACAACAAGCATGACCCAGTATCCCACTTACAGAGCCCTAGCTTCAACTCTGCTGTCTTCAAGAGCTCCCAAAGCTGGGTACGTCTTCAATCACAGCTTTTATCATGAATTCTAACCTTTACAATCGCTGAACCCTACCACCAGTCATAATTCTCACTTCACATTTTTCTTGGGAGCCCTTAGCAAGTCTGTGCAAACAATCTCCAAGTTCCTAAGGTGGGTCTCAGTGACCAACCCCCCCTCATCACCCCCATGCATAGACCTGTCTTCAGGGCCATTCTGGGAGGTGTGAAGCTAGGGTGAATCACACCATGGGGGACTTTTCCCCTGCATGCGCAATATTTTCGAAGGCAAAATATTGTTAACCTGAGCAGAAATGACCATGAAGTATAAAAGATGGGAGAAATTATCAAAAAACCACATGAATCCTCAGCAAGACAATGATTGCAAGGAAACACTTACTTACCGACTGTATACCATGGCCCAGGCATGATGCCGCTGGTCCTCTTGAAGTTCCCTAAGACAGCACAGTGTCTGCCTCTTCTCTTGTCCAGCCTCCATTCTGCTCCCTTGCCTCAATCAGAGTTTGGCTAAATCATCTTCACCAGCTTCCATGATACAGTGTTTTTAAAATCTACTTAGGATTCTTATATACATCAACTAGTTTCTCCCTCACAGTCACATGGGGTTGCTATTATTAAATCTATTTCACAGGCGACGAAACTGATGGTGTGGGAAGGCTGAAGGTTGGAAATTATGTCTTATCCTTCTTCTCTACGGTCGTGATCTCAGTCAACCAGCCTTCTCACAGCAGATAATTGCCATAAAATTCTGGTTGTTTTGGTGGGCAGAAGCCATAGAAGAAAAAAAAAAAAAAAGGTCAAGTGATGCAAATGAAGACCTATAATATCCACAGACCAAGTCACTTTGCATGCTTGCCTGGGGATCAGCCCTGACTGGAAGAATGTCAGCAGAGAACAGGAGAGATGCTGTTTTGTCATTTACATGGTTATTACAAAGAAGAGTGGTTCCTAGACTTTGACTGAGAATCAGCCTCATCCTGGGAGACTTTTTTTTTAAGCCCTTGAGTTGTATACACTTTATTCATTTATTTTTGGTCATGCCATGTGCCTTGTGGGATCTTAAACCCCCAGCTAGGTATTGAACTCGGGCTCCTTGCAGTGGAAGCTCAGACTCTTAACCACTGGACTGCCAAGCAAGTCCCACTCTGAGAGATTTTTTTTTATCTAGATTTCCAGGCCCTGTCCACAGAGACTGTGAGACCGTGAACATGAGTCGAAGGCTGGGAAACTGCCCTTTATTATGCTCCCCAGATGATTCTCATGCAGACCCAGTCTTGGGAACCAATGACCTAGAAAATCAGAAAACACAAATGACAGGAAAAAAATCACTTTGCACATACCAAATTCTAATTTCTGGCAACTATGAACTCTGTGGCTACACTGGGGACAGAAAGAAAATGACCTTGGAATATTAATACATGCAGCTGTAATAACTCTTCACACTGGAGAATAACCTTTGGAGAAATGATACAGAGCCTTCGTGAGAGAAGTACAAAATTATAAGATGCAAAGCCTAAAATTGGGCAAAACAACATGTGAATAGCGGGCATCTAGAAGATGCTCTCCAGCAGCTTTGTGTGAAGACTTGCTCCCTGCTCCTCACCCCCTCTTTCCCTTCCAGCTCCCCACAGCCCTCCTGCTTCTGTCCCCAGGTGGAAGCTGCCTTGGATTGCAGGGAAGATGCTTCAGAAATCACATAGAAACCAAAAAATTACTTCTCTGGTGAGCATCTGTGTGGCAATATGTTTACTGCCTCTGTTCAGCCCTGAGCAATTGCCAGTGAAGCCAGAAAAGAGGGCAAGAGCTCTATTCATCTAATTACTTCTGCAGAAGAAAAATGTGTTAATTAACTGACCTTAATAATTCATACATATCCAAACCAAGGGATCACTACATTGCATGCAAGGGCCAGCGTCTGAAGAAAGGATCATCAACAGGATCTCAGGGACAGCCTCATTTTGGAGAGGTGATCTATTTTTGTTTTCTCAAGAACAAATTTACCACCTTCAGAATGATTGAAGAACCTCTCTGCAAATTATGAGTTTGCTATAATACCTTGATTCCTCCAATTTCCTCAGCCCCTCCGGGGGATGTGAAATATTTTTAGAATCACAACAGCCTAACACATTAATTGGATTTCATTATGCTGGCTGCTGATTGGAACATTCTACAGGAAAGGGGAATGTGACTGTATGTGTCCTCTGCAGACTTCCAAATCGAAAAGATGAGGGAAAACAATGAGGCTGGCTTTTCTGGGGAGTTAATAGAGTCATTCAAATCACAGTTTTCTATCCAATATGCTGCTGCATAGAAACCAGCCAGGAAATTAGATCAACAGGCCTCTGCTCTTAAAGTCAGTCAAAGACAGAGAAAGGATGCTGATAATTTCATTCTCAAAGACTGTGGGACCCCCAAGCAGGTATACTGTTTACGTGTTCCTCCCTGGGGTTGTAGCAGGTAGAGGGGGAGACCAGTTTTTAAGGCCACAGACAGAAAGGGGGAGATGGATCACAGGGCACCTGCCATTGGGATGAAGTCATTTTCCAAAAGCACCTATTAAACAATTACATTGACATTGCAGACACACAAGCATACATTTGGAGGCTTGGAGTCTATTTTGCAGACAACGAACAGAAACAGAGAACAAAGACAAGCAGGAGGTTCGCCAGCAGGTCAGCAAGACACAGTGGTGATGACAAAGAGGCAGCTGGAAGGGGAAGGACAAATGTGCCCCTGGCAGCGACTCCAGCCCATCCAGCCAAGGCCATGGCTGCAGCGTACGTGCCACAGCTGAGCCCCAGAGCCAGCAGCGGAGCCAGGGGGACACCTGCCTCTTCGGCAAAGGGGACCTTGCCAGAGGCCCAGGCAGAGGCAGGAACAGGCTGAGAGGACTGCCTGGAGGCAGGACCCCTGTCCGTGGCTCCCTGGGTGTTGCTAAGGGTTGAACTGTGTCCCCTTCCTCCCCCAAATCCATATGTTGACATCCTAAGCCTCCAGTGCCTCAGGATATGATCTGATTTGGAAATAGGATTGTTACAGGTGCAACTAGTCCAGATGCAGTGGAGGGTGGGTCCCTGGCCCCACATGACTGATGTCCTCATGAAAGTACACCATGTGAAGAGACAGACACGGGCACTGGAGGGATGCCTGGTGAGGGTGGGAGTTACACCACGCAAGCCAGGACACTACCAGAAGCGAGGCGAGAGGCCCCACCGATCCTTCCTGAGCACCTTCAGAGAGAGGGCGGGCCTGCTGACAACTTCACCCCCGAGTTCTGTTCCCTACAACTGTGAAACAATAAGCTTCTGCTCTTCTAAGTCACCCAGGAGGTGTCCTTTGTGATGGCAGCCCGAGGAAACATGCACTGGGCCAAGGAGGCAGGTGGGAGCGGGTGAGAGGGCTCCATCCCCTGGTACTGGAATCCAGCCACCGCGCTCCAAAACCCAGTCCTGTGATTTCACACAATTGGCCGGCTCCTTAAGCCTGTTCCTCCAACTATAAATTGTTTAGGGGTTCCCTGGTGGCTCAGTGGTAAAGTCTCCTACCAATGCAGGAGACACAGGTTCAATCCCTGGTTCAGGAAGGTCCCACATGCCATGGAACACCGTAACTACTGAGCCTGCGCTCTGGAGCCCACACGCTGCCACTGTGGAGACCCGCATGCCCCAGAGCCCACATTCTGCAACAAGAGAAGCCACAGCAGTGATAAGCCTGTGCACGACACCTAGAGAGTAGCCCGCATGCACTGCAGCAAGAGAAAAGCTCAAGCAGCAATGAAGATCCCGCACAGCCCAAAATGAATAAATAAAATTATTTTTTAAAATTGCTTAGATAGTGCCTGTCCATATGTTTGTTATGAGGATTAAATGAGATAATCCTAGTCCCATGGTTAGCCTCATGCCTGGCCCATAGTAAACAAAGAATATAAGTTAGCTCCTGTTAAGGGGCTATGGAATCAGATTATCAAAGTACGGGTGATGGGGGACATTCATCTGTAATCTTTGCATCCTAGATTTTACTTTGTACACCCCATAAACTAATGCACATTTTCTACCATGACAGCTAAAATTATTTATCTGAATGGCTGATTCACAAACATCACAATTCTCTTCAAATCCCTTTTTCTATATGGCTGTTTTATTAAATCACTCTTGACTTGCAAATCCTCCATTGAACCTTCTTTCCTTTATGCATCTCCATCCATCTCCACCTACGGCCCTTCCTTCTGGGAAACTGTCTTTTCCTTCTCGCTCTTTCTGTTGACTTCGTGCACCTACGACTATAAATCTCCCCTGCTCTCTAGGTGTTCTGCCTGGAGCCACCTCCCATTGCGGGCCCTTCCCCCCTCTCTGTTAGCCCCCTCTTGTCCTACCTTCTCCCCAAAAACCCATCCACATTTGATTATCATGAATGGAATTACCACTCAAACCGAAACCATATCAACTACCTTCTGACTCCATCTCACCCACAACTGATAAAAATAAGCCTTTAAAAACAGAATGAGTCAGATTAACCCAGTGTCTCCTCGTTGCCCCAGGAGGAACTCCTTCTCCACGCCCTGGATGGAAACAGCAATGTGCAAGACGAGGGAGGTCTGTGTGGGTGACAGTTCACAGGAGAAAGTCGCTGGGCTCCTCTCCTGCCCTGCCCTACACCAGTGTTTCTAGACACTCGCAGGGAAAGGCAGAACAGAGGACCCAATAATTCATCTGCAAACCCACAGAAGGAAGCCAAGTCACCCCCCCTTCACCATTTTCATCACCAATTCAGCCTTTGGGGGTCTCCCCCAACCCATTTCAGAAGCAGCATCCAAGATATGGGTTGGATCAAATGCCACAGCGCACAGAATTATAGTGAGAGAAGCTCTTCCAACATCTTGCTATCAATCAACAGCAGTAGATGGTTCCCATTTTTGCCTGCCAGCAACTCTCTATTTGGAGAAACCAGTCCCTTTCTGTTCTGTATGAATCTCATGACAATCAGGCAGTGAAGCCACTCCACTGACTCTTCAGTGAAAGATCTAGCCCCAGGTGATGCCACTCACTGAGAATACGGCTGTCAGTTTCTATCAAATAAACAAGGCTCAAGGACAGCATCCTATGGGGCTCCTTGTTGCACAAGTGGAGGCAAACAGATGCATGAGGGGAAGGGTTGTCACCCATATGCCAGAAAAGGCTTCATCTCTCTTCCAGGCTTTGTGATACCGATACAGTTACCAATCTGGTCTCTGCCTCATTGAAACCTATTCATTAGATTGGCATAGAGGTAATTCTGGGAGAAGAATTGAGGGGACATGGGAAGGTGGTGCCCTTGGCAGAGAACTGTGAGGATATTAACAGTGGCTGGTCAGCTGGATAATATGTCAGAGAGACTGGCCTCTGGAAGGGACCCCAATAGGTCCCTTCCTCCCAACTCTAGACTGTTAAGAGTGTGGGAAATTCTGAGAAATAGCACATACCGGGGGCTCATCTCCTTTCCACACTCGGAGAGACACATAGACAGCCCAGCCCTGCATGGATGGAAGATAGTCTACAGCAGGGAGCTTTGCAATCTTTCAGGAGAATGAGAGACTCGATGCTTTGTTCCTTCCCTCCATTCCCCCTACCCCTTTACCCCACTCCCACCTCCCCACCCCCACAAGGGAAGGAGAGGGTCCCTGGGCTCCTACAGCAGCCCAGCCTGTTATCTGAGAACTTGTGTGTGTTTGTTTTCCGAGCTCCAGGAACATCTGCATAGAGCTTTGCAGAGCCCCACTGAAATTCCTGGCTTTGGCTCGTCCTTAATTTACAGCTTTGCTGCCAACATCAGGAAGGCTCCAGGCAAAAAGCAGTGGCAACTCAAAGACTCTGTAGTCGAGAGGGCCCAGGGGTCTTCAGAATTTTTCGCTCGGTTGAAAGCAGAAGCATACCTAGGGAAGGCTTTTTAGCTCTGTTCATCCCCAAAACATCTTTACAAAGAAAAATCAAAGGCAAATTTGGACTTGAATAAAGTAAGGGTTATTGTAAACAGAAAGTGTTATGGGTCTGCTAGGAAAATGAACATTTGTTTGGAAGTTACCGAGAGAAGAGAGTTTGAGATCTGTATACCCTGTGCTCTGCATAAAGATTAGGTTTGTTACCGGAGGCATTTATGAAGAGCAATTGCCCCCAAAGATCATTTTCCTAATCTGAGACTTGCTGGGCAGTGTAAGATGTGGATACAGGTGCCCCAGAAACTCCATCACTGTCTGTCTTTGGGGCCTTGAAACCATCTGCAGTTCCCACCTTAGCCACTGACCTCCATCTCCCATGCTGCTGGGACAGGATTGCCAGCTCCATCACCACTGCCATTCTGAAGTCAATTAATGTTCTTGGGTGTGGGACTGTGCCAGACACAAAAGCACAATTCAGGAACATGCTTCTCTGCTCCTGTTCTCATCTCCCAACCATATCCACTTCCTAGCTCTGTTTCTCGTAAGAGCACCTCTGTTTTCTCAATCACCAGACATACTTTCCCTCCACTAACCCTACCCATAAACCCAATGTGTAGTGAAGAATTAACCTCACCTAAAATAGAGGTCTGGCCTTTGTCGTTGGCTCCTGAGAGGTAATCTCTAGGCCCTTGAAACATCCTTCCTGATTTGTTGAGCTGGGGCCCTCAGATAATATAATGTGTGATTTATGGGATGCTAGGTAGGAACGGAACTGGTTTAGAAGGATTTTCCAAAGATGGCCACAACAATATCTTTTATTCTATGTGCCCTTTGAAGGTCTGAGCTGACCATATAAAGGATTCAACTATTCTGAGGCTGTCATGTTGTGAAGAAGCCCATATGCAGGTGTTCCAGTTGATACCCTCTGCCCAGGTGCCAACATGTGAGTGAAAACACCAACGATTCCAGCCCTCAGCCATCAGTTACCCCCAGCCATTTGAGTCTTTTTGGCTGAGGTCTCAGATATTGTGAAACAGAGAACTGATCCCACTATGCTCTTCCCAAATTCCTGAACACCGAATTCTATGAGTGTAACAAAATGGTGGCATTGTGCCTCTAAGTTTTCGTCCAGTTTGTTCCCCAGCAAGTAGCTGATACACTTTCCTGGTCATCCAAGTACGGATTAGACTCCCATTCTCTGGACTCCTATGACATCTTGTGCCTTTCCCATTCTGACTTTTTGTACTCTATTATCGTCAACTCACTCATCTGTACCCCATGCTAGATACTATCTGTGAAGTCAGAGGCTACATTAGGTATCTATATCACCTCAGCACTCTATGCAGTATCTAACAACACAAAAAAAGGCAATCAATAATAATTTTTCAACAAATAACCCATAAGAGTGCCACAAGAGCACAAGAAGACCTTTCGAAAACAGCACACAACAGGACAAAAAGTCCAGAACATGCACCCAGTGAGCCAGATGCATCATTTTACTGTATGAAGCGAAGCACCTCAAGTCAATGAGAGGGTTAACAGGAGACCAAGCCCAATTCCACTACAAAAATAGCTTTCAACTTGAGAATTTTTCATGAAAGGAAAGCAAGTTCTTTCCTGGAAGAAGGATCCAGATAGCAGAAAGGCCAAAAGGTCAGGAGTATGGTTCTGGATGGTAAATTACACTATGAGTTTAGACCACAAAAGGATTCAAAGGAACAATATCTAGCCAAACTTTATCTAAGGCCTAAAATTAATTATTAATCATAGAGCCTGACCCAAAACTACTGAGGTGAGAATTGAATCCTGTTTTCAAGAAAGTCTTCTATGCTGCTCAAAAGATCCAAGGAGAAGGGCCAGAGTGTCACACAGGGCAATGACAATAGGATCAGGAAGATTCATTTACTGGATATGGAAAATTAAAGATTAATTATTAATTATGAAAATATAAACACTTTAACTCCTTGGCCAAGTAAAAACTTTAAAAACATGGAATATTATCTAACCTTATTCAATATAATTTAGTCTATGCGTCCATGGAGAAGGCAATGGAAAATCCCATGAACAGAGGAGCCTGGAAGGCTGCAGTCCATGGGGTCACTAAGAGTCGGACATGACTGGGCAACTTCACTTTCGCTTTTCACCTTCATGCATTGGAGAAGGAAATGGCAACCCACTCCAGTGTTCTTGCCTAGAGAATCCCAGAGACGGGGGAGCCTGGTGGGTTGCCATCTGTGGGGTTGCACAGAGTCAGACACGACTGAAGTGACTTAGCAGCAGCAGCAGCATGCAGTCCATGAAATTCTCCGGGCCAAAATATTGGAGTGGGTAGCCTTTCCCTTCTCCAGGGGATCTTCCCAACCCAGGGATCGAACCCAAGTCTCCCACATTGCAGGCAGATTCTTTACCAGCTGAGCCACTAGGGAAGCCCTCATTTACTGGATATGGAAAATTAAAGGAGTTTTTCTAAGGAGACAAGATTTTATTCAGAGAAACCAAATGGAAATATCAACACTTTAAGTCCTTGGTCAAGCAAAAACTTTAAAAACATGGAATATTATCTAATCTTATTTCCTAATTAGTACTAGGAGTGATAGTTTAGAAGCATATTTTGTGGGATGCACAATAATTATTGTTATCAATACAGTAGCACTTAAATAATCAGACAAAGGAGGTTGATTTAAAATGTTTTCCTTAGAAAGAATAATAGATAATCAATGAAAACGGTTTTGATGTAAATTATTTCATCTTTTGAGATTTTTCTCTCGCCAGTCTTCTGAGTTTTCATTCTCAGAAGCACTAATATAAAAAAGACATTGTTAATAAAACAACCAATTCTGGCAAATGCTGGAGGGACATACTTGCTAAAAGACACTCAACCACTGGAGAGGACTGAATTCTTCAAAATATTAAAGATGGTTCTTTAAAAAATTAAAAGACTCAAATTTTTACTGATTTTTTAATATGTAACACACACACATGATATAAAGTTCAACAAGTGTAATAAACCATAATGGAAAAAAATATGATAAATATTGCTTCTGCTGCTAAGTCGCTTCAGTTGTGTCCGACTCTGTGCGACCCCATAGACGGCAGCCGACCAGGCTCCGCCGTCCCTGGGATTCTCCAGGCAAGAACACTGGAGTGGGTTGCCATTTCCTTCTCCAATGTGTGAAAGTGAAAAGTGAAAGTGAAGTCGCTCAGTTGTGTCCGACTAGTAGCGACCCCATGGACTACAGTCCACCAGGCTCCTCTGTCCATGTGATTTTATAGGCAAGAGTACTGGAGTGGCTTGCCATTGCCTTCTCCGATGATAAATATTATATTTATATAATATAGTTATATATATATATAACCCTTTATATATTACATATATTTTTATGTGCTCAGTCATTTTAGTCATGTCCAACTCTGTGACCGTATGGACTATAGCCGCCAGGATCCTCTGTCCATGGGATTTTCCAGGCAAGAGTACTAGAGTGGGTTGACATGCCCTTCTCTAGGGGATCTTCCCAACCAAGGGATCTTCCCTCATCTCCTTTGTCTAATGCACTGAAGGCAGATTCTTTACCCACTGAGCCATTGAGGAAGCCCAGTATATTTATATATGTATATAAATGCATACATACTCATATATATATAACTGAATCACTTTGCTGTATACCAGAGGCCAACACAACATTATAAATCAACTATACTTCAATTAAAAAAAAAAAAAGGAAAATAATTCAACAGGTATTAAAGAGTATAAACTACAAACTAAGACACCCTAAGAGTGAATTTTAAAGTCCCAGTTTTATTCTGAAATTTTAGAATCTTTGAATTGTGTTATTTTTGCTTAATTCAAGAATAGCATTAGGAGTAATTTTCTCTGTGTCAAGAAAAAAAAATCTATTCAATCTGTGTGTAGTGTCATTATTACTGTCACTTTCTATCTTGACTCAACTCTTCTTAATTCAAGTTACTTTCCCTCCTCTCCACATTTTGAGACTTAGGACCATGGCAAAATCCTACCACCTAGTGGAAAAATTCTCCATCCTTCACTCTAGATCCTTTTTAGAATTCAGAATGCATGAGCTGTTTGTCTTTGGTTACATATGTAGGTTTTAAGGGAAAAACTGCTAAAAAAAAAACAACACCTTAAGCAATGAAAGGTTGTGTAAATTTTGGCCTCAGAGATTTCAGCAGTGTTACCACCTTTAAGTGGGAAGTAGTCACTGGGAAATGTAGAGATCTCCATCCACTGTGAGGACTTTTTTCCATTTTGTGTTTAGCACTGATAAAATGGGCACAAGCAAGTGACAGGAGGCACAGTTTTAATCTCCTGCACATGTTGAGCAAGATAAACTCACATCCACATCTGTCTCTGGGAGTCAATCAAACTCAGAAAAAATGTAACCTTCACCTTGAGGTCTGTGAAGCTGGACTTTCTTCTTTCAATAGATTTAGAGGTTGCATGTTTACAATGAACACACAGCAATTCTGCTCATTCATAGATATGAATTTCCTGATGTTTTATTTAGCTTGACTACTCTATCACAGGAAATCGTGTTGAAGGCAGAAAACTTGCCACAGAAATTATGGACCGAAGATCTGACTAAGGCAATGGAGCAGAGAAAGAGAGAAGAGGAAGAAAAAACTGAAATTTCCCTGGGAGACCTCAGCCTATTTCAACACAAGATCAACATGAATTGACCTTGAAAGAAAAATACGATCTTTACACTTTTCCACAATTGCTTTCATCTTCCAGATGGAATCTTAGTTTTAGTTCTGCCATCAGTGGCCCCAGCCCAACATGACTACAGAAAGGGTAGAAGAAATAAACATCTGTCAATAGGGACACAAGAATAATACTGCTGGTATTCCAACATCCTGCCTGGTATGTGTTATGCCTTGTCTGCTTATCTGCTAGAATATTCCAGTGCTTGCATATCACCCAGCATTTGATTGGTTCACCTTGGGATCCCTGCACCATGAAATAGAGTGTCCTTCCTGTTTCCCCATTCATCTTGCACTTTCACATTTCACACTCTAGAATCCATTCCCAGTTACTCAGTCTTGATCAGAAGCAGCAGTTCCATCTCCCATTTCTGAAGGCTTGTTGCCAAATTTTTCTCAGATTTCTTCACATTAACCAATGTCCTTCAAAGAAATTCCCTTTTGGCCTAAGCTGAAGGATCTGATACATTGAACTAGTAGAATTCATGTGCTTTTTAAATGAATTTTTTAAATAAAAATACACACAACTATATTTTTGTCTTCTGTACCTTTAAATCTCTTCAAGGAAAAGCAAATATTCTTCTCCTGATCTTGTGGGGGAAATGCAAGACAGACAGTTTGATGGAAGTACTCAACTTCAGCATCTTTTCATGTATACCTAACTTCCTAAAAAGGAGGCAAAAGAGAGCAAATTGCAGGGGACATATTATATCTCTGACATAGGTCATAGCTTTGCAGGGGATGTCAGGAAGTCCAAAATAAAAATAAAATACAATATATAAACAAGTAACTAAAGAGAAAACATAAGTAATACCATAGGCTATAGATCCATAACGTCTCTTATTTCTAATATCTCAGATGAGCTTTGGAGAACCACTCTTAAGTGTTCAGTGGTATCTGACTCTTTGCAGCCCAATGGACTGTAGCCCACCAGGCTCCTCTGCCCATAGAAATTTACAGGCAAGAATAACGGAGTAGGTTGCCATTTCCTATTCCAGGGGATCTTCCCAACCCAGGGTTCAAACCCATGTCTCTTGGGTCTTCTGCTTTGACAGGCAGATTCTTCACCACTAATGCCACTTGGGAAGCCCTAGAAAACCACTATATTCACCCATAAAATATCCTTGAGTGTCAGAGGCGGAGTTCTAAGCTAAATAAATCTCTGATCTAACACTTTCTTAAAGTAGGACAGCAGTAAACACCGAAGAATAAGTAGATATGGAGCTAAAGAGTATAGACACAAAAACCACTCAAAATGCCACTAAAGGTGAGTGCTAAAACAACTGGAAATGGAAACTCTGTTAGGAAACTGATACTAAATAGATACAGGAAAAGCTTGAAAACAGGAAATGTGGTGGTCACTCTATGCATTTGTACAGAACCCGGGGCTTGGTTTAATGCTCTTCTGTTGCCTTCTTGAAATTCTTAGTAATTTACAGACAAGGGGCCTGCCTTTCCATTTTGCACCAGACACCCACAAATTTGTTGATCCTGCAATAAATTCAGAGTGTAAAGAACTTCACCACTATTGGCAAAGTGTCTTTTTTCCCTCACGTCTGAAATAACAGACAAATCTGCAGAGAGACTAAAGCAATAACAAAGGCAACCCACTCACCTCCTTTCTCTGCAAGATCCCCTTCCTGTCTTTCCTGACAACTGAGCTTCCCACAGTTCTCCCGCCCCAGGACAGCAGGCACATGTTTAAAGAAGACATGACTGGACAGCCTCTGACTCAGCCTGGTCAGAGTCCACCAAGCAGTGGGTTCCTCCTTAGAGGCTGACATTAACACTCCATGTTAATAAAGTCTTTCTTTGCGCAACTGACAACTCAAATCTTTCCATATTATACCACCTGTCTTCTTGCAGAATCCACAATCTGCCTTTGATTAGAGAAGAGCTACCACTATTAAACAGGAGAGTGGGCTTTCGAGGCCTAGAAGAACGATAGACTTATTATCCCAAAATATTATGAATAAGCAGAAAATTGTAGGAAAGACACACGTACATAAATACATCCCTAATAGCTGAAGTTTCTTTATTCATTTATTCACAAGGTCTCCTTCTGTTGCCAGACAGTGTGTCAGGCACTAAAGATTCATGGTTGAATAAGAAAGACATGGTTTCACATTAAACCAGAAGTTGCTGGTGCCATGATTCTTGTATCTGGAAGGATAAATCTGTAGGCGAATAAAAAAATTAAAAAGAATAAAGCCAACACAGAGAAGACAGAGGATCAAGAGAGGAGTAGGATGGCCCTGATGGTTTATGAGTTCCTAGTTGCAATTGTTCCTGAGCCCAGGTTCTGTGAGCCAATAAATTTCCGTTTTGCCTTAACTTTTTTTTTTAAAGACGTGGTTTCTATTGCCATGGTGATTAGAATCCAGGTAAAACTGACTATGAGCCAAGGGCTATGCTAAGTGCATCACAAGCATGTTATTTCTCTTTAAACATACCATTAGGTTGATGATTATCATTCTCACTTTTTTTTTCATTCTCACTTTCATAAAGAGAACTAAGGTGGAAAGAGGTTAAGCTCCCTTCCCAAAGCCACACAGCTATCAGGAAGCAGACCTAAGATAATAATCTACTGTGCCCAACTCCAAGTCTTTCTGGTGCCTGAAAATATTAGGGTAAGTCTCCCTGAGGTAATAAATCCAAAAATGTTTTAGAGACTCTGTCTGAGAAGAGTCTGAATATCTGAAGAAGAGGTGTTGAGATGGAGGGATTAGAAAAGATCCCCCCAAACAGAAGCGACACCATGAATGAAGACATTGCAGTGGAAATGACATGCTATGAGTTAGGACCCACAAAGCAGGATTTGAGAACTATTATAGGTTTTTTACCAGGGAGAATATGGATTTCATTTTTAGAAAGGTTATTCTAATGACTTCGCAGAATGAGAACTTGAAACACACAAACCTTGAGTCTGAGAAACCAGTTAGGAGGATGTTGTGATCATTCAGATAAACAATAATGCCCTAAGTAGGGCACAGCTGGGATCGGGGGGTAGGGAAGAAAAGAATGGATGTGAGAAATGATTTATTAATAGAAGGTAAAATTTAAAAAAACTTAATGACTAAATTGCACATGGTAAGTAAGGAAAAGGATCAGAGGTGGCCCTCAAGTTCTGGTTTGCAGATGGTGATGCTCCCAGCTAAGCCAGGGGATACAAGAGGAGTAAATTTCATGGGGAAAGGCAATTAGTTTTATATTGGACATGTTGAGTTTATCTAAGTCTGGATACTGAATAGGTAATTAGCTGTATACCTGAAGCACAGTAGAAAGATCTATATTGAAGAAATAGATGTAGACGTTCATCTATAAAAAAAGGCATTCAAAAACATAAAATGAAGTAATCCAGAAGAGCAGGAGCAGCAACAATGAAGAGGCAGGTAGAGCAAGAGGGGCACTAGGAAGAAATAGAAGAGAAACCCTAGAAGTACAGAAGTAACCCAGAAGAGTGCTGACCCAGAGGTCAAGGGGGTGAGGGTTTCATGAAGGGAATGATCAACAATGTCAAACGCAACAAAAAGATTCGTTAAGAAGTTTTGAGGACTTCCCTGGTGGTCCACTGGTTAAGAATCCACCGGCTGATGCAGGAGACATTGGTTTGATCAGTGGTCTGAGAAGATTCTACATGCTACAGGGCAGCTAAGCCCAGGGCTACAACTACTGAGCCTTCAAACTGCAACTACTGAACCCTGCACACCCTGGAGCCCATGCTGCATGACAAGAGAACCGCCCACAGTGAGAAGCCCATGAACCACAACTTGAAAGTAACTCCTGTTTGCTGCAACTAGAAAAAGTCCATGTGCTGCAACAAAGATCCAGTGCAGCCAAAAATAAATCAATTTATTGGGGGGAAAAAAGAACAAGTTTGAGAAATGGTCATGGCATCCAGAAATGAGGTCATCCGTTATAACCTTAACAAGGACAGTTTCAGTAGACAGGTAGAGGCAAGTGTCAGATTGCATCATGCTTTGAGGAATGGATGGGAGGTTAAATAAGAGACAGTGAGTGTAGGCTGTCATTTTGAGAAGTCTAGACAAGGAGAGTAAGAACAAAAGATAGTGGCCAGTAGGGGTAAAGGGAGAAAGATCTCGGTGAATGGGTCTCAAATGGGTATCTGCAGGAAAAGAATGAGCTAGTGGAAGGGGACAGATTGACTATTCAGAGCATGGTCCCAGGTTAGGAAAAGAGATTGGGATCAAAGAGACTGGGAGCAATCTTCCAGATGGCATCAACCTTCTCTCTGAAGGTAGAATGACCAACTATCCCACCTTCAAGGGAATGGAGACTTTCCCAGGAGTGATAGCCAGCCTATTGTCTGCTCAGGAGGATGCTTTCCTTCCTCTTTTTCCAGCTCTTAGTCTCTGGGCCACAAAACTGGAAACTTAACGATGCTTTATCTTTTGTTTTGCCTCTGTGTGGTAATCTTTTCTCCCCTCTCAGGGATAAGTTCCAGGAGGGCAGCATATCTGCATGGTGAAAACACTGGAACTTAATAATTCCTGGTGTTTCACAGGAAGATACTTCCCAACAGAGGCCTGACGATCAGTTACCTTGTGTGGACCTTCCTAAAAGCGGGGTCAGAGAGGTCCCTTCCAGGGAATTTCTCCAAATCCAAAAGTACTACTAGACCCTCACTAGAGTCAGCAGAAAATCTCTCCCTCGCCTCAAACCCTACTCACCTTCTTTATGTGAATAAGAAAAGGAATGGCCACTCTCATTAACCAAGTACTTAACAAGTGCTAGGTGTCACTCTGTCCAATCTTCACGCAACACTGTGAGGCAGGTATTGTTCTCCTTTCATAGATGATGAGGCCAAGGCTCAGAAATAGCAAGTAACTCAGCCAGTGTCACACAGCTCATGAGCAACAGATCCAGATTCAGAGGCAAGTCTTTCAATTCCAAAGCCCAGCGTCTTCACCACCATCAAGGTGGCCTCCTAGCTGGGTGGCTGTTTCTCCCAGGTGTAGCCCCCCGCTGTCCTATGTCTGATGCAACCATTCACTCTCCCTTCAGCATCACACACTATATTTTAACTCTTGCCTTCTTTCTTCCTTCCAAATTGTCCTCCTTCCTCTGAAATAACCAACTGCCACCAGGTGTCCCTCCTCTCCTATGAGTCCGCACCACTTGGCTCTGTTGCAAGTTGAGGCAATGCAGGCAGCCTGGAAACCCATCCCAGCTTAATCCAGTTACACAAATTCCCATTATTGAGCCATCAGTTATAGCCTGGGGATGCCCAGATGCGAACTTTACGCAAAGGGTACAGCACAAATACCCAGTGACAAGGCAAACTCTGAGAGGGTCACACGAAGTTCTAGTCTCAGAGGAGGTACAGCTTTCACTGAGGGCATGAGGAAACAATTATGAATGATTCCTTTGTGACTGCCACAAGTATTCTGGAAAGAACCTGGGTTTTCTATCATCTGTTCTAAATGAAGTTTAAAAATAGGTCCTGGAATGTACCTCAAAGGCTAGCTAATGTCTTTTCCATCATAATTTTTTGAGTCTATAAGAAACTGTTTTTGAGCCCCTAAATGGATTTACAGTAATTCAGAAGTTGACCCCATCTCATCAGTATTAAAGAAGTTTGCTAAGTTGGGTGGGATCAGTGAGGAGGATGTGGAATAGAATTCTAATTTAGCCTTTTTGTGGCAATATTTGAAACCACTTTGGAGCATGGAACATTAGACATTTTTAGCATTCAAGAAACCATAATTAAATTATTAACTTGCTTTTTGATTGTTTGACCTGCCCCATTTGTTCATCAGACAATAAATGCTCTGTAGCAGCAGTATTCCACATGCAGGAAGGATATTCCTCATGGAATAAGCTTGTCACAATCCATTTCTTTGAGGATTCATGCATGAAGAATGAATCATGTTTCACTACTTAAAAGAGGATGTGAGAGTCAGAGGAGGCCAAGAAACAAAGAGAAATTAGGATCATGACTTCTGTTTCCACAGCCCATTTATTCTTTATGTGTGGAGAAGACATAGGCAGCATTTGCCAGCCTCCATCCGGGAAAATTTAAGATGCCACAGCCTGACAGGTGGGATATGTACATCACTCCAAAGGGTCTTTCTCTGCCCTGTACATCCTACTCCCCAAGAGGCAAGTGCATGCTCAGTCAATGTCCAACTCTTTGCGACCCCATGGACTGTACTCCCTCAGCCCCCTCTGTCCATGGAATTTTCCACACAAGAATACTGGAGTAGGTTGCCATTTCCTACTCCAGGGGATCTTTTTGACCCAGGGATTGAATTTGCATCTCTGTGTCTCCTGTATTAGCAGGCAGATTCTTTACCACTGTGCCCATCTGGGAAGCCCCACATTCCTGGCCTAAAAGCAATTGTCTACAGAAAAATCCCTACGTATTTTATTGGCAAGACCAACCTTGAAATAAAGAAGAGAAAGAACAAAATTAAAAATTTATCTGATTTGTTTTTGATCAATAATGTCACCTTCCTCTAGGTGCAGTATCATTTCTCTTGGATGGTGAGAAATTCAGAGGTAACACAAGTTGTATCCAAATGAACTCTTAAAAAAACAGAAAATGCAACTAAATTGGACGGGTTTTTAATCCTCGCAGTTTAAAGAGTTGCACCTCACCACCAAATAGCTGATCGAGTCCCTGTCTGCCGCAACAATTCTCCTTCTCAGGTGCTGAAGATTGAATTAATCATTTGACTCACTTCATGGCCCATCACTGTCATTGGTTTCAGGTGACTATTGACTATTTTGGTATTGGTATTTGGTATTTTTAATCCCACCAACTCCGTGTAACTTAAAGCTGTTATATCAAAGAGGAGGGTGACCATTTCTAGATGTGATTCTCAGTACCCAGGAAATGTCAATATTTTGTCCAAGAACCCATAAAACATCTTCAGATGAAAATACACAAGACAGGGTCATTCCAAATGACCACGAGGCATATTCTGATGTAACTGGGGTCAGGGCAGGGGGATTCTAAGGACCCTGAGCAGCATCACTTTTCTTAAAAACACAACTGAAATCTGTGTCTTGAGATCAAGATTGATCACAATTTTTTCAACCTGTGAAAAGACAAACTGCCGGAAAGTCAACCAGCCTAGCCAGGCCTGTGTGTCTCATGTTCCAAGGAAACCCGCAGGTCATGATACTGCAAAGCTTCTACTGCAGAAATAATTATTCTCTGCTCTCCTGGGACAGAAAGTGGAGCAGCCCCTTGTCTGGCTTCCTCTGACAGACTCCTCACCCTTCAGCGTTCCCAGGTTGTCATTCACATCTTCTGCTATTAGAATAGCCCTCCATTGGCCCTCCAGACAAGTGAGCAGCCCCTTAAAGTGGAGCCTCAGCCAAGCACGTTGAGATAGGAGGGAGGAAGGGAGACGAAAGAGAAAAGATATGTGCAGGAAGAAGTGGAGGGTTCCTCTGAAGACTTTTATGGGTCCTTGACAAGAAACTAATAGTGTTCCCTGGGGATTAAAACTAATAACCACAGATGATCAGACGATCCCCCTATTTACATACAATTTATTAGAGGCTTATAGACAACAGAGCCTGAAAGACTTTATCAACTTCCTGATTCTCACCAGCAGCAAAACACTCCCACTTTGCAGACAAAATTCTCTAAAGTCAGGAACAGTCAAGAGAAGTAAAGACCTCACTGTAACTCATGCATAGACACAGAATCCAAACACGAGTTTATACTGAATCCATCATTTGTCCAGCCACTCTACCAAACTGTACATCAGACTCATCACAGCAGGTTTGTAAAACCATGAATCCCCAATCCCAAGCCCTGCCTGCTAAGTCAGAATCATGGAGAGTAGGATCCAAGAACCTGGGTCTAAGTCTCCCAGGTGATCCTTGGACAGCCACGGACCTGCTTTTTCCTGTCACAGTAACAGATCATGACTGGTTTCTTAAATATTTTATTTGCACAACCAGATCAGAAACCCATTTGGGGGCAGGATGATGCCCTAGACCCTTAAATCCTCTGCAGTGTCAGCCCACACAGGTGCGAACCACATATACACCCAACGCCTGCTCATTACAGGGAATTAAGTTTGTTCTGAGTTGCTTTTCACTGTTTTTTTTTTTTTAATCCTTTCATCTTCCTGCAAAGCAAAATTATATTTCAGTAAGATTTCCCCTAGAAAAAAAATTTACTGAGAAGCTTTTATCTTCACCAAATGAGAATAAGTAGACATATGGATTCCAATAAGAATATTTTTAATTTCCTCTTTAAAAGAAAATATATTTCCTGACTGTGTGGAAAGATAGTTCATAGTCCTAAAATTCTTTCTCCTTTTCACAGCTTCTTCCGGGCAAATTCATTCACAGAGGGGATAGATTACCAATCTTTTCTGATGATCTGTTTCTTTTGCTCATCCTCTACTGAATTTAAATGGGGTCATTATTTTAAGCGGGAATAAAATTATTTTATACACCATAACTCAGAGAGATCTTGTTTCCATTAAAATTCTCACTCTAAGACATAAAAATGGGTTATAATACAATGGTTTGTGCAGTATAATTCCCCAAGACGCCTCAGTCCAAATGTCACACACACCAAAATATTTCTCTTTTCCATCACAGACTGCTGTTAGAAAAAGTGAAAAAAAAAAAAAGCTATTGTTTTGTGTTATTTTAAACCTCCTGATTTTCTTGTTCTTACCCAAGAGTCTTGCTTTGGAGACTGCAGTCCACTGGTGGAGTTCTGGCCAGATGACCCTGGTCTTTCCAGGAGAGAGAAGGGCCCATGTTCCCTAAATTGTGGCCAGCATCCACACTCTTAAGCTGGAACCTCCTCCTCCCAGGCTGTTCCACACCCCAATGGTCTCTAGGTGTCACAGCAGGGTGTGGTGTGTGGGGCTGGGCCTGGCTCACCCACAGGTAGTTGCCAATCAGAACCATCTGAGGAGCTACAGCAAGGCTCTCCCAGGGGCCTCACGATGGATGAGGCAGTCCATTGGTCCTGGGGTCAGAAGACATGGTAATCCTTCCATCACAGAAACACCAGGAAGGGGATGCAGACAGAGCCCACTGCCAGAAAAAAAAAAAAAAATCATCTCTTTCTGAGCCTCTTAAGAACATACACAAAGTCCAAAAAAACATACAAGACTTTCCTTCTCTTTCCCTATCAGGTCATGAGTCAGTTAAACAGTACCTCCTATTTCTTTTTTACTCATTTGCCTTCCTTTCCTGTCCTGGCTCCCTCCTGCCACTGCACCTCATGGGCAAGGCATTAATCCAGGACAGACAGACAACCCCTGGCTCCACTCAGGGAGGCAAATGCAGATCCTTTTGTTCTTCAGATTTGATCATTTAGGAAACAACCAATCCTCTGTCTTATACTGATCACCTCTTATAAACTGAAGGCCTGGAAAAAGAAGGCCAAGAGCCGAAGAATTGAGGATTTGGAACTGCAGAGCTGCAGAAGACTTTAGAGTGTCCCTGTGACTGCAAGGAGATGAAACCAGTCAATCCTAAAGGAAACCAACCCTGAATATTCATTGGAAGGACTGATGCTGAAGCTCCAATACTTTGATGACCAGATGCAAAGAGCCTACTCATTGGAAAAGACCCTGATGCTGGGAGAGGTTGAGGGCAGGAGAAGGGGATGAGATGGTTGGCTGACATCACTGACTAAATGGACACGAATCTGAGTAAACTCCTGGACACAGTGAAGGATAGGGGAGCCTGGCATGCTGGAGTCCATTGGATCACAAAAAGTTGGATACGACTTAGCGACTGAACAATAAGAACTTGTAAATTAGCTTAAGTTGTTTTGCCAAAAAGCTCTTACTCCATGATCCCTGGTCAGATTAGATCAGGATGCGCAGCAGAAAAACATTTCGTCCTAAGGCCCCATCAGGAGATGTTAAATTTAGTTATTTCTCTTATACATCTACTACTTTTAACGTTAACAATAATAATTACAATAAAAACTAGCATTTATTGAGAACTTTGCTTTTGACACTGTTGTAAGCCATTTATCATTTAAGACTCACAATAGTAACAGTAGATTTTATAGTTATCCAACTTTACTGATAAAAGAGGAAAGAGGTTAGTTTCCCCAAAGTCAAGGTAAATGGTAGCCCCAGGGCAAATCAGACAGTTGGGTTCCCCAGCCCGTGTCTCAACCACCATATCTGACTACCAAGAGACTACTTGTAACCAAAAAGTATGAAGGTTGTTATGCAAGATGAACAAGTCCTCAAGACCTAATGTCCGGTATAGTGACAACAGTTAAGCAGTACTGTATTGTATTCTTGAAATTTTCTAGGAGTATAGGTCTTAGATCTTTCCATACACAGCACACACATTCATACAAACAGCAACTATGTAGAGGTGATGAATATGTCAATTAGCTTAATTATGTGACTATTTAACAATGTATACATAGATCAAAACTTCACTGTAGACCTTAAATATATACAAACTGATATGTCAAGTATAACTCAAAGCTATTTTTTTAAAGGAAAAAAATGCATGATTTTTTAAAAATTTATTTTTAATTGGAGGATAATTGCTTTACAGTGTTGTGTTGGTTTCTGCCATACATGAACATGAATCAGCCATAGGTATACATATGTTCCCTCCCTTGTGAATCTCTCTCCTACCTCCCACCCCATCCTACCGCTCTAGGTTGGCACAGAGCACTTGGCTGAGCTTCCTGCGTCATACAGCAAATTCCTGCTAGCTACCTGCTTTACACATGGGAAGGTATTTGCTTCAGTGCTATTCTCTCAATTCATCCCACCTGCTCCCTCCCCGCCTGTGTCTGCAAGTCTGTTCTCTATGTTTGTGTCTCTATTGGAAGGGTTAGTCACTCAGTCATGTAACTCTCTGCAACCCCTTGGACTACAACCTGCAAGGCTGCTCTCTCCATGGAATTCTCTAGGCAAGAATACTGGAGTGGGTTGCCATTCCCTTCTCCAGGGGTCTTCCCGACCCAGGGGTTGAACCCCGATGTCCTGCATTGCAGGCAGATTCTTTATCATCTGAGCCACCAGGAAGCCCTTGTGTCTCTATTGCTGACCTACAAATAGGTTCTTCATACCATTTTTTGTATATTCCATATATATGCATTATTACATGATATCTGTTTTTCTCTTTCTGACTTACTTCACTCTGTATAACAAGCTCTAGTTTTATCCACCTCACTGGAACTGATACAAATTCATTCCTTTTTAAGGCTAAGTAATATTCCATTATATATATGTGACAAGACCTCTTTATCCACTCATCTGTCAATGGACATCTAGGTTGCTGCATGATTTTATTAAATAAAAATTTTCCAAATGTTAACATTTACAATAGTGCCTTTATACATCAGTTCAGTTCAGTTCAGTTCAGTCGCTCAGTCGTGTCCAACTCTCCGCGACCCCATGAATCACAGCACGCCAGGCCTCCCTGTCCATCACCAACTCCCAGAGTTCACTCAAACTCATGTCCACAGAGTCGGTGATGCCATCCAGCCATCTCATTCTCCGTCGTCCCCTTTTCCTCCCGCCCCCAACCTTTCCCAGCATCAGAGTCTTTTCCAGTGAGTCAACTCGTCGCATGAGGTGGCCAAAGTATTGCAGTTTCAGCTTCAGCATCAGTCCCTCCAATGAACATCCAGGATTGATTTCCTTTAGAATGGACTGGTTGGATCTCCTTGCAGTATAAGGGACTCTCAAGAGTCTTCTCCAACACCACAGTTCAAAAGCATCGATTCTTCGGCGATCAGCCTTCTTCACAGTCCAACTCTCACATCCATACATGACCACGGGAAAAACCATTGCCTTGACTAGACGGACCTTGGTTGGCAAAGTAATGTCTCTGCTTTTTAATATGCTATCTAGGCTGGTCATAACTTTCCTTCCAAGGAGCAAGCGTCTTTTAATTTCATGGCTGCAGTCAGCATCTGCAGTGATTTTGGAGCCCAAAAAAATAAAGTCTGACACTGTTTCCACTGTTTTTCCATCTATTTCCCATGAAGTGATGGGACCAGATGCCATGATCTTTGTTTTCTGAATGTTGAGCTTCAAGCCAACCTTTTCACTCTCCTCTTTCACTTTCATCAAGAGGCTTTTGAGTTCCTCTTCACTTTCTGCCATAAGGGTAGTGTCATCTGCATTTCTGAGGTTATTGATATTTCTCCCAGCAATACACACACTTTTATTTTCTGAACCATTTTGGAATTGAGGACATAATGTCACTTTATCCTTAAATGCATCCATGTGTGTTTTCTAAAAACAAAGATTCTCATATAACCATGATATGATTATTAAATCGGGGAATTAACACTGATATAATACCATTATCTAGCCTACAGACCCTATTCAGATTATCCCAGTTGCTCCAATAATAGCTTTAATAGCAAATTTAAATTCTTGTGTTGCAAAAAAGAAGACTACATGTAGCCAGCAATATTTTAAAACATAAAACACCATCAATAAAAGTTGTGAGTCTATGAATCCAAATACCTGGAGCCGGGGTGCCTGGAGTGCCCCAGGCTGTGTGGATGACTATGGCTCCAGAGACACCATACAGGCAGGACAGTGCAGATCCAACAGGATGGATCCAAAAAGACGGATGAAATGGTTCATCAGACACTATACTACTTCACATTATAAAAATCATAAATTTCTTACAATAAAGGTCATTTATTACTGAGCACAAAATATCCACTGTGTAGGTAGAAAGGGAGGAAAAAAGCATTACAAGAACAAATGAGTTAAAAAAAAAATGGCTATTTTTAAAGAGTTGTTGCATCAGCTCATCTGTGGTCTCTGACACAATGTTACAACAAATCTTGACAATTTTGCCACACCACATCAACAGGTCAATAATAATTTTCCAATAAACACAAATTTCAGAGTTTTTAAATATTCTGCATGACATCAATTTAAAAAATTACTATGCAGTACAAATGTTTTTGAGCGGGAGAGAGATTCAAGAGGGAGGTGACATACGTATACCTATGGCTAATTCATGTTGATGTGTGGCAGAAACCAATACAATTTTGTAGAGCAATTATCCTTCGATAAAAAATAAATTCATTAAAATAAATAAATACATTAAAAAGTTAACTTTAAAAAAAGTTAAGTGTAAAAATGAATAGGTGAAACATCTTGTGTTTATTTCATTAATTATTTACTGTTACAAAGTGTGTTTTTATGTATGTATATAACTTCAGAATAAACTCAAATGTTTTTAATGAACCCAAAATGATAGAACAATAATATATTTCACACAACAGACTTACACAATATATTTATAGTAAACATTTTCTAAGATTCGTGCTTTTAAACTCATTTATATTGCTGCTGCTGCTGCTGCTAAGTCACTTCAGTCGTGTCCGACTCTGTGTGACCCCATAGACGGAAGCCCACCAGGCTCCCCCGTCCCTGGGATTCTCCAGGCAAGAACACTGGAGTGGGTTGCCATTTCCTTCTCCAATGTGTGAAAGTGAAAAGTGAAAGTGAAGTCGCTCAGTCATGTCTGACTCGTAGCGACCCCATGGACTGCAGCCTACCAGGCTCCTCCGTCCACGGGATTTTCTAGGCAAGAGTACTGGAGTGGCTTGCCATTGCCTTCTCCAACACGTCTAATTTCACAAACTCTGTGCCTTACCTTTTGTGCTGAAATAAGGCAGGTTCCAAATATTCCAAATACACAATTTCTCACTGTAATTTAATAAACTTATAACCTATAAACCTATCAGGTTTCTGCACAATTAATCAGAGGGTTACTGAAGGATTTCTTTCCTGTCAGAAAGTCAAAAAGCTTATATATCTATATATAACTACATATCTCCTTTGTTCCCCACTTGAATGTAAACTTCTGTAGAATACAGTGGTTTGCAAAAACAACAGCTCAATAAACATTATTTGAATAACTCAGGCTGTCTCTTGTGGTCCCCACCCTACCATATGCACTTAACTACTATCAACAAATACCTGTAGGCAAATAGCTCTGAGTCGATCCATCCCCCATCCCTGAAGAAGTAAGAGTCAAGTATAACCACCTGAGCAGAATCTCTTTTATTGAAAAGAATTATCACCTTATTCCCTTGAATACAAACAATTCAACGAATCCCTTAGGCTTTCCTGGGAGTTCATAAAGATACATGAGGGGCCATGAACTTTACTGGCCACTGTGACCTTATATTGGTGACAAATCTCCTTTGGTAGAAGAAGCTGCACATGCAGAGCCAAATTCCCTTTCTTGTTTACTGTTGTTTCTCCTCCATGCCTGCCACCCTTGAGCCCGTGAAAGCTGAAGGACAGTCCCACTTTCTGGCAGCTGCCCCCACCCCCGCTTGCCTTGGAGTTGCTCCCATCCTTGTAATTGAAACTCGGCCTTTCAAGACCCACAGAAATGCCCTTGGTGGTTCCTAAACCCTACACCCTCCCTGGACTGTGAGAAGCTCAGGTGTTAGCAGTTGCTCTTGGACGATTCATTTCTTTAGTTCTGTTCTGAGTCCAGCTGGTTGAGTCGCTTTACGATGATGCTGTTGATTTTCTTAAGATCATCTATGTCCTTTCCTTCAGCTGCTAGTCGTCTTGACACATCTTCCATCTTGTTGCCGGTTTGAACTTAAAAGTGAAAAATAGACAGCGTTATGCTGGTTGCCAGTGTTCCATCACGACTCATCAGAGCCCGTGGGGGTGTTCAGCTGGGAGCTGAGATGCCCTCTTGGCAAATCCTCTGCTCCAATAGCCCATGCAGCCCAGAGGCCTGGGAGAGAAACTGCTGAAGTTTCCTATGAAGTGAATTATTTTTACAACCCTTTTGTGCCAGACTTGACTACCTTTGGCAGCTCTGCTCAGATTTTGGCTGAGAAAGACATTGCGTGAACAACCACAGGAAAACTGCCAGTGTCTGATTATTCCCGGAGAAGGGATTGTTATGTTGTCTCATTCAGAGACCTGTTCTCAACAAAGGTTTTTCACTCATCATTTGGGAGGTGAGATATTTTGGGTTCCAACCCATAGGTCTCCTGGTTCTAAATTACCAGTCCATAATGAATGTATGGGCTTCCCTGGTGGCTCAGAGGTTAAAGCATCTGCCTCCAATGCGGGAGACCCGGGTTCGATCCCTGGGTCGGGAAGATCCCTGGAGAAGGAAACGGTAACCCACTCCAGTATTCTTGCCTGGAGAATCCCATGGACGGAGAAGCCTGGTAGGCTACAGTCCACGGGGTCGCAAAGAGTCGGACACTACTGAGCGACGGAACGGAATGAATGTATAATAATAATTCTCCCTAGCCACTCTGAGAGTAGAGACCACGCTGCTAAGTCACTTCAGTCGTGTCCGACTCTCTGCAACCCCATAGACGGTAGCACACCAGGCTCCGCCGTCTCTGGGATTCTCCAGGCAAGAACACTGGAGTAGGTTGCCATTTCCTTCTCCAATGCATGCAAGTGAAAAGTGAAAGTGAAGTCGCTCAGTGTATCCGACTCTTCACAAACCCATGGACTACAGCCTACCAGGCTCCTCCACCCATGGGATTTTCCAGGCAAGAGTACTGGAGTGGGTTGCCATTGCCTTCTCCCTATTTCCAAAATAAATAGAACCCCTAGGTATTGAGTAAGCCGGGGAGTGGAGCACTCTGAGGCCTACTTGGCAGTTAAAATTTCCAAGAAAGGCAGCACAAAATCAGTATTTAATACGTGGACTCTGTATCATTTCCAGTTCAGGCAAGTGTTTTCCAAGATAGCTTTCAGGAACGAATGAAGGTGGTGACACACCACCAAGTTTACCCAAAAACTAATGTGGGAAGGTATCAGAACTTCAACTTCCAGCCTTGGGACAAACTGTTGCCCAGAAGCTGCCTCCCCTTTGTTTCTGAAAATTATGTTTAGATGAACTGTGGTCTAGAACATGAGTGTGTTGGTGCAGAGCCAGACAGAAGAAATACCACTCACTTCTGGAGAAAAGTGTGAAACAAGTAAATCCACAGCATGCGACATCCTTTCCTCTCTCTGAAACCTTCTACATGAGTCAAACACAAAAGGAAGTAGCAGGCATGTTGAATTAAGTCTGTTCCACAATATATTGCTGCTGCTAAGTCACTTCAGTCATGTCCAACTCTGTTGGACCCTTAGCGACCCCACGGACTACAGCCTACCAGGCTCCTCCATCCATGGGATTTTCCAGGCAAGAGTACTGGAGTGGCTTGCCATTGCCTTCTCCGCCACAATATATTAGCTCCAAATTAAATTCCAAAAGAGAAAAAGGATTCTATATGCAAAAACGTTAGAGAAAAATCATATACTGACTTGCATTTTGGAAATTCGCAAAAAGTTAAAAATAAAATACCTTGCTAACCTAGCAATTCTCAAACTCACTAGACCATAGAACCCTTTTTTAAATGAAGGCAATACTTAATCACATCCCACACACCTAGTATCTAATATTGCTTGGTCCCTGTAAACCTACAGAGGCAGGTAGGCATCCTGGGTAATCTACCCTTGCCGTCTGACATTCCTCTTTAGAACAGAGATTGTGACAAAAATACAAGGTTCAATAGTTTAGTCAATGTAATCAGTGTAAAATAGCCTATTTCTCTTGCATAAAAATGCCAGATATAAGTTCTTACACTTCAGTTAAAAGGATACAAATCTGCACCAAATCCCAGTGAGAGCAGAAAGGTTTCCTCTTCAAAGATGAGCACAGGCCAAATTCATTTATAGGGGCCTGTGCCAACAGGGCTTCCCTGTTGGTTCATATGGTAAAGAATCCACCTGCAATGCGGGACACCTGGGTTTGATCTCTGGGTTGGGAAGACCCCCTGGAGGAGGGCATGGCAACCCACTCCAGTATTCTTGCCTGGAGAATCCCCATGGACAGAGGAGCCTGGTGGGCTATAGCTCATGGGATCACAAAGAATCAGACACAACTGAGTGACTAAGCATGCAAGCACGTGCCAACTCTGGTCTTAGGTTGGGCTAAAGTTTATCTGCAAACCACCGGAAGCCTCTTATTACTACAAAAGGCAGTGGAGTGCCAGGAGTTCTGGAGGCAGATGGGCCAGAGTATGAATCCCAGTCCTGCCTCGGATTAGCTGAATAAACAGGGAGAGTTAAACTCTCTGGGCTTTCACCTTTCATCAGTAAAATAGAAATACTAGACACTACCATGAAGGGTAAAGATTTAAGATAATGAATTTAATGCATCTGGCACAGAGTAATTGTCCAACAAAAAGACATTCTTCTTTATTCACATCTTCTTTCTGTTTCTTGATATGACTTTGCCCTCAATATAAAACCCTAGAAGCAAACATAAAATAAATTCTATTCATAGAAGAGGGTATAAGATGGTAATAAAGAACATGGTATTTGATGTCAGGCAGGGGTGTCTCTGAGCTCTGATTAGGCACCCTTGTCTGTGGACCTTCAGCACAGTAATTAATCTCTCTAAGCTTCAGTTTCAGCATTTATAAAACCAGAAAAACAACAGGTCCCACACAATAGAATTGTTATGAGGTAGTGAGCAGACACTCGGAGAAGGCAATGGCAAGCCACTCCAGTACTATTGCCTAGAAAATCCCATGGATGGAGGAGCCTGGTAGGCTGCAGTCCGTGGGGTCGCTAAGGGTCGGATACGACTGAGCGACTTCACTTTCCCTTTTCACTTTCCACTTTCACACATTGGAGAAGGAAATGGCAACCCACTCCAGTGTTCTTGCCTGGAGAATCCCAGGGACGGGGAAGCCTGGTGGGCTTGTCTATGGGGTCACACAGGGTCGGACACGACTGAAGTGACTTAGCAGTAGCAATAGCAGCAGTGAGCAGACATGAATGTTTACCATCGTGCCTGGGAGAGAGTGAGAACCCAATACATCACATTTTTAACTATCAGTCTTTTCCCGGAAAAGAGAGCAGTCCCTCTGGGCTGCTTCCCTGTATAGCAGACATACCTAAAATTTCCCAATAGTTTAACTCAGTCATTGCCCCAGTGAGGCAGGATGATATTTGCAGCATTCACTTTTGTGGTATAACATTTCTGAAGAGTAATCCACACCCTCTTTCCAGCCCAGCAGGTTCAGGGCCAACCCTCCTCCAAAGAATAATCAGATCCAAGGGCACCGTTGTTGTCAGGATAGTTCACACTGTAGCTTCTAAGTGCAAAAGGGCATTAGCAAGGTGACAGAGAAGCAATTAAATTACACCTCCCCTTCATGCCAGCTCTGAAACCTAGACCAGAGATAGAGCTTTAAGCTGGATGGGAGATGAAGTTTTGGGGAGGAAAAGGGGTTAGAAGCTGTGAGAGTCATGCCCTCTGCCCACCTCCCATCACCGCCACTGCTACCTCCACTAATCCTGAGTGAACTTGAATTAGAGGCATTTCAAACACATGGAATCCACTTCTCATTTAGGCTTTGTGAAGGCTACAAGGCCTGCAGGGCAGAAGAAACGACTGTGGTGGATGCAGGCAAAAGGGTGTCGAGGATGACTCCCTCTTCTCAGGCTCTTCCATTCTTAGTGGGTGTGGGAGAGAACTGATGTAACTCCAGACGGTGGTCTACAGGGGACTGCTCAGAGAGAACACCGGGGGCTCCCCTGAAGGGGCAACACGCAGAAGGAGAGGACAGCACTGGGTGGACAGCACCCCTGCCCAACCTGAGGCAGAGAAGAGAGTGGCACTGAGACTTCGGGGGATCTCTTGGCTGAGGAGCCGTGTGGGAAAGCAAGGGCCACCACTCAAGGGCGGACGTGCAGGGCCCAGGACAAGGGCAGGCGAGACACCAGCCCAGACAGTGTCATGCAATAGACAAGCGACCACCTCACACCCCAGCCCTGCCTCTGGGCCCTCGCACAAGCCCAGCTGATGCTCCTAACCGATTTCAGGGAAGTGAGGAAAACTGGGAGGGTGACTGAAAGTTGCAGGCCGAATTCATGCAGAAATGGTGTGTTGGAATAAGAAAACCCAGAATTAACTAGGATAAGCTGCCTACCATTAGCAGCGAGGGACTCTGGGTGAGAAATTAAAGTGGCATAGAAACAATATCCAAGTCTGTGAACTTCTGGCATGGAGGGTTTCTGTGTGTCCCAGTGATCCACCCAGAGCAGCAGGGTGCCCTGGGCATCCATGCCCTCTCATCCTCCAGCGGCAGTACTGGGTGCCAGGAAGCACTGCCTCCATATGGAACCAAAGCTAAACAACCAGCTGTCAAGTAAGGGCAAAGCAGTGATGAAAAGAGTGTCAATGGTACCTACCGATCAGAAATATCACAAAGGAAACCAGTGCCAGGCTGATAATCAGCACGATGATCAGCCCCGCCAAAAACAGACTGTGGCTTCCATTTCCTGAATCAGTGCCGATGTCCTGGAGTTTCTCCTCTAGAGCTGATGTGAAACAAATAACAACAACAAAAAAAAAACAGGACTCTTCAGCATACAGGCTGTCAGTGAACTGAACAGTCCCCCAGTGTTAGAGATGTAAGATGATACAAAATTGTAAATCAACTATACTCCAATAAAATTTTAAAAAGAGAAAAAAAAAAAAAGATGTAAGGGATACACCCATTTTCCCTCTGATCACTCTGAAAAGAGACTTATGCTTTACAAATGTCTTTGCACTAGTGCTCTTTGAGAATTTTTCACCTTCTTTTATACTAGTATATTCAAAGAACAAGCCTGGTCAAGCTGTCTCTATACCCCTGTTTGGAAAATTATTTGATGATCATGTTAACACTGATGTAGCTGGACATGGATTTTTCCAGGATGGGGGTGGGGTGGTGTAAAGAGGATAAGAATTCGGAGTGACAGAGGCTCTATTGCTCTTTCCCCCAAAGTTATCCAAGAATACAACACAGCTGGCTGTGGGCCACTTACTCTGAGTGAAAGTCTAAGCATTCTGAGATATCTCCCAGAAAACTTTATTTCCTATGAAAATAACCAGCAATTCCTACATCTATTGGTTTCTTAAAGTTGTTTTCAGGATGGACATGCTCTGAAAACAAGCTTCTCTTAAATGCTTTGACGTTGAACTGAGAATGCAACTATGCTTGGCTCACCCAAACCATGAACTGTCTGCATTTGGTCGTTGCTTTGTAAGGCCTATTTGCTTAATAACACATCAATTAAATTGAAAAATAAATACAGAAACTTGGGATCATGAGGATGCTTGAACTCCCTTCTGTATTTTCTCCTGCTATGTATCAGCCCCACACCTTCTGCTACTTGATTACGGAGAGGTGGGGGCACAGGCCCCCTGCTTTATAAAGACATCCTGCCTCACACCCTCCACAGCTCTTCCTTCCTAATCACAGCCAAGGCATAAGCTGGCACTCAAACACCAACCTTTATTAAGACCAACTGTAGTAAAACCCGGTGGAATTCTGAATGAATGAAAGAGAGAAACAAGCATTCAAAAAGGATACAGAAGAGAAATAATAGACATAAAATTGGGACAGTACGAGTTTCAAGTACATGTGAAACATCAATAAGTGGACATTTATCCCAAGTTGAAGGTCAGCATTTAAACTAGAAAAGATGGGGCTCAAATAACCTGATAGAACTCATTTATAATATTTAGGGGATAAGATACACATGGAACATTTAGTATTTAGCATATTTTTATTTTGTTTTCCCCTTCTTCTTTCTAATGTGTTCATTGAGGAGATTTGTAAATTTAAAAAGATGAAGGTGACTTTTCTGCCCATCAGAACATGAATGATCTTTGTTATACTAGATAAATGTGTGGAACATTTTCTTAGCAATCTGCTATGAAGTCAGACCTGTCTAGGAAAGTAGGCACACTCAGTGACCTGGCTGTGGTCACCAGAAGGCACAGAAGCAGCCAAGAGGCATGAATTAGCCTCTGGGAGGCCATCTCACAGCCTCCACTCCTTCCCAGGGAGAGAAACTCCATAGGAAACTTCTCAGAACTTTTGAAGATAAGAGTTTGAATCCTGCTTAAGAGCCAGGAAGGCCCATAAGCCTGGCAAGTATTCAGACAGCAAAAGCAAACATTGCCTAATACTAAATAGCAACTCTAATGCCCACCCTGCCCCCACCACACCCACAGGCCCAGCTCAGCGTTGGCTATTTTTAGGTGACCTAGAAGCCAGGACTGGCTGCCAAGCCTGGGAGGGCACACGTACGGAACAGCTGCTGTGATCCGGCAGGACAGAGGTTTAGTTTGTTCAGATCATTTATGGAATCCACAACATAAAGCTTTCTATCTTCAGGAATGCTGCGAGAGCCGCTGTCCTGGGAAGAACGTTTCATTGTCCCTGGAAGAAAACACTGCCGTTAAACCAGAGAGGCTGGGCTGGGGAGCTGGCCTTCACATCACAGCCCACAGGAAGCTGGCCCAGCACGTGAAGACCCACCCACACATATGACTGCCAGATGAAGAGGGCTAGAAAAGTTAGCTTTTCCTTTGGGGAATGACACTGTAACTCTTCTTTTTGCTTTGCTTACCAGGGAGCTCAGAGTCAAGTGTGTGGCACAATTTTAACACTATAATACCCTGCTTATCAGAACATGCTCCTTCCTCCTGTTCAGATTTCTCAATTTTGTCTATATTTTACCTGTTTTTTTTTTAATTTTGTATATAATTGATTTTTAAATATTTCATATTCTGGTGAGACTTCTCAAATCCTTTGTGCAAGAAGACTATGTTTAAACACATAAAAAGACAAAATTATGCCAAGCAAGCCTGTGGCCATAAAGATTCTAAGAGAAGAAAATATTGTAAACTATTCTAATAGAATAGGCTTTTAATACAAAACTATACTTTTTATATTCTCCCTCAATATGCTAGAAGTTCATATCTTAAATGTATCCTTTAGTCATTACAGACTGGCTCTGTGACCTCAAGACAAAATCTTAGCAAACTGAGATGATACAGAGAGAAATCCTACAGCTGTTGGAGGCTAAACTTCAGGACCTCTGAGGTCTCCTCCCCCGAGCTCCCTTAGATTTTGGCCACTTATGTAGTAATTCTGAAATTATGGTTTACATTTAAGGTAATATTCTCTAATAACAGCATAAGTTCGAGCTACACTGAAAAACTCAGAACAGATTGAAAAGTTTGCTTTTTGTCTCTCTAGCACAACAGCGAGAACTTGTGGCATTTTAATTACATGAAAAGAAGGCTCTAGGAAGACAAATTCCAATTGCTATCAAAGCTTTCTCTTTCACAGTGATCTCTTTTCATAAAATGAGTCTAATAATGACATGTGATTTTTTGAATGAGAAAGGATTTTAGACATGCTCTCATTTAGCCCCTTGTCTTTCCACAAAACGGCTTCTCTGGTGGCTCAGAGGTTAAAGCGTCTGCCTACAATGCAGGAGACCTGGGTTTGATCCCTAGGTTGGGAAGATTCCCCTGGAGAAGGAAATGGCAACCCACTCCAGTATTCTTGCCTGAAGAATCCCATGGATGGAGGAGCCTGGTGGGCTACAGTCCACGGGGTCGCAAAGAGTCGGACACGACTGAGCAACTTCACTTTCACTTTCCACAAATGAGGAAACTGAAGTTCAGAAGATAAATGCCCAACATCACATATTAGCTAGGTGCAGAGTTGGAAGCAGGCCTCTTGCTTCTGAGATCACTGCCCCTTCCCTATGTGACCTTTCTTCTCCACCACCTTCCCTAATCCTTTGTGAAGACTCAGCTCAAACGTCACCTCCAACCTGTCTTTCCTTTGTGCCCTTGCTGGATGCTGTACATTCTTCCATCATAACATCTGTACTATTTCATCACATTTATTTGCTAACTTCTTTGATTTCCTCAACTGACTGAGCACTCTGTAGGGTAAGTACCCATTCTATTCTTCAAATGTCCAGTGCCAAGTTTAGAAGCCAATACATAAAATATTTTATCTAGGATTTAAATCTCACTATTTCCAAAAGAATTTGAAGCTGTTAATAATAAGAACACTAACATAAAACTGAGGTTAAAAATCCTCATATCTATCTGAACTTTAGTAAAAGCAATGCAATAAGCTTCATGTCTGCCTATATATGGCAACACACTATTGACGACCTCTTAACATTTAAAAAATCTCCTTTAATACCCAGCTACCGAATAAAGAGAACTATGATTAGAGTTAGGAGAAACCAAACTCAGATGGTAATCAGTCATTTAATAAACAGATTAAACTGCATTCTAAGAACATTAAAACCCATCAATTTCCTGCTGCTGCTGCTGCTGCTGCTAAGTCACTTCAGTCGTGTCCAACTCCGTGCGACCCCACAGACGGAAGCCCACCAGGCTCCCTCATCCCTGGGACTCTCCAGGCAAGAACACTGGAGTGGGTTGCCGTTTCCTTCTCCAATGTGTGAAAGTGAAAGTGAAATCGCTCAGTCGAGTCCGACCCTTAGCGACCCCACAGACTGCAGCCTACCAGGCTCCTCCATCCATGGGATTTTCTAGGCAAGAGTACTGGAGTGGCTTGCCATTGCCTTCAATTTCCTAGCAATACCTAAAAACCTATTAGTACTTGTAAAAAAAAAAAAAACATGCCACAAGAACCCTAGCTAAGAAAAGCAGTGAGCTTGTAAAATTACGGACTAGTTAAAAAAAATTTTTAAGTCTAAAACTAAAAGGGCATTTCAGTTATTCTGAAATTTTAATTAACAAGAACAACTAACTCCCTGAATATTTTAGATAAGATACTACTGAAGCACTTTAGATATACTGAATTCCAAATATACTTCATGGAGCATTCTGAAGGGAACGACTCTGAGTGACCAGAAATTTAAAAAAAACAGCATATAGAGCAGAAAGGCCTAAGAGATCAATCAAATCTTATTCTTTCATAGATAAAACCAAAAGTGTTGACTGATGCATGATTACAGATTTCTAAACTACTCTTTTAGAAGGGTTTGTATTTTATCATCTCTTTACACTTTGCTTTCCCAAACGCTAATATTGGATGAGGCATAAAGGTTGTGTCACAGCACAGGATCATCATTTAAACATGGCTTCTATTTTAGGCTTGGTAGCTGACACGTGCTTCATTTTTGGATCTGACTTGCCATCCTTGAGCCTTGGCTTCCCCTTTAGAAATGTAACTGCCATTGCTTAATTCTCATACTGAGGCTTAATCAGCATTTACAAAGTAGAAGACTAGCTAGAAAATCATAGCCACAAAAACTGACTTAAGAGCCATGCAGCTAATAAAATCTCCAAATTATTAGCCATGTTGTCAACTTAAGTAATTCAATGCACCATCAAATCCAAAAGCACTAAGATAACAAACAACTTAGAATAAAAAGTGCTCTGAAAGGAATAATCTTCATTTGGGTAAAGTCACAACGTAAATACTATAGATGCTATTTCAATGTGTTTTTATGGCAAATAAAGAACCAGTGAGAAAACCAAGTTGGGGGGTGGTTCGTGGCCTAAGAGTCAGCAAATGACCCTATGCGTAAATGGATACAAGATCACATGGCTCTCAGACCAGGACCCACAGGTGTTTGACAGCCAGTTGTTGCTATCTTTGGCATCCCCGTATGAGGGGCATCTGAGAACAACCAGCACGGCTGGAAAAGCCAGAGTGTTACTAAATTCTGCGCTTCTCTAACTTGTCCCTCCTTCTTGACTGCGCTGTGCAAATCTGCAAAGCTGCACCTGTTTCCCAGAACCTTTCTAATATTAATACCTTTAGCGCAAACATGTAAGTAATTTCATTTTTCTCCAGTTTAGATCAATGCTAACAGCTGGTTCTTTTTGTCTTTTAAGAATTCTTTGACTGCCTACTAATAAACATTCTGACCAATGTAATTGTCTATGAAAGTTTGCTTTGCTCTTTACTTTGTCCCAAAGGTGCTTGGTATCATATCACAGAAATAACTCACATGGGTATTGCTCGCTACAAAATCAGAATTGTTATAATAGAGCTTAATTCAAAGCTAATAGAAGCTTTATTGAGTGAGTCATGGTAATTTGTTCTTTAATTCCATTTCAGAGTCAGTGCCTCTTCTCACATTCAGGAAGTAATTTTTAAAATCAAGTCTAAATCATTTCTATCACAAGTTAGAAAAGCACACAGCACAAGCAACAAAAGACATCCCAATCTCAAGAATCAGAATTCAGTCTCTTGAGAGTAACAGCATGCAAATTACTTACAAAAACGTGAGTTTTGACTGCTGGGTTGCCAGGGGGAAAAAATATTCAGAAGCAACTAGAAGACTTTCTAGAAATTCTGTAGTTCTTTGCCTTCCTTCATCACACGGATGCTCCTAGAAGGCCCATAAACCCCAGCGTGAAACTGTTGGTTTATATCCAATGTTAATTTAGCCAAGCAGTTAAGATTCCAAATATTGATTTTTTTCAATAATGTCTAAGGTTTAAATAAATATATTACTGAAACTATGCTTTAAAAAGAAAAAAAAAAACCAACTACGCCTTGATTTAATTGGTAACTGATGAGTTTCTTACTGGACGGAGATTTATGTCCTTATTTGGCTGATATGAAACCTGACACAGCTCCTGCATTCTGCCACGGGGAGCTCCGAGGTATAAATATGGGGAAGCAGGCTGGAGCTGACACTGACAGCTAACCGCACAAGACTCCAGACCAATCAGAGGACGACAGTCAACAGGAAGTTAATAAGGTTGTGACAAGTCTAACCAGGATGAGAACAGATCAGAGGAGTCCAGGACTTCCAGCAGCTACAAAAGGGGATGGTACGTGGGAGATTACATGGTTGCTGACCCACTGTCCCCACTGCTGGTGGTGGAAGCACTTCATCTCATCAACTTTCCTTTTCAAAGGCTTTATTCTGTGAGTTTTTAACGGATCCTCCTTCCTCAGGAATGTCAGCCTCTGATGTGGTTCCCTCTCACATGTCAAGGAGCATGTGCCCTCTGGTGTACAGAAAAGAAGCTGTGGTGAGACAATCCCACAGGCCCACCGCCCCAGACTGACTATCCGGGCAGGATACTAATGATCAAGTGGTAAACGGATATGTAACCCTTTATAATCCTACTCTCTATTGCCATGACTAGACAGACATTACTTTGCCAACAAAGGTCCGTCTAATCAAAGCTATGGTTTTCCTGGCAGTCATGAATCGATGCAAGAGCTGAACCATGAAGAAAGCTGAGCACCAAAGAATTGATGCTTCTGAACTGTGGAGAAGACTCTTGAGTCCCTTGGACTGCAAGGTGATCAAGCCAGTCAATCCTAACGGAAATCAGTCCTGAATATTCACTGGAAGGACTGATGCTGAAGCCGAAGCTCCAATATTTTGGCCACCTGATGTGAAGAACTGACTCATTGAAAAAGACCATGATGCTGGGGAAGATTGAAGGCAGGAGGAGAAGGGGACGACAGAGGATGAGATGGTTGGATGGTGTCACTGACTCGATGGACATTAGTTTGAGCAAGCTCCGGGAGTTGATGGACAGACAGGGAAGCCTCCCGTGCTACAGTCCAAGGGGTCAAAAGAGTTGGACACAACTGAGCAACTGAACTAACTGAACTGAGACAGACGTTAACTCAGCCTTGAACACATGGATTAGAAAACGTTTGCTCTACAAAATTAATATGGACCTCACTCTCCTTTGGGGGAAAAGGAATGTCACCTTCTAAAGTTTCGTCTATAACTGAGGACCAACTCATGAAGAAAGACTGTAACTAGTAACTGTTTTCTCCGAAGCACATAATGCATTAAAAGTTATGCAAAATTTATTGAAAAAATAAGAATGTTTGCTATTTTAATCATCATGTTCAGCTTTACTCTCCCAACTACCTGATCTGTTTTAAACCATCTATTCTTTAAAAAAAAAAAAAAAAAACATTTTCAACACTATGTGTTTTTCTCTCTCCTGTAAACCTAACCCTTGAAGTATTAGTCACCCCCTTTTGCCCTCAAGGATGAGGAAAATGGAAATTAACAGTTCCTCACACCAAAGTCTGGATTCAGCCATATTTTACACCAGAGAGGGGGATGAGGTTTTTTTATGGTGTGTGACCAGGTAGACTTCTGGAGAACCACTTAAGAGCAAAGCAAGACAATCTACTGCATTTTACCTGCTATGTATCTGAAAGGTCACATCCTGAAGTTTTGAGTCACAAGAAGAAAGCAGGCATTTTCATAAGAACTGATAAATTTGGGGAAATTTTCAACTATTTCTTGCTTTTTCTTTCAAATATTATAACTCATTCCCAGGAAATTAAAGCATATGCTATCAAAGACTTGAGTCAAAAATGCCAACTGATTCAAAATGAATAAGCCTCAAAGAACTTACTAGGTAGGGACCAAATTCCTGTAAGCCAGCAAGGTTAACCAGTATCAAGGAATAAATTGGTCTATCATACACCATTTTACTACTCTCAAGAAAACTCAAGCACTTTCACAATGAATCCCATTATCCTGCCTAGAAAACTCAAGCACTTTCACACTGAATCCCGTTATCCTGCCTAGAAACTACCCATTAATTTCATGAAAAGGCACCCATCTATAAATTTAACATACAATTAATACCTGCTTACCTCTTCTTCCTCCCTAAACTCCAGTAAAAAAAGGCAGAATGAAAGTTATAGAGCCATAATAATAAACATAGGCAGTAACAATACTGAGCAAGATTTCAGCAAATGTATCGAATACAGGGAGAGAGTGATTGGTACGTACCTTCAGGACCATCACAGGACCATCACTGCTAAGTGATGGACTCTACAGAATTACTCACAGGACCATCACTGCTGAGTAAGTGATGGACTCTACAGAATTCAAGCAGGGTCAGGAACTGAAGGCAACAGTGAAGAACCGAGCTAAATATAGACAGGTAATGTCATGTTTGGGCTTTCCTGGTGGCTCAGAGGTTAAAGCGTCTGCCTCCAATGCGGGAGACCCGGGTTCGATCCCTGGGTCAGGAAGATCCCCTGGAGAAGGAAACGGTAACCCACTCCAGTATTCTTGCCTGGAGAATCCCATGGACGGAGAAGCCTGGTAGGCTACAGTCCACGGGGTCGCATAGAGTCGGACACGACTGAGCGACGGAACGGAACGGAATGTCATGTTAGCTAAAAATATAATGCAACAGCAAGATTTGAAAACTGTTACAATCTCTCCCAGAAAGAAAAAGTAAGGCCAGAGGCTCAATCCAGCAGCTCTAACATTTCATGGGAGTTCCAGATCATGGACAATGTACATGAGTCTATGCGGAGGATGGGAGGGTAGTGTCAAGAACTTAGTATTTCCCAGATCGCCTGTCTACCAAAACATGGTACCACACATTTTTACAGCAGAGACAGAGATTCAAAGAACAAAATAAAATAAATCAGAAAGTAAAACTGCATCAGACATTGTGGCAACACTTTTAATTAGAGTAGAGCAATGCCTTCAAAATCCCGAGTTTGTTTTTCTACCTAGAATTTTATATACCAAGCCAAAGTACCTGTTAGATATGTAAAGTTTCAACATAATTGACCTACCACACACTCATTCCCAGAAGTTTCACTCATTCCATTTTAACAGGGAAGTAATCTAATAGTGATGACATGGGGTCCAGGAGATGTGGAATCCAACTTGAGTGGAAAACAGATCCCAGGATAGAGTCTCAAGCAACAGCTGTACACTCAGATGATAGAAGGTAGTCTAGACTGAAACAAAGAATTCAATATTCTTCTGGGCTTTGACCATGTGACAAAGAGATTAAAGAGTTTTACAAACTTATTGGGACTGTTCTGGAAGAGTTAAATGATGTGTATATAAAACAAAGACAAGATGTCCTATGAGAATGTTAATGTAAGCACAGGAGACCATCCGGCTCAGAAATGAATAGAAAATAAGGTGACTATAATGTAAACAATGAAGCTGATTTAGCAAAAAAGAAAAAAAGGCAGGGGGTGGGGGGAGAAGTAAAAAGGCAGAAATCCTTACCTATCAAATAAAGAAATAGCTGTATAAGCATTTTACTCAGAAATCTGAAACCAAAGTGCTAGGAAAAAATTAAAGGCTGAAATGAAATTCTGAGAAATGGGAAAGGAAGAAGCAGGGAACTAACTCGCTTATAAGCACTGAAGTAAACTACTAAAACTATATATATACATCCCTGGTGGCTCAGTGGTATAAAGAAACTGCCTGCAATGCAGGAGACCAGGATTCAGTTCCTGGGTTGGGATGATTTCCTGAGAAGGAAATGAATGGCATCTCACTCCAGTATTCTTGCCCGGGAAATCCCATGGGCAAAGGAAATCCCATGGACAAAGGAAATCCCATGCAGGCTACAGTCTGTGGGGTTGCCAAGAGTTGGACACATCTAGTGACTAAACCACCACCATACATTGCTTTAATAAAAATTCATTAATATTCTAAAATATATAGTAAATTGAAAATTTAGAAAAAAATACTACTTACAATCTATTCTCTATGGTCCTAAACTACTTGGAATATAAAGAGGTGACAACATGCAACCCCAGGTTTGAGATTCCAAGTTTGCTTTCCACTGCATTGTATCTGAGGGCTGAAACTCAGCTTCCCAGCAGCAGTAACAGCTCCATGAGGCAGCCAATAGGGAACGCATCAGACCTTCCAGGAGGGGTTGAAGGTGTGGCAGAGGAAGACTAGGTTAGAAAAAACAGGTACCTCAGTGGATTTTGGTCCTTATTTGCATGCTTCTTCCACCCCTCTTATTACTGTTTACTGCACTAATATAAAGAAATCTGTAAATTCTAAACTGCAGGTATTATGTGTGCAATGTTATTTTAACATAAAGTTTTATAATAAAAAATCCTAGTGCATTTGTCAAAATGCCTACAACTTCCCATAAAGTAAAAAAAAGCACTTCATGGGGCAACCAAGAAACAATGGTCTTAAAAGTAGCTGGAATGTCAATGATATACTGCTACATTTTTTCATTTATTTTCCTGTTTCCAAATATACAAAAGGAAGTTCTGTTTTACTCTCCCTACCCCACTTTATCATTTTGAACTCTATACATAAACTCATAAATGTTTCTTCTATTAGAAAAGAAGCACCTTTAATGTGAAAAGATCTTTATTTCAAAATAAAGAGCACAAGGTCTTACACAGCAGATAAAATTAGTGTTACTGCCCTCAGTGGTCAAGGTTACCAACTTTTCTGGCTTATATTAATTCATCATGAACAACGGATGGACTGATTGGCCTGTAAGCGCAGCTGTATGGTCACATGGTATAATTCCTTTTGTTGATCCTAGTGACACAATTATTAAATTCCACTTAAAATGGAAAATAACAGCAGCTTTTCCAGATCTAGCTCCCAAAATTGTATCCTGAACTCATCTGTGTAAGATCTTAAGTTAAAAACTTTGTGTGTCTATATTATTATAATCAGTATTTCTGACAATCACAGCCTAAGAAATTTAACTTTGGCTAACAGTTTTTCTCATCATGAAATCAAGTGAAATACCTTATGTTTGCTTTTTTCATAAATAGAAAATGACCAAACATTACAAATATTTTATGTTTAGTGATTATATATACAAAGAATATTCAATAATCAGGACTTACTATCTGCAATACTATATAAATTATAATATAACCCCTACTACAAAAGCTATCTGTTGACCAAGATAAAAACTGTCTCTAGAGATTAAATACATTAGAAATTACAAAAAAAAAGAGAGAAAACAGAAAGTGGTCTTCAAATGCTAAAAATCTAGAAGAATTCTCCAACATCTGCTCTCTTATCACGACATTTGCTTCGAGCTTTTGTTCGAGCTTTGAAGGCTGCAGAATTATATAAATGCTGAAATGGGAAAGAAGAAAATATGTATGAGCCATAAAGTTTTAGATATTCTTATAAAGTAAGAAAAAAAATTATAATGTGATTATAATGTAAATAATGAAGCTGATTTAGCAAAAAAAAAAGGGGGGGCGGTGAGGGGTGAAGTAAAAAGGCAAAAAGCCTTACCTATCAAATAAAGAAACAGCTGTATAAGTATTTTACTTAGAAATTTGAAACAAAAAAAAAAAACTGAAAGGCTGAAATGAAATCCTGAGAAATGGGAAAGGAAGGAGCAGGGAACTAAATTGCTTATAAGCACTGAAGTACTACTGAAACTATATATATACATCCCTGGTGGCTCAGTGGTATAAAGAAACCACCTGCAATACAGGAGACTAGGGTTCAGTTCCTGGGTTGGGATGATCTCCTGAGAAGGAAATGAATGCCATCTCAACTCCAGTATTCTTGCCCGGGAAATCCCATAGACAGAGAAGTCTGGCAGGCTACAGTCCGTGGGGTTGCCATGGACTGAAAGGAAAGAAATTAACTAATTTGACTTTAGATATACTTTATATGTTTAAAAGACACAAAGAATGAGGGAGAAGATTTGATTAATACATGATAGTTCATGACGATTCTGTATGAAAAAAATAATCAAACGTAAAATGTCAAGAAAATTTTTTAAATAATAAAACCAGCTCTTTCTGCCATCTTTCCATGCCACCAGAATGGTGAGCATTAATGTCCTGGCTGATGCTTTCAAGAGTAGCAACAATGCCGAAAAGAGAGGCAAACGCCAGGTCCTTATTACACCATGCTCCAAAGTCATCGTCAGGTTTCTAACAGTGATGATGAAGCATGGTTACATTGGCGAATTTGAAATAATTGATGATCACAGGGCTGGGAAAATTGTTGTGAACCTCACAGGCAGGCTAATTAAGTGTGGAGTGATCAGCCCCAGATTTGACGTGCAACTCAAAGATCTAGAAAAATGGCAGAATAACCTGCTCCCATCCCGTCAGTTTGGTTTCATTGTACTGACAACCTTCATGGACCATGAAGAAGCAAGATGAAAACACACAGGAGGGAAAATCCTTGGATTCTTTTTCTAGGGATGTAATACATACAAATAAAATGCCTCAGAGGAAAATTAAATAAATAAAACCAATGCTGTCAAGTATGTGTTTAATATCTACATGCATTCATTCAACACTGAAAATAATAAAAAACAGTAGAATAATTTTGGAAGGTAATTTGACAATACATCTCAAAAATCATAATCAAGCTCTATAGTCCCATGCAAGGACTTTATCCAAAAAATAATCCAAAAGAGAAATGTAAAAATATTAGTATTTATTAGAAAATTTTACAATGCCTAACAATCAAGTATATGTCCATCAAAATGATTAAATATAAAGATTTTATAAACATACAATAAAACAATTCACATCCACTAGGATGGCTATAACTTGAAAGGAAAAAAAAAAGTATTGGTAAGGATGTCAAAATTTGAACTCTCATATTGCTAGTGGGAAGGTAAAATGCACTGCAGTCATTGTAGGAAACAGTTTGGTGGTTCCTTAAAAAGTTAAACAACAGAATTACACATGACTGAGCAACTCCACTCCTAGGTATATACCTAAAAGAACTGAAAACAGGTGCTCTAATAAAAACTTGCATGTATGTGTTCAAAAAACCCACAATTTAGAAGGATCAAAAGTGGAAACAAGCCGAATGTCCACAAACTAACAGAGATAAACATGTGGTATATCCATACAACAGAGGATTATTTGGCCACAAAAAGGACTGAAGTACTGACCACCCTACAACATGGATGAACCTTGGCAACAATATGCTAAGTGAAAAAAAAAACAGTCATAAAAGGTCACATTATATGATTCTCCATCTGTGAAATACCCACAACAGGTAAATCCATAGAGAAAGAACGCACATTAGTGATTGCTTATCAGCAGCTGAGAGGAAAGAAGAGGTGAATTTATTTAATGAACCTCAGTTTCCTTTTTGAGGTGACAAAAATGTTTGGAAACTAGATAGTGGTGATGGTTGTGCAACACTAACACCACTGAACTGTATACTTTAAGTGAATTTTACCTTAGTAAAAAAAATAATAAGGATTTTTGAAATGTTATGAAATTTTCCAGGCAAGAATACTGAAGTGGATAGCCATTCCCTTCTCCAAGGGATCTTCCCTACCCAGGGATTGAACGCAGGTCTCCTGCATTGCAGACAGGTTCTTTAATGCTGAGCCCTGGGGAGGCCAAATAATATTAATCACTATTTAATGTTTAAACTCTCTAAGCACATTTGTTCTCCTCATCTGTAAAATAAATCTGGTACTTACTAAGTTTAGGCTCAGTCATCAGATATGAAAGAAGCACTTTTGTCAATATTTATCCTTAAATATATAAACTTCATAGAACAAAGGGAAACAAAAAATGAAAATAGTTTCTATGTTAATAGCATTATGGATAAAAATTTCTTGTCTTAACCCTCCATACTCTAAATGGACTAAAGTGTCTATACTTTTTAGTCCAGCTCTGTCTGAAACACCATGGAGAACTAAATATAGTTCACAGACATAGCTAAATGCCTGTCACCTGGCAGAATCAAAGCTTTGGCTCCACTTCTGTGCATTCAGTTCTCCTGAAAACAAAAACCAAACCTACCCTTTCAAATCGAGAAATCTTCATTGTCTTCAATGCAGCAGCATCAAGCATCACTGGGGGTCCAAGTTCAAATACATTGCGAAGGAATTCATTTGACTTAAATAAAAGAGGCAATAAGGTTCAGTATTAAACATCAGTTTTCTTTTTTACTACATAAACTGAAATCTGGTTAACAGAAGTTATGTGGAATTTATAAGTAAGAACGGATGTCACTTATTTTCTTTGTTTCTCATAAGACCAAATTGTTTTCCAATGCCCTGAATTCAAGAAAGCTATGTCAAATTAGTTGCTTTCCTACAAAGATGTCAACAGTGCTCCAACAGTCAAAGAGATGCCCCACCAAGCTTACACTATACAAAAACAAAAAGGACAGTTTCATATTTATTCCCCTTAACTTTCAAAAATAAATTTGCTATTGTGCCTACCATATACTGAAAAGTCTGTATATTCAAACTAATTTCAAAAACAGTGAAGTGAGGTACATTCAAAACTACTCTCTAATTTAAAAGCAAATATACAGAAAGGATGTCACCCACTCACCTGCAAGTGGTACTGCATTCCTGATCCGAGAATCTCCTTAAAGGTGTCATATGTATGTTTTTTGACCCAGCAATCAATATACATCCTTTCAGGACCAAATTTAACAGTTTCTGTTGGAAAATCCCGTTCCTGGTCAACAGAAGAATAAAAATTTTAAGAGGAACCAAAATGAGAGATCTAAAGAGATCCTACATAAACACAATTTCTAAATGAAATGAATAGTATGGTTTAAACCAATACCTCCATCCCTGAAATATGAATAGACTAGAAAGCAGAAGTACTATCCTACATAAAGAGTGCAGAATTTGTCTAGCTGCAGTAGACATGGCAAAACTACCTTGTTGTGAATGTTTTTTCATTTCAAAAGCACTCAACAAACTTGCTGGAAAAGTCAGATACTTGTACTGGTTTAGGATTGGGGGTAGGAAAGGTTATAGGACAAGTCAGAAAGACAAGATGCCCCCACAAGCCAGTGGTGAAATTAGGGAAGCAGAAATCTAGGACAGGAAATAAAGACAAATGATGTTAACTAACAGACCAACCAAAAAGGAGGAGGAGCAACTAGAGGGTTCAGAGGGCCTTTGAAGATTCTTATTAACCTATGTGGTGCGGTGGTAGAGAATCTACCTGCCAATGCAGGAGACTCAAGAGACATGGTTTCCATCCCTGTCAGGAAGAGCCCCTGGAGGAGGAAATGGCAACCCACTCCAGTACCCTTGCCTGGGAAATTCTATGGACAGGAATCTAGTGGGCTACAGTCCATGGGTCAGACATGACTAAGTGACTTGAGCACACACACACCCCCAGGAAGGGAAGAAGTGATTTCCACAGAGACAGGAGAAACAAAGTGATGGGATTTGACTGGGCAGGACCACTTCAATTGCCTTCCCCACGTCTATTTAGTCCCCACCTCTCTCAGCAGACATAGGATCTTATGTAATAAAAAAGAATGTGAATGCTAGATTCACATGGATATGCCACTCCCTGGCTTGTGACTTTGGCAAGTTTTAACCTGTTTGGGTCTGTTCCCTTGCCTGCAAAGGCTATCTATACGTCTACCACATAGAATTATTAGAGGTATAAGCATATTTTGTGAAGCACATACAGTGCTTGGGCTGTTACAACAGCTCAAAATGAGGATGACAAAACAGTAGGATTCTATTATTTCAGCATTTCTTATTTTAGAAAACAGAGACACCAGGAAAGAACTCCCTATAAACTCATGTGTATCCTTACCTATTCCTCGCTCTTAAAGCAGATAGGCCCTCCTCCCTAGTTCAAGGCTAATCATTTTTCTTTCAATGCCTCATACCACAAATCTTTCACTTTATTTTCAAAGGCTCCTTTCTCCATTGATTCCTTTTCCCAAAAACTGTCTCTAGCATTTAAAAAAGCAAACCCTCCCGCAATCCAGTAATCAGCTCTCTTCTTCTTCCCATCACAGCCATGTTTTTTAAGTCAAGACACACTATCTCCACTTTTTCACCTCCCATTCACTTTTCAAATCACTTCAGTTTGGTTTTTGTCCCATCATTCTACTGAAGCTGGTCTTAAAAGGTCACTGTGGTGTTAGGAGAAGACTCTTGAGAGTCCCTTGGACTGCAAGGAGATCCAACCAGTCCATCCTAAAGGAGATCAGTCCTGGGTGTTCATTGGAAGGACTGATATTGAAGCTGAAACTCCAATACTCTGGCCACCTGATGTAAAGAGATGACTCATTGGAAAAGACCCTGATGCTGGGAAAGATTGAGGGCAGGAAGAGAAGGGGACGACAGAGGATGAGATGGTTGGATGAAATCACCGACTCGATGGACATGAGTTTGGGTAAACTCTGGGAGTTGGTGATGGACAGGGAGGCCTGGCGTGCTGCGGTTCATGGGGTCGCAAAGAGTCGGACACAACTGAGTGACTGAACTGAACTGAACTGAATGACCTAAGTGACAAATCTCATTGACACTTTACATTCCCTCCCTAGACCTATCCGCAGTGTTAGGCCCTCAAAGACAGCACAGTACAGTACGTTCAGACTCCAGCTCTGGTACTTCCTGTTTTTTGACTATTCCCCTGGTCTCCATTTTTCCTTAAAAAGATAATCCTGCTGTTTAAGACCTATACTGGGACCAAAACAAGAAAACCAACATATCAAATGTTTACCAATTTAATACATGAACTTCAAAATGGGTTTTTGGTGAAAAGAAATGGTGTGGCAAAACAACCACACCCCAGATGGACCATTCTCTGCAGCAACTGAACAAGAGCCAACAAGGAAGTAGAGTCCCCCAAAGAAAGCTGGGTTTCAATATAAGACAAGAGACAAGATCATTGAGCAAGGCTCTGTGACATGCAGGTAGACTGACGCTGAGCTGGAGGAACAGGGAACCAATCAAAGGGCAAAGAAGGAACAGAAATTCTGAGATGAAGAAGAGAGGGTGGGTAAAGCCTGGGAGGGAGGTCACCAGAGGACAGAATTATGAGGCAGACGCAGGACTTCCACTTCTATTGATAGCAGAGGGGGTGGGGTGGGGGGCAGAGGGAGGAGACAAGAGGCCTGTTAAAACTGGTTCACATCGAGATTTCACATGCATCTTTCTCAGGAGAGTCAGTACTTTCTACCATGACCAGCCTGGGCTGAGGGACCTGTCAACAGGGTCTGTGGGAGCCTATTGACCTTAAAATCTGTTACCCAGAGAGGATCCAAAAAGACAGAAAATCTGAAATCAGTTATAATCCAGAAAATCTACAACATGTCATTAATGTATCTTTTGGAGGCTACAGGATCTAAATACAGGAATAGTTAATTTCTAAATTCCACTCAAGAAAATCACTTGCTTATTTGGGGATTTTACCACACTAATTATAAGACCAAAAAGATTTTAGTATGTATGTACGTCTGTTCAAGTCAGGGCTTTTTTTTCCCCTTATTTTGTTTTTTAAATAACATCCTGAGTAAATATAAAGTATTACCTGAGTAAACATAAAATATTATTATAAAGCAATTATTATTAACATTAACCAAAAATTTAGATCACAGAGGACCTATATACTAATTTATACCCTAGGTTTTACTTCTTTTATTGTAAATTAGAACGAAGAAAGTAGTTCTTAAGCAGGTTACGTAAGAATCAGTGTAACACTTGAAAATTGGATCTGAGTGGGGCTTTAGTATTTTCTTTTAAATTCCCATTCTAAAATTTCATACACATTACACCGAATGACTCCTTACTAATACTCTTGAAAGAAATGCCCCATTAACATTTATCAAAGAAACTTATCCTTAACCATGCACTATAAGCCCTAAAGGTTTCTAAATCAAATTATTTGCCAGGTAGCCTAAAGCAGGTTAGAGGTCTACAGAAAGGATTCAAGCATCAGAAAATGATATGCTGGGTTTTGTTATTTCGGCTTTTGGCACCTAGCTTTCCCAAGGAGCTCACAAAGGTCTCTGCTTAAAGGTACTGAAGTATAGGCAATAATTTACTATTTACAAAGATAATTCACTATTCATATAATACTAAGTATCTATGTGCTAATAACACCAAGTCTTGAATGATGGCAAGTACATCAAACTGAAGTACATTTCTATCACTATGAATCTTTTTTATCTTTTTCAACATCAACAGAAGAAAAATAAATAAACCTTTATAACATCAGAATTAATTTTTCCTTTGTTTAAAAAGAAAAATTTTTTTCATTTTTGTTGTTAAAAACCTGCTCAGTCTTAAAATGAGGAAATGATTTAGCTCAAAGGTGAAGTTCAATCAGCAAAATCACCCAATTGACAAGTCTGGCTTAAAACAATCTAATTTCAAAAGAATTAATTAACTATTAAAGCATTAAGAAGCCTACCTCGACCGCCCTCAGGATGTCTCTGAACACTGACCGCTGCTTTCTCTTGTCTACCTTGGCCCGGTGCTTATTTCCATCTGTAGCCAAAGTCCTAAGCATCTGAGTTAAAGACTCCATGTCTTCATAAAAAAAGTCCTGGTCAGAAAAACACTTATTAACATGCAAAAATTTAATCCAGAAATACTGTCTACAAGATGATACACTACCACCAAATAATGAACATTCCTCTTCTAAGTATATCCAGATACGCTCAACCAACACTTACTGTGTTCCAACTGTATTCAAAACATTACTGGGACTTCCAAGTTCAGTGACAGTCAGATACACATAAATCAATATAGTTTCTACCCTCTGGTTCCCCAGACCCCAAGGCACATATTCCCAGAACTCCAAATTTCTTTATACCAAAAGGGCAAGCTATTAGTAATGCTTTTTAAAGCTCCTAATTTCTAATTTACTGGCCACATTTCAAATAAACAACCAAGTATTTACATTTACATCAGGAGCACAACTCAAGTGATTAAATTGTTTCAGAAAGAAAAATATTTTAATCCCTTTTGGAGGGAAGCCACAAAATATATTACTATTTGCTATGACCTTAAGTAGACTATGGTTTTTCTAGTGGTCATGTACAGATGTAAGAGTTGGACTGTGAAGAAAGCTGAGCGCCAAAGAATTGATGCTTTTGAACTGTGGTGTTGGAGAAGACTCTTGAGAGTCCCTTGGACTGCAAGGAGATCCAACCAGTCCATTCTAAAGGAGATCGGTCCTGGGTGTTCATTGTTAGGACTGATGCTAAAGCTGAAACTCCAATACTTTGGTCACCTCATGCGAAGAGTTGACTCACTGGAAAAGACTGATGCTGGGAGGGATTGGGGGCAGGAGGAGAAGGGGACGACAGAGAATGAGATGGCTGGATGGCATCACCAACTTGATGGACATGAGTTTGAGTGAACTCCAGGAGTTGGTGATGGACAGGGAGGCCTGGCGTGCTGTGATTCATGGGGTCGCAAAGAGTCAGACACGACCGAGCGACTGAACTAACTAACTAACCAAGTAGACTATAGGCTTCTTTATTACAGTTTAAATGGCTATACTTTTAAGAAGTCTATTTTGGGTGTTTTTATCCTCTAATTAAATTTTACAACCACATTAAAAACTAAGCAATGATTCAGAATTATTTAGTTGACCAAAACTAAAGCAGACAGAAGGTGAGACATCTCCAGCTCTAGCTATTAATACCTAGCTATTAACCTTTTTTGCATTAGTGGTAACAATCATTTAACTTATTCTATTAAAACAAGAAACTCTTATTTCGGGCATTCTTCACATTGTACTATATATATTTATTAACTGTTCCATCTCAAAAGGTACAGATGTAATTTCTGTTAATGCCTAAAAAGATTATTACACTCATGGAAAATAAGCTTGAAATCAACACAGATATTCTTTTAAGTACACAAGTATTTTCTTATTGTCAGTATTTTAGAGACTGTATATTCTTAACTGTTCTAAAGAATGTTTTCTTTCAGGTTCTAATTCAACTTCCTATGGCTGAATTAGCTGGAAATGACACCTGTTAACAAGACTTTCATCTAGAAAAACGGTTACCAAAACTGAAAAGCTATTATTAAAACAATTCAATGTTATGTTGATGTCTGTATTTATATTTCACTAAATTTGATTCCATCATAACAAAATAAGAATTGTTTTACTCGTAGAAACAAGTACATTTCAGAGACTCACAGTTGCCTACTTATTTTACTGGCTATTAGTTCTTTTGTAGTTTTCTCAAAAAAAAAAAAATTGTATGGAAGATTTAAACACATATAGGAGAATACACCAAAAATTAACAAGACTCTATGCATTACCATAATTTGTTCTAAGAACTGGGACTCACTGCCAGTGGTTATCAAGAATCTTATCTCCCAGCAGACATTTTTTTAATCAGAGGAATCTGATATAAAAAGGGGATAGTTAATACCACCCACATCTCGTAAGTTTATTATAAGGCCTAAGTAAAATATATTTATATATCCTAAAAATACATACATAAAATACATAAAACACAGTACATAAATATCCATTATGCTATAGTTCTTTTATGATACAGCCTGTTTCAGTACAACTTAAAACTTTCAAACAGGTCTAAAGATAATTATTTCATACTAAAAAAATGGCTGTAATAAGTTAAATGGTTTCAAAAGTTGAGTGGAATTAAAATGAAATGAAACCACAGAAAACTTAAGAGTTCAAGTACACAAGATGAGATGCTGATGGTCACAAAAATCATGCCCTAAACTAGTATTTTCTATATAGTAGTCACCGGAGCACTGATTGTAAACAAAACGAAATAAGCTGTACTAAGTGTTAAGAAATAACTATAGGGAAGTCTAACATTAAAACAGAGTTTGATCCCTCCCCACTTCACTGCAAAGCACTGATTACTATTTCCAGAATGGTTTTATCTGACTACTCAACTACAAAGACTTTTATTCTTTTCACCCCTGCAAATTGAGGCAGAATGTCGTTGTCAGGGTATGGAGACATTTTTACATGAGCCGGTTATCCTATAAACAAAATCAAGAAGTGAGAAGCATGTAATTTAAGGAAATGTGCTTTGAGTCCTCAGATTTTATTTCTACTGTGTCTCTGTCCTGAAGCACTGCCCCTGTCAGTTTAGGTGAAAGATGGAACAGGGAGAATTAGGGACGGTCTGAGAATACTGTATTTTGGTACAATTTCCTGAATTAGTTTATCATGTGGGCCTCAGACCTATAATTTTTCTCTTAGTTTAAGAACTCACTCCAGTGTTCTGGCCTGGAGAATCCCAGGGACGGGGGAGCCTGGGGGGCTGCCGTCTATGGGGTTGCATAGAGTCGGACACGACTGAAGTGACTTAGCAGCTGCAGCAGAGAGCTCCAAAAAGGCTACTACTAGACTACCAGCAAGGGGGAGGCGATATGCAATTCAGCTAACAGTGTAGGAATAGCTACCACTTACACTGTACTTGGCACATGTTCCAATAACTCATGGAATGGCTACCCACTCCAGTATTCTTGCCTGGAAAATCCCAAGAACAGAGGAACCTGGTGGGCTCCATGCAGACCCATGCATACAGTCCAAGCTGTGGGACATGACTGAGTGACTAACACTTTCATGCACACTGTACTTGGTACGTGTTCCAACAACTTGTGAGGTATTAACTATTACCATCTCCACTTTAAAGGTAAGAATAGGACTTCCAAGGTGGTCCCGTGGGTAAGAATTCGCCTGCCAATGTAGGGGGGATGGCTTCAATCTCTTGTCAGGGAGCAGCCCACATGCTGCGGGGCAACTAGCTGGTGTACCACAACTGAGCCTGCGCCCCCTGCAGCCCACCTGCCACAACTAGAGAAGCCCGCCCACTGCAACGATGATCCTACCACCCAAAACTAAGACCCAAGGCAGCCAAATAAATAAACAAATACAAAACTTACTTAACAAAAATAGCAAACAAAACACGTAAGTTCTGTTTTATAACACAGTTCATTTTTGTCTTTGACAAGGATATGGTCAAATTAAACATGTTTGAGTGACTTCTCTTGACTATCAAATATGATTTATTAAGTCAGAGACGGTAAGATACGCAGGTGGTAATACTATTTACACTTATGCAAATTTAAACAAATTCAACATATATAATTTAAATTGCATCATTAGTTCACTTTTAGGATGCACTTCAAAGGAAAAAGAAAAGAAATTACCATTTCTAGTCAGTAGAGGAATACAAGATTAAAAACTAGGACATCTGGCTTCTGTGCCTTGAGGTTAAGGAGCTATTAACTAGTTCAATAAAATTAAATGGATTGCTAAACTTGAGTCCAATTTCTCACATATGGAGATTCATGAGCTACTGACAGTGTGAATAACTTACTTTTAATTCATACCAGTTATCTTTCAAAATAAGGAGGGTGGGCGGGGGGCAGCCAAACACAGGCCAAGAATGGAATGTGAAAAACCAAGGCAACTCAGAACATATATTAATCTTATTTAGATTTATCCACTGTTAACTAACTTCTTTAACTGCAGAAAAGCGTCATTCCAGAAAATAATCTTTCTCCTTAAATTGGAAAGCGGCTAGGAAGTAACCCAAGATTCACAATAGAGGTCACAAACCAGGGTAACCAACTGTTCCAAATAGCTAGCCTAACACAAAGGGCTTCAGGACATAGGACTTTTCAGTGCTAAATTTGGAATACCACCAGGATGGTGGATCATCTCTTGGTCACCTACCACAAACTCAAATACCTGCAAAAGCAAAACTGTGGTATTAAAAAAAAAAACAGAAAGAAAAAAAGCAACCATGAGTGGCCAGCGGTAGAGAACTAAAAAGCACATGTCCCAGGCTAAAAGGACATGTTTATTTTCATCTTTGGCTTTAGAAAGGGCTTCCCTGGTGGCTCAGACAGTAAAGAATCTGCCTGCAATGCGGGAGACCCAGATTTCATCCCTGGGTAAGGAAGATCCCCTGGAGAAGGAAATGGCAACCCTTGCCTGGAGAATCCCATGGACAGAGCAGCTGGCATGCTACATTCGATAGGATCACAAAGAGTCGAATAGGACTGAACGAGTAACACACCTGGCTTAGAAAAGTTAAACATGATGGTAACTAAACTCATCTGACTTAATCCCAAACCTACACTGACATCATATTTCATCCATTTGTCTGACGTTTATTATAAGTGCCTGAATTACCTTAATGTGTCTCAGGTCTGAGAAATCCAAGCAGATCCAAAAGATTATACAGGACGACTCTCCATGAATAATAAGAGTGTACTTAAACTTCAGTTCTATAGGCAGCAATGATTAAGTATAATGAGCTACTCTCAAATATTGCTCTACCAACCAACCACTATTGGTTTATGCTCTTATTAAGTATTTCATCATCACTGCCAAGAAGCAGGACAACCAATCATTAGGTTGTCATAACCAATCATAAGAAACCAATCATTTCTTAATTGTGAGGGTAATGACAGAATAATGGTTCTTGTGACATTTTTACCCATCAGATACTTACACTCTCCATTCCTCTGGCCAATTCAAACAGAAGTGCCAAAGATTCACCAGCAGCTATTCTCATGTTTACATCATCAGAAGAAAGGAGACTTGGAAGTTTATGGAAATGCCTGGAGAACAGACAGTCATTACTATGTGAACACAACCAATTATATCAATAAATGTTGTTTTTATAAAATAAGAACAAAAAATACATACACCTCAAGCTTTTTCTTTACTTCATTGATTGGGCATATGGTCAGTAATAATGTCCACGCGAGAAGCGAGCTGATATGAAGTGCTGTGTTAGGGGTGCTACAGATAACATTAGTGTCCTTCTCTTTGAGATAGGACTTGGTGAAGATATTTTCCAAACACTGCAGAGTTGAATACAGCTCCTATTACATAAGAGCAGGAAATAAGAATACCATCTTAAATGAGAAATGTGCAAATAACTGGATTCAAAAGGCTCTCTACTTACAGTAATGTCATCTGTGGCAATAAAACAGCAAACACCAAAGCAAGTTGCACACTAAAAAAAGCAAAAAATAAATCAGACATTAATTTTTGCCATTTTCTTATTAATTTTACATATTCCTGTTTTTATAATTCAACGTGAAAAACTTACCAGCTACATGACTATGCTAGGTCCCAAGTATAGTATAAAAAGAAGGAAAAAAACAGGGTTAAGAGTTAAGGGAAGTGGGCTTCAGCTAAAACCCAGTAAGGTCTGCTAGTAAACTTTAGAGTTCAACTTTAGCAAAGTTACTCCATTTCTCTTGGGTCTTCCTTCATTAATCTAGCAGATCATTTCAAGCCAACTCCAAAGATGCTTACTCTTTAGAAGAAAAGCTAAGATAAACCTAGACAGCATATTAAAAAGCAGAGGCATCACTTTGCTGACAAAAGTACGTATTGTCAAAACTATGGTTTTTCCAGCAGTCATGTACAGATATGAGAGCACTGAAGAATTGATGCCTTCAAACAGTGGTGTTGGAGAACACTCTTGAGAGTCCCTTGGACTGCAAGGAGATCAAATCAGTCAATCCTAAAGGAAATCAACTCTGAATATTCATTGGAAGGACTGATACTGAAGCTGAAGCTCCAATACTTTGGCCACCTGATGTAAAGAGCCGACTCATTGGAAAAGACCCTGATACTAGGAAGGATTGAAGGCAAAAGGAGAAGAGGGCAGAAGAGGATGAAATGGTTAGATAACGTCACTGACTCAATGAACATCGATTGATCTGAGCACACTCTGGGAGATGGTGAGGGGAAACCTGGCGTGCTACAGTCCATGGGGTCACAAAGAGCTGGAAACAACTGAGTGAGCGAACAACAAGAAATCCGAGATTACCAAGGTAAAACCCACCTAACAAAACAGATTCAGGATATTTATATATAATCTACTTCCAACATTATAGGTGCCAGTAATTCTCAGAACACTTGTGCTAATTATATAAAAGCAGAATTTGAAATTTATAAGGCTTTATTACCCTTCATTTCCCTTTTCTCCATATGTTATCACTAAAATGCCCTCATGTTGTTCCAAGTACCACTAAGGTGTAAGTCTTTAAAGGCATCATTCACATGCCCCCAATTTCAGCTAGTTCTGTTTCAGTACTATGAGGACACTTGTAATATTAATCTGTTTGCTGCCACTATTTTATTCTCATTAAGTTATCGTAAAAATTAGACAGTTAAAATTTGAAAGTAGCTGAAGCATTATTCTCAGTAAAAGAAAATTTCAATATGTAATCCTCTCCTAAGTAAGCAGCAGAAGCCAGGACACATCTCGTAAGAGAAAAAAAAGTAGGATTGCCTTCATTTAATAGAGATTCCTTCTACAAATATACAGAAGAATGCCAGAATTTTGCTTTTTTTAAATTCACAACAAGAGTGAGAAGGATGAAGAAAGTGCCTTGGACGACCACAACAACTCACATGCAACCAAAACTAACTGATTGCCCCAAATACCTAATCAATAATGTTTTCTGTCAAACATTTCAAATACCCGTAATACTCCTGAGCAATTTCAAAGCTGCAAGAAACTAGCCAAAAAAGGAAGAACAGAAAGGTAAAGAGATTACTAACTACTTGGGGGCAGAGATTCCTATAAAGTTACCAAACTCCTACTCCTTTTGCTTCAGACTCCTCCCAGCATCTATACAGCTGGTAAACCAAGAACTCTCAGCAGAAGTGACCTGCCTCTGTCCTCCAGCTTTCCTCATCTCACTACCACAGCTGCTATTTGAAAAGAACCTAGGGGTAGGGCAGAGCTGCAAGATAGATATGCCGAGGGACTTGCTGACTTGACTGGGCACTGATATGTACAAGAAATAAACTTTTATTAAACCACTAAGACTTCAGGGTTTACCTGAGAGAAAGAGTAATGTCATTTACCTTGCGTGCATGCATGCTAAGTTCCTTCAGTTGTGTCTGACTCTGCGATCCTGTGGGGTGTAGCCCACCAGGCTCCTCTGTCCATGGGAGTCTCTAGGCAAGGATACTGGAGTGGGCTGCCATGCCCTTCTCCAGGGGTTCTTCCCAACCCAGGAGAAAACCCAAGTCTCCTGTGGCTCCTGCACTGCAGGTGGATTCTTTACCACTGAGCCACCAGGAGAGCCCATCATTTACCTTCGGTTCAGTTCAGTCCAGTCGCTCAGTCGTGTCCGACTCTTTGCGACCCCATGAATCACAGCACGTCAGGCCTCCCTGTCCACCACCAGCTCCCAGAGTTCACTCAAACTCATGTCCATCGAGTTGGTGATGCGATCCAGCCATCTCACTCTCTGTCGTCCCCTTCTCCTCCCGCCCCCAATCTTTCCCAGCATCATAATTAGTATTAAAAAGTTTTAAACAAACTGGTTCTCTTGCTAGAAAAACAGCTTAGAATTCAAATTCACTAACAATAAATTCTTATGATCTATTAAGGTTCTTAAGATTCTTAACATCCATTAAGATTCAAATCCACTTCCTAAATCCACTAAGACTGCCTCATGTTTCTGTGATAAAGCAAAAGATGTTTTGTGTGATCATTTAAATCACTTATTTAGCATAACAGAAACCAACAACCAACTCCTCCACCAAAATTCACAATCTTACAGATCTAAGTGGTAAATATCAATTAGAAAATGAAAGCTTTTCCAAACCCCCCAAATCAGATAAATATTTCAAAAGTCAGAGTTCCCTACATCAACCAAATCCACCCATGTTAACTACAGCACTCAGCTCTTTCACAGGGTGTTTTAGGTCAGAATTAAAACAACAACAACAGCAACAAAACTCCATTACATTTCTTAGAATAAAAAAATAACTACACAATAAACATTGTCTAGACCATTTGTTTAAGCTCCAATAAAAAGTGGGTAATCCTAAATAATTCAACATTGCACTGTACTTCATATAAGCACATGATCTTCAGTTTCAAAGATGTAGAAATCTGCTCTATAAGGGATGTTCTATTGAGCATCAGAAAATTTAAGAAAAAAATTGTCATACTGAGTCTGCTCACTAAAAAACAAATGAGAATAAAATGATAATAAAAACCTTCTATATTTTTGAAGATGCTATTTTCCCAGGTCATCACAAGGTCTGAGTATCATGCCTAGATAGATCTGTAATTTAAAAATTCTATACTTACAGTTTGCCTGGCCTGGATACTAGCTGTTCCATCACAAATTATTTTCTTCAGGATTGGTCCAAGAGTCTTTAAAACTTCTTCACTTTCAATTCCAGGGCCCAACTGAATACAAAGAACAGATGCTAATGCTGCAGCTGCACGCTGCTCATCACCTTTTCCTATAAAAGAAGTCACCAGCAATTATGACAAATCATTTTCAGTAGACTTCTTAAGGCAGCAATTTCCCAAATTTGTTCTATTTCAAAACAGCATCTACCAATTATGAAACTCAAAGTATGCTCAAGGCTTTGGCATGACCTATAAATGCAGTGAGGTTAAAGAGCTCAAACTCTGGAAGCAGGCCACACTCGAATCCTAGATCTATCACATAATAGCCAAATGACCTTCAACCAATTACTCTTATTCTCATAACAGTTGCTCATCTGTAAAATGGAAATTAATACCTATTTTAAAGAAGAGTACTGTATCAGGTCAGCAAAATAATGCATTTCAAGCTAATATGACTTTTTTTATTTTTAATTTTTATTTAAAAATGGTACAAAGCACAATGCCAAAAACATTAACAGTTAAAATTTCACCAAATGAAAAAATACTATAGAATACACAGTTGTAAAAAGCTACATTAAGTTATTTTACAACTGCCTCAAGCTGCAAAAAGAAAAAAAACCCAATACCATACCTAAGTTATCCCTCTCTCAAAATAATGCCATTTATGTTATAAACCATGAGCACCCCCATCAAAAGACGGGAACTGCTTTTGTTAATTCATATATATATATATATATGTATATATATTTATGAGACTGTATCACTTTGCTATACACTTGAAACAAATACAACACTGTAAATAAAATATAATCTGACTTTCTAAATCCTTCATGAACTCACAGAATAGTGCGCAAATAGCCCTTGAAATAACTTGTCAAGCATTTCAGATGTATACAGCCCATGAGGTAAACTAAACCTTCAGGGCTTTCCTCCACCAATATTGTTTTAAATAAGCAAGGGATTAAAACAGGTATTCTTGGGAATTCCCTGGTGGTACAGTGGTAAGGACTCCACATTCTCACTGTAGAGGGCTTTTTTCGTTTGATCTTTCGTCAGCTGCATGGCATAGCCAACTATAAATAACGAGTCTTTAAAACTATACAAATACGTTAATATAAGTGATTGAGTGAGTGAATGAAGTCACTCAGTTGTGTCTGACTCTTTGCAACCCAATGGAGTGTACCTGCCAGGCTCCTCCATCCATAGGATTTCCTAGGCAGAACACTGGAGTGGGTTGCCATTTCCTTCTCCAGGGGATATTCCTGACCCAGAGATCAAAACTGGGTCTCCTGCACGGCAGGCAGATTCTTTACTGTCTGAGCCACCAGGGAAGCATGTTAATATAAAGTTAAGTGTAAACTATCTTGAGAACTGTATACACCAAAGGGTTTGCATAAATTTTGAATTTAAGTTGTTATCTGATAAATTAAATGTCTATGCAGGTTGTAATGAAATTTTAAAAGGTCTAGTCCAAGTACCTTATAGGATACAGTTTCAATATAAATACTTTTAACAAAGCCATTGTAGTATCTCAAAGAAGTTGGCTCTGCTATCGACTATACCAATAACAAGTTATATAACTTTAGACCAGTCTCGCATTTCCTAGGCCTTTCATTTCTCTGCACAATGAGAGGTGGATTAGACCAAAGGTTTCCAAACACCCATTCTTGACAAAGCTTTCACCTGAGGGAAAATGAGAATAAAGACAAATGTTCTTACTTGGCAAAATAATTAAGCTGGTATCCCCAAACCTTTTGAATTCTGGCATTTTTCTAAAATTGAAAGTCTTTGATAATACTAGACTTAATCTTTAAGGTCTCTCTTTATTCTTAAAAGTTCTTTGATCATAGAAGATCCTAATATGAATTCTAGAATCTCTATGACAAAGTTCAAGAATTCAAATATTCCAAGGGATATTCTGAAATGATGTCATTGAAAGTATGATCAGTGTTTTAAATAAGAAAATGAAGTAGATAATTATGATACTGTTTTAATTTTAGAAAAATGAAGTATAAAATAATACTTTTTGTTGACATCTGACACAAGTTTTCAAGTCTTTGTTATGCACAAGAGAATGGCAAACATCTCTTTAAATACAACTACAGCTGACAATCCACCCCAATCTTTCCTAGTTTCAAATGCTTACTGCATTTTTACATTTTGAAACTATAGTTTCTAAAGCTAACAAGCTTGATTTTGAGTTCTAACAAGACTGATATATTCCCTGTCAAGTACAAGGTTACAAGAGTGAGCCAGACTTTTAGTGCTATTAACAAATGTTACTGCATGCTGCTGCTAAGTCACTTCAGTCGTGTCCGACTCTGTGTGACCCCATAGACGGAAGCCCACCAGGCTCCCCCATCCCTGGGATTCTCCAGGCAAGAACACTGGAGTGGGTTGCCATTTCCTTCTCCAATGTGTGAAAGTGAAAAGTGAAAGTGAAGTCGCTCAGTCGTGTCCGACCCTTAGCGACCCCACAGATTGCAGCCTACCAGGCTCCTCCATCCATGGGATTTTCTAGGCAATAGTACTGGAGTGGCTTGCCATTGCCTTCTCCGATGTTACTGCATAGAAGGGAGCAAATTACTTTTAGGTTCTGTGACTGTGTAAAGTAAGGACATTACCTTTTTTCAGGCAGCGCTCAATGCTATCAGTTAAGGTCATTCTTCTTTCCAGAATAAATTCATAAAGCATCTTTGAAGCCAGTGCATTTTTAATACCTTCAAGGGCTGCTTGCCTTGTTTTCGCACTATTTAAAACAAAATATAAGAGAAAGAAGATACAGCTGGAGTGTACCATCAATGAGACTTGTAAAAGCCTAGTTTCCTCTAAATTTTTTCTATTTATAGATTTTTTAACATATAATTTTCATGTTCACACCATTTTTCAAATAATAATTTAATTTTCATCTACAACTCACCCTACTACCTATCATAGCATTTTTCTGCTTATTCATTTAATAACCACAACATTAAATGGCCACATAGTATTTCATAGTTTCAGTGTATAAGGCATGTTCTTCTACATTACATATTCAAGTAAATACGTATTTTTTTTCTTTAACAGTACAAAAGTCCAGAGATCTTGTTTGCATCTTCTGGGGTTTTTAATTCCATTTGTTTTAATTTTGTTCTAGAGTTACTGTTAAGTAAGAAAACAATTTGGCTTTAGTATTATTCAATAGCTATCCTTTCTAGTTGAAGATTAACTTTTAATTCAACAAATACACTTCAATTATCAAACACAGATATGAACTCTTATTCTAGAACAACTAATCTACTAATGTAAATTCTCATGGCATGTTCCTATCTACATTACAAGTCCAAAGGTGCAAAAAACTAAAATATCCAAAGTAAACAAATCAAGCTTTAGGAAAACAATGCTCAAAGAAATAACTGCACATATTTTATATAAAAGGTGGCTGATCAAAATCACCCAGAATGAAAAGAGCTTCCAGTAATTCCCACCTCTTATCCAGGGTCAGGTCAATGAATCCCTTCAACTTATACTCTAAGTCTTCTTGAGTTCCTTCCTCATCAAGGACTTCTGGCCCTAAGGAATAATAAAACCAACCACGTAATTTAAACAGAAAAAAGCAGATAGGGAAAAGTAATAGAATACTTAGCTACAAGAATTCCTCGACCTAAAACATCCTTTTATGTTTTGTCACAAATCTAAACTGAAAACTCATACCATCTTCAGCAAAACTGGAAGGATCGCTGTAACCACTGCAATGGCTCATTGTTTCAATCGATGCATCCTCATCACTAAAAGGTTGAACATTTCGATGCTGGCCACCTAGTAGGTAAAAGAGGGTGGAGGTAAATGATTTTGTTGTCATATATGCAAATACTTAACTTGGGAATTTTAAAACTTACTTAAAAACAAGCCATAATAAAAACCCAAACTTACTTAAGAGATAATTTTTTTTTAACAAAAGAACACACTTAAATATTCCTGCTGCTGCTGCTAAATCGCTTCAGTCGTGTCCGACTCTGTGCAACCCCATAGACGGCAGCCCACCAGGCTGTCCCGTCCCTGGGATTCTCCAGGCAAGAACACTGGAGTGGGTTGCCATTTCCTTCTCCAATGAGTGAAAGTGAAAAGTGAAAGTGAGGGCGCTCAGTCGTGTCCGACTGAGTGACCCCATGGACTGCAGCCTACCTACTATAAGTCAATTCACCTACTATGTATTTCAGAGCACCAACTATTTACAATATACATCAACTGCAGAAATATATCAATCATCTAGTATGTGACCATTTTTGGTAAAACAAAAACCAGTATTACAGATAAAAAACCACTTCCCAATTACTTCAAATCATGAAGACAATAAAAATAATCAACATAAAAATAAGACAAATGCATTTTCCAATGAGAATAACATTAACTGGTGAATGGGTTCGTTTTTAGGTTACACATGTCTTATACAAAGGGAAATTTGAGGCACTGTGGGATGGTAGTTTTAAGTAAGACGATTTGAATTGAGAGGATCAAAAAGTTTAAGATAGAAGTTTTAGATGCTGCCAAGTGGATCCAACATGGCACAGAAAATAATGATAGCAACTGGATGAAGTAACTGATCACTAAATAACTACAGTGTTGGTAAGATGTGTAAGAAAATACAAAGAGCTCTGATAGACTATCTACAGGATTTTTGTTCCCAAGTCATAGAAGACAGAAGAGCTGAGAAGTCTTGTGAACTAGCATACAAATCACTTAAGAGGCAGGACTATGAAATGGTCCTCAAGCACTGCACAGAGGCCCTCCTTCCTCTTACCAGCACTCTATGGTGGACTTCACAGGACCAAGTCCACTGGAGAAAGCATCTATTTAAGAGTCCTCTTAACAGAGTTGTCTCATGTTTGCAAGTAAATTATAGGCAAAATGCAAGCTGATAAAGATTGTAAGCATGGTATGCTTAAAATTGGGAATCTGCTTTGAAGACTTTGAGCAATGTTCAAGACCTGACTTTTTTCACATGCCAATTTCAGAAATGACTACAGTATTTTAAAAACCTATGACTAGTGACTAAGCTGGATGATGACTTTCCTACCATGATGGGTGTACACATTAACATTTGTTCCTAGTCAAGTGTTAACATTCCTGTCACTCCCTTGGGAAGACAGATAGTGCTGTTTCAAAGTTTGTGTGAGTACTTGTGATCAATTAAGGGTCGAATTTTAAGACCTTAAAAAGACGTTTTAGTATTTGATATAGCATAAAAAGCCTGTTAGACAAATCACGTTCAAAAGAAAGGTTCTAATATACCCAAAAGTTTTAAAATATCAGTGCTATTATTAAAAAAATCTTTTTTTAACCTAGAATCTTCCTCTCAATTTCATCAATCTAAGGAATAAATCTATTACTCTAAGGAATAAATCTATATTCCTAGTCACTGTCATTTCTAATTATTTTTGTTTTGTGGGAATTTCATATTAATAGAAAGATTATTCAGTCATCAATTACACTGAGCACTGAGTTAAAAGAAGTCCCCAATTCCACCCCAAAAGTGACCATGAGTCACCTGATTTAACTCTGAGTTCCAATCAAAGATTGCACTAGATATCTCTTAGGTCCCTATGTTCAAGAAATCTGTATCATTTAATACATCTTAAGAAAGGCTTCTCAAAAATTCTCTGAGTATAATTAAGCCTGTTGCTGTCTTTTTTATAGCTTTAAAAAATCAAAACAGAGATGAGATTTTAGCAGATTTGTAAATCAACACAGGAAGCAAGTGGCCTTCAAATCTGCTTGCTCTCCAAAAGAGAATAAAGTGTGCCAATCAAAGTAGTGAAGTATAAAGAATAAGCAATGAAGCCAAGACACCAAAACTTCCTAATCATAGTGCTTAGGAAAGAATAAACAAATAAACAAAGACCTATGACATCATATTCTATTTTTGGATCTGTCTTCATGTGTTTTCATGATCTGAAGTAGTTGAGTCGTCTGCTTAACTTTTACTAGTATTTATTCACAAACCGTATTTTTCACATTCAGCCTATTTTTAAACTGTCAAAGAGAGTTTCCTATCCAGGTGTTACTCAGCTCCCTTCTCTAAGTTTCAATGATTTCCCAAAGCTCAAGGGGAAAGAGATTATTTAAAAAAATAAATAAATAAAGGGGAAAAAACCCTGTATGAGTATCTAATATCTAGGTCACACTCACCCACCTTGTGATCCTAAGTACCATTAATGAGGTGGCCGTTTAGACACATTAAGTCCTTATTTCTTAAAGGGCTTACTTACTAACACAGTTCTGTTATTTCCTAAAAATGCTCTCTTCAAAATAAGTGCTATGAAAAACACACACACTTGAACAACAGGTCAATTTTATTAGTGTCCCGGACCCCCTCCACTAACTTAAAAAGTATTTAAATGGGAAACCCAAAACGATAGAGAGAAGTTGGTTATTTCTTGGTTGTACATGTGAAGATTTCATATGAATCCCATTTCTTCTATAGATGTCATTTAAAAATACCAGTAAGGTAAGAGACTTTTAAGTACAAGTTTGTGAAAATTTTCCATCTCTTCTACTCAACTATTATTTATTTATTTGAGTAAGTAATATTGAAGTGGAACCAACTTAACCTTTTCAAAAAGTAAATCCCACCCCCAAGCCCCAATCAGAGGCAAGCACAGCTAACAAGTTCTAGTGTAAACGTCCAAAGATAGTCAAAGCATGTATAGTTTTATAAACTTTCAAATAATTGTTTTCCTGCTGCTGAAAAGTCACAAATGAGAATTTCCAACTAAAATTTGAAAAGCAACCCCCCACTGCCTCCTGAGATTATTCTCTAAGTATCAGGAAGGAAGGAGGCTGGACAGGAAGCTTCAGATGGGAATAAATGTTCCTTTGCGAATCAAGGAGGCCATTACCATTTTCAAAATGACTTTAGCTTGCTCCAGCTCTGTGTTTGTTTCAACAAAAGGTAAACTTGAAGAATTAAAATTAATACGGATTTTCTAGACAGAATTTAAATGTTTACTTCTGAGGAGAAGACAAAGCAGAAAAGTAAAGAGGTATCGATTCAGACAGAGCAACTAGATGTATTTTATATTTTGATCAAGAATGAACTTCATGAACACCGAAAGCAAGCATTCAATCAAACTAAAGATATAAAAGGGGGGCTGCATCTATAATAACTCATTTCTACTGTCAATTATTAAATATTTAATACATGATCGCAAGTTTTCCTCTTGCTTTTTAAATATCAGTTTCCAATTCTTTAATAAGACTGGCCTATTTATGTGCTAAAGAACAAAGTCATATCATTCTGAGGGTTAAAGTGGCAACTGTATTCACAAATATATATGGCTAATAGATTCGATGTGATAACATCTGAGGTTATTTTAATATTTAATTTCAAAGTTTCAATAAAGCAATTATTAAGTGAGATGACTTTATCAGGTTTAACACTAGCTTTCAGTATGGTGTGTCTCGTTGGAGTTTCTGCTTGAAGTCATTTTTTCCTAGCCGTATAGTTAGGACTAAAAAATCATTAATTAGTTAAGCACCTACCCATCCAGGAAAAGTTTCGACTTTGTAAAGAGTAATCAAAAAAAAAAAAACTAAACTAAACTTTTGGCTAACTGCAATCTGAGCTCCTCACCACTCCCGCCTATTCCGGGCTCCCAGCGGAGAACCTACAAAATACCGCACAAAGGAGAACGCAGTTTCTGCCCCCGGGAGAAGGAGCTGACTTCGGCGGGTCGCACGAGAGCTGGGGGCTCGGGATCTGTGCGGGTGCCAGACAGAGGTAGGAGCAGAGTCTACGCTGGGACAGTGGATCCGCCTCTCGTGCCTTGGCCGGGCCAGGTGCACACGCGGGATGCGCAGGAAGGCAGCTGAATGGGGTGCCACATGGGCTCCTCTGCGTCACCCCGGCCCCACGGCGCAAGGACCAGGCCGCGTGACGCAAGAGCCGGTCCAAACCCGCCGGACGTTTGGCATTCCCGAGAACTCCATGTTGGAGCCGAGTGGTCAAAGGCGACCAGTGACAGCATGGACAGAACTCCGAGCTCGGCACCACCCTCTGTCAAGGAGAGCTCTAGAGAGCCAGTACCAGTCTCTGAAAACACTTCCTCTCCCGCCCAGCTCCCAGTCACCCCCAATCCTGACCCATTCTCATGCGCAAGAACCCATATGCCCCTTCCCTGCCCCGCGGCCGGTGCCCAAGAGTTCGGTTCGCACGCTAGATCCAAGTCGCGCGAGGTTCGACCCCCAGGGCACGCTGGGAAGCGTAGTCCGCCGGCCACTCCAGGCGCCCCGCCAACGCATACGTCTAGAGAAATAGAACTACAACTCCCAGGGTGCCCAAGGCTAAGCGACTCGCCAACCCGGCCGGTATCTGGGATGCCGGCGGCGGGGATACTTTCTTACCTGCTGTCGCCGCCGTCGCTGCAGCTGCCCCTGAGCCGCCACCACCACTGCCACCGCGGTGGGGAGTGTTCCGCTTCTTATTCTTCGGCATCGTGGGACGCCCGGTGCCGCCTAAACTCTAGCTTAGCGAGGATCAGCCGATGGAGCTGCACTTTTTACTCGTGCGTCTGTGCGACGGGCGGCTGAGAGGCGAGTCTTCGGCTAACAACAGAGGCGAGAAGCGGCGCGGGTAAGAGTGGGCGATGGCGGCAGCAGAAATCCCCGTGAAGAGCTGTGATCGGAAACGATACATGTTTCTCTCTAGCGCGGGAGCTAAGGCGGGGCGGTCGAGTCCACGACGCCTTAAGTAGCAGGACCGCCGCCTGTCGTCACCATCCGTAGGCGGGACTCGAACTCTCACTAGCCAATCCCCATGTATCCCCACCAAAGGCCGACTTGGGGCGGGCGGAGGATGCTCACCACAGATCCCATGTCGCAACTCTTCCAGCGGCGCCCGGGGAGCTGGTCTTCGTTGTTGTGCTGAATTATGGGAGATGTAGTCGGCCCCGTGGAGCCACCTCCCAGCTCCTCCCAGCTGGCTTTTCTGCACACATGCTTCCTTTCTCGTGACCCTTCCACTGCCTGCGGGCGGCCCAGCCTTGGAATTGACGGAGGTGGCCGCCGGCGGTGAGCAATGCCGTGGGTATGCCACATGACGACAGCCAGCTTCCAACTGGGAGCTACGCAATCCGCGTCGCTGGTCTGACTCCAGAGACTCGCGTTCGTCTCTTTAACCTTTCCCTTGCTGCGGCCTCTGTCCTGGCACAGAAACCCCTCTTTGGGAACGTTTCCGTAGTTGAATTAGTTTAGCGATCATCAGTATCTATAACTGAATTGTGGTTCAGGGCTATGTGCCTCCCCTCACCTTCAAAACGATGCGCTTTAATCTGGTTGGGTTTCCCAGATGGCTCAGCGGGTAAGGAATCCGCCTGCATGGCAGAAGACAGAGAGACTTGGGTTTGATCCCTAGGTGGGGAAGATACCCTGGAGAAGGAAATGGTGACCAACTCCAGTATTCCTGCCTGGAAAAGCCGATCGAGAGAGGAGCCTGGCAGGTTACAGCCCATCGGGTCACAAAGAGTCGGACACCACCGAGCACAAGGCACATTGACAATCTACTTAGTCATGTACTTCTTGTATTTCTCCTATTTTAGACTAGAAAGATCTGGCGACTCAGAGTCTATGAAAGAATGTGTCCTTTGACAATTCTTCCTGCCAGTTAGGAGGTCAGTCTGGGATAAGTATTGGGTTTGGGAAATTTAACAGCTGGTAAAACAAACATGAGCTATAAATACCAATAATCTCAGCGTTTTTTTGTTTTATTTTCCAAGGTGAGTCTAAGATCCGTCTTCCTTGTTACATTTGTTACATATTTAGAACCTGTTATTGAGTTCATATATTATGCTTATGACAGACCGAACTCACTGACTCACTTCAATGTAGGTGACTCATCCCCGACTCCACCTCTCTCCTGAGCTGCTTCTCTTATTTTCTTTTGAATGGCATGTAGCACGTTTCCACCTGAATGTTCCATATGCACTCAATTCAGCTTCTCGAATACTGCGTTTCCCTCTCCCTGTCTTCCTTTCATGTGTTCACAGTTACTGCTATCCTCCAATGTGCCCAAGTTGAAACCTGGTTTCCCTAAAACAAATCAGTTTTTCCATAAAACTCCTGAATTCATAAGCTCTTCTCCAATCACACATGACCTCAGTTGGTGCCTGGGCATTTTAAAGGATCTTGCCAGTCATTTCATTGGCATTATGCTATCTCATGCATGATAATGTTGCCAAATTTATTGATATCTCCCCTATTTTACTAATTCACATGGTTTAGTAGTTGCTCAAAAACATTTTTGGTTCCCATTACCGATATATTAAATGCCAGTCCTCTTCCCCTGGTCTGGACTCCCTCTGCACCCCATATTTCACTGCTTCCTGGCACATGCCCTGTACTTCAGCTGCACTGCCCTGCTCCTCATTTCCAGTACACAGCTCTATTCTCCTACCTCCATTTTATCATTCATTGTCCAGTGTTCTTGTCTTCCTCCCACTTTCACCGTAGAATGTTATTCATCTTTCAAGATTTAGCTCAAATTCTACTTCCTTCTGTTAGAGAAAGACAAATATCATATGATACCACTCCTATGTGAAATCTAAAATAGAATACCAATGAACTGATTTACAAACCAGAAACAGAATCACAGACTTAGAAAACAAATTTATGGTTACCAAAGGGGAAAGGTAGACGTGGATAAATTAGGAGTTTGGGATTAACATATAGACACTATTAGATATAAGATAGTCAACAAAAACTGATTGTATAGCACAGGGAACTCTACTCAATACTCTGTAATAACTCTACTCAATAACTCTGAAAAAGAATAGATATATGTATATGTATAACTGAATCACTTCGCTATGCACCTGAAGCTAACAACATTGTAAATCAACTATCAGTTCAGTTCAGTTCAGTCGTGTCTGACTCTTTGCGACCCCATGAATCACAGCACGCCAGGCCTCCCTGTCCATCACCAACTCCCGGAGTTCATTCAAACTCATGTCTATCGAGTTGGTGATGCCATCCAGCCATCTCATTCTATATCGTCCCCTTCTTCTCCCTCCCTCAATCCTATCCAGAATCAGAGTCTTTTCCAGTGAGTCAACTCGTCACATGAGGTGGCCAAAGTATTGGAGTTTCAGCTTTAGCAAAATCAGTATACTCTAATACAAAATAAAAAAAAAAAAAGAATGGATAAACAAGAAGGTCTGGCTGTATAGCACAGGGAACTATATTCAATATCCTGTGATATAATGGAAAAGAATATGAAAAAGTATATGTAAAACTGAATCACTTTGCTATACAGCAGAAATTAATGCAATATTATAAATCAACTATACTTCAATAATGGATGTGAGAGTTGGACTGTGAAGAAAGCTGATCGCCGAAGAATTGATGCTTTTCAACTGTGGTGCTGGAGAAGACTCTTGAGAGTCCCTTGGACTGCAAGGAGATCCAACCAGTCCATTCTAAAGAAGATCAATCCTGGGTGTTCATTGGAAGGACTTATGCTTAAGTTGAAACTCCAATACTTTGGCCACCTCCTGCAACGAGTTGACTCACTGGAAAAGAGTCTGATGCTGGGCAGGATTGGGTGTGGGAGGAGACGGGGACGACAGAGAATGAGATGGCTGGATGGCATCACCAACTCGATGGAGGTGAGTTTGAGTGAACTCCGGGAGTTGGTGATGGACAGGGAGGCCTGGCGTGCTGTGATTCATGGGGTCACAAAGAGGCGGACACGACTGAGCAACTGAACTGAACTGAACCCTTGTCCATTTCCCATCAGTCACAAAGTGGGCATAGTTCAAATTCATTATCTCTGAATCAGATGCTAGGGCTTTACAAACACATGTAGCAAATTTTTGCAAATTAGAAAGAGAGGCCCCGGCACCCAGCTTGATGAGTGCTAATGGACTGGAATTCACCCTCCTTACCTTAGCAGGGAACAACCTGTATACCTGTACATAGTACGCCTGGTAGACACTAATTTGTTTTATTCAATGAGGGAGTCAATTTCCTCTACATCTTAGTTTCTTAAAGGCAAAGAAATTAAGGTGGGGGAAAGGATGAGACCGAACAATTACCAAAAGTCTGTTCTGTCGCTAGTACTATTTAGGGTTATTGTTTTTTTAAAAAACCACTATTGCGGTATAATTGATATATAAAAAGCTGTATATGTTACACATTGCTATGTTAAAAATGGATAACCAACAAGGACCTACTGTATAGCACATGGAACTCTGCTCAGTGTTATGTAGCAGCCTGGATGGGAGCAGGGTTCAGGGGAAAATAGATACATGTGTATGTATGGCTGAGTTCCTTCCCTGTTCACCTGAACTATCACAGCATTGTAACTGCCTGTGCTAAGTCACTTCAGTTGTGTCTGACGCTTTGTGACCCTGTGGACAGTAGTCCACCAGGCTCCTCTGTCCATGGGATTCTCTAGGCAAGAATACTGGAATGGGTTGCATTTGTTAACTGCATATCAATTCAGTTTAGTCACTCAGTCATGTCCGACTCTCTGCAACCCCATGAATCACAGCACGCCAGGCCTCCCTGTCCATCACCAACTCCCGGAGTTCACTCAAACTCATGTCCATTGAGTCAGTGATGCCATCCAGCCATCTCATTCTCTGTCGTCCCCTTCTCCTCCTGCCCCCAATCCCTCCCAGCATCAGAGTCTTTTCCAGTGAGTCAACTCGTCACATGAGGTGGCCAAAGTATTGGAGTTTCAGCTTTAGCATCAGTCCTTCCAATGAACACCCAGGATTGATCTCCTTTAGAATAGACTGGTTGGATCTCCTTGCAGTACAAGGGACTCTTCAAGAGTCTTCTCCAGCACCACAGTTCAAAAGTATCAATTCTTCGGCGATCAGCTTTCTTCACAGTCCAACTCTCACATCGATACATGACCACTGGAAAAACAATAGCCTTGACTAGACGGACCTTTGTTGGCAAAGTAATGTCTCTGCTTTTTAATATACTATCTAGGTTGGTCATAACTTTCCTTCCAAGGAGTAAGCATCTCTTAATTTCATGGCTGCAATCAGCATCCGCAGTGATTTTGGAGCTTCCAAAAATAAAGTCTGACACTGTTTCCCCACCTATTTCCCATGAAGTGATGGGACCAGATGCCATGATCTATATTCCAATACAAAAGAAAAAGTTTTTTTTAAGCTGTACATGTTTAATGTATACAGTCTGATGAATTTGGATATAAGTATGTACTTGTGAAACCATCAGCTAATCAATGCCATAAAACATATCTATCATATCACCGCCAAAAGTTTCCTCTCACCCTTGTGTGTGTGTATGTCTGTGTGTGTGTGTGTTAAGAACGCTTCATTCTAGGTTCTTTTCACACATGTCATGTCCTGTACTTCTTACAACACCCCCTTGAAGGAAAGATTAGTCTTTCTATTTTGTGGATGAAGAAATAGGCTCAGACAAGTTTTGCAACTTCCCCAAGGTCATACCATTAATAAACAGTGAGTTTGTGATTGAAACCCAGGCCCATGTGACTCCAAGGTTACCCCTGGCTGGCCTTGGCTACACAGGAACCTGACTGCGTGTTCCTAGGAGTCGCGGGTTATGTGTGCAGTCCTGCTAGCACAGGTCCATCTGGGCAAAATCTTGTCTTGTTCCTTTTTTATAGTGTCTTTCAATCTCTAGAGTTTCTGACTGCCTGATTGTTCAGTAGATTTAGATTTTAGATTTTTCTTATATTTCTAAGGCTGTGGCAGAATTATATTGTCAACAATATTTTTCAATCAAATAATTTTTAAAATTTTATTTATTTTTTAATTGAAGGATAATTGCTTTACAGAATTTTTTGTTTTCTGTCAAACCTCAACATGAGTCAGCCATAGGTATACATATATCCCTTCCCTTTTGACCCTCCCTCCCCTTTCCCCGTCCCACCCCTCTAGGTTGAATTTTCATTGTTATGTTTTAGATTACATTACTTTCTTAATTGTTTGTAAGTTTTGTTTTGTTGCTAGGAATGGTGATAATGCAACATGCTAAATATGAGGTCCCTGTTTGTTTTAAGAAAGGAAGAAAGGATACAGTGGCAAATTTAGCTAGGACTCTGAAGCCTTAAAATATATTTTATTTGCCTTTTTTCTTATTCTGGAGACATTTCTTTGTGGTTTTCAGTTCTGAAATTGCACTTCAATGTAATGTAATTTCTGACAAATAAAGGACAGTAAAAGTAAGTTCAATTGTCTTTTGCTAAAAAGAGAATGTTGCTTATCTCTTAAAACTATGGTATTATCCATAATATAGTGTGAGGCTGTGTTAGAGGAGTACTGTGAGCTATAAGTAACATCAAATGTACAACAAGGCAGTAATTTTTATGATACCTTGGCTTGGAAGAACTTTTCATGGCAACAGCACACGTATGAATTATCTTTTCTTTCAAGATAAAGATACTGTTGGACTTTTTCATTTGGATATCCTCTGACATTCATACCAAACAAAATCAAAATCAACTTGCCCTCTACCAGTCCCTCTATCCTTATACAACCAGTTCTCCTTCTCTGCTTTCCCTGTATGGTAAAGCACCAATCTCCCGGCCAAAATATCAGAGAATCTCCAGGTTGAAAAAGACTTGAGAGGTGATCTACTTCAAAGTCCTGTCTCATCTAGAAACACTTGGACAACATGACTAAGATTCAGATCGCTAACTCAGTCTTCCAGGGTTTCAAACCCTGGCCACACGACTTTCAATGGATTCTTGAGCAAGTCATTTCACCTCACTGTGACTTCCTTTCAATGAGGATAATAATAGAAACTGTTTCAGGGGAATGGAGTGAGGAATCCATGAAATAATACATGTAGAAAACTTAACCCAGTGCCCAGCACATTGTAAATGCTCAGTAAATGTTAGCCTTTAAAATTAGCAAACAGACCACTATGGAGAACAGTATAGAAGTTCCTTAGAAAACTAAAAATAGAGCCACTGTATGACCCTGTGATCCCACTCCAGGACACATATCTGGAGAAAAACGTGATCCAAAAAGATACATGCACCCCAGGATTCATTGCAACACTGTTTACAACAGCCAAGACATGGAAGCAATCTAAATATCTACTGACAGAGAATGGATGAAGAAGATGTGGTACATTTATACAATGGAATATTGCTTAGACATTCAAAAGAATGAATTAATGACATGTAGCAAAATGAATGGACCTAGTAATTGTCATACTGAGTGAAGTAAGTCACACAGAGAAAGAGAAATACTGTATTACATCCCTTCCTTGTGGAATCTTAAAAGAAATGATACAGATGAATTTATTTGCAAAAGAGAAACAGACTCACAGACTTAGAAAACGAACTTATGGTTGCCAGGAAGAAGGACAGAGGGGAAGGGATAGTTAGGGAGTTTGGGATGAACATGTATACAATGCGATATTTAAAGTGGATAACCAACAGGAACCTACTGTATAGCACATGGAACTCTGCTCAATGTTATGTGGCAGCCTCAGTGGGAGGGGCGTTTGGGGGAGACTGGATACATGGATATGTATGGCTGAATCCTTTGCTGTTCACCTTAAACTATCATAACATTGTTAATCAGCTATACCCCAACACAAAATGAAAAGTTAAAAAAAATTAGCAAGCAGATATTTATCCATCTTAAAGTCTGCCAGTGCTAGGAATCACCAAACTTTTTAAGGCAGTTCATTCAAATATTGAATAGTTATCATTTTTAGGGAAGTCTCATATTCCTTCAACAAACATTCATCAAGAATCTGCTATGTACCAAATACTGTGCTAGAACCTGAGAACTAAGAGGTAAGTGAGAACAAAGTATCTGGCCTCATGAAGTCCCCAGTCTAGCAAGAGAGCTCAGCACCAGGTGACCTGTGGCTGTCCTGCCCTCTCTGCCCACTTGGGTCCCCCAGGGACATGACCAAGGAGCTCCATCTTCTAGACAACTAGTCCAACTCCCCAGGGAATTCAGTCTTTCTACTAGAGCAAATCACCTTGCCTCTGTGAGCCTCCATTTCCTTATCTGTAAATAGGAGTAAATAATTCCAGAATACTACATCACTGGACTGTTGTAAAATAAAAGGAAATTATTATGTGGTCTTTGAAAACTGTCAGCTACTCTATAATGATGAGATACTCTTTTGTGTTAAGTCAAAGAAAGAAATGACTCCTCTAGTGATGGGAAGGGAAGCTCTTTTGGCTTGGAGTTGACAGAGGCAGTGAGAAGAGGAACTGTACCAAGCCCCCAAATAAGGTTCATCTCTGAACACAAATGGACTGAGTCAACAAGCTATCAAGCATTGTTCCCCCAGATCTCACTAGTGCTCGCATATTTTGCTGGAAGGTCACCAAGGTTTAGATCCAAACAGACCTACAGTCAAAATGCCTTTTCTACTGCTTCCTAGTTGGTTGACCTTGAACAAGATGCTTCATCAAAGCCACAGTTGAATCACAGAACTGAGAGACACTGAGAGACAGTGTCTGAACTGTCTCTGAGAGACACTCATAGAACTGAGAGACACTGAAAGTCTGAACTAGTCTTTCAAGCAGAGGTGAAGTCATATCAAGCAGTAAAAAGGGACTCTAATCTACCCACTACAGACATGAAAAAACATTAAAGCATTTGCAGAAAGAAAAGAATGAAGTAGGATTATAACAAGAAGTAGAGACAAGAGATCGAACAGCCCAGCTCCCAGTGGTCCTCCACTTCTAGATAGCAGAACTTCCAAAGACTCAACTGAACTGCTGCTCTGGGTTCCAGGATTCCACCCTGAACTATTAAAATATAAACTCTCTTTTTGCTTAGGTTAGGTCTAGTCAGTTACAAGCCAGAGTAACTGATAATTCTTCTTGGCACTCCTCCTGTTTTCTTGAGTCTAGTGTCTCTGCGAAATCCAGGAAACTGTCCAGGTAGTGGCAAGTGGGATTTGCAAAGCCTATCTTTTAGTCTCAGATGAAAAGCAGTAGGAAGTAGGAACAGATTCTCCCAACACTCTGGAGGCATGTTAGCATTTTTCTAAATTATGGAGAATGAGTGAACTGCCAAATTTCATTCATCATCAGTGATGTTTACTGTGAACCAATCCAGCCAAAAGAATTCTGAAAAGCTATTTCAAAAAAACTTAAGCCAAACTAAACTGACCATACTAGGTTTATCACACTGAAATAATCATATTAAATAGTTCTAAAATTATCATTTATTTTACCAAAAATAAGAGAAAACTGCCTACTGAACACAAACTAAAAGACAAAATTTTATTAATAAGAAACATTTACTATTTTCTTATTCCATTCAAGAAAGGCTTTTGCAATTACTTTGTACAAGACATCATTGATTGCCTACCCCCAAAACTAGGTGACCCTCCTGCATTCACAAAAGTCCAGTTTTGTCCAGACTGCCCACCTGCTGTGACTGGCCAGGTGCTTCAGGAAAGGCTGAACCTGGCCTCAGCTCCAGGAATTGGGTCATCATTAATCCCATGATTGATTCCTCTTAAAAATGGTTGGTTTAGTCTTAGACACTTAGACATAATTCTAGTCAGTGAAGTCTAAGTGGTGAGGGGTTTTACAGAAGGATTTTCCAAGAGAAATGCAAATGAAAAGATGGTTTTCTGTTTCTTTGAATGTTGTCATTTGTGACCATGAGGGCATAGAAAGTTAACATTCCAGGAATGGCCAAAGTGAAAGTGAAAGTTGCTCGGTTATGTCCGACTCTTTGTGACTGTATAGCCCAAGGAATTCTCCAGGCCACAATACTGGAGTGGATCCCCTTCTCCAGGGGATCTTCCCAACCCAGGGATCGAACCTAGGTCTCCCACATTGCAGGCAGATTCTTTACCAGCTGAGCCACCAGGGAAATCCAAAAATACTGGAGTGAGTAGCCAATCCCTTCCCCAGAGGATCTTCCCGACCCAGGAATCAAACTGGGGTCTCCTGCATTGCAGGCAGATTCTTTACCCCAAGGAATGGCCAAAGGAAAGGATTAAAGAACCTGTATGAGACTTTTAAAAAGTAAGTTTATTTATTTTTAATTGAAGGATGACTGCTTCACAGTATTGTGTTGGTTTCTGCCAAACACCAACATGAGCCAGTCATAGGTCTACCCGGGTCCCCGCCCCCTTGAACTTCCCTCCTGTCTCCATCACTTTCCCACCGCTCTAGTTGTTCCAAGGCCCCAGTCTGAGTTCCCTGAGAGAACCTGTATGAGATTTTTGAATCACTCACCAAATCACTCATCTACTGGCACCACCTCCCACCCCTAGACCACCCACTATGTGAGACAATAAAGTCTCTCAATACTTCAGTCAATTTTAACAGGAGATTCTGTGACTTGGGGCTGCATTATCCCAACTGATATGTTATATCTAATCATCTCCTTAAAGAGATGGTAGCATTTGGCAATTTCTAACATTCTTATATGTGTTTAAAAGTGAGTTGAATAAAAATAATCCCCCAACTCTTCCCCTACAACCTGTGAAATTCCCATATGGTTTAAGAGAGAAAATGTCTTTGAAATCCTCACTCCTGTCATCTGCTGTTTTGTACAAAGAATGTACCAACACAGTGCCACTGCCCACTTCATGCCGCCTCCACAGAATTCTGTCCAAGAACACCCTGTTAAAACTCTTTTTTTGGAGACTTTCCTTTCCTCCACTCCCACCATTATCATGTACAAGTGTTTTATGGGCTTCTTCCCCCAGTATCCTTTTCTTTCTCCATCTTTGGCATTCCTCATTAAGAGTTTGTATTTCCCTTAATGTTCTTAATAGGGTCATTTGCTGCTATTGTTAATTGGCATCAGGATTTTTGTAACTGAAACATTTTTCAAAGGGAGGAATCAATTTTTCTGTCACTGGTATCCCAGATAGCTAACTTTCATTATGCTTAGGCTGATGATTCATGAATGTTTGTCTTCCTTCTAAACAAGGACTGCCATGATGGATGGGCAGTGGTGCCCTCTCTATATTCTAAAGACCAAAGGAATAAAATGTACTCTACCCACATGATAATAGGGTTAATTTAATTCTAAACATATAGGTTATAACTGTAATTTCTTTCAAGATTTTTTTTTTGTTGTTGGCCTGATTTCAATAGCCCAGGCTTTTTAGATAGGAGGTATCTTCTAGTCTCGAATTATTTCCATTCATGCATCCATGCAAATTTGCCTTTTGTCTCCTAGAACTCTCAAAATAGGAAGCAAACCAACAACTTTTATACTTTTGTGCTCTCCATATGCTGAAGGCAACATTCAGTAATGATCTTTCCCTACTCTTGTTCTCTGAAGTTCTACCGCTTATATCTTAATCCACCTTCTCCCCACCCCTGCTGTTCCTCACCCAAAGGTATGCACAGTGCTCAGTTCAGTTCAGTCGCTCAGTTGTGTCCGACTCTCCGCGACCCCACGAATCACAGCACGCCAGGCCTCCCTGTCCATCACCAACTCCCGGAGTTCACTCAAACTCATGTCCACAAAGTTGGTGATGCCATCCAGCCATCTCATTCTCTGTCGTCCCCTTCTCCTCCCACCCCCAACCTTTCCCAGCATCAGAGTCTTTTCCAGTGAGTCAACTCGTCGCATGAGGTGGCCAAAGTATTGGAGTTTCAGCTTTAGCATCAGTCCTTCCAATGAACACCCAGGATTGATCTCCTCTAGAACGGACTGGTTGGATCTCCTTGCAGTATAAGGGACTCTCAAGAGTCTTCTCCAACACCACAGTTCAAAAGCATCGATTCTTTGGCGATCAGCTTTCTTCACAGCCCAACTCTCACATCCATACATGACCACGGGAAAAACCATTGCCTTGACTAGACGGACCTTGGTTGGCAAAGTAATGTCTCTGTTTTTTAATATACTATCAAGGTTGGTCATAACTTTCCTTCCAAGGAGCAAGCGTCTTTTAATTTCATGGCTGCAATCAGCATCTGCAGTGATTTTGGAGCCCAAAAAAATAAAGTCTGACACTGTTTCCACTGTTTTTTTATCTATTTCCCATGAAGTGATGGGACCAGATGCCATGATCTTTGTTTTCTGAATGTTGAGCTTCAAGCCAACCTTTTCACTCTCCTCTTTCACTTTCCTCAAGAGGCTTTTGAGTTCCTCTTCACTTTCTGCCATAAGGGTAGTGTCATCTGCATATCTGAGGTTATTGATATTTCTCCCAGCAATCTTGATTCCAGCTTGTGCTTCTTCCAGCCCAGCGTTCCTCATGATGTACTCTGCATAGAAGTTAAATAAGCAAGGTGACAATATACAACCTTGACGTACACCTTTTCCTATTTGGAACCAGTCTGTTGTTCCATGTCCAGTTCTAACTGTTGCTTCCTGACCTGCATACAGGTTTCTCAAGAGGCAGGTCAGGTGGTCTGGTATTCCCATCTCTTTCAGAATGTTCCACAGTTTATTGTGATCGACACAGTCAAAGGCTTTGGCATAGTCAATGAAGCAGAAATAGATGTTTTTCTGGAACTCTCTTGCTTTCTCCATGATCCAGCGGATGTTGGCAATTTGATCTCTGGTGCTACAATACCATTTTTTCACAACATCAGAAGCTAGAAGACCTGCCTACATGTTTTCTTTAAAATGGGTGGCACATTTGGCCAGCTCTACTGTTTACTTTTTAGTGATATTATCCATTTATTATATTTGCCCCTATTTTTTAGATAGAATCAATAGCTCTGATTTGACATTTGCTGCTGCTGCTGCTGCTGCTAAGTCACTTCAGTCGTGTCCGACTCTGTGTGACCCCATAGACGGAAGCCCACCAGGCTCCCCCGTCCCTGGGATTCCCCAGGCAAGAACACTGGAGTGGGTTGCCATTTCCTTCTTCAATGTGTGAAAGTGGAAAGTGAAAAGTGAAAGTGAAGTCGCTCAGTCATGTCCGACCCTTAGCAACCCCACGGACTGCAGCCCACCAGGCTCCTCCATCCATGGGATTTTCTAGGCAAGAGTACTGGAGTGGCTTGCCATTGCCTTCTCCGGATTTGACACTTCAATTCAGTTCAGTTCAGTTCAGTCGCTCAGTCGTGTCCGACTCTCCGCGACCCCATGAATCAATTACCTAATACATTAGTTTTTAAATCTTCAAAGATGATATCCAGTGGAATATCTAGCTTTGATATTTCTTCTAAATTCTAATACTGTGTATCCAGTCACTGACTTTTACTGCCCCCACAAATTCCACATATTCAACAAATTAAGATTGTACACACTTACTCTGCCCCTTACCTGACACCTGTTTCTCCTTTGGCATTATGAATCATGGTTAAAGGCTCCTCTATCCACCTTGATATCCAAGTGAGAAGCCTACCCTCATTCTCACTGATAACTGCCAACTGTTACCCAGCCTCCTAAATCACCTTCTTGCTTCTGGTCTTGCTCAGTTCCAAGTGGACAGAGTGATATTCCATAAGACAATCCCATCACTATCTTCATGAAGATTTTCCAGATCCTACTTCTGTTTCTGCAGAGTGGCTCATGTGGCCCCTAGTACTCTTAGAAATCAGAGCGGTCTGTCATGGGGAGGCAGCATAGCCATTAGTGGTAAAAAGTGCATTTTCTGGAGTCAGACCAGAATTTGAAATTAGGATTTGAACCCTGGCTCCACCACTTACCTGAGGCAAGTTACCAAATTTCTGTGCTTCAGTTTCGTCTTCTATAAAATAGCACCATGCCTCAGTGTTTTGGGGGTTATTGGGAAAATTAAATCAGACAATACATTTTAGTACTCAGTACCCTTGAACTGTAAGATCCAACCAGTCCATTCTAAAGGAGATCAGTCCTGGGTGTTCACTGGAAGGACTGATGCTAAAGCTGAAACTCCAATACTTTGGCCACCTCATGCGACGAGTTGACTCATTGGAAAAGACTCTGATGCTGGGAGGGATTGGGGGCGGGAGGAGAAGGGGACAACAGAGAATGAGATGGCTGGATGGCATCACCGACTCGATGGACATGAGTTTGAGTGAACTCCGGGAGTTTGTGATGGACAGGGAGGCCTGACGTGCTGTGATTCATGGAGTCACAAAGAGTCAGACACGACTGAGTGATTGAACTGAACTGAACAAGCCTGGAACATAGTAAGTGAAAGTCACTCAGTCATGTCTGACTCTTTGCAACCCCATGGACTATACAGTCCATGGAATTCTCCAGGCCAGAATACTGGAGTGGGTAGCCTTTCCCTTCACCAGGGTATCTTCACAACCCTGGGATCGAACCCAGGTCTCCCACATTGCAGGCAGATTCTTTACCAGCTGAGCCACAAGGGAAACCCCAATAAAATAATAATGATATCATTTCAGAAAATCCGTTACTTCTAATGCACTAACTTGCTTATCCGTTCCGTTCCATTGCTCAGTCGTGTCCGATTCTATGCGACCCGGTGGACTGTAGCCTACCAGGCTTCTCCGTCCATGGGATTCTCCAGGCAAGAATAGTGGAGTGGGTTACCGTTTCCTTCTCCAACTTGCTTATAGTTTCTTGCATCTACTTCATTCTTGTAGCTCAGCACCTGGCACCGGTCTGAAAAGTGGTGGACATGCCATAAATACTTTTTGATTGAACGACCATGTTACTGCCTGGCTTGCCACCCTTCACTGGCTCCTGACTGCCTGTAGTATAAAATCCATACTCTTCAGAATGGTTTCCAAAACCTCTGAAATCTGCGTCCTACCCCTGTATTCTGTCTCATCTTCTACACTCCAGCTCCCAGATCACTCACAGTTCCCCCAAATACACTCTTCCTTTAACCATGAATGTCTTCCCAATCCCTGTCCCCAAACCCAGTGAACCTTTGATATTCAAGACCCTAGTCAACTATCTTTTCTTTAAAGTCTTTCCTGACCTTCTTACAGATAGCCAGCATGTCTGAAAACACAGGCAAATACATAATAAATGGTCTGTTTATATTATATAATTTATATTATATTATAGAACCTTGCACACCAGGACCCAGGAGAAAGGAGCAGTGACTCCACAAGAGACTGTCCCAGACTTGCCTTTGGGTGTCCGGGAGTCTCTGGCAGAGGCGTGGGTCGGTGGTAGCCTGCTGAAGGGTTGGGGGCACTGAGAATAGCAGTACATGCATAGGATCTTTTGATGGAGGTCACCATTATCTTCATTATCTTCATCCACCATAGTTTGGCCCCAGGTAAAAGCAGGGAGGGAAAACAGCTCCACCCATCAACAGAAAATTGGATTAAAGATTTAATGAGCATGGCCCTGCCCATCAGAACAAGACCCCGTTTCCCCCTCAGTCAGTCTCTCCCATCAGGAAACTTCCATAAGCCTCTTATCCTTCTCCAACAGAGGGCAGACAGACTGAAAACCACAATCACAGGAAACTAACCAATCTAATCACACGGACCACGGCCTTGTCTAACTCAATGAAACTATGAGCCATGCCACGCAGGGCCACCCAAGACAGATGGGTCATGGTGGAGAGTTCTGACAAAATGTGGTCCACTGGAGAAGCGAATGGCAAACCACTTCAGTATTCTTGCCTTGAGAACCCCATGAACAGTATGAAAAGGCCAAAAGATAGGACACTGAAAAATGAACTCCCCAGGTTGGTAGCTGCACAATGGGCTACTAGAGATTAGTGGAGAAATAACTCCAAAAAGAATGAAGAGACAGAGCCAAAGCAAAAACGACACCCAGTTGTGGATGTGACTGGTGATGGAAGCAAGGTCCAATGCTGTAAAGAGCAATATTGCATAGGAACCTGGAATGTTAGGTCCATGAATCAAGGCAAATTGGAAGTGGTCAAACAGGAGATCGCAAGAGTGAACATTGTCATTTTAGGAATCAGTGAACTAAAATGGACTGGAATGGGTGAATTTAACTCAGATGACCATTGTATCTACTACTGTGGGCAAAAATCTCTTAGAAGAAATGAAGTAGCCATCATAGTCAACAATAGAGTCTGAAGTGCAGTACTTGGATCTAATCTCAAACACAACAGAATGATCTCTGTTCATTTCCAAGGCAAACCATTCAATATCACAGTAATCCAAGTCTATGCCCTGCCCAGTAATGCTGAAGAAGCTGAAGTTGAAAGGTTCTATGAAGACCTACAAGACCTTCTAGAACTAACACCCAGAAAAGATGTCCTTTTCATTATATGGGACTGGAATGCAAAAGTAGGAAGTCAAGAAACACCTGGAGTAATGGGCAAATTTGGTCTTGGAGCACGGAATGAAGCAGGGCAAAGGCTAATAGAGTTTTGCCAAGAGAACGCACTGGTCATAGCAAACACCCTCTTTCAACAACACAAGAGAAGACTCTACACATGGACATCACCAGATGGTCAACACCGAAATCAGATTGATTATATTCTTTGCAGCCAAAGATGGAGAAGTTCTATACAGTTAGCAAAAACAAGACCGGGAGCTGACTGTAGCTCATATTATGAACTACTTATTGCCAAATTTAGACTTAAATTGAAGAAAGTAGGGATAACCATGGGAGAAGGCAATGGCAACCCACTCTAGTACTCTTGCCTGGAAAATCCCATGGACGGAGGAACCTAGTAGGTTGCAGTCCATGGGGTCACGAAGACTCAGACACGACTGAGCGACTTCACTTTCACTTTTCAGTTTCATGCATTGGAGAAGGAAATGGCAACCTACTCCAGTGTTCTTGCCTGAAGAATCCCAGGGATGGGGAGCCTGGTGGGCTGCCATCTATGGGGTCGTACAGAGTTGGACACGACTGTAGTGACTTAGCAGCAGCAGCAGGAAAAACCACTACACCATTCAGGTATGACCTAAATCAAATCCCCTACAATTATACAGTGGAAGTGAGAAAGAGATTTAAGGGGCTAGATCTGATAGACAGAGTGCCTGATGAACTATGGACGGAGGTTCATGACATTGTACAGGAGTCAGGGAGCAAGACCATCCCCAAGAAAAAGAAATGCAAAAAAGGCAAAATGGTTGTCTGAGGAGGCCTTACAAATAGATTTGAAAAGAAGAGAAGCAAAAAACAAAGGAGAAAAAGAAAGATATACCCATTTGAATTCAGAGTTCCAAAGACTAGCAAGGAGAGATAAGAAAGCCTTCCTCAGCAATCAATGAAAAGAAATAGAGGAAAACAATAGAATGGGAAAGTCTAGAAATCTCTTCAAGAAAATGAGAGATACCAAGGGAACACTTCATGCAAAGATGGGCTCAATAAAGGATGGAAATGGTATGGACCTAACATAAGCAGAAGATATTAAGAAGAGGTGACAAGAATACACAGAAGAACTGTACAAAAAATATCTTCATGACCCAGATAATCACGATGGTGTGATCACTCACCTAGAGCCAGACATCCTGGGATGTGAAGTCAAGTGGGCCTTAGGAAGCATCACTATGAACAAAGCTAGTGGAGGTAATGGAATTCCAGTTGAGTCATTCCAAATCCTGAAAGATGATGCTGTGAAAATGCTGCCGTCAATATGCCAGCAAATTTGGAAAACTCAGCAGTGGTCACAGGACTGGAAAAGATCAGTTTTCATTCCAATCCCAAAGAAGGGCAATGCCCAAGAATGCTCAAACTACCACACAATTGCACTCATCTCACACGCTAGTAAAGTCATGCTCAAAATTCCCCAAGTCAGACTTCAGCAATACATGAACCGTGAAATTTCAGATGTTTAAGCTGGCTTTAGAAAAGGCAGAGGAACCAGAGATCAAATTGCCAACATCCCCTGGATCATCGAAAAAGCAAGAGAGTTGGCTGCTTTATGACTATGCCAAAGCCTTTGATTGTGTGGATCACAAACTGTGGAAAATTCTGAAAGAGATGGGAATCCCAGACCACCTGACCTGCCTCTTGAGAAACCTGTATGCAGGTCAGGAAGCAACAGTTAGAACTTGACATGGAACCACAGACTGGTTCCAAATAGGAAAAGGAGTACGTCAAGGCTGTATATTGTCACTCTGCTTATTTAAGTTATACACAGAGTACTTCATGAGAAATGCTGGGCTGGAAGAAGCACAAGCTGGAATCAAGATTGCCAGGAGAAATATCAGTAATCTCAGAAATGCAGATGATACCACCCTTATGGCGGAAAGTGAAGAAGAACTGAAGAGCTTCTTGATGAATGTGAAAGAAGAATGAAAAAATTGGATGAGATGGTTGGATGGCATCACCGACTCAATGGTCATGAGTTAAGTAAACTCCAGGAGTTGGTGATGGATAGTGAGGCCTGGCGTGCTGCAGTCCATGGGGTCACAAAGAGTCAGACCCAACTGAGCAACTGAACTGAACTTATATTATATTACCATTCAGGATGAAATACTGTATCTTCATTTCCAGGCTTCATGGCCACCTATACCTAAAACTGATCCTTCCCTTCTTCACGCTCTCACATCAACCTTTACTTCTTCTGGAAGCATCGATGACCTCGGACTCAGCACACAGAGGCTCTTATTCATCTTCATATCCCAACCAGCCAATTCTATGACTGACACAGATGACACACTCACTGAATATTTTTTGAATGAGTAAAATTTCAGCAAACATTTTGGATCCTCAATGTATAAGGTAAGGAAAATGGCCACCCACTGAATCATCGATAGTGAATATCTCCAACATAACAATCCCCTCCTGCAATCACGTTATCCCTGCTCTTACAGGCAGGGAAGCAAAATGCTTGCCATGTGCCCTGCTGATCTTATACTGCATTTCATGTACTTAGCAGTCATGTCTTCTTTGAATAAATATTCCCATTTTTGACAAAGAAAAAATTTAAGAAAATGGGTCTACTTTAATGTTATCGTTATTTGACACCTTCAAAAAGAAAAATATTGGTAGAGAGTAAAATAAATAAAGGGATTCCCAGAAGGCTCGGTGTTAAAGAAATCACCTGCCAATGCAGGAGATTGATCCCTGGCTTGGGAAGATCCCCCAGGGAAGTGTTGGCAGCCCACTCCAGTATTCTTGCCTGGGAAATCGCATGGACTGAGCAATCTTGTGGGCTACAGTCCATGGGGTCACAAAGAGTTTGATACAATAGACCACGCACACACAAAATATATAAAACATTTCAAAATCAATGACACATTTAAATATGAATGTTCATATTAATAAAAGCCATTTGAAACTATAAAGAGCTCATTTCTAAACTGGGCTTCTTTGCTAGCTCAGTGGAAAAGAATCTGCCTGCCAATGCAGGAGATGCAGGTTTGGTCCCTGGGTTGGGAAGACCCCCTAAAGGAATGCAACCTACTTCAGTATTCTTGCCTGAAGAATCCCATGGACAGAGGAGCCTGGCAGGCTATGGTCCATAGGGTCTTAAAGAGTTGGACACGACTGAAGTGACTTAGCACACACGTACCCCTTCCACCCACAGCAGATTTCATCTGGCTTATGATAAATACCAAGTCAGTCTCCTTTCAGCAAACTCTTTAATGAAATAGTTCTTAAAAATGACGTTTGGCCAGGAAAATAAACACTTAACAAGACAGTTTCATGACATAGTCTGTGATGTGGAAGACAGCCTCTGGCTAGTGATGATAACCACACTGCCAGATGGATGTTCTACAGTCTCACACTGACTGATCTAATAAGGGAGCCATTTAGAGGCATTCTCTGCTTCAATAATGACTCATTGTCCTGGGAAACTTCCCTTTCTATGAGAATGAGCCCTGGAGTAGCTTATAACTTCATGGTCACTATGACAACTCTGAACCTTTCAGAGACACTCTGGATCTGTGGATCTGATTTTTAGGGAGTGCTGGGATGGGGAGGTAATAACACTATCACTCATTGAAATCTAAAGTAAAATTATTGTCATCCAATAAATTCAAATTACTCTGTTCACCATTAATCCAGACTATAAAAGGCACCTTGCAAAATGAGTCACAATAAGTACGTATTCATGGCACAGTAGCACCCAAATCTAGGCACTTTCTCCGAGGAAGTTGTTAAATGAGAAGAGTGATTCAAAAAGAATTAAACACTTCCAAAATGGATAACTCAGTAACCAGTAAATATACATACTGTGGTGACTTCTTGAGTGTTCAGCCATAGGGGAAGTATTAGGTTTCAACTACATGTTTATATTTGCTATAAACAAATACCATAAACACATTATATTGTCAATTCTTTTTGAATCATTCAGTACCATAATATGGGTATGCTACGTCTGTGGTCCAAAATGGGCTTTAGATGGTCTGTGAAATCTCTGAAATTACATGCAAAAATATTGTGTAGTTGAGAATTAAAGTTGTTTCTGTAAGGCCGAACCCCAGTGGCCATCTTGGCTTCTCCTTCTCCTCTTCCTTTCCCGCCTGCGGGAAAAAGTCCCACCGGACTCTGACTATTGTACCTCCTCATTCCTTCCCCACCACTGGAAAGTCTCTGATGTAACAGCTCTTGACAGAAATCAGCCCCCCACTCCTAACCTCCCAAGCGACCAACCTGGTCTTGCCACCTCGACTAATTGACCTATGAGGGACCACCATTCCAAACCTTGCCTTATTCCGGAAAAATTTCGCTGCTCCTTACTGTGAAGCTATATAAGTTGCTCTTTGTCTTGGTTTGCGCCCGGACTTCCTCGACCTCACTTGCTTGGGTCCGGGAACCCCGCCCGGGGGCGCCTCGCCATTAAAGCCTGTTACACCACCTATTTGGTGTCTGAGTTCTTTTAATCTAACATCATTGGGCCGTTTTGACCTTCAGTTCAGTTCAGTCGCTCAGTCGTGTCCAACTCTCCGCGACCCCATGAATCACAGCACGCCAGGCCTCCCTGTCCATCACCAACTCCCAGAGATCACTCAAACTCATGTCCATCGAGTCGGTGATGCCATCCAGCCATCTCATTCTCGGTCGTCCCCTTCTCCTCTCGCCCCCAACCTTTCCCAGCATCAGAGTCTTTTCCAGTGAGTCAACTCGTCGCATGAGGTGGCCAAAGTATTGCAGTTTCAGCTTTAGCATCAGTCCTTCCAATGAACACCCAGGATCGATTTCCCTTAGAATGGACTGATTGGACCTCCTTGCGGTACAAGGGACTCTCAAGAGTCTTCTCCAACACCACAGTTCAAAAGCATCAATTCTTCGGCGATCAGCTTTCTTCACAGTCCAACTCTCACATCCATACATGACCACAGTTTCATTTTATCCCACATTACCATTTACCATTTGTAATAACATGGAATCAATAAAATTTTTCATTAACAGATTTTACAATGTTGTTGGTTATTACTTAATTACTAAGTTAATCTTAAATTTAATTTAGAACGTAATAAACTCCTATGGTATTTTAAAGTCTACAGAGAGAGATGAAGAACCATCATATTAAGCACCTTCAACCCTGGGTGCTACAGTACCACTGTTATTTCCCTTGCTGTGGGACCCAGGGTCACTGCAAACCCATAAACAATCTTTTCTTGTACAAAATTTTAAAAGGCACCAAGATGTCCTTCCTTTTGGGAGGGAGGCAGTCTTGTGTTGGGGAGCATTGTTGAGCATGGGAAATGCAGACTAGATTTCAGCACCCTCTTTACTCAGCTGGGTACTTTTGTGTAGCACACAAATCGTACAACTGTACACAGCCCTGCTGGGACCCCAGTGAAAGTGAAAATATATTATGACCCTTCTCTACTTTCTCTACTTAAAATATCTGAACACAGACCAAGACATACTCTTACTAAAAAAAAATAAATAAAATGAATCAATTTTAAGATCCACATTAGTTTAGCAATTTAACATCTCTGAAAATGAACTGTTTCTTACAGTACTATACCCAGTCAGCCACTCAATAAATTTTATATAATGAAAGCACTTGCTAGGCAAAAAAGAGAAGTAAAATAATTCTAACTCCTATTTATTATGTTTTTACTTGGAATAATATATTATTTCCTGCTTGAAATATGATACCCTGTAAATTATAAACAGAGCACCTTTCCTTGTCCTCTGTTTTCAAGTACTCCTTGGACTAAAATAGTCCCTGCTCAATCCCACAGCACTTTGTTTATATTCTTCTTGTGGCCTTATTCCATTCTGCTTTGTGTTGTAATGGTCTGCTGTTCTGCAAACTCCTGCTGGGCAGGGTCAGTGAACCTTTGCCTTCTCTGCTACACGGGCAGCAGAGAGGATAAATAGAAGCAGCATGGCCCCAGGAACCGTCTGTCTACAAGATCATGAGTAAGTTATTCAGCCTCTCCAAGTCCTATTTCCTCACCTGTGAGTGGAGATAATGACACTGAACACATGAGATTGGTCCGAAGGCTTAGAAAACAAATGAAGCTGTGAATGACTGGCACTTACGTTCTTTGTAACCGACTATCACTACTTTTTGGAGGCAGCATGAGTCTTGGGATTGGACAGATTCAAATCCCAGCTTGTCACTCAGCATGTCCCATAACTACAAGTCACTTCTCTAAGTTTCAGTTTCTAAGCATTGTGAATGTTAGATTTTTTTTTGTTTTTTTTCTGTTTCATTGACTGATGTCTTTACCTTCTAACACAAAACCTAGCAATTGCTGAATGGACCAACGAATGAATGAAACAATGAAGGTAATTTCTTACAACACTATTGCAAAAATTACAAAGAATGTATATACAGTTCAGTTCAGTCCAGTCGCTCAGTCATGTCCGACTCTTTGTGACCCCAAGAATCACAGCACGCCAGGCCTCCCTGTCCATCACCAACTTCCGGAGTTCACTCAAACTCACATCCATTGAGTTGGTGATGCCATCCAGCCATCTCATTCTCTCTACCCTTCTCCTCCCACCCCCAATCCCTCCCAGCATCAGAGTCTTTTCCAGTGAGTCAACTCTCTGCATGAGGTGGCCAAAATATTGGAGTTTCAGCTTTAGCATCAGTCCTAACAATGAACACCCAGGACTGATCTCCTTTAGAATGGACTGGTTGGATCTCCTTGCAGTCCAAGGGACTCTCAAGAGTCTTCTCCAGCACCACAGTTCAAAAGCATCAATTCTTCAGTGATCAGCTTTCTTCACAGTCCAACTCTCACATCCATACATGACCATGGGAAAAACCATAGCCTTGACTAGACAGACCTTTATTGGCAAAGTAACGTCTCTGCTTTTTAATATGCTATCTAGGTTGGTCATAACTTTCCTTCCAAGGAGTAAGCGTCTTTTAATTTGATGGCTGCAATCAGCATCCGCAGTGATTTTGGAGCCCCAAAAAATAAAGTCTGACACTGTTTCCACTGTTTTCCCATCTATTTCCCATGAAGTGATGGGACCAGATGCCATGATCTTTGTTTTCTGAATGTTGAGCTTTAAGTCAACTTTTTCACTCTCCTCTTTCACTTTCATCAAGAGGCTCTTTAGTTCCTCTTCACTTTCTGCCTTAAGGGTGGTGTCATCTGCATATCTGAAATTATTGATATTTCTCCCAGCAATCTTGATTCCAGCTTGTGCTTCTTCCAGCCCAGCGTTTCTCATGATGTACTCTACATATAAGTTAAATAAGCAGGGTGACAATATACAACCTTGAAGTACTCCTTTTCCTATTTTACAGTGCCTGATAAATAACTGACTTTTGATTCTCAAAACAAATGGATATTAAAAAATTGGATTAAAAATGCTATGAGCAGGCTTTCCAGGTAGCTCAGTGGTAAAGAATCTGCCTGCCAATGCAGGAGACACCAGTTTGATCCCTGATCCAGGAAGATCCCACATGCTTCAGAGCAGCTAAGCCTGTGCGCCAAAACAGTTAGGCTTGCCCTCCAGAGCCCAGGAACCGCAAGTACTGAAGCCCTCATGCTCTAAAGCACATGCTCCACAAGAGAAGTCACAGCAACAAGTAGCACCACTTATCACAACTAGAGAAAAGCCCACACACCAACGAAGACCCAGAACAGCCAAAACTAAATAAAATCATTTTTTAAAATGCTATGAGCAAAAAACAATGCTATGAACATCCACACCCATGTATTTATCACGTAATGACAGGAAAGGCAATAAGAGGACATGGTTGTGTGACTGGCCAATGACTAATACCTTCTACCATTAAACTAATATCTCCAAAGCAACACTGATACTGGCAGCAAGAATCATGTGTTTAATAACTGTTTATGGAGCACTAAGGATGTGGAAGGAAACGGTAACCCACTCCAGTATTCTTGCCTGGAGAATCCCATGGACGGAGAAGCCTGGTAGGCTACAGTCCACGGGGTCGCAAAGAGTCTGACACGACTGAGCGACGGAACGGAACGGAACGGAAGGATGTGAAAAACACCAAAATGAATAAAATATTTAGGAACAAATGCATCTATGTCAGCAACAGAACATGCCCATGCTTGCTTTCCAAGAATCTGAGATCATAGGTGATGGGAATTTCCATGTCAAAAAGAGGTTCCAGGGAATTCCCTGGCAGTCCAGTGGTTGAGACTCTGCACTTCCACTGCAGAGGAAACAGGTTCAATCACTGGTTAGTGAAATAAGATCCCACATGCTGTGCAGCGCAGTTTCCCCACCACCACCACCACCCCTGTCCCACCCGCCCACCTCTGCTAAAAAAGAGAGATTCCAAAAAGAGCATAATGAACAGAATCAGTCTTTTTTTCCAAATATTATTTTCATAACTGTGACCTTTCTGCTCCTACCTATTAATATTTAGGCAAAAGGAGGTAGCCTCAATGACTTTTGTCAGAAATACAGATAGTATAGAAACACAAAGTATGGTTGTCAGGACAAGGGCGTTTTCTACTGCCCTGGATACTACAATCCCAATGGTGCAAGATGAGGAATGGGTGGGGGATGGATAAATCAAAGCTGGGAGTCTAAAGATAAATGATTACACGTCATCTGTAACTTGGCTCCCAGGTGATCTCACCTAAACATTCCAGATCAACACATCATCCTTGTTCTCCAAGGTAGGAAAGCAGACTCCATAAACCATATCAGAGTACTGCTGATCAAAGAGGAGGGAAAAGTCCAAGGCTGTTACGCTGAGTTATCAACATGAATTTCACATATCTATATTGAGATTTTTAATTCAAAATAAATAGTTAGACATAGAGTTAAAACGTTTTATGTCTTCATATAATCGTTTCTAGGCATAAAGTTCTAAGCAATAACCTTGAGGCCTAGACTTGCGCTTCCTCAACTCCTTCTATGCTTCTCAAGTCTTTAATGGTGGGAGCAGATTTCTGGCCACTGCAGGGTACACAGGGCACTGGGAGGAGCAGCAACACTGCTTGAAAGACACTGAGCAGAAAACTTCCTAGTACCAAGGATGCAGGAAGGAAAGCAGGGAGGGCAGAGAGAAGGTGGGAGGACGAGGAGAAGAAAGAAGATAAAATAAGGAAAGAAATGAACCTAACAAGTTCCATCCATCTCAAGGAGTAATGATGTAAAACACTGAGTTGAAGGAGCTCTGAGAAATAGCCCGTCCACTCATACTGGCCTCTAGGGTGATGGCAGGGGATGGGGGTGGGCGGGGCGGTGGTGTTTGTATCAATTAGCTGAGAAACATGGTGCTGACCTGTATGAAACAGGATGCTGGGAGAACCCTCGATTTCAGACATCGGGCTTCCAGTGCCCAGGGCCACTTCTGGGGGTACCAAGCTGCAAACAGATGAGTCTTCGACATGAGTCTTTGACACTCTCCTTGCTCCCTTTATATAAAATACCTTCTAGTTTTCTCCTCTCACTTGGGCAGTCCCCATCGGAAGAGACAAAAGTGGCATGAAAGACAGTTAGGAGTGACTGGGTGTGTGGAAGGGAGGTGGGAAATGGCCCCATTCCTGGACATGGGTTCAGCAGGGTTTATTCTAGGCAAGCCAGAGGTCAGAGACCTTGCTAATCTTCTAAGGCCATTAAGGTCAGAGTCCATGCCACGTTTAACAAAAAGGAAGTTTATCTTTTACCAGGTTCTTCTTCCAGGTACCTCTGAGAATCCTTGAGGATTACTTGCCTGCTCCCACCTCTGCACCAGCCACTGTCTGTTCTCAGGGAGCAGCAGGAAGCCAGGCTCAGCTCTCAGCAGGTCACCTCTCCCGTCTCATAACTACCTTCCTAGGCTGATGGGGAAACAGTGGAAACAGTGTCAGACTTTATTTTGGGGGGCTCCAAAATCACTGCGGATGCTGATTGCAGCCATGAAATTAAAAGACACTTACTCCTTGGAAGGAAAGTTATGACCAACCTAGATAGTATATTAAAAAGCAGAGACATTACTTTGCCAACCAAGGTCCATCTAGTCAAGGCTATGGTTTTTCCAGTGGTCATGTATCGATGTGAGAGTTGGACTGTGAAGAAAGCTGATTGCCAAAGAATTGATGCTTTTGAACTGTGGTGCTGGAGAAGACTCTTGAGAGTCCCTTGGACTGCAAGGAGATCCAACCAGTCCATTCTAGGGGAGATCAATCCTGGGTGTTCATTGGAAGGACTGATGCTAAAGCTGAAACTCCAATACTTTGGTCACCTCATGCGACAAGTTGACTCACTGGAAAAGACTCTGATGCTGGGAGGGATTGGGGGTGGGAGGAGACGGGGACGACAGAGAATGAGATGGCTGGATGGCATCACCGACTCGATGGACATGAGTCTGAGTGAACTCCAGGAGTTGATGATGGACAGGGAGGCCTGGCGTGCTGTGATTCATGGGGTCACAAAGAGTTGGACACGACTGAGCGACTGAACTGAACTGAACTGAACTGAGGGTGCTACCAGACTTCACTTCCTGCTTAACTTACTCCACCCATCCATGCACAAAGCCTCAAAGATAAGAAGGCTAGGGCTACAGAAAAGAATCACAATATAACAAACAGTATTTTCCCAAAAAAGAATTGGGCTCCCAAGTCCTGCAGCCCTAGGTTGCATCCATTCTGTCACTTAGAATCAGAATTTTGTGTTTTCTTTGGTTCAAAATTCCTATTGTGGAATTACGATGGGCAGACCCAAATCTCTTTATCTAAGAGAAGGCCCTCGACCTCTGCAGCTTCTGTCAGCTGCATCACACCTTCGATTTGTATCTGCCAACATGTAACAGAGAGACAGAGAGAAGTGGTATGAAGCTGAGAAGGAGGAGATGAGAAAAATTCAGTATGTAACGTCAGCACTGTGCTTCCAAGTTCAGAACTGTCTCCTAATATTAACATTCTAGCTTTATTTTATGTAACAACATTTCTCCATAATAAGTTATCTCCTTACAAGAAAAACTGAAGGACTATTAGTGGGAATTTGAATCAAGCTGCAATTTTTGTAACATGAGGCCATACAGTATGTTCTTTTAAGGAAGATGCTAGGCCTGCCTTATATCTGAAGGAAAAAACCACAGTGAGACTGCCCTGTTTACTGAGATTGCTAAGATAATAAATCGATATTATGAGTCCCATTTTAATGTGTCTGAGTGAGAATCTGTTGAAGCAGAAGGGACATTATGGGAAAAAGGCTTAGGGAGTGAAATTAGATTTTTCATACCCAGAGTAGGAGCTGCTCAGATAGCAGAACAATCCTGCAAAGACATTCATCAGGCAGCAATGCAGCAAAAAAAGACAACTCTTGTTTCAGATGAGAAGATGGTCTGGACAGCTCTGTGACTGCAGTTGACAGGATGTCATATTCCAGATATTAGGACTATTGAATAACTAATATTCAAGGCTGTATAGCCCAGAATGAACATTCTAAAGTACACACTGTCTTTGACTTAATATTATCACAAATCAGAATTTTAAAGTGTTATCACATGTTGGCTGTACACCAGGGCCATAATATACAGTGATGTCTGCTTACACCAGAGGCTTTCTGTGGGTATGAGACAGTCCCAACACCAGTCACCACTGAAGAGCCAAGTCAGAGATTACACACATATTTAAGATAGAAAAGCCACAACTGGTATAAAAGTAAAGCAAGGAGATTGCTAGTAAACAAAGTTCAACAGAATACAGTTGGCCCTTGAACAATGGGTTTGAATTGTGTGGGTTCACTTATACAGGATATTTTTCAGTAGTAAACACCACAGTACCACACTGTCAGTGGTCGGTTGAATATGCAGATGCTGAGAACTTGAGGATATGGAGAACTGACCATAAATTATATATGGATTAACCCCCATATATAACAGAAATGGTATGGACCTAACAGAAGCAGAAGATATTAAGAAGAGGTGGCAGGAATACACAGAAGAACTGTACAAAAAAGATCTTCACGACCAAGATAGTCACGATAACGTGATCACTGACCTAGAGCCAGCCATCTTGGAATGTGAAGTCAAGTGGGCCTTAGAAAGCATCACTACGAACAAAGCTAGTGGAGGTGATGGAATTCCAATTGAGCTATTTCAAGTCTTGAAAGATGATGCTGTGAAATTGCTGCACTCAATATGCCAGCAGATATGGAAAACTCAGCAGTGGCCACAGGACTGGAAGAGGTCAGTCTTCATTCCAATCCCAAAGAAAGGCAATGCCAAAGAATGCTCAAACTACCGCACAATTGCACTCATCTCACACGCTAGTAAAGTCATGCTCAAAATTCTCCAAGCCAGGCTTCAGCAGTATGTAAACCGTGAACTCCCAGATGTTCAAGCAGGTTTTAGAGAAGGCAGAGGAACCAGAGATCAAATTGCCAACATCCGCTGGATCATGGAGAAAGCAAGAGAGTTTCAGAAAAACATCTATTTCTGCTTTATTGACTATGCCAAAGCCTTTGACTGTGTCGATCACAATAAACTGTGGAACATTCTGAAAGAGATGGGAATACCAGACCACCTGACCTGCCTCTTGAGAAACCTGTATGCAGGTCAGGAAGCAACTGTTAGAACTGGACATGGAACAACAGACTGGTTCCAAATAGGAAAAGGTGTACGTCAAGGTTGTATATTGTCACCTTGCTTATTTAACTTCTATGCAGAGTACATCATGAGGAACGCTGGGCTGGAAGAAGCACAAGCTGGAATCAAGATTGCCGGGAGAAATATCAATAACCTCAGATATGCAGATGACACTACCCTTATGGCAGAAAGTGAAGAGGAACTCAAAAGCCTCTTGAGGAAAGTGAAAGAGGAGAGTGAAAAGGTTGGCTTGAAGCTCAACATTCAGAAAACAAAGATCATGGCATCTGGTCCCATCACTTCATGGGAAATAGATGGAAAAACAGTGGAAACAGTGTCAGACTTTGTTTTTTTGGGCTCCAAAATCACTGCAGATGCTGATTGCAGCCATGAAATTAAAAGACGCTTGCTCCTTGGAAGGAAAGTTATGACCAACCTTGATAGTATATTAAAAAGCAGAGACATTACTTTGCCAACCAAGGTCCGTCTAGTCAAGGCAATGGTTTTTCCCGTGGTCATGTATGGATGTGAGAGTTGGACTGTGAAGAAGGCTGACCACCAAAGAATCGATGCTTTTGAACTGTGGTGTTGGAGAAGACTCTTGAGAGTCCCTTATACTGCAAGGAGATCCAACCAGTCCATTCTAGAGGAGATCAATCCTGGATGTTCATTGGAGGGACTGATGCTAAAGCTGAAACTGCAATACTTTGGCCACCTCATGCGACGAGTTGACTCACTGGAAAAGACTCTGATGCTGGGAAAGGTTGAGGGCGGGAGGAGAAGGGGACGACGGAGAATGAGATGGCTGGATGGCATCACCGACTCTGTGGACATGAGTTTGAGTGAACTCCAGGAGTTGGTGATGGACAGGGAGACCTGGTGTGCTGTGATTCATGGGGTCGCGGAGAGTCGGACACGACTGAGCGACTGAACTGAACTGAACTAACCCCCATATTGTTGAAGGGCCAACTGTAATTGCAACTAAAGCAGCTCTACAGTAAGTTCAGTTCAGTTCAGTTCAGTCGCTCAGTCGTGTCCGACTCTCCGCGACCCCATGAATCACAGTAGGTAGGTCATAAAGGGCCAAAGCCCCCTTTGGCAGACAGGGATGTTTGAAACTACAAACATTTGGAGAGCATTTCAGAGAGAGAAGGTAAAAGGTAGCCTCAAGGTAAAAATGTTAAGTTGGCAAAAGGCTGTTGACTAGATGACAAAAGCTTCTGAGGAGAAGAATGATATGATGTCAGTGGTTTTCTTCGGGTGATAACTTAGAAAGAACTACAGAGTAAAACCAGGTTTCATCTTTGTTTTGTTTTTCTTGAAGGAGGAATACCTGTGCTCATAAAAATGCTGGAGAAGAATTAAAACCAGTGATTTAAACTTTGGAAAACCAAGACTCTGTTCCTGAAAATGAAGGAAGGGGGAGAGGACAGTACAGAGGCCTTGATATTGAAGTGGAAAGGAGGTGGGTAGGGGAGGTGACACTTCCCACCAGCTCTCCAGTGTCTCCTGCTGTAAAGCCCCAAGATCCAAAGTTTCCCATCCCTAATCCTACCCCACCACACCTCCCCGTAACATGTTCCCTGCAACCCATGCCTCCCCATTTTCTACTTTGCAAAGTGAATGGGTCAGCAAAGGCTTTCAGGGACACTCTGCCTCCTGTTCATGTCTTTCAATCATTTATTTACACATTCTGAATTCCATTTATAAAGATCATTTTCTACGTTCCTAGGGATGTAAGGTAAGTAAGACAAAATCCTTGCCTTCACAGAGCTTGACTTTGAAGGAAAAATGTACATCTCAACAATAGCCTTCTGAAGACAATGCCCAGGCTCTTCAGCCTGACCCAGTTACTTGAAATTTCCAGGGAGGGTAGGAGATGGACTGACAGTATGAGAGATGCCTCTCCAGTCACAATGAATACACATCGGCCCCTTGGTGGCTGGAAGAGTACCGATCACCTAGGTAATAAGTCCATGGAATGCATACATGAAAAGCGAAGATAACAAAACCTTTCCATCTTGAAGACATGTTAGCAAGGAAAACAAACCTCTAGGGAGGACGTTATGTGCCCATAAAGGGGCAGTGGTTTTCCCACACTGATTTTCCACCAGTAGCATATGCTTCCTTCCCTCTATCCTTCTCTTCTTGTCACATTCCTGGTCTGCTGTGTGCTTTTCATTTTCTCCATGCTCTCCTGCCCAGGATCACCTTCTGATTTGTGTTTAAGTTCAGTAAACCATTTCTAATTTCTGCCAGGTGGTAGAGGGTACAGGTGAAGAGCACAGACTTAAGTGAAAAGGCTCAAGTTGGACTCTCAATCCTTGGGCAATGAACATCTCTAAGCCTCAGCTTTCTCATCTGCAAATGCAGATATTAACACCTACCTTGTGGCCTGCTTCTGAGAATTAAAAGGGATGTTCCTGTCAAGTCTTCACAAAATGTCAGCACCTGGCAATCACCATTAAAGGTGACTTATTAGGTGACAATGTGACCAGATAAAGCAGCTGATGTCAGCCCACCCAAAGCCTGACCAGTTCGGGCTACTGAGTGAAGTTTAAAAAAAAAAAGAATAAAAGAGCATTAAACATCAGGATGAATTACACAGCCCTTCGGGATCAGCCTTCTACTACGTTTACCTAGAATGAACCAGAGGCCAGAAGGAGAATAGTCCAGTTTTAACAGCAGTCAGCTTTGCTAGGGCCTCTGAGGTTGGCCTTAATAATAGTAATAATAGGAAATGCTGAGTCATCCAGCCCCCAGGGGGAGGTGGGAACTGAAATTCTCTATGGCAGTCCTCCCTTCCAGAGCCTACTCGTCCACTCTGATCTCCTGACCCACTTACAGCTGACCTTTTTTTTGTCTCAGGCCTATTTATGTTCTCATCTCTTGCCCACTGATCCAACTGGTTATTTTCCTTTCATGGGCATGAACTTCCCAACCTCAGCTCTTGAGCCACAGCCAAATGGGCAGGTGCTCTTACCTGGGAATTTCCACCTGCTAATCAGGGGAGGCTCTGGGCAGAGAAAGGTGCTTTCTTCCTGGGAATACTGCTCAGGTTCTTCTTTTAAAAGAGCTGAATGCGGGAAGAGGGAAACAAATTTAAAAACTTGCTCATAGTGGAAATGGATGAAAGTGAAGGAAAGGGAAAAAATTAGATGTGTTTTGCAGAAGACAGATGAGTGCAACTACTCATCTATTTCTATGATGACTTTCCTAATCCAATCTGTGCAGTCTGAGGGTGCTGCCAGAGTTATGGAGGTGGCTTGTCATCTCTTCTCTGTTATAAATTCTCCTATAATAAATATCAGTGTTGGTAACTAATTGACCCTTGTTTTATGCAGTAGGACTGTGAGATGAATGGTTGGTTCTGATTTTCAGGCTGCAAACCTCTGAGACAGGCTGCAAATGTCCAGAGTTAGCGAGCTGGTCAACACCCTGTTAAAATAGAGCCACACAGGAAATGCATTTCAGCATCTTCACTAACCGGAGAACCTGTGTTGACAAAAATATTTGCCCTGTGAAGTCCTGAGTGTACAGCTGCCAGCCCCATGCTCCCTTCTAAGCCCTCACTTCCTATTTCCTCAATTGTGAAATGTGAAGTGGTTAGAAGTCTCATGCACAAGGTCTGAGTGGTCACAAAGGCCTCCTCTGTCCCCACTGCTCCTCTTGCAACCCTGACCACAGCCTCTGCAAGTTACAGGAGGTGGGAGTGGCCGGCAGTCCAAAGAGCAGCAGCCACCAAGTCAGCCACTTCCTTCCCTCTTAGGTTCCAATCTCTGATAAGTGGCCTCAGCCACCTCCCCCCACCCAATGCTGCAAATACAGCCATCTGGTTGTGGGGTCATGCACAACCTGGCCGTGACATCTTTCTCCATACTGACCACCAAGGGTGGCTGTAGCATGGGTGAGGGCTTCCAGCCTGGCTGCTCCATGCATGACCCTACAGAAGGGCCACTGAAAAGGATCCCTTCCCAGCAAAGAGAGAGGGTGCAGCTCTCCACAGGAGACATGCACCCCCCACTCTACTCTCTGGCTCATGGAGGTCACTTTGTTAGCCAGCACTTTAAAAAACTTACAGGCTTCCCTGGTGGCTCGGTGGTAAAGAATCTACCTGCCAATGCAGGGGACATGGGTTTGATCCCTGGTCCAGAAAGATCTCATATGCCATGAGTCATTTACACCCATGAGCCACAACTACTGAACCTGTGCTCTAAAGCTCAGAAGCTGCAACTACTGAGCCAGTGCTGCACTACTGAAGTCCATGCTCCCTAGAGGCCATGCTCCACAACAAGAGAAGCCACTGCAATGAGAAACCTGCACATCACAGCTAGAGAATAGCCCCCATTTGCCTCAACTAGAGAAAAGCCTGCACAGCAATGAAGACCCAGCACAGCCATAAATAAAGAAATATTATTTTGGTGCAAAAGTAATCATGGTTTTGCATTGTTGAACTTTGTCGTTTGCTATGAGAATACATTCTTAAATAAATGTGGTTATGTTATACATCATCATTTTAATGCACATTTCTTACTTTATGGTTTTTTTTCTTTTGCTGATGACTTATTATTTGATGTTTATTTTATATTTATTTAGACTAGGGAAATCAGTTCAGTTCAGTCGCTCAGTCGTGTCTGACTCTGCGACCCCATAGACTGCAGCATGCCAGTCTTCCCTGTCCATCACCAACTCCCAGAGCTTACTCCAACTCATGTCCATCGACTCAGTGATGCCATCCAACCATCTAATCCTCTGTTGTCCCCTTCTCCTCCCGCCTTCAATCTTTCCTAACATCAGGGTCTTTTCCAGTGAGCCAGTTCTTCGCATCAGGTGGCCAGAATATTGGAGTTTTAGCTTCAGCGTCAGTCCTTCCAATGAACAGGAAATGATGTTAGACAAAAAGCAAATTTGAGCGATTTTCTTATTCAAGCTCAAATGAATCATAAAGCAGCAGAGACAACTTGCAACATCAGTGCATTTGGCCCAGGAACTGTGAACACATAGTGCAGTGGTGGTTCAAGAAGTTTTGCAAAGGAGACAAGAGCCTTGAAAATGAGGAGCGCAGTGGCTTGCCATCGGAAGTTGACAATTGAGAGGATCATTGAAGCTGATTCTGTTTCAAAATATATGATTCTGTTAAAACCATATGAAAAGTCGCTGAAGAATTCCACGTTGATCATTCTATGGGCATTTGGCATTTGGAGCAAGTTGGAAAGGTGAAAAGCTTGATAAATGGGTGCCTCAGGAGCTGACTGAAAATCAAAAAAATCGTCTTTTTGAAGTGTCATCTTCTCTTACAACAACAAACCATTTCTCAATTGGATTGTGACTTGTGGCAAAAAGTGATAACTAGCTAAGTGGTTGGACCAACAAGAAGCTCCAAAGCACTTCCCAAAGTCAAACTTGTACCAAAAAAAAGGTCATGGTCCCTGTTTGGTGGTCTGCTGCCTGTCTGATCCACTACAGCTTTCTGAATCCCAGCAAAACCATTGCATCTGAGAAGCACACTCAGCAGAAGGCACCGGAAACTACAAGACCTGCAGCTGGTATTGGTCAATAGAAAGGGCCCAATTCTTCTCCACAACGTGCCTGACCGCACATCACATAACCAATGCTTCAAAAGTTGAATGAACTGGGTTACAAGTTTTGCCTTATCTGCCATATTCACCCAAGCTCTTGCCAACCGACTACCACTTCTTCAAACATCTTGACAACTTTTTGCAGGGAAAATGCTTCCACAATCAGCAGGAGGAAAAAAAAGGTTTCCAAGAGTTCATCGAATCCCAAAGCATAGATTTTTACACTACAGGAATAAACAAACTTATTTCTCATTGGCAAAAATATGTTGATTATATTGGTTCCTATTTTGATTAATAAATATGTGTTTGAGCCTAGTTATAATGATTTAAAATTCACAGTCCAAAACTGCAATTACATTTGCACCAACCTAGTAAAGACTTGTCATCTGCTCACTAGGTCCTAAAAGGTCTGATTTACTCCAATACTTGTGCCAAAGATCAAGTCTTCAGTTTTCATTCTTATTCACATTTGTTTGCAGGCTGATTTTTCTTCAGGTCCTGGTTGGTATGTTCATATCAATTCTTTTGGTTGTTAATGAAATGAACCAACATGAATTCATTTAGTTAGTTGGATTTTTTTGTTGTGAGTTATTATTGGGAAATGGGACAGAATCATAGAGAAAAAAAATTTTAACTGTTAAATGTTATAAAAATGATCATTTTATTAATATTTTCTGATTATAAAACTACTATATGATAATTTTACAAGATATGGCAAGCCCAGGAAAATTTAAATCACCAAGATAAAAAGCACAATAATCTCAATACCCCACAGTAATAACTGTCCACATTTTGATATACTGATATTTCCTTCCAATCCGTTTTCCCTACAATCTTTAGTGGGAATAGGAGGCCTGTTTTTATTAACAACACTCTTCAGCCAAGAATAGGTGCTGTGCTAGAAGACTGACATAAATATTTGCTTGCATTTCCAGCAACTTGGAAACATAGGTATTGCTGAAATTGTGGAAACTGAATCCCAAGAAGATAAATTAGTTCAAATCATTCCCAGAGCAAAATTTTCTAAGAAGTGGACTCCAAACTGAAACCTGCTAGTGAATTTTACAGAGAGAATGAAATGATGAGAGGAATGTGGGAAGGTTGATGCTATTCTTAATGAGAGTTTGATCTATCCAGTTTATTATGGAATTTGATCTACTGAAAGAAATTTCTTCATTTGTATGTAGCCATTTTAAAAAGAGAGACTTATTTCTAAATCCCAAACATTCACTGCCAGTCATTATAAGCTGACTAGAAAGAATTGGAGACATACTTCTGAAATATCTGCAAAGCAGCTCAGCTGGAAGTTTGTACACAAAAGGAGAAAGAGTAAATCATTAGCAGTTTGGGCCACAGTCAACACAGCATGAAGCTGGGCAATGTCTTGGCTGCTAGGGACTGCCAGCTTCAGATAAAGTCCCAGTGATGGGGTCCCGGGCTATTGGCCAGTCATGAATAACAACAATGAGGTCAGAAATATAGTTGGAGTTCTGCTAAAATCATCTGGGCTCAGACAAAAATATATATTTAGCAATTCCTCTACTAGCCCACTACTAGCTTTGGCACATTAAAGAAAGAACATACAAGAAACGGCTTCTTTCATTTGCAGCAGCATGGATGGACCTAGAGATTATCTTATTAAGTGAAGTCACACAGAGAAAGACAAATATCATATATCACTAATATGTGCAATATTAAAAAATGATTTAAATGAACTTATTTACAAAACAGAAATAGACTCACAGACATAAAAAACAAACTTGTGGTTACCAAAGGGGATAGCTGGGGGGGTGGGGAATAAATTAGGAGTTTTGGCTTAATATATACATACTACTATATATAAAACAGAGGGAAAATAAGAAACTACTGTATAGCACAAGAAATTATATTTGATATCTTATCCTATAATGGAAAAGAATCTGAAAAAATACATATATATAAAGAATACATATATATATACACACACATACTGAATCACTTTGCTGTATACCTGAAACTAACACAACATTGTAAATACTTCAATTTTCTATGCTTTTACTTAAAATTTTTAAAAATTCTTTGTCTTTAAAAAATTGGAATATAGTTGATTTACAATGTTATCTTAGTTTCAGATGTACAGCAAAATGAGTCAGTGATACATATACATATATCCACTCTTCTTTAGATTCTTTTCCCATATAGGCCATTTCACAGTACTGCTAGAATTCCCTGTGCTATACACTAGGTCCTAATTAAATTTCAAATTTTTTTAAAAAGACTAAAATAAAGAGAGAGAGAGAGAGAGAAATGACTTCATTGCCCACAAGGAGCTTAATTCATTCAACAAATATTTGTTGAGTTCTTACTATATGCCAGACACTGTGTGAGCTGTTTGGATTATCAGTGAACAAAACAAATACCAACCCCCACCCAATGGAGCTGACTATTCAGTAGGAAAAGATAGACAACAGAAAGCAACCAGTTAACACATTCCACAGCTTTCCATGATTAGAGTATGAAGAGGAAGCCTTACCAGGAAAGCTCACAAGTGGATGGTCAACAAGGGAACATACATGATCCTTCAATCACTTATTCACATGAAATTAATATATTTTCAATGTTAGGATTTGCTTTTATTTTTCTTTTTCATTTTATTTTATTATTAGTTTTAAAATTTGTAAGCTGTTTCTACTGTTCACTATATTTAGAGAAGTGTAACCTGGAGAAGGGAATGGCAAACCACTTCAGTATACTTGCCTTGAGAACCCCGTGAACGGTAACAAAGGGCAAAATGATAGGATACTGAATGAGGAATTCCCCAGGTCGGTAGGTGCCCAGTATGCTACTGGAGCTCAGTGGAGAAGTAACTATAGAAGGAATAAAGGGATGGAGCAAAAGCAAAACCAATACCCAGTTGTGGATGTGACCAATGATAGAAACAAGGTCCGGTGCTGTAAAGAGCAATATTGCATAGGAACCTGGAATGTTAGGTCCATGAATCAAGGCAAATTGGAAGTGGTCAAACAGGAGATGGCAAGAGTGAATGTCGACATTCTAGGAATCAGTGAACTAAAATGGACTGGAATGGGTGAATTTAACTCGGATGACCATTATATCTACTACTGTGGGCAGGAATCCCTTAGAAGAAATGGAGTAGCCATCATGGTAAACAAAAGAGTCCGAAATGCAGTACTTGGATGCAATCTTAAAAATGACAGGATGATTTCTGTTCGTTTCCAAGGCAAACCATTCAATATTACAGTAATCCAGGCCTATGCCCCAACCAGTAATGCTGAAGAAGCCGAAGTTAATCGGTTCTATGAAGACCTACAAGACCTTTTAGAACTAACACCCAAAAAAGATGTCCTTTTCATTATAGGGGACTGGAATGCAAAAGTAGGAAGTCAAGAAACACCTGGAGTAACTAGCAAATTTGGCCTTGGAGCACGGAATGAAGCAGGGCAAAGGCTAATAGAGTTTTGTCAAGAGAATGCACTGGTCATAGCAAACACCCTCTTCCAACAACACAAGAGAAGACTCTACACATGGACATCACCAGATGGTCAACACCGAAATCAGATTGATTATATTCTTTGCAACCAAAGATGGAGAAGCTGTATACAGTTAGCGAAAACAAGACCAGGAGCTGACTGTGGCTCGGATCATGAACTCCTTATTGCGAAGTTCAGACTTAAATTGAAGAAAGTAGGGAAAACCACTAGACCATTCAGATATGACCTCAATCAAATCCCTTATGATTATGCAGTGGAAGTGAGAAATAGATTTAAGGGACTGGATCTGATTGATAGAGTGCCTGATGAACTCTGGACGGAGGTTCGTGACATTGTACAGGAGACAGGGACCAAGACCATCCCCATGGAAAAGAAATGCAAAAGAGCGAAATGGCTGTCTGAGGAGGCCTTACAAATAGCTGTAAAAAGAAGAGAGGCGAAAAGCAAAGGAGAAAAGGAAAGATATAAGCATCTGAATGCAGAGTTCCAAAGAATAGCAAGGAGAGATAAGAAAGCCTTCCTCAGTGATCAATGCAAAGAAATAGAGGAAAACAACAGAAAAGGAAAAACAAGAGACCTCTTCAAGAAAATTAGAGATTCCAAGGGAACTTTTCATGCAAAGATGAGCTCGATAAAGGACAGAAATGGTATGGACCTAACAGAAGCAGAAGATATTAAGAAGAGGTGGCAGGAATACACAGAAGAACTGTACAAAAAAGATCTTCACGACCAAGATAGTCACGATAATGTGATCACTGACCTAGAGCCAGACATCTTGGAATGTGAAGTCAAGTGGGCCTTAGAAAGCATCACTACGAACAAAGCTAGTGGAGGTGATGGAATTCCAGTTGAGCTATTTCAAGTCTTGAAAGATGATGCTGTGAAAGTGCTGCACTCAATGTGCCAGCAGATTTGGAAAACTCAGCAGTGGCCACAGGACTGGAAGAGGTCAGTCTTCATTCCAATCCCAAAGAAAGGCAATGCCAAAGAATGCTCAAACTACCGCACAATTGCACTCATCTCACACGCTAGTAAAGTCATGCTCAAAATTCTCCAAGCCAGGCTTCAGCAGTATGTAAACCGTGAACTCCCAGATGTTCAAGCAGGTTTTAGAAAAGGCAGAGGCACCAGAGATCAAATTGCCAACATCCGCTGGATCATGGAGAAAGCAAGAGAGTTTCAGAAAAACATCTATTTCTGCTTCATTGACTATGCCAAAGCCTTTGACTGTGTCGATCACAATAAACTGTGGAACATTCTGAAAGAGATGGGAATCCCAGACCACCTGACCTGCCTCTTGAGAAACCTGTATGCAGGTCAGGAAGCAACAGTTAGAACCGGTCATGGAACAACAGACTGGTTCCAAATAGGAAAAGGAGTGCGTCAAGGTTGTATATTGTCACCTTGCTTATTTAACTTATATGCAGAGTACATCATGAGGAACGCTGGGCTGGAAGAAGCACAAGCTGGAATCAAGATTGCTGGGAGAAATATCAATAACCTCAGATATGCAGATGACACTACCCTTATGGCAGAAAGTGAAGAGGAACTCAAAAGCCTCTTGATGAAAGTGAAAGAGGAGAGTGAAAAGGTTGGCTTGAAGCTCAACATTCAGAAAACAAAGATCATGGCATCTGGTCCCATCACTTCATGGGAAATAGATGGAAAAACAGTGGAAACAGTGTCAGACTTTGTTTTTTTGGGCTCCAAAATCACTGCAGATGCTGATTGCAGCCATGAAATTAAAAGACGCTTGCTCCTTGGAAGGAAAGTTATGACCAACCTTGATAGTATATTAAAAAGCAGAGACATTACTTTGCCGACCAAGGTCCGTCTAGTCAAGGCAATGGTTTTTCCCGTGGTCATGTATGGATGTGAGAGTTGGACTGTGAAGAAAGCTGATCGCCGAAGAATCGATGCTTTTGAACTGTGGTGTTGGAGAAGACTCTTGAGAGTCCCTTATACTGCAAGGAGATCCAACCAGTCCATTCTAAAGGAGATCAATCCTGGATGTTCATTGGAGGGACTGATGCTAAAGCTGAAACTCCAATACTTTGGCCACCTCATGAGACGAGTTGACTCACTGGAAAAGACTCTGATGCTGGGAAAGGTTGGGGGCGGGAGGAGAAGGGGACGACGGAGAATGAGATGGCTGGATGGCATCACCGACTCTGTGGACATGAGTTTGAGTGTACTCCGGGAGTTGGTGATGGACAGGGAGGCCTGGCGTGCTGTGATTCATGGGGTCGCGGAGAGTCGGACACGACTGAGCGACTGAACTGAACTGAACTGAACCTCCTCCCCTGTCTTCTTGGTCCTTTTCTCCTGCTCCTTCTAGGAAATCATATTTACTAACTTTTTGAGAGCCAGCTACTGTTTTCATTTCTTTCTTATCTACTAATTTTTGATTTATTCCATGACCTTTGTTTTTGGCAAAAATAAGCAAACATTTTTATTTCCTTATACAAAAGGTAGGGCTCTATACCTGTTATTTACTTATCTAATCTTGGTTCTGAATCTTATAAAAGCAAGCTCCTAAAAAGAGAGATGTTTTTTCTTTTTTAACAGCTTTTCTATTTTTTATGTAACAAGTTTCCTATCGATGGATATTTGGATTGTTTATAATCTTTTGCAATTATAAACAATGCCAGAAAGAATAAGTCCCTGCACATAGTCATGAATTTATAGAGATTCTTAAAAATAAAACTGCTAAGTCAACAGGCAAATGCATGTGCAGCTGTATTAGTAAATTCCAAATTACCTTCCATAGAGGGTGGACCATCTTGAACTCCCAACAATTATGAGAATGCCTGTTTCTCTACAGCCTCACCCACAGAGGGTACTATCAAACATTTTGAGTTTTGCCAGTCAGATAGGTGAGCATTTGTATTTTAAAACAGTTATAATTCGATTTTCTGTTACTATAAGCAAGATTGAGCAGCTGTTTAGATACATAAGGGACATTTTCTGTTTTGTTTTGTTTTTTCCTTTTTTGAACAAACTGTTCATATCTTTTTTCCAGTGTGCTTTCTTTTTCCAGAGTTTTCCTGAGTTTTCTTGTTTGGAATCAGCTTTTCTGATTCCGGGCGGGGAGGGACGGGTTGGTGGGGGGAAGGTCACTTTTAACACAGTCATCATAAATGTTCATATTAGCTTGAGGAGAACTGGCATCTGGCAATGTGCTCTTTGATCCAAGAACGTGGTGTGTCTCACTGTTTGTTCAACTCTACTTTTGTCCTTCACAGGAGAGCTTTGAAGTTTTCCTCCTATCTGTTTTGCACATTTCTGTGTACTCATTTGGCAAAACCACAACAGGATACAGCTGAACTGAACATGGCTGGAGAAAAGCCCATGATCATACTGACTGGTCTTACTTTACATTTATTACCACAAACCTCAAGTGGTACCTTCGTGCTCATAGGCAGTCACACTATCCTGTCGTTCAGCCTCCTGGTCCCCTAGACAGCTATTCACACTTTCTCTTTCTCTCCTCCCCTATTCTCACTCAGCCCACCGAGAAAACCACACACAACAAAAAAGAAGAAATCAAAAGAGAACTTCTGCAGCTTTCCCATAGGAAAATAATGCCAGCCACCCAAATACAAACCTACTCACATACCCTCCTGCTGGGGAAAAAAAAGATAGATGAATACAGAGAGAGAGAAAAGCTTGTAACTTCAGAATAACTAGGAGATAGAATAACGCAAATTTTAATTTAGATGTAAATAGGAAAGTAGAAATCCAGAGTAGCAGTTACTCAGAGTTGACCCCAGAACATCAGACTTGTGAGAACTGGGTAGAAGGGAAGAGACAGCAGCGGGGTGGCAGAACCTAAGAACCTAAATAACAGCAGCTGGGGCTCACCAGCAGCAGGAGAGGGAGGAATCAGGTCTAAGATGGTGACTCTGGGAACTCTCCAGGGAAGGGCTGATCTTACCCAAGTGTGTGTGGTCCATCTTGACTACCGCAAGGAGACTGGGGGATGCCCAGGAAGGCAGGTCACAGCCAGAATGAGGGTTCCTGCATTACTCCAGGAAATTCTAGGGCATGTGTGAAGGCTTGATTTCCATGACTGAGGCCTCTTCTAAATTCAGTTGCTGGGGCTGAAGGCCTAGAGAACTGACAATCACACTGGGGAAACAAGACAAACACCAAGCAATTAATAACCAAGACAGAATGATACAGCTCATATTTACACACCGATATATCATTAAACTATGCAGTAGAAACAAGTCAGGAATAGTACAGTATACAATAAGGTGCTACTAATCAAAGGATGCAGGGGTAGATACAAAAGATGGTTGAGAACGGACGTGTGTCCTGAGTTGGAACCATCAGGTCATGGGTATCTTGAAAAGAAATGGAGCTTCAAGGTATATTCTTACCTCTGGCGTAAATATTAAGGAGACTTTTGCCAAATGGACCTAAAAATGAACAGAGGGTTCATTGGTCAGAGGGTGTACATTGGTGATCATAAGGTAGCTGACGGACATGTTTCCAAAAAAGGTCTCAATTTAGCCAGCAGAGGGCAAGAGAACACAGAAATTGTTCCAGAATTTATATGGCTTTATAAATGTTCGGAATTGAAGGACTATAGATAGGTGTGTCTTTGCAAAAGCAAACAACAAAAATAATCACAAATGTAGCCGTTTTGAAAAATAATATACTTAAAAACTGCATGTCTAAAGCAGAGAGAGATTGATTACTGTTGATGTTTCAACAAATTCTTGCTGTTTTAAAATTGAAAGTCACACTTTTTAAAAATGGTACATGCATTTCTTTATAGATCCTTAAATGCTTGACAAAAATATGAAAATATGTCTGAACAATATGACCTAACATTTTAAGAAACACTCTTGTTTGAAGATCTCATAAAGGCTCTAAAACTTGGGTTGCCATTTCTTTCTCCAATGCATGAAAGTGAAAAGTGAAACTGAAGTCGCTCAGTCGTGTCCGACTCTTAGTGACCCCATGGACTGCAGCCCACCCGGCTCCTCCATCCATGGGATTTTCCAGGCAAGAGTACTGGAGTGGGGTGCCATTGCCTTCTCCGAATAAACATACATAGTTGTGATTAATATGATAAGTCTCAGAAACAGATATCTCTGAAGAACTTAATGCTATTGCCAATACAGCATGTTTGGTAAAATGGGCTAACAAAGGTCAAAATGTTAAATGGGTTGTTTATTAAAAACAAACCTGTTTAATCTACCAACTAAGTAAAAATGGAGGCAGAACTAGTGAGAACTGCCCTTTGTAGTAGATAGAGAGCAAGAGCCAGCTTGGACTGCAGCAAACTCTTGAGACCACCGGCTACATGTCTGCTACCTCCAGGGTCAGCTCTTCTCATGCTGCAAAAACAATCTTTACTATTCAAATGAAGTTTCAAACCGACAGACTCCAGACCCACATACAGAAATTGCAGCAAAGTTCCTCCAGGTGTTTAAAATGTGCCAATGTGCCATTCACACAGTTAACTTGAGGATGGCAAGAAAGTATAAAATCCTCTAGACTGGAAGCCTAGAAACCAGGGTTCTGGCTCTAAGGTGGAGATTAACTGGGTAAACCACTGAACTTCTCTGGTCGACATAACTTTTCATCTATGAAAGGAAAGAATGAGAGCAGGTGATCTCAAAGATCCTAAGCAACTCATAGATCCTAAAATACTATTCATTCTGTCCCTGCCTTCTGTTTCCCCATTTCAGTTAACATGTGAGCTAATAAGAGTGTAAGATACTAGTCTCTGTACAGGAAAATGTGTAATTTAAGAAAAGACTCATGAAGACAATGGAGAAGGCAATGGCAACCCACTCCAGTATTCTTGCCTGGAAAATCCCATGGATGGTATGGGGTTGCAGAGAGTCGGACACGACTGAGCGACTTCACTTTCACTTTTCACTTTCACACATTGGAGAAGGAAATGGCAACCCACTCCAGTGTTCTCGCCTGGAGAATCCCAGGGACGGGGGAGCCTGGGGGGCTGCCGTCTATGGGGTCGCACAGAGTTGAACACGACTAAAGAGACTTAGCAGCAGCAGCAGCATGAAGACAAGACCCTGGGAAAATAAATCTCTACCAATAGACTTTCAAACCTGAAAGCAGGATATAAGGACATTCATTTTATTTTATATGCTGAGTGGAGGATTTTGGTGCTGTTCAAACCACATTTTAGAAGTCAGCTTCAGCTTGGAGATACAGCCTGCTTTTACACATCCCTGAGTCTCATTGAACCATGATCCTTGGGACTCTTAGGTCATTAAACAATCAATGTAACAACGAAGACAACAGAAGGTAGGGCAGCTAGTTCCAATACTCCTGTAGGCTGTGGAGTAAGGAAGCATTATCTCCTGCCCAGACTTTAGACCATCTGTACTGGCTGAAACATACTCAGCGCTAATGAACAGAAGAGTCAACCAGAGGGAGCTTAAACCATAAGGAACAAGAAGTTCAGAGCTGCTTTGACAGGGTGGTTGGCAGCTCAGTGGTTTCATCCAGAGAATTAAAACCTGCTTGTCTCCAGATGTCTGCCAGGTCCCAGGCAGTCCAGCCTCACATACCAGCTCTATAAGCAGGGAGGGATGAAAGGGCAAATGTAGCTTTCTTCTCCTGCATCTCTTGTTCTTCTCAGGGAGGAAAAACACTTCCCCACCCCTTGACTTGCTCTTATATTTCATTGGCCAGGACAAGATTACGTTTATTTCTAACAGTCTAGAGGCTGGGAAGTCTAAGATCAACGTACCAACTGAATGAGAAATCCTCAACAAAATACTAACAAACCGAATTCAACAGCATTATAAAAGGACCATACACCATGATCAAGTGTGGCTTATCACTAGGATGCAATGATGAATCAACAATTACAAATCAATAAATGTGCTACACCACAGTAACAGAATAAAGGAGGAAAATCACGTGATCATTTAAATCAATGCAGAAAGAACGTGTAAAAAGAATTTTTATTTTATATTGGAATATAGTTGATTTGGGGATTCCCACGAGGCTCAGCAGTAAAGAACCTGCCTGCCAATGCAGGAGACCTGGGTTTGATCCCTTCATTGGGGAGATCACCTGGAGAACAGAATGGCTACCCACTCCAGTATTCTTGTCGGGAAAATCCCATGGACAGAGGGGCCTGGAAGGCTATATAGTCCAAGGAGATGGAAAGAGTCAGACACGACTGAGGATACACGCATGAAACAAACAGCTGATTTACAATATGAGTGAGAGCAGTTGTTTCATAAAGGCACTAATCCCATTCACGAGGGCTGTGCCTTCGTAAGCTAATTATTTGCCAGTGACTCCACTCCAAATACCATCACACTGGGGATTAGGGCTTCAACATATGCATTTGGGGAGATAGAAGCATTCAGTGCCCAGCAGAAGAGTTTTAACATATTTTATTTTCTGCTCTATGACTTAGCTTACTGGGTTTCTCTTGCTCTTTGGCTGAAAGAAAAGTCTCTGTGTTGAATAAGCAGCCAGACTATTCCCAGGGAAGTGACTGGAGATACTTCCTCGGGAAGACTTTCTTGTTAGACCAACAAAATGCATCCTGTCTGTTTCCGCAGCAGCCGACAGAGAGCAGCACTGCACTGCTCACTCCCTCCTGGGGATGGAACCGCACCAGTTGTCAAATTAATTTCTTTCTTCTTTCGGAAATGCATAGCACAGTTCATTCTGGCTCCTATCTATTCAAGAGTTTAGAGCCAGAACCTTAGACAAAGGGATTTTAATTGCATGCTGATAAAATGTCAAAACTATTGTGCATAAAGTAACTGTGCAGTTTTAAAAAATAATGCCTTCAGGATTACAAGAGAGATTTGCCCCTGTGAGTGAAATCCCATTTACAACCCATTAAAAAATCTGTAACCTTCAAGCAAATTCTTTGCTGTAGGCCATGAGACTGTGTCTTTCTACCTTTCAAATTGCACAGTAACACAGTACACTAAAATGAGCGGTCGGCAAATTTGGTTAACCTATTTTTAACCTGAAAGGGTGCTTTTTACCTCCCTGTGAAAGGCTTAATGATGAGTAAGGGTCATTGTTTGGGAAAGTTGCTTATTTCACAGAAAACAGCTAGGGTGCCTCATGTTAAACCATGAGGACTGTATCAGAAGGTCACCTTCTCTAACCATCTTTCTTTAAAAGGAAAACCCAGAGACAGCAAGGACACGGCATGACCTTCAAGGTCATCCAAATGAGATAAAGAAGTATTCTAGGTTAAGGCAGAGATATTCAATCAAAGCATGGTACTGCCACTGGTACCCAGAATAGTCAAGATGGGCTAAAGGGTTTATAGGACAACTGATGAGACCATTGTTAATACCTAGAAACACAGAATCATCTCCCCAAAGGGAAGTTTTTGTTTCTGTTTGGGTAAGACACTTTCTATCAGGGAGTGATTAATGAGAGGCAAGATATAAATGGTCTTACCTATTTGTCACTATCTTTAGTATTTAAGCCATAAGGCAAACATGAGTATATATACACAGAAGTACCTATTTCTATTTGAGGTGAGTAAGTGCCCTTCAGTCACCTAGCTTACTTTTCAGTCCAACTGACTCTTTTTGATTTCAACAAAAGAGTTCATATACATCTTGGCTCTAAAAACCCTAACAAGTCTGAAGTTACAAAACAAGCAAACAAAAAACCCCCACAAATACCCCTGCATTCTCATGATCAAATCACAAGCCTTTTAGCAGCTGGAATTCTTTCACTGGCAGCCCTTGAAAACCTCTAACTCTTCCGTTAGACTCTCCAGGGTATGCGGACGTTGCTCATTATTTTGGTTAATGGTGATCGCAAATGAACCCCTAGGTCACATAAGTACGCTCACCACTGCTTTACGGAAACCACGTGGCACGTCCTTGTGTAGCTAATGACACTCTCCACATGCGTGTGTGTGTTCCTCAGTTTGTCAGAGGTTGTAGCTGAGAAACAACTCCATTGAAGTTGTAACTGTCAATGCAAGATAAATGTGCAAATAGACTTGTCTACTGACGTTTAGCATATTTGCAGAAAATGAGAAAAATATTAAGAGTATAGGTCAATGAAAAATTACTATTGGGAGGAGGAATACATTAGTAGGAGTTTGGGATTAAGATATACACACTACAATATATAAAATAGATAAACAACAAGAACGTAGTGTATAGCATAGGGAACTCTACTCAACATTCTGTAATAACCTTTATAGGAAAAGAATCCGAAAAGGAATGGATATATAAATGTATATGTTATAAATGAATCATTTTGTCACACACCTGAAACTTATACAGCATTGTAAATCAACTATACTCCAATAACAAGGCGGGAGGTTGGTGTAAATGTGATTTTGGTGAAGAGGGTATATGCAACCAAGCATATATCTCAGTAGAATGTTGCTGCTAGGCCTGAGAAACAGATTTATTTTGAATGCTTTAGTGCTTTTCTAAGTATAGGAAGATGCAAGAATCCAGGTTCATAAAAAATTTCTCCTGAAACCATCTTATTACCTGGAGGACAGTTCTGTCAGTTTTCTTATAGCACAAAGTGTTTGGATTCTTGGGCAGGATTTGGGGTGAGATGGGGAAAATTTTTAATAAGAGAGGCTAGTGTTCCCAATGCAGGGGGCCTGGGTTTGATCTCTGGTCAGGGAACTAGATCCTGCATGCTGCAACTAAGAGTCCACATGTGGCAACTAACAGCCCGTAACTTAGCACCACAGCTAAGACCCAGCGCAGCCAGAATAGAGAAAAAGAAATGTGAGAGGCTTATAGTAGGTGAGTCAAGTTCTTCCTGGAACTTCAAAGCAGGAAGATGAAAATGACTGCCTGGACACCTTAACCATCCTAAGAACAGACAAAAGTACTTACTGAGTATAGTCTATAGTCTAGGATTTCTCTACAAGCTTCCTGAGCGGAAATAATCTGCCTCACTGGTCATCATTTATCTACCTGGCTCTGTCACAACACACCTGGAGTCAAGAATTTCATTCCAGAGGCCTCACTTTTAGAGGCAAGGGGCCCCAAAGCAATTTAAGAATTGTGACGAGGAGAGGGAGAAAATTCCAAGCCTTGATAAATGAGCAAGTGGATGGAACCCAGGATGTTGAGCCTGAAAGAGACTGAAGGGATGCATTTTCAGAGCTGAGGCCTGTCTCATGGTGGCAGTGCTTCCAAATGGCACAATACCCTCTGTGAGTGCTGGAGGGGGTGAACTTTGTCTTAGGAACCTTTGTGTTCCCCCTGGCTGTCTTCTCAGAGAAAGGGTTATCCTCAGACATAATAATGGACAAGGCCATTCCCTCCTGGTGAGCTCCCTCTCCCTTGAAATGTCCAGTGTTGAGGGGAGAATAATTCTTCAGACATGGATTTGGAACTCAAAGGTGGGCTGAGATGCTAGTAAGCATGGACTTGCATATCTTAAGTCTAGTCCTCAAAGGTCTGCATCTCAAGAAGGAAGAGTATTCAGAATTGAGTCCTGGGGAAAAATGGGAGAGATTATGGTTTCTAATCCATAGTGAGGTTGGCCAGAATGGAAGAAAGAAATCTTAGCAAATCTAACCAGGTCAAAGAATTCTATTTAATGATTTCAAGTTACTCTCAAGGCCTGCAAATTCCCATATTCCCTGTTGCTATTACCAATTGGGAATTCCAAAGGAATATATAGATTTATGATCCCATGGCTCCTTGGTCTTTGGGGGTGAATGGTGGACAGTAGAAGAGCGGAGGCCCTAGAGTGTCAGAGAGAACCATGTGTTTTTCTCATCAGCCACTCAATCAACTTCACGATGTCATTATGGAGACCTGTGGGACACAATTTTGAAGTATAAGAAATCCAGACCAAAACTCTTTGGCAAGTAATATATTAAATCTCATCTAAGAACTCTTACCTCCCACTTCTTGTCCTTGTTTTTCATAGCATCTGTAGCATATTCCAAGAACAGGCATGCAAAAGAAACTCTTTTTTTATGCCCTTTAGAAGAATCATTTCAAAACTTGTGTGGTAGATTGATGGCAGTGATTTAAATGGACAATGCACCCTCGTCCACCTCATCTTTTGCTGCAAGAGTGATCTACCACTATTATCACAGGATCCTTGAGCTGTTTAATTTTAGTAATTTGTAGAGGTGATAAGCTTGAACTGATGCACTCAACACTTTTCTAATGAACACATATTGCAAGGCAGCCAGCTTAGCTTAGAAGTATAATCAATCCATGGAAGGGAGCAAATACAGATGGATAAAGAAACAATCATTATAAACAATACTTATTGAAAGGTTGGTAGGTTCCCGGGCCCATTCTAGTGCTTTATTCACATGTATAATTTCATTTCATCGTCACCGTAGTCTAAAGGAGATCAGAGCTATCATTATGCCTCTGCTATGGATGAGGAATCCAAGGAAACAGAGGTCAAGTGACTATTCCAAAGGCAAACAGTTTGTAAGGGCTGCCATCTGGATGCTGCACCCATTATTTTGTATTCATTTGCACAGTAACATAGTAATTCAGTGCTCCCAATAACAGCCACTTTCTGGAGACAACCAGTTTGCTCTAATATATGCAATTCTAAAATTTCCCCAAATACCTATACTGTCTGCCAAGCATTTAGCCTTTTGAAAACAGCAACAGAGCCAGGTGGGTCTGATTTGATGCAAATCTTGAGAATGAGCTCAAGGTTTCTTATTAGTATTTTTTAGCATGCACTGATTTTTTTGACACCTTAAAACAACACTTGCAAGTGTGTCTTAAGAGTGGATCTGTTACACTACTTTTCTCTTTAAGACAAAAAGTTCACTATGTCTGTTGTGGGCTGTCATTAAGTTCAGTGTTCAATTTCTCTGAAGACAATATGTTTGTCCTGCCTTATAACATTCACTCTTGATTCCTAGTTTCAATCTTGGCAAAATTTACACCAAATACTACCACCAGTCTTTTCACTCTGCCTGCCACCCCCGCCCCCACTGCCATGAGATTTTATTCCTCCCACTTTGCCCCTCCTTCTATCCATCTGACACAGCTTGGGCCAGGATAAGGGGCTCTGGCACATTTTAAATAAATTGGGACAAGTTAAAATTAAGAATCAGATTTCTGAAACAACAAAGTGGGCATAAAAAAACAGGCCATTAGGGTCAGATTGCTACACTTAGGGCAAAGAGGTTTAGCTCTGAGAGAAATGGAAGTTCTGCAGGTCTTAATGTTTGTAGGAACAAGGGCTCAGTTCAGTTCAGTTCAGTCGCTCAGTTGTGTCTGACTTTTTGTGACCCCGTGAATCACAGCACGCCAGGCCTCCCTGTCCATCACCAACTCCCGGAGTTCACTCAAACTCATGTCCATAGAGCTGGTGATGCCACCCAGCCATCTCACTCTCTGTCGTCCCCTTCTCCTCCCACCCCCAATCCTTACCAGCATCAGAGTCTTTTCCAGTGAGTCAACTCGTTGCATGAGGTGGCCAAAGTATTGCAGTTTCAGCTTTAGCATCAGTCCTTCCAGTGAACACCCAGGATTGATCTCCTTTAGAATGGACTGGTTGGATCTCCTTGCAGTCCAAGGGACTCTCAAGAGTCTTCTCCAGCACCACAGTTCAAAAGCATCAATTCTTCGGCGATCAGCTTTCTTCACAGTCCAACTCTCACATCCATACATGACCACTGGAAAAACTATAGCCTTGACTAGACGGACCTTTGTTGGCAAAGTAATGTCTCTGCTTTTTAATATGCTATCTATGTTGGTCATAACTTTCCTTCCAAGGAATAAGCATCTTTTAATTTCGTGACTGCCATTAACATCTGCAGTGATTTTGAAGCCCCAAAAAATAAAGTCTGAACTAAAATTTATTTTTTATTGGACTGGTCAAGATTTTCTCTGAGCTGTACTGAAGTCTGAGACTCTTTGTACCCAAATTTCCTTATTTTCCTCTCTCCTTTCACAGGTGTTAGATCTATTTTGTGGTCCAAAGGCTTTTCCTGCCCACTCCTGCTCCCTCTTCCCTGTGCCTTTCAAATAAATCTCTTGCACTTCCGACTCTGTCTTGGCATTTGCTTCCTGGAAAACTCAAACTGGCACAATGTTCTAGTAACCATTTAGCTAACAGTGTAAAGAACTAGCATTGCATTTTACTCATGTTACATTTAGGCCTACATATAAACAAATTTTAAAACAATATGAATAAATACTGCAAACTATTTCTCAGCTACCATATGCAATTGCTGTGAACTATGCTCTGGAACCACAGACTGGAACATGAGGAAAAGCAAGGACATGAGCACTCAGCATAACTGGAAAATGATATTTTTGCATTCAAGTTATCTGAGAGGAGGTACTCAACAGTTACTCTGTCTTCTCTTTACTACACATCTCTGCTACTCAAATCCTCATGCCAAAGCACCACTGATCTCTAACATCTACTATAATCAACCACAGACTTTCAGGACACACAGATGCCATCGCCTGTTGCCTAAAAGCACTCTGGGCACGAGTTGTGTGTAAGTGTTTCCCTGGGTCCTGAATAGCATGAGTCATGAGAGTAGGTGTATGATGTTACACACTGTACTACATCAGAGCTGAGCTCTGGATCCCAGTGACAGGATATTGTGTGTTTTTAATAAACTTATCTTTTCTCTATCTGTAAAATACAGATGTAGAAAGCACAGGGCTCAGGACAGAAAACCATCTCGCTTGGATCTAAGGATGGTGCTGACCCTTAACAATGGCATCCAGAGGACGAAAAGAGGGAGGTAGTCACAGCAGCTCCTGAGCACACACAGAGGAAGCATCTGGGGGTCCACAGGTCCTAGCCATACTGGGCTGCAGTTGATCCTTGGCTTGCTCTAGCCGGTGGGAAAGCCAGGATAACAGGTACTTGGCAAAAATGTTTGTTCAGGGAATACTTGCTGAATCAAAGAACCCAGCCAATCCAACAGTTTCCTTGACATTGTATCTTCTTACATGGTCTTCTTAACATTCTCCTACTCTTTCAAAAACCTCCTACATACCTTCTTCCTATGTGAACTCACTAGTCAAGACACAGAGAAGCAACTACATCCGAATACTTAGTACAGGCTTTATATTTGAAAAGTAGACTAATTACAGTTCAATTAGACATAAAATGAAGATCATGTTATACTCTAAAAGTTCTTAAAAATAAAATTCTATATTTATTTTGGTTTCATCATAAATATTCCACTACAAGCCAAGATGGACTAACAGGAACCATATTTATTCTCTCACCTTAAATAGGTAGAAAAAAATGGGGAAAATATATGAAACAAATATTTTCACACATTGGAGAACAGGTAGAGCAGATCCATGACCTCTGAAAGACAGGAAATAAACAAGGTCATCCCTACAATTGTACCATACAACCTGGAGGTAATTTCCAGGCTGCAGTACAGAAAAAAGTAAAAATGGGAACCCAAACAGACCCCAGAAGTCTTGTTGAGCTGGAAAGCAGATATTGGCCAAGACAAGTAGAATTTTAAAGACAAATTACCAGAAAGAAGGGAGTTGCTGAGAAAGAGAGAGCTCTGGAACTCTACAAATACCCTCAAGTATTTGGCTGAGTTCTGCTGTTCTCTTGTGTGAAAGGAAATTACCCAAGGCCAGGAAAAGACCCACTGGAAATGAGAAGGCATAACAATTCCCTGTGCTCTCACAGGGCTAGGGATGGTTTCTGCTGTACAAGCCTGAGTGGGAAAGTTTTCACACATGGGGCATTAAGAAGAATCATCAAGAGTGTACCACCTTCACAGGAGGGCTAAGATATTTCCTGACTGAAAGCAACTCTGGGCTTGCCCTGACAAAGCTTAAAGGCAAAAAGTTGAAAGAATCCAACTGACTCCAAGTAACTTAACTGTGTGTCAAAACAAAATCCAACACAATTTAAAATATTACAGTATAACCAAACATTCAAAAATGTAAAATCCGCAATGTCCAATATCTAACCATAAATCACCATGCATGCAAAGAAGCATGAAATATTATCTATAACCAAGAGAAATTTTTATTAAAAAATCATAGAACCAGAAATGAAGAAAATGATGGAATTAGCAAAGATGCTGAAACAGTTTTTATAAATGTCTCTAATCAAGAAGGTAGAGGAAAACATGACCATTATGAGGAAAGAAATGGAAGATTTTTAAATGACCTAAGTGGTGCTTTTAGAGATAAAAAATACAATGTCTGGTTGGAAGATATACTAAATGAGATTGATAACAAGAATGATGCTCCAGAAGAAAAGATAACTAAAGTTGAAGAAACAGCAGTAAAACTATCTGTGCTAGGCAGAATTCTAAAATGTTCCTGAAGATTTTGTGTCTTGTGTATGCACATGTAACATAGACAATGAATGTAACAAGACAATGAATATAATGGATTCCACTCTAGTGATTGTTATATTCTAGGATACAGATGGGGCTTCCCAGGTGGCTCAGTGGTAAAGAATCTGCTTGCCAGTGCAGGAGATACAGGTTTGATCCCTGGGTTAGGAAGATCCCCTGGAGTAAAACTTGGCAACCCACTCCAGTATTCTTGTCTTGGGTATCCCATGGACAGAGGAGCCTGGTGAGCTATAGTCCCTGGGGTCATAAAGAGTTACACATGACTGAGTGACTAAGCATGAGCACATAGATGATGCTAAAACAAAGAGAGATCATCCAGGTGGGTCTGATCTGAGGATGAGAGCCCTTTGAAAGCATAGAGCTTCTCTGGATAGTCACAAAGAGGAAGTTAGAGATCAAAAGCTGGAGAAATATCCAAAGTACTACTGCTGGCTTGACGATGGAGAAGCCTCTGTGGTAAGGAATGTGGGCAGCCTCCACTTGCAAAGACCAGCAATGAGCTGAGAAGCAGCAAGGAAATGGGGACCTCAATTCTACAGCCCCAAGAAAATGAATTTTGTCAACAACCATGAGCTTGGAAGAGGATGCTAGCCTCAGATGAGAACCTCATCTCCAGTAAACACCTTGATTTCAACCATGTGAGATCTTGAGCAAAGAATCCAGACATATATGCTAGACTTCTGACCTACAGAGCTGTGAGTTAATAAGTCGGTGTTATTTTAGGCCTCAGAGTTGGTGGTCGTTTGTTACACAGCAATAGAAAATTTAACCATGAATCAGAGATAATAAAGATAAACATACTTGTGCACAAACATAACATCAGTGACTGTAAGCAATATCAAGGAGCCCAATAAACGTGTAGTTGGAGCTTCAGAAGAAAGGGGGAGGAGAGATATTTGAAGATATAATGGCCAAAATTTTTCCAAATTTGATGAAAACTATAATCCACAGATCTGAACATCTCAACAAACTCCAAGCAGAATATGCATTTAAAAAAATGCCAGACAAATTTGAAACACTATGTACAGAGAACAAAGATAAGAATGACAGCAAACTTTTCATCAGAAACCATGCAGGCCAGAAGAGTCCGGTACAATACTAGAAGAAAGTAGTCATGCTAGAATGCTTTACTCAAAGAAAACATTAGGTAAATAAAAACTGAGAAAATTCATTGCTAGAAGACCTGTATTAAAAGAAATATTAAATAAAGTTCTTCAGGCAAAAACAAAATGATATTGGTGATTTTATCATAATGTATCTTCTGCTAAGTGATATAAGCACCTAGCGATTCAAGTCACGAATGTGCGCGCGTGCACACACACACACACACACATTTGTTTTATGTTTAGAAAGCATGAATAACATTTAGCCCAGGAATGCAAAATATACAATAACCCAAAATCTTACCATGTAAAATATACTTTCTGCTCATTAGTTTTTAAAAAATGGGAGGCATACAATTGGAATTTGCTGTATGACTCAGGGAACTCAAACCTGGGCTCTGTAACAACATAGAGGGGCGGGATGGGGAGGGAGGTGGGAGGGAGGATCAAGAGGGAGGGGACATATTCATACCTAAGGCTGATTCATGTTAATGTGTGGCAGAAACCAACACGATTCTGTAAAGCAATTATCCTTCAATTAAAAAAATAAATATTAAAAAATGGGAGGCATAGAAATTAGTTTACGAATTAATTTACTGAAAGAGAATTTACTAGATGAACTGTAATGAACCTATAAAAACTACTATGTAGATTTTACAGGCTCAGTGCCTCCAAGTAAATCATAAAACTTGAGCTGACATTAAGCACATTCTAGGAAATTATCAGCAGATATCTAACCTCACTTCATTAACAAATATTCAATATTAGCTGCTATGTAAAAAAATAATTTATTAAACTGAAGACCATCTGCCAAATAATTATTTCAAAATTATAAAACTCCAATGCCATTGTTGTAAGAAGCCTCTATGATAATCCCTAATGATTCCCACTAGCTAATATTCATGCCCTTGTTTACTCCCTCCCAGTCCTATGGATTGGATTTATTGGCTCACTTCTAATGAACAAAATATGGCAGAAGGGATAACATGCTACTCTGGGGATTAAATTATAAAAGAGTAGCTTCTGGTTCTCTCCTTCTCTCTCTCACTGACCCCATAAAAAGTCAGTTTCCATGTCATGAAACAGCCCAGTGGAAAGGCCCTAATGGCAAGTGACTTAGGCCTGCCGATGACCACTGAGTGGACCCCAGCACTACCCCCAGCTGAGCTGTTAGATGAGATCACAACCCCAGCTGACAGTTGATTGCAAACTCCTGACAGACCTGGAGGCACACAACCATGCTATGCTCGGATTCCGACCCACAATACTATAAAGTCTCTAAGGGTTGGGGTGATTTATTACACAACAGAAGATAACTAAGACAGTTATCAGCAGTTCCACTGTTTTATTCATAAAAAATTTCTGAAGATCGTTTTTATGTAACATATGGGGAAATCATTCTATTTGTCACTTTGTGTACAATGGTATTATCACGGATTGGTTAGCAAGTCAGCATGTGGCAAGCTATTACACGGAGATACAAAGGCAGTGATAATTAGGCACCATAATCTATTCAACTATTGTCACCAATGAGCAACGTTGTAAGAAGACAGAACTTATCAGGAACCAAAGTAACACTGGTATTAGCCAACTCCTGTTACTATTTTATAATCTTAGAGAATTATTAGGTTCTTTTAAAAGTGTTCCAGAGATATCTGTAACTGATGATGCTAGGTTCAAATTAAACAACTTTCTACCCACACAAATGGATAGAATTACATGATGACTCACTAATTCTCCCACTGAACAGAGCCGTACACAACCTTTTGGCCATCTGGTTGAGAAAGCACCTTTGGGACTAATAACCTAGAACTCTCTGGGACCTAATAATTATATCAGACTAATACTCCGGGAGTTGGTGATGGACAGGGAGGCCTGGCATGCTGTGATTCACGGGGTCGCAGAGTCGGACACGACTGAGCGACTGAACTGAACTGAACTGAATACATGTTAACTCCTGCTGGCTAAATAATAACATCTGGGCTGGAGCCATGACACAAGAAGATAATTAAAATAATACTGATGGAGCAGTCTAAAGTTGATAATGTTATTTGTCATTCATAGTTTCATTTGCTTCTTACCAAAATTTTTATGCAGTAAATAATGTTTTTATTACAAGCCTCTTTCACCACGCTACATTCTTTGCCATGTATCTAAGACAGGGTTTGATAACTCTAGAATTCGAAGACAATTTGCCACAGATTGTTGTTGATCCCTTAAGCCATGAAATGCCTGCATAAGAAGTAAATAGACCTATGGTAATGAGAAAAATCTTGCTACCCTATTACCTTCCCAATCTACACTTGGCTGGACTCTGAAACTGTTTCTATTCCACATTGCAAAAGAAAAAATTTGGTTGCTTTACTCTGACTTAATGAGTCAAATTATTTGAGCCAACGACTACCTTCCCTACCATCCCCATAAACAAAATTGACCATATTTGTTATGGGAAAAGGCAGTCCAAAGACATGGTAATGAGTGCCTACTGTGGGATTTCCATCTCCTGCAGAAATTTATGGCCCCATTCACCACAGCATCATATGCCTCATAGAAAAAGAAGCAATGGGTAGTTTATTCCTGTCTAGAAATTGATGTGTAGCCAGGGGTAACATGTGCATGTTCACATCTGCCTAAAGCAGGGTGCAAAATGTGCCCATGAATTTAAAAATTCTCTAGTCAGAACTAGCTTCAGGAGGCATGCTTTTGCAGCCAGGCTGCACTTAGCTGAAAGATGTTCGCTACAGGTTCTTTTGACTCTAATGATGTAAGGCATGCAGACAAGCCAAGTTAGTTTTAAAAATCCTCCTAAGCTGTACTAGCCATGTATCGGATCTTTGATGTTATCTAACATTTTTCATGGGTGTTTTGGATTAGAAGACATATCACATACATGGAAGGATATTATACAATAACTATAGCTGACAAGAGTCATCAAAAGTTGGGAAATTTTTGAATGAAAAAGAAAAAGACCACTAGTGGTGTCCCAATTTCCATTCTCCATTTCTTTTTTTTTTTAATTTATTTATTATTTTACTTTTGGTTCCACTGGGTCATTGTTGCTGTGTGTGGGCTTTCTCTACTTGTGGCCAGCAGGGGCTGCTCCTCCTTGCAGCCCGCTGGCTTCTCACTGCGGTGGCTTCCCCTGTGGTGGAGCACAGGCTCTAGGTACACAGGCTTCAGTAGTTACAGCATGCAGGCTCAGTAGTTGTGGTGCATGCTCCATGGCATGTGGAATATTCCCAGACCAGGGATGGAACCTGTGTCCCCAGGGTTGGCAGGCAGATTCTTATCCACTGTACTACCAGGGAAGTCCCAGCCTACTTGTTTTCTATTAGAACTCTTGGTTTTAAGCTAGGCACATGGTCATTTGAAGCAAAGCTATTTCTCAGTAGCTCATCAGTAAATATGGTCATATATCCAAGTTCTAACCAATGAGACATGTGTTGTGTGCAATATCTGAAAAATGTCTTGCTGACTGGAATGCAGACAAGATGCCTGAAGCACAAGTAGCCATCCTGAACCATGAGGTAGAACTTGTACTGTGAGGATGGTGGAACCACAAGATAAAGGAACCTGATCCCTACACCATGAGTACTATCTAAAACAGCCCTGAGTTGCCTCCAAACTTTGTTTACATAATAGAGTAACAAATTATCTTGTTTATATTATTACCATTTTGGATTTTCTGCCACTCACACAACAGAATTAATCTTGTTGACAGGGCAAAAATATGTGTATTCCATTTCAATAAACTTATGGAGGTATGTTTGCACAAGGGTTGTGTAGGTGTATGTGGGTGTGTTGCATCCAGCCTCCCAGCATTCATTCTACCATTTTAATATCATTGACTTCCCTTTAGTGAATTTCTCCTCTTTGGCTGTGTGATGGCATGGTGGATGGTCAAGACTAGGTGCCTCCCTCCCAAGGTGGTCCCTGGAGTCTCTGTTCATCAGGTTCTTACCACTGTCCTGTTTCAGTGAGAGGCAAGACAGAATTTCTTAAAGCTCAGTCCTAAACACTCTCCACTTCTTGACTGCACTTCCCCACAAAGGAATTTAATTTAATCCATATCAGTTTCTGCTATTTTTAAAAACAGGTGATTCACAAAATACATCTCCAGCCTTAACCTGTGCTTTGAATTCTGTACACATCTATTTCCCTTCATGGATCACAGCCTTGTCATGCTGAAGGAATGTGTGCAACTCAATGAAGCCGTGAGCCATGCCATGCAGGGCCACCCAAGACAGACAGGTCATAGCGAAGAGTTCTGACAAAACGTGGTCCACTGGAGGAGAAAATGGCAAACCATTCCAGTATTCTTGCCTTGCCTGGAGAACCCCATGAACAGTATGAAAAGGCAAAAAGGTATGACGCTAGAAGATGAGCTCCCCCAGGTTGGAAGGTGTCCAATATGCTCCTGGGGAAGAGCAGAGGGCAATTACTAATAGCTCCAAAAAGAATGAAGCAGCTGGGCAAAAGAAGAAACAACACTCAGTTGTGGATGTGTCTGGTGGTGAAAGTAAAGTCTGATGCTATAAAGAACAATGTTGCATAGAAACCTGGAATGTTAGATCCATGAATCAAGGTAAATTGGATGTAGTCAAGCAGGAGATGACAAGGCTGAATATTGATGTCTTAGGAATCAATGGACTAAAATGGATGGGAATGGGAAAATTTAATTCAGAAGGCCCTTATATCTACTACTGTAGGCAATAATCCTTTAGAAGAAATGGAGTAGCCCTCATAGTCAACAAAAGAATCTGAAATGCAGTACTTGGGTGCAACCTCAGAAATGACAGAATGATCTCAGTTTGTTTCCAAGGCAAACCATTCAATAGCACAATGATCCAAGTTTATGCCCCAACCACTGGTCCCAAAGAAGCTGAAGTTGACTGGTTCTGTGAAGACCTACAATATGCACTGTAGCCTGCCAGGCTCCCCAGTCCATGGGATTTTCCAGGCAAGAATACTGGAGTGGATTACCATTTCCTTCTCTGGGGGATCTTCCTGACCCTGGGTCTCCTGCACTGCAGGCAGGCTCTTTACTGTCTGAGCCACCAGGGAAGCCCGAAAAATACCTTCTAGAACTAATACCAAAGAAAGATGTCCTTTTCATCATATGGGATTGGAATGCAAAAGTAGGAAGTTAAGAGACACCCAGAAAAACAGGCAAGTTTGGCCTTGGAGTACAAAATGAAGGAGCACAAAGGCTAACACAGTTTTGTCAAGAGAACATGCTGGTAATAGCAAGCCCCTTTTCCAACAACTCAAGAGATGGCTTTACACATGGACCTCACCAGATGGTCAATACAAAAATCAGATTGATTATGTTCTTTGGAGCTGAAGATGGAGAAGTTCTATACAGTCAGCAAAAATAAGACCTGGAGCTGACTGAGGCTCAGATCATGAGTTCTTTTTGCAAAATTCAGGCTGGAATTGAAGAAAGAAGGGAAAACCACAAGGCCATTCAGGTATGACCTAATCAAATTCCTTATGATTATACAATGGTGGTGATGAATAGATTCAAGGGATTAGATCTGGTAGACAGAGTTTCTGAAGAACTATGGAGGGAAGTTTGCAGCACTGTACAGGAGGCAGTGACCAAAACCATCCCAAAGAAAAAGAAATGCAAGAAGGCAAAGTAGCTATCTGAGGAGACTTTACAAATAGTTGAGGAAAGAAAAGAAGCAAAAGGCAAGGGAGAAAGGGAAAGATATACCCAACTGAATGCAGAGTTCCAGAGAATAGCAAGGAGAGATAAGAAAGCCTTTTTAAATGAACAATGCAAAGAAATACAGGAAAACAATAGAATGGGAAAGACTAGAGATCTCTTCAAGAAAATTGGAGATATAGAGGAAACATGTCATGCAAGGATGGCACAATAAGAGACAGAAATAGTAAACATCTAACAGAAGCAGAAGAATTGATGCTTTTGAACTGTGGTGCTGGAGAAGACCCTTGAGAGTCCCTTGGACTGCAAGGAGATCCAACCAGTGCATTCTAAAGGAGATCAATCCTGGGTGTTCCTTGGAAGGACTGATGCTAAAGCTGAAACTCCAATACTTTGGCCACCTCATGCAATGAGTTGACTCACTGGAAAAGAGTCTGATGCTGGGAGGGATTGGGGGTGGGAGGAGACGGGGACGACAGAGAATGAGATGGCTGGATGGCATCACCGACTCGATGGACATGAGTTTGAGTGAACTCCAGGAGTTGGTGATGGACAGGGAGGCCTGGTGTGCTGTGATTCATGGGGTCGCAAAGAGTCGGACACGACTGAGCGACTGAACTGAACTGAACTGAACTGAACAGAAGCGGAAGAGATTAAGAAGAGGTGGCAAGAATACACAGAAGAGCTCTACAAAAAAAGGTCTTAATGACCTGGATAATTGTGATGATGTGGTCACTCACCTAGAGCCAGACATCCTGGAGTGTGAAGTTAAGTGGACCTTAGGAAGCGTTACTATGAATAAAACTAGTGGAGGTGACAGAATTCCAGGTGAGCTATTTCAAATCCTAAAAGATGATGCTGTTAACAAGCTGCACCCAATATGTCAGCAAATTTGGAAAACTCAGCAGTAGCCATGGGACTGAAAAAGTCAGTTTTCATTCTAATCCCAAAGAAGAGCAATGCCAAAAAAATGTTCCAACTATAGCGATTTTGTATGTGTGTGTTCTCAGTCGTGTCTCACTTCTGCAACTCTTTGGAATGTAAGCCACCAAGCTCCTCTGTCCATGGGATTTTTCAGGCAAGAATGCTGGAGTGGGTTACCCTTTCCTATTCCAGGGGATCTTCCCAACCCAGGGATCGAACCTGTGTCTCCTGCATTGCAGGTGGATTCTTTACTGCTAAGCCACTGGGGAAACACCACAATGCTAGCAAGTTTATGTTCAAAGTTCTTCAAGCTAGGCTTCAGCAGTACAACCCAGATGTACAACCGGGTTTAGAAAAGGCAGGGGGACCAGAGATCAAATTGCCAACATTAGTTGTATCATGAAGAAAGCAAGGGAATACCAGAAAAACATCTACTTCTGCTTCATTGACTACACTAAAGCCTTTGACTATGTGGACCACAACAAATTGTGGAAAGATCTTAAAGAAATGGGTGTACCAGACCACCTTACCTGTCTCCTAAGAAACCTGTATGCAGGTTAAGAAGCAACAGTTAAAACCAGACATGGAACAACTGACTGGTTCCAAATTGGGAAAGGAGTGCAACAAGGCTGTATACTGTCACTCTGTTTATTTAACTTATATGCAGAGTACATCATGTGAAATGCCAGGTTGGATGAATCACAAGCTGCAATCAAGACTGCTGAGAGAAATATCAACAACCTCTGATATGCAGGTGATACCACCCTAATTGCAGAAAGTAAAGAGGAACTAAAGAGCCTTTTGATGAGGGTACAGAGGAGAGTGAAAAAGCTGGCTTAAATCTCAACATTCAAAAAACCAAGATCATGGCATCTGGTCCCATCACTTCATCAGAAACTTGGGGAAAAGGTGGAACCAGTAACAGATTTTATTTTATTGGGCTCTAAAATTGCAGAAGATGGTGACTGCAGCCATAAAATTAAAAACTGATTGATCCTTGGAAGAAAAGCTATGACAAACATAGAGAATGTATTAAAAAGCAGAGACATCATTTTGCCAACAAAAGTCCATATAGTCAAAGCTATGGTTTTTCTAGTAGTCATGTACGGATATGAGAATTGAACCATAAAGAAGTCTGAGTGCCAAAGAACAGATGCTTTTGAACTGTGGTGCTAGAGAAGATGCTTCAGAGTCCTTTGAACTACAAGGAGATCAAACCAGTCAATCCTAAAAGAAATCAACCCTGAATATTCATTGGAAGGACTCACGCTAAAGCGGATGTCCCAGTACTTTGGCCACATGATGCAAAGACCTGACTCATTGAAAAAGACCTGGATGGCATCACTGACTCAATGGACTTGAATTTGAGCCAACACCAGCAGATCATGAAGGACAGGGAAGCCTGGAGTGCTGCAGTCCATGGGGTCACAAAGAGTTGAACACAACTTAGTGAATAAATAACAACATATGTATCAGCCATGACCCTGAAAATGAGTGGTATCACTTAAATTGCACCTTCAGATTGGTGCAATTTGAGTGGGTGGACAGAACATAGGAAAATTATTGGAGGCAGCACAGTATTCTGAAGCAAGCAAGAGCACTGCTGGACCCTAGAGAGAAAGGACTTGGTGGGTGAGGCTGTCTGAGAAGAGCAATGACATTTGGTTCAGGGTTGCAGTCAGCCAGCAACTCTGCAGGGAAGAACCAGGAAAATAAAGACCTGCCTCACTCCTTTTCCTCCTTTGATCCTCTGCAATTGCTCCCCATTGAACCGAACCAACCTAAAGGCAAAAGCAAAGGGACTTGTTTGCTGCAGGTGAGCCTCCCAGGGCTGCAGGCAGTGTGGAGAGGAGGCTGGAGATGCAGATAGAAAAGCAGTGGCACAACCCATGTATCCAGTTGACTATTTCACATCTTTTGATGTCTCAAGGCACTTCAAATTCAGCATGTCCCCAACCAAACCACTCATCTAACCCCTTTTAAGATACAGCCATCCTAATCTTCTTTCATGCTCCATTAGCAATATATTTATGGAAGCCAGAAACCTGGAGGTCATTCCTGACTCCTTTCCCGCTCCACCAATAGTCAGTCTATCACCAAGGCCAGCTAGTTTTGAGGGTTTCTTTTGTTTTCCTTTTTTTTTCTTTTGGCTGTACCACAGGGCTTGAGGGATCTTAGTTCCCCAGTCAGGGAATAATAAACCCAGGGCCTGGCAGCGAAAGCTGCAAGACTCACCACTGGGCCTCTGGGGAATTCTCTCAACTAGTTTTATATAACTTAAATTCAGTGAAAGAAAACAAAAGAAAAAAAAAAACACTTTCTCATAGTACTTTGATTTTTGAGGAAAGATGGGCAAACAAGTAAGGAAGGCCAGGCTAGGACTGCCAGATCCCTGTTTTCTATAAGCCCTGTTGGGGACTTCCCTGGCAGTCCAGTGGTTAAAACTGCACTTCTACAGCAGGGGGTGTGGGTTCCATAGCTGGTCAGGGAACTAAGATCCTGCATGTCGCACAGTCTGGCTAAAAAAAAAAGTCTTGTTCTTCAGCTTCTCTTCAATCTCATGAGACCGCTACATTCTTCTGGTAGAACATCTTTTGCTTAATTTAGCAAGAGTTAGTTTTCTGCTGCTTGAACAAGGGCCTTAATGAAGAAAGCAAAATGTTTAATTAGGAAACTAACTAAAAAAGTACTTGCTCCTCAAACATGTTATCACTCTTCAGAACTTTCAAGGTGTCTGAAACTTTTCTCTATTTTTAAATATATTTTCCAAAGAGAAGCAGTAAAAGAACATTATATTAATTTAAAAATGTTAAGTACAGCTATGTATAATTCAATCACAGCACATGTTCCTATGTGAACGACAGGCATCTCTTGGAGGAAGGAATAGAGGTGATTTGTATTTTCCTCTTTGAGTCTTTGGTCCCCATGTGCTTTATTCTGAGTACCTTTTATTTTTATAATTGGGTTTTACAAAGCAAATAAGTGTTATTTTAAACATAAACTAAATACATTATAGTGTATTGGTGCTGGGAAAAAGGGAAGAAAGCTCAATACTGCATACCAAGGCAAATAGCAAGAAATAGTTATTATAGAACTGTACTAAACACAAATCTAAGGGCTGGGTCTGAGGCAAAAGACGAGAGAGGGCTTGCCTGAGTGAGAGAGCTGCCATCGAAAGGGATTTTTTCACCAGGTTTCAAACTACCCAAGAAAATGGTTATGCTTCTGCATATTTAAGAGTTGTTTCTGAGGTTATCAACAAGAAAAAAGGTGTTTTCTTTTTCCAAATTAGTCTATGGAAATTAATTTTCATTCAGTTTAAAAGAGATTAATCACAACTGGGATGCTTCCTTAGAGCATAGTACAGCAATATCCGCAAGGTGAGCCTCCAGAGGGAACTCCTCCTACAGCTAAGGAGACAAACCATCCAATGCAGACAGCGATCGATGGCAGTCTCAGCAGAAGATTCCTCTGCAGTGAGCTAATCGAGTAATAACAATCTTGTAGTAACAGTTACACAACAACAGCCATGCAGCTTTCTAGAAACTACTTAAACCTCAGGTACTTCATATTTTCCTACCAAAATGAACAGTTTCACTAACAGGTTTTAATTGATAAAGTAGAACCTTTGCCTCATAAGGAGGAAATCCTTAAAAATATGTGTGTGTGCACATGTATGTGTCTGTACATATATATATATATATATATATATATTACTATAGAATTTGGCATAATTTTATTATCCACACTAAACTGTTCAGGCATAGATCCAAAAACTTCAGAGGATGCTTTCTTCTGGCCCAAATAAATAGTGTGTATTAGTTGCTTAGTCGTGTCCAACTCTCTGCAACCCCACAGACTGCAGCCCCAGCAGGCCCCTCTGTCCATGGGATTCTCCAGGCAAGAACACTGGAGTGGGTTGTCATTTCCTTCTCCAAAAGGAACTATAGAAAGGAAGAAAGTGAAGTCTCTCAGTCGTGTCCAACTCTTTGCGACCCTACCCGCAACTATAGCCTACCCGGCTCTTCCATCCATGGAATTTTCCAGGCAAGAGTATTGGAGTGGGTTGCCATTTCCTTCTGCCCAAATAAACAGTAATAATGGATAATTTAAAAAAGCTCACTATACTGGATTATAATCAGTAATATCTAACTATGGGATCAGGATGTTACATATTTCATGCACTGTTCAATCAACTACTTTAATTATAGTTTTGGTTACATCTGTGAGATGTAACAACACCATCTATCTCATAGGAGTGTTAAGAAGATCAAAGGCATATTAAATTTAAAGTACTCAGAACAGGGCCTAGCATACAAGAAGGTTTAATAGGACAAATGATATTTTATTAAAAGGATGTATCATAACTCAATTCCCTACAAATGGTCCATGGACACATTTGGTAGATAGCTGCTCACAGAAAGTCAGAAAGGTGAGGGGGCACACACCAGCTAACCTCTGAGATGAGAGGGTGTTGCTGGCATTTAGTAGAGAAAGAACAGCAATAGTGACCATGCTACAAGAAGGACAGTCTTGAACAATGAAGAATTAGCTCACCTCTAAAGTCACTATAGGGAAACATTGCTGTTCCTCTTAACACTGCGATCCCACTTCCTGTCATTCTTTCCCCACAGATTTACTTGCAGACAAACAAGCAAAAATGATCAGTTCAGTTCAGTTCAGTTCAGTCGCTCAGTCATGTCCGACTCTTTGCGACCCCATGAATCACAACATGCCAGGCCTCCATGTCCATCACCAACTCCCAGAGTTCACTCAAACTCATGTCCATCGAGTCGGTGATGCCATCCAGCCATCTCATTCTCTGTCGTCCCCTTCTCCTCCTGCCCTCAATCCTTCCCAGCATCAGAGTCTTTTCCAGTGAGTCAACTCGTCACATGAAGTGGCCAAAGTATTGGAGTTTCAGCTTTAGCATCAGTCCCTCCAATGAACACCCAGGATTGATCTCCCTTAGAATGGACTGGTTGGATCTCCCTGCAGTCCAAGGGACTCTCAAGAGTCTTCTCCAGCACCACAGTTCAAAAGCATCAATTCTTCAGTGATCAGCCTTCTTCACAGTCCAACTCTCACATCCATACATGACCACGGGAAAAACCATAACCTTGACTAGGCAGACATTGGTTGGCAAAGTAATGTCTCTGCTTTTTAATATACTATCTAGGTTGGTCATAACTTTCCTTCCAAGGAGTAAACATCTTTTAATTTCCTGGCTGCAATCAGCATCTGCAGTGATTTTGGAGCCCAAAAAATTAAGTCTGACATTGTTTCCACTGTTTTTCCATCTATTTCCCATGAAGTGATGGGACCAGATGATAAGTATAGAAGTTTATTCAATGTAGTTTGTTTTTTATAGTAACAGTTATGAAATAAACCAAATGTCCTTGTTAGCATGGGACTAAATGATAATAAGAAGTACATTCAACTAATGGAATGCTATGCAGCTGTTTACAGAGATTGAGAAACTTCCCTGTATGCTAATATGGATAGATTTCCAAAATGTCTTCAATATTTAGTAGGAAAAGAGTGATGTACATAGCATGCTAACACCTGGGGAGCAGATAAGAAGCCATATTTACATATGATTTTGTGTACAAAATACAAGAAATTAAAAAACATGGTTATGCAGGAAAAGGTTTGCAGGCAGAGGTAGGAATGAGGTGGATGGGATAGGTAGATTTTTTCAATGTTTGCCCTTTTCTTTTTTTTCCCATTTAAAAAAATTTTTGGCTGTGCTCCACAGCAAGTGGGGTGCTAGTTTCCCATCCATAGATGGAACCTAAGACCCCTGCATAGGAAGTGTGAAGTCTTAACCACTGGACTGCCAGGGACGTCCCTGCCCTTTTCTAAAAAAAAAAAAAAAAAAATTAAAGTCATAAACATTGTGTTGTTTTTCTTTGACTAAGAAATAGGGGGTGGAATAGGTTTCCCTCAAGCATTTGTGGAATCTGGGCCAAGAGCAGAAATGGAGGCCCACAGACTTAAGTCTAAACATGCAGAAGTTACACAAAGAGATCAGGCTTGTTCAGGGTAGGGCCATACACCATACAGAAGTCATAAATCAAACTAACAAACTGTTAAATAAAATATGTTCTCTTCTCCTACCTTGAAAAATAAGCTTCTTAATGACAAAAAAAGATAAATAAGGGTGGTCCACTGATGGTTTGATGATGTTTGGAAGAGTAATACAATAATGATGTACATAATCCACAAGGTGTTTTGTATTTACGTCACACTTATTTTTTGGCCTTCATTTCAATAAAATCACTAATTATGTAGTTTTAATCAAGACTTTTGCATTTTTTGAGTTCTATAGACAGTGTGTTAAATTAGTAAATCATTAGAGTAATTAAAGTTTTTTCCTTAATTAGTTTCAGTTTGAGGAAACTGCCCTGCTGAGGCTGAAACACTGGAATTGTCAATAATTTTTAAAGCAATACTTAGATTGGAAACAAACTGAAATTTAGATATCATATTAAAGCCTTATAACAGCATCCTTATTGCAAAAATGATTACAAAATATTTACATTTATCCTATTAATGCAGAGTACATCATGTGAAATGCCAGGATGGATGAAACACAAGCTGGAATCAAGATTGCCGGGAGAAATATCAATAACCTCAGATACTCAGATGACACCACCTTTATGGCAGAAAGCAAAGAAGAACTAAAGAGCTTCTTGATGAAAGTGAAAGAGGAGAGTAGTTGGCTTAAAGCTCAACATTCAAAAACAAAGATCATGGCATCTGGTCCCATCACTTCATGGGAAATAGATGGGGAAACAGTGAGAAACTTTATTCTTTTGGGCTCCAAAATCACTGCAGATGGTGACTGCAGCCATGAAATTAAAAGATGCTTGCTCCTTAGAAGAAAAGCTATGACCAACCTAGATAGCATATTAAAAAGCAGAGACATTACTTTACCGACAAAGGTCCATTTAGTCAAAGTGATGGTTTTTCCAGTAGTCATGTATTGGACTATAAAGGAAGCTGAGTGCTGAAGAATTGATGCTTTTGAACTGGGGTGCTGGAGAAGACTCAAGAGTCTCTTGGACTACAAGGAGATTCAACCAGTCCATCCTAAAGGAAATCAGTCCTGAATATTCATTGGAAGGACTGATGCTAAAGCTGAAACTCCAATACTTTTGCCACCTGATGCGAAGAACCGACTCATTTGAAAAAGACCCTGATGCTGGGAAAGATTGAAGGTGGGAGAAGAAAAGGATGACAGAGGATGAGATTATTGCATGGCATTACCAACACGATGGAAATGAGTTTGAGTAGGCTCCGGGAGTTGGTGATGGACAGGGAAGCCTGGTGTGCGGCAGTCCATGGGATCACAGAGTCAGACGTGACTGAGTGACTGAACTAAGTGACTGATAAATGAATAGCACTCAGTTGCCCTTTTAATCGTCTCTCAAAGTGATATTTATATCTATATGCATGCTAAGTCACTTCAGTCACGCCCGACTCTTTGTGACCCTATGGACTGTAGCCTGCCAGGCTCCTCTGTCCATGGGGATTCTCCAGGCAAGAGTACTAGAGTGGGCTTCCATGCCCTCCTCTAGGGGAATCTTTGTGACCCAGGGATCGAACCCATGTCTCCTGTGGTTCTTGCATTGCAGGTGGATTCTTCACCGCTGAGCCACTGGGGAAGCCCCATTTATATCTATATAGTATGTTTAAAATTCTTTTCATTTTTGAATTTTCAATGCTGAGACATTACAAAGAAAAGTAGAAATAGCACACCTCCTTCAGTGCCCTACTTCAAAGGACTCACAATCTTAGAATTTGCCCAGATCTTCCTGAAGTATGAATACCACTGGTTTCTTCTAAGTTGGGAAACAAAAGGACTTCCCTGGTGGTTGAGTGGTTAAGAATTCTCCCATCAATGCAGGGGACCCAGGGTTCGATCCCTAGTTGGGCAAGATTCCACATGCCTTGGGGCAACTGAGCCTGTGCACCACAATACCAAGCCTGAGGGCCCTAGAGCCTATGCTCTGCAGCAAGAGATGTCGCAGCAATGAGAATCCTGCTCACCATGAGTAGAGAAAGCCCGCGTGCAGCAACGAAAACCCAGTGCAGCCAAAAATAAATGATAAATAATCTTTTTTAAAAATTGGGAGACTATATACATCAAAATAAATTATGGAAAAGTGCTGTAATACTTAAAATCTCAAGACTGATAAGATGGTTAAAAAGGAACTCTGAAGTAAATTGACACAAGTGAGGATGTGGTCCACCAAATGCAGTCAGCAATGAACTACTCTTCTTTCAAAGTACCTCAAACCACGACAGAGCTGAAGATGTAATGGTAAATGATTTCACAGAACCACCAGAAGCATGTAGGAAAACCCATACCAGCCATCTAAGACAGATGGAGACAGATGCAGAGAGCTAGGTGACAAAACTTTCTCTAAAGAGAGCTGTTGGGGGAGAAAAACCCCAAGCCACAGAAGGGAAGGCAATTAATCCAATTATTTCAATAAACTTGGATTTCTTGCTACAATATTTCTAGAACATCCATGTGACTGATCTTGACAGTAAAACCATCTATTTATAATATAGCAGCAAGGATTTGATACAAAATTATAATATCCCAAGAGTACTTTATTAATATATACAGTTAAAATTTGATACTCTGATTACTCACTAACAGGATATATCTTAAAGTAAGGGGAAATGGTTATTAAGGAGTAAGAGGAAAAGGGAAAATTAAAGGAGTTCACCTATATAGAAAGATGATTGTATAAGGCGAGCACTGAGAGGGCTGATTTATCAAGGTGGACCTATTTTTATTCATAACTTCTATATTCACCCCTTACAGTATGTGAAGTAGACTGTGTCGCAATGACCTGTTTATCTGCTTTCCTTACCACTATACTCTAAGCTTAAGGATAAAGTTGGTGACTACACTGTTCTTCACTGTGTTTCCAATAATTACACAGCATTGGAGAAGGAAATGGCAACCCACTCCAGTGTTCTTGCCTGGAGAATCCCAGGGATGGGGGAGCCTGGTGGGCTGCCGTCTCTGGGGTCGCACAGAGTTGGACACGACTGAAGCAACTTAGCAGCAGCAGCAGCAACACACAGTAGGTACTAGTAACCGAGTGGATGAATGGGTGGATGGATGGATGAATGGATGGACTGGTGGGCAGATGGATGGGTGGGTGGGTAGGTGGGTGAATAAATGGATGGGTGGGTGGGTAGGTGGGCGAATAAATGGATGGGTGGGTGGGTAGGTGGGCGAATAAATGGATGGGTGGGTGGGTAGGTAGGCGAATAAATGGACGGGTGGGTGGGTAGAGGAATGGATTAGCTCAGGTGTCTCTGGTGTTAGAGAGCTGCACAATCCTTGGCTACAGTAAATAGGATAGTTTCCTCATGCCCATGGGTAGCTTGGCTGCAAATGCCACAATCACAAATATCTGTCAGATACCACTAACCAATGCAACCATTTGCTCAAATTCCTGGTGCTTACCTTCAAAAAATTTCAAATGTTGGAAGAATAATCTTAGAAATCCAAACCTAAAAACTGATATAAAATATACCACATTCTCACAACTGGTAACACCTTTCAGAGACAGCTCTGGTCAGTCAATTCAAACCTATCTTTTTTTGACTGAAATCTTTCCTTATTTTAAAGCTTTATTGAGAAATAATTCACATACCATATGATTTACCCATTTAAAGCACACAACTCAATGGTTTTTAGTATTTTCACAGAATTGTGCAACTGCCAAAATGAATTTTAGAACATTTTCATCACCCCAAAAGAAACCCTGTACCCGATAGCAGCCTCTTCTGATTTCTCTTTCCCTCATCTCCTGGAAGCCACTTATCTCCTCTCTGTTTCTATAGATTTCCTGTTCTGGACATTTCCTATAAACACAATCATGGAATATGTGGTCTTTTGTGACTGGCTTCTTTCACTTTGCATGATGTCTTCAAGGTTCATCTGCACTGTAGCATGTATCCGTACTTAACTCCTTTTGATCACTGAAAAACTTTCTAATGCATATCACATTCTGTTTATCATTCATCAGCTGATTGACATCTGGGTTGTTTCCATTTTTTGGCTATTATTAAAAATGCTGCTATAAAAAGTCATGTGCAATTTTTTGTGTGGACACAACATTTTCATTTCCCTTGGGTATGGCACAGAGGGGAATTCGTGGGTCATTCATTATTTCTATGTTTAACCTTTTGAAGAAATGCACACTCTTTCCCAAAGCAACTATACCATTTTACATCCCATCAGCAATATACGAGGGTTCCCATTGCTCCTCACCCTTATTCACCCTTTTTTTATCTTGCTTGTTTGTTTTTTTTAACACAGGACAATCTTGTAAGGTAAGCAGATTCTGATTTCTGGACCCTCCTATTCCCTTTTATTCCCTCTCCTTCCTAACTGTGTCTTCTGTCAAGAACCCGGTGCCTTTCCCAGGCAATGTCTCTTTTCATCCCTATAAACTGCTGTTGCCCAAACTCTAGAGCACTGATTGCTTCTTAATTCCTCAGCCATTATGCTTTATCCTTGAAGTCTCTGAGGGGTGCCACACGCAAGAAGTGCAGATTAACCACCCCAAACATCATTTTACAATAACTCAAGTTCTTTCCTTGATTTCTCAACACCAAGAAAGGAGCTGGGGTAGACACACAGACACATGGTCCAAACCCCTCTGAAGGAAGGAAGGGCTTTCTTCCCAGCTGGGAGTAGAAGGAGGAACGTGTGGTGCAGTCAGCTGCAAGGAGCTGCTTCTCCTGAGTTCTCTCCCTTTTCAAGGCAGCCCATGTTCTCTGACTGAGCAAACTGGAGATTTAAAGGCACACTCATTCTGGTCTGGCAGAGAACACTTGCTCCACAGTTCCTTGCCAAATTGGCCAAGGCTCTCTTGAGCCTGCATTATAGTTCAGCTTCAACCTCCACCCAATACTGTTTCCTTCATCTTCCCTTCACAGGTGTTGATTCCTAATAAACATTTTACACCCATCTCAGCATCTGGTTCCAGAGAACCCAAGCTGTGCGAGTTTGTACCAGGAGTAGTCCAACAAAGTAGGCAGTAAGATGGGGATCTGGAGAAGTTATCAGTTACCTCGGGCAGGTGGTGAGGACACCAATTACTGGTAGGAGGAACACAGCTCTGGAGCAAGGTGGTAGCCTAACTGTTAAAACTTTCAGCTGTGGTGAACTGGGAGCCTGTACTGGTAGAAGGGAAGGTACCAGCTAGAATGATTTATCAGGCATTTGAGAAGTATGGAGAAAAGAGCAGGTGCAGGATGAGTACTGCTGTGATCGCTAGGAGTCAGTGATGCATTACAGAAAGATAATGGACATTGAAGGAATGAGTAAGAGGCAACTGAAAGCTAGGAATGGACACCAGAGGGCTTCTTTAAGTGTATGTGAAGAAGCTCTCATCTATTCTAGGAGGGTGGAGAAAGCCAAGGGCCAAATTCAGGAGGCTTCAATATCCAATCAAGGTCCCTGAGATTTTGACTTTCAGACTCCTTTGAACTTGCTGAGCCTGCAGACTTAGAGAAGCTCTTCACCTACACTATTAGTAGCTATCACCCCTCCAGCTCCCCACCTCAGAAGACAATGCAGAAGCCTTTCCGCCTTCAAGGTGTCATGTAGCATTTGCTCAGATAACTGCAAAGGGAATTCCGGGACGTTTCAAGGACTGCTGGAACAAGATCTGCGGAGATGCTGATACCAAGAGACTTGAAGCATCACCACAGGCCCCTGGTTCAGAGAAATGATATGAAGCCTAGATAATAGATGAAATCCTAGCCGAGTCCTGGCTTGGTGGTCTACTGTGTCCAGGAACCCACCCTGTGATCTGTTTCCCTCTCACCAAGTGTGCAATTAGATTGACATACTTGGCAATTGGTGTAACTCCAACATCAAGTCCTTGGTCTGCAGGGTTGAAAGCTGTCATGGGAAAGGCCATGTGGAAGGCTCTTGAACCCCTTCTCCCTTCAAGACAGTGATTGTGCATCCTGGGAGAAACAGTAGAGATTAGTGTCACTCTTAAAGATAAAAAAGATGCAGGGGTTGTGGTTCCCAAAATATCTCCATCTAATTTGCTAATCCAGGCACTGAAGAAACCAGATGGACCCTGGAAGGTTACTGTAGACCAGGGGTCAATGAACTTTTTCCATAAAGGTAAAGATAATAAATATTTAGATTTTGCTGGTCATAGAGTTTCTGTTTCAATTACTCAATTGTACTGTTGTAGCATGAAAGCAACTACAGACAATTTGTAAATGTGGCTGGATTCCAAAAAACACAGTAATATATTTTTTAAATAAAATAAATTTAATATACAAAACAGGCAGGTGTGACTCTCAGGCTCAGGTTTGCTGACTCCTGCTGGACCACAATAAGCACGACCACACAGGAGCCTAAATTACAGCCACTATCTTTGCTTGAATGCTCAAACTACTGGACAATTGCCCTCATCTCACATGCTAGCAAAGTCATGCTCAAAATTCTCCAAGCCAGGCTTCAGCAATATGTAAACCGTGAACTCCCAGATGTTCAAGCAGGTTTTAGAGAAGGCAGAGGCACCAGAGATCAAATTGCCAACATCCGCTGGATCATGGAGAAAGCAAGAGATTTTCAGAAAAACATCTATTTCTGCTTCATTGACTATGCCAAAGCCTTTGACTGTGTGGAGCACAATAAACTGTGGAACATTCTGAAAGAGATGGGAATCCCAGACCACCTGACCTGCCTCTTGAGAAACCTGTATGCAGGTCAGGAAGCAACAGTTCGAACTGGACATGGAACAACAGACTGGCTCCAAATAGGAAAAGGTGTACGTCAAGGTTGTATATTGTCACCTTGCTTATTTAACTTATATGCAGAGTACATCATGAGGAACGCTGGGCTGGAAGAAGCACAAGCTGGAATCAAGATTGCTGGGAGAAATATCAATAACCTCATATATGCAGATGACACTACCCTTATGGCAGAAAGTGAAGAGGAACTCAAAAGCCTCTTGAGGAAAGTGAAAGAGGAGAGTGAAAAGGTTGGTTTGAAGCTTAACATTCAGAAAACAAAGATCATGGCATCTGGTCCCATCACTTCATGGGAAATAGATGGAAAAACAGTGGACACAGTGTCAGACTTTGTTTTTTTGGGCTCCAAAATCACTACAGATGCTGATTGCAGCCATGAAATTAAAAGACGCTTGCTCCTTGGAAGGAAAGTTATGACCAACCTTGATAGTATATTAAAAAGCAGAGACATTACTTTGCCAACAAAGGTCCGTCTAGTCAAGGCAATGGTTTTTCCCGTGGTCATGTATGGATGTGAGAGTTGGACTGTGAAGAAGGCTGATCGCCGAAGAATCGATGCTTTTGAACTGTGGTGTTGGAGAAGACTCTTGAGAGTCCCTTATACTGCAAGGAGATCCAACCAGTCCATTCTAAAGGAGATCAATCCTGGATGTTCATTGGAGGGACTGATGCTAAAGCTGAAACTGCAATACTTTGGCCACCTCATGCGACGAGTTGACTCACTGGAAAAGACTCTGATGCTGGGAAAGGTTGGGGGCGGGAGGAGAAGGGGACGACGGAGAATGAGATGGCTGGATGGCATCACCGACTCTGTGGACATGAGTTTGAGTGTACTCCGGGAGTTGGTGATGGACAGGGAGGCCTGGCATGCTGTGATTCATGGGGTCACGGAGAGTCGGACACGACTGAGCGACTGAACTGAACTGAACTGATCTTTGCTTGAGAAAGTAACATGACCTCAGGAATATGTCCTGTGGTCTTGACATGGTGAATGACTTTTCCTTCACAGCCAAGAAAGGTGATCAGCCCCCACTTGGGGAAGCCACAGGTTTTAGACCCCCCTCATTCACAAATTCGGAGAAGGCAATGGCACCCCACTTCAGTGCTCTTGCCTGGAAAATCCCATGGATGGAGGATCCTGGTAGGCTGCAGTCCATGGGGTCGCTAGGAGTCAGATGCGACTGAGCGGCTTCACCTTCACTTTTCACTTTCATGCATTGGAGAAGGATGACAACCCACTCCAGTGTTCTTGCCTGGAGAATCCCAGGGACGGGGGAGCCTGTCTATGGGGTTGCACAGAGTAGGACACGACTGAAACGACTTAGCAGCAGCAGCATTCACAAATTAATGTGCAGGGTGAGGGATGTCCTCCATTCCTCACCTCCTTTCTGCTCTCTCCTTTCCTCCCTCCCCCGATGTGAATGCTCAGAGTTGCCTCTGCCTTCTCTCGCCTCTCTGCATCCTACAGCTCCTTGCCCTTCTCCATCCGCCCTGCCCTTGCCCTCTCCCGTTTGGCTTTCCCTTATGCTCTGGGGCCCTTAGCCTTGGCATTTCAGCTGCCTCCTTTCCTCCTCTCTTGGCACTGAAATCTTGCCGTGGCTCAATCTGCCACATAGCTTCTCCTGGAGACCCCTTCCTCCACTTTCAGAGCCTTACCCCATTCCGTTCCGTTCCGTTCCGTTCAGTCACTCAGTCGTGTCCGACTCTTTGAGACCCCATGAATCACAGCACGCCAGGCCTCCCTGTCCATCACCAGCTCCCGGAGTTCATTCAAACTCATGTCCATTGAGTCGGTGATGTGATTCAGCTATCTCACTCTCTGTCGTCCCCTTCTCCTCCCCCCCCCAATCCTTCCCAGGATCAGAGTTTTTTCCAATGAGTCAACTCGTCACATGAGGTGGCCAAAATATTGGAGTTTTAGCTTCAGCATCAGTGCTTCCAATGAACACCTAGGATTGATGTCCTTTAGAATGGACTGGTTGGATCTCCTTGCAGTCCAAGGGACTCTCAAGAGTCTTCTCCACAGTTCAAAAGCATCAATTCTTCGGCGCTCAGCTTTCTTCACAGTCCAACTCTCACATCCATACATGACCACTGGAAAAACCATAGCCTTGACTAGACGGACCTTTGTTGGCAAAGTAATGTCTCTGCTTTTTATTATACTGTCTAGGTTGGTCATAACCTTCCTTCCAAGGAGTAAGCGTCTTTTAATTTCATGGCTGCAGTTAGCATCCACAGTGATTTTGGAGCCCCCAAAAATAAAGTCTGACACTGTTTCCACTGTTTCCCCATCTATTTCCCATGAAGTGATGGGACCAGATGCCATGATCTTTGTTTTCTGAATGTTGAGCTTCAAGCCAAACTTTTCACTCTCCTCTTTCACTTTCCTCAAGAGGCTTTTGAGTTCCTCTTCACTTTCTGCCATAAGGGTGGTGTCATCTGCATATCTGAGGTTATTGATATTTCTCCCGGCAATCTTAATTCCAGCTTGTGCTTCTTCCAGCCCAGAGTTCCTCATGATGTACTCTGCATATAAGTTAAATAAGCAAGGTGACAATATACAACCTTGACGTACTCCTTTTCCTATTTGGAACCAGTCTGTTGTTCCATGTCCAGTTCGAACTGTTGCTTCCTGACCTGCATACAGGTTTCTCAAGAGGCAGGTCGGGTGGTCTGGTATGCCCATCTCTTTCAGAAGTCTCCCCAGTTTATTGTGATCCACACAGTCAAAGGCTTTGGCATAGTCAATGAAGCAGAAATAGATGTTTTTCTGGAACTCTCTTGCTTTCTCCATGATCCAGCGGATGTTGGCAATTTGATCTCTGGTGCCTCTGCCTTCTCTAAAACCAGCTTGAACATCTGGAAGTTCATGGTTCACATATTGCTGAAGCCTGGCTTGGAGAATTTTGAGCATGACCGGTGTCCTGTGGACTATCCCACAAAGCATGCAGACGTTTCCATGAGCCACTAGGTTTGGGAAATAATGGGCTAAATAGTTAGGGTTTTTTTTGTTGTTGTTGTTGTTGTTAAAAAACTGGGGGGTTCAAAAACAGTTCACATTCACATCAAATGGACAATATACATTTTTAATTTTACCCTAGAGCCATGTAAACTTCTGCCCTCTGTTGTATATATTACATAGATATATTACATGAGATCTCTGTACTATCCTGGTATTCCTCAGAACATGGCATTTACCAACTACACTATGGGCATTTTGTTGATTAGGCCAGACAAGCAAGAGGTGACCAACAGGCTAGAGGCCTTGGTAATACCTTCACAGATGTTCCAGGAGATGGGAGATAAACTCTGAATATATAGGGGCCTGCTACATTTATAGCTCAGTGGTCAGGGGTATGCTGAAATCCCCTTCTAGGGGAAAAACTTTTACCATCTACCATGAAGAAGGATGCACAATGCCTGGTAGGCCTGTTTGGATTCTGAAGATGTTTTTTTCTACAGCTAGTGATGGTTTCATGGCCCATATACTGAGTGAGGTGATTGGCTGCTGGATTTTGAGAACTGCAAAATGGGAAAGGGCTCTAGAGCAGGTTCAGGCTGTGATGTGAGTGGCCCTTCTGGGCACAGTGGGAAATATGGAGGTGATTCATGGGCCAGAAGTATGGACTCTCACTTAGCAAGATAAATCTTCATACTGGTCATCCCTTTTGAGTGGAAAGAGATGGGCCTAAGACTAATAATTACCATGTTCAACAGAGACCAGCAATGAGCCAGCCCCCTGTATGACACCATTCCTTGAAGAGACCAAGTGGCCAACTTGCAATGAATTGACTATACTTGGCCCCCTCAAACCTAGAAAAACCAGCACTTCAAGAATATACACATATTTTGGATTCAGATTTGCTTTTTCCATCTGTAGGCCTCAGCCATGACCACTATCTTAAAGGCTTACAGAGTGCTGATCCACTGGTATGAGATCCCATACACCATCACATCAGACTGTGGGACCACGTCCCAGCAGAAGAGCAAGAATGGGCCCAGGACCATGGGCTCCATGGGCTGCAGCACAGTCCACATCTCTCAGAAGCTGCCCACCCGAGAGAGCCTCGAAACAGTCGGCTGAGGGTGCAACTGAAGTATGGTCATTGACATTACTGACAGGATGGGGGCCCAATCTCTAGGGTGCAAAACAATCATCAAATGAGAGACCTTTTTATGCTTTTCCCAGACATACCGACTGGTTAATCTTCACAGTGCAGACTCCATCTTAGTCCTGCTTCTGGAGCACCTGACGTTGAATGAGAATTATGTCGACCACAGCAGTGGCACATCACAGTCCCTGTCCCCCTCCTCCCACCAACGTTCTTCTAAACTTTAACTGCCTCAAGTTTTCTCTTTTTAGTGCTTCCCCAAAGCACTCTCTTCCTCCTCAGGCTGCACAGTGGAAAGTGGGCCCCAGACTTCAGGCCTACCTGGCAGGAACCCCTGGGGATCCAGGACTATGGGCCCGCCCCTGCCCCTCATCCTCTCTTTCTTTGAAAGCATATTTCACCTCATTCACTGCCAGTCCCCAGAGGAGGGGAAGCTCTGGACAATCACAGGTTATATTTTGGTCCCAATCACATATATCCTTCCAGTGACAGTGACAGCTAATTGCTTAATGAAGTAAAACCTAGAGCTATTTGCCTTTTTAAAAAGTTATTAACCCCAAGAATGCCTCTATAATGAAGAATTTCAGGCAACAATGACATAATAACAAAGTTGAGCCCTCCCTCTACCCTTCCAAACACACTGTTGGCTGCATGCAACCCCTTGGTTCAGTCTGAGAGCATTAAGATAACAAAAATAACAAATGACTGAGTCTTTATTATATACTAGCCATGGGCTGGGCCTTTTGCATTCCTCTAAACCCCACACCAACTTTGGGTTAGACACATATCTGAGGCTTGGAAACCCAAGTGGTTCCCCAGGGGCATGCAGCTTGGAAATGACAGAGAGAAAATCCACTCAGCTATTTTGACTTTGAGTGCCCGGCCCACTAGAGCAGCCAGAAAGCCACTCCCAGCTGACACCCAAGCCAGGCTGCCTTAGCAACAGCTCAGCAGCACACTACAGAGATCCGCACATCCAAAAGGCATTGTTTGCCATTTAGGGTCTGAAATTATATACCAGCCTGTGAACAAAATGTTTGAGTGGGACATTCTTGGATCAGTAAAGAAATTTCTAAAGTTTTGTGTTAATTTCCTTACTTTAAAGCAATAATGAAGCTACCTACCTACCTATGTGAGAGCTGTGAGTTAGGAAAAGGCCCTTATTTTGGTGTGTGAGGTGTCATATAGGTGGTGGTCAGGAGCTTATGCTCAATTGTGTCTGGCTCTTTGCAACACCATGGACCGTAGTCCGCCAGGCTCCTCTGTCCATGGAATTCTCCAGGCAAGAATACTGGAGTCGGTTGCCATTTCCTACTTCAGGGATCTTCCCAACCAGGGATCAAACCCATGTCTCTTGCCTCTCCTGCATTGGCAGACGAATCCGTTACCACTGCACCACCTGGGAAGGCCCATAGGTGGCGATGGAGAGCTGCTATTTAGTCATTTTCACTCAGAAATCCGAGCCTAGATCTTAGTGAAGGTCAGCTGTAGATGTGTGCTCAGAGCCAAGGAGAACGCTGTGGCCTCAGTCCTCCAAGGACCACGCAGCGCTTGAGCCCCAGTTCAGGGTTTAGTTCAGCGAATGACAGCTGACAGGGTAGAGGCAGAGTACCTGTGAGCTGCCTCCCCTACAAGCTGCCTCCCCTTCAACGCAACATTGTTATTATCTGACTCTTTGCAACCTCATGGACTGCAGCACATCAGGCTCCCCTGTCCTTCACTATCTCCTGGAATTTGCTCAAATTCATTTTCATTGAATCAGTGACGCTATCTAACCATCTCATCCTCTGCTGCCTCCTTCTCCCTTTGCCTTCAATCTTTCCCAGCATCAGGGTCTTTTCCAGTGAAACACTGTCATTCTTGCGAATTTCATTAGGTTCATCCAGTGGTAGAAGTTTTAGAAAAATATAGAGAAGTGGGACCTTGGGGCCCTTCACACAACATGTCAGCAAGTACAAATTCATGATATCTCCCTTGTGAAAGTGGCAGAGATGTAGGGGCAGGGGAGTGTGACTGTGACAAGGAGGATAGTCAAACTTCAACACGATGGGCCCAAAGAGGCCATGCGAAACTGACTTCTGGGGAAAGGCAAGCAGGATGTTATAGCCTTGGGGTGGTCAGGTGGGTACTGGGCACGTTTCCCTGCAGGATGACAGTCCCTCTCCCAGGAGGGTTGGGGTCTGATAGCTCTGGCAGCAATGGTGGGAGGTGGATGGGGAGGGGGGAAATGCAGGACAACCTCAGGCAGCAGAAGACTTAGCTGGTTCAAAGGTTGTTCCGCTTTAGTGCCCACCAGGGATTCCTGCAGCCAGGGTGTCTGGACAGGTGGAAGGGCACTCAGAGAGCTCAGACCAGTGCCTATTCACTAACCAGTTAAGGAGCATTTAATATTTTCCTGATGCTCACTGATGTACTGGGAACAACAGCCCTGGTTATGACACATGGAGACAGGATGGCCTCCTGAGGAACACTGGAAGATCTCTGCACAGCTCTGTGACCAGAAATCCTTGGGGTACTGATCATTTCTTCCAGGGGCCAGTCTTCTTCCAGAGTTTTCTGGACAGCTGGAGACACACTGCAAATAAAATTAAATACAGAGGAAACCACATATATTAAATATAGTCATAAAAATATTAAGACACGGTAATATATGTGCATCTTTATTAACGCATTCAACAACAAGATCCAGTGGAGGGTAAAGTAACTATTGAATTAGTAATGAATGTAAATGGTATTCTGAGATGTCTGTGACAGCTGGATGTGATATGAATGTACCTGTGGTTTCTAGTCTCAAAAGCACTGCTAATTCTACTGTGATTTGTTGCCTATATTCACAGTAGAAGGAAGTACTAAATTTGATTTTATGACTTTAAGGTTAATGGCAATAAAGATATCATTTTTCCCATTCATATTCAGAGAGCCATTGGGGAAAGTCCAGGGACCCCAGGTTCCTAATCTCCAATTAAAACTGTAGCACAGACCCAGTCCCTGATGTTTCATGTTTTCTAAGACATCCTGAACTCGTGCACACTGCAGTCCTGAGGTGTGCACGCCAGCAGCTGGTGCCTAAATGCTTATCAACCCACGATTCCATGGAAGGTATGAGGGGGTACCCTAGTGTCCTGATTTTCATTATGACCCAATTCCTGGGAAAAAAGAAAACTCTCCCTTTATCGTGTAAATTCCTTGGAAAGCTCAGGTTGCCCTGCGGTCCCCCGTATACAGCTGCACATACCAAGGATCCAGGTACCCAGTGAGGTGACAGCTCCCTGCTGTAGTGTGTGAGTGTGAGAGCAGTCACCAACTGCCTTGGTGGTGCTTGAGAAACAAGAAAAGGGAAACTCTGATAGAATGCACCTGTGATGTCATAGAGAAGAATACCTGACATTCCTTCCTTGACTGTGTTTATAAGAGTTATACCTGTGTATAGGTTGATGAATTTATAATTATCTCTTGGTAAAAAATAGGGTTGAAGAAAGACCATCTCCCACACAAAGACTTTTAAATAAAAGTCAGCAGTAGTAGATTTACAATGGCATGAGTAGAGTAAACTGGGACTAATAAATTTTGCAATGTAAAATGAAACTCAAATTTGATCATTACCATTGATGATATTTAAATTGTAGCTGTTATTTCAGGGAATAAAAAAGCAAACAGCTTCCACCCAGGACACCAAATAATGTTCTCTGTGCTGTACACCTGAAACTGACACAATATTGTAAACTAACTATCCTGCAATTAAAAGATTAAAAAAAATGTTGCTCTAAGAGAATGTCAACCCACAAATCTGGCAGCTGCTGACAAACACTCAGAAATTGTCCTGATTCTTCTTAAGCCTTTCTGAACACCAGGAGTAGTTGTAGCTGGAGGCAGTGAAAAACACATGCCCAGATATTGACCTCTGAGCTATCTGCCCAACATTTTATTTCTTGATTTCAAGGATGCTCTGAAATTACCTACACAATGACAGTCTCCTTTAGACTGTTTGTTTTAGACTCTGTGCTGTCAGATATTGAGAACGTACCCAGCAGTGTAGCATTCAAGAATACAAATACCATTTGGCCATCCATACACTGAAGATTCTGGGTAAGTTATTAACAGGGCCCAAGATTCCATAACTGGCTTTGTGTGAGCTATGGCTTTGCCTTTAGACTTGCTGACCAGTAACTGCCAGTGGTGGGACAAAGATAGCGCCTTCATTTCTACTCAAAACCCTTTTGTTGTTGTCAGTTGCTCATTTGTATTAAAAAGCAGACACCTTACTTTGCCGACAAAGGCCTGGCTAGCCAAAGCTTTGATTTTTTCAGTAGTCAGGAATGGATGTGAGAGTTGGACCATAAAGAAAGCTGAGTGCTGAAGAATTGATGTTTTTGAACTGTGGTGTTGGAGAAGACTTTTGAGAGTCCCTTGGACTGCAAGGAGATCAAACCAGTCCATCCTAAAGGAAATCAGTCCTGAATATTCATTGGAAGGACTGACGCCGAAGCTGAAGCTCTAATACTGGTCCGACTCACAAAGAGTCGGACACGACTGAGTGACTGAACTGACTGACTGACTGTCTGACTCTTTGTGATCCCATGGCCTGCAGCACATCAGGCTTCCCATCTTTCACTATCTCCCAGAGTTTGCTCAAACTCCTGTCCATTGTATTGATGATGTCATCCAACCATCTTATCCTCTGACGCCCCCTTTTCTCCTCTTGCCCTCAATCTTTCCAAGCATCCAGGTCTTTTCCAATAAGCCAGGTCTTTGGGATCAGGTGGCCAAAGTATTGGAGCTTTAGCTTCAGCATCAGAGCTTCCAATGAATATTCAGACTTCATTTCCTTTAGGATTGACTGGTTTGATCTCCTTATAGTTCAAAAGACTCTCAAGCATCTTCGCTAGCACCACAGTTTGAAAGCATCTATCCTTTGGTGCTCAGCCTTCTTTATAGTTCAACTCTCACATCCATACATGACTACTGGAAAAACTATAGTTTTGACTATACAGACTTTTGTTGGCAAAGTGATGTCTCTGCTTTTTAATGCATTCTTTAGCTTTGCCATAGCTTTCCTTCCAGGGAGCAAGCAACTTTTAAATTTCATGGCTACAGTCATCATCTGCAGTGATTCTGGAGCCCAAGAAAATAAAGTTTGTCACTGCTTCCATTTTAACCCCATCCTTTTGCCATGAAGGGGTGGGACTGGATGCAATTATCTTAGTTTTTTTAATGTTGAGTTTTAAGTCAGCTTTTTCACTCCTCTTTCACCTTCATCAAAACCCTGGAAGGTAGGAAACATTCTGTCAGGTTGACTCCTTGTGGCCTAATGAGACTGAAACCTGTTCTTCCTCATTTAATCCTTGCCTAAGTCACATTTCTCTTTATACCTAGTCAAAACTTGCCAAACTCAGTCTATAAAGAAGGAAAGGAAAGAATCTGAATTAAATGACTGACATCAATATTCAGAATATAGAGAAGGAAGCTGGGAGAAAAATGGGTAATTATAATCAGGATTCATGATGATGAAGATGATGATGGCACATTTATTAAATGCCTCCTACATGGTGGAAACTCTGTGATTTATGAGCTAACACCTGTGTGTCTTTATGCTACCACCACACAGTTTTGATTACTGTAATTTTGTGACATGTTCTGAAATCAGGAAGTGTGAGATCTCCAGTTTTGTTCTTTTCCAAGATTATTTTGGCTATTTGGGTTGCTTCAGATTCCATACATATTTTATGATAGAGTTTTTCCATTTATGCAAAAAATGCCATTGACATTTTGACATTTGACATTTGCACTGTGGGAATTAGGGGATGCACTTTAAAAATACAACCTTATTTACTTCTTGTGACACCCTGTGAGATAGGTTCTAGTATTTCTGAAATGTACATAGGAAAGTGGAGTCAGTGATCTTGTACCTTTTTACAAAATGTTGATACTGAGCTGTGGAAATTCAGGCAAGGGCTTTAAATTTCTTTCCCACTGCTAATAATGAATATTATTATCATTATCATCTATCTTGGGGTGTCTTGATAGGAGTTAGAGATTTGGCTGCAGAGCCCCAGGTCCCCAGACAAGGCTTTGACAACTGGATTATCCCAGCAGTGAGACCACAGTCTGCTTGGAAAAACCAACTCCCACAGCTCTGACAAATTAGCACTGTATGTACAGGGATGGTTGACGCTCTTCACAGAGGCCCATGCTAGGGCTATGACTGAGCCTCGCGCCTGGACGTGCTTCTGTGGTAGCAGCTCTCCAGTGAGTCACATGTGGTAGGAGCTCCAGAGATGGTGCCTGAAATTTATGGCCAAGTGTACATTTCATGTGATATTAGAAGGAACCATCCTTAGGGAAGGTGTGTGTGTGGGCAGCCCAAATGAATAATGATTTTTAAAACAATTTTTCTTAGGGAAAAGTTCTAACATATTCATAAGTACAGAGAGTAGTATCACGAGTGCCCATGTCTGTAAGTATTTTTATATGGATGAAATCAAGTTAGAAAGAACATCAAGGACAGGTCTGAAGAGGAAAAGAATTTGAGAAAGAAGACACAAAGGAGGGAGTGATAAATGGGAGGGGCTGTGCTCAGACAAAGGCTCTTTGTAAGATGGATGACAAATGCCACAGGGTGATGGCACACCACACCCTTAGGTTCCTGCTGCCTCCCACAGGATTTAGGAATAAATCCATCATAACAGAAGTTAATGTTTATTAAACCTTTCCTATGTGATAATGAGACAGCCATTATTATTATGGTGCTAAGCACCATCTTACAAACTTACAAGACAGCCATTATTATTTGTAAGATGCCCATCTCACAAAGGAGAAAATTGCAGCTTTGAGAAGTTAAAGTTCACTTTTATAAAGTTTTGTGGCTGATCAGTGTCAGAGGCAAGATTTGAACCCAGGATTTTCTGACTCAAGAGCCTCTACTAAAAATATGCCTGTGTTTACAAAGCCTGGTTCATAGGCTTTTGGACTCAAACCACTAGGGCACTTGTTAAAAGTAAGTCTGCTTATTATATGTACCATGGTGAGACCTTGCTTTTATAATTTAACCCAGTTTACTTCAATGGCTGGGGTAGTAACACACTACTGAAAGAATTTCACTAACCAAGGCATTTAAAAAACATGATTAATATTGTCATTGGTTTCAAGGGAGATTTAAATAACTATATTGTCATTTTCTGAAGGAAAGAAGAATGTACAAAGATGAAAGCTATCTTTTAAATTAATAAGCCAGATTCTCGCCCGGGCTTAAATCATTCACTGATTGTAAGGCAGGGGCATGGAGAGTTAAAAGAACTCTTTAATTAGTACCTTAGAATTTCATTGATAACAGGAAATATTAAGTATCATGCTGAAATTTCTTTTATCCCTTTGTAACTAGACTACCATGAGGCTTTCTTGGGTCCAGGTTTTGCCTGGTAAATCCAAAAAGAAAACAGATCAACTCCAGAAGCCTTGACAACAAACTTTCATCAAGGAATATTCTTTTCCTAGTCTTAATGAATTTTATTAGAGGGAATAATCTCAAAATAGAACTGATGATGGTTAAAATGTCACATTGTACAATTTGTTAGAGATTTTTAAAAAGACCAAATTGCCTTGATAAAATTTAGATCTGCAAGTATTTGTTTAGGGTAATCAGATTTGATAAAAACAATGGTCACAGAAGAAAATTTACAATGGCAGAAGCTATAATGGATGCAATTTGATAGATGTATTAAATACTTCCTGAGGTGGTACAGTGGTAAAGAATTTGTCTGTCAATGCAGGAGACACAAGAGATGGAGGTTCAATCCCTGGGTTGGGAAGATCCCCTGGGGGTAGGAAATGGCAACCCACTCCAGTATTCTTACCTGAAAAATTCCAGAGGAGCCTGGCAGGCTATAGTCCATGGGGTCATAAAAGAGTCAGATGCGACTGAACATGCACACATACACAACACAAAACAGAAATAAATTATTTCACTTCAGAAAATATATTATGCCTGCATTCATAAACATGGAGTCCAAGGGACTGTAGTCAAAACATTCACCTGGCATGAATGGTCAGGGTCACGCTAGGGAGAGAATGCCCAGTGCCCACCAGAGGACAGTTTCTGGAACTCAGGCATATGTGTGAAAACAGCCTGGTTAATTCTCCTAAAACCCCATAGCCATGTCTAGGTATTACCCACCTCTCTAACTATCCCTTCTGCCTTCCCCTGACCTCCTCTAGTTAACCTGAGTGATTCCCCAGCCTAGGTTCCCTGGCTCACACTGTTTCCCTGCCTGGCAGGTTTTTCCGTGCCCCTAACTCCTACCCTTCCGTCCAGAAGCAGGCCCAGCTCATCCTTGTTGCCTCCCATGTGGCCTCCATCCTGCCATGATCCAGACCTTGTCCTTCCACATAAACTCCTCCTTCCAAAGTCACCAAGGATCTCCATGCTGCCAAATCCAAAAGAGACTCTCAGATTGCCTTCTCTGTCCACCACTCCCTCCTTCTGGTAGAAACCATTTCTTCCCAAGTTTCCACTACCCCTTGTATAATACAATACCATTTGGCCAACGACAATGACCATAAGAGCTGCAGCTGTGGGCTCTTATCAACCTGCACTCAGGGCAGCCCTCAGTCCTGAAGGAGGGAGTTGGGAAGTATCCATCACACACCCCCAAACTCAGCAGGGTCCAAAACCAGACGCATTTGATCCTGACCATTCTGTTTTCAACTTTTCCCTCTGACTTTCACTATCCTAATTGAAGTTCTCGTCACCTTCTGATCAGATTAATTTGCTAGCCTCCTTCATAAGCTGGACCTACTCCAGTTCATCCTTTCCACAATTAGCTAGTTTTTCTTTTTTTTTTTGAAAACTGGTAAAATATGCCTAACATGCAATTGACCATTTTGACATTTTAAATGGCATTAATTAAAGTCACATGTTGTGCAACACCACCACAGTCTATTTCTAGAACTTTTTCCTTACACTGAAGGGAAACTCTATAATCGTCAAACAGTAACTCCCATTCCCCCTCCCCAACCCCTGGTAACCTCTAATCTATTTTCTGTTTCCCAAGGAATGTTATTTAAGGAAGACAGCTTGCATTGTTCATCAAAATATCCTCAGAGTCCTCTTCAACCCTCTTTGCACTGGACGGTCTGCCCTCTCTGACCCCTGCAGCCTCCCTCATCTTTAGTGTCTTGCTGCTGTCTCTCCCCTCACCTTCTCTTTGTGTCCCACCCCAACCAGCTCTCGGCCTGAGACCTTCTCCACCCACATAGCCAGCAGCAAAGTGCAGTGCGGCTTTATTCTCACGGGGAGCAGTCTTTTGTATTCCATTTTAAATCTAGAAAAACTTGTTTAGTCACTCAGTCGTGTCTGACTCTTTGCTACCCTATGGACTGTAGCCCACCAGGCTCCTCTGTCCATGGGATGCTCCAGGCAAGAATACTAGAGCAGGTTGCCATTCTCTTCTCCAAGGGATTGTCTCGATCCGGGGATCGAATCCGTGTGTCCTACATTGGCAGAGGATTCTTTACTGCTGAGCCACCAGGGAAGTCTAGAAAAACTTGATGTCCCCACAAATCTACTGTATAATTTCCTCTTAGAGGTGACAGTGGAAGGAGACCGAATGCAATATTTGCCTGTTGCACCCAAGACTATTTCCAACTCACAGCCTGACTGTCCCCCTTTGCTTCTCTTATGGGGTTGCTGAACTGCACTGGCCTCAGACAAGTTAGTGCAGGAATAGAAAGTGGGCTGGGCCAGTAGGTGGGGCGGGTCACAGTGAGGGTAGAACGTTGAGGACAGATTAATGTTAAAGAGCTGGGGCAAGAGCATACAGATGGAGAGAATACATGCTGACAGCACCAAAGTAGGAAAAGCAAGGTCGGTTCAGTGAACGGAAAGAGGCCCGGTGGCCTGGAGAGTAGCGGGCACAGGAGAGTGACATGAAAGGAGGGTGGAGGTGAAACTCTCAAGGGCTTTGGAGATCTGTAAGAAGTTGACTTGCCTCCATGTTTGATGGGAAGCTCTCTCTGTATGAAATACAAAATCCACTTTGAGGCTTTAAATAACAAAAGGGATTTATTGGCCCAAGGAACTGAAAAGTCCAGGGGACCTTGAGGTGAGGGCTCTGGTTTCATTTCTCAGGAATTCTCTTCTTCGTCCTTCTCTTGAGAGTCTTTGGGCTAGTTTCTCTCAAGGTTGAAGGGTGGTTTTGGCAGCAACCAGGGTACAGTGTCTTTTTTCCAAAAGGAAAGGGACGGGCTAGCTTCCCTAAGCAGCATAACCGAATTCTCTGCTTTCATTCTGTGTCAGCCTGCACCAGTCATGGTGGGCAGGCCTTTGCTATGCCCCTCCCTGCATAACGCAGTCTCTGTAATGATGTTCCAACCCCAAGCAGGAACCCCTTGAAGCTAGGGCTGGGGTCAATCCCAATGGCATGGCTGCTGGTTTGGACTTCACCTTTGTAGTCAGCAACAGAGGCATTGAAGTGAGTTGCCTTTTGTGAGAGTAAGCAATTAATGATTTTTATTTGTCTTTCACTTTCTCTTCCTCCTTTTTTTTTTTTTTTTACTGTTTACAATTTATTTACAGCATATTCTTTTGTTCTTCTAATGTTTTTGAAAATCATAATCTATATGGTTTTACTAGAGTTTTATTTACTGCTCACTGTGTATCCAAGTGACTGAAAATATCTTCAAAAATGTTTTTCTGTAGTCTAATTTTACAAGCCCAAAGGACACAGCTTCACTTGAATATTAGAACACTGTGAGATTAGTATTAATTTAGCTGAATGTTTTCAGTTTGAATTAACATGCTTGCAATGTCATTCAATCTTGCAAATTGCTATCCTCAGGAATTGAATGTGCTTTAGCTTTTCAAAGTATCAATTATAAGGCATAAAGGTTCAACTACAGCTCCTGGTTTAATCTGTTAACTATCCATCATCTAAAGCTTACAGAAATAGTTGAATTAAACTTCAAGGATGTAGGGTGGCTATTTTTGCAGACTAAGCAAACAATAGCTGCAATTTGATGCCCTTGATAGAAGTGGACTGGTAAGTTAATTCTACATATAAATTCAGCAAAGTAAAGAATTTACTCTTGTTCTGATTCGACTCCATCCTCTCAAGAACAATTCTGATTACTTCATTCATTAAAGAAGTTCGGGACTTGGCTTTGTCTCATTTTGAATTTCCATATATTATTTTGTCATGGATTTCTTTGTTGTTCTTTGCTCCATCTCTCTGATCTTCAGTTATCTTTTTTTTTTTTTTTAAATATGGAACGCTTCACGAATTTGCGTGTCATCCTTGCGCAGGGGCTGATCTTCAGTTATCTTGATCTCTTTTTACTCCTGTTCAGGATCCAAGTTCCTGACTAGATACCTCACAACACTGTTTTGAAGGTCAATACGGAGAAGTTGTGAGGACTGCTAAGGTCTACATAAAACGTTTACTTTCATGATAATACGGCATCTGTAGTTGTAGCAGTTACTGTTCAGGCCCTTTTGTATTACAGCTTCTTCAGTCTTTCTGTGAAGGTTTTCTCCAGTCTCCTGAGGGCACCAGACCTATGTGCAAGGCTCAACCCATGACCAGTGGAGTTGGTGGACAAATATCCCCAGCTTTTTGCCCCATGGTGGTGCTGGTAGGTGGGGGGCAACTCTAACAAGTGCTTTATGCAATCTCTCAGAGGTACTCAGTAAGGCTAAGCCCTGTTCCCATAGCAGAAACTACATTAATGCACTGTTTTGTGTTCCTTCCATTTTATTTTTCACTTCCTGAACTGGTATTTCCTGGGTTTACCTCTCAAATTGACCACCTGTCCTCAAATCCTTAAGGTCTGTTTCTGGTGGGACTTGGCCTAAGACTCTAGTTCCAATGAGTTTTCAAAAAATATACATGCAGCCAGCTCACGAATGACATTCTAGAATTCTAGGGCTTTAATGGTCAGCCTTAGTCCTGAATGGAACTAAATCTACTTTGTCTCCTGATTACTGGGACTTAGTGTATTTAGTGCTAATTCTCTGAGAGGAGTTTTCTAGTAATTCTGGCCACACCTACCATTTGCTGAGAGACTGTACCTTACAGAAGAACCAGCTGAAACATAAGTCAAGCAGATGGAGATGAAATATCACCATTATTGCTAATAAAGATGATATTCAAAAACATGGCTTACAGCTGTGGGAAAGTGAGTTTTCTATCATTGAACCCCAAAGCCGGGCAGCCTTATGCACAAGGTCATAGACTGTTTTGCACAGCTGAAGGACTCCAACTGCCCTGGCAGAGCCTGCTACTCTGAAGTCTGCAGAAAGGAGGAGCAGAACAGGATGAGTTTTCTCTGCAGAGACAGATCCCAAAGAGAAAACGGAGGAGGAATGGGCTGTGTCACACATGCTGAGCTCCTATTCTCCAAATTTCCCATTAGAAAATTCATTCCTCCCTTGTAGGAATGAGGGGGGCCAGAAAAACAGAACGTTATTGTAATGGATTCCTTTCCTCATAGAAACAAGATGCTAGGGGAAAGGAGTTCTCTCTTCCCAACATTCCCCAGGTTTTTATTCTCTTAGTTCTCTGGGTTTAACCATTACACTCTGGGCCGACAGAAAGTGTGACCGGCTCCCCTGCAGGAGTTCAGTTCAGTTCAGTCGCTCAGTCGTGTCCGACTCTCCGCGACCCCATGAATCACAGCACGCCAGGCCTCCCTGTCCATCACCAATTCCCGGAGTACACTCAAACTCACGTCCACAGAGTCGGTGACACCATCCAGCAATCTCATTCTCCGTCGTCCCCTTCTCCTCCCACCCCCAACCTTTCCCAGCATCAGAGTCTTTTCCAGTGAGTCAACTCGTCGCATGAGGTGGCCAAAGTATTGCAGTTTCAGCTTTAGCATCAGTCCCTCGGGGATCATCTTTTAATATGATGACAGTGTAGCCCCCACCATGAGCACACCCCCACCCTTCCCACCAAAATGGCAACACTCTTTCTTTGCGTGTTATGGTCCTGGTGGTGAAAAGTGTAGCTATTGCCCTAAGAAGGCAATTTAGTGACTGAAGTAATCATAGGCCACGCTGAACCCAGTTGAAAGTTCCCCATTTCACTTTTCATTCTGAATTATATCTAACCATGGAAAAGAGTCTGATGCTGGGAGGGATTGGGGGCAGGAGGAGAAGGGGACGACAGAGAATGAGATGGCTGGATGGCATCACCGACTCGATGGACATGACTTTGAGTGAACTCTGGGAGTTGGTGGTGGACAGGGAGGCCTGGCGTGCTGTGGTTCATGGGGTTGCAAAGAGTCGGACACGACTGAGTGACTGAACTGAACTGAACTGAACTGATGTTGTTTAGGACAGTCTATCAGAGGTTCTGCCAGGAGATTATATAACATTGTAAAGATGTTTGAGAAGAAAATACTCCAGTAACATGGAGAACGCAATGGCAACCCACTCCAGTACCCTTGCCTGGAGAATCCCTTGGACGGAGGAGCCTGATAGGCTATGGTCCATGGGGTCTTGAAAAGTGGGGCATGGCTGAGCGACTTCACTTTCACTTTTCACTTTCATGCATTGGAGAAGGAAATAGAAACCTACTCCAGTGTTATTGCTGGAGAATCCCAGGGATGGCAGAGCCTGGTGGGCTGCTGTCTATGGGGTCGCACAGAGTTGGACACGACTGAAGCAACTTAGCATGCATGTATGCATTCCAGTAAAATACTGATGTTTCCAATACAACCCCTCTACCACTGTGAATTTCCCAGGGAGAAATCAGAGTTCTAAGATTAGATTCTCTTTTCTGCTTGAGTTAAAGTTAAAAGGCATTAGCCTGAAACTCATCCTTCCCAGTTTCTAATTCTTGCCTGCCACACCCCGCCCACACCCCTCCACACCCCACACCCCACCCCCTAGCCCTGGGTTGTGCCAGGCAGTGTGTAGGCTCTTAGTTCCCCAATCAGGGTTCAAACCCGTGCCCTCCACAATGGAATCGAAGTCTTAACCACTGGACTGCCAGAGAAGTCCCTAATTCTGCTCATTGTGAACCAGAGGGGTTCTTCATATCTGTGGTTCTTTCAGCAGCTTGGACAGGGTCTCTTTAGAACCACTAGTGTGGCTTTCTTCAGAGTCTCAGAAGTTAAACACCACATTTCCATTATATCTCACTTTTTAAGGAGTATCATCAAAGCACTCAACATCAACAAATTGAAACAATAGGAAAAAAAATCAATACCAAGACCTTCAATTAGTTATCAAGACAAAGTGATGCTTCCAGAACTTTGCACTTTTCATATATGAGACTCAGTGTCATCCTGATTTGGGCTTCACAGGATGCTAGTTCATCTGTGTAAGTTACCTGAAATCCTTGATCTGTAAACAAACTCAACTGGGAGGAAGCTCCCTCAAGAAGTTAAAGTTGGCAACATATTTTGCCATTCCTGTGGGAAGAATCAACAGATATTTCTCTCAGGGTGACATATGAGACTGTAGGAGGTCAGAATACACCATCCCAATATATGCCCTCTGGCATAAGGATTATTTTGAGCTGAAAGCAACTGAGCAAAAGCAGGCACAATATGAAATCTTTGCTGTTTCCTCTCTTGTAAAAAACAGTACCACAAATTTCTCTGTGAAGGTTTCCCCATCCCAGCGCCAGCCCCTCACTGTCCATACCAGAAAGAGAACGACAGCTTCCAGTAATACAGGAGACAGGCTGGCCCCATGAGTCTACACAACCAAAGCTTACTAACTAGGTTAGTTAGTTACTATTGGTTTCCCATATATTTGCCTTCCTACAGTTTGCTGCCCCTAGAAGCTCCCAAGTCCTTTCCATTTGCCTTCGCATTTCTAAGAGTATCATGCCCTACTGACTGAGCTAGCCATGCACCCTTGACACTTTTTAAATGAAACCTTTTGTTCAAATGATATAAAAACTCCAAGTTTAAGCTGTTTCTTTGTGAGTTTTCTCTCTTTCTGGGAAACTCCCTCATCATGTAAAACTTGTAACATGAAAGAAACTTGTATGTCTTTTCTCATTTTAATATGTCTGTTATCAGACTACTGTGCAGACCCAGCCAGAGAACCTAAGAGGGTAAAGAAGAATTTTATTCCCCACAATTTTTGCATTCTTGCAAAGTTTAGAAATAGCAATGAGGGGAAGGCCAGCCATGAGTCTGTTGTGAGATCTTTCTCTCCCACCTTGATTCTTAACACCCCTTAACTTCCATTTCCCCTTTCAACCCTCTGTCTCCAACATTCCCTGATCCATGGAATCTGGGCTTTAAATAATGACACAGTGGCTCCTACTGTTGCCTTTTGCTGTGGAATCGCTTGGGCGTGTGAAGCCTGCCGTGTAAGGGGAGTTCTTCATCCCCCGCAGTTTGTTTCAGCTGGAAAATGTCCTCAGCAGGCTCCTGAACTAAAGCTGCTGTTGACATTTCTGCAGCTTGAATTTCTAGGTGTATTAGGATTAGTTTCAGATATGAATGATAGAAAATCCAAAACAACAGGGAGAAGGTTGAAGTTTACTTTGATCACATAAATGTCCAGGTCAGCATTCCAGTGCTGGTGTAGCCTTCCAGCTACACCATAGCTTCCAGCTACACCTCTCTGTCCCATATGCAGACATCCACATCCTAAGCAAAAGAAGGTAGGAAAGGATGAAAGTAAAGCAAAGGGTGCTTCTGTCCAGTTTCTTAAGGAAGACATGTAAGTACAGGCATACCTTAGAGACACTGTAGGTTTGGTTTCAGACCACTGCAACAAAGTGAGTATTGCAAGAAAGTAGGTCATGTGATTTGTTTGATTTCCCTGTGCATATAAAAGTTGTGTTTACACCATACTAAGTGTGCAATAGTGTTATGTCTAAAAAAGCAATGTACATACCTTAATTTAAAAATACTGCTAAAAAATGCTAACCATCATCTGTGAGTCATAATCTTTTTGCTGGTGGAAAGTCTTACCTTGATATTGATGGTACTGACTGATTAGCGTGATGGCTGTTGAAAGTTGGGCTGGCTTGAAATAGGACAATGAAGTTTAACTCTGACTCATCCTTTCACGAATGCTTTTTCAGCAGCATAAAATGCTGTTTAGATAGCATTTTATCCATAGACTTTCTTTCAAAATTGGAGTCAATCCACTCAAGCCCTGTGGCTGCTTTATGAACTAAGTTTATGTAATATTCTAAATCTTCTGTTAGTCATTTCAACAATCTTCACAGCATCTTTACCAGGAACAGACTCCATCTCAAGAAACAACTTTCATTGCTCATCATTAAGGAGCAACTTCGCTTCCACTCATGTTTTATATGAGGTTGTGGCAGTTTAGTCACATCTTCAGGCTCCACTTTCAATTCTAGTCAATTCTTGCTATTTCCACAACATATGCAGTTATTTCCTCCACTGAAGTCCTGAACTCCTTAGTCATCCACGAGGATTGGAATCTTCTTTCAATCTCCCGTTAATGTTGATATTTTGACCTCTTCCCAGAAATCACAAATATTCTTAGTGGTATCTAGAATGCTGAATCCCTTCCAGAAGGATTCAACTGGCTTTGCCAAGATCCATTAGAAGAATCACTATCTTTAGCAGCTAGAGTCTTAGAAAATGCATTTATTAATAATTAGACTTGAAAGTTGAAATGACTCTGAAAGGAATCTTTTTTTCTAGGCAGATCTAAACAGTGGGCTCAAAATACTCAGTCAAACATGTTGTAAAACCATTGCTCTGTCACGCAGGCTTTTTGTTCCATTTACAGAGCACAGGTAGAGTAGACTTCACGTAATTCTTAAGAACCCCACAGTTTTCAGAATGGTAAATGTGCACTGGCTTCAGCTTAAAGTCACCTGATGCATTAGCCCAAACAGGAGAGTCAGTTTGATCTTTGAAGGCTTGAAGCCAGGCATTGACATCTTTCCTCCAGCTATGAAAGTCCTGGATGCCATCTTCTTCCAATAGAAGGCTGCTCTGTCTACACTCAAATCTGTTGTTTGGAATAGTCACCTTGGTAAATTATCGTAGCCAGATCTTCTGGATACCTTGCAGCAGCTTCTACATCAGCACTTGCTGCTTCACCTTGCACTTTGATGTGATGAAGATGGCTTTTTTCCTCAAAATTCATCAACCACCCTCTGCACGTTCCTCTCCTCTCTCAAGTTTTCAGAGAATTGAAGAGAGTTAGGGCCTTGATGTGGATCAGGCTTTAGCTTCACAGAATATTGTGGCTTGTTTGATCTTCTATCCAGACCATTAAAATTTTCCCTGTATCAGCAGTAAGGCTGTTTTGCCTTATCATGCATGTGTTCACTGGAGTAGCACTTTTCATCTCCTTCAAGAACTTTTCCTTTGTGGTCACAACTTGGCTGTTTGGCAGGCCTAGCTTTTCTATTTCACCTTCCAATGTGCCTTCCTCACTAAGCTTAATAATTTCTAGTTTTTTATTTAAAGTGAGAGACATGTGACTCTTACTTGAACACTTAGAGGCCACTATAGGGCTATTCATTGGCCTATGTTCAACATTGTGTTTCAGAGAATAGGGAGGCCTGAAGAGAGAGAGAGATGGGTTGTTCTGGTATGCTCATGGCATCCCAAAACTATGACAACAGAAACATCAAAGATCAATGATCACAGATCACATAACAAATATAATAATAATGAAAAGTTTGAAATACTGTGAGCACTACCAAAATGGGAGAGACACGAAGTGAGCAAATGCTATCGGACAAAAGGAGCTGATAAACTTGATTGATGCAGGACTGCCATGAACATCAATTTGTAAAAAATGCAGTATTCAGTAAATGCAATAAGTGAAGTCGCTCAGTTGTGTCCGACTCTTTGCAACCCCATGGACTGTAGCCCATCAGGCTCTTCCATCATGGGATTCTCCAGGCAAGGGTACTGGAGTGGGTTGCCATTTCCTTCTCCAGGGGATCTTCCCAACCCAGGGATTGAACCCAGGTCTCCCGCATTGTAGGCAGACACTTTACCTTCTGAGCCACCAGAGAAGTCTAATATAGCAAAATACAATAGAATAAGGATGCCTATTCTCTGCGTTGCAAGAGAGGCTGAGAAATGCGGTCTTCATTCTAGGCAGCCATGTACCCAACCAAAGATTACTATTATTGTGAAGTGAAAAGGAAAGTGAGTCACTTGTGTCTGACTCTCTGTGACCCTGCAGCTTGCCAGACTCCTTTGTCCATGTAGCTTAGTTGTTTCCAACTCTTTGCAACTCTGTAGCTCACCAGGCTCCTCTGTCCATGGAATTCTCCAGGCAAGAATACTGGAGTGGGTTGCCATTCCCCTCTCCAGGAGATCATACTTGGATCTAAGAGGGATCAAACCCATGTCTCCCTCATTGCAGGTAGATTGTTTACCATCTGAGCTACCAGGGAAGTACTATTACTAGAAATAAATAAATACTAGAGGGAACTGAACTACCAGACTAAGAGCAGTGGTGAGGACACATACCTCTGGCAAGCCTCCTCAGCACACCAGAACTTCTCCCGCTTTTGACTGGTCCAGGCCTCCAGAAGTATTCCTCTCTGTTCTGCCTTTTCCAGCAATAGTGGATATATCCCAGTGCTTGATTTCCTCACTACACCCTTCTAGGAGGAACAGCTGAGTTTGTCACAGTATACCTTATTTCTTAAGTTGATCCCTTTCCTTCCCTAACACATATAGGCTAATAGTATTTGTCAGATCTGATGCTTCTCTTTTATTTTTTATAAAACTTAACTCTCATTTCTGGCCCAGACAGTGTTACCTTTCTCACCTAGATTTTGTCTAATGGAGTCTTCTGTTCTGAGAGATAAGTTACTAGATTCTGGTCTGCCCAAAGGCAATCACTGTTCAAAAAAACCTTGGCACTCTCACCTTTCCGAGTTAGATATTCAGCATGGACTTTTTGACTGGGCTAATGGCCAATTCAGGGTTGTATTTCATTAATCATTGTCCTGGTCACTATCTCCTACTATGTTTCACCTTTCTTACTGCCTTCATTTAGAGTCTCAATTCTCAAAATTTCTCAGGTGTGCTCCCTCTGGGCACAGGCAGCACTTACATCATGCATAATTACAGTGACATCTGGAAACTCCTTTAACAATCCTGTGAATAGTTTACTTGCATTGGACTGCTATTCCCCTCTCAAATGGTCCAGACTTTCAGGTACGTTTGACACCACTGTCCAGTCCTGAAGGCACAGGGGTTCTTTCCAAGGAAGCTCTGCGTAGCTCTAATAGAGCACTTTGCCCAGTAGTGGCTTATATCTGTGCTCCGTGCTCCCTCTGGGACAGTTCGTACAGTTCGCTGAGACTTTGCTTATATTCTTATTCAGTTTCCTTGGAACTAATTATTTCTGTCCTTATGTTCCAGATGGTCCCACCAAATACCTACCTATTTAAGAAATAACCTCTTAAATGAATGAAACTTCAAGTACAGCATCCTGTCCCTTCAAGTACAGGACAGACATTGAAGGTCTGTCCTTCAATTTCACTTTTCCGTTAATGTCTATTGAATCTGTTCTGTAAGATCTCAACTTTATCTCCAAAAAAGGTTTCTCCTTCTAAAGCCGAATTACCCTTCATTTACTTGTTCTCATCCTGTCATTGTTCCTGTCCTGAGAATGAAGCACATTCTAGGAACACTCCAGACATTCCTTGATTTCCCAAACAAATCTAGTTTCTAGAGACCCAAGTTTCTAGGCACAGGATAATTATCTTTTTGACCTTTTTTAAAAAAGATTTACTTGTTAATTTTGTGGCTGTGCTGGGTCTTTGTTGCTGCACGCAGGCTTTCTCTAGTTGTGGCAAGTGGGGTCTCTTCTTTATTGCGGTGCACGGGCTTCTCACTGCAGTGGCTTCTGTTGTTTCCGAGCACAGGTTCTAGGCGCTCTTGCTTAAGTAGTTGCAGGATGTGGGCTCAGTAGATGCAATTTGCAGACTCTAGAGTGCAGGCTCAGAAGTTGTGGCCCATGGGCTTAGTTGTTCCATTGCATGTGGGATCATTTGGGACCAGGGATTGAACTGGTGTCTCTGGCAATTACATGGTGAATTCTTAACCACTGGACCACCAGAGAAGCCTGACTTTTATTTAAAACAACTTGTGTCTTTAACTTGGATAGATTTTTCATTCAATAAGGGCTCCTATTTATTGTTTGCTGATTTTCAATGAAAAGCCTTATTATGGGTGCCTACACGGGGCCTTGGCCAGAGCTCATATAATTTACAACTCTAGTCAATTTTGGATCACACGGTGGGAGATTAGTCTTGAGATTCTGCACAGGTCATACCATACAACTTCAAGATTAGTCTTGGGGCAATGCCTACATACATTGGCATTAATAACTGAAAACTAGAACTTCAGAATGGAGACACAGATGTAGAGAATGGACTCGTAGACACAGTAGGGGAAAGAGAGGGTGGGAAAATGGAAAAAGTAGCACTGACATATTATACACGATCATGTGTAAAACGGATAGCTGGTAGGAAGCTGCTAACAGTGTGGTGCTCTGTGATGGACTAGATGGGTGGGGGGTGGGGAGGGAGGCTCCCGAGAGAGGGGATATATGTATAATTATGGCTGATTTGAGTTGCTGTATGGTAGAAAGCAACACAATATTGTAAAGCAATCTTCCTCCAATTATTTTTTTTTAAGTAGCAAAGCATTTTAATCAATTCTAAAAATAACAGAGACATTTTATATCCATTGCTACCTCCTCAAGTCTTCTGCAGATTAGACAGTCGGACTGCAGATTACAGAGCCAGACATTCAAGTTCAAAGTACAGTTTGGGCCAAGATCATCAATGGGGAGGTTTTCCTCCTTTCTACTCATAAACATAAGTTGTCAGCTGAAAAAGAAACCCTCAGAAAGAAAAAGCTTTCTCTCACTATAACCTCTTTATTTTAAATCTGTCTGTAGTGTTTGAAGGCAAAATATAATCAGAAAACCAACCTCCTAAGCAGGTACAAGGATCTGAGCTGGACTCCTGGGATTACAGACTGGTTTAATTCTATTTCTACTAACACTGTGATGTGAGGTACTATGGCTCTTGTTTTAGTTACAAGAGGAGCTAGGAATGAATGCCCACACACAATTAACAATAGCTTATCTAGCACATAACTCTGCAGCACAATACCAACAACGGGAGTATTTTAAAGCAGGGTGGAGAAGAAAGTAGACACTAATAAAACTGAAGATTTCCTTTGTTCTTCCCCTCTTTTCACAATGAGAATTCAGTTCAAAAACAAGGTTCCAGAATGCCTGTGTGGTCCTTTGGCCCGCCACGCTCCTGGGGAGCCTCAGGCTTTGGTGATGTATCCTTCTCGGATGAGGAAATCATAGATTTTCTGGGTTTTATTCACGTCTATCATGAATGAGTGCTCTTGCCTGTGCCAGTCTCAAGCCTCCTTGCTTGTTACATTTGTTCAACAGAGCAGATTTGTATTCTAAATAGGCTCCCGGGACCAACCTCACCATCTGACAGAGCTCCTTTTCCTTCTCATTCAACTTCTCTGTGCCAGGGAGGCCAGTGAGGTTCAAGGGCAGTGCACTTCGTCTACCTGAATTTGAAGTCATAGGAACAGAAGGACTCAGGCCAGAATCAATGTCAGCCTGCCGGCGGAGCCACTGCTGGCAGGTGCTGCTGTCTTGGATGTACTGGAGCACCTCCGAATGCATGGTGCGTTTGAGGCGCTCCTCTTCCTGAGTCTTCTTGAGGTGGTTGTAGGTTCTGGCACTACAAAAATTGGTAATGCCTGCCATCCTGTTTTCCTGGAGCCTTTTGATTTCCCTTCGGAGTTCAAATTCCAATGCATGGCTTTTAATGAACTTGTCATGCTCCACCGGCCCCACTATCCTTGCAAATCACCTCATTGTTTCATAAAGATCTTGGACTTCCTTGGGATATCGTCGTTCCATTAATTGAAACTTCCTAAGGTTGATTTTCATGGGGTCGCGGAGAGTCGGACACGACTGAGCGACTGAACTGAACTGAAGGTTGATTAGGAGAAGGCAGTGGCAACCCACTCTAGTACTCTTGCCTGGGAAATCCCATGGACTGAGGATCCTGGTAGGCTGCAGTCCATGGGGTCACAAAGAGTTGGATACGACTGAGCGACTTCACTTTCACTATTCACTTTCATGCACTGGAAAAGGAAATGGCAACCCACTTCAGTATTCTTGCCTGGAGAATCCCAGGGACAGGAGCCTGGTGGGCGGCCGTCTATGGGGTCGCAGAGAGTTGGACATGACTGAAGTGACTTAGAAGCAGCAGCAAGGTTGATTAATCCATGGTCTCTTATAATTTTTTTTCGTCTTTGTCACTCCTCTAACCTGGAATGATAGATATCCACTACAGCCATCTTCAGAGCATGTAAAAGGTCCGAGTCATCTTCGTCAAAATCAATATCTCTCAAGTGCCACTCCGTGTAATTGTCAAACTCCTCAGTGAAATCTGCTCAAGCTGGCATGTATCCTGCCATGTCCCGAGAAAGCAAGGAGTCAAAGGTAGGTTGGGGAGGGTCATCTGCGGAGTGAAATGGAATGGCTGTGTCAGCAGTTTTTGCCTCCTCTGCCTGCTTCAGGTTCAGCAGGGTAGATGCAAACAGAGGGTTATTGATTAAATGCTTCATATAGTGCTTCTCACACTCCTCCCTGGTCTTGGTGCACATCTGATTGGCTACATCCTGCCAATTTCCAAAGCCACAGTCCATCACAGCTTCTAAAAGAGCCATTTCTTCTTGAGCAGTCCAGCTTGGATCAAGAACAGGAAAATCTGAGGTCATTATTTCATAAGTATGATCACTTTGATGTTTCTTATACTCAAATCCTCGCGTGAAACACGGTAAGCGGAGGAAAAAAGGAGGTGGACCACATTCTGCACACTTGATATAAGGCTCCATGAGGTAGGAGGAGCAGCCTCAGCAAGGTGGCTTATCAGAGGGATCATTGCTAAAGGAACCCAATCCGTCCATTCCCCAGTTGGCAAAGACTCTGTTGCTTTGATCTTCTTTAATCCGAGTTGCTTCAAGGAGATTTCAGAACCTGCCAACACATACACCAAAGCTGATGACTGCTCCCTCATCCTGCGAGTGGGGCTCACGGCCCGCGGACAACCGCCGTGCAGCGCGTCGTGCCTCACCTCAATCTTCCTCCAATTAAAAAATAAATTAAAAAAGAAAACTAGAACTTCAGACTCCAGTGCTCTCGAGCACCCACGCTGTAAAGAACCCATTGGTAAAAAAAATGACAGAATTAGAAAATCACCATTTTGCAAGCCCTAAAAAAATATTCTAGATAGTATATATCAATGGACACTAAAATGGTTTGATGGCGAACTTTATAATGGTGCATCAGATGACAGCAGTAGATGCAGTAGACTAAACACACTGTTCAACTAGGGACAATGGAAAACACATGATATTAAGAGGTTATTGTTATTTTATTTAAATATTATAATGGTATTGTGGTCATGTTTATAAAAAAATGATACTTATCTGTTAGCCATGTACACACTGTAGGGGAAAGTGAAGTTGTCTTGAAGTCCATTTTTAAGAAGTTTCAGTTTAGTAACTCGAGGTGGAAAGCAATAATAATAATATGGTCAGATCTTGATTATTCCAAAATAGTGTCCAATGTGTGCATCATCCAGGACTTTGACCATTGTTCCTCTCTTGCTCCTCTGCTGGTCACTACATTTACAGCTGACCCAGTGCAGTACAGAAAGTACACATCTGTCAAATTCTGTGACTTGTTGCATGAAGAAAGTCTGTGGGGAAGAGACTGAAACTACTGGTTGAAATCAGGTGGATAAACAATTTGAACACTTCATTTCTTTTTGATTTACATGTCTTCCTTATTATAGATAAATATGAGTTACAATGATCACAGAATAAAACATTAGAGCCCAAATACAAAAAGCCTTCATTTTATTTAGTTTCTACTTTACTTTTGGAAAAAAGTCATTTTTTTTAAAAAAAGTTTATTTTACCAAGGACTAATCCTTTGCTGACGTTCAACTTTAAAGTATTCTTTCGTGTCTGTCTCATAGGAGAAAACATGAAACATTGCTTCTCTGGCAGTTTCTTCTAGTTTTTCAAGGACTCATGTAGTAGCAACTGGTTCAAAATACTGCTTTGTTTCAAAGCATGCAGTTTAGATGTATCTTCACTAATGATGGCAATATTTCCATTTTGTTCCTGAGCTGTCAGGTCACTTTCACTGTCAGACAGTGTACATAGCAGAGTGTCATTTTCATACGTTGGAAAGTAATACCTGAAAACAACCACAAATATACTGAATAACCAAAACTAGAAAATTTCTCAGCAGTTGAATACAAACATTACTATAATTTTGCTAGGTTTCTTTGCCAACAGTTTCAACTACATTTTGCAAAGGCTGTAAAGGAGAGAACTTCTGAATTAATTTTACTTTGACCTTTATTGGCTGACATCAGTCTTACTAGTATCTCTGTTATAACGCTGGCATTTCAGCCTTTGCTTGATATTTAACATAACAAGATACTATCTTAAAAGGCAGCCTACTATGCTATCAGGAAATTCTAGCTATTAATTTAACACCTCTTTGTATAAAGATAAAAACTACATTCCTCTCATTTCTATTCAAAGGTTTCAGTTCCCCCCTAGGGATAGCAAAGTTCAAATACAGTTACTCTTTCATACACTGCTCCTTCAAATATCCGATAAAAACAACTGTTTCCACGTGTGGGGTTCCCCATCCCCCAATCTAATCATCACTATTTTCTTCATTATAAATTAAAAAAATTAAAAATGTCTATAGAATTCTATTACTCTGGTTCCTTCTCTGGACATACTCTGTAGTTCTGAAATATAAAGGTTTCGACTTGTATAAGAGGAATTATAGGAACTGGGTCTCAGGTTAGTCCAGGGCTGACTCTGCCTTTCATAAATCTGGAATTTTCTAAAGAGGAAAAACTAGAGCTTTTTGCCTAGACTCCTGGGGGCTCTGATTTAACATACCCTGAGAATAGAGGTATCTCTCTGGAGCTGGAACCCCACAACCTCCCAGAGGTTCCCTCAACTGAGATCATCCAGAGTGATTTGGGAACCATCTCAGAAGGTGAGACTGGCAAAGGATAACTGGGAGTCTGAGACCATCTCAACAGGTACATACTAGAACAAATGCTTGATGGTTTTAAAAGTGCCAGGACGCAAAACATGCATCAAAAGCCCTAGTAGTGGTAGACTGTATGACACAGTAGTTTTATGTCTAGGAGTTTATCTAAATGAAATAATTATGTAAGTGTGCAAAAATGCAGGCATATGCATCTATTTAGAAGAGTAATACATAAAAATCATTTATTTTAGCAAATTAGGGTAACATCCATACAATGGAATATTTGGCAACCATTAAAAATGATGCAATAGATGTGTAGTGGATATAGCAGATGCTTTTAAATACTTTCTTAACAAAATATAACTTAAAAATCTATATTTCTATATCTATAGCTATACATATCACTATACCATAAAATCTGAAGTAGTTGATTACATTTGTAACAGGGAGATTATTTTCAAACCAAGGTTTTTTAACATTTTTACTTTTTACAACAGACTTGCATTTATTTTTTATTTAAGTTTAAAGTAATTAAATAAATGGATGAGATAATGGAGAAGAAGCAAAGAAATATATGTCTGGTTGAGCAGAACTCACTGTGGTTGATCCCATGTCTGTTTTTCAGGAAGCAGCGAAGTATGCTTAGCTTCTTCCATATGAGTCCTTAAGTCTGCTTTGGACCTGAACTTCTCATGGCAGCCATAGCATCTACATTGGTGAATCTGCCTCCGAATGAAATTGACCAACTTCACTTGCTGATAGAAATTTAATCCTGAAAATGAAAGTATACAGAATCATCAGACAACTGGTCAGACCCAATTTTGTACTGTTGCAATTTTTTTTAAAAGAATCACTTCTCTTTATCAACCAACCTGAAGAGGCAGTGCAGATTTAAAGCATAATAATAGACAAAAAATAATAACAGCCAGTACTTATATAGTGCTTATGTACCAGGCACTGCTCTAATCACTTTTCATGCATTAATACGTTTAATCTCCACAATTTTAACCCTACGTTTAACCCTACCACATAGGTGTCACCGTATCCACATTATACATCAGGAAACTGTCCAAGGCTGCACAGCCAGTAAGTGGTAGAGCCAGGGTTTGATACCAGGTTGTTGGCTCCACAGCCCATGTTCTTGACTATTAACCTATTACATACACAGCACATATAAATGTGTATAAGAGCAATAAAGTAAAGTAATACTTTCAAGAGTCTAGGAAAGCAGTAGGTGAGTTGAAGGGTGGGAAGTGAGCTTTTTATGGTCTTGGATATACTAGCAAATCAGTACTTTACGTCTTCATGACACTAATTTTTCTTTCACGGTGATCTACTTGGGCACATCTATAATAAACACTCGAGCTACACTACTAAGCAGTGCAGTAGGTGCTTTTCATATACTATCCATTCTCTGTAACATTCTGCTGAGCTGAGGCCCAATGTCACACATCTAGTAAGTGCTAGCGCTGGACTGTGAACTCCAGTCTGACTTCAAAATCCATGCTTTTTTCCACTAGCCCCCTCCACGTTACGATAGATATTAATCATTAACTTGTATGCTCTCCTCCAGGAGATTTTCGTGACCTAGGGATTGAACTCACGTCTCTTCTGTTTCCTGCAGCAGTAGGCAGGTTCTTACCACTAGCACCACCTGGGAAGCCCTGTTTTATTTGACATCATATATGTAGGAAAAAAAAAACCTATATTTGAATATCATAGTTCAGACTGTGAATCACTGTTTCAGGCAGTCCCATTGAGACACATTTTGACTGTACACTCTCCAATCACAACTGCAGAACACAGGCATCGTTCACGGGATAGTGCATGAAAAAAAGCAGCATCATGGAAAACAATTTCCGAATCAAACTTACCAAGTTCTGACTTTATTTTGAGGAGATCAAATTCATGTGCATCCTAAAAAAAAGGGAATGAATGTACCTGTGAGCATATAAATTATTTAATTTTTCAGGATGAACGTATAAACAGACAGCTTATTCACAGGAGTTTGAACACTGCAGAACTCAGTCTCAGTTCATCATCTGCTTTCAAAGTCTTCAAAATCTACATCCAGTGGCTTTATAAAGCACAGTCCAAACAAGTCATGTCAATCAGTTAAAACATTTTAGCTGTTCACAGCTTGTCTCTCCAGTTTTTATCATTTACTTTGTATGCATTCTGCAGTCTGACAAAAGGGTCCTCAGTCACTAGGTAAATGCAGCCCTACTATACTGCGTGTCTGGACTAGAATTATGACTATAGGTCCTTTGCTTCACAAGTAGATAGGTAATTTTAAATATTCTGCTTTTCCTTTTATACTGTCAAATATGGTGTTTAAACCTGCAAGTTTCTCCTCACTCATATCTTCCCACAAATTATATGTCTTTTGATTTTTATGATGCACAGGCTTATTTTTATTCTGTTCCATTCCTGCAATCGCCCATCTGGGTAAATGCTTCCACTTACAAGCTTACAGAGAATAAAGACCATCTAACTCTCTGTGAAGGCATTCAATGTAGCACCACAGGCAGGATAATTAAGAATTCCATGATATGTTATCACTGAAAGTGACTCAGCAGAGGCTGAGGACACCAGTCAAGGTTCCTGCAAAGGGAATCCTTACGCAGGATAGAGGGACCAAGGCACCTTTCAATTCAAAGAGATTAGGATATTATGAGATTAGGATATTTAAGACTGGAAACTATCCACATGTACTAATGAAAACCTGCTTCAAACAAAATGATTCTCCTTTCTCTTGAGTAAATGCCCAAAGCCTTTTGAACACCTTCCAGGTCCTTGTTTTACTGAACTAAGAACAGTTTTCATGAATGAGAATGAAGGTGGGTGAAACACGAGAGTCTGCTCCACTACTGCAGAGCTGAGTGGGGGGATGGAAGAGAGGGCACATCAGAATAATCCAGTAATATTTTTCTATTATACTCAACTCAACTCCCAATATAACAAAAGAATAGCATGTAGAAGAGAAAACACAAACTGGAAATGTCCTCAAATTTCTTCTCTTCAAATCCTGGTAACTGAGGGAGCTGTAAAACCACACTCTGTGCCCTCTCCACCTCCATGGCTCCTCGCCCTCATCCCTCCCAAGGGCTCTGTAAATGGCAACTTTCTCTCTTCCTGCTCTCCTTGTTCACCAGCACGGGAAGCACTGGGAAAAAGACTCAGAACCTGTCCACATCCTGGGTACTGTTAATCGTGGTTGCAGATCCTACAGGTTAAGGCAGAACTATCTCGTAAACATCTCAGAGGTGGGATGGCAGCAGTGGTCTGTGAAATACCAAACTAACAGTTCATCCAGGTTCAGTGCACTCCACTTAACTGCCCCAAGTTCTGCTTCTCTTTGATCGACCCTCCCTGATTCCCATTTTGCTTACAGCACTTTAAGGAAGGGGAAAATAATCAAGAGACTAAAGGTATAAGATGATGAAGTTGCAGTAATCATCAACTTCTCCCTGTCAGAATGACAAAACAAATGTCAAATGAATCAGAGTATCTCACCTCCATGTGGACACATAATTTCTCAATTGTTTCTGCTTGCTTTTCACAGAATAGGCAGACAGCAGACACAGGGTGTTCTTCCCAATCAGACCAGTCACTGTGTTAAAAATAAAACCACAAACATGGAGCTTCAAGGGTATACTGAACAGTGACCTGGTATTATTTTCTGCTTCCTAAGAAACCCTGCCAGTCTCTTTCAACTCTGACATTTCTGTAAAGACTGTCATATTATGAGTTTTCGATACAATTTTTGAAATTCAAAGTAGCAGCATGAAATTAATATAAATAGCAAACAGGTGCTGCTCTATCTTCTTATATTTGCCTCTCTTTCTGAGCAGCTATTTCACTACAAAATCAGCACCATGTCTTTCTGAGACAACCAGCTTTAATTTGCAGAGAAGACATATCAGGAGACGGGATGCTCTCTCATTAAGTACAGCCAGTAAGTGCACATGCTGTGAGGTGCAGTCAGGGCCGAGAGTGTGTTTCTGCATGAAAAGCGGCGTATTTTAAAAAGGCAACCTGGTATCTTTCATGTGGGAAATGCTGATCATTTTAAATGGGGCAAGTGTTAAATTTGATGGCAGATATCAAAAAGCATACAGGGCCTTTTTACCACTTTCTCCCTTCCTTGCATTTATTTTTTGAGATACTGTCAACTTCTTGTCACTGCTAAACCTGGAGAAGCAAAATCCCAGGAGAGACAAAAGGCTGAACAGCTTTGAGTGAGAGGAAGATGAATAACGGGGAATCCTTTCAGGTTGAAAAGAATACTTCTCGAGCTTATAATTTCAAGCAAAGAAGCTGTGAATGTTTTAAGTTAGTCATCAATGGGATCAACACAGAACAAAGTTAACCTCAATTTAGCTGTTATGTTCTCTATTCCAACAGTAAGGAGCATGGAGAATTCAAAGCTCATATCAGTTTAAGGTCTAGGGATCAATGGACTAACGAGTAAAGAATTCTGGAGTATATTTTTCTCTGAATTATATGTTACCTGTGTGCTCAACGATCAGCTGTAGTAGCAAAACACTATTTAGTTGGAATAACATTGTTTTAATTATGTCAAACTTATTTTGGTATTATCATTAATTTTTATTGAAGTATAGTTGATTTACAATGCTGTGTTAGTTTCATGTATATAGCAAAGTGATTCAGTTATACGTATATATTCAGTTATATATGTATATATTTGTATATATATATATATAAAATCATTTTATAAGCATATATGTTTTTATTAAAATATTTGATAAAAAATCTGGTATTTATCAGATTCTTTTCCATTAAAGGCTATTATAAAATATTATCTATAATCTCCCATGTTATACAGTAGAACCTTGCTGTTTATCTATTTTATATATAGGAGTGTATATCTATTAATGGCAAACTCCTATATTTATCACCCCCTTTCCCTTTTAGTAACCATAAATTTGTTTTCTATGTCTGTTAGTTTATTTTTGTTCTCTAAATAAATTCATTTGTGTCATACCTTTAGATTCCACATATAAGTGATATCAGTTGATAGCCATTTTTCTCTGTCTGACTTACTTTATTTAGTATAATAATCTCTCAGTCCATCTATGTTGTTGCAAATGTCATATCATTATATCATTCTTTTTTATGACTAAGTAACATTCCACCGTTTGTATACCATATCTTCTTTATCCATTCATTTGTCCATGGACATTTAGGTTGCTTTCATCTTTTGGTTACTATAAATAGTGCCACTATGAACACTGGAGTACATGTATATTTTCAAATTAGAGTTTTCATCTTTTCCAGATATATGTGCATGAGGGGGATTGCTGGATCATATGCTAGCTCTACTTTTAGTTTTTTAAGGAACCTACATAATGTTCTCCATAGTAGCTGCACCAATTTACATTCTCATCAAAAGTGTAGGAGGGTACCCTTTTCTCCACACTTTCTTCAGCATTTATTATTTGCAGACTTTTTGATGATGGCCATTCTGACTGGTATGAGGTATCAAAAGTTATTTTGATTTCAAGTTTTGGCTATATTACATGAAATGATACATGACTTACAGAAAGGTTCTCTTTCTTTTTATTCTATCTTTTCAGAATGGTAACTTAAAATCGAAATAAAGAACTATTTTTCTTCTCTTAAAATACTGTGATTAAGCACCATCAATAATTATTCTTACTCTTCCTGATGCTCTAGCAACTCCCGATCATCTTCTAGTTGAACTTCTTCCCATGACTTTCCAAGTTCCTTTGAAGGAAGAACAGAGAGATTAGAGATAAAGAGGGGAGGTGAAGGGGGAAGAGGGAGAGAAGAGAGAAAGTAGATACTGAACTCAAAATAAAACAAGACAGTTCCTAAACGCAAACGGTTTTAAAACAATACAAGCAGAATATAGTAAAGCTGTTATTTCAGGGTAAGAAATGATATATTCTAACTCAAAGTTTAGGATTTAGGATCTATCCTAAATGGTTAGGATTTCAGATATATCCTAAATCAAACATTTAAAAAGCATGAAACAATGTTTAATAACATTTTTAATATGCCTTTCTTTTTTAGAGAAGCAGAGATAACCTTTCAGTCAAATTCTTTTCTCTTAAATGTAGATTAGCATTTCTCAGCCCTGGATGTACACAGAAATCTCTTGGGGATCTTTTAGAAAAATCACTAATATCTTTTGAGAGAGACTCTCCAAGTTGGACTCTGTTTCTATTTGAGGTTCCCAAAAGTCTACTTCCCAGACAGCAGCCACAGTGAACTTTCTACGGGGTACCTCGCTGTTTGTCTAACCCCTCCCAGGGCTTCTCAGACTCAAAACAAAATTCAGAGGTCTTCCCATGGCTTATAAGGCCTCCATGGTCTGCCAGGCTCCCTCTCTATCACTGTCTTCCAGCACTTTTTCTCATGCTTAGCTGGCTCTGGTCAGATCACTCTCTGGTTCTTGCTTGAACACAGCAAGCTGACTTCCACCCGGCTACTTCTACACTTGTTGGCTTCGTTTGCCTCACATATCCTAACATGGCTCCATCATCCCGAATGTTACCACTTCTTTTTCTGAACCCTGTCTAAAACACCCCTCTTTCAAGTTACTTATTCTGCTAGGACATTTTATTTTTCTTCAAAGCATTGATCATACCCTGAAATCATTTTGTGGATCTGTTTTCTTATTTTCTGTCTTCTGCACTAGAATGTCTGTGAAGACATGGCTTTTGTTCACTGTTCTATTTCCAGAGTCAGGTACACAGTGGATACTAGAAATTATTTTTTTGAGTTGAATTGTAACTGAAAACATCTAAAAAATGTGATGCCAATTTAGATCTTACTTCAAAAGTTTTGTGAATGTTGAGTAAATAGTTAATGTATAAAAATCACATGGTACCAGGTAATAGTTGGTACTCAAATATACACTCAAATCCCTTTTATCTCTTACAGTCAGACAAATTTAGTCATAGTTTCAGCAAAACTTAATGCAGTGATGAGCAGGAATGCTTTATTTTGGCCCAACCATGTCTCTTTTCTCCCTTGAGTCATTTCTTTCTTTCTCTTGGCCTTTCTTCTCTGTCTACTCAATCTTCCCACTGTGCCATGCAAAAGCAGACACTGCATTAAAGAGGGATACAGAGAAATATTACTGGGCACTTTTCCAAGCAGTTAAACTATGGTAACTGTCAAGTCCAACCTCACCTGATATAATACAGATATTCCTGTTTTATATCCTTTTTTCAGAAAAACATTACCAGAATTTACTCTCAGTTAGAAACATTTTCTTAAGGAAGGTATTCATTTAACTAAAAACAAAGGACTACAAGAGCCATTATGATTGAGAGAAAAAGAAAATCTATCATTCATCAACTTAATGAGAGGTTTTGCAGCTGTCATTATCTATCAGCTAAATGATGCATAAACTCAGACACTCAGAGATTTACCATAACGTCATTAGAGACAGTTAATTTGGACTCCATAATGGACTTCCCAGAGTTGTCATGAAGTGTCTGAGCATCATTATGAACAGTAACAGTGGCCTCACCATTGCCAACAGGATTCTTATTAGATGGAATTTTTGGTGATGAATTAAATCTTTTATGTATTGGTTGGTCTCTGTGGACATGGACTCAAGGCCACTGCTGCAAGATATTACTCAAGGATGGGTCATTTGGGGTATTACCATTCAACAATACAGGCAAATGTTACTTATCAATAAATGGTTTGAGCCCAAAATGATGAAAAATATCTTTCACTGTCAAACTTCCAAAGTCAAAGCATTACTTTACAGCTTTCTCAGTATTAAGCACAACACAGGGATTTATCTAGGCAATACAGCAATAACCATTTACCGCTTGAGAACAAAATGGAACTCTGTGTTCATTAGTATAATAGGAAACAAGTGATTTGAATGTGACAGTGGCTGAGACTTTCCTAGAGTGCTCTGCCTTGGTACAGTTAAATGTATGACTTATTATAAGAACAAGACACAAAGAGAAAAAAAAATTAGTCTCTGATTAAGACACTGCCTACTAATGAATCATATCAGGAAAGAGAAGAACGCAAAAAAAAAAAGAAAAAAACAAAGTTGGGAAGGCATGTCAGTAAAGATGTTCAGAACACCTCCTCAAACCTCTGCATCAGATGGCTTATGATCAATGAGAGGGTGGGAAAAAAATGGGGAAAAAAGGTCCCTTTCACCCAGCACCCTTTCAGTCCTAAAATGCACATGTGCTTACACACAAAAAAAAATCCATCAGAAACAGAGACAGTGTTGTAATGTAAATAATTACAGTGGAGAGAATTATAACAAAACTGAAAAATAGGTTAAGAGCCTACTTTTGTTGGGGCTTCCCTGGTGGCTCAACAGTAAAGAATCTGCCTGCCAATGCAGGAGACGTGAGTTTGATCCCTGGGTTGGGAAGGTCCCCTGGAGAAGAAAATGGCAACCCATTCCAGTATTCTTGCCTGGGAAATCCCATGGACAGAGGAGCCTGGTGGACTACAGTCCATGGGGTCACAGAGTTAGACATGACTTAGTGACTAAACAACAACAATTTTTTGTTACAGATGGGTTTGTATATTTTAAAACTAAAAAAAAATTAAATAAAAAAAATGATTAATACCACTGCAAAAATACTTCCCTTTAGTAAAACTCAGGCCTTGAACCATGAGCACCTACAGAACATGTACCTGAAGCCTTGAAGGTGATGTTAAGCATCTGCTTCCCTCTGAGGCAAGAGTATTTGAACGTGAAACTGCCTGGGACCTTGTCCCTTAGCTGCTCCCCAACCTCCCATCCATCAAACCCTTCTGTTTGTGAGAAAACAAAGCACGAACTCTAACTAGATAATTTAGATTATGCAAAAGACAGTTAATATATTTATTTGCAAGTCTATCAGTATTAAAAAACTGATATGAGTTATTAAACAGGAAAATTATTTCTCCCAAGAAAGAAAATGGAATCTATCAATTTGCTGAGCCCAAAAGGGACCCCAAATAGCCTCTTTGTCCTGACCAGGGATCAGGACATCGTTTATTGATCTCCCACCTTTTATGACTCTCAGAGTGTATCTTGCCAGGAATACCCTGGACGCTTCCATTACTGTTGGTCTGAAAATTCTGTTCCGAAGTGGGACACTCTGTGGGTGCACGACTCAATTACTGCAAAGATCTACTAATGCTACTACTGCTACTGCTAAGTGATTTCAGTCGTGTCTGACTCTGTGCGACCCCATAGACGGAAGCCCACCAGGCTCCCCCGTCCCTGGGATTCTCCAGGCAAGAACACTGGAGTGCGTTGCCATTTCCTTCTCCAATGTGTGAAAGTGAAAAGTGAAAGTGAAGTTGCTCAGTCATGTCCGACCCCCAGCGACCCCACGGACTACAGCCAACCAGGCTCCTCCATCCATGGGATTTTCTAGGCAATAGTACTGGAGTGGCTTGCTATTGCCTTCTCCAATATAGGAGAGGTTAAAACATTAATTCTATACACACCATTACAAAGTGTTGAAATTAATGTGCTTACACATCTGGTTCTCACACCAATCTCTAAGTTCCTTGAAAGTAGTAGCTGATTCTGCCATATTTTTCTCTCTGTTCCACAAGCATCTGGTACCTGGAAAGCACTAAAATGTTTATAGACTGAATGAAGTCAATGAAATTTCTTCTGAAGGAAACAGGATGTGAGAAATGGATGTGCAGACACTAGCTACTAAAACAACAATTCAATATTTTGCCCACATCCACGTACTCATGTGAGCTTTTTCCCTCAGAGGAATAAACGATGAATGACTCTCATTTCTCTTTTTCTCTTTTTTAATCCTTAAAAAAAATAAAGCAGGAACTCCCTGGTGGTCTAGTGGTTAGGACTGTGAGCTTCCACTGCTGGGGGCCTGGGTTTGATCCCTGGTTGGGGAACTAAGATCTTGCAAGCTGGGTAGCACAGTCAAAAATTTATAAAATAACAATAAAAAATTGACCTGCTCTTTAAAGTCCTTAGGGAAAAAAAAAAACAATGTATTTATTGCTTAACTAAACTTTTAGAATAGTTTAGTCTTGACAATAAATATTTTTCATTAATGAAGTCTAAAAGAAAACTAAAATGAAAAACCATTGGCCCTCATTTTTCTCTAACTATACACTATTAATATTTGGAACAGTTTTTAAAAATTTCTTTAGCCTATATATTTTTTATATCTTGATTTATAATATTCCAAGAACACTGTTAAGATTGATACTTCAGATAAGCACTCCTCTAGCTTAAGGCACTGATACATCTTTAGAGATGTTATTAGCTTTTTCACTTCTTTCTAAATGTAAGTTTACATCATTTTCAAGCTATGACAAACCTAGACAGTGTATTAAAAAGCAGAGACATTACTTTGCCAACAAAGGTCCATATAGTCAAAGCTATGGATTTTCCAGTGGTCATGTATGGATGTGAGAGCTGGACCACAAAGAAGGCTGAGTGTTGAAGAATTAATAATGCTGTCAAACTGTGGTGCTGGAGAAGACTCTTGAGAGTCCCTTGGACAGCAAAGGGATCAAACCAGTCAATCCTAAAGAAAATCAACCCTGAATACTCATTGGAAGGACTGATGCTGAAGCTGAAACTCCAATACTTTCACCACCTGATGAGAAGAGCCGACTCACTGGAAAAGACTCTGATGCTGGGAAAGATTGGGGGAAGAAGGATAAGGGGATGACAAAGATGAGATGGTTGGATGGCATCACTGACTCAATGGACATGAGTCTGAGCAAATTCTGGGAGATAGTGAAGGACCGGGAAGCCTGGCGTGCTGCAATCCATGTGGTTCCAAAGAGTCAGACACAACTGAGTGACTGAGCAACAACAACAAGACGTCATAACACTTTTTAAGTTTTTTAAAACAAATCTTTCCTATGGCTTCCCTGGCAGTTCAGTGGTTAGGACTCTGAGTTTTCATTGACAAGGGTATGGGTTCAATCCTTGGTTGGGGAACTAAGATCCCATAAGCTGTGTAGTGTGGTCAAAAAAGGAAAAAACAAACAAAACCAAAAAATCCAGAAACAAAACAATTTATTGTCGTTGGCCTCAATGGAAAAGCACAGACAGCTAAGATGGCTAGGGTTGTGGGTTAGAGCCCTTAAGGAACTGATTAAAGTCAGCTTTACCCTGGCCATGGGTCATCTACTTTGGTATAAAAGATAATAGGCAAAGGGTGTGTATGTGTGTTGATCATTAAGAATTTACCACCATTAACTGACCAAATCCCCACACCAACCCAGAGTATAAGAGGTGGGTACTGGTATACTATTTCAATTGTAAAAACTGAGGAAATATTGCAGGAAGCTGATGCAGAAATCTTTAGCTATGTGACCCTGGGAAAATTACTCAACTTCTCTATGCTTTAGTTACCTAATCTGTAAAAGAGGATAATGACAGAACCTGTGTCACAGGGATGTGGTTAAGAGTAAATGACTTAATATAAATACCTAAGACAGTACCTGGCACATCCGTGCATGAGTGCTAAGTTGCTTCAGTCGTGTCTTACTTTTTGCGACCCTATGGGCCACAGCCCCCGCAGGCTCCTCTGTCAATAAATTCTCCAAGCAAGAGTACTGGAGTGGGTTGCCAAGCCCTCCTCTAGGGGATTTTCCTGACCCCAGGACTGAACCTGGATCTCTTATGTCTCCTGCATTCGCAAGAGGGTTCTTTACCTCTTTACTAGCATCACCTGGGAAGCCTGTACCTGGCACATAGTAGGTACTCAAAAGCTGCTAATTAAAACCAAATCAGGGAGAATGGATACATGTACATGACATACTTTGCTGTCTACCTGAAACTATTACAACATTGTTAACCAGTTATTCCCCAATACAAAATAAAAGGTTGAAACCCCCCCACCAAAAGTCTTAAAAAAATTTATCAATATTACCCTGAAGTGATTTAATTTTCATTTTATATGTTATTAAAAACTTTACATTCTCTTGAAGTACTTCTTTCAAGCCACGATTCATCCCACATGAAATCTGGGCTCTCTGTGGGCAGTACAATCTAGCACGCTCATCGAGAGCCAGCTGGTCCTCACGGATAATTCCAGTTTTCACAGTCGCACTATTTGATGCCCGTATCGAACTTTTCTAAAAGTGCCAGCAGAATCTGAGTGAGCAGTTTCTCTGAAGTCTCTAAAAGATAAACACCTCCAGCTATATACAATGTTCTGATAATCCTAAACTTTGGACTATTAGCTTAAAAGAGCCCCAGAAGGAACACATTAAATTGCTTCCACAGCTTCCTGCAGTAGCTGAATATTTCTTAGAGCTAACACTGAAGTCCATTCCCTATTGGATTGGGCTGGGCCCTGAAGTAGCGTTTGCTGTAGGAATTAATGACTGAGTGATTTCATGAGAAGATCGAAAGACTCAAAGGGTGCCTTTACGTTTAGCTAGTTGTAAAACATTTGGAGCAAACCATGGCAACCTCTCAGAGACAATCTTTAAACACATGCTAAACTTATTTCTCAAGGGGAATTTTATTTTAATATGCTAAGGATTAGTTAGAACAGGCAAAAATTTTATCCTAAAGCAGAGACTTCCAACATAATTCAGAATATGCATTCTGTCCAATAGATAAAATGGCTCATTATTATCAATTATGCCTTTTGTGGCCAATGGACTTGGATTAAAATTCAAATTAAGAGCAAAAACCACTTTCTATTTGCTTTAGAAAGCTGTTAGAACTGGAACTCCTCATCTTTCTTTCAATTCCAATGCAGAATTACTTAACTCCTTCTCTTGTCATGAGTAGTTTTGTTAGAGAACCACTGACTGAAACTGCCAATCCTAGACAGGCACGATAACAACCACCTTGCATGAGTTATCATACAACAGGAGGTCCTGGGAAGTAATGCAGAACTAACAAGTTACCACCAACCGGAAGCATTCAGGAAAGGTCAAAGGAGAGAGGAGATGCCAGTCCATATGTCCTACGAACTTCCCAGAATCCCTCCTGCTGAAATCCATTTTAGCTGAGAGATGTGTGCGCCATCAGAATAACCACGAGTCAAAATGGCCACAGACAACCAGGAAACTAAACCACTTACCATAAAACCTGAAACTGTGAGCCATGTGGCAGAGTGGTTCTCCTGGCTTCATTTTGCTGCTCTCCCCCTGGTGCCCCTTCTCAATACTCTTGCTTTGTCAGCATGAGAATCTCCTTGGACAATTCATTTCCAAGTGTTAGACAAGAGTCCACTCTCGGACCCCTGGAAAGGGTCTCCCTTCCCACAAGAGTTTCCTTCCTTGGCTATGTATACGTAAAATAAAAATCAGCAGACTGGGGGCAGGACCGGTAGCACTCTCCGCTCAGTGTGTCAGTCAAAAATCTCTTTTTAAATTTCCAAATGCACCTAAAGAGAAGGACATTTGCCTCCAACTGAATACCTCTTCTTACACAAAAAGGACTGTAATCTACAGAGACCAGTAAGTGGTATGGAGGTTTCTGGGCAAGGAGAGTTTACAAAGTATTTAAAATACTTGACACGGTAACTCCATCAATCCATCCTACTAGTTATATATATATATTTTTGTGTGTGGGAAAGAAAGGCAAAGATATTTTAATGGGGGAAAAGGGCATTAGTGAATAGACTATAAACGATTATCTAGCACAGCACCCAGCACACCCAGAAGTCAACAATGTTTTTAGAAAAGAATATAGAAGTCCCTGTATTAATATATACAGAAGTATATAGTATACTGGAGAAGGAAATGCCAACCCACTCCAGTACTCTTGCCTGGGAAATTCCATGGATGGGGAAGTCTGGTAGGCTATGGTCCATGGGGTCGCAAAGAGTTGGACACGACTGAGCTACTTCACTTTCTTTCTTTCTATAGTTGTTTTGGAGAAGGAAATGGCAACCCACTCCAGTGTTCTTGCCTGGAGAATCCCATGGAAGGAGGGGCCTGGTGGGCTACAGTCTATTGGGTTGCAAAGAGTTGGACATGGGCAACTAACATACATACATACACATAGTATACAGAATACAATAGTATATAGAATATAGAAGTCCCTGTGCTAAAGGTAACAGACAATAAACAGGGGGCAATGTGTGGCTATACAGATGTTTTACATTTATTTATTTGCACAAGATACCCTAGGAGTTCTAGAGACACAACCTTTTTACTATATAAAGACCTGGCAAATCAGAGACAAGTCAAATCACGTTACCTTTTGTAAACTAACCATTGCTTGAAAGTATCCCTCAACCACATTTTGATGTTTGTAGACCGGCAGTCGAATTTTAAATTATGAAGAGAAAAGAAAGCCTTACCAAATAATTGATGACATAAAATCGGTCATATTCTCTGTTCTTAGGATTGATCCGACGATGCTGTTTTTTCCTCATATGATCTTTAAGTGTATTTTTGTCCCTGAAGGTCTTCTCACAATACAAGCACTGCAAGCTACAAGAAAGACACAAACACTGAGATTAAATAAGTCCCTTGAATAGTTGTTGCAGCAGACCTTTATTATTATTATTATTCAGTTCAGTTCAGTTATTACTGGGTCTTAAAATTTACTCATTTTTTAGGTCTCATAGAGTTATCAAATGGGATACAATATCCTCTTTGGAATCCCTCTCACTTTATTCATTTGACTTTAGAGGATGTGTGTTGTGGTTTATTTTATAGTTGGCTATACTGGCCAACGTGGCTATTTAGTTAAAACTATGATAAAGATATCAATTACCCAAAAATGATTTTGGTGCTTTACTAATTGAATTGAAATATCTATTCTAAAAGTGAAAATGAAGGTATGTTCTTCAAATAATTATAATGATAACTAGCAATGGTTGCTTCCACAGAGTGTAATGATTAGTCTGTGGTTTGGCATATCCTGTGACCTGATCTGCAGGGTCTAACTCCTAGCTCCAGCTGTGGGACTTGGTTAAGTTACTTGTTATCTCTGTTACCATTAATTTTCTGATCTCTAACCTGAAGATAACACCTATATTTTAGAGAATACTCATGACAATGTATACACATAAATTCATAACCATGAGAATAATTTACACAAAATATGAACAATATATGAACACATTTAAACCATGTTTTATTTATACATATATGAATAAAATGCCTAGCATATTCATGGCACATAGTAAGTGCTACTTTTACTATCTTATCATTCACATGTACTTTCTGCTAGAGTATTTCCCCTAACTGGGAATCATTACCTAATGGGGCAGTAATGACCAATTTCGAACAGATTACTAGCAAAATGTCTTTTCTCATACTAAGCTGGACAGCTGATACTGCCTGGAACTTTTACCCAACAGTCATAAGAGTTCTACTTTCTAGTCACAAAGAATTCATGAAAACACTAAAATTATAACCGAACAGGACACGATGGGGCATTCCCAGGACGCAGCCCTTCCACCATGTCCTCTGCCTGCCTCTTGCCTGTAGAAAAGTTGCAGTCTTCCAGGCCTCCCCTGAGACACAAAAGTCTGTCTCAAGAATTAATGACTGACAAGATAGGAACATGTAGTGACAAAAACAGCAGTTGGGTCAGGAGAATTTGCATGAATTTGAATAGTAAATCAGCCATATGGCAGTCATGGAATCTTTAGTTCCTTCTTGAAATACCTGATGACCATGGGTATGTGGGCTCCAGATCTACTGGAACCTGAGGATTGATAATGTTAACCTTTGTGACACCACCCTGTTACCTCAATATCAATCAATCAGAGAATTGTACATAAGGTGATCAAACATAGAAAACAGATTTATGGACATGGGGTGGTGGGAGGGAGGAGGAAGGAGAGGGTGAAATGTATGGAGAGAGTCACATGGAAACTTATATTACCATATGTGAAATAGAGAGCCGGGGGGAATTTGCAGTATGACTCAGGGAACTCAAACAGGGGCTCTGTGACTATCTAGAGGGGTGGGCTGGGGAAGGAGATGGGAGGGGGGGTTCAAGAGGGAGGGGACATACATATACCTATGACTGATGTTTGGCAGAAACTAACAAAATTCTATAAAGCAATTATCCTTCAATTAAAAACTAAATAAATTAAATTACAAAATTGCTTCCCTGAAACCCATTAGGGAGCTCTGGTCTTTCGAGCATGAGCCACCTGTTTTCCTTATGTGGCCCTTGCAATAAACCTTTCTGTGTTAAACTGATATTTTGGTTTGCTTGGTCAAACCAACTGTGTGTTTGGCACATGAACTTGGGTTTGACAACAAAATGACTGAAATAAGTTTTTGTTGCTATTTTTGAATTCATTTCTATCTTTACCAAACAACATCTCATTTTATTTTTTATGCCACAGAAGTAACTATATTCTTTTATAGTAAACAATTTATGGGAAATAAGTTGATTAAGGATATTCATTACTGCTAGTCTTGCTAGAGAACACACCTGGTATTATTTTATAAATGAAGGATCATTCATTAAAAGAGTAAAGAGACTTGTTTTAATGTACTGTTGATACCAAAATTTGAATTTAGAATTTTATAATGGGTATTTCTTGCTCAATGTTATTGCTCCAAATGTTGTGGGCTGAGACACCACATTCATTAGTACTATATTTAAGTGAATACAACTAGGGTTTGAGAGTAAAATCTTGAGCCCTTTCTTAGAAAGAAGAGTGAACAGATTTTTGAAAGACATTTTGGTGATGTAGAGAAATTTCTTCCCTATTTCTACAAGTTAAACAGCCAGAATATAACCTCAAGAAAAGTGGAGTGTTATGATATATAACTGTAAATTAACACTAAAGTTAAAAAAAATACAAGCAGGATGCTATGTTTCATCTAAAGTTGAATAACATCTAGGAATTTGACTTTACTAAATGTGTAGAGTAATTATAGAAAGAAGTATAGAAATTATGAATCCAAAGTGAAGAATAGTAGTTACTCAGGGAGATAATGATGAGGAAGGGAACAAAGGGAGACTCAAGGGACATAATAACATTCTCTTTCTTATGCTGGTAAGTATATTTTTCATATCCTATATAACATACCTTATAGTGGTATATACATTGTTTGCTACATATGACATTTATATTTAAAGGTGACTAAAAGGCAATATGATCTACACAAAATAAAGACTGTCATACAATATGTGAACTCCTCCAACATGAGAAATGAGAAAATTCTATTTCTTTAATTATTTGTGACTATTAATTTTTAAAAATTCACAATGGACTCTAAGATTAAGATAGCTTTAGGTTGTGTTTCATAAAAATGTACTTACTTGTCAAGCTTTTTCTGTAACGTACACAGAAATTCATTGCAGTTTACAATGTTGTCTGGCAATCCAATGTTGAAAGCATGTTCTCTGGCCATGTGGTTCAAAAGAACAGATCTAGGAAGAAATTTGAGCAATCTGCATTATTTATCACTCATCTAGGAACACATCAGGTCAGGAGTAGCATTTGTATAATGATAACAATACTAATTAGAAGACAAGCAAAGGTTAAACATGGCCACACACATTTGGGCTATGAAAGAGTTAATACGTTATGAAGTTTAGTTGCTAAGTCATGTCTGACTCTTTGCTATTCCCATGGACTGTAGCCGACCAGGATCCTCTGTTCATGGGATTTTCCAGACAAGAATACCAGAGTGGGTTGCCATTTCCTTCTCCAGGGAATCTTCCCAACTCAGGGATGGAACCTGCATCTCCTGCATTGGCAGGTGTATTTTTTACCACTGAGTCACCAGGGAAGTCTGTGTTATAGTATGCATGTAAACATATCAGTTCTTTAAAGGGAGTCCAAATTTGTTCCACAATCTGCCACTGAGCAGGATTACACTCTACTGGTGAATTGAGTATCTGTCCTTTATTAAATAAATGTGCTTTGCCTACTCTTCCAATTAATGAGGAAGAGACAACTGCTCAAGAGAAATATATAAACAAATTTAACTGAGAATCACAGACATTTAGTTAGCTTATCATTGGATGCAAAACTGGAATCCACAGCTCACATATCTAATTTCATGTAAGGGTTATGATAACTTGCATACACAATGACCATCTTTTTGATCAGTTCACGTATAGAAGGAAAATTTTAATTTATGTAATACAATGTAACTTTTACACAGAAAAAATCTTATGTGTAAAATACATACTTTGGGTGTTTACCACAAATTTAGTTCATAAAACAAAGGTGACGGTTTTTGGGGACTTATTAGTACACATACCAATGACATACTATGTACAGTGACATTACACAGTTCATTTTTTCTAACTTGTTTAGACACAAAGCTGGCTCCAAATTGCTTTCATTGTTTTTTTTCTCTTCAGAAAGTGAAATATAGCAACCACCTTCATGAAAATGTTTGACTTTTTTCTTTACTATATAATAGACACATTTATGAATCTCATAGTTCATATGTCCATTTGAACAACCACTTAAGTATTACAGACAAATTTGAATAAAACTAGTATGTGCTGGACTACTCCACAGTACTTTTTGGGCCTGTAGGGGGATCCCCCAGGGACAGCCCAGACAGAGCTGGACTTTTCTAGGGGTTCTAGGCATGACGCCAGGCTGTGGAAGGGTCCAGGCAGAAGCAGAGGTGGGGTCCTCTTGTAGGGATTGGGATGGGTGTGAGGCAGACGGTTGGAGAGCTTCCCCTAACCTCAAGGCTGCACTGGGGCAGAGTTCAGTGCCTCTAGATCCAGACCCTATATTGTGCCTGGAAGGATTCAGCAATCATTAACAGCTGGTTCAAGGCTGATGGATGGATTAGGAGGATTAAGGATTACTTCACCTTAGTCTGTGAGATCAGTCCTGGGTGTTCATTGGAAGAACTGATGCTAAACCTGAAACTCCAATTCTTTGGCCACCTCATGCGAAGAGCTGACTCATTGGAAAAGACCCTGATGCTGGGAGGGATTGGGGGCAGGAGGAGAAGGGGACGACAGAGAATGAGATGGCTGGATGGCATCACCGACTCGATGGACATGAATTTGAGTAAACTCCGGGAGTTGGTGATGGACAGGGAGGCCTGGCGTGCTGTGATTCATGGGGTTGCAAAGAGTTGGACATGACTGAGCGACTGGACTGAACTGAACTGAGTCCGTGTGGCATTAGGATCTCTCACTTTTAAGAGTTGTACTGAATGTACTTATGGGAGATTACTGCTCTCAATTTCTCTGGGCCCTAAAGGCTTGATATCTAGGGTCCATAAATTAGGAGACGGCAGCTAAGCCAATGCATTTTTCCTTTCTCAAATATTTCTCCCTTGTTTCATTGTAGGACTAAAGGTTTCTATACATAGTTAAACAATGCAGTTTGCCTGAAGCAGTATCAATTGGGATAAATGATTGGTCGGCCACAAAACTTAAAAGGAAAATCTGGGGAATGAGATGATCATAGGGGATTTTCAACAAAGTTCAAGCACACTTCTAAGGATCTAGAAACACACATGTGCAGGGCTGTGTGCATCCCAAAGAAATCCCTGAGAAGACCCTAATCTCTCACCTGTGGCTGACTCTGAGACTCTATACAAGCAGGAAGTGAAGGTTAAGGCAGAGTTGTAAACTGATGGAGCACTGAATATAGGTCCCAGGCCAAACACAGAACTCCTTGGCAAAGGAAAGAAGATATATTTTCTCAAGGCTTGCTGCCATATCATCATTGAACACTGAGCTGAGTAGATATGTTCAGCAGCCATACTTGACAAAGAATACATGCTTTAGAGAATTAGTTCAGGAAACTCACTAAATACACAAAAGTGAAAAGTGAAGTCACTCAGTTGTGTCCAATTCTTTGCTACCCCGTGGAGTATAGCCCACCAGGCTCCTCTGTCCATGGGATTTTCCAGGCAAGAATACTGGAGTGGGTTGCCATTTCCTAATCCAGGGTATCTTCCCAACCCAGGGATCGAACCCAGCTCTCCCGTATTGCAGGCAGATATTTTAACCTCTGAGCTATCAGGGAAGCCCAAAATACACAAATAGCAACAACAAAAACTCTGGTTGGGTAGGGTACAAATCTAATTTCTGTAGTTATCACATTACTTAAAATGTTGAGTTTTCAACAAACAAATTACAAGACATGCAAAGAAAAGAAACCATATACCATATGAAAAGAAAGTAGTCAATAGAAACTGTCACTATTTCTGAGTAAGCCCAAATGTTGGACATAACAGACAAAGATCATAAGATAAATTAGATTATAAAAATATGTGCAAAGAACTAAAGAAAACCATGACTAAGAAAGGTATGAGAAGGATACTCTTACCAAAATGGGAATACTAATAAAAAGATAGAAATTCAACAAAACATACAAATTCTGGAGATGAAATATATATTAACTGAAATGAAAAATTCACTAGAAGGGCCCAAAAGAAAATTTGAACTGGAACAACAAAGAATCAATGAACTTGAAGATCAATTGAGATTTTTCAGTCTTCAGAACAGAAGAAGAAATAATGCCGAAAATTAAATTGAGCCTCAGAGATTATTACATCTATCAATCTATGTGTAATAGGATTCCCCAAAAGCAAAAAGGAGAGAGGCAGAAATAATATTTGAAGAAATAACAGCTAAAAACTCCACAAATTTGATGGAAAACATTAACTCAAACATTGAAGAAGCCCAACAAACTTCATGTAGACTAAATTAGAGACTCATACCAAGAGAAAAAATGAAGATGAAATCAAGACATTTCCAGATAATAAAACCTGAGAAAATTCATTGTTAAAGGACTTGCCCAATAAAAAACTAAAACAAATCCTTTGGGATAAAATAAAATGATGCTAGATAGTAATTCGAATATACATTAAAAAAATAAGCACCAGTAAAGGTAGTCACATAGTCAAATATATAAAGGCAGTATAAATGAATTTCTGTTTATAAATCTTTTCTTCCCATATCTGAAGTAAACACAAAATTTTAAAGACATGTTAATGAGCTTATTATGTATAAAGATGTAATTTATGTGACAACAATAGCACAGAGGAGTGGGGGAGGAGCAAGCCATCTTGGAGCAAATTTTTTGTGTGTTGTTGAAATTCAGTTCAGTTCAGTCGCTCAGTCATGTCCGACTCTCCGCAACCCCATGAATCACAGCACGCCAGGCCTCCCTGTCTATCACCAACTCCTGGAGTTCACTCAAACTCATGTCCACAGAGTCGGTGATGCCATCCAGCCATCTCATTCTCTGTCGTCCCCTTCTCCTCCCTCCCCCAACATTTCCCAGCATCAGAGTCTTTTCCAGTGAGTCAACTCGTCGCTTGAGATGGCCAAAGTATTGCAGTTTCAGCTTTAGCATCAGTCCTTCCAATGAACACCCAGGATTGATCTCCTTTAGAATGGACTGGTACACTGGTATTAATCTGAGTTCAACTGTTTCAAGTTAAAATGTCAACTGTAATCCCCAGTGAATTATAGTGGATAGTGAGTAGACCACTAGAAAATAACTCAAAAAATAAGGTAAAAGAAACAAAGGAATTGAAATGGTGCCCTAGAAAATGTCTACTCAACAAAAAAGAAGGCAGTAATGGAGGAGAGAAATTTTTTAAAAATTATTACTTTCTTAATAAATAAAATAAACAGCAAAATGGTGTAAGTAAATCCCATCTCATCAGTAATTACACTACAACAAACATAAACATAGGATCGCAAGAATGTCCTCATTTTTCTGTCCTTGACTATGATCCATGCCATATGTTTTTCTATTCTTTTTATGCCCAGGCTGGAAGAACACAAATATAATCCTCAAACATTGCTAATATCGTGCATAGCTGGAATCAGGTTGTATTGTTAATCTTTCATTATAAACAGATCTTTCATAAACAAGAGCTGCAGAAGGAAAGGGGACATTTTATAAAAATAAGACATTGCTTATCTTTATCATTGGTTAAAGCTACCTGGCAAGTGGTGCAGTGATAAAGAATCTGCCTAGCAATGGAGAAGACACATGAGACACAGGTTCGATCCCTGGGTTGGGAAGATCCCCTGGAGTAGGAAATGGCAACCCACTCCAGTATTCTTGCTTGGTAAATTCCATGGACAGAGGAGCCTGGCGGGCTACAGTCCATGGGGTTGCAAAGAGTCGGAGAAGAGTGAGTACCCACACAAGCACATGCACTTGGTTGTACGGTGCAAGATAAAGCAAACTTCTGTCTCTGCAACAGGCTGACTGCCTTTCTCTATCAAACTTTCACTCATTATATCCTGATACCCATGCATCCCTGACTTTAATATAAATCATAAGGATATACATTTCAAATCATGTCAGTATCTACATTTATCACAAAAACTTAACCTATAGAAAACAAAAATATTTGTAGATTTTTAATACTAGAGATTCCTAATAATAGTCACATGGCTCCTCACTGGATTAATAATAGTCTTAATGTTAAATCAGAAATAACATGTTAAAAGGAAGTAGCAGTGCTTGGTAAATTTTTTGATAGGGAGGTGGTCCTCACTGCCATCCCCACAAATCTCTTTGAAATAGACAGTGTTAAAAGCATAATGACTGGCCTTGGCATAGGTTTTCCTCTATGCTAACTGATCTATATGAGTATCAAATCTTCATAACTGGTGTTTTCAACATTGATGCTTTATCCAAACCCTTTTCTAAATTCAAACAAATAGTTACCCCCTCCTTTTCAATGTTTTTCAGACAACAATGTCAGTTCCTGTGCTTAGCAGTTTTTTTAAACTAAAGACTGCTTTCCTTCAAGTGGGCAGCAGAATGATTGTCCACTCTGTTGTCACTAAAACTATTCCCATTTCCTAGAGGTTACAACTTCATGACTTGTATTTAAGTTAATGTTCACTTGTAAATATTACTGTTGTATAAAAAGAACTTTGTCTCATCTTTGTCTTTGGTTCCAGGCACTGAACTTCAAAAACCCTTGGAATTTCCCTAAGATTATTTTTGTTATGCCAATAAAGTGAGTTGTGGTAGGATTCTAGAATGCTTCAGAATAGGGGTTGAATGCCAGAAAGACTAAATAACTAAGTGATCAAAGTTTAGGGACCCAGAGTTACCCTGACCTCCAGAGAGGACAGAGGGTCTGGAGACTAAGTTCCATAATTAAATTAAGCATGCTTACATAATGAAGCATGTAAAAATTCTGCATACCAAAACTCAGTGAAGGTTCTTGGTTGGTGAATACACTGATGTGCCAGGAGGTGATAGATTGTGATTCTTTGAGAAGACACAGAAGTTCTGTGTTTAGGACCCATCCAGATCCAGCTCTATGTGTCTCTTAATCTGACTGTTCCTGATCTGTATCTTTTATGGCTAACACTTTTCTGAGTTTTGTGAGTCATTCTAGTGAATTAATGAACCTAAGCAAATTATTGGTGGAAATCCCTGAATTTGTAGCCAGTTGGTCAAAAGTGCACTTGTGTGGTGTCTACAGAGGGGGCAGTCTTGTAGGGGATGATGCCCTTAAACCCACAGGGAAGTGAAGTGAAGTGAAAGTTGCTCAGGCGTGCCCAACTCTTTGCGATAACATGGACTGTATAGTCCATGGAATTCTCCAGACAAGAATACTGGAGTGGGTAGCCTTTACCTTCTCCAGGGGATCTTCCCAACCCAGGGATCGAAGCCAGGTCTCCTGCATTGCAGGCGGATTCTTTACCACCTAAGCCACAAGGGAAGTCCAAGAATACTGGAGTGGGGAGCCTATCCCTTCTCCAGTGGAGTCTGATGCTAACTCTATGTGCTTGGTTTTAGAACTGAATCAGAGTATATCACTGGGTTTTAGGCCAGTTGGGGTTGGTGACAGAATTACCAATTTCCCATTTATTTTCCCCCTTAGATCTTTATCATTTTTAATGTTTAAAAATAAAACACCAAAAGCTGCAGAAGGTTTAGAGTTTACAAGTTAATACAGAAGAACACATCTGTTGCACATGGTCTTGGCCTGTCAACGGATTTTAAAAAAAGCCCTACAACGTTAAACACAAATCTATTTCTGGCTTTTAAAAAAACTATTCCCCTACTTTGCTTAGAGCAACTACATTCCATCTTTGATGTTTGGTGTATTAAAAAAAAATTACTGTGGATATATGAAAGGGGACTGAGCCAATCCACGTAACTTTATATAAGATTAAAACACTACTGTCAGCATTTTGATAAGTTTTCAGATGAAAAACAGTAACATTTAAACACATACATAACAGCTACCTGTTTCCGAGGAATTCCTCATTGCAAAACATACAAATGCCATGAAAGCTGTTATCATTTCGTTCTTGTTGCTGTTGCTCCAGAATTTCTTTCTGTAAAGGAAAAAGATATATTATGTTATCTTTAATAAATGCATAGCTAGCTAGTAAAAATGTCATGGTCTGGTTGGGAGGAAACTGGAGAGAGGCACAAAGGAAGTATATGAACACGGATGATATTTCAAATTTCTGCTTTCCTGTTCTTGTACCTAAACTCCAAGTCCATACAGTTAAATGCCAGACAACACAGTATTTGGAAGCTATGTAGCAAACAAAGTCAACAGGGTCTTACCATCCTTTCCCGACTTTGTCCTTTCTCCTATCTTTATCAGTCATCTCCCAATCTCACTCTTCCAAAAGCAAAAATGTGCTCCTTTCTGAAATTCTCAGTTTAGTTTGTAATCAAGTTCTGATCAATGTTTTTTACTTGATCTGACTTTCATGTACTTCTCGCCACCAATCCCAATGCCATCACCCTGAATCCAGTCTTTAGTCAGTCATTATGAGATTACTATGAGTAAGTCTCCCAGAGGGTCTGCCTGATTTTAATCCTTTTTTCTACCATATTCATCCTCTCTTTGGCAGGTAGAAAAACCTCTTAAAATTATTTTCATGTACAATTATCTTGTTACTCTCCAATTCATATAATTTAAAATATGCACCAGTAACATCCTATTCTAGTCAAGGTGGTTCTATACCTTGCTTTTCCTTGAGGTGATTTTATTTCTCTTTGCTTTTTCATTCTTATAAATATTAATTGTTCCTTAAGATCCAAGCTGATTCCCATTTCTGCCATGTAGTCAGGTCTGAACTACAGTACAGTAGTTAGAGTTCAGACTCTGAAACATTGAATACAACTAAATTTGAAGTCTGGTGTGCTGCACCCCATGGGGTTGCAAGGAGTCAGACACCACTTAGCGATTGAACAACTACAACTCACTTGTACTTGATATTTTATTTAACCTCTATAATACTGTGTTTTCTCAATTTTAAGATGAAAATATTACATCACAGCATTGTTTACAGGATAAGATCAGAAATTTGTGTAAAGAATTCAGATTGCACATGTGTATGGTCAGGCCACTCAAGACGGCTGTTCTCCTGCTCTCTGTACATCCCCTGCCCAACCAGTCCCTGCTTGACCTCTATCTTACGTACATGACTGACCATAAAGAAGGCTGAGTGCCGAAGAATTGATGCTTTGAACTGTGGTGTTGGAGAAGACTCTTGAGAGTCTCTTGGACTAAAAGGAGATCAAACAAGTCAATCTGAAAGGAAATCAACACTGAATATTAATTGGAAGGACTGATGCTGAAGCTCCAACACTTTGGCCACCTGATGTGAAGAGCCCACACGTTGGAAAAGACCCTGATGCTAAGATTGAACAGGAGAAGTGGGTGACAGAGGATGAGATGGTTAGATGGTATCACCGACTCAATGCACATGAGTTTGAGCAAGCTCTGGGAGATGGTGAAGGACAGGGAAGCCTAGCGTGCTGCAGTCCATGGGGTGTGGGATACGACTGAGTGACTGAACAACAGCACATGACTGACATTCCTACACACAAGCCTCAGGCTCCAGCCAGTGACTGTTCTTATCAAAGGGGCAGTGAGGGGCGTGCCTCTTTACTGGTCTCCTGGTAATTAAGGAGCTTATCTGACCTCACTTCCCCTATAATTGGTAACTTGCTTTACCATCATCTCTTTTGCTTGCTTTATCTTCTGAATGGATATGAAAACTCTTTGAAATTAAAAGACAGTGTTTTATGCTGTTCTTATTTTACATCTGCATACTACTCTCCAGCTACTCTTGTAAAATGAAGCTCAAAATAGGAACTTCATAAAGTCTATTACTGATTCTATAAATATTTGTAGGATATGGTGGCTCAGAGGTTAACGCGTCTGCCTCCAATGCGGGAGACCCGGGTTCGATCCCTGGGTCGGGAAGATCCCCTGGAGAAGGAAACGGTAACCCACTCCAGTATTCTTGCCTGGAGAATCCCATGGATGGAGAAGCCTGGTAGGCTACAGTCCACGGGGTTGCGAAGAGTCGGACACGACTGAGCGACTGAACAGAACAGAACAGCCTAAAAATGAACTAGTATCTAGAAGCTTAATAAATTCCATTGGTACTTCTGGAAATCTATCACCAAACATTTAGAAATATTAATCCACTGAAGAAAAAAAATTAAGAAGCTGCCACAATAAAAATCAATTCAATCAACTTCTGCTTTCAGTCAGGATGAAAATAATGGATACTGGACTTCCCCTTCTCCTGTATAAAACAAGTTGCTTCATATATTCTGTTTTCAGAAAATGGATAATAGCACTGTGATGGATGAGTAAAAATAAATAATACATTGCCAGTTTTCTGTTGGGTAGTATTTTCCAAATCGCAACATAGGGAAGTTAAACCCAAATGAAGGGTATATATCTACCTTAGTTGGTGGAGAAGAAAAAAAAAAAGACTGGCATTCAGCATACTTTAAAAGCAAGATAAATTTGTGGGACAAGGTACTAGACAGAAGAGAGCTTCAGAGGAAAAGCTCAAGAAACCTGGACTGGGATTCTTTATATCTTTGTCCAAATACTGAGCTCTATACATATAGGGGTAGTCCCTGGTGGCTCAGTGGTAAAGGATCCGCTGCAATGCAGGAGACATGAGTTTGATCCTGGGGTTGGGAAGATCCCCTGGAGAAGGAAATAGTAACCCACTCCAGTATCCTGCCTGGGAAATTCATGAACAGGGAAGCCTGGTGGGCTACAGTCCATGAGATCGAAAGAGTTGGACACACTGAGTGACTAAACCACCACCACAACCAATGTATAGGAGAAGACTCTGTGAGGCCTGATAGGGGAGTTTCCGGGGGCTGTGAACCTTAATGGGGATTCTAGAAGTCACAGCATTGGACTCAGTATGTTGAAACTCTGACATACAGGATGGAGAGACCTTACTCAACACTTCAGGCACACAGCAAATATAAAAGAACACTTTTTACTTTATGAAGCTTATGGCTTTCTGTTGGTGGCAGGTAGATGAATAAAAGCAAAAGAAACAAAGGGAGTAAAGTTGATGTATCGGAAAATTTTAATTATTGCTTTTTATGTAAGTGAATCAAATTAAAAGAAAAGTGAACCTTCACAAACATGTATAACTCAACTAAAAAAGAGAAAACACATCTCAGAGCCCTATAATTATAACTATGTTAGCAGCAACAACAAAAACCCAACAGATAATGCTCTTGATAAAGATCACTTTAAATACCCTGCAGTAAGGCTTTCTTGGCCTGCTCCTGTTTCTGGACTATGATACCAGTTCAGTCAGTCAGTTCAGTCGCTCAGTCGTGTCCGACTCTCCGCGACCCCATGAATCACAGCACGCCAGGCCTCCCTGTCCATCCCAACTCCCGGAGTTCACTCAATCTCATGTCCATTGAGTTGGTGATGCCATCCAGCCATCTCATTCTCTGTCGCCCCCTTCTCCTCCCGCCCCCAATCCCTCCCAGCATCAGAGTCTTTTCCAGTGAGTCAACTCGTTGCATGAGGTGGCCAAATACCAGTTAACAGTTATTAAAATCATCATTCTGGCTCATATTTCTCAGGCTGGTGATGATATAACTCAAAGTTGGCTAAAGAAATATCTTACTGAATATTTCCCTGGTTTTGACTCAGCACAAACATAACACATTTCTGAGTTTAAACCACAATGATACTAAGCCATCTACAGTTTACTTTGGCCAAATTTAAGTTTTATCAGTTGACCCTAATTGGTGCAACCTAAGTGTAGACACCTGAAGCTGTGTGTAAATTCTTTCTGCTGCTGCTGCTAAGTCACTTCAGTCGTGTCCGACTCTGGACCCCACAGACGGCAGCCCACCAGTCTCCTCCATCCCTGGGATTCTCCAGGCAAGAGTACTGGAGTGGGTTGCCATTTCCTTCACCAATACATGCACGCATGCTAAGTCGCTTCAGTCGTGTCCGACTCTGTGTGATCCTATGGACAGCAGCACACCAAGCTCCTCTGTCCACAGGATTCTCTAGGCAAGAATACTGGAGTGGGTTGCCATTTCCTTCTCCAAAATTCTTCTTAGGAGAGCCTAATTTGCATTTTGGTGAATTAGAAGGAGCATGGAATAGACAGGGCAGTAAAGCAAGAAGCCACTTTTTAATGGCAAGTAGCTAAAACTGCTGTGTTCTATTTGCGTCCTTGAGCTTCTCTCATGTGGTGGTACTATGGTTTCTTGGCTAGTTTATCTGTCCTACCTACAACCACAGTAAGAGAGACAAGGACTCTAGTGTTCATGTATCATCCCTGAACTGGCTGGCTCCATACAACTTCTTTCATTTTTATTTAAGTTCATTCTTTCGAGATCTGCCTTCTGCTCACTGCCCAAACTCTTTTTAAACTCTTTCCCAGACCTTTTGCCAAGGGAAGCTGCTTAAACCCATGTGTTGTTTCACCTCTGCTTTCTGTTTATTTGCATAAGACCTCTCTCATTTTAATATTATCAATGTAAGAAAGAGTTCTATAATTGGGAATAATGGACATGGCATCTAAGGTAGCTCAGCTTTAGTCGGATTTTCTGCTCCAATTGTTCAGTTCCAACTTGTATTCTGCCCATATTTGACTCTTGTGATTGTAATGACATGCATACTCTACCTATTCCTTCTTGGTTATTTTCCTATCTCTCCATTAACATATTCTATTTCTACTAACCACACCTAACGTCTCCAATAAGATTTCCTTTCTGACCAATACTGCTCAGTACTAACCTTTTAGAATTTGAGAACTGAAAGGGACCTCGTGAAACTACTTAATAACTCCCTATAAAGAGATGTTCCCACTCCAGTACTCTTGCCTGGAAAATCCCATGGACGGAGGAGCCTAGTAGGCTGCAGTCGATGAGGTCACTAAGAGTCGGACACGACTGAGTGACTTCACTTTCACTTTTCACTTTCATGCATTGGAGAAGGAAATGGCAACCCACTCCAGTGTTCTTGCCTGGAGAATCCCAGGGACGGGGGAGACTGGTAGGAGGCCATCTATGGGGTCACACAGAGTCGGACACGACTGAAGTGACTTAGCAGCAGCAGCAGCATAAAGACATGTTAGGGTGACCTATTTAAAGTTAGAAAGCTACTTGGTGCCATATTTGAATATCAAATTTCCTTTTTTTTCCCAGAATGTACCAAGGGTAGCATATTTAGACACAAAGTCTATGACAATAACCTTTCTATTTAGTAAACAAACCAAGTTCAGAATCCAAGGCATAGATATCTGCAAAGGCAGGGCAATTAAAAAAAAATTTCTTACAGAATATCGACACAATATCTTCTTATGCCACAGTTTATAATGTTACACTGACACCTAAATTGTTTAGTCTTCAAGAAAAGTATGTCCCAACCATCTCTACTAATAGAACATGAGCTCCTTTATGCACAACTTACTATAGTCTTAAAAATACAAGATAACTAGGTCTATACCCCTGGTGCAACATAAAACACACTACAAATCTGAATGCTCTCTTGAAAATCAAAATAAAATTCTCAGAGAGGAGTTTATAAAAAACTCGATTATCCCTTATTCATAAAAGATTGGCACTTCTTATGCCAATTCTTATTAGCATTTCATATAGGCTATAAAGAGCTGGTAAAATACAAAGATAACCTGTACAAAAAAGATCTTCAGGACCCAGATAATTACGATGGTATGAAGACTCATCTGAAGCCAGACATCCTGGAATGTGAAGTCAAGTGGTCCCTAGGAAGCATCACTACGAACAAACCTAGTGGAGGTAATGGAATTCGGTTTGAGCTATTTCAAATCCTAAAAGACGATGCTGTTAAAGTGATGCACTCAATATGCCAGCATATTTCGAAAATGCACCAGTGGCCACAGGACTGAAAAGACCAGTTTTCATTCCAAACCCAAAGAAAGGCAATGCCAAAGAATGTTCAAACTACCACACAATTGTACTCATCTCACATGCTAGTAAAGTCATGCTCAAAATTCTCCAAGCCAGGCTTCAGCAATACATGAACCGTGAACTTCCAGATGTTCAAGCTGGTTTTAGAAAAGGCAGAGGAACCAGAGATCAAACTGCCAATACCCACTGGATCACTGAAAAAGCAAGAGTTCCAGAAAAACATCTACTTCTGCTTTATTTATTATGCCAAAGCCTTTGACTGTGTGGATCACAATAAACTGTGGAACATTCTGAAAGAGATGGGAATACCAGACCACCTGACCTGCCTCTTGAGAAACCTGTATGCAGGTCAGGAAGCAACAGTTAGAACTGGATATGGAACAACAGACTGGTTCCAAATAGGAAAAGGAGTATGTCAAGGCTGTATATTGTCACCCTGTTATTTAACTTATATGCAGAGTACATCATGAGGAACGCTGGGCTGGAAGAAGCACAAGCTGGAATCAAGATTGCTGGGAGAAATATCAATAACCTCAGAAATGCAGATGACACCACCCTTATGGCAGAAAGTGAAGAAGAATTAAAGAGCCTCTTGATGAAAGTGAAAGAGGAGAGTGAAAAAGTTGGCTTAAAGCTCAACATTCAGAAAACTAAGATCATGGCATCTGGTCCCATCACTTCATGGCAAACAGATGGAGAAACACTGGAAACAGTATCAGACTTTATCTTTTTGGGCTCCAAAATCACTGCAGATGGTGCCTGCAGCCATGAAATTAAAAGACGCTTACTCCTTGGAAGGAAAGTTATGACCAACCTAGACATCTTATTAAAAAGCAGAGACATTACTTTGCCAACAAAGGTCCGTCTAGTCAAGGCTTTGGTTTTTTCAGTGGTCATGTATGGATGTGAGAGTTGGACTATAAAGGAAGTTGAGCACTGAAGAATTGATGCCTTTGAACTGTGGTGCTGGAGAAGACTCTTGAGAGTCCCTTGGACTGCAAGGAGATCCAACCAGTCCATCCTAAAGGAGATCAATCCTGGATTTTCATTGGAAGGACTGATGTTGAAGCTGAAACTCCAATATTTTGACCACCTGATGCGAAGAGCTGACTCATTTGAAAAGACCCTGATTCTGGGAAAGATTGAGGGCCGGAGGTGAAGGGGACGACAGAGGATGAGATGGTTGGATGGCATCACCAACTCAATGGACATGAGTTTGGGTAAACTCTAGGAGTTGGTGATGGACAGAGAGGCATGGTATGCTGCGGTTCATGGGGTCACAGAGAGTCAGACATGACTGAGAGACTGAACTGAACAGGCTATAAAATAGAGAACTTTCCACAGCAATAGTAAGTTGGTAATATATTTACATAAACAAATATAAGAGCATACTGTATATGTTGCTGCTGCTGCTGCTGCTAAGTCACTTCAGTCATGTTCGACTCTGTGTGACCCCATAGACGGAAGCCCACCTGGGATTCTCCAGGGAAGAACACTGGAATGGGTTGCCATTTCCTTCTCCAATGTGTGAAAGTGAAAAGTGAAAGTGAAGTCGCTCAGTCGTGTCCCACCCTTAGCAACCCCATGGACTGCAGCCCACCAGGCTCCTCCATCCATGGGATTTTCTAGGCAAGAGTACTGGAGTGGCTTGCCACTGCCTTCTCCGACTGTATATGTTAAGTTATCTTAATAGGAATTTACTATTGATTATTAATTTAAAAGTTCTAAAGTACTTTTTTTGATCAAATTGCCAACATCCGCTGGATCATGGAGAAAGCAAGAGAGTCCCAGAAAAACATCTATTTCTGCTTCATTGACTATGCCAAAGCCTTTGACTGTGTGGATCACAATAAACTGTGGAACATTCTGAAAGAGATGGGAATCCCAGACCACCTGACCTGCCTCTTGAGAAACCTGTATGCAGGTCAGGAAGCAACAGTCAGAACTGTACATGGAACAACAGACTGGTTCCAAATAGGAAAAGGAGTATGTCAAGGCTGTATATTGTCACCCTGCTTATTTAACTTCTATGCAGAGTACATCATGAGGAACGCTGGGCTGGAAGAAGCACAAGCTGGAATCAAGATTGCCGGGAGAAATATCAATAACCTCAGAAATGCAGATGACACCACCCTTATGGCAGAAAGTGAAGAGGAACTCAAAAGCCTCTTGATGAAAGTGAAAGAGGAGAGTGAAAAAGTTGGCTTGAAGCTCAACATTAAGAAAACAAGATCATGGCATCTGGTCCCATCACTTCATGGGAAATAGATGGAGTAACAGTGGAAACAGCGTCAGACTTTATATTTTTGGGCTCCAAAATCACTGCAGATGCTGATTGCAGCCGTGAAATTAAAAGACGCTTACTCCTTGGAAGGAAAGTTATGACCAACCTAGATAGCATATTAAAAAGCAGAGACATTACTTTGCCAACCAAGGTCCATCTAGTCAAGGCTATGGTTTTTCCAGTGGTCATGTATGGATGTGAGAGTTGGACTGTGAAGAAAGCTGAGCGCCGAAGAATTGATGCTTTTGAACTGTGGTGCTGGAGAAGACTCCTGAGAGTCCCTTGGACTGCAAGGAGATCCAACCAGTCCATCCTAAAGGAGATCAATCCTGGGTGTTCATTGGAAGGACTGATGCTAAAGCTGAAACTGCAATACTTTGGCCACCTCATGCGACGAGTTGACTCATTGGAAAAGACTCTGATGCTGGGAAGGATTGGGGGCGGGAGGAGAAGGGGATGACAGAGAATGAGATGGCTGGATGGCATCACCGACTCGATGGACATGAGTTTGAGTGAACTCCAGGAATTGGTGATGGACAGGGAGGCCTGGCGTGCTATGATTCATGGGGTCACAGAGAGTCGGACACCACTGAGCGACTTAACTGAACTGAACTGAAAGTACTTTTTTAAGAATTCACAACTGATAATTTTTAGAAATAGATTTGCATAGAGAATTTAATATTTTTATGGGAAAGGAAATTGGAGGATGAGTTTTACTTTTTTTCAATTAATTGCTGTCACTTGATACAGCATATATATTTTAATAAGTATATATCTCCAAAAAAATTTTTTTTAATTTTTACTTATTTATTTTTGGCCATGCTGGGTCTTTGTTGCTGTGAGGGCTTCTCTTTATTTGTGGCGAGTGGGTGCTACTCTTTAGTTGCAGTGCGTGGGCTTCTCATTGTGGTGGCTTCTCTTGTTCAGGAGTATGGACTCTACGGCATGTGGCCTCAGTGGTTGCTGGTCTGGGTCTCTAGGGCACAGGCTAACTAGTTGTGGCACATAGGCTTAGTTGCCCCACAGAACGTGGGATCTTCCCAGACCAGCGATCGAAACGGTATCTCTTGCACTGGTAGGAAGATTCTCTACCACTGAGCCACCAGGATGTTCAGTTCAGTTCAGTCACTCAGTCATGTCTGACTCTTTGCGACGCTATGGACTGCAGCATGCCAGGCTTTCCTGTCCATCACCAACTCCTGGAGCTTGCTCAAACTCACCGTCCATTGCGGTGGTGATGCCATCCAACCATCTCATCCTCCGTTGTCCCCTTCTCCTCCTGCCTTCAACCTTTCCCAGCATCAGGGTGTTTGCCAGTGAGTCATTTCTTCGCATTAGGTGGCCAAAGTATTGGAGTTTCAGCTTCAACATCAGTCCTTCCTGGTTTAATCTCCAGTCCAAGAGACTCTCAAATCTGCTCCAACACCACAGTTTAAAAGCATCAATTCTTTGGCATTCAGCTTTCTTTATAGTCAAACTCTCACATCCATACATGACTACCAGAAAAATCACAGCTTTGACCAGATGGACCTTTGTTGGCAAAGTAATGTCTCTGTTTGTAATATGCTATCTAGGTTGGTCATAGCTTTTCTTCCAAGGAGTGAGCATCTTTTAATTTTCATGGCTGCAGGTACCATCTGCAGTGATTTTGGAGCCCCCCAAAATAAAGTCTCTCACAGTTTCCATTGTTTTCCCATCTATTTACCATGAAGAGGTAATGGGGCCAGATGCTATGATCTTAGTTTTCTGAATGTTGAGCTTTAAGCCAACTTTTTCACTCTCCTCTTTCACTTTCATCAAGAGTCTCCTTAGTTCTTCACTTTCTGCCATAAGGGTGGTGTCATCTGCATTTCTGAGGTTATTGATATTTCTTCTGGCAATCCTGATTCCAGCTTGCGCTTCATCCAGCCCAGCACTTCGCATGATGCACTCTGCATAAAGTTAAATAAGCACAGTGACAATACATAGCCTTGATGTACTCCTTTCCTGATTTGGAACCAGTCTGTTGTTCCAAGTCCAGTTCTAACTGTTGCTTCCTGACCTGCATACAGATTTCTCAGGAGGCAGGTTAGGTGATCTGGTATTCCCAGCTCTTTCAGATTTTTTCACAGTTTATTGTGATCCACACAGTCAAAGGCTTTGGCTTAGTCAATAAAGCAGATATTTTTCCTGGAACTCTCTTGGTTTTTCGATGATCTAACGGATGTTGGCAATTTGATCTCTGGTTCCTCTGCCTTCTCTAAAACCAGCTTGAACATCTGGAAGTTTACAGTTCACATGCTGTTGAAGCCTGGTTTGGAGAATTTTGAGCATTACTTTGCTACTGTGAGATGAATGCAATTGTGCGGTAGTTTGAGCATTCTTGGGCATTGCCCTTCTTTGGGATTGGAATGAAAACTGGTCTTTTCCAGTTCTGTGGCCACTGCTCAGTTTTCCAAATTTGCTGGCATATTGAGTGCAGTACTTTCCTAGCATCATATTTTAGGATTTGGAATGGCTCAACTGGAATTCCATCACCTCCACTAGCTTTGTTCGTACTGAGGCTTCCTAAGGCCCACTTGACTTAACATTTCAGCATGTCTGGCTCTAGATGAGTGATCACAGTGTCATGGTTGTTTGGGTCATGAAGATCTTTTTTGTATAGTTCTTTTGTGTGTTCTTGCCACCTCTTCTTAATATCTTCTGCTTCTGTTAGGTCCATAATATTTCTGTCCTTAATATTGCCCATCTTTGAATGAAATGTTCCTCTGGTATCTCTAATTTTCTTGAAGAGATTTCTAGTCTTTCCCATTCTATTGTTTTCCTCTACTGCTTTGCATTGATTACTGCTCTTCACAATGATCACCAGGATGTTGGGGAAATTAAATAAATAATTCTTGTTTAGACTTAAGAGACAAAGCACAGCAAGCCTTGACCTTGCTTCCAAGCTGCATGGACACTGCCCTGATATAAGTGTAAGCCCTGTGGCACCATAGATAAGATATGGGACAAATCCTGGGACTGTTGAGCCCCTGGAGGGGGTTTGGCCAACCAAGCCCCAGGCTTAACACTCAAGTTTTACAGGATAGAGCAAATAGCATTACAAAGAAAGGAGCTGCAGTTTGCTCACAGATTGATTATATTATCAGTTTGCATCCTGAGATTAGAACCGGGAACCCTGAACTTTCTGAAGTCTCACCCACAGAGCAGACACACTGCTTGGGACCCCTTCTCAACTGGGACTCCAGATGTGCTGTAGCACTGGATTTCCGTGCTGCATCCACTTAAGTCTGGATGTTGGTCAACACCCAATTCGGTGTATATATATCCTCTGTTGTTTCTATTCCCTTTTTTCTTTTAATGTTAGTATATTGAAAGTAAGCTAGATAATTCTCTAATAAATATTGGTATTATTTATTTGTATATAATGAGTGACTTTTTTTGTTAACAAATTCTTTGAACCTAAGATCAAAGTGAAAACTCTCAGCAAAACGCAGGGAAGCCCTTTAATAAGTATATATCTCAAAAGCATAATTACATGTTTGTCACTACGATGACTTTTTCAGAAAAACAGGAGATGCAAGTCAAGATATGGAAATGAACTAGAATGATAAATCCAACAATTAAGGAATCTAAGTATACTGAAGAAGAATGTAATTGTTTTTGTTTTATTCTTTAAATATATTAAGAAATAAAATAATGGCAACATGGTTTCCCTCTTATCCACTCTAATAAAGCCTACTCTATGAAGTGTCTGTCTGTACATTATAAAACAAATTGGAAATTATTATTTCTTAATATAGAACACCAAATATATACTTATATACTTTTAATCAAATTTTACTTATACATAAACCATGTGAAGATGAAAAAGAAATTATTTTAATTCCATAACTATTATGTCTATAATAGCTTTCCTCATCTTGTAATCAATTCAGCAAATTAAGAAGACAGTTATTTAGTTGTTGAAATTGGCTCTGCTGACAGTTATGTCAAGAACACCAAATAGTAAACCTGGAAGCTATTCAAGTCAGGTAACTCGGTCACTGCCTCTTTTATTTTTTAATTGTGAAAAATTTCACAAGCAGTAAAGTTGAAAGACTAGTACAACGCACATCTGTATACTGAAACAGTTCAGTTCAGTTCAGTTGCTCAGTCGTGTCCGACTCTTTGCGACCCCATGAACTGCAGCATGCCAGGCCTCCCTGTCCATCACCAGTATCTATACTCAATAACTGTTCACATTTTGCCACAGCTTCTCTCTCTCCTCCCCTCCCACACACCATACACACATATATATTTAGCACTAAACACCTCTTGTTTTGCTGAACCATTTGAAAGTAAGAAAGCTGCAGACTTCACAACACTTCACTCCTAAATACTTCAGCATTCTTCTACTGAAAATAAGGGCATTCTCCTATATACAACCACAGTGTCACTATCATTGTATCTATGAAAATCAATAATTCCAAAGTAGTGCCTAACACCTGGGTAATACTTAAATTTTTTCAACTGCCTCAAGTATGTCTTTTACTGTTCTTCTCTTCCCCAGCTCCCACCAAGACCTTCCTAGGTTCACACATTTCATTTGCTTGTTAGGTGCTCTGCCTCCAAGGAAATGGCAACCCACTCCAGTACTCTTGCCTGGAAAATCCCATGGACAGAGAAGCCTGGTAGACTACAGTCCATGGGATCGCAAAGAGTTGGACATAACTGAGAGACTTCACTTTCTGCCTCCAAACCCCCCTCCCCCCACCCAATTTTTTTTTTTTTTTAATATAATTTCTCCACCCTCCGAATCATAAACCACAAAATAGCTAAACAGCCTGGTACTTTGATGTCTGGAAAAGGGAAGTTTTCCCCAACTCAATAATGGTCTTCTAAAGTATATGGACAATAACTGTTGAATGGAAGTGCTCTGCTTCCTAAGATCTCTAGTTACTCAGACCCCTTGAATGGTTAGCAAAACTCTAGGTGAAAGAGAGCCACATCACCACTATGCCCCTCCATCCTTACTTCCATTGCTGCTAACTTGGTATGATGATATAAAACAAGACAGAGCTTTAAGGATTCTGTGTTTCTTTCTTCTGTAGCATACATGTTGATCACTGCTGATGAAGTATTAGAGGAAGAAACTGAGTGGAAGACACTTGTGACAAATAAGAACAATTTTTCTTCTTCTTTTTTTCCCTTTCCTCCTGCCCTTCCTTCCTTTTTCTTCCTTTGGTAAGATTGGTATTGGTTAGGATTAATGATAGCTATGTTTGAAGTCATTTATAAACAGAAAAATACAATTTTTGGAGACAATCCATAGAAAGCATCACAAAGATGTTTTCTATGGCATCTTTGATGGTATATCCGAGCCACTATTTTTGTGCTTTTATTTTTTCTAAAAAAGTCCCATGCTGGGTAGATATACTAGATTTTATTCATGGATTTATAGAATAGAGGGATGAAGAGAATGTCACAGATGTTATCTGTTTGAACTGCTCAAAGTGGCTGATGAAATCAGATAAAATTTTCATTACAAAATAGGCTTGGATAAAAACCATAGTTGTAAGAATACAACATCAGCTGATGTATTAAGCAAAGAGTCATAATAACAAGCTGTATGTTTGTGTAATTGGTTTAAAATGTCAAGAATGGTAGCAAAGGGTCAGCACATAGTGTTGCATCTTTATTCATAAGCTGAAGCAGAGGAAACATTAATGAAACGGCAGACATAGCAGATGGCATGCAACATAGTCATAGGGGACTGACACGTAGGTAGAATATGAAATTTGTGAGTTAGTTTGGAAATTATAAAAATCAGCCAATTTGTGAAAAAGCAATTTAGAAAATGTCAGTTTAGGTAAGTATTTGTATACAGGAAAGAAAAAACTGATGCTTAAATGACAAATCCAATGGAAACAGCTTGTATTAACATAAGGAAGTAAAACTAAGGTTGATGTTATTCATACGATATCAAAAACATTTCATAGATACTGACATATTAGATTCATAATAGTTTCCTGGCTGAATGGCTACACAAGTGACTATGAGAGAAAAGAGCACACTCCTAAGGTTCCCTCCCAAGCAGCTCAGAGGCAGCAGATGGCAGAACCTGTTAGGAATTTTCAGTTCAGGGGCCTAGTTGTGCTCCTCCCATACAGAACACCACAAATCTCACTACCAAAGTTAGAACAGTAGCCCAAAGGCTCCACAGAAAGGCAGCACAACTCCTTATTCCTCCTGCTTTCCATTTCTAGAACCATGGATTATCTCTGAGGTATCTGGGATTATTTAATTTACACTTCCATCTTGTATTTCATAATTTACACCTCCATAAGTATTTCAAGTGGTTATAAAACAACACTGCAGAAAATTAGTAAAGGAGGAAAGAAAAATTAGGGTGGGATGGGCACACAAATTGAAGATAAAAAATAAAAAGAAGAAATATACATGTATATCCACACATTCAAACCTCTAGGTGCTTCAAATTTGGCTATTGGCTTTCTTAGAAAACGGAAACAGTTGGACAGGAGTTCATGTAACAAAGAATTTTGCTGGCTTTGTCCCCTGTTCCTAGGAGATAACCTCTAAAGCCCTGGAATTCCTTGAGTGTTTGGAGTGTCTTTGTTACTCCTGGTGGGCCTTTTGACATCACCTGATAGTTTACGCTAATGAGATAACTCCAGGATGGGGACTGCCATGTTCAAAGACCAACATGTGATCAGTGGGCTAGGGTTTTGAACCACAGGACATCAGCCTGACTTCAGGAAGGGGAGGGGAATAGGAGTTTGAGTTCAATCATGTGGTCAGTGAGTCAATCAATCAAACTTAATGTAGTTTCAGCAAAAACTCTAAAAACACCAAAGCTCAGGTAAGATTTCCTGAGTGTGTACTGTTATAATATAATACTGTGTGTATTGTTATACACTGATGTATCAGAAGAGCAATACACCCCTGGGGATGATGAAAGCTTTGTGTCTGGGGTTCTCCCAGACCTCACCCTATGTATCTCTCTGGCTGGTTCTGATTTCGACTTATTTCTACAATAAAATCTGTAATTATAAATGTAGGATTTCCTGAGCTTTGTGAGTTATTATAGCAAACTAATGAACCTGAGGGGGCATAGAGGGAACCTCTTGAATTTGCAGCCAGCTGGTCAGAAGTGAAGGCAGCTTAGGGAGCCCGCAATTGTGGCTATTGTTTGAAGAGAGGATAGTCTTGTGAAGTCTGGCCTAACTTTGGAAAGCCAAAAGCCATTAATAATAAGTATACTATGTGATAGAATGGGCAATATACTAAGAATGTGTATGTGTGTTAGTCGCTCAGTTGTGTCCGACTCTTTGTGACCCCATGGACTGTAGCCTGCCAGGCTTCTCTGTCCGTGGAATTCTCTAAGCAAGAATACTGGAGTGGATTGCCATTCCCTTCTCCAGAGGAACTTCCCAACCCAGGGACTGAACCCTGGTCTCCTGCATCACAGGCAGGTTCTTTTACCGTTTGAGCTACAGTGAAGTCCATATACTTAGAACAAATAGACCAAACAAGATAGACTGTGTCTCATATTGATTCTCCAAAGCCAGTTCTCATGCCAAAGCATATCCCAAAACTTAGTGAAAGCAATGCAGAGCGGTAGGGTAAGAGTCATCATGATACAATAGATACAATAGATAGCTGTTTCCCTCTGACTGGAGGTTGACAGTTTAAGACTTCCTAGAAAAATTGTGACCATCCATAAAAATATTTTCCCTTAACATGGCTTTTATAAATATTGGTTGATAATATTCTCAACTTTGTCCTTCCAGTCAAGTAGCTTGATAGTTGCTTTTCTAAGCTCTGACTTGGACGCGCAGCCATTGGCCTTAGAAGGCAACTGGGAGACATCTGAGTTGACTCTGTCTTATAAAAGCTGCAGAGTCCTAAACATGGACAGGAGTTGACATGGGAAGTCATTTAATTCTTTGTCAAAAATGACTCAAGGGGACAGCTACACACTAGATAAAAAAAGAGTCCCCTAAAAAAAAATCATTTTTATTTCCTATCTCACTGCCCCCCCCCCCCCAACACCAACTACTAGCCTCCAAAGTTGTATCTCATTTATCATGGTCACAATTTTTAACACAGATTAAAGAAGGTGTCACCAGTTGCCCAGCCCTGATTTTGGGGAAGGGGGTTAAGTTAGGGGCTCTCAGGAATGTACCCAAAGAACACCTGCCAATGAGTGACATAATTTGTTGGCATATTCTCCAATGACAAACTTCCAGCAAAATGTATACCAAGTAAATTAAACACAGTAATTTACTAATACAATATTCACTGATAACTATGTCAAAAGGCCAAAATTAGATGTTAAACAATAATAGGTTTTGGAATTTATTCATGACAACTAGTTAGTAAGGCCAATTGTCTCTTTCAGTAGACAAATACATATGTGTGCATAACTTTCTGAATTTTATGAAAAGAGAAGAAGCATATACTTTAACCAAAAGTGGCATTTAATCACTTAGAATTTATACTTTTGAACTGTGGTATTGTGGAAGACTCTGGAGAGTCCCTTACTGAAAGAAGACCAAACCAGTCAATCCTAAAGGAAATCAGTCCTGAACATTCATTGGAAGGACTGATGCTGAAGCTGAAACTCCAATACTTTGGCCACCTCATGCGAAGAACCGACTCATTGGAAAACACCCTGATGCTGGGAAAGATTGAAGGCAGGAGGAGAAGGGGATGACAGAGAATGAGATGGTTGGATGGTATCACATGAGTTTGAGTAGGCTCTGGGAGTTGGTGATGGACAGGGAAGCCTGGTGTGCTGCAGTCCATGGGGTCACAAAGAGTTGGAAAAGACTGAGCAACTGAACTGAATTGAACAGAATCACTTAGATATTAATTAAAATAAAGCAGAGGGAGGAAGAATTTCACTCTGCTTAGGATGAGGAAAGCCACAAGATAACATCCTTACAATTAGAGAAAGTTGGATTAAAAAAAAAAGACAAACTCCAAACAAACAAAATCCCTGCACAACTTATTTTTTCTCCAAGAAAGCTGAAGTCAAAAGGCAACTGGTGACAAACTCTCTGAAGAGAGGCAGGGATACAGGAACTATTTCACCTTTGGCAGAGCAAGAGATGAAAAGGGCAAGAAAGGAGAAAAGAGCTGAAATTTTAAAGAGCCCTGAGAGCCCTGGACACAAGGGGATCCAGCTCTTTTCCACAGGCTTCCTCCAAGATCTTGGGAGAAAGACTGGCAATAGGGCAAAGAAACATGAACAATGGCCCTTCTGTGGTGTGACAGTCACTCAGTCATGTCTGACTCTTTGCGCCCCCATGGACTATAGCCTGCCAGGCTCCTCTGTCCATGGAATTCTCCAGGCAAGAATACTGGAGTGGGTTGCCATTTCCTTCTCCAGGGAATCTTCCCATCCCAGGGATCGAACATGAGTCTTCTGCATTGCTGGCAGATTCTTTACCATTTGAGTCACCAGGGAAGCCTACTATTAAGAGACATTTCTAAGTATAAAGACAAGTCAACTTAAGAAGTATCTGCTGATAACATGCTTGATTTTATCTTATAATCTATAGACAATATATTAGAATATTTAATGAATCCATACACCTTTTTCAAAGGAATACCTGAAACAGAAGTAGCAATAAAGTTCTAAATGACAATCATCAATCAGATGAAATAATTTAGATGAAGTCTGTCTCTCTCGAAGAGATGAGGACTGGGCAAACAGTTGGGAAGAAAATACAATGTGCTTTTAACTTTGTATGAAAAATAATGTTCAGTTCCCTGTTGTTTAACATAGTTCTGTTTTGGTCAAATAAATCCTCTATTCAAATTACAGTCTGAATGCTTTATTAAAACCCTGCTCTGGACTTTGTTTTTGAATCTGCTTGCTTCCTGGGACCTTGCTAGTTTCCGTCAGTTCTTTAGCATACATCTGCTGGCTGGGGGAGGGACTGCTGTACCACACCGATACAAAGCAGAGGTCAGCAATGCTGGGGGATAGGGGAAGGGATACTAAGATGTAGAATTAGAGTATTACTGAGTTCTTTCTGACCGTACAAGAGTGTTTTGTGGTATAAGGGCTGGATATAAAGACAGACCTGGAATATCCTAACTTGGAAGTTTTTAAGCAAGTCTGACAGTGCATTTTTCTTAGAATGTTCAAGAAATTTATAGGCATGTATTTTGGTATAAAAGGATTTTAATATAAAATTTAAAAACTTACAATGCTTAAAATTTACAGAGATGAAGGCTTGTCTTTTTAAACTTGGGGCAGGTCTAGCCAGAAGCTGACGGAACAGCAGGGTAAGAAGGCAGATGGAGGAGATCTGCAGCACCAGCCTCAGCCCATTCTGCACACCTGTCTAAATCCAGGGACCAGTAAAGGTCCAGAGTATATTCACTTTTTGCTTACATGCTGGGATTATGAAAGATCCTCACAAGAAAAATGGATAAAACATGAGTGTTTGTGAATCTTTGAGGAGGAGACACCTTGAAGAAGAATAAATCCTGCAACAGTTTAGAATCTGTTTATGTTTTCAGCTACTGATTAAAGCTCAGGGTAAAAAATGAAGCAGTAGATGGTCAACAAAATGGAGGCTTAAAATAAAACTAATAAAAATTCTTTTTAGACAGATGCAGAAAAAGGTCTGTACTGTTGATACAAATGAGTCACTAGCTTTCTTCTGAAGTAACTTGTTTCCAATACCAAAATCCAGAAGGCATACCAAATGACAAAGCCCCTGATACACATATGGAACCCTGAGGAGCCTTTGCTCTTAAAGAGTGGGAACATTTGCTACTTCCAAGCACAGCACTGGTGATTCTGGACTGGCACTCCTTTGGGGAACAGACATCAAGGTATGAAGAATGGTACAACAGCCATTGCTGGTAATAAAGAAAGCAATCAAAGAAGTCTGCTGCCTACTTCCTATTCTTCATCCCCCGTACCAACCAGAGTAAATGATTTGAAAATAACATGGATAAGTCTATTTATTGGTGAAAACAGGTGACAAGGACACTTCAACTGGCTAAAACACATGTCATTTATTCAGCCAAGATTTCTCAAAAGTTAACTAAAGATTTGGTTTTACACTGGGCATTGCAACCTATGACTTCTTCTTGTTCATAATTTCAAATTCAGAATAGGTTTAAATTTTTCATACCCACTGAAAAAAGACTATGGTAAATTAACCAGTCAACATAAGTTTTGAGTATCCACACTGTAACTGGTAGCTAAATCAATGCTCCACAGAAGGCAATTTTTCTTAAATCACTCCAGTCACCCATGTATATTACTCTAAATATCTTTATGTTCCAGAAGCATTCCAAAGGCATTCATTACCCTATAGATCCATTTTAAAGGCTTATCTTGGATACAACCATCTCCAAAATCTCTTCCTTTCCCTTCAGGAAAGCCATGAGATTTTAGAGAAGAGCATTCAAAGTAGAATAGTAAGTGGTGCTGGCTGGAGCTTCCTGTATCTGAGGAACAGAGACATGGCCAGTGTGATGGGACACAGTGAGCAAAGAGTGGGTGAGGGAAACAGGTACACACTCTTTGAGAGGCTAAGGTAAGGAGGTAAGGAGGCTGGATTTTTATTTCAAATAAATTTGAAAGTATCAGCAAGTTTTAATACTAGAGTTATGTGAACTGAAAACGTGAGTACTCAAAGAGTTACAGTAAAAGCTTATTTTTTTCCTATCATACCCTTTATTTTATCTAACACTCAAAATGAGAAAATTAAAGTATAAAAAGCTCAAAAACTTTAATAATATAAGGATTCGGGGACAAGTACATAACAAAGTACGTAACAGTGGAAACATGGACAAATTTTATATATGATATTGATGTCCTGTTTCAACCACTTTCAGGACAGAATCTGCCTGTAACTTAAACATTTTAGAAACTCTCTGATCTGGGGTCAAATAAAAAGCTACTTTTCCCCAAAGAATTGCTCTCTTAAGTGTCAAAAATTGCTAGATAACCCTGGGAAAGACTAACCTGCCTGCCAGAATCTGATGATGTAAGCATTTGAATTTATGTTAGCAATGTAACTCATGCAATATACTTAAAAACACATCTCTGCAGGTAGAGGCAGGAATAACTGCATTAAAACAAGGATTATCAAAGGTATAATACACTTTCTTAAATGTAAAAATCCAGTGTTCTCTGTATTTTGAGATGGTGAAAAGTTAAGTTTATGGTAATATCAAGATGTCTTAAACGAATAAGAAAATGCATGTCAATGACTAAATGAAGACAGTAAAACAAAAATGCCAGGGAGAAATTTCTTAACTGGATGATGATACACACTCCCCCAAATCCATGAGATCTGATCTGACTAATATCTCACCTTTTTGAAAGATATCAGTACCTCCCACCCTTTTTGAAACTGCAAAGATGAAGGCAATAACCATCTGTCTGCTGCACAGGACACACTGTCAGAAATTATACAGCTTTAACCATTTACATGGAATAGATCATCACAATGAAAAAAAGAGAAGTTGAACTACAGAGCAAAAAATTGTAAGAGTTAAACACATGAGAGCTAGAAAAGCCCAAGTTGTTTTTTCTTAATTAATTAAATCGCTTAAAAATTCAGGACTTTATTTATTGTATATACTACTTGGATTACCTACATTTCTTAATGAAACTTTTGTTTATAAGATTTTTAATTAATTTGTTACAATATTGTTTCTGTTTTATGTTTTAGATTTTTGGCCATGAGGTATATGGGATCTCAGCTGCCTAACTAGGTAATGAACCCAGACCCTCTGCATTGGAAGGTGAAGTCATAGCCACTGGACTGCCAGGGAAGTTTCTTAATTTCTATTTGTATTAACGATATAAGGGACTCTACCCTACCTAGGCAAGAAAAGACAGACTTTAAAAAATTGAAAGGTGCTATGGGAGACTGTGAAATACTTACTTGCCTTTTACACTAAAGAAGAGAGAGGCTATCAGCATGAATCAGTATAGCATTATCTACCTAAGAAAGTATTTTACTGGCTAAACTCAGGGTCAGGTATACCCTATGTTTCTATAAAGACAGAAGAAATTTGAAAAACACATTATCTTCGAGTTTTAAAAGAAAATATAAGCAGCTTTGTGCTCGTGCTCAGTCACTTCAGTCATATCTGGCTCTTTTCAACCCTGTGGACTGTAGCCCGCCAGGCTGCTCTGTCCATGGGATTCTCCAGGTAAGAATACTAGAGTGGGCTGCCATGCCTTCCTACAGAGATCTTCCCGACCCAGTGACTGAACTTGAGTCTCCTGCATTGCAGGCAGATTCTTTACTGCTGGGCCACTGGGGAAGGCCATAAGTAGCTTATGCTGAAAGAAATAAGAATTTTTATTTACCACGGACCTAAGATAACAAGAAATTAGATGAAAAAAAATCTTAGCAATGGGAACAGAATACTACTATTTATTTTCCTGTTCATCCATTTTTATTAATTCTAAAAACTGTCTATTTTGAAAATGTCACATTTGCTTATAGAAGGACGTTACAATTTGATAAAGGATTCTGGTAAAGAATGGTGCTTGGGGCTGGAAACAGGAGCTTGAGCTCTTTCATTCCTACTTAATACAGAACAGAACTGAGGCCTTGAGCACATCTTGTATCTTCAAACTTGTTTTTCCATCTAAAAAGCGATAATGGTATTGCCTTAGTGATCTCACAGAGCCAATGGTATATACAAATTGCCATGTAAATTTTAAGTTCTTGTTGAAGTTCAAAGTGGTAAACTTTAGGATTCAGTTTAGTATTGCTTCAGACTGTGCTTATATTTGTTTCCTAAATGAAAACATTAACTAAAATGAAGGTTAATATCACTCAAAGGTCACTCAAGCTAACTTCATCTCTGTTGCATTATTAAAAATAATGTTATAGTCAATGGGAAACATCTTATATTTGGGAAAGTTACTCTAGATGCAATTATAAAATTTATGCTACAAAGCTAGGAATTATGCAAGAAAGGTATAAATATATTTTACTTTAAAGTCACTGATATAATTTGATCCTTTATTAAAAATCTCTGAAGTCTATAAAGAAAAGTGGCACAAGGGAGAAAAATTTTAGTGGGAATATATAATTTCATTTTGCTGTGTTACTGTGGAGTGGGGGAGGTGGGATATATGAAATAGAATTAAAAACCACCACAACAAAAAACCGTTTCTTTCCAGAGGAACAAATTGTTATACAGGCTAAATTTTTCATAAAATATTTATAGTTGTCATGAATGACCTCTCAGGCTGACATTTATAATAGTGACAAAAAAAAACAAAAAAACAAAACCCACTTTGATGCAGCTAAATGGATGTTTCCCCTCATCCCAATTTAATTAAAAGTTATATGTTGCCCTGAGAACTTATGAATGTCATTTATCTTCTAATGTGGGAGAATGTAAAAAACTAGTATTATTTTTTTTTTATGCTTAAGTGAAAAATGTATGCCATTATTAAGTATGTCTGCCTCAGCTATTTTATCTCTCTTCCTTTAATCCAGGAGATCTGACTATATGGCACTATAGAAATACCCCACCAATGCTTCAGGATCAAATTTAAGTTAATACTTTATGAACAAGGCTCAGAGAAGATACAAAACTGAACCTGACAGTCTCAACCATTAAGAGGCATCCAATCCAGTAGGGAAGAAAGGTTTTTAAATAACTATAATTGGAAAAGCCAAGTAAAATACTGTTATTAATAGAGTTTAGAAAAGGTTATTAATTCTGATTGGAAGCATCAGGAAGCCTTTGTGGAAAGTGTGGTATTTGAGCAAAGTCTTGAGGGGGGCTATGTTATTTACACAGGTGGGGCTGGCATTCCTGATTGATGAAGCATATTCCTGAAAGCACCTAACATACAAGTAACTGCGAGATACGAAGTGTTTTCACTAGAGTGCAGTCTCTAAAAGAGCAGGGGCTGTGGCCTATCTCACTCACTGCTATATCAACAGCATTTGGAAGTGTGGTGCAAGATACGGAGAAGGCAATGGTAACCCACTCCTGGAAACTCCCATGGATGGAGGAGCCTGGTAGGCTGCAGTCCATGGGGTCACGAAGAGTCAGACACGACTGAGTGACTTCACTTTCACTTTTCACTTTCATGCATTGGAGAAGGAAATGGCAACCCACTCCAGGGTTCTTGCCTGGAGAATCCCAAGGACGGTGGAGCCTGGTAGGCTGCCGTCTATGGGGTCGCACAGAGTTGGATACGACTAAAGCGACTTAGCAGCAGCAGCAGGTTCAAGATAAATATTAAATAAATGAACGAATAAACTGGACCCTGGGTAATTGAAAGAAAAAAAAAATGGAGAAAGATACTGGAAATGTAGTTTGAGCCCAGAAAAGTTTAAGAATATGTAGGTGAAAAAGACCACTGCAAGTTTTAGGAGGATAAAGTGATCTACTATGCGTTTAATATTAAACATCTAAAGGCAATGCCAATTGATTAGAGAGGTGATTCCATTTACAAGGTAACATAAAAGGCACCAGGAGCACAAAGAAAATTATGGATATAGGACTCAGAGTTGGAACTGACAGGACTTGACAAATGACTGAGGTGTGCAAATGAGTTAAAGATAATTTCAGAAATTTCCAAACTGAGTGACCAGGGAAATGGTGGTACTATTATGTAAGAAGAGGAAAACAAGCAAACTGCAAATTCTGGTTCAGAAAAAAACAGTCAGTTTTAAGCCCATTAAAATTAAGGTGCCATTGATTCATATGAAAAAGTTCAGCATATTGGAAGTTAGAATTGGCATTTAGAGGTAAGCCAGAAAGAAAGCTGGAGATGAACTCAATCAGTGGATATTGACTCTGACTGCCTATTTCTGTGCAGCACCAAAATTTAAGCCATCAGCATAGCAGTGGTATTTATGAGCATGCATACAGGGACCTTGGAAAACTTACCCGTTTAAAACAAAAGAGGGGAAAGGATTACTGGAAGAGATTAAGATAGAATGATGAGATCAAGGGAATATTTTTAAAGAGGGAAGCTAAATGGAGGAAGGGGTACAAGCTATTCAAACCCTCAAGAATCTTTGCTAATTCTGTCATTCTCCCTTCAGAGTGCACATGGAAAAGTTCAAATAAGTGTCAAGTAGGAGTCAAGCTCTTCAAAAAAAAAAAAAAAAACCCACAAACCTGGGAACACAGATAAATCTTATAAATGTCACAAGGAACCAGTGAGGTCTACACAAAAATGGAAAAAAGTGGATCATTTAGACTCTATATACCTCTGTTACTTATTCAGAAACAATTTTTTTTTAAAATGAAGTTTGTAAAAAATACTAGTACTACTGAAGGATATTTAAATACAAGACATAATTCCTGCCTCAAAGAAATTACAAAGCCATTTTGAACTAACAGCAAATCATACAAAGGTATTTACACTAAATCCTTTCTTTAGAGTTCCAAATGAGAGAGCACAGACAAACAATACCAATGCAAGTCATCACTAATGCAAATCAGGAGGGCAAATGCCACTCTGGTTTGCGGGTCCTCTCTCACGGACTTGAGGTCCTACTGACACTGAGTTGAGATCATTCAAACACAGAATGGATTATATACCCTTTACCATAAAGCTGGATCATGGAGAAAGCAAGAGAGTTCTGGAAAAACATCTATTTCTGCTTCATTGACTATGCCAAAGCCTTTGACTGTGTGGATCACAGTAAACTGTGGAAAATTCTGAAAGAGATGGGAATACCAGACCACCTGACATGCCTCTTGAGAAACCTGTATGCAGGTCAGGAAGCAACAGTCAGAACTGTACATGGAATAACAGACTGGTTCCAAATAGGAAAAGGAGTACGTCAAGGCTGTATATTGTCACCTTGCTTATTTAACTTATATGCAGAGTACATCATGAGGAACGCTGGGCTGGAAGAAGCACAAGCTGGAATCAAGATTGCTGGGAGAAATATCAATAATCTCAGATATGCAGATGACACTACCCTTATGGCAGAAAGTGAAGAGGAACTCAAAAGCCTCTTGATGAAAGTGAGAGAGGAGAGTGAAAAGTTTGGCTTGAAGCTCAACATTCAGAAAACAAAGATCATGGCATCTGGTCCCATCTCTTCATGGGAAATAGATGGGGAAACAGTGTCAGACTTTATTTTTGGGGGCTCCAAAATCACTGCCGATGCTGATTGCAGCCAGGAAATAAAAAGACGCTTACTCCTTGGAAGGAAAGTTATGACCAACCTAGATAGCATATTAAAAAGCAGAGACATTACTTTGCCAACCAAGGTCCGTCTAGTCAAGGCTATGGTTTTTCCAGTGGTCATGTATGGATGTGAGAGTTGGACTGTGAAGAAAGCTGATCGCCGAAGAATGGATGCTTTTGAACTGTGGTGTTGGAGAAGACTCTTGAGAGTCCCTTGGACTGCAAGGAGATCCAACCAGTCCACTCTAAAGGAGATCAACCCTGGGTGTTCACTGGAAGGACTGATGCTAAAGGTGAAACTGCAATACTTTGGCCACCTCATGCGACGAGTTGACTCACTGGAAAAGACTCTGATGCTGGGAAAGGTTGGGGGCGGGAGGAGAAGGGGACGACGGAGAATGAGATGGCTGGATGGCATCACCGACTCTGTGGCCATGAGTTTGAGTGAACTCTGGGAGTTCACTCAAACTCATGTCCATCGAGTTGGTGATGTGCACCAATTTAAAGTGGTTGAAAAAGTGCTTGTCTTTTAACATCCTTACCACTATTTATTGTTACTCTTCTCAAATCTTGTTAACTTGATACAAGGAAAAAGGTGTATTATTGCTTTGGTTGAAAGTTTTTATTTGATCATTTGGGTTTCTTTCTGGAAATGTCTGTTACTGATTTGTAGAGCTTGTTATACCTAAAAGACATCCTGTTGTCATTGCCAGTTCCCAAAGTGACAGACTTTATTTTCTTGGGCTCCAGAATCACTGCGGACGGTAACTGCAGCCATGGAATTAAAAGACACTTGCTCCTTGGAAGAAAAGTTATGACAAACCTAGAAAGAGTATTAAAAAGCAGAGACATCACTTTGCCAACAAAGGTCTATATAATCAAGCTATGGTTTTTCCCGTAGTCATGTAAAGATGTGAGAGCTAGACCATAGAAAAGGTTGAGCGCCAAAGAACTGATGCTTTCAAACTGTGGTGCTAGAGAAGACTCTTGAGAATCCCTTGGTCAGCACGGGGATCAAACCAGTCAATCCTAAAGGAAATCAACCCTGAATATTCATTGAAGGATTGATGCTGAAATTGAAGTTCCAATACTTTGGCCACCTGATACAAAGACTCAACTCACTGAAAAGACCCTGATGCTGGGAAAGATTGATAGTAGAAGGAAAAGGGGGCAACAGTATGAGATGGTTGGATGGCATCACTGACTCAATGGACATGAGTCTGAGCAAACTCCAGGAGACAGTGAAGGACAGGGAAGCCTGGTGTGTTGCAGTCCATGGGGTTGCAAAGAGTCAGACAGGATGGAGCGACTGAACAACAACAGTATAGATCCACATGCCTTTTCCTTCTTTTTCTACAACTCTTCAAATACCCAAATCAGTCTCACTGTTAAGACACAATATTATTGTATTTTTTTCTTTTTTTGGCCACACTGATGCTATGAGGCATGTGGGGCCTTAGTTCCCCCACCAGGGATCAAACCCATGACCCCTGCATTGGGAGCATGAAGTCTTAACCACTGGAGCTCCAGGGAAGTACCAATATTATTGTTATTTATACTACTGGCAATATTTACTGAGCGCTTTCTACCTAACAGGTACTGTGGTAAGTATATTACATGCATTATCTCACTTAATCTTCACAAGCACTATGTTCTATCATTATCTCCATTCCTGAGATAACACATGTGCCTTTATTTCTCTAGATTCTACATGCTCTTATGACATGAATTACACCTTGTATAAACATCTAGTTAAGTTGGAATTCAGCAAATATGCAAGTATGTATGAACTGACTTCATCATTTTTTTTCTTTTAAGCTGCCATAATGCTCACTTTCTTCAAATTTACCACTTTGTCAGAGAATAAAGTTGTTAAAAAGAAGGGATGTTGTGATTTGTCATAAGAATTATGTATTTGACTTTAGTCTCCATTTCTGGCACTTAGCTCCTAAAATGCTGGGAATTTCATAAGTGTTAAGAGCCATAGTGTTTCTTTTTGTGTGTGTGTGTTTCTTGTTATGTTAATGAACTGACTTTTGGAGAGCACATAGGCAACTTAAGGATGAAGGCCTACCATGTGATTTTGAAGGTTGGAACTTCATACCCCTCAATGGCCAATGATTTAATCAATCATGCCTAGTATTTAATGAGGTTTTTATAAAAACCCAAGCACTACCTGGGAAGCCTACCATAAAAACCCAAAAGGACATGGTTCAGAGAGCCTCCAGGTTGATGAATCAGAACATGTCTACAAGCTGTCTTGCACATGTGCATGCTCAGTCGCTCAGTCATGTCCAGCATTTTGCCACCCCAAGGACTGTAGCCCATCAGGCTCCTCTGTCCATGAGATTTTCCTGGCAAGAATACAGGCATGAGTTGCCATTTTCTCCAGGGGATCTTCCTGACCAAGGGATTGAAATCACATTTCCTGAATTGGAGGCAGATTCTTTAGCACTGAGCCACCTGGACATGCTGCCTTGGTGGGCCTCAGATTTCATGGGGACAGAGCTTCTTTGGTATCTCACCCTAAGTATCTTTTCATCTGGATGTCAGTCCACATTCATTAGCATGCTTTGTATCATTACCAGTAATCTAGTGAGTAAACTAGCTTCCTGAGTTCTGTGAACCAAAACCAAGGAAGGTAGGTGGTCGTGAGAGCCACTTTATAGAGGTTTACAGCCAACTGGTCAGAGGTACAGGGAACAACCTCCATTTGTGAATGGTATATGAAGTAGATATATAAAGAATGTTCAAACCACCGTACAATTACAGTCATTTCACATGCTAGCAAAGGAATGCTCAAAATTCTCCAAGCTAGGCTTCAACAGTATGTGAACCGAGAACTCCCAGATGTTCAAGCTGGATTGAGAAAAGGCAGAGAGAGGAACCAGAGATCAAATTTCCAGCATCCTGATGTGAAGAGCTGATTCTTTGGAAAAGACTCTGATGTTGGGAAAGATAGAAGGCAGAAGGAGAAGGGGGCGCCAGAGGATGAGATGGTTGGATGGCATCACCGATTCAATGGATATGAGTTTGAGCAAGCTCCGGGAGATGGTGAAGGACAGGGAAGCCTGGTGTGTTGCAGTCCATGGGGTCACAAAGAGTCAACTGAAGGACTGAACAACATATGAAGTGGATGTCAGTCTTGCAGTTCTAAACCCTTAACCTGTGGCATCTGATGCTATCTTTGGATAGACAATGCAAGGATTGAATTGTATTGTATTGACAGAATTTCTCGCTAGTGTCAGAGAACTGCTTGATGGTGTGAGGAAAGAGCCCATATGCTGAAGCTGGTGTCAGAATCTTAAAAGGTTATCTCAATTTTATAGATGCACATATTTCTGGAAACTTGAATCTATACACAGGCATTCAGTAAAGATTCTGTGTACTGAGTAACAGTAACCGCCGAAGTAGCACAGTTTAAGTTCTTATAAAAAAACCTATAGGTGTACTAAGATTATGACAATGGATTATTCTTGATTAAGACCACTGTAAGAGTGAAAAAATACATGGAAATAAAAAATTGTGAATAAGTACTACCAAACAAAATTCATAAAATGATAGCAAATTTATTCTGATTCTTCAGATTTCTTATATATTACAATAAGGAAAGAAGATAAGTCCTCTTTCTTCACTGGGTTTGTTGCTACAGGAAAAGCATAATTTTTCTTATACATAAATCAATATCCAACAATACCATCTCTGCTTATGGGAGAAATAAACAGCTGAGATGTTTACAAAATATAATGTGCTTCAGGGGACTTTCTCAAATCTTATGACTTTAGTAGACAGAAACTATTTTCCTCTTAGATCTCTTGAGGATTTAGCAGAAATACTGAAACCATAACTTTCTCTTACAACATATCTAGCCAAGTCCAAAGATACAGGGAACACTTCAGTAAATACTAAAAAAAGAAAAAAGAGTCAGTCATTTTCAAGTAATAGTTGAGATTTATTGACAAATAATGGAAAATTGGATACTTTTAAATAAAATTAGTAACTTCAAAAAATTAACCAATTTCTATTCAACTTCTAAAAATGAAAATTTTCACAACTGTATATGCTGTTATCTTTTGAAAAGATACTGAGATTTTCAAATTAGTGTACTTATTGTTAAGGCTGAAAATGAGAAAGGGTATTACCATCAAACTATATGCTTAATTCATAAAGAAGAATAAAAGAAGTGCTCTTGCATAGCACATTCCAGTGGGAGACAGAAAGTTAATCAGTTCAACTCAATTTTAGCTGAGGGCATTTTTCCACGACTGCTGAACCCTAGCATGTGTCAGGCAACTAAAATTACACTAAAATGTGTGAGTAAGCTCTGTTGTTATTTTAGAGATAATCCAGGAAGCAAAACAAAGCCAAAAATTCTCTCTGCATTTTTAACATGAAATGCTTTAATCTTCAATCAAGTGTATAAGATTTCTGTTTTAAGATCTTTATGCATTATCTCCTTTTTTGTATATGTTTGAAAGTTTCCAGAATAAAAACAAACAAACAAAAAGAACAATAACAAAAATGATTCTGTATTTCCAACATACTGTTCATTATTTAAAATAATTCTTACTACTTACCAGTCTGTGCTTTTGAAGTTCTTCTCTAAGAATTCTATCTTCTGGTAAAACATCACATAACAAAAAATAATTGTCTTGTTCTTCTGTTGAGATATGAGAAAAATAAATGAGAAATGGTTATTTTTCACTTTTAAAAAAAGTTTATTTATTAAAAAAATCTTTTCTGGTATATAGTTCTGTTTTAGCTTCATTGAAGTTATTAGAAAATATAAACAGAGCAATTTAATTTTAGCCATTATTTTAGAGAATTACAACTAAAGAAAGATTATTCATTTGAATTTTTGGATTGCAGGGGAAAGATGGTAGTCAAGATGTACACTTACCAGATGGAGCTGCAGAATTGATTCTTATCACACTACAAAAGTCTGTAATGGGCTGTTCAGTGAACCTTTTCCTCCAATATAAAATGTACCTTAGCACAATCATAAAGAAAGAATAGTGAGAAGACGCAATGAACTTACTTGAGAAGCACAGGGTTTTATAAGAACATTTAATTATCTTAAAGCAACAAATCAAATGTTGACTGAAAACTGCTAGAAAATTTGTAAATGGAAAGGCAGTAGAGCACTGTAGAACCATGAAATATTTAATGAAATAACATTACCCTGTAAGGGCATGAAAATGATTACATTTTACCACCTGCAAATTCAATAAACAGATATATGGGAAAATTAAAATGAAGTTTTTTTGAAAATCACATCTATGTTTGTGTGAATTTAAAAAGCAACAATGATTAAAAAGGCTTCACCACACATCTTCCAATAAATTGAAAGTTAGGTGTTTACCTTATACATCAAAAGAAGAGATCATGCTGACAATGCAACAAAAGGTCTGTCTAAATTCAATGTTTACATAACAAGATAGAAAAGTTCCATATTGTCCATGCTGTATCTGAAAGGAGGGAAATTTAGCTTTTAGAAAAATAGCCAACCTTACAATTCCTGTATCTAATGAGCTGAGTTAGAAGAAGAACACTGGCTAAATTTAAAAGCAAAGCATAATACCAGACCTGTGTCATTTGATGAAAGAGGGAGAAAGATGACAGGATTCAACAAACTGTTCATCTTTCCATTTACCTAAAAAGATTTACATTGACAATTGCGATCCCATTTATCAAATTATACAAAGAAGAGAATGTGATCTCCTTCATGGAGGAGAAAGGAGATGGAAAGGTTGACTATATAGTTGACAATTTATCAGGATAAATGGTCGATGGATAAAAAAAGAACCTTACAAACAAAGAACCAAAACCTGTGAAAGAGATGGAACTTAGTGAAACTGATAAAGTACACAGAAAGAATACATTTAAATGGCCTGATTCAGCACCAAGCAGTGTTCTGCATAGAGTAGGTCCACACTAAATGTTTTAAAGAGACAGAGGAGTATCTAAAGATTCCTCTAAGGCTCTCTAAGTAGCCTCCAACCCCCAGTATTTAAACTTTTTATTCTCTCCTTAATTTCCCAAACATATAGTCCCCTATAGAAAGGACATACATTACATATTAGAAAAAAAAAAAAAGTGCTGGGGGAGAGGTCTGAGAGAAAGAGAACCATGACATGAGTTTATATAAAATATAAATGGATGACAACACCATGTATAGACTATACAAGTAAAAGAAGTAAAAGCATAATGTGTAACAACAGAACCACAGGCTTTACTTCATTCTTCTTATGTATAACCATGCTGTCAATATGGATGGGTAACAAGGGGGAGAACCCTTTCCTTATAAAACAGTGCTAGACCTTATTTTAAGAGATCTGAAAATGATGTATCTTAGGCTCCAGCTCATCCTCAAACCATAACTACGACCCTATGGCTAGCTTACTGGCTTCCACATTAGAAGTATCAGAGCAGAAAGCATTTCAGATCCATCAAAGAGGAAAAGCACCTATAAAAGGCTGACATGTTATTTCCTTTGCCATCCTGGCCAGCTTCAGCAACCTTCCACTTTCCAGCTATCTTACACAGTTACTCTCATTCTCCTCCTTTCCATTTCCCACTAGTTGCTTTTTTTTCCCCTCTCCAGGGGAAAGAGAAATAAAAGGCAAGAGAAGACTTAAGAGAATAAAAGTGACATTCCCAGACACTTTTCTTATTCTTCCCTTAGCATATTTTCTATTGCATAGTGGTGACATGGATAAAGGACCACAAGAGAACGTCCCGTCCATTAGAGATGTCAGAAAGAGAAGATAGATTGTTCTTCCAAACCGAAATACACAGACATCTATTTTCATGACTAATCAAATTCATACAGCAGGACCAGGTGCTGAGATAACTGACTTAAAAAAACAGAAGAGTCACATTTTATCTGGAGCTCCCTCATGGCTACCATTTGAATACACCAAGGAGAGGTTCATCACTCTTGATTACTATTCCACTGAAATGGGCGATATCCTCTGGGAAAAACAGAATAGTCACTAACCCATTAGCCTACAGTTTGTTAAAAGGCAATGATAACTGCATGAAGCAGATGACCAGATAAGAGCATATACTAGTGATGAGATTGTCCTGTGAACTGTCATTGACTAATTCTGTAACAGAGTCAACACAATAAAAGTCTCTCACCTGCACAAATCATGAGCTAGAAGTAGTTTAGATTTTCAAATTAAACCTATGGTCAAACCCTCACAGTTTATGTTTTATTAACTGATTACACCAGCCCTGCAAGCAGCAGTGAATAGAGACGCAGGGCCTTTGCCTTTAGAGATATGAATCTGAATTGAAAGATTTTTTAAAACTTCTGAAACTTGGCTTACTCATTTGCAAAATGGATTGTTGATAACTAAATAGGATGATACATGTAAAGCAGCACCCACCATTCTGAGTGTAATAAATGGCGGCTATTATTATAAGGAAAAATAACATATTTAGATAAAACTAGAGTAATAAAGAATTTGTTTATTCCAAAGAAATCTTGCCATCCAAAACAACAACAAAAACAATGATAATGTTTCATCAAACATGTAATGAGCAAGTTACAACAGTTGTATTAGTAGTGTTAGAAGGCACACATAGGTGCCTAAGGTGGGGGAAGAGTAGAGTGATCAGAGGATGATAACTATGAGCAGCTACTGTTACTGAGACCCTACCTGCCCAAGGTGACACAACTGTGACCTTTCGAATTGGGATCTGTTATCTCCAAATCTTAAGTCTTCTACAACATCATGTCTCTCATATCACTTGAGGGCCAATCTACATAAGAACCTCAGAACAAGAAAGAAGCAGGAGAAAGTCTCTAGGATTATATTAATAGTTGTAATAAGAATTTCCTCAGAGACCATGGAGAGACTCAACTTCCTTAGAGCCCATGGAAAACAGTTTTTGACAGGGCAAAATCAAAGTACAGAAATGAAGTCTGAAGGGAGAGGGAAGGTCTTCCCTTTCTGAAAAGCATACTACCTAAAAGCAGCTCTTAATCTGAACTGCTCCTAACCTTCTGTGTAGGTATTGAAAGTTGACACCAGCTGTTTGGGGCTGTGGAATTGGAACTGCTTGACTAGGCAAGAGAGACTCTGAAGTGAAGTGAAAGTCACTCAGTCGTGTCTGACTCCTTGCAACCCCATGGACTGTAGCCTACCAGGCTCCTCTGTCCAAGAGATTCTCCAGGCAAGAATACTGGAGTGGGTTGCCATTTCCTTCTCTGGGGATCTTCTGAACCCAGGGATTGAACCCTGGTCTCCTGCACTGCAGGTAGATTCTTTACCCACTGAGCCACCAGGGAAGAACCCAAGAGAGACCCTACAGTGACACTAACTCTTCTGACGTCCTGATTCCAAAAGTCAATGGCTCTGAGTCTCCAAGGACTTCCATGTTCACTACTGTTCTCCATGGTCTTTGAAGAAAAGGTTCGCGTCACGTATTTGTTTTGTTTCACTGTTTACCTCAATGTGGTAGGCACAAGGGACATGATAACTAACAGCAGCTGACTTAAAATCATGGAGAGAGCCTGTCTGACAGAACCTCAGTTATGCTCCTCAAATTGTTAAGGCTTCCCATGGGGTGAAGGGAGAGAAAATGCTGTTATATGCTCATAGTCTAGAGGTCTTTCCGTTCCGTTCCGTCGCTCAGTCGTGTCCGACTCTATGCGACCCCGTGGACTGTAGCCTACCAGGCTTCTCCGTCCATGGGATTCTCCAGGCAAGAATACTGGAGTGGGTTACCGTTTCCTTCTCCAGGGGATCTTCCCGACCCAGGGATCGAACCCGGGTCTCCCGCATTGGGGGCAGACGCTTTAACCTCTGAGCCACCAGGGAAGCCCACATTAAAAGTTATTTTATTGCTCCATGAACAAGTAGTTATGAATTCTGAAAAGGATGTTTTTTAGACACCATCTCTAGCAACATCTCTGAGATATTGTTAGGCAGTTTCTGAGGAAAAGAGAATAATGCAGGTAAGAGGTCAGTCCAATAGACACAAAGTTGTCATTTGAGTGGTCTCCTCCTGACCAAAGGTTGGGTGACACCAACATCAAATGAAAAAAATCATGCTACAAAAGCGAAATATTATCATAAACTACCATTTAAGTTAAATATATTATTATATCTTATGGTATACTTAATGAACAGATCTGAACTACAACAAGTTTTAGACCTAAGTCTAGATTTAAGATGCATCACAGTTATCACATAATAGTACTTTTAGTTTACCACAGAATTAAAAAGTGTCAATATATCCATTTTCCTGTGGTTGGTAAAAACATTCAGATAAATTGTATTCAACTGAGAGATGTCTTACAGATAGCAGATGTTCAACACATGCATTTGTGGCATTTTTTCCTACCCACTAAAACTTACTGTTCCATGTTAAGAAATCATTAGTACTTCATTTTTTCCCTACTTCTTTAGTTTACTTAAAGCTACAGTTGCAGCCACCCAATACATAAAGGAAGCCAAGAAATAATATGTGGTATGAACCCTTCATTTGGAGGATAGTTATCACAGCATTTCATATTTTATTAAAAAGCCATAAAAGTAATTATTTGGTCATCAGCAAATACTTTCTTTCAAAGAATTTTAATCATGTCTAACCAGAAATCTTTGTAGTAATATCATCTTCCCTGTCCAACTCCCCATTGTAACTGGTGTGGTACTGACAGAAGCATAAAGATTTGAGATATAGTTGTTAATTAAGTAGCATGGAATGAGTGGAATCTAATATAGAAAGGAGCAAAGAATTAGGAGTTAACATTTTTTTTCTGGAAAAATTTTCTCTACTGCATAAAGCTAGCAAATAGCTTATATAAATAGCTATGTTAATAAATGGATCAAAGGAGAGATTTTGTTTATTTGCTCTTGGAAAGTTTTACTGTTACTTTGTTCCAATAAAGAAAATGTTAAATATATTCCACATGAAACTTTAGAGCTTATTTCTTACAAAGGATGATGTAATTGCATCTCTTATCTATTATTTATCATCTTTATTACTTATTGTACTCAGAAGCAACAACTCTCCTCAGAGAAGCATATATAATAACTATTCAACCTATAAAGCAGTTCTGAGTGAATTAATTCATGCCAGCACTGTCCCTTCCTCCCCTCAATAACTGTTAAGAAAAAGTCATATAATGCTGAGAAGATTCCAATTTAATTCTGATCACAGTAGTCAATGCTTGTACTGTTTTGGAGAGGAATTTTTAGTTTACTTAAATGGCAGGCAGGTAATACCTAAAGGAGACTGAATATTTTAAAAGGTATTAAAGTTTATTCATATACATTCCTGGTTAATTTGAATTAATCACGTTTTTACTTCCTGAGTGAAACTAATTTAATTAGGATAGTTGACAAGGAAAATCTAGATTTCCAAATTTAAGTACATGCTAACTACACATTTTATTTAGAAAGCACTTCTATCAGACAAGCATCTTTTTCTTTTTAATTAAAGCATCCATTTTATTACATTGTTGCATTTAGAATGTGATTGATCTTAACATTTGATTGTCAACTCCTAAGCCCTGAGACCTAGCAAATAATTTGATTTTCCTGCCCACATACAGATGAGATTGACAACAATGATAAAAAGAGAGATTGATTAGAACAAATATAGCCACTCAGCTATCTTACATAGTTACAAAGGATAAAATACAAACTCTGATTCAGACATTCCTTACAGATTTTAGAAGAGAAAGAAAAATTCAACGTTACTCAATTATCACTGGTGGATCATCACATTTTTCTGCAATTTCTGAGGGAGAATTTGCATTTATATCACAAAAAAGAGTAAAGAAATATAGTTTTACATCAAAGAAAAGCCAAGTGATACAAAATTTCAGTTCAGTTCAGTCGCAGCGGACTCTGCGACCCCATGAATCACAGCACGCCAGGCCTCCCTGTAGAAAAGCATAACTTAGCTGATACTCCTATCAATGGTTATTTGAATAAGGAAACAATTCAAAGCTCTCTAGCTTAAGAAGTGTCTAAAACAAAATCAACAGATCTGACTACATGTAACTTTGTATCATATAAGAGAAAACTCCCAAAACACACACACACACACGTATATACATACATACATACAGATACAAATATTTTAATGGAAAATAAAGAACAATGGATGAGAATGAGAAGCAAAGTTTTTCCACTGAAAGCTTGTAAAAATCAGTTTATTCTAAGAAATTCCTTGCTGGTTTAGTGGTTATGACTGTACGCCCCCACTGCAGGGGGCCCAGGTTTGACCTCTAGTCAGGGAACTAAGATTCCCACAAACGTTGCATGGTGTGGCCAAAAACAAAGCTCATTCTAGGAGTTGGTGACATATATTGTTCATATAACTTTCTACGCCCCCTAAGCATACAGCCCCAAGTCTACTCAAATGCTGAGTGGCAATGCTGAGTGGATAAAAGCAGCCACCACACAGGAGGCACACAGCAGACACTCAGAATAGGTGCTATGCAGTTGAGAAGGACAAAAGGGCTACAGAATAGCTAATATTACCCTGTGGGCACTGTGGTTATTTGTCCTTAAAAAACAAACTGTTACTCTAGAAGTTTAGAGTACTTAGAATCTGAAATGAAAATTTCTCAAAACAAATTTTACAAACCATAATTAGATCTTCAGGTCAGCAACAAATGCCTATTGAAAACTTAAGCTCTAGTTGCAGAAAACTAAGACTTCAAATATATCTTTTGTAATCAAAATATAATTAAAAATTCGGCTACTGTTTATTGGGTATGAAAGATATCAGATAATAGTTGGTGCTACACACACCCTGTTTTTATATAAAGCTCAACAATCTTATTAGGGCTGGTGTTACCCCCATTTTATAGATAAGAAAACTGATGCTGAGAGAAGTATGTAGCTTGCTGGGAGTCATATGGTAAGAAAGTCACTGAGTGCATTCAATCCTAGGCCTGCTGAGTTTCACAGTCCACTCTCAATACAGCTTGCTGTTTGCAAAACCCATCCCAAGAAAGAAGTCGCTTGCTAAGAATAATGTGGTCTGGCAGATACAGAATTTAGATGCAAGGATATTATAATATCTGGGCTACTCTAATGTTCTGTAGGGAAATCAATGCAGAATATCTCAAAATGGGACTTTACCAGATACACCAAAATGTGTGCTTTCAGTAACTATACTAAGCTAGTTAACTACCACCATAGTGTTTGCATGGTGTTTGCAACTAATAATGACCCATACATAACTACTCCGTTACACCTACTTAGGAGAAGGCATGTCTCAGACAACCACTTCCGAGCCTCAGTCTAGAATTAGCGAGTCTAGCTCGCTTCAGGATCAGCTATACAGGTTAGGTTCCTGCATTTCTCAGCATGTCCAGTGTCGGCAGTTACTAAACCACTCACACCTATCTTCTCCTCATCCTCCTCACCCTCTTCCTCTGAGCAGCTCAGTCGCTGACCTTAGCTGCTGTCTCCTTTTATACCCTTATACGCCTCTGGGTTGTTGAAAGGCTCAGTCTTTTTCTGATTTTCACCTTTATCATAACACTTAAGATCCAAGGATCCCCTTTCCCCCAAAGCTCCCTTTGGGTGGCTTAAAAAAAAAAAATTTTTTTTTTTTAACCAAGTTTATTCTGGGCTGTCAGGAAGAACTCACTTAGCTGGAGAATGTGTGTATCCTGAAATATAAAAAGGACATCAATCTGATAGAGACCAACAATGCCAAAAATTTCATGAGATGTGGTAAAGGGAGTATTATCAACTCCTTAGAAAGTTGGTCTGCTTCCAGAATTTGTAGAAATAAAACAGTATGTAACATTTTCAAATACAACTTGCTCAAGAATGCAAATAAGCTCAAAGTTGAAAAAAGGCTAAGTTGAAACTTGAAAAAGAATATGAATTTTCATATTTCTATAGGAATAATTAAGTTATACATTTCCACTATGAAATAGTAAACCTAATTCTTCTATGGATGAAAACAAAATTTACCTTCGGAAATCAGCAACCAACTTGACATCAGCTATGACAATCTTATGTTCAATAATCATGTGTTTCAGAAGTTTGTCTTGTTCAACCACAGGAAAATGTTCTTCACAGAAAATACAAGGCACAGATGGAGAACCTTCTAAGCTGGTGGTGCCACCTGGACTTTCTGGCAGAGAAAGCGGCTCCAGGATATAATCCTTAGTGTCTGGGAGAGACAAAAAGAAAGAGGAAAAAAGCTGAAATCAACTCCCTTTAGAAGGATGATTTCTCGCCTCCTGCATTAAAAGGATCCTAAAGATGTTTACATAATTTCAAAAAGAAAATACACAGTACCAGAGAGCAAGATACTTTATTACATCTTAAATAGCTTCTGCAACCCAGAGGTGAAGAGTACTACAAAGCAGCTCAAACTCCCCATTTGCTGGCTTGAATGGGGGAAACTCATTTGTCAGGACAGCTGTGCAACCTCATTCTTGGACAGTGGCCAATGGCAGCAACTCTAGGGGAATTTGAGGGGGAGGCTGCAGCACACCGGGTTAAGGTGTGACCTATGGCCGAGAGTCATGACACTGGGAGGTAAATGGTATATATTGAGGCTACAGGTGATGCCAGGACAATCTTTTTAGCTGCTTCCTGTTGCACCTGCAAACTTTTTCCTGTCTCTGATTATTTGTCATGTGAGAAGAAGGTAAGTCTCACACTGGGTTGACACAGCATGTGCTGGGTGGCCCAGGTGGCAATTTGTGATTTGATTTATGCCTATTATTTGCTTATTACACAGTTCAAGTTCTTGTGAACAAAGAGATGAATGCTCAATCACTAGACATACATAATGAACCTTTTTCATGTCTACACTATTCCTTTCCCTAATATCACCTACAGAATCTTTAAGAGTTGAGGTGTTTAAGATCTACAGCTCTGAATTAAGTGACTTGAATTAGAGACAGTTTTATCAGGAGTCCTCTTTAGTCTTCTAGACTGAACCTATCACTGTAGGTACACTACTGAATAGTTAGCAACCAGGTAATTAGTGGAAGGCAATTGGCATTTGAAGAAGGGTAGAAAACTTTAGAAAGACAGCTATTTCACAGACAGCAGTCTTTGGAATTAGGTTACTATTTAATTCTACTGTTAAAATTTATTTATTTTTTATTTTACTTTACCTTATTTCTAAAGGCCTTCTTAAATGAATAATTGAATCAGTTACTGGTACACTGCTGACCCCGGTCTCAGAACTGGATAAATGATCCAAGAGGGCAGCATTCATTCACTCACTCAACAAAACCTAGCTGAGTATCTACTGAGTGCTGGCCGTTTCCTGTTTGATGCTGCATGATACTATTCTTACCATCAAGGCTGAAGGGCAGATAAGTTAAAAGGATAGAGAGAGAGAGAGGGAAAGAGAGAGATGGGGAGAGGGGGAGGGAGAGAGAGAGAAAGGCAGGGAGGGAGGGAGGGAAGCAGGGAATGTACAGGGCTTATGGGAGCAGGGGACAGAGCAGTTTAAGTGAGCTTCGGGAAAGTGTCCCATTAGGAACGTCCTCTAACACATCACTCATAATAGAGGATGCTAAATCAAACTGTTTATCTTAGTTACATACAATTATTAAATATCAAGAAAGGAGAAAACAGGGTACACATGACAATAGGGAGAATATGAAAAATGTTTCAGCACTTTAAAAGCATTATTACAAAAATTGCCATGTTATGAATTATTACATTCATTAAATCAGGTAATGAAATCAAGGATTTCTGAAATTCTAAAGCTCTTTATTGCAGGATATATTTTTCAGTTACATATTGAATTCTGTAGGAACTTAAACCTGCACATGAAAAATAGGTGAGGAAAGAGATAGGGATATACTTATGAAACTCTACAATATTTTACGTTCCCTAGAATAAGATAACCGGAGAAGGCAATGGCAAGCCACTCCAGTACTCTTGCCTAGAAAATCCCATGGACGGAGGAGCCTGGTAGGCTGCAGTCCATGGGGTCGCTAAGGGTCGGACACGACTGAGCGGCTTCACTTTCACTTTTCACTTTCACACATTGGAGAAGGAAATGGCAACCCACTCCAGTGTTCTTGCCTGGAGAATCCCAGGGACAGGGGAGCCTGGTGGGCTTCTATCTATGGGGTCACACAGAGTCGGACACGACTGAAGTGACTTAAGCAGCAGCAGCAGAATAAGATAACAAAAGGCAGCATATTCTAAGTAGACAATAACCTGCCATCTAGGAAATCAGTACTGTACGATGCTCTTCTCCTAAATTTGACTGAAATATCAGTAAATTCACTTATCTTGACTGAAGGAAAGAAACAATACATTAAAAATCACCACCAACAGCAAGAACTAACCTTACTAGATGTTTGCTATTTGTAAATTACCAGTAAAGTGTTTAGAGAACTTTCTCAATCCTAACTTCCTGGTTGGATTAGTATTATTACAACCCCCATCTTTCAGATGAGAACTAAGACTTAAAAAATTAAATAATTTTCCCCAAATCACAGTGTTAGTAAATGGTCTAAGCTTTACAAATAGCTGTGAAAAGAAGACAAGTAAAAAGCAAAGGAGAAAAGGAAAGATATACCCATTTGAATGCAGAGTTCCAAAGAATAGCAAGGAGAGATAAGGAAGACTTCCTCAGTGATCAGCGCAAAGAAATAGAGAAAAACAATAGAACGGGAAAGACTCTTTTCTCTTCAAGAAAATTAGAGATACCAAGGGAACATTTCATGCAAGAATGGGCACAAGGAAAGTTATGACCAACCTAGATAGCATATTAAAAAGCAGAGACATTACTTTGCCAACCAAGGTCCATCTAGTCAAGGCTATGGTTTTCCCGTGGTCATGAACGGATGTGAGAGTTGGACTGTGAAGAAAGCTGATCGCTGAAGAATTGATGCTTTTGAACTGTGGTGCTGGAGAAGACTCTTGAGAGTCCCTTGGACTGAAAGGAGATCCAACCAGTCCATCCTAAAGGAGATCAGTCCTGGATGTGCACTGGAAGGACTGATGCTGAAGCTGAAACTGCAATACTTTGGCCACCTCATGTGAAGAGCTGACTCACTGGAAAAGACTCTGATGCTGGGAGGGATTGGGGGCGGGAGGAGAAGGGGACGATAGAGTAGGAGATGGCTGAATGGCATTACCGACTCGATGGACATGAGTTTGAGCGAACTCTGGGAGTTGGTAATGGACAGGGAGGCCTGGCGTGCTATGATTCATGGGGTCGCAAAGAGTTGGACATGACTGAGCGACTGAACTGAACTGAACTAACGGAAGGAGAAGATATTAAAAAGAGGTGGCAAGAATACACAGAAGAACTGTACATGTATTCTTTACATGTATTCACAGAATTGTGACTGGTACCCCTATTCATATAGTCTTTTTGGACAGAAACCTGAGAGGCTTCCTCATGTCCTTCTCCTTTCCTCCCCGTGGCCAACGTTAATCAGGAACTCTCTTCTCTGTTCCTCCCTTCTGAGCACTGCCAACATTGCTGCTTCAGGCAAGCTCTTAAACTTGAACATCTGCAATAGTCTTCCCACTGGTTAGTCTCCCCCATCTTCAGACATGACCGCTTTCTAATCCATTCTCCCCATATCAGTTTCAAACAGGAGTGGCCCTTCTTCCTGTAGGAAAAGGCCTAAACTCCTTAAGGAGTTAGGGATAGGTTGAGGGATCAAAAAAGATCTTAATGACCCAGATAACCACAGTGGTGTAATCACTGACGTAGAGCCAGACATCCTGGAGTGTGAAGTCAAATGGGCCTGAAGAAGCATCACTATGAACAAAGCTATTGGAAGTGATGGAATTCCAGCTGGGCTATTTCAAATCCTCAAAGAGGATGCTGTGAAAGTGCTGCACTCAATATGCCAGCAAATTTGGAAAACTCACAGTAGCCACAGGACTGGGAAAGGTCAGTTTTCATTCCAATCCCAAAGAAAGGCAATGCCAAAGAATGCTCAAACTACCTCACAATTGCACTCATCTCACATGCTAGTAAAGTAATGCTCAAAATTCTCCAAGTCAGGCTTCAACAATACATGAACCCTGAACTTCCAGATGTTCAAACTGGTTTTAAAAAGGCAGAGGAACCAGAGATCAAATTGCCAACATCCCCTGGATCATTGAAAAAACAAGAGAGTTCCAGAAAAAAGATCTACTTCTGCTTTATTGACTATGCCAAAACCTTCACTGTGTGAATCACAATAAACTGTGGAAAATTCTGAAAGAGATGGGGATACCAGACCACCTGACCTGCCTCTAGAGAAATCTGTATGCAAGTCAGGAAGCACAGTTACAACTGGACATGGATCAACAGACTGTCCAAATAGGAAAAGGAGTACGTCAAGGCTGTATATTGTCACTGTGCTTATTTAACTTATATGCAGAGAACATCATGAGAAACACTTGCTGGATGAAGCACAAGCTGGAATCAAGATTGCTGGAGAAATATCAATAACCTCAGATATGCAGATGACACCACCCTTATGGCAGAAAGTGAAGAAGAACTGAAGAACCTCTTGATGAAAATGAAAGAGGAGAGTGAAAAAGTTAGCTTAAAGCTGAACATTTAGAAAACTAAGATCTTGGCATCCAGCCCCATCACTTCATGGCAAATAGATGGGGAAATAGTACAAACAGTGGCAGACTTTTGGGCTCCAAAATCACTGCAGATGGTGACTTCAGCCATGAAATTAAAAGACGCTTGCTCTTTGGAAGGAAAGCTATGACCAACCTAGACAGCATATTAAAAAGCAGAGACACTACTTTGCCAACAAAGGTCCGTCTAGTCAAAGCTATGGCTTTTCCAGTAGTCACGTATGGATGTAAGAGTTGGACTATAAAGAAAGCTATAAAGGGATGCCTGGCATGCTGTAGTCCATGGGGTCGCAAAGAGTCAGACACGACTGAGTGACTGAACTGAACTAGTAATTTGAACCCAAATTCAAACAGTACATTCTTCTGCCTCCAACATCAAAAGGCAATTCCTCAATCTGTATTTCTTTAAACTCTGTGTTCAGTTTTGAATTCATATGTACTTATAAGACATACTGAATTTACATATATTCTGCCAGTGTCCTGCAGTCTCCCTCATATCACCTGTACCAGCAACTCTCAAACCTCAGCAGCTCACATACTTCAAAAACCAGTGGGTACAGTTATCACTCAGGTCAGATGCTCAGTCGGGTCCGACTCTTTGTGACCCCATGGACATCAGCACGCCAGGCTTCCACGTCCATCACCAACGCCCAGAGCTTGCTCAAACTCATGTCCATTGAGTCGGTGATGCCATCCAACCATCTCATCCTATGTCGTCCCCTTCTCCTTCTGCCTTCAGTCTTTCCCAGGATCAGGGTCTTTTTCAACCAGTCATCTCTACAGTTATCTTTACCATTGTTATTATTTCCTGAGGCTTTACTGCAAACTCTCTACTATTCTTCTGTGGATCATGTGTCTTCCCTTTTGCCAGATTCTCTTTCTTTCAAACTATTCGTCAATGGACCTAAATGTTCACACATACTAGAACCAATTGTTTATTGTCACTGTAAGGGTATACAGGAACAAAATCATGAGTCTTCAAATTTTATTTATGAGGAACATGTGGTTTGAGAGACACTAGTCCCTTGGACTGCAAGGAGATCCAACCAGTCCATTCTAAAGGAGATCAGTCCTGGGTGTTCATTGGAAGGACTGATGCTAAAGCTGAAGCTCCAATACTTTGGCCACCTCATGCGAAGAGTTGACTCACTGGAAAAGACTCTGATGCTGGGAGGGATTGGGGGCAGGAGGAGAAGGGGACGACAGAGAATGAGATGGCTGGATGGCATCACCGACTCGATGGAGGTGAGTTTGAGTAAACTCCGGGAGTTGGTGATGGACAGGAAGGCCTGGCGTGCTGTGATTCATGGGGTCGCAAAGAGTCAGACACGACTGAGCGACTGAACTGAACTGAACTGAAGTTGTATTTGGGAAGTTGAGTTACTATGTATCCAGAAAACAAAAAAAATTTAACAGAACAATTTTAGATTATAAGAGTTAATAATTTTCTCCTTATTCCCTGATCATTTAGCATTGTGCTCAAATTCTAACAGCACTGATCATAAGACGTAATGTGTTTGCCTTCGGATTGTTATTCTCTGGAAGACAAGGGGAGTACTGGTCATCTTTATTTACCTGGCACATACTCTGTGTACTACTATTCTACCATGAGTACCCACCATCTAGCAGTGTATTGACTTTGTGCCAGGCACTGTTAAGGACTTTACAGTACAGTATTGAGTCAATTAACCCCCTCAATAATCCTATGCCAGAGAGTCAGTTTCTACAGTCAGTCTGTACTACAGTTGAGGAAACTTAGTCACTGAGAGGCTAAGTGACATGCCCTAGACAGCTAGTAAGTGGCAGAGCCAGGATTTGAATCCAAGCAGTTTGGCTCTCAAGCAATAGTAGCACTCTCAACCTATGTTGTTCTGTGGCATCTGACTTTGCGACCCCATGGACTGCAACATGTCTAGGTTTCCCTGTCCTTCTTCATCTCCTGGAGCTTGCTCAAACTCATGTCCATTGAGTCGGTGATGCCATCCAATCATCCCATCCTCTGTCATCCCCTTCTGCTCCTGCCTTCTATCTTTCCCAGCATCAGGGTCTTCTCTAATGTGTTGGCTTTTTCTATGATCCAACAGATGGTGACAATTTGATCTCTGGTTCCTCTGCGTTTTCTAAATCCAGCTTGAATATCTGGAATTTCTTGGTTCATGTACTGTTGAAGACTAGCTTGAAGAATTTTGAGCATGACCTTGCTAGCGTGTGAAATAAGTGCAATTGTGCAGTAGTCTGAACATTCCTTGGCATTGCCCTTCTTTGGGATTGAAATGAAAACTGACCTTTTCCAGTACTGTGTCCACTGCTGAGTTTTCCAAATTTGCTGGCATATTGAGTGCAGCACTTTCACAGCATCCTCTTTGAGGATTTGAAATAGCCCAGCTGGAATTCCATCACTTCCAATAGCTTTGTTCATAGTGATGCTTCTTCAGGCCCATTTGACTTCACATTCCAGGATGTCTGGCTCTTGGTGAGTGATCACACCACTATGGCTATCTGGGTCATTAAGATCTTTTTTGATCTCTCAACCTATCCCTAACTCCTTAAGGAGTTTAGGCCTTTTCCTACAGGAAGAAGGGCCACTCCTGTTTGAAACTGATATGGGGAGAATGGATTGGAAAGCAGTCATGTCTGAAGATGGGGGAGATTAACCAGTGGGAAGACTATTGCAGATGTTCAAGTTTAAGAGCTTGCCTGAAGCAGCAATGTTGGCAGTGATCAGAAGGGAGGAACAGAGAAGAGGCTCTGAAGATTAAGCTGAGAGTTCCTGATTAACGTTGGCCACGGGGAGGAAAGGAGAAGGACATGAGGAAGCCTCTCAGGTTTCTGTCTGAAAAGACTGTGTGAATAGGGGTAGCAGTCACAATTCTATGAATACATGTAAAGAAGCAGGATTTTTATTTACTGAAAAGTGAAAGTCGCTCAGTCATGTCTGACTCTTAGTGACCCCACAGACTGTACAGTCCATGGAATTCTCCAGGCCAGAATACTGGAGTGGGTAGCCTTTCCCTTCTCTAGGGGATCTTCCCAACCCAGGTCTCCCACATTGCAGGTGGGTTCTTTACCAGTTGAGCCACCAGGGAAGCCCTATTTTGTGAGAGGGATGGTAAGGGCTTAAGTTTTAGATAGCTCAGGTGATCTGCTCAGAATTTGAGATATTCCTGACAGGCCTGGTGGACAACGACAGCACTGACTAGTGTCTGATGTGATGCATTTGTACCATTCTTTCTGTCTGCCAGCTCCCCAGCTGCCTGACCTATTCCATCTCTCCATGCTCAACAACAGCAAATAACTCTGCTGTAATTAATTGTTTTCAGGTATATTTCTGCCACTAGGGTACTCTGTGAATTCTTTACGGTCGAGGACTAAGTCTTACTGATTTCCAGGTCTCTGATGTAATTATACAGTGCCTGAAACATAGATTACATTTGACAAGTGTTTGCTGATACATAGTGGACCAGAGGTTCTTACACCTAGACTTACACCTTTAACTCAATTTCTAGGTAAATTCTATTTTAGGGAACACCTGTGGCTGTCTGTCTTTAGAGGAACTTTCTCTGCCCAAGATTGAGAGTAGTCCAACTTTATTTATAGCCAGATCTTCAGTGCTGTGGCCCTTGGGGCAACAGCCCACTACTAATTAATAAATAATGATATAAAAATTACACTGAATTCCAAGATCACAAAAAATACTATTGAATGTAGTAAAAATATTTTACCTTTAATTAGGGATTTAAAAAGTACTCTTGATTTTTCATGTAAATTAGTAATGCAAATTGTAAAACAAAAAAGTAAATAGTTCATGTAAATTAGTCTGGTTGAAGCGAGTCCCTCAAATACTAAGCACTCTATCAGCAGAGGCAACTCAATAAGATTTTTCTAACAGTTTATTTCCAGCAGTCACCATAAGAATCATATTTATATCTTCAGTTCAGTTCAGTCGCTCAGTCATGTCCGACTCTTTGCGACCCCATGAATCAGAGCCCGCCAGGCCTCCCTGTCCATCACCAGCTCCCAGAGTTCACTCAAACTCATGTCCATCGAGTTGGTGAAGCCATCCAGCCATCTAATTCTCTGTCGTCCCCTTCTCCTCCCGCCCCCAATCCCTCCTAGCATCAGACTCTTTTCAAGTAGTAAAAAGACAACAGAAGCAGAAATATATAATTCTTTGTTACAAGAACCTTAAATTCTAAAAGGCCAGAGGAAGTAAATTGTATCTAGCTCCCTTCAATAAGCAGGCAAAGCATCTTGGAAATTCTGCTTTGGCCCCAAATTGGCTTCACACATTTGTTACAAATTAACAACAAATTATCTGCTCTAGTTCTCACTTTGAACAGCAACTCTGTTCAAATGAACTGTGAAAAATACTATCCCCAAAGAAATGCATTTTTGAGGAGATGCTATGCTGATCATAAACAATTTTACTGACAGTGGGTAAGATCCTTAAAGTGGCAAATTAGTATTCTAGAATAGTGCTTCTCAAAGTTTAACATGCACATAATCACCTGGAGATTTTGTTGTGCACCTGATTCAGAAGGTGTTGTGGCCAGGGAAATGTGCCAATGAGATCTCTAGCTGCTATGACCATAATTGAAAGAAGGCCTCAGTGCTGTGCTCTGAAATCCCACTTCAACTGAAGCAGAGCTTTCCATACAGTGCTCTCAGTAAATGACTGGAGGCAGCAGAAGTAGTAAGGCAGACTCATTCCTGTGAGAGATGGAACCTCAAGACACGTAACACTTGGTGGAGGACTCCCCCTTGGCTTGCCAGAAAATTGCTTAGTACTGTGCTACACTCTTAGATCCTACACAATCCTCCTTTAGCTCTTTGCTTCACACAGGTCAGACCTACTTCTCCTTTTTCTCTCTGGCGTCTTCCCTAACACAGCTCTTAAGATGTCAAAGCCCATCTTGGTGTGTGCTTCTTAGTGGACATGAATTATCAAAGTAGAACCAGGAGGCAGATAGGCTTAAAATTCTGTATGTCTCAGTTTCCAGATGATGTCAGCCCACTCATCTATCCATAAACCACACTTAGAGTGGCAAGGTTCTATCCAGGGAACAAAGCAGTCGTGAATTCACAATATACCTAGGTGCTAGGAGAGGTAGTCCTAGACTTTACAATATATCATTACTGCCAAACAAATAGTTGGCTGCTGGTACTTTGAAGAAAAAAATAAGATGGCTGAGGTTTCTGTCGGTCTTAAGTCTAATGATGAATAAGAGCCCAAAATACAAATAATTGATAACTTTTCCAGCGTTCCTTTGTAAGGACCTGCAGTATACCCCACATATCATTTTCCCTTTAAGAAATCCCTGCAACCTGCTTTTGCACACTATAAGTAGTCATGCCCTTCGCCAGGGAATCTTCCTGACCCAGGGACTGAACCCAGGTCTCCTGCATTGCAGGCAGCTTCTTTACTATCTCAGCCACCAGGGAAGCTCCACTATCACCACACCATTAGTGAAACTGAAAAAAAAAAAAAAAAAAAAGCAGTAATTTGGTGATATACACAATCCAGATAAAACTGGTTTAGTTCCTACTCTCATAAGATCATCTAATTAATTGATCAGTTCAGGTCAGTTGAGTCGCTCAGTTGGGTCTGCCTCTTTGCGACCCTACAAACTGCAGGACGCCAGGCATCCCTGTCCATCACAAACTCCTGGAGTTTACTCAAACTCATGTCCATTGAGTAGGTGATGCCATCCAACCATGTCATCCTCTGTCATCCCCTTCTCCTCCTGTCTTCAACTTTCCCAGCATCAGGGTCTTATCCAGTGAGTCAGTTCTTCACATCAGGTGGCCAAAGTACAGGAGTTTCAGCTTCAGCATCAGTCCTTCCAATGAATATTCAGGACTGATTTCATTTAGGATGGACTGGTTGGATCTCCTTGCAGTTGAAGGGACTCTCAATAGTCTTCTCTAACACCACAGTTCAAAACCATCAATTCTTTGGTGCTCAGCTTTCTTTATAGTCCAACTCTCACATCCACACACGACTACTGGGAAAACCATAGCTTTGACTAGATGGACCTTGGTTAGCAAAGTAATGTCTCTGCTTTTTAATATACTATCTATGTTGGTCATAGCTTTTCTTCCAAGGAGTAAGCGTCTTTTAATTTCATGGCTGCAGTCACCACCTGCACTGATTTTGGAGCCCAAGAAAATAAAGTCTCTCACTGTTTCCACTGCTTCCCCATCTATCTGCCATGAAGTGAAGGTACTGGATGCCATGATCTTAGTTTTCTGAATGTTGAGCTTTAAGTCAACTTTTCAAGTCTCCTCTTTCACTTTCATCAAGAGGTTCTTCAGTTCTTCCTCACTTTCTGCCATAAGGGTGGTATTATCTGCATATCTGAGGTTATTGATATTTCTTCAGCAATCTTGATTCCAGCTTGTGTTTCTTCCAGCCCAGCGTTTCTCCTGATATACTCTGCATGTAAGTTAAATAAGCAGGGTGACAATATACAGTCTTGACATACTCCTTTTCCTATTTGGAACCAGTCTGTTGTTCCATGTCCAGTTCTAACTGTTGCTTCCTGATGTGCATACAGAATTCTCAAGAGGCAGGTCAGGTGGTCTGGTATTCCCATGTCTTTCAGAATTATCCACAGTTTATTGTAATCCACACGGTCAAAGGCTTTGGCATAGTCAATGAAGCAGAAATAGATGTTTTTCTGAACTCTCTTGCTTTTTCGATGATCCAGGGGATGTTGGCAATTTGATCTCTGGTTCCTCTGCCTTTTCTAAAACCACCTTGAACATCTGGAAGTTCAGGGTTCACGTACTGTTGAAGCCTGGCTTGGAGAATTCTGAGCATGACTTTACTAGCGTTTGAGATGAGTGCAATTGTGTGGTAGTTTGAGCACTCTTTGGCATTGCCTTTCTTTAGGACTGGAATGAAAATTGACCTTTCCCGGTCCTGTGGCCACTGGTGCATTTTCCAAATATGCTGGCATATTGAGTGCAGCACTTTCACAGCATCCTCTTTTAGGATTTGAAATAGCTCAACTGGAATTCCATCACCTCCACTAACTTTGTTCATAGTGATGCTTCCTAAGGCCCACTTGACTTCGCATTCCAGGATGTCTGGCTCTAGGTGAGTGATCACACCATTGTGATTATCTGGGTCATGAACATCTTTTTTGTATAGTACTTCTGTGTATTCTTGCCACCTCTTCTCAATATCTTCTGCTTCTGTTAGGTCCATACCATTTCTGTCCTTTATTGCGCCCATCTTTGCATGAAATGTTCCCTTGTTATCTCTAATTTTCTTGAAGAGATCTCTAGTCTCTCCTATTCTATTGTTTTCCTCTATTTCTTTGCATTGATCACTGAGGAAGGCTTTCTTATCTCTCCTTGCTATTCTTTGGAACTCTGCATGCAAATGGGTATATCTTTCCTTTTCTCCTTTGCCTTTCACTTCTCTTCTTTTCGCAGCTATTTATTAGGCCTCTTCAGACAACCATATTGCCTTTTTGCAGTTCTTTTTCTTGGGGATATTATTGATCCCTGCCTCCTGTACAATGTCAAAAACCTCCATCCATAGTTCTTCAGGCACTCTATCAGATCTAATCCCTTAAATCTATTTCTCACTTCCACTGTATAATCATAAGGGATTTGATAGGTCATACCTGCATAGTCTAGTGGTTTTCCCCACTTTGTTCAATTTAAGTCTGAATTTGTCAATAAGGAGTTCATGATCTGAGCCACATTCAGCTCTCAGTCTCTTTTTTGCTGACTGTATAGAGCTTCTCCATCTTTGGCTGCAAAGAATACAACCAATCTGATTTCAGGATTGACCATCTGGTGATGTCCATGTGTAGAGTCTTCTCTTGTGTTATTGGAAGAGGGTGTTTACTACGACCAGTGTGTTCTCTTGGCAAAACTCTGGTTAGTCTTTGCCCTGCTTCACTCCGTACTCCAAGGCCAAATTTGCCTGTTACTCCAGGTATTTCTTCACTTCCTACTTTTGCATTCCCGTCCCCTATAATGAAAAGGACATCTTTTTTGGGTGTTAGTTCAGAAGGGCATAAAAACTGGAATACTGAGATAGATGGAGCTATTTTTTTTGCTTTTGCTGTTTTAATTCTGAAAATGCTATAATAAACTCCCAGTTTCCTATGTAAACATTTCCTTTACATTTGTTCTTTATAGATATTAGTGTAATTTATTTGATTATAGCTTGCACGCATGCTCACTCACTTAGTTGTGTCCGACTCTTTTGCAACCTCATGGACTGTAGCCTGCCAGGCTCCTCTGTCCATGGGATTTCCATGGACAAGAATACTGTCCAGTTAAGAATACTGGGGTGGGTTGTCATTTCCTCCTCCAGGGAATCTTTCTGACCCAAGGGTTGAACCCATGGCTCCTACATTTGCAGGCAGATACTGAACCATCTGAGCCACCTGGGAAGCCTTTGTTTATAGTTTAGTTACATATTTTAACAAGCCTGGACAATATTTTCAGGTCTGTTCTTTAAGCTTTTGATCTGAAGAAACCATGTCTTTCCAGAGGATTTAAATGCCTAATCAGTTCATTGATTATGTGTTAATTTTATTCTGAAAAAATTAAACTCCAAGGTTTATTGATTTCTATATTCTTGAAAGTAAAATTACACTAGAAAATGGCCTTCTACTTCCTAAACAAGTCAGTTCTTTGATTTCCACGAGTGGCTCCCCTGCAGATGCATTTCGAAAACTGCAAAGATGGGGTCTAGGATTCAACCATAATTAATCTATAAAGCTCAGAATAAGGATATAATTAAGATATTTATTTAACTACCCTAGGGCTAAAAATTCATTTTGTAAATTACTGAGGTACAATATTTAAAAGATCAATTTACCAAACTCCTACTAAGAGTGGGAGCATGTGTGGGGACGGATGTAAATCGACTGTCACATAGTCTCAGCAGCACACTGGGACAGTTGATGAGGTTGCGCTGGATTAGTACACACATCTATACCAGTGGAAGGTCTGCCCCATCCTCTGGTATGAAAAAGTTAATAGCACATTCAACCCTTAAACCTAATAAATCCATACTTGAAAATTTAAGGAGCTAATTTAACAGGCAAAAAGCTATGAAAACTTTATTACAGCATCATCTATAAAGTAAAATAATAGAAACAACCTAAATGTCATGCAAATGGAAACTGTTCCATAATACATGGCAAATCTGTGCTGCATAATGTTATGAATTTGCTAACTGGCAACTATGAAAACAATGGAGAAATACTGACAAACATATTTGATATTATCTGAAAAGAGCCTAATCCACAATGAATTGCAAACAATTCCTCACACATACACAAAGATACATGTACATACACTTGAACACAACTGCAAGGTTTGAAAGAAAATACACAAAAGAATGACAGATTATGAATGTATTTATTTACCCCAAATTTTCTTTAACACTGAAAATTTCTTAAATAAAAATATGCTATCTGATGAATTCCTAAATGTTACTGTGACAGATAAAATTAAGAAAGAAGTAAAGCAAGCTCAGTTTTACTCAGTCACTAAGTCTTGCTACCCAAGATGAAAAACTTTGATTAAGTTCAGTTCAGTTCAGTTCAGTGCAGTCGCTCAGTCGTGTCCGACTCCCCGCGGCCCCATGAATCACAGCACGCCAGGCCTCCCTGTCCATCACCAACTCCCGGAGTTCACTCAAACTCATGTCCATCGAGTTGGTGATGCCATCCAGCCATCTCATTCTCTGTCATCCCTGTCTCCTCTCACCCCCAATCCTTCCTAGCATCAGACTCTTTTCCAGTGAGTCAACTCATCACATGAGGTGGCCAAAGTATTGGAGTTTCAGCTTTAGCATCAGTCCTTCCAATGAACACCCAGGATTGATCTCCTTTAGAAACTCACCATTTAAAAATTGAATGTCTATTCTAGATACTATAAGAAACATAAAGATCTTTAGTAAAAACCCCTATTGTGAAGAAGTTGTTAGTCTAGAAGAAAATATGAGACAACTATACAACAATCATGAGTGAAGTTGACCATATACATCAAGGATAGGGATGAAAAAGTAAATCTGGAGAAATAAAGAAGTGTCTTCATAGAGGATTCAAAGGTAAAAAAATTTCAGCAAGTACACAAACGTTGTTTAAAAGTCCAAATAGTTCAACTAGTGCTAGAGTTTCACTAAGAAAAGGCTGCAAAAGTAGGTGGATCATGTGCTGATGAACCTTAATGCCAAGCCAAAGATTTACGTTTAATTTGAAAGTTATGAGTAGATCCTGAAAGTCTTTAATCAGGGAAGTAACACAATGTATTAGGTCACAAAGCAAGTCCTAACAAAATGAAAACACAAGATACAAAAATTTGTGGGATGCAGCAAAACCAGTATTTATAGAGAAGTTTATATTGGTAAACGTGTATGTTGAAAGGAAGATCTCACATAAACAAACTGTAATTCAAGGAATTAGTCAAAGAAGAACAAACTAAGCTTCAAGTGGACAGAAGGGAAATGAATGAAATAATGAAATAAATGAAATAGAGAATAGAGATTAAGAGAAAAGGAAAAAATATAGAAAAAAGTCAACAAAGTTAAGAGTTGGTGTTTTGAAAAGGTAAACTCAAAATCAGGAATGAAAGGGGGAGATACTATACCTGATAACATAGAAATACAAAGAATCATTCAGGGCTACCATGAATAATTATACTCCAACAAACTGGATAACCTAGAAGAAATGAATACATTCCTAGAAACATACAATGTACCGAAACTGAATCACGAAGAAGCAGAAAATCTATAAGGAGATTGAATCGGTAAGGAAAACAAAGAAAAGCTCAGGAACAAGTGACTTCACAAAAGAATTCTATAAAACATTTAAAGAATTAGTGCCAATCCTCAAACTTCTCCAAAATACTGAAGAGGAAGGAACACTTCCAAACTCATTTTATGAGGTCAGCATTACTTTGATACCAAAGCTAGACAAAGACACTACAAGAAAACTACAGGCTAATATCCTTAATGTATAAAGATGCAAAAATTCCCAACAAAATACTAGCAAGTCAAATTCAACAGCACATTAAATGGATCACACATTATAACTGAGTGGAATTTATCCTTGGGATGCAAGAATGGTTAAGGATATGAAAATCAATCAGTATGGTATATACCACATTAACAGAACGAAAGCTCTAAATCACAGGACCATCTCAATAGATGAAAAAAAGCACTGACAGAATTTACCATCCTTTCATGATAAAAACACTCAACAAACTAGAAAAAGAAGGAGCTTACCTTTAAAAAAAGGAGATTACCTTAACAAAATAAAGGCCATATATAAAAAGCTCATAGTGAGTGTCACATATAATCATTGTGAAAACTGAATGCTTTCACTCTAAGATGAGGAAAATATTAAGGATGCCCATGCTTGGCATTTATATTCAACATAATACTGGAAGTCCTAGAGACGAGGCCAGAAACAAACAAGAAACAAAAATGGCATCCAAATAAGAAAAGAAGTGAAATTATGTTTGCAGATTACATAATCTTCAATGTAGAATATTGTAAAGGTTACACACACAGAAAAAATTGCTTAGAATAAACAAATTCAGCAAAGTTGCAGGACACATTATCAACATACAAAAATCAGCTGTGTTTCTTCTATATACCAGCAATGAATTTTCTGAAAAGGAAATTCAAGCAATTCAATTTATAATAGTATCAAAAAGAACACAATATGTAGGAATAAACTTAACCAAAGGGGCAAAAAGACTTGTACCAGGTAGTATATTAGAGGCTGCAGAAATGGCTTGATTTCCTGCTCAGATTACGGCTCATGAGATGATATTAAGCTCCTTTGCATTCCTGTAATATGAAGGCTGTGCAGAATCTAAAATGTTGGCTGGGGCCTCATTTCCATGCTACAAATTCGTACTTTCAAAACTACTGAATGGTGAACTGTGATTAAGTTTCCTTTCTCAGGCAGCTTTCTTGGCAATCGATTACTTGTCTGGTTTACACATGATTCATTCTTATCTTAATCCATTCCATAAAGCGGAATTAGTAGTGTCTACTTTAATAATGCAGTAGTAACAATAATGTGAAAGCAACAGCTGTTTGAAATATAAGTTCGTGACATTTCAGAGGGAAATAAATCCTAGGAAGAGAAAGTACATGGATAAAAATAAATCCTTTCTTATTAATATGATAAATGATTATTTGTAGATTTTAAACCAGACAAGATTTCTACTGTTAAAAATGTACTTTAAAACATATATGGTTAAGTATATTCATTTCAACAGAAACATTTTCTATAATGCTAAACTTTATTGGAAAGGAGAGATTTCAAATCCAAAAGGAGTTGGAATGAAAGATTAAAAAACCATACCTCACATCACTGATATCTCACACCCTCTACTGCTCCGACTGTATACTATCAAAGACACCTTGGAGTATTTCAATGTAAAACTACTATCAGTTTTTATTTGATAGAAGTGCTGGGATTCCAAGTAGAATTCAAGGCTCTGTGTGTGTGTGTAAGTAGAATTCAAGGCTGTGGTGTGTGTGTGTGTATTTCATTCTAAGTAATGCAACAAATAGGAATGATGTCTTCAACCAGTAGAAGGCAGTAGTAGGCAAGAGGCAGACATGGGGGATTTGGGACTATAGATCTGGAAATAAAAAAGGTATTAAAATATTTTCACCTCAGTCAATGGAAAACTTAGTTAACCAGGATAACCTATTTCAAACAATGCTGATGATCCTGACAGAAGACCAATATAACAAAAGACACTGACAAATAAGACTTTTTGGCATGAATGGAGAAACGAAGCTAACTGCTGAATACTCTTATTTACTGAAGCGGTAAAGAATCTGCCTGCAGTGCAGGGGCCGCAGGAGACATGGGTTCAATCCCTGGGTCGGGAAGATCCCTTGGAGACGGGCATGGCAGTCCACCCCAGTATTCTTGCCTGGAGATTCCCACGGCCAGAGAAGCCTGGCTGGCTACAGTCCACAGGGTCGCAGAGTCACACTGAAGCAACTTAGCATGTAGCAAGCACACATGGAGGGAAACGATGGAAAAGAAGGAAGGGTAAATTCTGACTCACAAATGCCTGATGGTTATTTGCCTACCTTATGCTTTCCAAACAAGTGGTGTCCAGTGGAGATTTCACAGTGTATCCACAGAAGTTGGGTTTAACCTAATTTAACTGATTTGATTTGACTGGCAATTCCCTTGGAATTAATATTCTAGTCAGTATTTTAATGAAATGGGTTGGCAACTAGAAAATTGTAAATACCCATCTGATATTTCCTTATCAAGTATAATTAGTGTTTTTGATAGAACCATAATTTTTTCTGAGTTATGGAACTAATATATTTCTATTTAAAAAATTGAAGAGCTATGTCATCTTTTAATTTTAACGTCTGGTGTCTTAATTCATCAATATAAATAATTTGGTAGTACAATAAATAGTTTTGTTTACAGGACAAGTTAAAAATATTTTTAGGCACAGAAAAGTACATTAAGAATTAGGAACTTCTCAAAAGCACCACATACCACTGATTGAAATTCTTGTTTCAGAACATTTTACTTCTTCACTCACATACATATATATGTACGCATATATCAGATGTCAATTAGTTCCCTGAAAAAATTAATTTTTTTCTTTCACTTAATGAAATGTGTTGTTAACAGTTCTATAGATGCATTTCTCTATTTGGCTTATGTCCCAAACATATTAATAACGTAGAATAAAGACAAGCAGTAGTTTCAAATCAGTATGTGTGCTGAATGGATTTTTCATGTGGAGAAAAGAACATGTTAACTGAATATGTTCTCTACTCTTTTGACAAGCAATTTTGCTATTATTAATACTAAATACAATGACAAACTGTAAAACTAAGAAAATCTGTTAATTCTTTTTTGATCTTTGGGTGATATGTTAAAGTTAACAACTACTAATTCTAACTCCTTTAGAAGAAAATCTATTATTAATACAGTGGCTTGGCTATGGTAGTACTTACTAGATTATTCGACACTGGATAAATCAATCGAGATTCTGTCTGACGGATTTTAATTGTAGAAATAGTAAAAGACCTCTTTATAACAGCCTTCTCAGCAATAAAGCAGCTCTGTAATAATGAGGCTCTGAAGAATATGAGGATAAAAAATAATAACAGATTGCCTCTAAGCCCTGATATTGAAATAGAAACTCTCTAAAAGTTAGGCAACGTCTTAGCTGATAGTCACTGTATCATTCAGTTCAATAAAAATATTTCTCTAGAAAGTAATTTTTCCCTCAAGCCCACTTTCAGGCAAAAGGCGATGCTAGATAATGGGGAGCAAATGAAGAAGAGCGACTCTGCCTTCAAGGAACTCGTATCTTTTCCACCAGGGAGGCTGGTCATGTTCAGATACATCTCACACAACCAAGAATGTCAGAAGAACCAGAGGAGAGAAAAGAATGAAGCACAATGCCAGGGCAGCCTATATCCACCAAGTGAAATACTGAAGCCCTGGATGCATTTCTCAGTTCCAGTCACACACCAGCCTTCTTGGGTAGTTGTTTGGTCTCACTTTGAGGTCTTACAAATCCTTTTTCTTCACCTTCTCTGGAGCTGCCGCTTTTATAACAACATACTTATGAGTAGTCTTTTAAAAAGCTTCGGCATAACACTTGGGATTCGATCATTTTATTTCAGGACAATTAAAGGAGATAGACTTCCCTGATGGCTCAGGTGGTAAAGCACCTGCCTCCAATGTGGGAGACCTGGGTTCAATCCCTGGGTCGGGAAGATCCCCTGGAGAAGGCAATGGCAACCCACTCCAGTACTCTTGCCTGGAAAATCCCATGGACAGAGGATCCTGGTAGACTACAGTCCATGGGGTTGCAAATAGTCGGACACGACTGAGCGACTTCACTTCAAAGGAAATAATTCTTAATTTACTTGTCCACTGACAACCTCTCTTGTATCTTCAATGAAGTTTAGTATAAATCCTACCTCCATAATACAAAATAATCTTCTCTAAATGTGACTACATCACAAAAATCACTTGACTTCCAATACAAAAAAAGGGGAAATAAAAAACTGCTGGACAATAAAACAGACAACAGATTTTAGTCCTAGAATTTCAGATATAGTACTAATTTCCCATGGTTTACGTCATAATTATAAAAATTAATCTAAAAAGTGATATAAATTTTGTATCTCTAAAAGAATAGGTGGAGGGTAGTCAACATAAGGTTGAACATGTTGCAAATTACTCATGCAACAGCAAATAGACTTTTGCCAGCAGTTAATATGACTAGTGCTGGCTTCCTTGTGATGTCCAAATGCAACTTTACTAAAAATGATACTTAATAAATACCTTTAGCTATTTCTATTTTCAGGTAGTGATTCTCAAACCTGACAGTACATATAACTCACCCAGGGAGCTTTGGCAACATGCTGTTTTTCATACAGACATCCTAACGTAATCACTCTATGGTGACTGGGACATGTTTTATGTACATCCACAAAGTACTGTTATAAGGAAAACCTGTTATGATCAATTCTATGACTTCATAATTTAGTACAAGAGTAAAATGACAGACATTTTATGGAGGAAGATTAAAAAATGCTTTCTGGTTTTTAGAAAAACAACATCTTTTCTACAGGTTTTAGAAGGGCTATTTTGTGATAGATAAAATTATATTTTGTAGATAACAAGCTGACTAAGAGAGAAAGGGTTCCTGGAAGCTCAGATGGTAAAGAATCTGCCTGCACTGCAGGAGAAGTGGGTTCTATCCCTGGGTTGGGAAGATTCCCTGGAGGAGGGCATGGCAACCTACTCCAGTATTCTTGTCTGGAGAATCTCCATGGACAGACAAGCCTGGCAGGCTACAGCCCATGAAGTCGCAAAGAGTCAGACACTACTGAGTGATGAAGCACAAGAGTACAAAGAAAGAAAGCACTCTATTTATGAAAGGTAATCAAATTAAAGTCATTACAATATGTTTCTTTAATATAAACCTGCTCATGTGTGTGTTAGTCACTCAGTTGTGTCCAACTCTTAGCAACCCCAAAGACTGTAGCCCGATAGGCTCCTCTGTCCATGGGATTCTCCAGGCAAGAATACTGGAGTGGCTTGCCATTCCCTTCTCCAGAGGATCTTCTCCTGCATTGCAGTCAGATTCTTTACCATTTGAGCTACAGGGATAGGGGAAACCTGCTCATACATGTTGGATAAACTGAAGAATAATGGTAGCATAACACAGAAATTGTATTAATTCATGTGTATTTTTTTCCCAGCAAAATAATGATTTGAAGCAATCATAGCATGCTCATTATTTAAAGAAAGTCTTAGCAATATATAACAATCTTTAACAGAACTCCTGAAAATTCTAGTTAAGTTCTTCCTTACAGCAAGCAGGGGGCTTCAAGACTGCTACTTTTTCCATTAAGTCAAGTTATTCAAGGAAGCTGATAATGCAGATGAGCAAGGTTCAATGACTTTTCTTCCTGTATTTAGAAAACACCTGACTGACAAAGAGAGTATTTTCAACAAATGGTATGGAACAAATGGACATTCACAGGCAAAAAAAGAAAAAAACCCAAAAAGAATCTAGACACAGACCTTACAACCTTGAAAAAATTTAACTTAAAATGGATCAAACATCTAAGTGCAAAACACAAAATTGTAAAACTCTTAGACAACAATGGCAACTAAAGATGCCACTGGCTATCCGGCTCTGTAAGGACTGAGTAATTAGCCACCATGGTTGCTAAGCTTCAACACACCCTGAAAGGAGCCCAGGGAGATTGGGAAAGAGGCACTGTTCTGGGAAAACTGGCAGAACAGGGCTTCAGATAGTGAGATAGTTTCAGAGAAAGTTTTTGTTTTTTTTTAAATGAATCTGGATTCTTGCATCTTCCTATACTCAGAAAAGCACTAAAACCATTAACTAAGATATCTGCACCTCATGATTAGCAGCAACCTTCTACCAAGAGGAGTGCTGAGTTGCATACACCACCTTTGCCTAAATCATAAATACATGTCCTTGCTTACCTCTTTGGACAGGTTTCTCAGAGCTGTCTGAGAGGCTGTCTCCTGGGCAATAGTCCTTAGTAAGAAACTGAATAAACCAGACTTACAGCTTTTATGTTGCTCATTTTAAAGTCAGTAATAACAGGGGAGAAAACCTTGATGACCTTTATAATGCCTTTTTAGAGACAACACTAAAGAAAGGATCCATGAAAGATAACTGATAAGCTGAACTCCATTAAAATTAAAAACTTCCAATCTGAAAAAGACAGTATCAATAAAATAAGAAGCTGAAGCTGAGCCATAGACTGGGAGAAAAGATCTGCAAAAGATATAACTGATAAAGGACTGTTATCCAAAAATACACAAAAACTCTTAAAACTGAACAACAAGATAACAAACAGCCTGGTTAGAAAATTAGCTGAGGGTTTTTATTACTTTTTCATTTAATTTTTTCATTGAAGTACAGTTAAAAATATTATATGAGGCCAAAGACATTAACAGACATCAAAGAAGACATACAGAAGGCAAATAAGCATGTGAGGAGAGGCTCTATATCATATGGTTCCAGGTAAATGCAAATTAAAACAAGATTCCACTATACAGCTACTAGAATGGCCAAGACACTGAACACACCAAATGCTGGCGAGGATATGGAGCAACAGGAACTCTCATTCATTGCTGGTTGGAACACCAAACACTACAGTTACTTTGGAAGACTGTGTGGCAGTTTCTTACAAAACTAAACATACTTTTACCATACAATCCAGCAATCGTACTGCTTGGTGTTTATCCAAAGGAGTTGAAAACTGATATCCACACCAAAATCTGTACAGTTTACAGCAGCTTTAAGCACAACTGCTAAAACTTGGAAGCAACCAAGATGTCCTTCAGTAGGCAAGTGGATAAATCAATCTTGGTACAATCCAGAAAATGGAATATTATTCAGCACTAAAAAACAAATGAGCTATCAAGACATAAAAATACACGGAACAATCTTAAATGCATATGACTAAGTGAAAGAAGCCAATCTAAAAACGCTGCAGAGTGTATGATTCTAAATACATGACATTTTGGAAAGCGAAAACTATGGAGACCATGAAAAGATCAGTGATAGCTGGGATGGGGGTGGGAACAGACAATTATGCAGAACATAGATGATTTTTAGAGCAGTGAAAATACTCTGCATGATATCATAATAATGGATATATGCCATTACACGTTTGTCCAAACCCTTAGAATGTACAACATCAAGGGTGAACTATGTAGTCCAAAATAAACAATGGGCTTTTAGCAACCCCATGGACTATAGCCTATCAGGTTCCACCATCCATGGGATTTTCCAGGCAAGAATACTGGAGTATTCTTCAGAGATTCTCCTGGAAGATCTCCAGGAGATCTTCCCGACCCAGGGACTGAACTTGGGTCTCCCACATTGTAGGCAGACGCTTTACCGTCTGAGCCACCAGGTAAGTCCCCAATGTAGGTTCACCCTTGGTTAAAAAAAAAAAATGTACCATTCTGGTGAATAATGTTGATAATGGGTAAAGCTACTCGTGTATTGGGGTAAGGAGTATATGAGAAACCTCTGTACCTCTCGATTTCGCTGTGAATCTCAAACTGTTCTTAAAAAAAGTCTTAAAACAAAATACCTGATTGATAGATGTCTACACACTGAGTTGCATATTTAATTTTGATAAAACTGATCTTCACTAGGAGCAAATGTCTTCAAGGAGCTACAGTTTGAAGGAGGCAGCGTGAATTCCAGTGTTCAATGACAAAGAATTAACTGGACTGTGATTCTGAATGTAAACCCAGTGGAGATTGAACCATGCTGCTCTTTTTATTAGGACTACTCTGGTTTACAAAATTCTGTTGGTTTTGAGTCATCTTTCCTTACCCTTATCTCCAAGCCTCTACCCCCAACAAAGCCTATTTGTATTGCATGCTTCGTAGAATGCAAAGATTTTCAGGAATGCATATAAGGTTACTGGAGTAGAAGCACCTTTGTTACTTGTACATGCTGCTGCTGCTGCTAAGTCGTTTCAGTCGTGTCCGACTTTGTGCGACCCATAGACGGTAACCCACCAGGCTCCCCCGTCCCTGGGATTCTCCAGGCAAGAACACTGGAGTGGGTTGCCATTTCCTTCTCCAATGCATGAAAGTGAAAAGTGAAAGTGAAGTCGCTCAGTCGTGTCTGACTCTTAGCGACCCCATGTACTGCAGCCTACCAGGCTCCTCCGTCCATGGGGTTTTTCAGGCCAGAGTACTTGTACATAATAGAGTATTTTTAGGGCTTCCCTCCTGGCTCAGTTGGTAGGGCATCCACCTGCAATGCGGGAGACCTGGGTTTGATCCCTGGGTTGGGAAGATCCCCTAGATATGGGAAAGGCTACCAACTCTAGTATTCTGGTCTGGAGAATTCTGCAAAGAGTCGGACACGACTGAGTGACTTTCACTATTTCACACTGGGACAGAGGAGGGCATCTAGTGACAATATAGCTCAGCTTGTAGACTTAAAAACCCTTAATAAAAGGACCCTTGGGCTAGGAAATCAGAGTACTCCACATAGAGAAAAAGTGCTTCTGCTATAGCACATCTCAGTTTATAGCTAGTGAGGACGTAGAATCAAAACTCCACTTTAGGGATAAGAAAACTGCGACCTAAAATCATTCTTCTACTTTTAAATCTTGTCTCCCTAGTAAAGTATTACAACAAGCCTTCTTGTAGAGGCCAATGCTCATTATGCCAAATGAATGGCCATCATAACAGTTTCTGCATCACATTATAGCCAAGTCAACAAGGAGGCTTTGTCCTTCCCCAGTGCAGTTCCAGTTTTATTCTGCAAAACAATGACAAAATAGTACTTGTCTTACCAGGACAAGCTTTATAACCAATTTTACTGGAATGGATTTATTCCCCCCAAATCTAGATATAAAGCTGCCATTCTGAGAGAGAAATACTAGATAGAGAAAGACAATAGGTATCACTCAAGAGTCCCAGTCTGTAAGATTCAGGGCACTGACACATGGAATATCAAAGAAGTTCAGAGTCTTAAAAGTGAAAAAACCTCTCAAGAAATCTAGAGTAAAACAAAGTGCTCAAGTGATCGTGCTTCGTGCATTTGAAGTTATTAAGTGGCAAATCAATGAAACCTCACTAAATGTTTATCTAAACCACCTAAAATAGATACACAATAATCACCTTTAAAAAACTGATGGTAATTCAAAATAAGCAACCTATGGAAAGAATATATATACTGACAAAATTGCAGCCCATCCCTAGTTTTGGTATGATTTACTTTGATCTGAAGGTACATAATTCCATAAAATCCACTTTGGATTTTAATTTGGACATGCAAAAAAAAAGAAAGTTCAGAAGCAATGCTCTATAAATTATTTTTTATAACTCCTGTGTTATAAAGTCACTTCAAATTTCAAGTTTTCACAACATGATTCTATGTGGGATAAAATTCTGTACAAAAAGAACAGAAAAAGACAGAAAAGAAACACATTGTAAATCCTTAAGGACCATACAGATAAACTCACCTTCATACCAAATTGTCATGAGGTACCTTAGACTTTTCAGAAATCCACTCAAAACCATTCAGAATCATTTGGATGGGTCTTACATTGAGCCAGAGTTAACAAAACTTCAGCTTTCTCCATGAAAGGAGATGCTGAGCTCTACTTGCTTGAGAATTTCAATTATAGGAGGGAGCATGCAGGGAAATCATGGGTAAGGTCTCCAATGGAACAAGCTGCCACCACTATTATTTTGAAAGTGCAGTGGCCTCAGATCCCTTTGTGGAACGAGACATCAATAGTAGAGAATACCCTTTTTCCCCCTATGCTTCTCAGGTCTGATGACTCAAACCTCCTAGTCTATTCCAGTCAGCAGATATTCCCTACCAGTGAGAAGTGCACTACAAAAAAGAATGGAAAAACAGGAAAGGGGAAAAAAAATGAAGAGAACTTTTGGAAGCAGGCAAGAGATTAAAAAACAAAAACACTCCAAACAGCCAGCAAAGCAAGTCACATGTTAGCAATTATTGAAAGGGTTCATTGCCCTTGCCCGCTTCCCTCCATTCCCCAACCTCTTTTCATTCTCAGATCTGACTCTATAAAGCTTTAAAGCACGTATGAAATAAGACTTAAAACACAATAGGAAAATATTTGATTGATAAAATCAATAATGATAAGATCAACATCAAATTGAAAGGACTGATGCTAAAACTGAATCTCCAATACGTTCGCCACCTGATGTGAAGAACTGACTCCTTGGAAAAGACCCTGATGCTGGGAAAGACTGAAGGCAGGAGAAGTGGACGACAGAGAATGAGATGGTTGGATGCCACCACCAACTTTATGGACATGAGTTTGAGCAAACTCTGGGAGTTGGTGATGGACAGGGAGGCCTGGAGTGCTGCAGTCCACGGGGTCACAAAGAGTCAGACATGACTGAGAGAATGAACTGAACTGAACAGCATCAAAAGACATGAGGTTTTCCAAGTCCCAGCACTCCACTGAATACTGACCATGCACGATACCCACTAATTAAAACAGAAAAGGCAAAATAAGTTATTTGGGTTGTATAAAATAAGCTAATGGGATAATAATTCTGTTTAACACATCCAATACATTTACGACTATAAGAGGATATAGCAGTGGTCAAAGGAATCTATTACAGAGCAGAAAGGTGCTTCACTCTGAATTTCACTACCAGCTGTCACTTCTGCTGTGTTCCAAATGTGTACTTTACAGCGGGGGAAGGGGATATTGTTATAATAATTTGGGAAGCTTTGTATACCATTCATCCAGATGAAAGCCATTGTGTTGAAGAAATTTTTATTAAAAAAAAATAAAGCATAGAAAGTTTATTGATATAGAGAGTTGAGTTCTATATTTATTAAGATAAATACACTGTTCTGGTGTATTAAGGGATTACAAGAATGAGTTCTTCAAAATCGAACATACGTGTGACATCAATAGTTCCCGAAGAGAAGACCTAGACCTATAAATAGCCAAGGGATATTTTAAAAGACACATTATTGGCACTGCTATTTCTGGTAAGCAATTGTTTTAGGAGTACAGTAAAACTTTAGAGCTTTCAATGGGGTTTTGAATGTTCAACAAACCTAAGCCTTATAATTATTTTCAAAAGTCAGTTTGTTATGATATGCTGGTGAGTTCTTCAAATATCTTACTGGATATTTCAGAAGTTATTGCAACTCTTATCCACTGTCCAAAAAAGTCATCATTTCTTGGTTTGTGATTTTTATAGCCAGTGATAACCCTGGACCATTGTTAGTGATCCACTGGCCAGATAGTAACTTTACTGTCATCTTAAGAATTAAAAAAATAAATGCAGAAATATTGATAATAGGCAGAGTTGCCTTTCCTTGTAGTAAGATGACAATACTACTCACAGTTTCCATTTATTTTTACCATTTAAAGGCTGACAGAGCAGAGTCAACAACATGATTGCCTCCAGTAGCTTCATTCTGCACTGTCTGCTCTGACAAAGCTGTTTTCTACCGTACAGAGAAGCATCCAGAATTGTTCTGCAACTTTCACCTTTCCTTCTATTCAAAACAAAACATAAGAAAGTGCTCTCAGCTATTTTCTTTACTTCTTGGTTCACTGGTATAATATTTTGATTAAAACTCTCACTAAAATAGTTTGTCATATAAATTTCTAAAACAAAATATTCAGACAACAAAAATGAGTACACTGTAGAACTTTTAAGCAAATCCATTCAGAAATAAGCACAATTAACATTATAATGATTTTTCTTAATATATATCTCAGTACATATTTTATTAAAAATCCCCAAAATACTTTCCTCATACATGTTTTTTTCTCCGCTTAATATGCCATAAGGAACTTTCCATACCACTAAATAGTCTTGCATAAAGTTACTTACAATAACCAGAGTATTCTAACCTTGGAACGTAACGGTTCACAGATTTCTTGCTATTATAAACAAAACTGCAGTGAATATAAGCATAACTAAATCCCTATCCTTTTTAAAATAATAACTTTCTTAGGATTAATGAGAAGCAGAATTTCTAGGTCAAAGGGTATCAATATTTTAGCATGGATCATTTATATCTTTTACTATGGAGCTGGTAAAGAAAGTCTGGTCACTAGCTAATAGAAGATGACATTAGCAGGGGGAATCAGACATCATACTGCTTGACTCTGAACATAAACTTGATTTCTTTCTTTTAGTCTAATATAAAGAGAGTCAGGAAAGATGGTCAACAATCTCCAGCTGTAGGAGTTTCTTACTTCCTCTCTAAGGAAACATGGCCCCACAGGTAGGGCGGTATTATAAGTGTGACTTATTCCTGCTTACAGATGCAGCCTTTGCTCAAATGATTCTCTCAACTGGACTCCAGCTAGGGTCCAGAGGAAGCAGTCTGCATTTTACTAAAGTCAGGGTTGCTGTTTTTTTTTTTTAATCTTACTTAAAAATTTGCTTAAAAGATTATTTCTGCCCTTGTCCCATTCTCTCAAGTTTGAAGACATTTCTGCAATATTTTCATTGATTGTTAGCCACTAACCAAGAGCAATTACCCCTTTCAACTGATCTAGAGTTATTATAAATAATTACTTAACACAAGTTAAGTCGCTGAGTTTGAGTGGCTGGTATAAACAATCTTGTGTTTATGACCAGTGGTAACTGGGGTCTAATGACCAATTATGTATCAATGCCTAGAGCAGTAGTTCTCAAAGTGTGGTCCTAGACCAGGAGCATCAGCATCACCTGAAAACTTGCTAGAAATGCAAATCACTGGGCTCCTGTCCAAGACCTACTGAATCAGAAATTCTGGGGATGGGCCCAGAAACCTGCATTTTAACAAGCAACCTGTTTTAACAGGTGATGCGATTTAAGAACCAAAGGCCTACTGACCTGACACCACAAAATCTTTTAGTGAAATGCTTACGTTGCTTTGGAGGATCCGTTAAGGTGCAAGCAGGACATATACTTAAAAAAATTAGACTAGAGAGGAAGGTGGGGAGAACTTGCTGTGTCATAACAATGTTTGGATTAGAAAAGTAATTCAGTTTTTCTCTAAGAGTAGTTAGGACTAGAATCATCTAAAACTAAATCCACAAAAAGCCTGTTAGCATAGAAAGCAAATGATATCTGCTTAAAGGTGAAATAAACACTGCATAAAATGCTGACAGTGTAAAGTCGTGTATTGAGCATACATAAAAATGAAAATGAACATCATGCACTATGCAACACTGGGGAATGAGGCAAATCTGAGGTGCTACACTGCCCCAATATGATGATCTAATGGTCCAAAGCTGGGCTTTTATAGTTTAAGGCCTTTACTCTGTTTAAGGCCAGATTGATGAAGATGATGGGTTGTTTCTATTAGGCATTATGCTAGGAAGTTCATACACAATCTCTGATTTAATTATCAGAAAATGTTCTATAAGCAAGGCAGTCTTATTAGTAAGAAGTAAGAGAATCACAGTTTTTAAACTCCTCCGAATGGGTCAGTGACAACTCAGTCCACTACCACACTTCTGAAAACACTTAACAGGCAGCAGCCTCATTCAGTGTCCACTGTTGGAGCTAAAGGTCTACCAACCCCCCCACAGTACTGGTTCTGAGAGTCCAGCAGTCTCTGATCAGCATGGTTCCCCAAACCCAAAATATGATCAGCACTCGGCTTTGTCAGAAAGACTATGCCTTTCAAGTCCAGCAACAATAAATCCAGGTTTTTGATTCAGAGATTGAGTAATGACCTCCTTGACCAAAGGGTTACGCAGAGGATTGGAAGCCAGGCAGTCCGATTCCAGAACCCGACCCTGAAGTCATACTTTCCTTGAACAAATATCCTAATATTTGGACTATAATGGAGAGATTTAGACACCCTCTTCCTTTCATGACCACAGAAATATTGTTATTTAAATACAGCATATAGTGCCTTATTATTGCTCCTTTCTATTTTTATTATCTTTTTATGGACACTGTGAATGGCAAAGTCCCTATTGAAGTTAGGCAGTACTAGTCATCAACATTACAAGCAAAACTATCCATATTTTTAACTGAAACAAACTTAAAATAACAAGCTTTGACGAGTTTCTAAATATGAGTAACAGCATTCTTTTGTAGTATTAAGACAAAATGTATTTTTAAAAATAGACAATCATCTATATTGCTTACAAAACATTGAGAGATAATTCCATGGAACAAATTTTTATGTCATTAAATGATGCTTATTAATATAATTAACTTATTAAGCTTTTAAATTAACTTATTAAGCTTTTAACATTAGTGCAGAAAATAAATCACATGCAGTAATTTTTTTCATAGATAAAAAATATTGAAGGCAACTAGACAAAAAGAAAAAACCCAAAAAAACTGAAACTAAAAATATTATCTGTCATGGGAACTTTAAGTCCAAAGTTCTCTTTTTAATGACAATATTCCCTACAATATTCCCCTTGGCTTTCTTTCTGACCTTTAATATAAAGCTGAAAATTCCTGGCCTGTAACTTGACCATTTTACAATCCATAAACGTGGGCAAGCAGTCTATACACATGGCTCAATAACAATCTTTTAAAATTTAATTGCTTTTTAAAACATCTCAGTAATTTGGAAGACAGAACATGAAGAGAGATAAAATCTACCAAGGCCAGAAAACTAGAGGGGCAGATTGTAGGAAGGAGGAGAGTTATTAAATGCAGGCAGGCTGAAAGCAAGCTCCGGGAGTTGGTGATGGACAGGGAAACCTGGTGTGCCGCAGTCTATAGGGTTGCAAAGAGTCAGACATGACTGAGCAACTGAACTCAACTGAGGCTGAAAGCAGTGTACAGGATTCATTGTAGAGAAATAAAGTAATTATTAGAGAACACCAAATTCTACAGGAAATGAATAACACCCTTGGTATTCATATGCTACAAGACCCTGAACAGAAGAATAAATGTTTAGTAGAGGATAAGACTCTATTAGCACAGTGCTTAAAAGACTAAGTAGATTTTTGAAATGTTTATTGCCTTGGTATAAGTCAAAGGATGTTACTTAAAAATGAAATAACTTTATTTGAAACAAAGTGTACTTCAGGTCACCTTGCTTTAAGAAAGTCTTTTATTATAGAATATTCAAGTAATAGAAAACACAATGACACAAAAGCTTTGACTAAAGGCTTTGATATTCAAGAGGATTAAACAAATGAGCACTGGTGTCTTTTAATGGAGAGCAGATTATGAAGAAACTCATAAAAACACAATTCTAAAGGGACCATGAAGGTTAAAGAATGTAAGGATTTGGGACCAAATATTACATGTGGCAAAATTCAGACAAGAAGCACAAAAATAAATTAGGGGAGAGGTTAACACTAGAAAATGAGATTTTATTTCCACCTTCAATACAAATTATCATTCTTTTCTCCCAGAAAAAGCATGAAATCAGGGCCCAAATGAAGTACAGTTGACCCTCGAAAAGGCGGGGGTGAAGAGCACCAAGCCCCTTGCAGCTGAAAATCCACATTAACAGCAGGTCCTCCTCCTCTGTGGTTCCACAGCAACAGCAGCCACTGCGGATCATGCAGTACTACTGTATCTACAGGAAAAAAATCCAGGTGTAAATAGACTCTCCTTGTTTAAAACCCTGCTGTTCAAGGGTTAAATATAACCACCATTCTCTATCTGAAAAATCAAAAAGTAGACACAGCTAGGCATATAAAATGCCATTCATTAACCCTTTACGGAATTTGGCAAATTTATTTAGCATCCTCTCACTTTTTTTGTTGTTGTTTTTAATAGGCAGAAAACCTAATTGTTGTCTCTTAGGTAAAACAGACTTTGAAAGTAAAGTGAAAGTCACTTAGTCGGGTCTGACTCTTTGTGATCCCATGGACTGTAGCCTGCCAGACTCCTCTGGTCATGGGATTCTCCAGGTGAGAATACTGGAGTGGGATGCCATTTCCTTCAGAGGATCTTCCCAGCCCAGGAATCGAATCCGGGTCTCCTGCATTGCAGGCAGATTCTTTACCGGGTGAGCTATGAGGGAAGCCGTTCCCTTCTCCAGGGGATCTTTGCAACCCAGGGATCGAATACTGGTCTCCTGGATTGCAGGTGGATTCTTTACCATCTGAGCCACCAGGGAATCCCAAAACAGACTTCATGAATTGTGAAATGAGATACTGTTGGTCTCCAGGTACATTATGACTACTTTTGAAGGAAAATGTCAAAGCTGAACCTTCATTCCAACCATCCAAGTACCTGGCTAAAGCAGACAACACCATAATACATATAGGGGAGGCCCAGCATGGAATTCAAAGACTCTAATGCTGTTCCCAGAAAGACACTCAAAATTCATGAATCTACTTAATGCCTCAAGTTTTTATACTGGTTGGAATTATCTTAATCTGCCTGAGTAACTTTCTATGTAGGAGAACCACTGAAGCAAGTTCTGCTTAGAGACTGTTATTAGGGGTTATGGCAGCCTACCATCACAAGGCCTAATCTATTTCTCACATATGCTTCCATGGTTGTATGTGAATGATATTAACAATCCTACCAAGTCCTTGGAAGAACTGTTAAAACTAAAAGAAAAATACTGCAAATCTGTAAGAAGTAAAAACCTCAGATGAAGAAAAAGGTAATCATCTATGCTCTAACTATTCATCACAGAGGTTGGGATGGTACAACAACCAGAAGGCACAACTTTCTGTTCCATAACCTTTGCTCTCTGCCAAGCTGACCCTTCTGATTTCATTCTCTTCTTGCCCTAGTTTTTGAAAACTGTTGCATTCCTTATACTCTGAAATGTAATGTGAATATTAAAATTTAACCAGCACCTAAGGCTGACTGCTTTCTAGACATAACAGCCCTATAAAAGCAGGATTGGGGGGTTTACTAAAGAATACCTTTTGGTTTTAATGATAGGAAAAGAAACCCAAAACAACCTGATATCCAACAATAAGAGAATGACTAAATGAATTACAGAAACAAAGCAAGTCATCAAAAAATGTGTTTCGAGAGATTTAGTGGGATGGGGAAATAGGAAAAAAATGAACAAATCCATATTCATACTATGATCCTTAGTTTTAAAAAAATAGATATTTTTAAACAAAAAGTACTCATTGCTTTTCCTTTTATGTAAAGTCTACTACATTTAAGGCCTCAGTGGATAATGTTTTCCATATCCCATAGGTTTTAAGACTTTGTATTTTTGTTATCCTTCTGTAATGATGCTGTTTTTAAATGCCATGTACTCAGTGAGTGATATAAACACATTGTAAATTTGCTTTCTAATAAAAAATTTTATAAAATCTTAAAAAAACAAAACAAAACAAAAATACCAAAAAAAACTACCAAACAAAAAACAGAAGCAAAGAAAGCTAAGCTAGAAGGGTGAAAGGAATTACTCTTGTCTTCTTCCTCTTTCTCTTTAACTACCATGCAAGACTTTATGCCCCTATGTGCCCAGGACGGATGAACTTAATCATTTGGTAATTTTTTTTAAGATTTTTTTTCCCCTAATATACTTGTAATTTACCCTGTGTCTGAGTAATGCTTAATTCACATCATCTATAAAGAAAGCTGAGTGCCGAACAATTGATGCTTTTGAACTGTGGTGTTGCAGAAGACTCTTGAGAGTCCGTTGGACTGCAAGGAGATCCAACCAGTCCACCCTAAAGGAGATGAGTCCTGGGTGTTCATTGGAAGGACTGATGTTGAAGCTGAAGCTCCAATACTTTGGCCACCTGATACGAAGAGCTGACTCATTTGAAAAGACCCTGATGCTGGGAAAGACTGAGGGCAGGAGAAGGGGACGACAGAGGATGAGATGGTTGGATGGCATCACTGACTCAATGGACATGAGTTTGGCTGAACTCCGGGAGCTGGTGATGGACAGGGAGGCCTGGAGTGTTGCAGTTCATGGGGTCACAAGGAGTCAGACACAATTGAGGGACTGAACTGACTGATTGACTTGGTATCTGGGCTACTGCATATAATCCTTTAATTTCTTTTCTAGGAAGGGCATGCTACAGGCTGAAGACCCAAAGTGAGGATTGTTCAGTTTGTCTGAGCTGTTATTTTTGGGCAAGGACTAACACATTCACAACTTTCCCTGCCAATTTCTCTAATAAAAGCCCTGACCAACAAAATCTCTCCTAAAACATTGCCTTTTTCTTTTTCTCTTTTTTAAAATTAAAAGTCCCTTTGAAGATTGCAAACAAAACTATGAAAAGCAAGCAATTAAAAAACTTCACTAGATAGTGTCTCCAGAATTATAGTTCTTAAGTAACTTTTTTAGTGGTTAATAATTTAGAAGATACACCTCCTATCAAAGTATTGGGGGAAAAAAACAACTTTGGGATATATCTCTGGCTCAGTTTCTTTTATACAGATTTGAGGGTCAGGATATTCTTCAATCCTCAACTTTACTCTTGTGCCAATTAGAGTTAGGTGAGTGATTTTTAGAAGGAAACTGATTTTCATTCTGATATTTGGAATACAATGGCAACAAAACTCCATCATTTAGTCCTTTATAATACATGATAGAATAACAAATCTTGATTTGGCTTAATTTATGCAAAAACAAAAAAATTAATTGTATTTTATTTTATTATATTTGGGGACAATTAAACAAAACCAGAACATGTACTAGCATGCTAAATGTCTTTCTAATTAAATCCAGCAGTTGAATGAATCAATTCATTAGCAACAAGCCTGGTTTATTATCTCATTAATACAGACGGTTAATATCACGAAGGGAAGAATAGGAGTATCTCAAAAAGTACAAAAGCATTGCAAAGTGATGTGGGCATCAGGGAGAATACTACTGAAGTGAAGTGCTCAGAACTCAGCTTTTCAAAGATTAAAATAAAAATCAATGTGCTAACATGGAAAGGACATTTACAAAGATATAGCTTGTTTTTTTTTTTAAGGTCATAGAGGCAAGCTGGTAACATGGGGATAAAAATAGATAAAAGTATTCACTGGAACTACAGAAAGAATTACTATTTTTGTGCCAAAACAGTAAAACGTTATAAAAAACATTTTTAGAAGTTTAAATATAATGGCTAAATAAGAAGGCTTCCCCATTAAAGGGCCAGATTTAAAAACAATACAAAGTAACAAAAAAAACCCACTTCTTTTTAAAGGTATGGCCAGCTTGCACTGAGTCATCATTTAATAAAAATTAAAATTTTATTATTTAACTATTAATGAATAGGAAAAATGATTAAATATTTCACCAATAGGTCACTTATCTGGCAAATTTAAATTAAAAACAGGAGACAGTAGTAGGAATAGGGTTGTCAGATAAAATATAGAATGCCCAGTTAAATTCAAATTTCAGATATACAACGAATACTGTTTTAATGTAAGTATGTCACAAATACTGCATGATATTGCAGAGTATATGCTCAGCAATGTTTGGGGTATATAATAAAAATGTTATTAGTTGCTTATCTGAAATGAAAACTGGTCAGCAACCTTTATCTTCATTTGCTTAATCTGGTAATTCTAACAAGGAAGGGAGAAAAAAAGGCTGCTGGGTATTCAAATTAGATGTTAAAACTCATGCAGTTTATTCACAGGAAGCTCAGATTCTCAGAGTCTATACACTAGCAGCCTCATGCCAAATCTACCCATCTGATATATTTTACTTGATATGTACAGTATTTTAGTATCTGTTAGCTACCATCATTAAAACTGAAAGAGTACATTAGACACTAAATATAATAATTTCAGATTCTGAAAACACTAGGAGTCCATTTCCCCATGTCAATAATTCAGATCTGGATGGTTGCTTCCTCAGGCAGGGGAGGCACGTTCCCACCTGCCATGATCTTCACCACTCCTTATTATACCAAAGTCATGCTGAAGACAGCAGTAATTTAGAGTGATATTTTCTACCCACTTCCATCATTTCTGCTATCTGGCAACCCCTTGAATTTCACTGAATTTGTGGCCTTGGTTCTGCTATACATATTTATTTTATACCCAGTTCTCTTCACCAAAGATCTGAAGCCACAAATTATGATATGGAGAGATGAAATGCCACTAAAGTCTATTTCTCCCACTTTAAAACTGGTTCCATCCCCCAGCCCAGCATACAGTAGATGCTAAGTGAGTATTCATTTGATTAACTGAACGATCATCAAAGAGGGTGAAGCAAGAATAACTATGGCAACAACAACAACAACAAAAAACAAAACAAGGAAAGCTATTTAGAAATATCTGAATGGAATTAGTAGGTAAAAATATGAGTGTTTATTGCTGACAGCCATCAAGACATGTTTGCAGTCAGTGATATATGCAAGCCCTTTGGAAAAATACTCAACATAATAATCTTCAGAAACCTGGCAAAGCTCCTTAAACAAAACATCATATTGTTTTCTGAGATGCTGTTGGTAAATTAAAGGGCACTACAATCTGTTAGCCATGGAAAGAATTTGGAATTTCTTTTTATTTCTCAATCACAACCACATTCCCTTAGTACTTTGAATTTTGGAATAACATGGAAATGCAAAGAAAGGAAAGAACAGAAGAGGTTTTCTATAAGGCTTGACCAATTCAGTCCAAGAATTATATTAATTAAATACCTTAAAAAAAGCACAGAAGAAACATCCTATTCTAAACTCCAACTTTCAGATTTCACTAATGGACTTCCCTGGAGATTTTCTTAAATGACTAACATATTCTTCCATTTCTTCCATCTTTCCAGATCCCTGGTATATTGTAATTTTATTTAAAGGATTTTTGTGATATCTGCATATAAGACATTTAGGAGATAAATCTGGGGTCACTCAAACAGCTGGAATTGGACTAGTTGAGAGAAAAGGACAGAAAAACTTCAAATCAGAATTATTTCAGAAAATCCGAAATCTGTTTGTCATGCCTACAGCAGGTAAAAACCTTATTCATTTCAAAACTATTTATTGAAAATCTACCGTCTAGGCACCAAGCCAAGAGGAAGGATTAGAGAGATGAAAGCATGGATTCAGCTACCAAAGTGCAAGTAGAGACACAATTACAAAATGTGTGCATCTGTTATAAATAATGGCAAGTATAAGTACAGGGAAAAATACAGGGTACAAAGAGCACCTAAGTCTGTCAATCAAAGTTGAAGAAGTTCATTGTTTGAACTAAGACCTTAAGGGCTAATATGAGTAAGTGAGAGGAGCACACCTAGCTGGAGGGAGCAGCGTGGCCACAGGCACTTCGAGGAGTAAGAAAGGCAGAGACAGGATACTCAGGGGACTATGAATATTACTATTTGTTGGATCACAGAAAAGGCAAGAGAATGACAGAAAAACATCTATTTCTGCTTCATGGACTACGCTAAAGCCTTTGACTGTGTGGATCACAACAAACTGGAAAATTCTTAAAGAGACTGCAGTAGCAGACCACCTTACCTGCCTCCTGAGAAACGTTATGCAGGTCAAGAAGTTAGAGCCAGACATGGAACAATGGACTGTTCAAAGTTGGGAAAGGAGTACGTCAAGGCTCTATATTGTCACCCTGTTAATTTAACTTATATGCAGAGTACATCATGCAAAATGCCAGGCTGGATGAAGCACAAGCCAGAATCAAGATTGCTGGGAGAAATATCAATAACCTCAGATAATGCAGATGACACCACCCTTATGGCAGAAAGCAAAGAGAAACTAAAGAGCCTCTTGATGAAAGTGAAAGAAGAGAGTGAAAAACCTGGCTTAAAACTCAACATTCAAAAAATGAAGATCATGACATTTGGTCCCATCACTTCATGGCAAATAGATGGAAAAACAATGGAAACAGTGACAGATTTTATTTTCCTGGGCTCTAAAATCATTGCAGATGGTGACTTCAGCCATGAAATTAAAAGACGCTTGCTCCTTGGAAGAAAAGCTATGAGAAACTTAGACAGCATACTAAGAAGCAGAGACACTACTTTTCCAAAAAAGGTCCAAAGCTATGGTTTTTCCAGTAGTCATTTATGGATGTGAGAGCTGGACCATAAAAAAGGCTGAGCACTGAAGAATTGATGTTTTTGATCTGTGGTGTTGGAGAAGATTCTTGACAGTCCCCTGGACTGCAAGGAGATCCAACCAGTCCATCCTAAAGGAAATCAGTCCTGAATATTCATTCATTGGAAGGACTGATGCTGATGCTCTAATACTTTGGCTACCTGATGTGAAGAACTGACTCACTGGAGAAGACCATGATGCTGGGAAAGACTGAAAGCAGGAAAAAGGGCAGACAGAGAATGAGATGGTTGGATGGCATCACCAACTTGATGGATATGAGTTTGAGGAGGCTCTGGGAGTTGGTGATGGACAGGGAAGCCTGGTGTGCTGCAGTTGCAAAGTATTGGATGTGACTGAGCAACTGAATTGACTAGTGAATATGATGAATGAATTCTGATGAATATTACTAATACTCAGGGATCTGACCCCAATATGGAAGCAATAGCAACAGTCTTGGTGAGATACAGAGAGGGTTTGAATTAGGACAGTCCTGATCAAGAGGAAGGAGCAAGTGCCCAGGTGCTGATAGGAATCACTCTGTTTGTAATGTTTGGTTGGATCAACCTCTGGATTCCCAACCAGGGGATTCTTACTTATCTTGGGTTCTGAACCCTGTTTGGCTAATTTTTGTAATGCCTGACAGTCTGGCTTTATGACAGGACCTAAACACCAACAAGTACAACTTCCTTAGGTCTTGTTCCAACATTCTGGTACACAGCTGGTTCAGCTCTGTGATAACCACCAGCTTAAAATACCTTAACTTTCAGAGTGCCTGTCTCCAGCTCAAATTTCTGTCTGGATATACATATTTTGGGGTTTTTTTGCCTCTTAAAACTTTATATAACAAAATAAACTTGTTCTTTTTGCACTTCTCTGTTCCATCTGATTCCTATCTTTTGTTCTCTAAATCATGCCTCCCAAAGATTCTTCCTTTTACTGCTTACTTTTGGTGTGTTTCTGCATGTAAAAGATGAAACAGTATAAGCAGAAAAGGCACTATTTAAGATACAGTTGACCCTGGAACAGCACAAGTTTGACCTGCACAGGTCCACTTATATGTGGATTTTTTTCCATTAGTAAATACTACAGCACTATGTAATCTGCAGTTGGTTGAATTTACAGATGTGGAATCGTGAATTTGGTTATATTCATATTTACAGCTGTGTGGAGAGTCAGAGTTCCTAACCAAGGGGTTGTTCAAGGGTCAAGTGTATTCCTTTAAAAAGGCAGATATGTGTCAGCATCTATGCATAAGGAACAGAAACAAAAAACAAAAACACCACATGCTTTTATGGTCTGAGCCATCACCTATTATCACAGACTTACTGGCACTTAATTAGCTTTTTAAAATGCTTGTTAATAACGGATAAACAGGTTCACAATTGACTATGCCAAAGCCTTTGACTGTGTGGATCACAATAAACTATGGAAAATTCTGAAAGAGATGGGAATATCAGACCACCTGACCTGCCTCTTGAGAAACTTATATGCAGGTCAGGAAGCAACGGTTAGAACTGGACATGGAACAACAGACTGGTTCCAAATAGGAAAAGGAGTACGTCAAGGCTGGATATTGTCACCCTGCTTATTTAACTTATATGCAGAGTACATCATGAGGAACGCTGGGCTGGAAGAAGCACAAGCCGGAATCAAGATTGCCAGGAGAAATATCAATAACCTCAGATATGCAGATGACACCACCCTTATGGTAGAAAGTGAAGAGGAACTAAAAAGCCTCTTGAGGAAAGTGAAAGAGGAGAGTGAAAAGGTTGGCTTGAAGCTCAACATTCAGAAAACTAAGATCATGGCATCTGGTCCCATCACTTCATGGGAAATAGATGGGGAAACAGTGGAAACAGTGTCAGACTTTATTTTTTTGGGCTCCAAAATCACTGCAGATGGTGATTGCAGCCATGAAATTAAAAGATGCATACTTTTTGGAAGGAAAGTTATGACCAACCTAGACAGCATATTAAAAAGCAGAGACATTACTTTGCCAACCAAGGTCCGTCTAGTCAAGGCTATGGTTTTGCCCGTGGTCATGTATGGATGTGAGAGTTGGACTGTGAAGAAAGCTGAGCGCCGAAGAAATGATGCTTTTGAACTGTGGTGTTGGAGAAGACTCTTGAGAGTCCCTTGTACCGCAAGGAGATCCAACCAGTCCATTCTAGAGGAGATCAATCCTGGGTGTTCATTGGAAGGACTGATGCTAAAGCTGAAACTCCAATACTTTGGCCACCTCGTGCGAACAGTTGACTCACTGGAAAAGACTCTGATGCTGGGAGGGATTGGGGGCAGGAGGAGAAGGGGACGACAGAGAATGAGATGGCTGGATGGTATCACTGACTCGATGGACATGAGTTTGAGTGAACTCCGGGAGTTGGTGATGAACAGGGAGGCCTGGCGTGCTATGATTCATTGGGTCGCAAAGAGTTGGACATGACTGAGCGACTGAACTGAACTGAACTGAACTGAAGGATCACAAAACATTTATTTTCAGGAGCTAAAATCAATTACACTCCCCGCTGACATATTTTATCTTAACAAAAATTGATATTCAGCCAATGTTTCATAGTATAAACAAATTTAGGTGATATAAGAAACAAAAAGTAAAATAATTTCTAGCTTTGTTAGCAAAATCCAGCAAACTGGATGTGATGCTGTTGCCTACTACAGTTCTATTTATCCTTTACACCAGTGGTTCTCAAACCTCAGTGTGCATTCAAATCACCTGGAGGACTTGTTAAAACAGTATCAGGGCTTCCTGGTGGCTCAGTGGTAAAGAATCCACCTGCCAAAGCAGGAGACATGGGATCGATCCCTGATCCAGGAATATCCCACATGCTGAGGAGCAATGAAGCCCATGTGTCACAAACTATTGAGCCTATGCTCTAGAACCCAGAAACTGCAACTACTGAGCCCATGAGGCCCAGAGTCTGTGTTCTGCAACAAGAAGCCACAGCAATGAAAAGCCCCCAAACTGCAACGAGAGTGAGGCCCTCAGTTGTCACAACTAGAGATAATCCCTTGCAGCAATGAAGATCCAGCACAGCCAAATAAATAATAAATAAAATATTATATATAAAAACAGAGCACTGGGCTCCATCATAAGTAGCTGATTCAAAAGGTATGGGATGTGGCAAGTGAATTTGCATTTCTAACACGTGCCCAGATGCTGCTGCTGCTGGGGAAACACATTTTGAGAACCACCGCCATACACCAACATGGGGCATGAGTGTGGGGGGAGGAAGTGGTATTCCAATTGTGGTTTCTCACCTTCGAAAAATCTTCTCTAAAAAAAAAAAAGAAAAATCTTCTCTAAATCAGAGGCTTCAATTCAAGCCAGAAAGTTTAGCAAGTTAAGCCTTGATCATGGGAAAGATTCCTAAATAGCAATTTCTTTTAAGCAAAGAAAATAATAAATGCAACCGTGTTTCATGGCTATTTTAACAGAGATGCTCTGTGGGAGAGAGCTTAAGATGTTGCAGTTTCATTAGCATTATCCAGTGTTGCTATGGGGACCAACTGGCGAGGAATCATCAGTACACAAGAAAATGAAAAGAGGGAATTGTTGAATTAAAAAAAAAACAAACCATTTCTGAGAAAACAGTCAAGTCATATCGCCCATGTTCTGGCACTTATGTAAATTAAGGTATAAATTCTCCTTTAATAAGGAGATTTATAAAGATTCACATACCAATCTTTCCTATTTCAGAAGATGCAGAATTCAGGGAAGGAAATAAAATATTAAGAGGAAAGGAAAGTGGCATTATGGGGTTTACTGGGCATCGGTTAGGCATGATGACCCCAAGGCTAGGGGCTATGTGGAAAGGATGCACATTCTGCTCAGTCAGATTCACTTTTGCACAGAATGGGAAACAGAAGGCTCAGGCAGGTACCACACATACTCTGTGGATGGGGAAGAGGGGAGGACAGGTGGATAGCCTGCTTGCAGTTTCTCAAATAATGAAACTAAGAGGAAGAGAGGAAGAATAACCTGAGACAGAGAGGGAGGAATAACTTGAGAATAAGAATCAGTTCGGTTTCTAAACCATCTTGCACCTGCTACCAATCTTCCCTCTTAAAGTCTGCTTTCATTACACCAGTTCCTAAGATTAAGCCCTGCTGCTGCTAAGTCGCTTCAGTCGTGCCTGACTCTGTGTGACCCCAGAGACGGTGGCCCACTAGGCTCCTCTGTCCCTGGGATTCTCCAGGCAAGAACGCTGGAGTGGATTGCCATTTCCTTCTCCAATGCATGAGAGTGAAAAGGGAAAGTGAAGTCGCTCAGTCGTGCCCGACTCTTAGAGACCCCATGGACTGCAGCCTACCAGGCTCCTCCGTCCATGGGATTTTCCAGGCAAGAGTACTGGAGTGGGGTGCTATTGCCTTCTCCAAGATTAAGCCCTAGTGCCTCCCTATTTCCTTTCTCAACAAATCTCAACTTTTCTGCCTGCTTTTTTAGCTAAGACCTAATGTCTACCTATCTACCTTAACCCAGTTTTTTTCTCACTGTCCCTCATACTGACTATGTCTTTTTTTTTACAATAACTTGAGGAGGAATTCCTACTTGGGATTTTCCTCTCCTTGTCAGACCCAGAGTGTATTTTCCCTTCTGTCAACTCACCCCTTGTTTGTGTGCTAAATTTAATGATTTTTTTAAAAACATTATTCATCTATTTATTTTTGGCTGTGCTGGGTCTTCACTGCTGCATGTGCTTTTCTTTAGTTCTGGGGCCTCTGGGCCTACTCTCTAGTTGCAGTATGAGGCCTTCTCACAGCAGTGGCTTCTCTTGCTGCAGAGCACAGGGTCTAGGGTGCAAGGGCTTCAGTAGTTGTGGTGCATGAGTTCAGTAGTTGTGGCTCGCGGGCTCTAGAACACAGGCTCAACAGCTGTGTACAGGCTTGGATGCTCTGTGGCATGTGGGATATTCCCAAATCAGGGACTGATCTCATGTTTCCTGCATTGGTAGGCAGATTCTTCACCACTGAGCCACCAGGGAAGTCCTAAATTTAATGACTTTTAATTGTGATCCCACATGCCTTAGATCCCAAGGAATCCCTTCAGAGATGAAAGAACACCTGGAGCAGATGGCTCCTTTGGCTTCCTCCCACTGTCTCTAACTAAAGAAGCCCAACTTTCAGAGGTTTTATACATTGGGATTTTGTGTAAGACAATTTGGAAAATAGTGCTACTCCTTAAGGAAAAAGTTTGAGAAACACATCTCTCTAATGTACGAAATCATTTGTTATTCAATAAAATATTGTTACTGGCACTATTGTTTCATGTATATATGTTTTGTCTCATAAATTATACTGGAAGCTCCTTACAATAAGCTTTTTTCTGCAATGTGCTCAGCTCAGCAATGAGCAAAAGGCATCCATTTTCTTGACTGACTCATTTTAAAATTCATTTTGTAAATGAACTGGTAAAATTCATACTGAGCTGACCTCTACTGAGGTGAGTGACATGATGTTTTGCCTCTCTGCAATGAATATTTCAGATTTTTAAAATCAATGCTTCATAGAAGGTAGGGTATAATGCAAAGCAGTGGACTGATAAAGACACGATGTTTTAAATATCAGCAGAAAAGAAGACAGATTTTTGTGGAATGGAGGTTTTTCAATGCCTATTAAATCAAGCCACCTAAATTAGCAATTTGTGGCACTGGATGGGTTTTGGGACATAACTTACTCTATTCATGCCTTTTGGGTTTACAAAAATTTTTGTACACTGATGCACAAAAATACAAATTACTACATTTTGCTAAACTACATGCACTGCTAAGACCTGTTACTTATGTTTCTCTTACCTCTTTAGTTAAGAAATATACAACTAACAAAACATTCAGGTTGGTTATTTCCTTTGGATTACGACATTTGAGATGCAAGAGGTTAGCTTATTTCAATTAAGGAGAAGAAAGACAAGGCTGCCAAGTGGAACACTGAGCTGAGAATAAAGTGTCTTTGTCACCATAGGGCCCTGCTGTTCTTTAAGCATTTCCTAAAAGGGTGAATGAAGAGAGCAGGACAGCATGGTAATACTGTTCCTGTGTCCAGTACAGGAGTAGAGCTGTGGTTTTCTTGAGTCACTGAGAAAAGAAAAAAAAGAACTCTTTCCTGGCAAAAGAGTACATTATACATACCTAGGGAGGAGAAGGGGACGACCGAGAATGAGATGGCTGGATGGCATCACCGACTCGATGGACATGAGTTTGAGTGAACTCCGGGAGTTGGTGATGCACAGGGAGGCCTGGCGTGCTGTGATTCATGGGGTCACAGAGAGTCGGACACGACTGAGTGACTGAACTGAACTGAGGGGCTTTTGGCTCAGTGGTTAAGAATCTGCTTGCCAGTGCAGGAGGCACAAGAGAAACAGGTTTGATCCCTGGGTCAGGAAGATTCCTTGGAGGAGGAAATGGCAACCCACTCCAATATTCTTGCCTGGGAAATCTCATGGACAGAGGACCCTGGAGGGCTACAGACCATGGGGTCACAAAGAGTCAGACACGACTGAGCATGCACACACTCTCATATGTATATATATATATGCCCATAGTGTCTCTAACTGCCTGATTCCTGAAGTCAGGGCAGGAGAGCAAACCGAGAATCTAGGGACCTGCAATGTTCTCTGCCAGTGACCTCAGACAAAACATTTGATACTTTTCCAGCTCTGTTTTCTTATCTGAAAAATAATGATGGCGCATACTCCTCAAAAGTGTTTCGGCCTTTTCATTTAAGTACAGTGACAATATGAACAACATCGTGACCATGAGACCCAGTAAGACACTAAAGCTATTCAGCATTTCAGGTCTGCAGAATTGGTGAGTGACTGCACAGAGAAGCAAATCAACTAAAGAGTATTTCTGAAGCACCTACACAGAATGTTCCAGGAACTGGGCTAGTTATTGGGCACAGAACAATGAATGAACATTGATTTTGTCCTTGAGGAAGTTAGGAGAGCAGGACTCTAAACAGGTAAAGCCCAAGATGGTCTGCTGAGTGCTGTCTTGTGAAGGGAGGTGACAGGCAGGTATTTTGACAAGGAACGCTCATGGAGGTGGATATGATACCTTGAAGTCTTCACATGGGATGCTGTAACAGAGAAGTCTCCAAGAGGAGGTTTATTTGAAGTCTATGTTACTAGGCATTCAACATCAACTTTGAGATATGATAAATCTTGGTTCTTTATTGTACAAACATAATTAAGAATTTAGCAGTCTAAATTTTTTTCTAAAATCAAAGAATTAAAATTTGAAACAGAAAATGGGGGAGAAACTTCCATGGAGACTGGCATTTTTGTTTGCTAAAACTGGGTGAAGCCTAACATGCTACTGTAAATGTTCTTTTAAACCACAGGCAAACTATGATGCATAAACAATCAGGGGCCACTAATTTTATTTTTTGGCTGTGCTGGGTTTTCGCCGTGGTGTTTGGGCTTCCCTAATTGTCGCGCATGGGTCTAGCTGCCCCACAGCATATGGGATCTTAACTCCCCACTAGGGATCAAACCGCCATGCCCAGCCTTAAGGTGGATTCTTAACCACTGGACCACCAGGGAAATCCCAAGGGTCACTGATTTCCTAATGATACTTGCCCTCAACCTCCTTCCACTGTGGAAACTGCTTATCAAAGAAAAGAAGGAGAGTGTCTTGATGTAGGATGTTCTGGGCATGGATTTTTATAAGATGTCCAAAGTTATGGGTTGAATTATGTCCTCTCAAAAAGACACATTTAAGTCCTAGTCCCTAGTATAGCTCAGAATCTGACCTTATTTGAATACAGTATTTTCAGAATTAAGTTCAAATGAGTCATTAGAGGTCATAATCCCAACATGACAGGTATCTGTATAGAAACAGGATATTTGGATACAGAGAAAGCCACACAGAAACACAGAATACAATGTGAAGGTGATGGCACAGATGATGTACCTACAAGCCAAAGAACGCAAAACTGGCCAGTAAGACCCCATGGACTGCAGCACACCAGGCTTCCCTGTCTATCACCAACTCCCGGAGCTTGCTCAAACTCTTGTCCATCGAGTCGGTGATGCCATCCAACCATCTCATCCTCTTTTCCCACCTTCATTCTTTCTCAGCATCAGGGTCTTTTTCAATGAGTCAGTTCTTCGCATCAGCTGGTTAAAGTATTAGAGCTTCAGCATCAGTCTTTCCAATGAATGAATATTCAGGACTGATTTCATTTAGGATGGACTGGTTGGATCTCCTTGCAGTCCAAGGGACACTCAAGACTCTTCTCCAACACTACAGGTCAAAAGAATCAACTGGTCAGTGCTCAGCTTTCTTTATGATCCAACTCTCACACCCATACATGACTATTGGAAAAAACATATCTTTGACTAGAAGAACCTTTGTCAGTAATGTCTTTTCTTTTTACTATGCTGGCTAGGTTGGTCATAGCTTTTCTTTCAAAGGGACAAGAGCCTTTTAATTTCATGGCTGCAATCACCATCTGCAGTGATTCTGGAGCCCAAGAAAATAGTCTGTCACTGTTTCCATTGTTTCCCCATCTATTTGCCATGAAGTGATGGGGCTGGATGCCATGACCTTAGTTTTTTGAATTTTTTAAGTTGAAACTTTTAAGCCACCTTTTTCACTCTCCCCTTTCACTATCAACAGACTCTTTAGTTCTTCTTATGGCTTTCTGTCATAAGGGTGGTGTCACCTGCATATCTGAGATTATTGATATTTCTCCCTGCAAACTTGATTCCGGCTTGTGCATTTTATATGGCCCAGCATTTTATATGATGTACTCTGCATATAAGTTAAATAAGCAGGGTGACAAAATACAGCCTTGACGTACTCCTTTTCCTATTTGGAACTAGTCCATTGTTCCACGTGCGGTTCTAATGTTGCTTCTTGACCTGCATAGAGATTTCTCAGGAGGCAGGTAAGGTGGTCTGGTATTCCATTCTCTTGAAGAATTTTCCCAATTGTTGTGATCTGCACAGTCAAAAGTTTTGGCGTAGTCAATAAAGCAGAAGTAGATGGTTTTCTGGAACTCTCTTGCTTTTTCTGTGATCCAGCGGATGTTGGCAATTTGATCTCTGGTTCCTCTGCCTTTTCTAAATTCAGCTTGAACATCTGTACATTCACAGTTTACATATTGTTGAAGCTTCGCCTGTAGAATTTTCAGCATTACTTTGCTAGAGTGTGAGATGAGTGCAACTGTGCAGCAGTTTGAGCATTCTTTGGGATTGCCTTCCTTTGGGATTGGAATGAAGACTGACCTTTTCCAGTCCTGTGGCCATTGCTGAGTTTTCCAAATTTGCTGGCATACTGAGTGCAGCACTTTAACAGCATCATCTTTTGCGATTTGAAATAGCTCAACTGGAATTCCATCACCTCCACTAGCTTTGTTCACAGTGATGCTTCCTAAGGCCCACTTGAGTTCACATTCCAGGATATCTGGCTCTAGGTGAGTGATCACACCATCGTGATTATCTTGGTCATGAAGATCTTTTTTGTACAGTTCTTCTGTGTATTCGTGTCACCTCTTCTCAATATCTTCTGCCTCTGTTAGGTCCATACCATTTCTGTCCTTTACTGAGCCCATCTTTGCATGAAATGTTCCCTTTGTATTTCTAATTTTCTTGAAGAGATCTCTAGTCTTTCCCATTCTATTGTTTTCCTCCATTTCTTTGCACTGATCACTGAGGAAGGTTTTCTTATCTCTTTGCTATTCTTTGGAACTCTGAATTTAGATGGGTATATCTTTCCTTTTCTCTTTTGCCTTTTCCTTCTCTTCTTTTCTCAGCTATTTTTAAGGCCTCTTTAGACAACCATTTTGCCTTGTTGCATTTCTTTTTCTTGGAGATGGTCTTGATCACTGCCTCCTATACCATGTCAGAAACCTTCATCTATAGTTCTGTAGGCACTCTATCAGATATAACCCATTGAATCTATTTCTCACTTCCACTGTGTAATCATAAGGGATTTGATTTAGGTCATATGTGAATGGTCTAGTGGTTTTCCCTACTTCAACTTAAGTCTGAATTTGGCATTAAGGAGTTCATGGCTTGAGCCACAGTCAGCTCCCAGTCTTGTTTTTGCTGACTGTGTAGAGCTTCTCCATCTTTGTGTGCAAAAAATATAATCAGTCTTATTTCAGTTTTGACCATCTGGTGATGTCCATGTGTAGAGTCGTCTCTTGTATTGTTAGAAGAGGGTGTTTGCTATGACTAGTGCGTTCTCTCGGTAATCTCTGTGAACCTTTGCTCTGCTTCATTTTGTACTCCAAGGCCAAAGCTGCCTGTTATTCCAGGTATCTCTTGACTTCCTACTTATGCATTCCTGCCCCTTATGATGAGAAGGACATCTTTTTTTGGTGTTAGTTGTAGAAGGTCTTGTAGGTCATCATAGAACCATTCAACTTCAGCTTCTTCGGCACTAGTGGTTGGGGCATAGACTTGGATTACTGTGATACTGAATAGTTTACCTAGGAAACGAACAGAGATCATTCTGTCATTTTTGAGATTGTGCCCAGGTTCTGTATTTCGGACTCTTGTTGACTATGATGGCTACTCCATTTCTTCTAAGGGATCCTTGCCCATGGTAGTAGTTAAAATGGTAATCTGAATTCAATTTGCCCATTCTGGTCCATTTTAGTTCACTGCTTCCTAAAATGTCGATGTTCCTTCTTGCCATCTGATTGACCACTTCCAATTTAGCTTGATTCGTGGACTTAACATTCCAGGTACCTATGCATTATTGTTCTTTACAGCATCAGACTTTACTTCATCACCAGTCATATCCACCACTAAGTGCTGTTTTTGCTTTGGCTCCGTCTCTTTATTCCTTCTGGAGTTATTTCTCCATTCTTCTCCCATAGCATATTATGCACCTACCGACCTGGGGAGTTCATCTTTTAATGTCATATCTTTTTGCCTTTTCTTAGTGTTCATGGGGTTCTGAAAGAAAGGATACTGAAGTGGTGTGCCATTCCCTTCTCCAGTTGACCACGTTTTGTTAGAACTCTCCACCATGTCCCGTCTGTCTTGGGTGGCCCTACACAACACGGCTCATAGTTTCACTGAGTTAGGCAAGGTTGTGATCCATGTGATCAGTTTGCTTACTTTTCTGTGATGGTGGTTTTCATTCTGTCTGCCCTCTGATGGAGAAGGATAAGAGGCTTATGGAAGTTTCCTGATGGGAGAGAGTGACTGTGGGGGAATCTGGGTCTGTTTCTGAGGTGGGTGGGGGGAGAGGGCAGGGTTATGCTCAGTAAATCTTCAATCCAATTTTCTGATGATAGGCGTGGCTGTGTTCCCTTCCTGTTGTTTAGCCTGAGGCCAAACTATGGTAGGTTTAATGACAGTAATGGAGACCTCGTTCAAAAGGATTTATTCCCACACTGTTGTATTTAGTGAACCTGACCCTGCAGCTGTGGTGCTGGAGAAGACTCTTGAGAGTCCCTTGGACTGCAAGAAGATCCAACCAGTCCATTCTAAAGGAGATTGGAAGGACTGATGCTAAAGCTGAAACTCCAATACTTTGGCCACCTCATGCGACGAGTTGACTCACTGGAAAACAGTCTGATGCTGGGAAGGATTGGGGGTGGGAGAAGATGGGGACGACAGAGAATGAGATGGCTGGATGGCATCACTGACTCGATGGACATGAGTTTGAGTGAACTCTGGGAGTTGGTGATGGACAGAGGGGCCTGGCGTGCTGTGATTCATGGGTTCGCAAAGAGTCGGACACGACTGAGCGACTGAACTGAACTGACCCGACCCTGCAGCAGGCCACTGTCGACCCACACCTCCGCTGGAGACTCTTGGACAGTCACAGGCAAGTCTGGCTCAGTCTCTTGTGGGGACACTGCTCCTTTCTCCCGGCTCCTGGTGTGTACTAGGTTTTGTTTGTGCCCTCCAAGAGTCTGCTTCCCCAGTCCTGTGGAAGTTCTGTAATCAAATCCACTGCCCTCCAAAGTCAAATCTCCTGGGGGTGCTCAGTCCCTCTACTGGATCCCCAGGTTGGGAAATCTGTTTTGAGTCCTAGAACCTTCCAGAACTTTGAGATGACAAATTTCTCCTGTTTAAGGTATCTTGTTGGTGGTACTGTATTATGGCAACCATAGCAAACCAACTGAGAATGGAGCACCTCCCTTGGGATGGTGTGGAAAGAACATCAGGACAAGGTCTAAGAGGTCACAACCGCAAAGAGCCCAAGTTCTTCTTCACCTCCTTTCCTCCGCCTGCTCTTCCTTCTTTACTTTTCCTTCTTTCACTTTCAACCCGTGTGAAAAGGGTGGTTGAAGGTTTAGCTCACAGTCTCTCTCATTTTCATCCAGCTGCACTAGCCCTCAGAGCCGTGGATCCCAAAGCAATGGATGGGTTAACTGCTGTCAGTGGCCTGGGGTGGAGGTGAAGGGACAACTGAAAACAGAAAATGAGGACCTGAGAAACTCTGAGGAAAAATGACTGGGAGCAGAGTCGTCACAAACCCATCAGAAAGCTAAGGGGAGTTAACTTCCTGAACAGAAAGTTAGATAAAAAGAACATGTATGAGAAAAAGAATTTATTTGAACATTGTAAACAGAAATAAATGTTTAATGGACATAATCTGAGCTCTTGTATGCCAGCAACCAGGTACTCAAAGTGAAATAAAATAACAAAATTTGTGCTTCTTTTCTTAGATTAGCAGTGTGTACAACACATTACACTTCATTACACTTTAACTGGTCATAATTGCCTTTTGAAAATTTTTTCTACTCACACAAATAATTCTATATTATTAGGCCTTAAACTACCAAATTATAAAAATTATATTTAATGCATGGAGAAAATGTAGATTAATGTTTTAAGAAACATACCAACTGATCACAAGACCATAAATTTTAATCTAGATAGTTAATACAATTAGGCATCTAACTGACTTCATAAACATAGACAGTGTCAGGTATCTTATCAGAAAGATATATTACAGAATATTTAATATTGCTTTTAAAAACCAACTGGTTACAGAAAATGTAACTATCCTTTTTTTATTCTGTGTACCTCTCTATATATAAAATTTCACATCTAATAAGGTTTCTGTTTTAATTCTAAAGACGTTGAAGTCACCTGTACCAGAATATATTGACCTGACGAAGAGAGGTATACAATAATCTAAAATTACAACAGAAAAAACTACTTCAAACCTCAATAGGTTACACTGAGCCCAGAAGAATGCCTGTTATGAGAAATACGGGTGACAAATAAATACAAATATATGTTTTAATCAGGTTTAATAAGGCATTCACTGTCACAGGAACTATATCTTATTTGCACAGACAGACCTCCTTTTATAGTATAAATGTTTCTAAAAGTGTCATTGGGGTTCTAGTTTAAACTATTAGACTGTGCTTAATTTCAAACATGGAAAGTGAGTGATTGTTAGTGAAAAGATACGTAGAATTTTAAGGATCAATAAAACTTAAGCTATTTACGAAAGCACTCACAACCATTTAAGCTTTTCATTATAATATTCACTTACTTCAATTGTACAACCTGGGTGCTCCATTAATACTGACTCTCAGGAAATCCTCTTTATCATCTATATTTTATTTACCTATTCACTACAGAAGGAAATAAGAAATTATTGACCCTACATTTTGAAAGACTAGCAGGGGCATGGAAGACTGTCTAACAGACTCAATCTCTAACCAGAAGAAACTAAAGCCCAGGAAGGTTCACACACCATCTGCCCCAAATTACTACTTGGGTCTAGTGTAATTTACGGGGGAGCCTGGTGGGCTTCCGTCTATGGGGGGGGGTCACACAGAGTCACACAACTGAAGTGACTTAGCAGCAGCAGCAGTGTAATTAAAGAACAGCACCTGAAAACAGCCCATTAAGAAGAGATTTCAAGAGATTATTTTACAGTAAAACAAAGGGTTACTACTGCTGGTATCTGTCTGTCTTTTGATTTCGAATGCTAAAAATCAGCAGGTAAGTTTAAAAAAAATCTTGAAACAGAAAACAAAGTTGATTGTCCCACACTTAACTGATTTCAACACTTTCTAATAGGCTACAGTAATTAAGACAGGGTGGTACTGGCATAAAAAAAGATCAATACAGGTCAATGGAAGAGAACTGAGAGTTCATAAATTTATCCTCAGAATTTATAATCAACTGATTCTTGACAAGGATACCAAGATAATTCAGTTGGGGAAACAAGAGTCTTTTCAACAAATGGTGCTGGAACACGTGGATGTCCACATGCAAAAGGAAAAAGCTGAGCCACTTTTTTGTACCATACACAGAAATTACCTAAAAATGCTACCCATTCAAACAGATATTTAAAATGATAATATGAGAGAATATATGTTTTGGTATAATGGTAATGCACTAAGAGTAAACAGATTTGGGGGTTCCAATGACAGCACTGTTTGCTAAAAGCTAGTTGTGTGACTTGCAATTTTTGCTCAGAACTTGCTTATCTTCTAAACGTAGCTGAAGAGATAAAATGAGATCATGCATGGAATGATGTTCCAGAAAATATGACCTGCTAACAACATGGGGAGGACTGTGGAGGACACTCAGTGTCCTGACTCTGCAAGGACAGTAGCTTCCGATAGCTAAAAGGCAGGAGAAAAAAGACGAATCCAACGGTGCCTCAGCTTCAGACCTGGACATACAGGAGACACATGTCTAATCCCATCCAAGTGGCCAGTGTTATGTCAGGTGTAACGCTGATATCACTGACTGCGCATCTGAACATAAAATACAGGAGCTGAGCGTATTGAAGTCACAGTCCCAAAATGGGAGCTGAAACCAGGAACTGATGATGGAAATAAAACACTAAGAAGAGAAAATGCTGGGTTACCCCTTTTGTGTGGTGGCAAGCAGTCAACAGGAACATTTCACTGAAAAGGTGAAGGTGCTATCTAAACTGGTCTTGAGGAATAAGGAGGGGTAATTCATGAGGTCGCGGAGAGTCGGACACGACTGAGCGACTGAACTGAACTGAACTGATGCAGATGACACTACCTTTATGGCAGAAAGTGAAGAGGAACTCAAAAGCCTCTTGATGAAAGTGAAAGAGGAGAGTGAAAAGGTTGGCTTGAAGCTCAACCTTCAGAAAACAAAGATCATGGCATCTGGTCCCATCACTTCATGGGAAATAGATGGGAAAACAGTGGAAACAGTGTCAGACTTTATTTTTTGGGGCTCCAAAATCACTGCAGATGCTGACTGCAGCCATGAAATTAAAAGACGCTTACTCCTTGGAAGGAAAGTTATGACCAACCTTGATAGTCTATTAAAAAGCAGAGACGTTACTTTGCCAACAAAGGTCTGTCTAGTCAAGGCTATGGCTTTTCCCGTGATCATGTATGGATGTGAGAGTTGGACTGTGAAGAAAGCTGAGCGCCGAAGAATTGATGCTTTTGAACTGTGGTGTTGGAGAAGACTCTTGAGAGTCCCTTGGACTGCAAGGAGATCTAACCAGTCCATTCTAAAGGAGATCAATCCTGGGTGTTCACTGGAAGGACTGATGCTAAAGCTGAAACTCCAATACTTTGGCCACCTCATGCGATGAGTTGACTCACTGGAAAAGACTCTGATGCTGGGAAAGGTTGGGGGCGGGAGGAGAAGGGGACGACAGAGAATGAGATGGCTGGATGGCATCGCCGACTCTGTGGACATGAGTTTGAGTGAACTCCGGGAGTTGGTGATGGACAGGGAGGTCTGGCGTGCTGTGATTCATGGGGTCGTGGAGAGTCAGACACGACTGAGCAACTGAACTGAACTGAACTGAATAAAGTAGAAAGGGATTCCTAGGTGGCTCAGCGGTAAAGGATCTGTCTACAAGGTAGGAGACTTGGGTTTGATTCCTTGGTTGGGAAGATCCGCTGGAGGAGGAAATGTCAACCTACTACTGTATTTTTGCCTGGAAAATCCCATGGACAAAGGAGCTTGGTGGGCTATATAGTCCATAGGGTCCCAAAAGAGTCAGACACAACTTAGCGACTAAACAACATAAAGTAGAATGTCAGGGAAAAAAGATTCTAGGCAAAGAGACTATGAGTTAAGGTTAGACTGGTAAGAAGATGACAAAGTTTTCTCAAAATATGCAGCTATAATGGAAGGGAACTATTCAAGTAACCTTAGGTTTTGGAACCACCCACCATCACTCTTAAGATTACATGGTACTCCAATGGCTACAGACAAAAATTCAGTGTTGTGAGGTTGATGGGGATAAGAAATGCATCATTAGACTCTTGCTTTGGTCACTGCATAAAGCATATGATACACAACCTCTCTAACAACAAAACTGCTATTAAATTATTACTCAGATTCAGGACTCAAGGGGATCTTGAGGAGAGGACATGCCAGACAGCAAGCAGTTTCAACACTTACCCATCCCTTACAATGCCTAGACTATCATCAACTAGCTGTGGATCATTCGTGCACACATATGTCTACACTTACAGTAACTTCAGAGAAGTGGGCTCAATTCTCAGAACTTTATTTGTAATCTGGCTTTCAAATTAATTCAAAGAAGGCAAATCAAATCAAAGTAGGTACTGCAGAGGAACACTTGAAAATTCAGAACATCATCCTGCATGAATTTAAGTGTTAATCTACAAACTATTCTAGACAGGATGCTTTGTTCTTATTCTCCAAAGGAACACATCTTATTTGATTTCACAAAGTTTCTCCTATTGTCTAGTTGATACCTTGTTCCTTTTTCCTGCAGTTCATGTTGTCTTCCCCTGAGACTTCAATTCCAATTACATTGACTTGAAATCTCTATCTTTATTCCCCAGATCTCATTATTCACTTTAAAAATAATCTATCTAGTCTTTAATACACTACATATATGGGACAAAGGCTTTGAAAACACTGTAGTTTAAGGGGAAAAAATCCTTTTTTAGGTGAAGGGGGTGGCAGTTCCTGGATACTATTCTATTTTCACTAAGAGAACTAGAGAAAATAGAAGAATATTTTAAACTGATACCAATCTGCTCTCCTAGTGAAGTGGAAACTACTATCTTGTCTGTTTTTCTGAAATAGTAGATTAGACTCCTCTCCCACAAATTACTGATTTCAAGCAAATGCAATTGATATTAAGAAGGAATACATAAGATAAGCCATACACTGATCAACCAAAAGATTCTTTTAATTAGCAAAGTCTTACAGGTGACTTGATCCTAATACATGATATAAAACAGTACCATGCTGATGTTTTCTTACTTCGGAAATGAAAAAATATGTCTTTCATGCTAAAGAAAAACAGTAAAGGACATTTATGGGCAATGAAGTAATCTCTTACAACAACAAATTAGCAAAATAGGAAAACAGGGGAATGTGGAGATAGAAGCACAAAAAAGCAATCTGAAAAATTGCAGTCTATCTTTAGGATCAGATGGCATTCATTAGACACTTCAGAAGTAACTGGACTACTCTCACACATACACACACACACAATGCAGCTTATCACTAAAAAGAAGTATTACAGTATAAGACTAAATACCCCTGAAAGGACGACTTTGGACTTATCAGCTGTGCTATATCAGAGGTAAGGATTTGCATTAGATATGTACATAAGTTTTCAATAAGAGAAAATTTACAGCAACAAAGCAGCATTTCCCCATTCGGGTTAATCAGTCTAAACTTCACTCCAATTAACACATCAACATTTTTTTTTTACATATATACACACAGGCACAATTTTAAAGGTATATAATCATCTTCCCTCCCAATGAGGTCTTGTTTGAAAATTCTTAGACGATCTGTATAAAATCTGGAGCTTAATTAGGAGTACCTGGCAACACTTGACAAGGATCAAAGCAAACATTTCAGGGGTATACAGTCATTTTTAATTATGGAAAATATATCAACTTTTCTGAGAAAACAAAAATTTCATAGAAATAATAAAAACGCAACTTCAAAAATATACTTTCATCTAGAAAATAAAATTTAAAAGTGCACATTTCCATATGACAGAGTCTAGTGAGCGCTTCATGAGCAGGCTTTACTCTTCCATCTGTGCCCCTTAATCAACTAATGTGGGACTCACACCTGAAATGTGGTTACAGACAAGAGAGAAAAAGAAAACTCACAGCTATCCCCGTGGTTGAGAAGCAGCAGATTAAATGAGTGGGGCCAGGCAATGAGGAGTCCTGAATAAAAATATTCTTTCATTTTGGGATTTTTCTTACAGGCACAGAGAAATTATAGCTGGTTTGTCAGCTGGAAGGTTATATGATGGTTTAGAGAGACTTATTTGGTGGCTGAGTGGTAAAGAATCCGCCTGCCCATGTAGGAGATGCAGGGTCAATCCTTGGCTAGGGAAGATCTCCTGGAGAAGGAAATGGCAGCCCACTCCAATATTCTTGCCTGAGAAATCCCAAGGACAGAGGAGCCTGGAGGGCTACAGTCCATGCGGTCACAACGAGTAGGACACAACTGAGCATGCACAGGCACATTGAGCTTGCCACCCAATATGGACTACATGAGGAATGTGCTAGTCTCACAAGAGCTTTGGAAGTCTGTATTCATCTTTACATTAGAACTGTCCCAAGGCTATTCCTCTCCAGCAAATCTGATTCATATTTGTCACCCATAAAGCACTCCTCATCATGTAGGAGCTAACCCAAGTTGTTTTGAATGGTCCACAACCTCCTTTTTAGTACAGTCATTGTGCCCTTTCTAGCCTTGGCTCCTCCTCTACCACGTTATTTCAGGCTTTGATAATAGGCAAGTATATGGGTTCTCCATGTCTTTTCTCATGCCGCTTCCACTATTAAGAAGACCCACCCCACCCAGCAAAGACCGCTGCCTAGGTCTCACCTCCTCGTGAAGCCTACCTGACCTCTCAGACAGGCTAAAGACGGAGGCAGGCACTACAGCTATGCTGCCACAAGTCAAGGAATGTCCTGTGCCATCAGAAGCTGAAAGAGGCAAGGAAGGGCTTCTCCTGTAGAGAAGAGGGAGTGTGACACTGCTGACATTTTGATTTCTGCCTTCTGGCCTTCAGAACTGAGACAGAATCAACTTCTGCTGCTTTAAACCACCCTGTTTGTGTGATCTGTTACAGGTAGCCCTTGAAAATGAACATAATATATATCAATGGAACTATTAGCATTAAAATTTTTCTCTCTTCAAGCAGGTAATGGGATTCTCCTAGATAATTATAAAGTGTAAGATGATTAAAGCTACAAAGAAGTGTGTAGCTAATTCACACTATGGTTCAAGAAAAGTTTCACATAAAAAGTGACACTTAAGCTAAGATTTGAAAAATGAGCATGAATAGCCCAGAAAGAGAAACGGAGGAGGTATATATTTATAATGAGGATTATAATATTTATGAAGTATAACTTATGAAGGATATAACATAAAAAATGTTGCCCATAAGTATATGAAAATGTGTTTGAGTTTCCACAAGTATGTGTGCATTTCACAGAAGGGTCCAAGGATCAGTGAATATTGATAACATTCTAATAATTTTTGATGTCTATAAATAAGGCGAATTTAGAATCTGATAATATGCTATCAAAAAGGCCAGCAAACATGTAATTTTTAGAAAAGGTGACAAAAGAGCAATCCAGTTGTTTCACTTACACACTGCTTGCCTAAATCAGTTTACTTTGAAACCACATTTAATTTAATAGTGAGAATCCTGAGGAAATGGAGCCTTGCCAGTTGGCTCTGAATACTGCTAACTAGAAGTGAATAACAATGGCCCCATGAATCATTTCTAAGCTGTTAAAAAAAAAAAAACTTTCAATAAAAAATTCCTCTGCATCACACTAGTTGTGGATTTTTACATCAAAGAGATGTCTGGATTCATCATTTCATTTATAAACAGTAATTCAGAAACTCTGACATTTCTGACAATGATGCCAAACACAGGCAATGAAAAAAACTGCAACTAACCTACATTCTTGAAGTTGATGAAACTTGATAGGAGAATGTAAATTAAAATTTTATAACCTTAAATAATGCATTAAATAGCTATGGTTACCTGGTTTAATAAGAAGCATAGGGTTGAGTGCTCTGGAACAGTAGATCAGAGATTGGTTACTTAGGAACAATTTCCTTTTATATCGCTCAATATTCAAATTTTAATTCAAATATACTAAGAGCAGAACACTAAAAAGAAAATTTGAAGAGTTCTCATATTGTGCTAAAGTGGGTAGGTTTTGTTTATACAAATATTTATTTCAATGCTTCCTGGAATGTCTTTGAAAGAATTTTGGCTTTCTGAATATGGGGTGGGGGGCGGGGAGGAATGCTCCTTAGAGGATGCCACATCTCTCTGAGATAGAACAAATAACTGTATTTACTGTTTTTACCCTGTGTTTAACAATCTACACTTATTCCTTCTCCACTAAGGGCTTGAAGTAAAACAAGAAAGTTATAAAATGAACAACAATGGTTATAGCTATTATTATAGAAACAGGGTAAACAATCTCTTCTTGAAGATGTTTACAGATGGAACTACTGAAGGTGTCTAAGCTCTTAATAAATATGATCACTTTATGGAGGAGATGACCCTGATTAGCATTTGCCAAATCAAATTCCACGGAACACTAGGGTCCTCATTAAATTTTAATAGGTATCATTTGAGAAAAAGATAGTGCAGTTAAATATTTGGGAAACTGTAATGTAACATTTATCTCTTTAACAGCCACAAAAAATTGTATGCTAAAAAGTCCTGAAGTAAGAATGCTTTGACGTTCTACTTAACTCAGTATTTGTACATGAAAGTCTCTTTGGTTAAAATACTTTTTCCACCTTAGAAATCAATGGAGTTCTGAAATACTGTCCCTAAAAACATAAATAGCATACTAAATTCACATCAGCCCTACCTACTTTCATCACACAGATGAAAAACAAGAACACAATTTTCCATGAATGTATCTCAAAAGTATGATGTCAAAGAAATGAAGTTCTTTTCTGTCCATTACTTACAGGTTTAATTCATTTTAAAATTCATTTAGACTCTAAGAACATAGAAATCTATATGGTTAGATGTACTCTGAGTTTCATTAAACGAAAATAAAACCAAACTGTGCTCTATTTATGGAAACAACAATAACAACTGATACTTAAAAATACCTTATTAACAAGTGGGAAATAATTAACACTGAATTTTCACCTGTTTTGTCAAAAAACTCTATGATGTTTCAAAAGGAAAAAGATCCAAAACAGGAATCTTTCTCTTGTGGCATCAAATACCCATGTAGTCTAGGGGTCATGAAAAAGAAAGGCTATTATCACCTTATACTTGAGAATTATATTACAACTGGCTGATTATTCAGGATTAATGAGTGCAGGGTTAGGAGTTCAGTGGCCAGATGGGCAACTGTAATGAGTTGCCTGGAGCGAGGGCCCTGCCAGTCAGCATGGAAGGGGCCCTGCACCAGCAGTTTGGCTCTGCTCCAGCAGGGACCACCTTGAGCCAGTGGCTCTAAACCAACTCAGTCTTCTTGGCTTCATCTCCATCTGGGTCTGGAATGCTAGTCACTGGGCATGTGACTGACTTCTTAGAACGAAGCCTCAACTTGTATATCTTGTTTAGTAACTGCTGTCCTGATTCTGTAAACTGTCTGATTTGATACCTCACCCAGAATAAATGTCCCCCTAAACCAGTTTCTCTAAGGGTTTTTCAGTTCAGTTCAGTCGCTCATGAACTGAAGTGATTCATGCGACCCCAAGAATCACAGCACGCCAGGCCTCCCTGTCCATCACCAACTCCCAGAGTTCACTCAAACTCATGTCCATCAAGTCGGTGATGCCATCCAGCCATTTCATTCTCTGTCGTCCCCTTCTCCTCCTGCCCCCAATCCTTCCCAGCATCAGACTCTTTTCCAGTGAGTCAGCTCGTTGCATGAGGTGGCCAAAGTATTGGAGTTTCAGCTTTAGCATTAGTCCTTCCAATGAACACCCAGGATTGATCTCCTCTAGAATGGACTGGTTGGATCTCCTTGCAGTCCAAGGGACTCTCAAGAGTCTTCTCCAGCACCACAGTTCAAAACTTGAATCCTGTCTCTCAAGTCCAGTTTTCTTGTGGGTGTGTTCCTGTTACTGACAAAGGCTCTCTCCTTGACCAAACTTTATGGTCAGGTTCCTCTGAATCTTTTTTCTTGATCAGGCCACGCTAGACCTGCATAGACAGGTTTTAACAAGAATCCTGGTCAGTCAGTCTGGAGAGGATTCCCCATTCTCCATCTCTGATGGGGTTCCTCTGTCTCTACTATCCTCCAGGTGATACCTGACTACCCTGGCAGGCCCATGGCAAGAGTCCTGTTGAGTCTGTATAACCCATGAAACTGTGTCCTCCTAAAATGCAGTTGCCCTGCTGAGTTTATGATTAACCTATCTGAAAATTTATTTCCTTTCGTGTCCCCTCTGACCTTAATCCTGTGCTAACTGAACACTAAACAACCAGAGTCAGGTGACTAAAATTGCTATTGATATTATCATTAACATACAAACTCAGGTTCTTTCTCCAGGGCACAATGAGCTAATAGACCCCCCAAGCCATGGATCACCTGGCCAGAGAATTGTAAACTAGAGACAGCCTAACTCCCAAAACTATGATTAATAAATGTCACAGAAATGTCACAACCAGCTTCTTTCTTTTTCCCCTTTAAAAAAACCCTAACTCCAAGACCAAGTTGGAGCAGATCTGAGGCTTGTTTCTCTTGCTTGGAGCCCGGTGAAAATTCCAGACTTTGCTGCAAACTCCTGCTATTAGAGTTTGGCTTTCTGCACATGGACCCTTTGCTCCATTACACCAGAATGTCCCTAATGTTTTCTATTAGGAATTTTCTATCACCTAACTGACCCAACCTGTTCCTTGTCTAAAAATCCCTACCTTTCCTTAAACTAAGAATTGAGTCCAGTTCTATACTGTGGTCTCTTCCCTTCCATTCCAATAGTTGCTGAATAAAATCTGTTTTTTACTACTTTACTGTCCAGCTCTGGTTTTCTTTAACACTACCAGATACCAGACTTTCTACTTGTCTGTACTCTGATGCCTGTTTTGTCATCATTATGGAGTTCTCCGCCTACCCTCTCTGGGCTTTCCTTATGACAGAGCCCAAGCAAACCCCAACCTATCAAAGAAAGAATCTCCATACACAGCATGCTTTGTCCTGGAATGTCTTTCAAATCTCAGGAATTTCCTTACAGGACTGATGGATCACCTGACTTTATTAAAGAGAGCATATAATTAAAGTCTAGTAATGGCAACCCATTCCAGTTTTCTTGTCTGGAAAATTCCATGGACAGAGGAACCTGGCAGGTTACAGTTCATGGGGTCGCAAAGAGTCAGACACGACTAAACACACAACCTTGAGTCTTCAGTATCTCTTTCTCTGGCACATACCAATGCCTCCTGACTCAACTTTCCCTCTTCAGTACATTGTAATCTGATTAAAGTTTGATCTTATCATTTCCTTTCCTCAAGTCTGCTGAGTAAGGATCTAACATTTTTAACCACATCATCTGCCTCAAACTGTTCAAAACTCTTTACATTGTTCCATTTACCTAACATTTTCTTGGGGCAAAATGAAATGAGTTGTTATCTGATGCAGATGCCTTTAGTTGTTCACTGTTCCCTCCCTTTGCCTAAGCCTAGGATGTTCTGCCTTATTTCTGCATGTCCAAATCCTACTCAACTTCAAGGCCCAGCACCACCTGCTTGGTACAATCTCTTTCTTGCTCAACTCTATCCTGATCACTCTGATGGTCCTTAACACTTTCTACTTTGTAATACAGGTACTTATGCCTCATTATCTTCCCTATTAGGCCATAAAACCCTGGACTGCAAGACTTATCTTCTTTCCATCTTTGTATTCTACAGCATCTAAAATACAGAAGCTTGCACATAGTAGATGCTTAATACAGTTTTTTGAATGAACTAATTCTCAGTTCTATCAAAGCCCTTTCAGATTTGCATCATTTATTAAAATATGGAAAGGAGAAGGGATGGGGTAAGATGAGACATGTCATAATGATCTATCCATAATCTCTTGGATTAAGAGACTCTAGAAGTTATCTGTTGCCTGTGGCTCTGCACCAATTTTCTAATTTGATACACTAGATTAGAGACATTAACATGTGCAAATAATGTGTATCTAATTCTTAAGGGAAAATCCAGATATATATTCTTTCTACACAGACTCTAGAATTAATGTATAATTAAGCTACCTAGATGTTAAGTCTACCTTCTTTTTCTTTTGTGGATGTACGGATGGTCAGTTGAAAGAATGCTAACGTAAAGAATTCCTCCATTTACATACCAGGAAATCTTAAATATGACTGCAAATAACTTCTCTAAAACCACAGAACCAGTCAGAAGCAGAAGAGGGATTAAAACCCAGATCTTTTGACTCCTTGTGAACTCGCCACCAAACAATATATTCTATGATCACTGATGTTGGAAAAATAACTCAAAGTCCCAGTAGATTACAGCATTACTTTCCTTCATGAGGATTCATTTTTATAAAGCTTTCAAAAGTCATCCATCAACTAGTATGTAAGAAATTCCAATAAGCTTTCAGACTCTTTTTCACTTTCCTCTTCCCTCTTCCATTTGTGAAAATTAGTTGTATGGTGCTTTAGCGAAGATAGCTTGATTGATGTTATGTTACTGTTCAGCAACAGTTCCTGCTATTAATTGCTTTATAATGGTAATTACGATTTGTGGTACAAGATTATTTTCTTTTCTAATTGGCTATTACTGGTGAATAGCAGCTTGTTACATAACACAAAGACTGTGTTAAATAAATAACCACAATTACAATTCTGAAGTCCTTCTCTTAAAAAACAAATTGAAGTTTTGAATAAAACCACTAAAAAAATTGTTAAAGACAGGGCCTCAGTAATTACTTGGGGGAGGGTTCATCTTTCAGTTTAGAAAAAAAACAACAAAACACGAAATAAGGACAGTGTTAGGGAAACCAAGAGATGGAGCATGCATTTCCTTTCTTTTAAAAATAACTATGTTTAAAAGCTTTATTCTGCTCAGCTCCTCAGTCAATGAACACAAATTGCAGATTCAAATGTTTCCAATTCTTCCCAGAGTACAATATGGAAACAGAAAGGACTTTCCAATTAGCTCTGGTAAAATATGAATGTGGAGCCCCACCAACTGCACTGAAACAGCCTCAAGGATAAGGCCAGGGGTTCTTCTTCATTTGTACCCCATACAGCACCTAACATGGAGCTGACCAACAGTCACAACCCATCCAACAGCAAATGCCACCACAGCAGAGCACTGTCCCAGAAGATGAGGTGATCCAAAGCTATATGTGACAGTCCCTGTCCTCAAAGGGATTATTATAAAATCAGGGACATATCTTGATTCACTCTGTTAATTAGCCTGTAATCATTTTAAAGTTCTACCTCCAGACTGCTGCAGTAGTAGCAGCAGTTGTGATGATAACAGGGAGGTCACATGACTTGTTAAAGGTCACACAGGTTTTAACTCACAGCTACTTTGGAATCCAGCTTGTCCAATGCCAAAGACTCACAATTGCCCCTTGTGATATACCTTCATCAACAGCATTCATCTCTATCTTCATAGTGTATCAAAGCCTACAGAGTGCTTTCACATATAATGCCTCACTCAACCTTCCAATAATATCAGTAAGGTAATTAACCTGCAGCATTTTTATGAGATTGAGACTCAGAGAGGTTAAATGATTTTTTCCCCTCCAAGTTCAGACTGTGACAAAGCAGCAAATTCAGGATCAAAGCCCAGATTTCTAACTATTAATCCAGGTTTTCCTTCCACATATTTTTATTCAATGTATTAATTTAAATATATTACACATAAAGAAAGCCCCAAATTATCCCATATTAGATTATATTATTAATACTTAAAATATTCTACCATTTATTGTTGAACCCCCCTGATCTCCCTCTGCACCCTTGATGAAGCAAAGGTTTAAGTCCTGTTTAATACTAGAAACTTTACTTGGTTCCTGAAGACAGCACCTAACTCCAGTTGGCTATCTTACAAATAAATGACACTGGTCACAAAGACCATTGGCTGAGACATAAAGAAAGGCAGAAGACTGATGAGTCAAATCCATCACCACTTCTGGAAAAAGCTGCCCTGCTCACCTTTGGGTCAATGAAGTCAATACAACACACCTGTTTCAGCAAGAGATGGCAATTCTTCAAGGCACTGTCAGTGAAATGACAATCCATTAGGTCTCATAAGTTTATTAAATAAATCACAGCAAAACTGAACCCCAGTTTGTGGCAAAGTTCCCCATGAACACTTAATAGAGGTATTTAAAGATTCAATGGCTGGAAGGACAGTTTAGGTACAATTCTTATTAAATGCTCATGAACTTACGTACATAAGAAAGTATGATTTTTATTTTTTATTTTTCACAGAATCAGTTTTATTTTATAGTTTTTGGCATTACATTAATGATTCTCTTTACCTCTGCTCGCTTCCCTTTTAAATGAACTCTTTGACCCCTGGCAGAAAGTCCTTTAGGAAAAGACTTTTCCTTCAGCTCATCTTTCCAACTGGAAAGAGTTTTCAGGTATCAAATGGTGATAAGCATCAGGAAAGTATTAATATGATTTTTATTATCAGTCTGGTCAACATCATCTTCAGTGTTTCAAGATGGGTTGTATGTGCGTATGTGTTGTGGAGGCTGGAACTATTTTTCTGTATGAATGGAATATCTATGTTGGTATAATAAGAAGTGTAGATTAACTCAGTGTCTGAATCTACAAGGACTGACCAAATCCCTTAATAGAAACCTGGTCATAAGATGAAAAAGAGATATTAAAGTTGTAGCACTCAAAATCAGCACCTGTACCACCACTGGCACACATGCTGGAGGTGTTCCTGAACCTATGACTGAAATAAAAATGACCATTTATTGAAGACCAGGAATTATACCCATCATTTCACTAATTGTTTTAATATTCCAGCAAGACAGATATGACTAGCACCCATTGTTCATAGGTGAGAAACTGAAGATCAGAGGTTGTTTAACTTGCCTGCTGCTGGTTAACTAACCAGGATTTGATCCTAACTTGTTATGACCAACCTAGAGAGCATATTAAAAAGCAGAGACATTACTTTGCCAACAAAGGTCCGTCTAGTCAAGGCTATGGTTTTTCCCGTGGTCATGTATGAATGTGAGAGTTGGACTATAAAGAAAGCTGAGTGCCAAAGAATTGATGCTTTTGAACTGTGGCATTGGAGAAGACTTGAGAGTCCCTTGGACTGCAAGGAGATCCAACCAGTCCATCCTAAAGGAGATCAGTCCTGGGTGTTCATTGGAAGGACTGATGTTGAAGCCGAAATTCCAATACTTTGGCCACCTGATGTGAAGAGTTGACTCATTTGAAAAGACCCTGATGCTGGGAAAGATTGAGGGCAGGAGGAGAAGGGGATGACAGAGGATGAGAGGATTGGATGGCATCACCGACTCAATGGACATGGGCTTGGGTGGACTCTGGGAGTTGGTGATGGACAGGGAGGCCTGGCGTGCTGAGGTTCATGGGGCTGCAGAGTCAGACATGACTGAGCAACTGAACTGAACTGAACTGGCTTGATCTCTTTTCTCATACTATGTTGCCTTTCTATAGTAACATAAGCTTTAGAAGAAATTTATGTTTCAGGAAAGTGTGTTGCAGACCTCACCCACTGGAATTTAGTTACTATGAGACATCTTTCTAACAGTAATTGGACTAAAAGTTCTCTTTCAGTTACTGTGTGACCTTGTGCCAGTTGCTCTTTGCATCAGTTTTCTCCTTTGTAAATAAAAAGGGGATAATATGAATATCTATCCCAGGGATACTGTGAGACAAAATAAGATCTCCAAAAGCATTTGAAGCAGTGCTTGGCATCCATCAGCATCATCATTATTATAATATCTCTTCTTAATATGCTACAAGTTGGGTCCCATGTACATTTTAAAGGAAAACAAAGGATGTTCTAAAGAAGGCCCCCTCAGAACCTTACATCAAACCTAGCAGCTATAATTCTTTTTCTTCCTTCGCACCCTCTGGCCTGTACTTTCCAGGCCATCTGAGTACAGGGCAGCTTCTTGCCCATGAGTCTAATGTAGGTGGTGTGTGTGTGAAGAGCTGGGAGTTGGGTATGAGGGGGCAGCACTGGGCAGAGCTGAGAAAGGGTGCAGAAGATAATACAAAAGGCCTTCAGAACACATAGTTGCAACACCAGAACTGAGCACCGACAGGCACTCTGACAAGCCCTAGGAATGCATGGGCAGCCTGAGCAGTGATCGCCACTGCATTCCTAAGCTTCCCCTTGGTTACACTGTAATCTGGATTGCTTCTGAGTGAATCAGAGTAGGCAGTTCTACAGTTCAATTAGGCATATCTTTATATTTAATTCAACTGATATTTACTGATTTCCAACTTTATAAAAGGAAGTATGTCAGTCTTTCATAAATATAAAATTCAATGAAATAATCACAAATTCTGCAGATATTACAGATATGTTTTCATAAATGTAGCAAATGTGTAATAAATCTACTGTACGAGTTTGAGTGTACTCCGGGAGTTGGTGATGGACAGGGAGGCCTGGCGTGCTGTGATTCATGGGGTCGCGGAGAGTCGGACACAACTGAGCTACTGAACTGAACTGAACTGAACACAGCTACTAAATGTCAGAATTGAAATTTGAATACAATTTTTCCAAGATAGGCTCTAGTCCTTCCACTGTCATGTCAAACATATGAGACTGGACTTAAGCCTTAATTCTAAAAGATGAAAACCTGTGGAAAACTGGGTAATAGCCACATAGATAATGGAAGACAGATTTCAAGGACTGTGTAGCAGTTCACTCAGTTATGAGTTCAAGGTTATAAAGGACAGATCTGAAGTATTCTTTCAAAAATTTAATCATTAGCTAAACACTAACCCTTCACTTAAAAAAAGACTGAAAAACTATGCTAAAATGCTAACTGTGATTATCTCTGACCAAGTTGACACTTCATGATGATATTCTACATTTTCCAATTAGTATGCATTACTTTCACAAGCACACAACATCTACTCAGTTTTTAACTCTACTTCAATTCCTCTGCTTAAAACAGCAGTTATTTTAAGTACTTTAGATAAATTTCAAACAGATTCTAATCATCAAATTGCTATAGAATGTTTACTACACACAGTTCTGATAAGCACTGGATGTATAAAAATAAAATAAGACACTTCTTACCCTCAAGAAGTTGACAGTCTACTGATGTAGACAAAATTGCCATCAAATAACTAAAACCTATTATGTTAAGTGTGATAATGACGATTTGGGAAGGGAAGCAGGGTGTCTGACGATGACGCTTGAAACGTCGATTAAGAAACTTAAATGCAATGCATCAGAGTTACACTGAAGACGTGAAGTGAAGATCCATGAATACATTTGAGTTTTGGAAGGTGGATTAAGAACAGCAAAATCAAGAACCAGTGAGATCAATATGAAGGTTCTGCAATCATCCAGGCTAGAATTCAGTTCTGGTCAAACATTTATTAAACACTGACAAGGTGACAAGAACAGGGTCAAGCAGACAAAAACAAAAGACATGGTTTTGGTCCCAAAAGCAGAGTTTGGAGCTTGGGGGATATGCATTGTAAGTCCAAAGAAGCATTACCCTGATCATCATCTACTGGGCATGCATTTCTAGGGAAAAAATTGACTCTATCAGAATGCTACAATATGGAAGCACAGATTAACTGTTAGAAGAAATGACCTCCATCAGAAAAATTTCCCCAGTAACCTCACGAAATGTGAGAAATGTTGAGTCTATTTATTATCTGTTGCCAGTTTTAGGGAAAAATATGAAGTCCTAGTCACTGTTCGAATGTTTGGAAGGTGGTGGTGTGTATGATCAGAAGATTCCCTGAAGGAAGATGAAGTCTGGCACACAGACCTCAGGGAAGGTGTCATACCTGCCTGCACACCACAAAGTGACTCATTCCAGCAGAAATCTTGCAACATTGCTAGGGTTTCTATAAAAAGACTCCATAGTCCCTTCTGTCCCAGAATATTAAACACACAGATCGACATTTTAATTAGAATTAGAGGGAAACCTCGTAAAAGAGGCAGTTTTCAAGAAATTGAAGATTTTTACAGGGAAAGACATAATTGATAACCGAACTGACTGCTTAACAAAAAGTACGAATATGCATACTTTTAACATCTGTAGTTTCACCCAAAATTCGTATCACACTTTATAGACTGAAAAGAATGTGGATAAAGTCACACAATACATGGGTTATCAAAGGAATTTTTAATGACAAGTTTACCTTATGACCTAAAAACCAACCATTAGTGAGACTACTGGGCAGTTCCGAATCAGGGTGAGGAACTCTTTTCTGGTACAGATAGCAAATACTTTCATTGAAAATAAGCTGGAATCTAAAATTACGCTTTCCCTCAGATACTCAGTTCACTCTAATAGTAATCTAAACATTGATCCTGAATTAATGATGGTCATCATGGTTTTATAAGGATCTGGAGAAAAGGATACTCATATTATTACTGGTGGGAATGTCTACTCACCATTGAAGGGGAAAATCTGACATCTATAACAATTATAAACATGTGTCACCTTTGACCTAATTTCTCAAGAAATATACACCCAGTGGACAAGGATATGTATGTAGAGCTGTTCACTACATTAGTGAAAAACTAAAGGTACACTTACATGTTCATTAACAGAGGAATGGTTAACATATGGCACATTCATGTCATGGAATACTACGGGCACAGTTCTTAAAAAGAATAAAGCAGAAGATGTATTGACATGGAAGAATGTCTATAACAGAACACTGGAAGAAAGAAGGTGGCAGATTTTCAAGCTTACACTGAATGATCCTTTTTTATTCAAAAGAAATCAAAACCATACAGATGTGTGTCATACATAAAATTTATTGAAAAGAATACTTACCAAACCCCCAAGAATTGTTACTTTGGGACTGAGACTGTGTGTGGTGCAGGAACTTTTATATTTTTACCTTACACATCTCTGAATGGTTTGAACTCTTGATGATTAAAAGTTTTATAATTTTAAAGTGACTAATGTATTTAAAAGTCACACAATGCATTTCCCCCCCCCCTTTTTTTTTTCACACAATGCTTTTGAAAGGCATCCCCAATTTTCTTTTTTATGAGTTACTTTGTGAGATAAATTTACCAAAGATTCCACCTTCAAACGTTAAACAGGTAGCTTTTTGGAACTTTGAGAATCTGGAAAACCTTTAGTATTTACTATAAGATAAAGAGTTGACTATATGGCATATCCCAAAATGAACTGTTTAGGGTATGAATATAACACAATATTTAAGAATCAGTTCAGTTCAGTCGCTCAGTCGTGTCCGACTCTCCGCGACCCCATGAATCACAGCACGCCAGGCCTCCCTGTCCATCACCAACTCCCGGAGTTCACTCAAACTCATGTCCACAGAATCAGTGATGCCTTCCAGCCATCTCATTCTCTGTCGTCCCCTTCTCCTCCCACCCCCAACCTTTCCCAGCATCAGAGTCTTTTCCAGTGAGTCAACTCGTCGCATGAGGTGGCCAAAGTATTGGAGTTTCAGCTTTAGCATCAGTCCTTCCAATGAACACCCAGGATTGATCTCCTTTAGAATGGACTGGTTGGATCTCCTTGCAGTACAAGGGACTCTCAAGAGTCTTAGAGCCTACTAAAAATTTCTCCAAAGAGGTACTGAAATAATTTCAGAACTAGGGGTTTCATTGAAGTGGGAAGAAGTAGCACTAAGTCCGTGCTAAGACAAAAATTTAAGACTAAATGTCAGTTTAACCATGAAAGCACAAACAAAGCAAGAAATTAACTACAACAAAAAAAACCCCCACCCAATGACAAGGAGGAGGAACCAAATTTAAGCCTCAAACCACATTTGTTATGTTAGGAAGTTAGACATGAGCAGCAAGGGAGGCCTGGCTGAAAGGGATGCAAGCTGATCTCCCAACTCCACACCCAGGAGAACTCATAGATACGTTACAAAATAACCAGAGACTTTTCAACTCTTGTACATGTGCCCTCCCCACACAGTGAGTGGATACAAAATAATCAAGGGGCTTTTCCAAGTAACCTTAGGCACTTAGGAGCCCATTTTCACTTTCACACATTGGAGAAGGAAATGGCAACCCACTCCAGTGTTCTCGCCTGGAGAATCCCCGGGAAGGGGGAGCCTGGTAGGCTGCCATCTATGGAGTCACACAGAGTTGGACACGACTGAAGTGACTTAGCAGCAGCAGCAGCAAGGGCTCATGAACATTCTATATCTAATCATATAACAGACTGAATTATGAGAAGACATAAACAACATAGCCTGCTGTTACATAACTTACAATTGTCAATCAGCCTTGAGTATACACCTATTTGCATTCCCTTTCATTGACTGGTGGTGGCTATAAGTTCTACTTTGCACACACCATAGGCAAAAGGAAGAGACTGGAAGTATGAAAGTGGGACACCAAACAGGATCAACAGGAAGGAAGAGAACTCCTTTGGAGTCAGTCTGCTCCCATGTTTTAGGAGTGTCTGTCTAATAAAAGATCTGTCTGCTTGAGCCAAACTGAACTGTAACTTGTCTATTAATCTGAAACCTTTAGTCTGTCACTATAAGTTTTTGGTGTGATAAGACAAGACACTAGGAAGAGAAATAAACTGACCTACCAGAAAAAACATCAACAGACTTCCCTGGCAGTCCAGTGGATAAGACTCTGCAGACGGCAGAGTTTCCACTGCAGGAGGCCTAGAATGGGTCCCTGGTCAAGGAACTAAGCCCCTGCAAGCTGCATGGTGTGACCAAACAAAACAGAAATCAAAAGGAAAAAGACAACTTGCTGTGTTAAATTATGTATCAGACCAAAAAAGAAGGGAGATGATACACAGACTGTAAGGATACAACTATGACAAACTAGACACTGTATTAAAAAGCAGAGACATCACTTTACTGACAAAGATCTGTCTACGGTTTTTCCAGTAGTCATGTATGGATGTGAGAGTCAGAAGGCTGAGGGTCAAAGAATTGATACTTTCAAACTGTGGAACTGGAGAAGACCCTTGAGAGTCCCTTGGACTGCAAGGAGATCAAACTAGTCAATCCTAAAGGAAATCAACCCAAAATATTCATTGGAGGGACTGATGCTGAAGTTCCAATACTTTGGCCACCTGATGCGAAGAGCTGACTCACTGGAAAAGCCCCTAATTCTGGGAAAGACCGAAGGCATGAGGAGAAGGGGGCAACAGAGTATGAGACGGTTGGATGGCATCACTGACTCAATGGACATGTGTTTGATCAAACTCAGGGAAACAGTGGAAGACAGCGAAGGCCGGAGTGCTGCAGTCCATGGGGATGCATAGAGTCGGATAGGACTCACTGACAGATGGATAGATGATAGATGGATAAAACAACAACAAAAGAAAGGGGCTGGGGATTCTAAAGATAACCTCCTCCGCAGCTTTCAAAGTTTGATTTTTGCTCTCTATACTGGGTCAGAAGACAACCTGAAAGTCAAGCAAAGCCAATGTAGCTGTGATGACTTTCTCTGAAGCCATGACTACAAATTACCATTTCCTTTCCTGTTGCTCTAAGGACCCAGAGTTTGGGAAGATCTCCCAGGCTCTACGTTCAATCCTGGAGAACGCCCGGGGCAGCTGACAGGGGAAGAAGCTGTGAGAGCCATACAGACTTTCCCTTCAGAGGCTGCTCCAGGCAACAACCGAGAAAAATCTGAAGAGTGAAGAGCAGTGACCAACCAGTCTGCAAATGGAAATCCGCCCGAACCCCAATAAAACCTATCTCCCGAGGCCAAACCAAGCAAAACCGAGGCGAGGGTAGAGTACAGGCGAGTAAAGAGGAGAGCTAATTCCAGAGTTACAATCACACACGCGCAAACCTTGACCCACGCCCACTCGGCAGCGAGAGTAAAGGTGGGAGCTCCAAACGTAGGACAGAACCCAGGGAACTTCCCTAGCTGCGGATAAGGCCATTTCATCCCATTTTCTCTTCCCTCCCAGGCAGTCTCCAGCAAGTAGCCTCCTCCTACCCCATTCTGTCCCGCGGGGCCCCACCCGTGGCCCCTTCGCGCTCAAGTGGCCTTAGAGCTGAGGTCCGTCCAGCAGTCATCTGTATTCCAGGCTGGAGAGAAACGAAGACAAAAAAACCATTTGCACCTCAGAGGCACCGTACTCACCCTCATAGCTGACACCTCCGGCTCCACCACGGTTGCCATCACTGTCCTCCTCCCCTTGGGTGGCAGCCCCCTGGGTCTTGGGAGCAGCCATTACGCGGCTGAGGAAAAAAAAAAAAAAGAGGGCCGCAGAACAGGCGCGGGACCAATGGAAACGCGATTGGAAACGAATTCCCCACTGACGCGGCTTTTTCTCCACGCCCACTCTGCGCCGTCACGATCTGGACCAATAGAACGTGGCGAGGGGGACGTAGCCCCGCCCCTAGACTCTAACTCCCCTCCTCCTTCCGGGATGGAGCTGTTGCAGAACTACAGTTCCCAGGGTGCTGCGGGGGCGCTCGGCTGGGAGGGCTAGAAGAGGCGCTGACGGGCGGGGGTTCGCCGGAGAGTGGCCCGGCGTGTTCGCTTAGTTCAGTGAATCAGAACAATGACTGCGCCTCCGGGTTCCCGGGAGCGCGTCGGAGGACTCTGAGCAGCCGCCGCCGGGAGAGCGGCGGGCGGCGCAGCCTCGGCCGCGCGGTGTCAAGGCTGGGCTTGGGAGCCTCCAGCGCAGACCCTGCCCAGCGACCGCAGCCCGCGCGGAGCCGCGGGGCTCCAGCGCTGCAGCCACTACTCGGGAGCTGTGCATTGTTGTGAGCCGGAGAAGGGGCGCGGGGATTACAAAGCCTGAAGACCCCGGACCCCTGTTTAGCCATGTGGATACCTACGGAGCACGAGAAATACGGCGTGGGTGAGTCTCCGCGGGGCGAACTTTTATTCTGCTCTGGTCCTAGTCCGAGCGAGTGCGAATTCGCGTCCTTGCCCCCGTGCCCCTCTCGCTCAGCCCGGCTGCAAATGCCTAATTCTGGCATCGCGCCGCGGGTTCGGGGCTTTGCTCAGCCACCTCCTGGCAGAGGGTTGCGCGTCGGGGTCTCGATCCTCAACGCCGGATGGGAGCTCTCGGCACGGGCTCCCAGGGAGCGCCGTGACGGCTGGGGGAGCGCGCGGCCAGCCCGCCTGCTGCGGGCTCTGCCTGCGGAGTTTGGAGTGGCTACCGGGCGTGTGTGTGTCAAGTTGGAAGAGGAGAACGGACGGCTTTCCTCTCCCTCCTTCTCCTTTACCTTAAAGATGGCAAGGGCTGCAACGACTTCCCAGGGTGGAGAGGGAGACAACAGCCGCACAGAGAGAACATCCCCAAAACAGAAGGGAGGCACAGAACTTTCCCTCTGCCTTCCACATTCCCGGAGTGCGGAATGTGGCACCGTCTTCAGAAGAGCCGCTCTGACAGTCCGGCCCGAGCCTTCCTCCTCCCTCCCATCCCGGGTTACCGGGTGTGTGTGTGCGCGCTCGGAGAGGCGGCGGGGCGGGGGGTGGAACTGGTAAATTTCAACATCTGCGCCGCTCTGCTCTTTGGTCTTTGGAGAGGAACGCGTATTTCAGCAGTGTTTTTACTTCTGACCACCCTCTCTGCTCATGGTGGAGGTGGTGCTGGAGGACAGCTGTGGAGTGTTAATGGGGAGAGAGCTCCGAAAGCTTGGGTCTTCGAGGCAACGAGACAGATTTTAGGAAAGACTACCCTGACACGGGTGTTAGGAGGAAAAGGAGCAGGGTAGCGCTCGCTGTTCTGTGTAAAGGTGAACAACAAAGGACATTAATATTGACGGATGAATACAGGAGTCTCCCTTCCTTTCCCTCCTCCCATTTCGGGCGGATTACAGTTCCCGTTTTTGTTGTTTGATTTCAGCTGGGTTGCCCCTTGACAGTTACTCCTTTTAGGTTGCGACTATTAAAAAGGCTCTCTGAGAAGCCTGAAGCAGCCAAATGCAATTATAACCTCTCAGAAGGTTTGACAGAGAAAGTATTATGATATAATACTTAATATATAGTATTAAGGAAACATAATATATAGTTTCCTATAATGCCCTGTCCTGCTTATTGGTTTACTTTTTTAAAAATTGGGTGTAGATCTAGTGATTTAGATGATGTATAGGTATCTGCTTATGTTCTAAATTCATTTTCCTGTAATTTAAAAAATCTGTAAAGCCTTTCGAGGGAGTCATAATTACAGGGGATTTTTCCCCCCCAACTTCACCTGGGAATAGGACTTTGGCATGTCCTGAAAGGGCTGTATGATTAAACGAAGTCATTCCCCTGTATTATATGAGCTTTCATTTTGGATTTTGACTGGTCAGCAAGACAATAGTTTGCCCAGGACCCACCTTTGGGAAGGAGTTCCAGTTTTCCCTGTCTTTGAAATGTAAGGGGAGCCTTTATCAGGCACTCAGCTGGCAAGGAGTAGATGTTTCCTTCTCTTTACCTGCCTCATTTTGGGGGGTAGATTACTTCTTATTAGGAAGAGACATTGTTTTTGCTGAAGTGTTGAGGACACGGAGTGTCCCCTTGTCACCGGCTTAGCACTCAGTGCAGGAAGCACAGACATGGCCAGCAGCACTGTCCCGCTTGGAGTTGATCCCAGATGTTGATTTCTTCCAAGTGTTAAATTATACAGATTATGGATGGGATTTATTTTCTTGATTTCTTTATGTGCCAGGTCACAGCTGGGGTGCTGTTATCGATTAGATCCTCTCTCGCTTTTCTTTTGCAAGCTGTGGGCAGAGGATTAAAACACACTGTGGGATTTCCTGGAATGGCAAACCGGATGTTATCAGTCAAGTGTTTTGGGCTGCAGCAGACACCTCGCCTTTGGGTGGTTGTGATTTGGTTGCAGAGTAGGGGATGTAGGTGGGTGAGCACACATTTGGAGAAAGGTGGGAGAGATGAGAGGTGAAAGCAGAGGGCGGGGATCTGTTGTGCTCATTTATGCAATATAATACAGGATTGTTACCATCTTTTATTATTAATTTTTGAGCATTTGGCTTATGAAATGCTTAACTGTTTTTTAGACTCCATCTGTTACGTGTGTGTGTGGTGAAAATTTTGCAGGGATTCTTATGTGTGGACTTTATTTCTCACCACAGAAAGGACTATTTGTAGCTGCTTATACTGAGCAACTAAGACACACACGTGCTACATGTTTGTGTTTTTTTTTTAAATAAACTTGGTTACTGTGTTTTTCTTTCTAGTTTTTTATAAATACTCAAGAAAATTTATTTTATGGGCACAGATGTTTTGCTGATATCATGTGTAGTAGTAAATCAGTTTCCTTATTCTTTGATATAAACCGGTCTTTGTAACCTTGAATGCTTGAAGTTTCCATGCACATTGTATATTTCTAACATACTTATCTCTCATTATCTATGAGAGAATTATGTATCTTTATATATTATTGTTTCAGTCTCAAGCAACATACTATAAATATGGATAAAATTACTTAAATTTCATGCCTGTAGTAAGGTGTATCAGAGATAGGAATTCCTTTTCAAACCTGATGTGTGGGCACCATCCCCTCCATTTAATTGATGAATGGCCTTAAAACAATGCATACTTAGTCATATATCTAAGTGTTCTAGGGTAGTAGACAGGTATAGTGATTAAAGTTATGAGTAGTAAGGAACCTTGTCTCTTTGAAAATCGTTAATAGGCACAGTTGTAGACGTATTTTATCTTGGAAGAGTCTGTTTAGCTCTTGGTCTTAGCCAAGACAGTGCTTGCTGCCAGCTGTGTGACCTAAGGTAAGTCGCTTAACTTTCCAGGTTCTCAACACACAGTCGAAGAATAGCCAAGGTTCTTCTCAGTATTAATTCTGTGGAGTTCTTCCAAACAAGTCTGTCCTTTGGTTAGGAAGATATTTCCATTGTGTTGAGATTGTTATGAGAAAGGCACTTTTGCTGTGACACATCCCACATGGTTTTCAACTAAAATCACAGGTAAGCAAAAGCTACCTGGCAGGCTGCCAGAACCAAGGTGATTCAGGCTGTTTGATTCTCTCTGTCTAGCAGGAACTCCATGGGCAGTGACTAACACATTCTTGATCACCCCCTGACAACTTTCCTCACGTTGAGTATCTGCCTTCTATACGTCCTCATCTGTCACAGTCCCTGTCCCCTCCCTTAAAGTGATGGGAATTAGTCACAGAGAAAGTTAGGGCCATTGCAGATCTATTTCTACATTCATTTGCTCAGCAGGCATGCGTGCAGCATTCCCAGGTGAGCCAGTGAGCCTTTGTGAGCTACAAACTGAACCCCTCAACTGGGCCAGATGTTTTACATTTGTGAAGCTGGTTGGGCTTAGAGGGTTAATGTGGGCTGGATTGATCAGTGCAAAAAAATCCCTAAGGCTTACAGGAAACAAAACTCAGAACAAGCTGATCTGAAGGTCACAGATATAATTTAAAAAATGAAGTGTCATCATTCCCATATCACTGAGTCCTCACAAGCATTCCTGTCTTCCATTTATCCTAACGTGGTTTTTTAAATCATCTAAGTAGGAATTCAGGCTTCCTAGGTGGCTCAGTGGTAAAGAATCTACCTGCCAAGCAGGAGATGTGGGTTTGATCCCTGGGTCAGAAAGATCCCTTGGAGAAGGAAATGGCAACCCACTCCAGTATTCTTGCCTGGAAATCCCATAGCCAGAGGAGCCTGGTGGGCTACAGTCCATGGGGTCACAAAAGAGTTGGCCATGACTTAGTAACTAAACAACAGTAAAGTAGGAATTCTGTTCCTTTATAAAGTCCTTTCTATTTTTATGGGGAGAGGTACCATCTCTTATTTACTCAGGATCTTTAGAATGTCTTTTCCTTCAGAAGCATGCTTTATTGTTAGCCTGTGTGGAAGGGTTTTGAGGGAGTGTACCTTTTGTCATAGCTGTTTTCAGTTTGTTAGCTGGCAGTCTTGAGATGTTTCTTATCTTGTGGTACCATGATGTGTGCAGATAACATGTGTAGCTAGATAAAGATGTGCTGCCTGAAATTGTTTGTGGCATTTAGAGACTGGCACAGGATTCTAAACTTTCAGTGGGAAGCAAAGAGCAGTGATTTATACCTGCAAGAAAAGTATCACTGAAGGGCTGTGCAGACAGTGAGATGGCAGCTTACATTCATGATCTGGCCTCCTGTGGGAACAGCCTATAAACATTTCCCCCTTTTGGTCTTTCTCATAAGTGATGATTCTTTCATTAGGTCCCACAGTGACACTGAGATACTGCCTTTCTTCTTTAGTCTTATTTTTTCCCCCAGAGGCTGTATAGTCAGAACTACAAAGGAGATAATAAAAATTTAAAGAAACGTAAGGATTTCCTGTCTCTAGTTCCATTTTTTTTTTTTTTTTAGGAGACTACATTTGCAGAATTATCTCTGATACAGTATGTCCAAGTTCTAGCATAGTGATTTTATGTTGTGAACATACACAGCAGAGAAACATTAAACTAACTCTAAGGAAACTCAGCCATAATGCTGTAACCTTAACATATTAATACAATGTTTTATATGTTGTGAAATTATTTTACTACTCTCTGAAGTAGAATACTTTCCATTTAAGACATGAGGAAACAACTTCACAGAGATTAAATGACTTACAGGCATGCGTTGGAGATATTGGTTCTAGACCATTGCAGTGAAGCAAATTATCATGATAGAGTGAATCACACAAAGCTTTTAGTTTCCTAGTGCATATGTTATGTTTACACTATATTGTAGTCTTTTAAGAGTGCAATAGCATTATGTTTAAAAAACCATGTATATGCCTTAATTTAAAAAGAAAAACAGCAAATAAATAAATGAAAAGGGAAACCACAAGCCATCACCTGACAATGCAAGGTTGCTACAAACTTTCAATTTGTAAAAAAATGTAGTATCTATGAAGCATAGTAAAATGAGGTACTCTCGAGCAGTGAATTTTGATATTGTTTAACTGTCATTCATAATAGGAAATTCATTTCATTTCCGGACACAAAGCACCACCCAGGACCACCCTACACACATACAAGTGAAACAGTATTTACTTATACTTTCTGTGATCTCCTATTCTTTTTCATTAAAAAAATACATACATATAGCACTCAAATCATTATGTTGTACACCTGAAACTAATAGAATGTTGTATGTCAGGTATGCCGCAATAAAATAAATTTATTTATAAACTTAAAAAGATTGTCACTGACTTTACTTAATGACTCAGTGGGTCCTCACTGATAATTTGAATAGCACTGCTCTAGATACCTCAGTTGTGATACAGGAAGCACTGGAATTTAGGCCTTGTTGGGTTTCTAGTTAAGTTCATTCATTATGTTGTTTTTTGACAAATATGTATTTGTATTTAAACTTAGACTTTAATCATACTTTTCTCTTCTAATATAAGTCAAAGTTTGTCTTTTTATATAATATTTCTCATTAACTATGGAACAAGTATCCAAAGCCATCACATGCATTGCATAAATTGTTTCTTTTAGGTTACGTGTGTCTTTCTGCTAGGGTCTTTTTGAGATGGGCTGGGATCAACTGCATAATGACCAATTTTGGATTTTTATATATATATAATTTCCTTTGACAGTGATCTCTGGCCACTGTAGCAGAAGAATGAATCTAATGAGCTATTAATTTCTTGCCAATTGAAGGGTTACCCACACCATTCTTTTCCATCCTTTTATGTATTGCTGATCATTATTAGAAGAAACAAGGCAACTCATGTAACTTGTTTTCTTAAAAACATAAACTGGTAAGCTTATTTGGTCAGAGTATATACTAAAGAATAAATAAGTAATGTCCCCCAAGCTATTTTTATTTAAGCACTATAAATGTACTTAAGGAACAACTGTTTTACTCTTTGGCATATAAAAAAAATGTGTGCTAAGATACACTGGATATTTACTAAGGAAGAATCACCAAAAATAGTGTTAATGCCTTTTGTTGACAGAGTTGCAGTAAAACTGATATGCAGTACCCTACTGGTTGTATTAAATATTAACGTGATCCTTTTGGAAATGAAGGTGTATGTATATGTGTGTGTGTGTATAAAGATATAAAATAGGCTTTGTGGAGCACTTGCTTTTCACCAAGCTTTGTTCTGAGAGCTTGTCATGTGTTTTCTGTCTAATCCTCATGACAACTTCTTAAGGGAAGGCTCAGTTTTCATTCATTTTGCAGGAAACTGAGTCATAGAGAGGTTAAGTAAGTTGTCTAAGGTCATGCAGGAAGTGGTGGAACTAGGATTGGAACCTCAAAAGTCTTAGAGTGTACTTTCTTAGCCACTCTGCTGTATTGCCTAACATGATGGTCAAAAGCAGGAGTCTGAATCAGTAATTCCACCCCTCAAAGTTTGCATGAAAAAAAGTCAATAGTGGCAAAACACTTTATGCATAGTTATTCCTTGCCATGTGGTCTGTGAAACAACATAAGTTCCGGTATAGGAATAGTTGAATCACTTTTGATTATCAGCACAGCAGAATACTTAACAGTAATAAAATGAAAGAATTCCATAAATAATGCTATTTCTAAAGTACATTCCAGGAGACTTCTCAGGCAGTGCAGGGATTAAGACCTAGCCTTCCTATGCTGGGGATGCAAGTTCCATTCCTGGTCAGGGAGCGAAGATCCCACATGCCTTGCAGCCAAAACACGAAAACATAAAACAGAAACAATATTGAGTAACAACTTTCAAATTGGTACATGTTTAAAAAAAAAAAAAGTTAAAAAGATAAAATACATTCCATGTACCTAGTGTCAGGTGACAAAATAAGTGAAACATGGATAGTGATTGAAATTCCATAAAATGCATAGTATTATAGAGAAGATGATTGGTTAGTTAATGTGTAGAATATAGAGAAGATGTATTCAATAATTAATGCACAGGTGAGAATTGTTAGAATATAAAGATTACCAGCAAATTCTTTGTAAAAAATTCCTCCTGGTTGGAAATATGAGCATTATACATATTTAAAGCATGCACATTGTTGCTTCTGGATGATGGAGGTGACATAAAGGTGATCTAAGAGAGATTATTGCAGTAGATGAGGTTAAGAGATAAGTTCCTGAACCAGATGAGCAGTCCTACATGGTGGAATGTGGATAAATCTAAGATGTTTGGAAGATGGAAACAATAGGGCTTATCATTGAATGTGAGGAGTTAGGGGAAGGAAGAAGTTTAGGATGTCTTCCTGATTTCTGGCTTGAACAAGTTGGGGAACATAGATTGTTGTTGTTTAGTTGCCAAGTTGTGTCCAACTCTTTTGTGACCCCATGAACCGTAACCCGCCAGGCTCCTGGGTCCGTCAAGTTTCCCAGGCAAGAATACTGGAGTGGGCAACTTACCATTTCTTTCTCCAGGGTATCTTCCTGACCCAGGGATTGAACCTGTGTCTTCTGTGTTGGCAGATGAGTTCTTTACCACTGAGCCACCAGGGAAGTCCCAGGTGAGCATAGGTGCCATTCAACAAAAGAGTTGTTTTTACAGGCAGGGCTGGTTTATAGCGTAGGATTAAGAGTTTTGTTTGGCTTCCTAGAGTTGGCCATCCCCATCAAACATTCAGGTGGTGATATCTGCATAGACAAGAATAGGAGAGAGGTTATAGACTAAAGAGCATCATTAGAGAGTCATTTGATATAGGTGTGATAACTGAAGCAATCCACTTTATTAATTGTATTGATTTTGATTAAGTACTCTGCTTGTCTAAGTTTTAAAGTGATGGAGCCTGAATTTTCCAAGAGCAGTCATCTCGAAGCACTTTATTAATACGGATATCCGGGGACTATAAAATAAGAACGATTAGCTGTCATGTCGAGTTGGTAGGAAGCTAGATTTCATGGTTTTTTCTTGCTTCCCATTGGTGCATTGCCTGGTTAAGGCATAAGTTACTTCTGTTTCTCTGACAGTTCTTTCTGAAGCAAATGTCTCATGCCAGATTTTGCATGTTTGTGAAATTTTCCCAGCAGGATGTTGAAAAACGGAAACCACAAACAATATTTCAATAAACATGATTTATATATCCCTCAAACAGCATCTAAGTGTATACACACATCTGGAAATGGGAAAATGCTCAGATACCCAAAGCAATGTATTTGTGCATACAGACTGTGTGTGTGTGATAAATATGTAACATCTTAGGAACCACAAGGTCAAATTTAGAATTCTTGAAGTTACACTGCTGTCCTCCTGAAAAAATATGGGATTTGAAGTGAGGGATTCCAGCTTAAGATAGCTTTATGTTCCTCTTTCCTAATGTAGCCTGTCATAACCTCCCACTGAAATAATGACAGATGTACACAGAGAGGCAGACATTAATGATATTAGAAATGAAGTCTGACAGAAAGCCAACTGCCAGATTCAGGAGCAGTTTCTCCAAGGCAGGTGCAACTACATTGTGAAAACCAGTTGGTGGCTTCCCTCTGCTTTCGCTCCTTAATAGAGAAGCTTCAAGGACCTCAGTGACCTGGGCAGGAAGACCCATTGCCCCTCTCTGCTATCTCCAATTTTGAGGCCAGGTCAATATCTTCAATATGGAGTGTGTCCTTTACCACCTGAGGTTTCTCTAGTCCCTCTCATTTTGTCTCATCTTTGTATGAGAGATGACCATGTATAGAAACAGCTGGGACAGGAAGGTGGGTGGGTGGAAAGGAGTCTTTGACAGGTGTACTGTGGCCTTCATACAAAGTGTTTCATGGGCACCTATGAAGTACTGCAGTAACAAGGCATGCTGGATATTATATTGATAGTTTTGCTTGCAGTCTGTTGGATACAGAGGAAGAAGTGATGGGATAAGAGATAATCTTGTCTTAATTGCTGTAAACCATGGTGCAGTTTCCCTGGTGGCTCAGACCATAAAGAATCCACCTGCAATGCATGAGGCCTGGGTTTGATCCCTGGGTCAGGAAGATCCTCTGGAGAAGGAAATGGCAACCCACTCCAGTACTCTTGCCTGGAGAATTCCATGGACAGAGGAGCCTGGTGGGCTACAGTCCATGGGGTTGCAAAGAGTCAGCCACAACTGAACGACTATACTTTCACGCTTTCACACATGGTACAGGATGGAGGGCTTCCCTGGTGGCTCAGATGGTTAAAGAATCTGCCTGCAATGCCTGGTGAATTCCAGGGACAGAGGAACCTGGCTGGTTACAGTCTGGAGTTGCAAACAGTCGGACACGATTTAGTAACCAACAGTTTTTCATGGTACAGGATGACTTATCACTGAGAACTTGGATTGGAGCTGTGCACCTGTTCCAGGAAGGAAGACTTATAAGCGGGACTGAACATACTCCTTTATGTTTAGCCCTGGCTTTGGTATTTCAGGGTGGTTCAAGGCTCAGGTTGCAACAGTCAGGATCACATTTGTGTCTCTATCGAAGCAGAAAAGCAACTAAATCCAGAAACAGGCATCTGTCAGTCTGTAATGAACTAAAACACGGCTGCTTCTCAGCTGGGGAAGAAGAGAGAGAGCATGACATTGGCATAGAAGGCTTTGGGAAATTGCAGTCACACATGTGTGTTTGTTTTCCACTCCCATTCATGACCCCTGTGTGTGTGCCAGAAAGAGGAAGTTGGTGGGATCGAGGCTGTCGAGAACCCTTCTGGTTATGAAATTTGCATGTCTTCTTGGGTGAATTTAATAACCATTCCTTCCCCAAGTTGTGAACTGTTTTCTTAAACTAAGCAATTTGTTGTTCCATTTTATGATAGTGTTAATTGGGCATTTTTAAAATAAAGGTAATCTATTATTGTTTTGTTTTGTTGGCTATGCTGCACAGCATTTGGGATCTTAGTTTCCTGATGAGGATTCAAACTTGTTCCCCTTGCTTTGGAAGTGTGGAGTCTTAACCACTGGACCACAGGAACGTTTTTTCTCTAAACATGTCTCCCTGAAATCTTTAAGCAGAAATGTAGAGATTAGGTGTTTTTTTCCTCCAAAATGAAAAAGATCATCTCTGCCTTGGTGACCAGGGCTGACTGTGTTTGGGGACATGGGCATATATTTGTGTGTTGCTGTTATTGTCTAGTCGCTCAGTAGTGTCCTACTGTTTTGCCACCCCACAGACTATAGCCTGCCAGGCTCCTCTGTCCTTGCGATTTCTCAGGCAAGAGTACTGGAGTGGGTTCCCACTTCTTCCTCCAGGGGATCTTCCTCACCCAGGGATTGAACCTGTGTATTCTGCACTGCAGGTGGATTCTTTACCACTGAGCCACCTGGGAAGCCTGAATTTGTGTGAGGCAACTAAAAATAACTAACCCAGGACCTAACCCAGGTCCTGGAGAAAATAGTACTCACTATCCTGGGGAGAGGAAGAAACTTGTTGGCCTTTCTCAAAGGATGTCCAGAATCGGTTGAAGAGTCTGGGGGGCTTTCATAATAACAGGCTTAGGGTTTAGCCAGGCTCTCAACGAAATAAGAAAATCCAAACACGCATAAGCAGCTCTGATCCAACCAGTCCATTCTAAAGGAGATCAGTCCTGGGTGTTCACTGTAAGGACTGATGCTGAACCCGAAGCTCCAATACTTTGGCTACCTCATGCGAAGAGTTGACTCACTGGAAAAGACTCAGATGCTGAGAGGGATTGGGGGTGGGAGGAGAAGGGGATGACAGAGAATGAGTTGGCTGGATGGCATCACCGACTCGATGGACATGAGTTTGAGTGAACTCTGGGAGTTGGTGATGGACAGGGAGGCCTGGCATGCTGTGATTCATGGGTTCGCAAAGAGTCAGACACAACTGAGTGACTGAACTGAACTGAACTGAAAGAGCCAAAAGAAGAAAAATGTCTGAGAGTTTTCTCCAGAAATGTGGATGATGAACACTAACAACAAGGTATGAGGATTCCTATAAAAACTTAGCATATGGGTAAAAGTTAGCCCTTAGCCCCTTCCTCTATTTTTTCCCCCAGGAAAATCATATTTGTATTAATTGCATCCTACATTTCACTTAATATTCCCATTCATCGTTTATATAAATTGATTTCAGAAAACCAGCCATTTACGTTCTTGGCCCTAAGTTAGAAGAGGAAATATTATGTATAAATTATGTAAAAATTATGGTAATTAGTTTTAAAATGAGAAAATTCAAGAAGTGAAGAATTGGGATACAAAGTTACATATTGCAGTGTTGTTGCAACCAATTGTTACCATTGAGAGGTGGCATTTTTTTTTAGACTTTCTCCTTTTTTAATAATTTTTAAAAGTTATCATGAATTTCTTTTGTAATCAGAAATAATTATATAAACTCTTTTATAAGCTGAGCATTATTTCCTATATAGAGTTTTCCTCTCAGGATTAGAGGTTAGACTGGTGGAAACTGAGTCTGGAAGGATTGAATATAGTTTGTCACTTATGTCTGAAAATTTTTCTGTTTCAAAGTGAAAAAAAAAAAATTTCAAAGTGGCTTTCCTTGCTATAACCTGCTTGATTACTTGTGATGTCGCCACTTTGTTCATTTCCCTGTAGTCACAGAACAGTGTTTTCAGATGGCTGTGGGGTACAAATTTTGGAAAAGAGTCCCAATTCCTCTTTGAGAAAGAGCTTCAAACAAATTCGTCTAAGATAAAAAAAATACCGTTCTTTCCAAGAAGCGTTTGTTTAGAAGAATGTTGATGTCACTGCTCACTTACCATTGTTCTGTAAACTCTCTCCAGTGAGAATGTGAGTCCTGGAATAATTTATGCAAGAGAAATTGATCAATGTAGAGGGTCGAGAACTTGAAGAGGTTTTATTTAGCCATTATGGGGGATAATTGCCTCTTTGTGGGTGTTATGGACTAGATGTTTGTTGTTGTTGTTCAATCGCTCAGTCGTGTCCGACTCTTTGTGACCCCATGGACTGCAGCATGCCAGGCTTCCCTGTCCTTCACCATCTCCTAGAGTTTTCTCAAACTCATGTCCATTGAGTCAGTGATGCCATCCAGCCATCCCATCCTCTGCTGTCCCCTTCTCCTCCTGCCCTCAATCTTTCCTAGCGTCAGGGTCTTTTCAAATGAGTCAGTTCTTCACATCAGGTGGCCAAAGTATTGGAGCTTCAACTTCAGCATCAGTCCTTCCAATAAATATTCAGGATTGATTTCCTTTAGAATTAACTGGTTTGATCTCCTTGCAGTCCAAGGGACTCTCAAGAGTCTTCTCCACCACCACAGTTCAAAGGCATCAGTTCTTCAGCCCTCAGCCTTTTTTACTGTCCAGCTGTCACATCCATACATGACTACTAGAAAACCATAGCTTTGACTATACGGACCTTTGTAGGCAAAGTAATGTCTCTGCTTTTTAATATGCTGTCTAGGTCTGAATATTTGTGTCTCCCCAAAATTCTTATGTTGAAACTCTAACACCCAGCCTGGTTGTATTTGAAGGAAGGAGGTAATTAAGGTTGAATAAATCATGGGGGTGGAGCCCTGTTCTAATTGGATCACTGTCTTTATAAAAAGAGACCCTAGAGAGTTTGCTAGCTCTCTCCAGGAATTCAAGCATGCACGTACCTAAGAAAAGGCATGTGAGGATATAGTAAGAAGGAAACTATCTGTAAACCAGAGAAAGAGCCCTCACCAGAAATTGACCAGGCTGGACCTTGATCTAGTACTTACAGCTTCCACAACTGCGAGAAAATAAATTTCTGCTGTTGAGCCACCCAGGTTATGGTATCTTACTATGGCATCCCGAGCTAATACAATGGGTTAGAGCAGTTTTAGGCACTGTAGGAAGAGGAACAAAGGAAATAGAAGCAGAATCCTGGACCTCTGTGTAAGACATGTCATCACTGTAGCCCTTTTCTGTGGTCTGAGATCTAACTCCCTTAGTCTGCCCTTGGAAGCACAGAGTTAATTGAGTCACTGTTTGATGATGTTTATCTACCAGTAACTCCAGGAATGTGTTTATTTGAATAATGACATTTATGTAGAGTTGCTCATAGCATCTTAAGTCATTAAATCACCTTGGGTTCTTTCAAAGAAACCGGTAAAAGTAGGGTCTTGAAATGAGTCATTTCTCCCTGCTATAATTATTTATGAAAAACTCAGGTCAATAAGTTTAACCGTCTGGGTTAGCACTTAGAACAAGTTGTTGAAGTTTTACTATATTGAAATTTGGTTGGAGACATCACTTCAAGTGTACTTTGTTTTTGAAAGGCCTTCCTGGATATAGTACATACCAAGTCCCTGAGGGGAATAAATAATATTAGGTAATTTTTTTTTTCCATTTTCTGTCCTTAAATATGTGTTTCCTGATAGCAGATACTACATCCTGTTAAGAGTTTGTCACATTTTTCTTTTTCTTTAGTGATGATAAATATAAAGGCATATCCTGTGACATGGAAAAATTTATTGGGTGTGCCCGCTGTCTATAAGGCATTGTGGGGGCATATGAATAGGTATAGAACTGAGTCCCTGGACAAGTGATGAAGCTAGAAATATTTCTTAGTTTTCTATTTAGTTTTCATAAAACATTTGTTTCAAGGTAGGTGTTATCATTTTTTTTTTTAATATTTACTTGGTAATGCTCCACGGTCAGTCACTCAGTCATGTCCGACTCTTTGCGACCCCATGGACTGTAGCCTTCCAGGCTCTTCTGTCTATGGAATTTTCCATGCATGAATACTGGAGTGGCTTGCCATTTCCTATTCCAGGGGATCTCAACTCAGGGATTGATCCCACAATCTCTTGCATCTCTTGCACTGGCAGGCCAATTCTTTATCACTAGGACCACCTGGGAAGCCCCCGGTGGGCTTAGTAAGGCAGTGTATAAATATATCAGAGAGAAATTAGTGTGAAGCTTAAGACATATTTTCCCTCAAGCTTTAAAAGGAAGATAAGGACTCGAAATGGTGATGCTGTTCACTTGTGAGCCTTAGGAAATAGCCCCGAGGAGGGAGTGTCTCATATCCTGGATAACTCAGAACTTATCCAGAAGAATAGAAGGTTCATTTTAAGATACTCCCTGCACAGTGAGTCACCAGCTGCTGAGACTGTCCAGTATAAACACCTGAGTGGAGCTGTACTTTAAATAGCTGGAAAAGCTTCCTCTTCCTACTGGGTAATTTCCACTTTCCCCTCCCCCCAACCTTGGACTCATTCTTGTCACCTAAACAATGTTAAGTATCTTGGACAATGGGTTGTCTTTTTTTGTGATTTCCTTCTAAGACTGGGCAGAGGAAGAAAGATGTATTAGTATTAACTAAGAGTGGGTACTGTGTCCAACTTAGTCACTCAGTCTTGTCCAACTCTTTGTGACCCCATGAGCTGTAGCCTGCCAGGCTCCTCTGTCCATGGGATTCTCCAGGCCAGAATACCGGAGTGGGTTGCCATGCTCTTCTCCAGGGGATCTTCCCAACCCAGGGATCGAACCCAGGTCTCCTACATTGCAGGTGGATTCTTTATCATCTGAGTTACCAGGAAGGTTGGTTAGGCAGAGGAAAATCCAGCATCGAGAAGCACGTTTTCCAGCGGTTAGGCCTGTGTGATTGGTGCCATGTATGCACACTGAACCCTTAGCAAACTTAGAGGGACAAGTATTTGTTCAAGGTGACTGACTGAAATTTGGATACATAGTCCAAGTCTGAAGCCTGTGGCCTCTCTGCACGCAGAGAGGCCTGTGGTCAGAATCTAGAAGCCTAGTCCCTGACTTTGGGTTCTGTGGACAGTGATGAAGAAATTGCTCACTGTACTTTACTTGTTGTATAAGATGCTGGCTTCTAGTATTATACGAAATAAGTATCTGCATTGTCTTTTCACTTCAGCCTTAGCCTCTGGTGGTTCTGGTCAGCCCCTCGTGTGCTGCTGTGCTGCCTGCCTGTGGGTGGGGCGTGTGGAGCCCAGTTGTGCTGGAGGGGTCTTGAGGTGGGTCAGGAAATGGCTGGGTACCAGAAGGTTTGGGGAAAATATGGGGGCCGAGAACCAAGCACCAAACAAGGTTGCGTGATGGGAAGGAAGTAAAAGTGTGCATCTGTGAGTGAGGATGGACCTTGGCCAAGTGTGACCAGGACCAAGGAAGAACCCTGGAATAAAATTCAAGTTCTCAATGATGGTGGGACTCGAAGAAAGAGAGCTAGCTGCAGGGGAGGGCTGATCAGCATTGACTGGAACAGCCATGGAAACCCTAGTCTTTGAGGCTGGTGGTTCTGATATCGGAAGCTCTTGCTTTGCATGGACCTGGGCCCCATCCATGCTCAGAGAAGCCTCGTCCTGCTGGGCTGAGGATCAAATGCCATGAGTAACTTGGGTGTGCTGGGTAGGCACCCTTTGTGTGGACTACTGCAATAGCCTCCTCATTTGTCGCCTACTTGTAGTCCCTTCTTTCTCTAGCACATGCCTTGCATTTTAACTGCAAATGATCTTTTCTCTAGGCTGAATTTGTTGTACTTCATTTGGAAACACAAATACCTGTAATGTTTCCTGTGCAGTCAGGATAGAGACCAAAGTCAAATGCACATCAGGCCCTTCCTGAATTGGCCCCCGGCCGCTGTCCAGTCCTGTACTGGGCATTTCTTCCTCCCGCACCCTGAGCTCCATGCTAGGGGACTAGATAGAGCTTTTCGGAGGTACCTAGCTGCGTCTGGACTCTTGGTCTCTGCCCTTGACTTGCACTCAGCCTGGCTGGTCCATCCTCCTTCGGATCTTCACCTGGAAAACCTAACTGGGGTATCTCTTCTCTAAAACCTCCTACATCTGACTCCTCCTGGCAGAAACGAAGACCATTCTTTATTCCACATCTGTGCCTGCAGCTGCCTCTCCCAGGGCTCTTGTTGCTATCGTTTGAAACTGTTTCTACCCCTGCTACAAGCTGGGAAAGCCCTTGATGCTGTTCTGTCCATTTGTTTCCCTGGGAGGTAGCACAGAGCTAGCTTTTAGTAGGCTCAGTAAGTGGTGAATCAATGAATAAATGGTTTTCTAGTCCATTCAGGCTGCTCCAACAAAATACTGCTTACTGGGTGGCTTATAAACACCGGCAGTTGATTTTTTACAGTTCTCAAGCCTGGGAGTCTACAGTCAGGGTGCTCACCTGGCTGGGTTCTGGTGAAGGCCCTCTTTGGGGTTGCGGACTTCTCAATGTCTCCTTACATGGCGGAAGGATCAGGAAGTTCTCTGGGGTCTCTTTTACAAGAGCATTAATCCCATTCATGAGGACAGGGTCTTCATGACCTAAGCGCCTCCCAAAGGTCTTGCCTTCTAATACCATCACATTGGGCATTAGGATTTCAATCTGTGAATGTAATGGGGACACAGTCCTTGAGACTGTAGCCAGTGTTCCTTGGAGGAGGGAGAAAACTAAGCTCGGTGTGTTATAGTCTCTTGTTGAGTTTATCTGTCAGGTTGTCCAGAGTGTATAAACAAGGCTCCGAGGAGAAGAGGTCAAACAGACTAATCATGTCCTGCCCCCTACATCCTACAGGGCTGATCCAGAGAAGACAAGTAACTGCCAGAGAAGTGACAGAATTTGTCAAAAGTATTTAAAATTACCTACAGAAATTCTGAAGCATGTGGCATAGTTCTGTTTGTTCTATGACCATATAAAATTGCCATCCAAAAATCCAGATGGAGAATAAAACCCAGAAAGTTGTGAGTGCTATTTCATAAAGAAACCTGCTGCTAACCACTCAACTCCATGAAGATAGGACTGGATTTTTCTTCCTGTTGTATTTTCTGTTCTTACTGTAATAGTTGCTGCATAATAAATTGTAATTTATGATAAATTATAAAAATAAATTATATTTGAGTCAGTATGTGAGTGATAGGTGCTCAGTCATGCCTGACTCTTTGCAACCCCGTGGACTGTAGCCTTCCAGGCTCCTTTGTCAGTGGAATTCTCCAGGCAAGATTACTGGAATGGGTTGCCATTTCCTTCTCTTCCAGGAAGAGAAGGGGCTCTTCCAGGGATCCTGCATTGCAAGAGAGTCTTTACCATCTGAGCCAGCAGGGAAGCCTTTGAGTCAGTATGGACAAGTCCAGATTTTTAAGAGTGTTTATAAGTCAAGTCATCATGGTAGCATGGCTTGGATTACACTTAAATACCAGATGCTCAGGCATATCTGTTTTTTACATGCTCTGGTCACCATGTTCCAGTCAACTGTAGACAATTCTTTGGTGAACAATGTGTCTTAGACATTCTTAGTGCTTCTTCCAAGTTTGGGGTGCTTTTCCAACTTCTAAGTGATTCAACTTTGCAACAAAAATTTCCTATCTCTGCTTTTTCAGGATAAGAGTATCCTGAGATTGCAAGGCAAGGCAAGCTACTATCAAAAGACAGAAACAAAACTGTTATCAAATATGCAATTAGCCATTGGCAAGAAACATCATTTTTCACTCCGCTGTGCAGCAGAAACAAAATATAGAGATACGTGGCATGTTGAAGAGAGAGACTGCAGTTATCATTTATAACTTCCTATTTAAAATTTTTGTTTTCATGGGAACAGCCTTATTCATTAGAACTTTTTATTAGAAGCCATCTGTCATGGCCCATGTGTTGTATTGCAGGATGTGCTCTGCACAAGGTATCTGGGTTTGGGAAAGTCTCTGCTGGGAAGGAGAGATGTCCTCTTTCTGATCTGCATAGTGGAGTGATATGGTCTTATAGGAACTCTGATCAGTGTCCTCACTGATTGATTTGATGTGTGTTTGTGCATGTGTGCTCAGTCATGTCCAACCCTTTGTGGTCCCATCGACTGTAGCCCACCAGGCTCCTCTGTGAAATTTTCCACGCAAGAACAGTGGAGGGGGTTGCTGTTTCCTACTGCAGGGGATCTTCCCGATCCAGGGATTGAATCTGTGTCTCTTGTGTCTCTTGCATTGGCAGGTAGATTCATTACCAACTGCGCCACCTGGGGAGCCCTACTGAGCAGATAAATATTTGAAAGTATAAACTTATTAGGATAAAATGCTGATTTTATTGGTGTTAGCTGTTGAGCTTCTATTTAAGAGCTCATTTAAGAAAAAAAAAACAAAAAATAGGAAAACTTTACTCTGAAAACCAAAATTTGAAAACCATTGACATAGCAGAATACCTTGACATGAGACTGGAGTATTACAGGTAAATTTCAGTTACAATAGGCTTCATAATTCCTGTAGGAATTCTCCTGATGAGCTCACCTCTTTCTGCTTTGATTGGTGGTAGAGAGAAATCTGGTTTGGGGTTAGGAATTGTCATGGAATTATTGCATTTTCCAGAGCACACTTGCCATGTGGCACAGTTTGCACCATTTATATTGATGTAATAAAGCTCTTCATGTCTGAGAAAACCATTTGATACCATCATGCTATAAATTATGTACTTATAAGTTTGTCTTATGAAAGTAAGAGCTTAGGGTTCTAATTTTGGTTCCTTCATAATAATTGTCTGAACTGTAGGAAAGCATTTCTCTCTTACGGCCTCTGTAAAATTATAGTGTTGGATGAGGTTGTTTTCAGGTTTGCTTGAAATTCATTGTAAGTTAATTTCCTTGGCCAGTCATTTGACTAGGTATCAGTGGAGCTGTCTGGAATATTCAGTGTCTGAAATGTTTCGGTTTGTGTTTGGTTTACTGAAGGTGAAGTGTATGAGATATTTACACTTTGCAGTGGTCTGTTCTGCCAGACAATTTACTGCCTGTGCAACCTTGTGTGTTTCTTGAGGCTCTTGGGCAGTTCCCTATGGAATTTGGTTCTGTGAATTTAGCAAGTGTTTATAAGTATCATATAAAAGCCCTGTATTCCCCTAAGTCTTTCTGTCCCTACTAAGGCATTGCCAGGTTTATTAACATACTCATTTGAATATACTAAACTCCATACTCCCTTTTTGAATTGGAGTGTATCAATTCATGGAGAGCAGATTGGTGAAGGAGGTCAGATTTGGAAATAATTTATTTCTGAAAAGCTTCTTTTCTTTTTTAGATATGAAAAAGGAACTCGGGGATGGAAATACAATATTACACTTAGCTGTCCAAAGGAAAAGAATCATCTTAGATCTTATTCCACATTGAAATTATAGCACTCACAGATCACACTATATAAAATTGGTCAGATTCCACTGACTGGTTGCGATTACTTCCCTAATTGGAAAAAATTAGGACTATTAATCATTGTGACACAAAGCAAAATGTCATCGTGGCCTGACAGTCTTATTTTCCACCTGAGAGATGGTGGCTTCTGAGTACAGATCCAAACCCTCCTTCCCCGCTTTCTGTTCCCATGTCCTTTCTGGCTGTAGCTCTCTGCAGCAGATCAGACAAAGACGTACAAAGAGGCAGAGGGCACAGAAACAGGAAGAAAGCGTTCCTTTGTTTTGTATTCCACAGAAACATCTGTGGAAATGAAAATGGGGGAGGGGAGGGAAGACCTCCCCAACCAGGGAACACAGACATTTAAAATTATTGCATGTAGCTAATTGACATATAGACAAAGTCGTCTTAGGCATGGGGACATCAAAATGACTGAACTCTGAATTTTCCTTTTATTCCTCCTAGATGCACTCAGAAGGGCAATGTTTGAAGCAATTTGCCAGAATTTTCTTATGAGGATAATAATTTTCTTAGTATAGAAGTAATTATGGTTGTAACACATGAATTATTTTGGTATTGAGTTTTATAATTTCTTAATGTTTTGGCATACTTAACATTTACTTGGGCAATTGCACATTGCACATTTTAAACAGGATTTATAAGAAAAGGGTAATTGACAAGTGCTAGTTTGTCTCATGTTTAGCTTTTAAAAATATAACTTTTTTCTGTAGGCATCAATATTAACTTTTTTTTAGCTTTTTTTAAAAAGAGAAACAAACATAAGTGTCTGTTTAAAAAAAGTGTAATTAGAAACCCTCTGCCTTCCTCCCCCCTCCTTTTTAATATAATAATAGCATTTTTGCTGGAAGATTTCTGTTTCTTTAATGTAAGCAGCTTCTTCTATATGTCCCTGGAGTTTCTATACCCTTCTCAGAATTCTTGCTGCACTTTAAAGAAGGTACTAACCATTTTGGTGTCTTTAATCTCTCCAAGAGGGAAAACTATTATGACATATTTGGTGAACATCATGTTCAAATACTGCAAACTTACTTTTTTTTTTTTAATTTGAGTGTCTCATTAAGCACCATGGGACGTTTCTTGTATTTATATTTCCTCCTCAAATACTAGTGTTAGTTTGGTGTCAGATTCTTGATGCAACAATATTTTGTGATGATATAGTTGATTACAGGCTGTACCTTGCTGTTATAATAATAGTGAACATTGTGTCAGGCACCCTGCCCAGGTTGTGTGCATGATATTTCATTTCATGCTCCTGACAAGTGCATGATGTGGATACAGTTCTTATTATTGTTTGTATTTTTATAAATGAGAAACTGAGGCACAGAAATGTGACAGAACCAGCCCACAGTCTCGAAAGAGGTTTGGAAGTGTAATTTGCTGTCATGCCTTTAGCATAGTGTTAGTGTCTCTCCAGTCAGGTCTCTTTGCTCATTTGTTTTGTTTTGTGTTGGTGGTGGTAGTGTGGGACTGGAGGGTGTCAATTACCCTCAAGTTAACCTGTTGACAAAAGGCGTAGTTATTATTGCAGCATTTAATTGTACTCTTTTTTTTTGCAACAGGCAGGTCCCTTGGGATAAAAGGGTGTAGGTATCTACTGACACAGAGCCAAGGCTAATGGTTGGACAGCTTGTGACTTTGAAATCTTTGCATTGGGTTGGGCCCTTGACCCTCAGTTCCCCTTGAGAGCTCCCTTGATGTCCTAGAGAGGTTCTCCAGCTCAACTCAGCCCATCACTGTCACAGGGCTCAACAGAAGTGTGGACTGAGACGCAGCCACTTAGGGAGTGTTCGCAGGAGCCTGGGGTTGGAGCGTCCCTAAATGCGCAGGTAAGATGGCCCCTGCATCAAAGTGACCCCTTCCCTCAACTGCCCCCAACGGTGGAAGGTAATCTCCCACCTTGTGGTAGTCGCCATTTGCCAGGTGATGTGTAAAAGACTAGGTACCACCTAGGAAAGGCAGTTTAGGACTGTGCTGTCATAATGTGGGAAAAGCAGATTAGGAAAGTAGAAGTGCATAACAGTGGAGCCCTGCTGGACTTTTGGGTTGGGTCAGGGGGCTCTGGGCAGTATCAGGGAAAACTAATTATAAATCATTGCGCAAGTATTGCAGTCAGTCTGAGTGTCTCTTTCATTTCAAGTGACTTTTACCCCAGATAGCTGTCTGAGGGTGACCCATGTTTGGATTCCCTTGTGAATTCTTTGGGCCTGATAGAATGTGACTTGACTGCTTACATCCTAACTTCCCTGTGTATAAAATAGTAATAACCTGTTCCATTTTTGTGGGGCTTTCAACTACTTACAGTGCTTTCTTACTTGTCCTTTTAGATCCTTTTGGCCTCCTAGAATGCGGCTAGGAGGAAGCTACTCCTCTTTTAAGAATGAGATGGTAAAGGCACAGCAGATGAAGTGACCGGTGGAGCATAAATCAAATTTCATTGGTCACAACAGCCCAAAGCTACTGTTCATTTGAAGAACTATCTCAGTTTATTTCTCTTATAAACTGTACTTACTTTCTACCTCTGTATAACTTTGACGATCTACCACATACTTTGTGCATATATGTGTCCAGACAGTAGATCCAACCAGATCTTGATGAGTGACCACCATCTTTAGATGAAAACATCAGCATGAAGCCTGTACTTTGCTGCTGCATCCACAGACCAACCTCAGCACCATGCTGCAAGTGATGTATATCCTGCCTACTCTGTAGTACAGTATTACTGGTGACCTATAGAATCTTTGGGCTTGCTAGGTGGCTCATTGGTAAAGAATTTGCCTGCCCAGATGGAAGACACAGGAGACAGATTTGATCCTTGAGTTGGGAAGATCCCCTGGAGAAAGAGATGGCAACCCACTCCAGTATTCTTACCTGGAAAGTCCCATGGACAGAGGAGCCTGGTGGGCTACAGTCCATGGAGTTGTGAAGTGCTGTACATGACTGAGTATGCAAATAGATTATCATTTTTACAGTCCATGTCATTTTTTAAAAAAAAGGCGTGTTAAGGGTCCTTTTAAGGGAAACTAATGGGAAGCTTTAGTTTCTTGCTCTGTAAACAAGGATAGTAATACCAGCCTTGCTTATTCATGGGGTAATTATCATGATCAGGTGAGATCATTTTTGTGAAGCTGTGTACATCATAAAGGGCTTTACAAGCAAAAGGAATTATTATGGACGAATGACCCTGTGTTCAAGATGGAAGTCCGCACTAGTTAAAGTAATTGCTCATGATACCATCCATATCTGCTTCTCTCAAGACCCTTTACAAGCCCCAAGGTATAGGAGGTATAGGTATAGGAAAGACTTCTAAGGTCCCTTGGGAAAGACCTGGCTCACACTTCTGGGAGCCATTGTCCAAGGCATGTGACCATAGGAATAGAGATCTACTATCAGGAAGGAATCACCAGCTAATCTCCAGGAATCAGCTGGGTATTGATAAGCAGGGTCAGTGACATATTGCTAGAATGAGCCAAAACAAAGATAGTAGCTTGCACCTTTTGTCTCCAAAAAAAAAAAAAAAAAAGAGAAAGAAAGGGAGAAATGAGAGACAAGTTGGAGCACATGCTTTATTAAACCTCGCATCAGTTGGCCTTAGCCCAGATGCTAGTGTTTCCTGCATGAGGCTCCTGTATGAGGCAGTGGTGGAGAGTGCATTGCACTGTGAAGAAACTGCCTAGAGCAGCACCCACAGAAAGTGCCGGCTGATGATGCAGGCAGGGAGGGAGGGAAAGAAGGTTTGAAATAGCCTGATCCTGCCCTGATGTATTAGCAAGTGATCATCGCCCATGCAGCTGTATTCTTGGGATAGTCACTGGTTTACTGGGTGCTGTGCTGGTGCTGAATTAACATGGGGGAGGGGAGGGATTTTGGACCTCAGGAAATTTACTCCTCCATTCAATATGTGTTAGGTACATGCACTAGGTGTGTGCACTGTGCTGTGATTCCAGAGGTGAACAGTGAACTCCAAGGAGCTCAAATATGAATGGACAAGGCAGAGAAGCGATCACTGACTGTGGTCCTGGGAGAGGCAGGTATGACCAGAGGAAGGGCCGCTTCTGTCAGGGCAGGCAAGTGTCCTGGAGAAGGTGGTATCTGAATAGAGTTGAAGGAATTGTAGGAGGTAACGAGGTAGAAGAGATATGGGAAGACTTCCCTAAATAAAGAAGTGGTATAAGTAAAGGCAAGTAAGCTAAAGGTGTGTGTGGAATGACTGGGGAGCTGCACATAGGTGACTTCCATATAAATTATCATCATCTTAAAACTGCTACATGTAGCTGACATGTTGCCTTATTCCAGTTTAGATCAGTGACTCTCAACTCGGCTGAATCACTCACCCCCTACCCCTACTCCCAAGGGTGTTTGGAAATGTGTTGTTTTTGACAAGTGTTTGAGAAGTCCTGGTGACTTTCACTGGACAGGGCCAGGGATGGTACATGCCTTTAGAAGAAAGAACTCTCCTGTCTCAAATGCCTATGATGTACTGACTCTTTGCAAAGCCCTCGTAGACTTCATCTCATGAGGTCACAAGTCAGTGAGTATGTCTACTGTTTCTTAAGACACAAAAGTCAAAATCCACAGCTTGTAGGTTATTAGTAGGGTCTGGAATACTTGTTCCATTACTCTCTCATGTTTGAAATTGCTTTTGCTGATTCTAGTTTCCATGTTTAATTGCTATTCTGATTTATAAAATTCTAATACCTTATGTTGCCAGTATCTTTGTTAAGAGCAAGCCCTTGTTTTCTTCCTGTTCCCAAGTGGAGAACTCCACTAATGCAACAGTCTGTTCCTTCTCTGCCCCTTCTCTCTTTCCTTCCCTGCCTGGTTTTATTGGCAGTTGGTCGGCCAGTTTGAGCCTGGGGACCAGGGTGGCCTGGCTCAATCCTTCCTGTCCCTGGGGGATCTGCCTTCTGATTTGTGAGCTTAGCGATGGTGCTGGAGGCCTGCATGTTCCTGACCTAAACTTCATCTAGGGGAGTGTCAGCCGGGTCCTGTGTACAGTAAGGTAGTTTGTGTCCTGCATAATGGGGGAAAGTGGCGTTTGGAAGCCAGCCAGAGCTCCGCCGGGCCCCGCCAGCTGTACTGGGACCGAAGCAGTTCCTTTTGCTCATTTGAACAAGGCCATTGTGTAGTCCAGTGTGGTCCTGTTGCACAACCCCAGAGGGCACAGTTGTGTTCTCATTGTGGTCTGTGTCTGCTGTTCTCGGTCTTGTTTGCACCGCCTTGGTAGTGAGCCAAAGGTCTACACACTCAATTGTATCCTTCCCTGTGGTGGTAAATGTCAAAAGCTGACATTTTGATCCCCATTGGTTTGACCTGCTTCCTCTATTTCTCCAGTGGATGAAAGGGATGCTATGAGTGTGTGTACATATATATACATATATCTGTTCCTTTATCTTGTCCTTTAGTTTCCTTAATGGAATGAGGTTTTGATGCTCTGTGACATCTAAATTTTGTTTCTCTCACTTGCAGTTTATACCTGCTTATGATTACAAGTTTAATGGTATTGAAGAATGTAAATTATGAAACTGAAGTCTCCCTTGATCTTTTTCTCCACTTTCCTTTTTAGAAGCTATCATTGCTAATGGTTTGGGATGGAGCATCAGATCCTTTTCTGTTCTGTTGGTGTGTATATTTTAAAAAATGTTATTTTCTGTGGCTTAAAAAAGATCATCTCTGTTCATGTAAGTATACATTATGAATCTTGCTCTTTTATAAACTAATATATTTTAAAATTGATAATAATCATAACTATAATACTTAAATTTGAGGCTCACTGTGTGCCTGCACTGTTGGAAGCATTTTTTGTGTGTGGGAACAACCTTATGGGATGTGTACTGTTCGTAATGTTTTTTAGCTCAAGAAACTGAGGCACAGAGATCAGGTAACTTGTCTAAGATTATGCAGAACAAGGGTATGAAACTGGTATTTGAAGCCAGGTGGCATGGCTCCATAATGCACGCTCTTAAATTTATTTGACAACATATGGTATCAAATTCAAAAAGTGCCAAACGTTGGTGATACAGAGATAGAGGTTCCCATTCATTTTAACCCTGTAATCATGCTTCCTGTTACCCCATTCTTTCTTTTGTTTAGTCCCTGGAAACCACCATTCTATTCTTTGCTCTATGTGTTTGAATATTTTAGATCCAAAATATAAATGAAATCATGCAGAGTGTTTCTTTCTGTGTCTGACTTATTTCATTTAGCATAATGTCTTCTAGGTCCATCCATATTACAGTTACAAATGGCAGGGATTTCTTCCTTTTTTAAGACTGAATAATGGTTCATTGTATGCATATACCACTTTTCCTTTATCTATTCATTGCTCAATGTACATTTTAATTGTTTTCATACCTTGGTTATTGTGAATAATTAATTCACAATAATAATTAATTGTGAATCTTTTTAATAGTTGCATACTGTTCCACACTGGGCTTCCCTGGTGACTCAGACAGTAAAGAATTTGCCTGCAGTGCAGGAGACCTGGGTTTGATCCCTGGGTTGGGACGATCCCTTGGAAAAGGGAATGGCCACCCACTCCAATATTCTTGCCTGGAGAATTTCTTGGACAAAGGAGCCTGTCAAGCTACAGTCCATGGGGTTGCAAAGATTTGGACACGACTGAGCAATTAACACTTTCACTCCACACTCAGATTGTGTGATAATTTACACCTCTTTTTGTGGTTTCCCGTACTATGTTCTTCTAAACAATACTGCCTCAAAGAGTCTGCTTTTATATTAATATGCAACTATATGCACTCATGTAGTTATACATATATGAATATCTCTGTAGAAAATATTCTTGAAAGTGTGATTGCTTTGTCAAAATGGATGCACATTTAAAACTTTTTATAATTTATCTTGACAAATTATATTCCCCCAAACCTCTATCATTTCCACCGACCTGCTTTGGTTTTTCTGTGCTGACATTGGATATTATCCCTAGTATTATATTAGTCTATAAAAGTGATGTCAGTACACCAGGTGAGCAAAATCAGTAATGTTTGACTTTGGTGATCTTTTAGCTTATCCTGTCATGGTAGGATTCACCTGCTCAAGAAGAGTTATATGTAAGTTATACAGAAACTCCCTGTGTTGTTAAGAAATATCTTCCATTCTTTTAAAGTGCAGCTATTATGTATCATTTTCACCTATTTTAGGAAAACCACCTTTTCAGCTTCACAGCCAGGGAATGCTTCCTAGACTAGGGCAAGGCAGTTATCTATTAGGGAGTCTGTACCTCAGCCCCCTTTGCCAACCCCTGCCTTGAAAGCAGAGAAGTGATGAGAAGCCACAAAATCCTGGGTGGCACTGTGGGGACCCCAGCTACTTTAAAGAAGGATGTCATCATTGAGGCAGTGTCTCACACAAACTGGCAGGAAGCTTATGCTGTCATCGTGGAATTGAGAAAGCTCCATAAGTGTCTCTCCAGCTTGTGTTTTTATCTCCGTCTCTTTTCTTCTCTGAGCGTTTTCTAAGGAAAAACCAACACCTTCAACTACATACCCTCAGATTCCCTTTTGGAAATCTTTGGCTCCACAGGATCAGCTCACTTTAACTTTCAAGCCTGGAAGAGCAGAATTTCCACCTGATCTGCTGGATGGATCCCAGATTCTGTTCTGTGGGGTACTAGATTGTTTGCTGAAGGAAGAATGGAATTTTGTGTATCAGGGTGTGCTGTGCCTCTAGGTCTCTGATCCTTTGAGTGCTTGTTAAGTGATCTGAGAAGGAAGAGGTTTTATAGCCACCAGGGGGTTCAGGGTTGGCTGGGTCCTTCCTTGCTGTGTTCTGTGCTGCCCAGCCTTGGGCTCAGTGGATGCTGTTTCTCATCTGGTCCATTTTCTGCCTAAAGAACTCCGGGTCTGTCATGCTGACAGCTGCTCAGGTTGACCCTGAAGTTCTCAAGTTTTAGTTTTCACTTTGGAATTTTGTTTGCTAGTCATGTTCTTTTAAGTTTAGACTTTTGAACTTGTTACAGAACAAGAAACTGATGTTGTGCCCCTCCCCTTGCCCTTTAAAACTGAATTGACAGCTTGTCAGTTTCCTAACAACTTCCCAGAAGTGCATATAATAGGAAGAGTCTAAATTGAAAGTGTTTATGCTTAAGCTAAAGTGATACCAGTGTAAGTTTAATATTCATCACACATTTTAGATACCTGTTTCATTGGCACATTCCTGATTTTGAGGCTTTTCAGTAAAACTGTCCTAATCTCCTAAATCTGGACAATAGAACTGCCAGTTTTATTTCCATATTTCAAATTAAGTTAGGTATCTGTAAGATGGGGAAGAAAGGGTTTCAAGTTTCCCTTGTTTGTGTCAGTTAAAAATTAAGTAGTGATTCTAGAAAAAGTTCCTTTTGAAGCAGTTGTGTTCTTGAAAGGATTCTTTGAGTGCCAAGCATCTTCATTTCAGGTTTTTTATGTTTGTATCATGGTTTAAAAGAAAACTGTTTGTGTTGGGTGTTTTGCTGAAACTCTGTAATGAATAATGTTACATTAACACTGTATTGCTCAATATCTATAAGGGAGGGTTTTTAGAGAGTTCACATAGAATCTTTTCTCTGTGGTCACCTCTTGTCTATTTCTATTCCTAAATAAGCATTCTAACTTTTTGGATACTTTTAACTTTTGAGAAGTTGGCTATAGGCACACAAATTCAAATTTTTTTTCCTCATTTTTTTTTTTTTTACCATCATAGGTTCATTTTATGTCTGAAGTTGCTGCATCTTTCAGGTAACCTTTATAATAAATATTGTCCTGATTTCTTGTGAATTGGTATGTGTAGTGAGATCTTACACAAACCTCTAGTTTAGTAGCCTATTGTCCTTTGCACATATATTCTGTGTTCGAACTCTTCTGTGATTCTGAACTGAGAATGAAAGGGACCATTGAAGGGAAGTGTGATGGATAGAAATATTATTTTTATTCTTTGCCTCACTTTTTTTTCAAAGCATGCAAACCAGTCATTTCCACATGACTAGCTGCTAGCAGCAACAAAATGATGGCTTTGTCTTTGTAGTTCAGGCAGCTGCTTTGTAGGCTGGGACTCTTGTATATGGTGTGTGTATCTGGTGCTTGATAGGAGGAGAAGGTATATTCCCAATTCAGCTCTTTTCCTAGTGATTCTCTGCACTTCCTTCTGGTAGATGTTTCTGTTTCTGGCTAAACTGTGGAGGCTAGAAGCAGAGAAGTTGAAAAGTTTTGTTATGTGCATCCTTTGAATACATATGGCTGGGAGATCAGGGTACTGAGGCTGCTGAATTCTCTCACAGCGCCCTCATTCCCTTGCTAATGTCTCATCTCCCCTCCTTAACTCTCTTCTGGGAAAGCTCTTTATTTATTTATATTCTAGAATGACTTAGGACCATTCACAATTAAGTAAGCAGAAAGCTATACCTTACGCTTCACTTCATAAGTACGTAGGCAAGTGATATGGCCAAATTCCTCCTTACAGCAAAAACACTGCAAGTTTTATTACTGGTACCACTATAACACTATGTTGATTTCATCGTAGCTATGATAAAGAAGAAGACCAGAAACAGTCTTCAGGAAGATCTTAGGAATGAAAGAATGTTTCTGGCATCAATAAGCATTTTGAGATTGTCCTAATCCTGATAGTGGTCATTGAAAACAGTTTGTTTATTGGGTTGACCATGGTCCCACAGCTGTTTTACCATTATTGAAAGTCCCAGGGGATGAATGTCATAGGATGTGTTGTGTACAGCTTGTGCTAAGCAGATGACGGCCGGTGGCCAGTCATGCTCAAGAGACTGCCCATGGTGCCCCCACAGCATGAAGATCAGCATTTCTGCAAAACAGGTGTTTTTTATTTTAAGCACACCTCATGTCATGTTGATTTGGATTTCCCCAAAAGGGCAACTCTAGCTGGTAAAGAATCTGCCAACAATTCAGGAGACCTGGGTTCGATTCCTGGGTTGGGAAGATTCCGCTGGGGAAGGGAAAGGCTACCCACTCCAGTATTCTGGCCTGGAGAATTCCATGGACTGTATATTCCATGGGGTCACAAAGAGTCGGACACGACTGAGTGACTTTCACTTTCACTTCTTTTAAATTTTTAACCTTATGAAAAGGCTTATTTCAAATTTCTGTGGAAAAAAAATCAGTATTCCCCTATTGTATTTGACATATCATCTAGGAATTGATTTTAAGAGAAATTGGTTTGCACGTATGTAAGAGAGTATTTTCTTTAATAACAGTAGCTACTGGTATAAGGAACCATTTGTCATATACTGGGTTAAGTGCTTTTAAGTGGATTATTAGCTTGTCTACTTCTCACAAACACCTTGTGAATAGGGTGCTGTTAATATCATCCCTATATTTCAGGAGAGGGAGTCCCGGTGGCTCAGTGGTAAAGAATACACTTGTAGTGCAGAAGATGTGGGTTCATTCCCTGGGTGGGGAAGATCCCCTGGAGGAGGAAACAGCAAATCACTCCAGTATTCTTGCTTGGAGAATCCCATGGACAGAGGAGCCTGGTAGGCTGCAGTCCATGGGGTGACTAAGAGTTGGACTTGATTGAATGACTGAACACACAGGCACATATTTCAGGAGAGCTGTGTAAGATTTGGAAAGGTTGCTTGACCAAGGACACATAGGTGCGGTAATTTGCACCCTGGGTTGTGTGATAACTGAGCATAAACTCGTGACAAATTCCCTAGTGTGTCCTGATTGTGGCTGATGTCTATAACTGCAAGACAAGCAACACTTTTTAGAGACAACACAGATTCCCAGTGTTTCTGCCTAACTAGTTGGTCTGACTGTAATTGTGTGCCCTGGAGCTTAATTGTCTGACTAGAATTAGAAGTTTGTTGGCAAGAAAATTATTTTCCCTCCCACCCCTCCCCTCCCCTCACTGCTTCTATAACCTAGGTCCCAAAAGGATGACCCTACCCAAGGTCTTGATGCAGCATGGTATATCAGGCTTCTCACTTAGATGATCAGCATCTGTGCAGTAATCTCATTAAACACAAACAAGTCACTAAACTTGCTTTTGTCTTAAGTGCAGCATGAGCACTGAGTACTGTGCTTTCAGAGCAAATGCACTTGGTTAAAGAAGTAGATACTCAGGAGACAGCTTACTTTAATGAGGCAGCTACAATGTTACTGAGCAGGACTTGGTGGTTAGAAGATTCCAGCGGGGTAAAAAGGACTGTAATTAAAATACAGTAATTGGCAGGTTTGTGCACAATATAGATTTTTCTGTTTTGATTCAGAAAAAGCCAAATCTTTCTTTCTTTGTATGAAAATGATTTTGCATTGTTTGTATGAGTTGGTTTTTTTTTTTTTCTAATAAGTGGAAGGGCATTGAAACTTTTGTATTGTTAATAATGGGAAGGTAAAATGAGAGGTGAGGCAGACAGAATTGGATTACTGTAGGAGGGAAGGACAAGACTCCCAACCCTGTGTTATCTGTGAAGTCAGAACAAAACAGAACATAGCAGGGTCAGAGGAGATCTTCAGCCAGGGGTTCATGGACCTATAGACTTGTGATGAGTATGATGTGGTGGTAAGTATGACTGGACTTCAGGGAATCTGTTTTTAGATCTCACCTTTCATAAATGTTCTTGTAGTACCTGTAGGCTCCTTTCCTCCCACTCCCTTCTCAAATAAGCCTTCTGCCTCTGGCCAGTCTCTCACATCTCTAGTCTTACCAGGCAGTCCTTCCGACTCTGAGTTCCAGACTCCTGAATTCCAGACAAAGGGATGATTGAAGTAGTGGTGTTGGTGTTGATGAAAATTAATGACTCTAGTGACAGGATAACAAATACTTTTTCAATTCAGGTGGTGTCCAATCCTTTATTTTCCATAAATTGAAAGAGGACTTAATTGAGTTGTCAGTTGATCATTAAAAATAATTTTGATGATAGATCACCCTGAGATTGTTCTTGGCATATGTCCCAGAAGGAATTCAAACTATTGAGGAAAATTATCACGACAAATTTGAATTTCCATGTAGTTGTTTGTGTGAACAAATTTTCTCAGCTTTTATATTAAAAAAGAGGGAGAGGCAGATAGGAATAAAATTAATGCTGAATTTTGTCTCATGCTAGCCATATTCATCTATAGACGCTTAATTTAACTGGAAGAAGTAATTCATTCATCTCATTAACTGACACATTTCTAACAGCTGATTTTTATTTTAATAATCATTTATAAAATTATAATGTTTATGGTATTAGTTGTATATAACTAATAAATAATGCACATCAATTCAGGTGAAAAAAATGAGCCTCTTATGATCACAGGAAATTTAGATACTCATGTTTACATTTTTATGTAAGGAAATTTAAAGATCCTGTGACCATAAAATATTTATATGTAAATTTTTAAAGTTTCTTGAGATCCTAAGATTTACATATATATGACATTTTCTGTAAATTATGCATATATATATATAGTACATCCTTAATTTGCAGAGATATTTGATAGAATGACTAATAAAATTTTCAAACGTTAATATTTTATGTTAAGATAAAATTATTTGGGGATACTGAAGTGGACATATAAATTCAAAGGGAATGAGAAACATTGAAAAGTTTTGTTATGCAAGAGCTTTTCAGTTTGTTTATGAATAATAATAGACATCAAATGGCTCTGGTGTTTTAAGTTGGATACATTTTAAAGAATCATATTTAATTTTCAAATTCATTGTATGATGTGTTGGAAATTTAATTCTTTCAAACTGTTGAAATTTCAGATGGAAAAACTTAGGTGTCAGTTTAAATGTGTGCAAGGGGAAACGTTGTTGTAGTTCTTTTAGCAGACAGGCAAGCAAAAACTATCTGGAAAACACTGAGATCTAGTGAGAACTATGTGCCTGTCATCCTAGAATATTAATACGATATGAAAGTGACAGAGCCTTAAAAGCAGGAGCTGTTATGCATCTCTGAAGCCCTCTGGGATCACGTGAAGAAAGGTACTGGGAGAAGCATTGTTTACTATCCTGAAGAAGTGGTGAGAACTTTAAGTTAAACTAGTAATGATAATTATTATTATTGTATTATTTAAGAGCCTGCCTTTATTTCTTAAAATCAAGCTGTCTTTTGTATATATATGGATGTGTTTGTATGTGGCTGTGTGTGTGATTATATGGTGTGATGGTAAAGAGAAGGTTTCGGGGGTCCTTATACTAGAAGTAAAAGTCAGTGAGTTTGTGATTGTGTGCAAGGCGGCACACACATACCTTTCTGTGATGGAATGCCCACAGCTGACCCTTAAGCAATGATTTGGGAGAGTTTCTGCGTCTTTAAGGTTGTTGGGGGAGAACAGATCAAGCTAGGAAAGGCAGAGTGTGATGCAAGGACCATCGCAGTATCTTCCATTCAATGTGTGCACATGTGGGCAGTTTCTGTTCTTAGGCAATAGGGACCATCTTGGGCTGTATACTAACGTCTGATGGGATCTCACAGTCTCTCCCTGCCAACTCAAAGGTGGAGGGACTTCTGATGGTCAGGATTGAGAGTCTGCAGATGACATGGTCCTGGCCATGCTCCACACCATACCTGGCAGGCCAGAGTGGAGCAGGGCAGAGTTGATGGATCGGGAGGGAATTGGTGTAGAGGGGAGGTGGGGAAAGGCCCCGAGGAGGGATAGCCTGTGCTGGGAGGACCAGAGCCGTCCTATCTGACGTGTCCCATGAGTTACCTGCCGTACTTGTCCCTGGAGGCCCAGTCCCCCTGCTGTCAGCTGGCACAGATACCTGCTTGCTCTCTTCTAAACTTACTTTGGTTACTGTATTATTGGATGTAACATTTGCTTAGGTAACTTGCTTGGAGGCCATTTTCCACTTGGAATTTCCAGTGAAAATGTCTTGCTGTGGCATTGTGCTGGGCCAGTGCCTGTCCTCGGGCATTTCCAAGCTTTCTCTTGGCTGATATAGCCATGACCTGGGTCTCCAGCAGGTCTTTGTAGTGTATTCAGAGTGTGTGGTAGCTTTTGGGAGCCGGTGATTCCTAAATATTGCCCAGCTAATAACTATCTGGAAAGCCAGACTGGATCCCAGTGGAACCCTTTTGAACTAAGTGCTGCCTGTCTTTAAAAGAGCAGTGCAGGCTTCAGAGCCTCTTCTGTCTGGCTCTGTTATTAATCTCTTTAGGAGATGATTCCTTAGGGAACCAGGATAAGAGGACCTGCTGCCTACAAAACAGCTGTCTTTAGAAAGAGAACATGGAAAATAATCTAGTACAACAAGAGCTATTGTCCAGAAGTGACATTTCCTTCCTTCCCTTGAGTTGAAACAGTTGTGTGGAAACATGGAAAAGTAATTGTAAATTGAGGAGGGGGGACATCATGCCTTTGACTGTTTCTTTCTTACCCAATACACAAGGGAGATAATGCTTTTTAGCGGTTTGTTTCCTCCCTGGTTTTAGAACAGAAATCCCATAAAAATCTGACACTAAATTAATCAGGCAAATGTATAGAATGTCAGAGGGATTACATTGGATTCTGGGCAATCATTGGTTGGCCTTTGAGCTATTGACATGCCAGATGTCTTTGGTGTCAGTGAAATGATAAATATACATGTGATCAGACTTGTTGTCATGAAACACTCACAGGAGGTGATTAAGCTTCTTCTAGTTCCTTCATTCTCGATTTTGTTTGGATCTGAGACTGTGGCTAAGGCTTGCTCATGAGGGTCCTTCAGGACAGTAGGTTGTCATTTTTACCAGCACATCCATAGCAGAAAATAAGATTTTATACTTCATTTTTAAAAATGTGGAGCTATCAAAAAGTGTAAAGAAAAGGAATCAGAATTTATATATATTCTCACTACCAGGACTAACTTACGGTTATTTTTTAAGGTCTATCCTTCTTGTACTTTATATTTTTTATTTTTGTATTTGATATATTCTGTCTAGTAACAGGATTGTGTAATATGTACCATTTGGTAGTATGGTTCTTCCACTTAACAGAGTGCAAGTTAATGAATTTATCTCTGTTGCAGAAGATGAACACTTGAAAATGTGAATTACTGTAATTTTAGTTGATTAGTATAGTCTGGCTTTGGAAGGAGCAATTGTCTTGATTTTTACCTCTAACACTGACAGTAACTAAAAGTCACTTGTTCTCTTCATAAGCTGGAAATGGCACTACCTGGCCTTTGAGATTGTATGCTTCTAAAGGTTTGTTTCTGTCAGAGATAGAGGATAGATCTCAAGCAATTTGGTCAAAATTCTCTTCGTACAGGGACCTACTATAGGACCAGAAGAGAGAGGCTGGCACACTACAGTAAGCCCACAAAGAAATAAAGTTTTCTTATTCTGGAAGTATTTCTCTTGTTTCTGAGGGCCTTTCTTGTGACTAAATGAATATTGGTTTTCTAGATGGAATATTTCCTTACATGGCTATGAAGAATCTTGAGATGCACAGCACCAGAAACTTCCTGGAATATTTGCTTTGAATTTCATTTGGTCAGTGATAACAGGGATGAAGGAGGAAAAGGGCGTGACAGAGGATGAGATGGTTGGATAGTGTCACCTACTCAGTGAACATGAGTTTGAGCAAACTCTGGGAAATAGTGAAGGACAGGGAAGCCTGGCATGCTGCAGTCCATGGGATTGAAAAAAGTCACACGTGGGAAGAAAAAAAGAAGTCAGACATGACTTAGCAAACTAAGCAACAACAACAATGGGATGAATTGTACCCACCTGCCCTCAAGTTTATCTGATGAAGCCCTGATTCCCAGTACCTCAGCATGTAACTGTCTTTGGAGATAGGGCCTTGAAAGAGATGGTTGATTTAAATGAAGCCTTAGAGTGGGTAGTAATCCAGTCTGATTGGTGTCCTTATTAGAAAAGGAAATTGGGATATACAGAATGACTCCAGTAGCTTGTGTGCACAGAGGAACAGCTATGTGAAGACACAGCAGGAAGGTGGCTGTCTGCAAGCCAGAGAGAGAGGCCTTCAGTTCAGTTCAGTCGCTCAGTCGTGTCCCGACTCTCTGCGACCCCATGAATCACAGCACGCCAGGCCTCCCTGTCCATCACCAACTCCTGGAGTTCACTCAAACTCATGTCCATCAAGTCGGTGATGCCATCGAGCCATCTCATTCTCTGTCGTCCCCGTCTCCTCCCACACCTAATCCCTCCTACCATCAGACTCTTTTCCAGTGAGTCAACTCTTCGCATGAGGTGGCCAAAGTATTGCAGTTTCAGCTTTAGCATCAGTCCTTCCAGTGAACACTCAGGACTGATCTCCTTTAGAATGGACTGGTTGGATCTCCTTGCACTCCAAGGGACTCTCAAGAGTCTTCTCCAGCACCACAGTTCAAAAGCATCAATTCTTCGGCACTCAGCTTTCTTCACAGTCCAACTCTCACATCCATACATGACCACGGGAAAAACCATAGCCTTGACTAGACGGACCTTTGTTGGCAAAGTAATGTCTCTGATTTTTAATATGCTATCTAGGTTGGTCATAACTTTCCTTCCAAGGAGTAAGCGTCTTTTAATTTCCTGGCTGCAGTCAGCATCTGAGTGATTTTGGAGCCCAAAAAATAAAGTCTGACACTGTTTCCACTGTTTTCCCATCTATTTCCCATGAAGTGATGGGACCAGATGCCATGATCTTCATTTTCTGAATGTTGAGCTTCAAGCCGACCTTTTCACTCTCCTCTTTCACTTTCATCAAGAGGCCTTTGAGTTCCTCTTCACTTTCTGCCATAAGGGTGGTGTCATCTGCATATCTGAGGTGACTGATATTTCTCCTGGCAATCTTGATTCCAGCTTGTGCTTCTTCCAGCCCAGCGTTCCTCATGATGTACTCTGCATATAAGTTAAATAAACAGGGTGACAATATACAACCTTGATGTACTCCTTTTCCTATTTGGAACCAGTCTGTTGTTCCATGTCCAGTTCTAACTGTTGCTTCCTGACCTGCATACAGGTTTCTCAAGAGGCAGGTCAGGTGGTCTGGGATTCCCATCTCTTTCAGAATGTTCCACAGTTTATTGTGATCCACACAGTCAAAGGCTTTGGCATAGTCAATGAAGCAGAAATAGATGTTTTTCTGGAACTCTCTTGCTTTCTCCATGATCCAGCGGATGTTGGCAATTTGATCTCTGGTGCCTCTGCCTTTTCTAAAACCTGCTTGAACATCCTGAAGTTCACGGTTCACATATTGCTGAAGCCTGGCTTGGAGAATTTTGAGCATGACTTTACTAGCCTCTGAGATGAGTGCAATTGTGTGGTAGTTTGAGCATTCTTTGGCATTGCCTTTCTTTGGGATTGGAATGAAGACTGACCTTTTCCAGTCCTGTGGCCACTGCTGAGTTTTCCAAATATGCTGGCATATTGAGTGCAGCACTTTCACAGCATCATATTTCAGGATTTGAAATAGCTCAATTGGAATTCCATCACCTCCACTAGCTTTGTTTGTAGTGATGCTCTCTAAGGCCCACTTGACTTCACATTCCAAGATGTCTGGCTCCAGGTGAGTGATCACGCCATCGTGATTATCTTCGTCGTGAAGCTCTTTTTTGTACAGTTCTTCTGTGTATTCTTGCCACCTCTTCTTAATATCTTCTGCTTCTGTTAGGTCCACACCATTTCTGTCCTTTATTGCGCCCATCTTTGCATGAAATGTTCCCTTGATATCTCTAACTTTCTTGAAAAGATCTCTTGTTTTTCCTATTCTGTTGTAAGGAAACCAACTCTTCCCACTCACTGCGGTGACCTTGGACTTCCGGCATTCAGAACTGTGCGAAAATAAATTTCTTTTTTTTAAGCCGTGCGTACAGTCTGTGGTATTTTTTTCATGACAGCCAAGCAAATGAATGAAGCAGGGTAGTATGTGTTTATGCATGCTAAGTTGCTTCAGTCATGGCTGACTCTTTGCAACCCGGTGGACCCTAGCCTACCAGGTTCCTCTGTCCATGGGATTCTCCACACATGAATACTGGAGTGGGTTGTTGTGCCCTCCGCCAGGATTTCTTCCCGACCCAGGGATTGGACCCAAGTCTCTTAGGTATCTTGTCTTGGCAGTTGGGTTCTTTACCACTCGCATTACCTGGGAAGCCCATTTGGTAGTGTATTTTCTGAATATGATAATACAGGAACATTTCTATGTGGATGTGAATGAATCACCTTAGGAGGCAGGAATCTGGGAGAGGTATACCTGGATGGATGCAGAGTTTTGATAAAGCTCCAGATCCTGGATCTTGTGGTCTGTTCACTGTGTTTTTTGACATTACTGTGCTTTATAACTTTTATCTTTTTAACATTACGTGATTTTCCATGTATCAAACGGTCTATTAAAGATAAAGAAAAGACTTATTAAGTATAAAAAGAAAAAAAAACTTGTTTTTATGGATATTTAGTGAAATAAAATGTGACATGGTCAGAATACTATCTCATTGCCATCATTGACTTAGGCTTTCTTTTCAGTAGCTAGTCTGTTCTCTCAAGCAAACTGAAATGGTATTTATTAGTTATTTCTTAGAGGAACTAGATTATTCTTTCATTTAAAGGGAAAACTAATATCAGAAGTGAGCCATTCAGCTTTGCCAGTGTTGTATGAAATGTGGAACCTTATACCATTGAAGCATGATTGTAAAATAGTGGCTGTGAAGGAGGATCAGGACTGTTTGTGAAAGCTTTCTAACATTTAGAAGTAGTAGAGTGTGGGAATGAGGGTATTTTCTTAGTTCTCCGACCAGGGATTGAACCCACACCCCCTGCATTGGAAGGCAGAATCTTAACTACTAGACTGCTGGGGATGCCCCTGGGGGTGTGGGTCTTTAGTGAAAGTGGGCCCAATCCATGTTCATGTCACTTTAGCCTTTTTTTTTGGTACTGTGACAATAGAGATTTCTCACATTGATAAATCACATTTGAAATGCATGGCAGTGGTTGCAAGGTGGAATTGACTGGAGCATTGTGCTGGAAAAACACCCTTTTTAGCACATGTGATACTGCTTCTGAGTATTCCGTCCTCTGAGGCAATAGCTGACAACATTTCTGCGTGTCTCAATATCTTGATAATTATTCACAGGGAGCTTTGGGTTTTAACATTTCTTGGGTTAAAGCATTTTATCCGGCTTTCTGGATACCTAATATTTTCCCTTTAGCACCCTAATTAAAAATATTTCTTAAGAAAATTTTTGTAAAACATGTTAATTATCCTTTCCCTCTTAGACATTCTGAATGTAGCTTGACCTTTTGTGTAATTAATCAAGGTCATGATTATTTATGAAAGCAATTCTTGTTCTGCAATATAATGTCTATGGAAATCAGTAGCGTTTGTTCCTATAATAAATAACCCAAATATATGATTTTTGAATGTTTTCCTTGCTCTTTTACTTTATTCCTTTCCTGTTTTGTTATTAGATTATCACTTGTAATTTTTTTTGTTGCTTTTTGCAGCACTTTCTTCCTCGTAGTTTGCTGTGTGCTTTGCGTGTGGAGATGGAGATTGTAATAATTGAAGTAATAGTGATTGTATATTAATCAGTGGCCTTAGAGAACTAAGAACTTCTGCTTTAGGAAAAAAGTGCTAATAGATTTGTGGTATCTGGTTGAGTTGCTCACCTATTAAGATTAACATAACCTCTCCTGGGTGCCTGTTCCAGGTGAGCCCCACCCAGCGCAGGCACCTGTCTGTTCCTTACATTTCAGCTGGTGAAGCACAGAGGTGTTCTATCTGCTTGCTGTCTTATCAGCTATGACCATTTATGCAGTTGAGAAATAAAAATTTCTGCTTTTCCCAGTCTTGATTTGTACTTTGGAATAGGGGCCCAAAGTCACATCCAAGGCTATAAGGGAAAGGCCACACAGGCATCATTTAGACTTATTTGCCTAATTCTATGTCTCTTAGCTATTGTCATGATATTTTTCAAAAATTTCTTTGTGGAGTTAACCACAGAAGAGTTGATAATCTTCCCCAATAGAAAATGCTCCTACTAAATATTTGGGTAGTAAAATTCTCACTTTAATCCTTCAGAGACTTAAATGAGCTTTTCCTAAGAGGCATCTTAATTTCAGTGTATAAAATTTCATCCTTCAAGTTGTGTTACTACTATTTTACTTAGAAAACTGTGGCTTCAGAGTGATAGTGATAACATAAATGTGTGTGTAGGTATCTTCCTATGAAGGACCACCCAGGCTGCTGGGTTCTTTTCAGATCACCATGCTTAACTTGCAATTTTTCATGGACTTCTGACCCAAACGGGGACACAGATGTACCTGATTTTCTTCTTCAGTGGTTTACAAATAGAGCTGCAAGTAGAATTAAATTTTTTTTTTTTTCATCAGCCATGGTCAGCGCTTACCTTGCCTAATTCCTTGTATTACTTAACTGTGTTTATAGAGGAACATTTTGTATGTGAGCTGGCAGTTTGTCCAAAAATGATGAGCTACTTTCTCTGGAGACTTCTCCTAAAATGGACTTTTCCTAAGATGTTATATTTAAAACTTGATTAATACTTGATTTTTTCTTTTACTAGCAAATGCCAGATAGCTTTTCTTCCAAACGGAGATTATTTTCAAATACTCGTGAAGAGTAGTATTTTTCTGCCAGAAAATGTAATGTGTGATGAATTCAGTGATTCAGAAGTGTGATATGGTCTTCAGATTTTCATTTAAGTGAACCACGATCATGACTGTATTATGCATCTTAGTCAACAGGTTTTAGCATGTAGGACAGTTGTTATCTAGAGTCATGGAGAGTGAGGAGGAGCTGGTGAAGAATTTGGTGGCAAAGAAGAAAGTCAAGATGTTTTAATTTTATAATGATGAAATGAAAAGGCTTGAACAAACCTTAGAGATTATTTAGTCTAGTACAGTTGACCTTTGGACTGTGCGGGAGGTAGGCATGCCAACCCTCTGTGTAATAGAAAATCCAAAGGTAACTTTTAATTGGTCCTCTGTATCCACCTTTCCAAATTCTCTGATTTAACCAACTGCAGATCATATAGTACTGTAGTATTTACAGTTGAAAAAAATCTGCATAGCAGTGAACCTGTAAAGTTTGAATTCCTATTGTTCAAAAGTCAGTTGTACATTTTTTTCCCCTGAAGAAACAATCAAGGCCTAGAATGGGCAGTGAAATTTCTCAAGTTTACTCATGTACATGTGAACCAGTGATTAAGGTAACAGTACAGAGTCCTAGCGGAGAAGGCAATGGCAAGCCACTCCAGTACTCTTGCCTAGAAAATCCCATGGATGGAGGAGCCTGGTAGGCTGCAGTCCGTGGGGTCGCTAAGGGTCAGACACGACTGAGCGACTTCACTTTCACTTTTCACTTTCACACATTGGAGAAGGAAATGGCAACCCACTCCAGTGTTCTTGCCTGGAGAATCCCAGGGACGGGGGAGCCTGGTGGGCTTCTGTCTATGGGGTCACACAGAGTCGGACACGACTGAAGTGACTTAGCAGCAGCAGCAGCAGCACAGAGTCCTAGAGTATGTAAAATGAACCATGAACTTTATAAAAGTGGCCACCAAGAGTGAGAGATGGAGAGATGGACAGTTTTGATGATTGATACCTTAAATTCTGTGAATATACATGACCCATCTCCACCAAGAGTTTTTGGTATCTTTGCTATTCCTCTTTAGCCATGAGTGTTGTAAACCAGTGGGTTGATTTTTCTAATGGTCATATGGCACTAACAGATTCTGTGTTCAGGTACATTTTCTTGGACATTTCTTTTCTTGTCTTTCACAAGCGTTTTCTTGTAGAGGAAGGGCTGGCCACTGTGCAGCTGTGCACTGGGGAGTCATCGGTGACCTCAGCCAAGACTGAATTCAGGCCATCCGGCTACTGGCTAGATGTGTTGCCAGGTTAGCTACTTGACCACCTGCTTCTATTTTTCTGTTTCACTTGCAAATGTATGTTGTTTGTTCTTCTTCTGGCATCAACATCAGTTTCCAAAAGAATTCCTTGGAAGAACTTGGAAAGGGGAAGTAAAAGGTTGATCACTGTTCCTGGTTTTGTTCCATAAAGAATAACAACTCTTAATTGAGACCCCAGCACATTGGTCCATCTACAGGCCATTTGACTGAAAGAAATTTTGTCCACTGATGAATTCTTTTGTAGTTGAGAACTATTGGAGATGTGTCTGATGGGAACCTTGAAAATTATAAACCATTTGACATATTTTTCTCTCACCCCTGCCTCAGTAAATATGCAGGGGATTTCATTAATGAGAATTGAAACAGTTATAAATTATCAGAATTTATTCTTCCAAGCAACTATTAGGACCTAAGAGAACTTACTTTAAATATTTAATGTTTTTCAGTGCTACTGCCTTTATTGAAAACAGAAGACTTTTTAAAAATTGGTGTACAGTTGCTATATAATATTATGCAAGTTAATAGGTGTACTGTACAGTGATTTATAATTTTTAAAGGTTATACTCTATTTATAGTTATTTTTAAGTATTGGCTGTATTTCCTGTGTTGCACAGTTTATTGTTGTAGTTCATTTTATACCTAATAGTTTGTACCTGTTAATCCTGTACCCCTATATTGCCCTTCCACCTTATCTCTCCTCACAGGTAACCACTGGTTTGTTCTCTGTATCTGTGAGTCTGCTTCTTTTTTGTTATATTCGCTAGTTGTATAAATTCCGCATTTAAGTGATATATAGTATTTGTCTTTTGCTGACTTATTTCACTTAGCATAATGTCCTTCAAGTTCATCCATGTCGTTGCAAATGGCAAAATCTCATTCTTTTTATGGCTGAGTAGTATTCCATTGTATATATGTACCACATCTTTATTTATTAATAATCTGTTGATGGACACTTGTGTTGTTTCCATATCTTGGCAGTTGTAACTAATGCTGCTATGAACATTGGGTGAATTATAGTTTTGAATTAGTGTCTTTCTTTTTTCCAGATATGTTCCCAGGAGTGGAATTGCTGGATTATATGACAGTTCTATTTTTAGTATTTTGAGAAGCCTGTTCACTGTTTTCCACAGTGGTTGCACTGATTTACATCCCACCAATAGTGTGGGAGAGTTCCCTTATATCTATATCCTCTCCATATGTTACATTAATAATTCCAGTTTTAGTTCCAGTTCAGTCGCTCAGTCGTGTCTGACTCTTTGCGACCCCATGAACTGCAGCATGCCAGACCTCCTGTCCATCACCAACTCCCGGAGTTTACCCAAACTCATGTCTATTGAGTTGGTGATGCCATCTAACCATCTCATCCTCTGTCTTCCCCTTCTTCTCCTGCCTTCAATCTTTCCCAACATCAGGGTCTTTTCAAATAAGTCAGCCCTTTGCATCAGGTGGCCAAAGTATTGGAGTTTCAGCTTCAACATCAGTCCTTCCAATGAATATTCAGGACTGATTTCCTTTAGGATGGACTGGTTGTATCTCCTTGCGGTACAAGGGACTCTCAAGAGTCTTCTCCAACACCACAGTTCAAAAGCATCAATTCTTCGGCGATCAGCCTTCTTCACAGTCCAACTCTCACATCCATACATGACCACGGGAAAAACCATAGCCTTGACTAGATGGACCTTTGTTGGCAAAGTAATGTCTCTGCTTTTTAATATGCTATCTAGGTTGGTCATAACTTTCCTTCCAAGGAGTAAGCGTCTTTTAATTTCATGGCTGCAGTCAGCATCTGCAGTGATTTTGGAGCCCAAAAAAACAAAGTCTGACACTGTTTCCACTGTTTCCCCATCTATTTCCCATGAAGTGATGGGACCAGATGCCATGATCTTTGTTTTCTGAATGTTGAGCTTCAAGCCAACCTTTTCACTCTCCTCTTTCACTTTCATCAAGAGGCTCTTTAGTTCCTCTTCACTTTCTGCCATAAGGGTGGTGTCATCTGCATATCTGAGGTTATTGATATTTCTCCCAGCAATCTTGATTCCAGCTTGTGCTTCTTCCAGTCCAGTGTTTCTCGTGATGTACTCTGCATATGAGTTAAATAAGCAGGGTGACAATATACAACCCTGACGTACTCCTTTTCCTATTTGGAACCCTTCTGTTGTTCTGTATCCAGTTCTAGCTGTTGCTTCCTGACCTGCATATAGATTTCTAAGAGGCAGCTTAGGTGGTCTAGTATTCCCATCTCTTTCAGAATTTTCCACAATTTATTGTGATCCACACAGTCAAAAGCTTTGGCATAGTCAATAAAACAGAAATAGATGTTTCTCTAGAACTCTCTTGCTTTTTCTATGATCCAGATGTTGTCAATTTGATCTCTAGTTCCTCTGCCCTTTCTAAAACCAGCTTGAACATCTGGTAGTTCACGGTTCACGTATTGTTGAAGCCTGGCTTGGAGAATTTTGAGCATGACTTTACTAGCATGTGAGATGAATGCAACTGTGTGGTAGTTTGAGCATTCTTTGGCATTGCCTTTCGGCTCTAGGTGAGTGATCACACCACCATGATTATCTGGGTCGTGAATATCTTTTTTGTATAGTTCTTCTGTGTATTCTTGCCACCTCTTCTTAATATCTTCTGCTTCTGTTAGGCCCATACCATTTCTGTCCTTTATTGTGCCCATCTTTGCATGAAATGTTCCCGTGGTACCTCTAATTTTCTTGAAGACATCTCTAGTCTTTCCCATTCTATTGTTTTCCTCTATTTCTTTGCATTGATCACTGAGGAAGTTTTTTTTTTTAATCTCTCCTTGCTATTCTTTGGAACTGTGCATTCACATGGGTTTATCTTTCCTTTTCTCCTTTGCTTTTTGCTTCTCTTCTTTTCACAGCTTTTTGTAAGGCTTCCTCAAACAGCCATTTTGCTTTTTTGCATTTCTACTAATTAATCTGCTACTAATTAATATTAGTAGTATTAATTATTAATTAGGCAGTTTATGCTGATGTTAGTGTTTAGAAAGATAAAGATTTCTTTACTTCTTTACAGATACTTCTTTGCCCCGTGAGGTTGTAATAATGTGTATCACAATGGGTGATATTCTTCCAATAGTCTTTAGTGGAGCTCAAGCAGAACCTGGTTTGTGTTATGGCTTTGCCACTTACTGGGTGTTTGAGCCTTACCTTCCTCATCTGTATAAAGAAGTAGTAGTATCTACCTCAGGATTGCTATGAATATTAAATGAAGTAAGACATGCAATGCAGTTACTGCACTATGGGACACACTTGATGCTGTGGAAGGGTTTTGAAATTTTCATTGTAAATAATGAGCATAATATAAGCTCTCAGGACCGGTGCAAGATTGGGTGGATGAGATGTCCGTCTTTGAACTTTAGAGGGAACACATAGGCTTGGGGTATATGTACAAATGAAAGAATGCGTGTTTAGTACAGTTCCTGACCCAGAGTGAATAAGTGATCCAGATAGGTTAAAGAGCAATAGCTCTGATTGTTGTTATTTGTTCAGTTTTATAAAGTCTATCAAATGGGTACTTTATTAATATGGCTATATATAGACTATATAACAAGAATAAAATTATGTATTTGAAAACACTAAGTTTGCTTTGTAGCTGATAAAGATGAGCAGGGTAACCTTCATAGGATCAGATATAAACTCCTCACCCAAGGTCTTTGTGTGTTTTGTTCACTGTTGTCTCCTCAGAGACTAAAATGTGTCTTGCACATAATAGATGCTCAGAACGTTTGAATGAATGATGAATGGGTGGATGAATGTATATTAAAGTCATTTTGGAATGTGTGCATGCCCAGCTTCATGCAGTCCTCATTATGAAAATTTCTGTGACATAGTTATTAACAGTGTAGATTCTTCTCTCAAGACAGTATCATCTCAGATCCACTTACTGATGTGAACCTTGGGGCAGTTATTCTGTATGCCTCAGTTTTCTTACCTGCATAATGGGAAAATAATTGTACTTCCCTCACTGGTTTATTTTGAGTACTAAATTAATGAATATGTATAACGTGCTTAGAAAAGTATTTGCCTTGTTCCTACTAAGTTCTATGTAAATGTTTGTTGAATAAATTATTAAATAAACAATGAAGAAGTAAATAAAAGGAATTTCTTTGGCTACCACTAGTTGTGTCCAGAATGGACACACAAGCCAGAGACTACCATCCATCAGGTGAATTTGGGTGACGTTAGCAGGATGTCCATCTAGCTCAAAAAGAAGAGCTAGACCACATTTCGGGAGGTTACCCTTGGGAACCTGAGAAATTAAGCCAATTAGCTGTGAGAAAAGTGATTGACCGTCCAGAGAAGGGCGGCCACTAGAGGCAACAAGGGCTGCCAGTAGTCTGGGCAGTGGTGTGTGTGGTGTGTGCTGTGCATAGTGAAACAGTGGAATGGGGTGGGGGGCAGGGCAGAATGAGGAGCATGGGGGCTGGGCTTTTTGAGAGTGGCTGTATTTGTGTAGCATGTACTTCCTGCCTCTCCCCATCTTATTGTTTATCTGTCTTGTAACTTGAGTGAAGCTCTGTTCCATGTGTGACAAAGGACGGGGTATGATTAGTCATTCACAACAACTAGCTTGGCGTGTCTTAATTTATTCTCCTTTAGTAAATGGTTTCTGGTCTGTGCATGGTCTGTTGTCGTGGGATGTGGCAGTAGAAGCAACTGCAGGGGAGGACAGATTCACATCTGGCCCCCACTCACTCAGGCAGTGTTATGTTGCTTAAAATGTAATAAACCCAGAAACCTGACACAAAGCAGTATTGACCTATTTAGTGAAGTCAGGTATACCTGGATAATTCAGTAGTGCTTGAGAACATACATTACCATTTAACTGACTAGATCAATAAGATAAGGTTAAATTATGTTTACTATGGCTTATATCCTTAAACTAAGAAGCATGCAGTTTATTTTGGGAAGTTTTCCTGTAATATCAGGTAAACTTTAAATCAGATCAAGTCTGGACATTGAATCTCAATTCTTTTAGTTGCAAGTGCTAAAAACCCATCTGGAAAATATTGATCATGTAAAGAGTTGTTTGTTCAAAGGCTGGATGGCTTGGGGCAAAGCAGTACCCAGGAAGTTAAGTGGAATTTCTTAGGGTTCTTACTGTTGCTTTTGCTCCAGATCTACAAGATTGGGGTTTTTAGATAAATGAGAAAGCAAACCCTTTTCCTCTCAATTTCCCTACACAAAATTAAGTGAAAGAATGCAGATACTGTTTCGGTCTCATGCCTGCTTCTTGATGTACCACTCTGTCCAGGGGTTGTTGGCTGTGATTGGTCCAGTTTGGATCACATGCTACCACGAGGCCTGGATACCATGAGTGACAGTCCAGCCAGGCCAGGCAGAGTGGAGGAGGGGAGACCGAGGGGAGGAGTGCTGGCAGGAGAGACACTTCCACTCCAGGCAAATGAATGGCAGAGTGTTTGTTATTCAGGAAACCACTCCTCTAGAGCTCTACTCTCTTGATGCCAGATACATAAGGTTTCACCCTATTTAGAGTTATTTACTCTCTTTGGGAACATGCAAAATAAAAATTGTGATGCAGTAAAAAAAAATAATAATAATAAAAAATTAATCATTTTTAGCCAAACTTTATTACATGTAGTATGATGGAAAATAAGCCTTTTTTTCAATGCACTTTTTAACCACTACAGTAGAAATAATGTACCCTCTTTCCATCCTCCCAATCTTAAGAGGAGAGTTGAAACCAATCTGGGTAAGTGTAGCAACTATGAATTCAGTGTACTATACTCTTTAGTTAGCATGCTCAGGATAAAGGCTTTTGTCATCCATTTCTTACAGTCACAGAGGAAAAAATTAGTTTGGCACAAAGTCCCTCCAGTTTTGTTATGCCACATTAACCAAGATGTGTAAATGTCGTAAGTGAACTATTGATACTGCTTAAGTGGTCCATAGAGACCCTTCCAGAACTGAAGTTGTTATCCCCCAGAGAGCTTAACCTACCTCCTTTCCATAAATAAGGCATCCCTAACATCACATAAATTAACCCAGTCTTTCTAGACAGTCAACATGGACTGCATTTTGTTTTACCCTAAAAGGCTTTGCTATGTGAAATAGGAATGCAGAATTAATAAGCTGCTTTCTTGTTACACAGGTTGATGCTAAGATTAAGACAGATCCCAGGATCAAAGCAGAATCCTTTTATTTCCCTTTCGTGTCTAATTAGAATTTATCGGAAATGTAGCCCTCCATTAGATTTTCCATGCTGGGCATGAAAGATGTATTTAGCTTTCCTTCCTGTTACTGTGTGCCCAGTCAGATTGTTTTGTGCTGTGTGCTACCAGGTTACGTGGTAAAGTGAAAGAAACTGGTTTCTTTCGCTTAGGATTCTGCAGCAGACATATGTGTCAGTTTTCTAAACAAGTACAACAAATTCAGTAGTCCACAGAAGTGTTTTCTTAGCCTTCTCATATGATAAATTTTTATTAGTAGTGGTAAGCATGTTACACAAATATTCTAGAAATATTTCTGTATGGGGTATTTTTGGAGACTAGCTATCACTTGGTAGACAAAACAGGAAAGAAAACAACAGGAAATTTGACACTGATTGGCCTTTTCTGTACACCTGCTTTCAAAGCTTTTTTTAATTGTTAAAATCCTATGACTCACTTTAGGTGGAAATTCCTTCTGCCCCCCCTTGCAAATATTAGTTACATGCCTGTATCAGAGGAATCACAGGATCACAGTGGCGATTCTGATGGTGGGCCTGAGGTCCTGCTTCATAGAATCCAGAGTCCGTGTTAGCCCATGAAAATATTTGCTAAGCCTGCATTCTCAGGAAAAAGTTGTGAAACGCAGACTGATAAATGGAATGATAGGTCCTTTTATAGAGACTGTGGCCAAGTACTAGTCATTTAGAAAGATAAATGTATAGAATGCTAAAGTTTAACAAATTTATTGTTGTTCCCCGCTGAAGGAACATTGTGTTTCCTTTTCTACAGTGTCCGATGACCTCTTGCTAGGGAAGGAGTGGTGCCTGTTGAAGGAGACCACCCTGCGCTTTCCCCAAGATTTCCAAGTAACCTCTGACTGCCGAGTGCAGATTCTTGATGACTTTCTAGGAGATGAAGATGTTTCAGGGAGACTGGGCAGGCTTTGTAGGTTTCCTCAGCCCTAGCTGCTCCTCTTCTGTTTGTTAATAGAGGTCCTCCACCTCCCTCAGGGCTGACCTCAGAGCCTCCTCTCTAGGGAAGACTTTCCCCAGGAATCCTGTGGTGCCTGGAGCAGTCCCTGCTGTCTTGGAATTCCTGTGGCATCTGATACCATCGAGCTTGAGAGCCTGTTGCCTTGTTTGGGTCTCTGATATTTTGTGAATGCACCTTTGCCTCCCCAGTGGTGGTGTCCTTTGCATTCAATTTATGGAGTGTTTTCCAAAGAAACATTTTGTTATCTCATTTGGTATTCACAAAAGCCCTTAGAGAGAGGTACCATAGGAGCCTAGTTTGCAGATGTACTGAAACCCAGAGACATGGTCCCTGAAGTCAGGTTATTTATGGAGCATTGCTCTGAGTGCACGTGTGCTATGGTGGACAGATGGGTAGGTGTTGGGAAGTGTGATACACAATTGTCGTGTAGAAGCTTACAGTTACTCCAAGAAGAGTATGTACAGTTACCTGAAATAGTGACAGTTTAGTCTGTGGAAAGTGGGGAGGGGATTGTTTATTGGGAAAAGGAAGGCTCCTGGGGAAGAAGGGGTCATACATGTGCTATATCTCAGTAGATGAGTAAGACTTCCCTAGATGCAGGGTATCATTGTCAGAAAACCGAGCAAAAGAAATATGGAAGCAAATGGCATTTTTTTTTTAAGATTCTAAAAGATAATGCAAGTTTATTGTATAAAATTTGAAAATTTGATAGGAAACTATCAAAAACATAAAAATCACCAGAAACTCTCCCACCCAGTGTAACTCTGATAAATTTTCCTTTAAGTCACAGACCTGAGTATGAAGCCATTCCTACCCTGGAGTGGTGTGATCTTTAATAGGCTACCTGTTATTTTTAAAACCTCTGTTTCCGCCTCTTAAAATGGGGCTTCTTGCCTTATCCCTACTTCTCAGGGTTGCCATGTGAATTAAATTCCAGGCACAGGGTGTTGGCTTACTAAGAGCTGTTGCTCTCATTACTATTGAAGAAGACACCCTTGGCTTACATGATTCCAGCATTGAACCTCAGACAGGAATCCCTCATAAGTCATGATCGCGTTACCCTTTCAGGGTCTCCACCCTCCTGGTGTGTGCTGTGAGCATGTATTCTACATTAATAAGCAAACCAGTATTCTTATTTACCACATTGACGTAATGCCTGTGCGGTAATTTCCCAGCATAAATACTCTTTTTTTTTTTCTTACTTGAAGTGCCAAAAGGCGTGTTTTGATCAGAGGAAGCAGAACAATTTGGCTGGAGTGAAGAGTTTGTTTGGAGAAGCAGGAAGGAACTTGGTTGGGATCAAATGATGGAGGACCTTGGTTGCCAGATCTAGAATCTTGCTTGGGTCAGGAATGTGTCTGAGGAAGAGAGGGTAATGTGATAAAGGCTTTGTGGTGGGAGTGCAGCAGGCAGCTTCTGGGGAGGGGAAGAAAGATGAGGGACAGTTATAGAGGCCTGCCTGACAGACTCTTGAACAGGGGTGATGGGAGCTAGGGGCAAAGAAATTCAGGTATGAGCCAGATTGTGAAGGAAAAAAATAACACAACTCCAGGCAAGTGATGGGGGTGGGGCTGTATAATTTGTATAATGGTGTGGACCTGGAAGGGCCACCTGGGAAAGGTGGTGCTGATGATAAAGAACCTGCCTGCCAGTGCAGGAAACTTAACAGAAGTAGGTTCAGTCCTTCCGTCTAGAAGATCCCCCGAAGGAGGACATGGCACCCCACTCCAGTATTCTTGCCTGGGGAATCACGTGGACAGAGGAGCCTGGCAGCTATAGTCCATAGAGTTGGACACGACTGAAGCAACTTAAAACACACAAGTGGACTTGGAAAGGTCCCAGAGCTTCTTTCCAAGGGAAGATAACATTTCTGAGATGGATGTGTTTGTGGAGATATCCCCATAGGTAGAATACCAAAGGGATTTGGTAAGGCTGCTCCCAGAGCTAAATTTGGCTTTCACAATCTCCATAGCAACCAGTGCAGGGCAGGCCTCCTTAATATGTGTGGACTTCAATAGTTGGGTTCTTTTAATTGGCTTGTAGTAACTTAGGTGAATCTGTGCTAAATCTTACCTTTAGTGTAAACTTTACACTGGGCTTCCCTGGTGGCTCAGAGGTTAAAGCGTCTGCCTCCAATGTGGGAGACCTGGGTTCGATCCCTGGGTCGGGAAGATCCCCTGGGGAAGGAAACGGTAACCCACTCCAGTATTCTTGCCTGGAGAATCCCATGGATGGAGAAGCCTGGTAGGCTACAGTCCACGGGGTCGCAAAGAGTCAGACACGACTGAGCGACAGAACGGAACGGAACTTTACACTGTGGTTATAGTAAATGAGAATGGAGCAGGAATACTGAAAATATTATGGAAAGAAAAGATTTTTTAAAGCACTGTCAGGAGCTGGAGAAACATCCAGTTGTAACTAAACTATTGAAATGCTAAGTGAAAATAGTTTTTAGTCACTTATTACAAAAAATTCCCTAAAATCTCTCTGTGGAAAATTCTTTGAACTGTGCTGAGTTTATTAAAAGTGATAGTTTCTTTGAAATTTTCAGTGTTTGACACTGTATGCCTTAATAAGAGAGAGATTCCTTGTACATGAATAAAGAGGATTCAGCATTTTTACCAACTGCCCAAGTAATATTTTAAAATGTAAAAGCATACTTTTAAGTATTTATCTTATATATGGAGGAATATAACTGGCAACTTGAAGGTCATTTTCTGATTCTTGTAAAGACTTGTATCAGGACTTGTAAATTAGATCAAAACATTGTAATCTATTGTCTTCAGGACTTCCAAGGATTACAGAAAAAGCATTAAAAAAAATGAAGCTATAACCTAGCCAAATATTAAGCACTAAATTCACTATTATACCTGTATTGCTGCTTCATTTGTTCACAAAGCACTTATTGAATCATACAGTGGCAGCCACTCCAGGATTCTTGCCTGGAGAATCCCGTGGACAGGGGAGCTGGGCAGGCTACAGTCCACGCGGTCGCAAACAGTCGGACATGGTTGCACATCCTTAACGACACAGCAGACACGTCCACCAAGCTGTAGGCTCTGGGGATACAGAAGGAAGCAAGCATATCAGTGGTACCAGTCCACTTAGGTTTCTAGCCAGAAACTTGGGTAACACCCTGGTAAATGATTTCTAAGTGTGTTCCCCAGACCAGCATCATCAGCATCATGGAAACTTGGAGGTGGGGTCTGGAAATCTGTTTTATTTCTTAATCGAGATGTAGTTGATGTATGATATTTTATAATTTTCAAGTGTGTGTGCGTGCATGCTCAAACAAGTACACAGACTAGGAGTTCACAATTTTTAAAAGGTATATCCATTTATAGTTATAAAATATTGGCTATGTTTCCTGTGTTGTCCCCTATACCCTTGTATCTTATTTAGCCAGCAGTCTGTTCTGGGCTTCTCAGGTGGCTCAGTGGTAAAGAACCTGCCTGCCAATGCAGGACATGTGGGTTTGATCCCTGGGTCCAGACGATCCCCTAGAGAAGGAAATGGCAACCCTTTCCAGTATTCTTGCCTGGAAAATCCCACGGACAGACGAGCAACAACAACAACTGTTTGAACTTAAGGTTGAAAGCCATAGGCTCTTAGGGCTTCCATGGGGAGAAATGTATTTTGGTATTATTGTTGTTCAGTCACTAAGTCGTGTCCAACTCTTTGCTACCCCATAGACTACCCCATAGCATGCCAGGCTTCCTTGTCCTTCACTGTCTCCTGGAGATTGCTCAAACTCAGTGTCCAGTGAGTCAGTGATGCCATCCATCCATCTCATCTTCTGTCTGCCTCTTCTGCCCTCAGTCTTTTGTAGCACCAGGGTCTTTTCTAATGAGTCTGCTCTTCGCATCAGGTCACCAAAGTATTGGAGCTTCAGCTTTGGCATCAGTCCTTCCAATGAATATTCAGGGTTGATTTCCTTTGGGACTGATTGGTTTGATCCCCTTGCTATCCAAGGGACTCTCAAGAGTCTTCTCCAGCACCACAGTTTGAAAGCATCAATTCTTTGGCGCTCAGCTTTCTTTATGGGCCAACTCTCACATCCGTACATGACTACTGGAAAAACCATAGCTTTGACTAGGTGGACCTTTGCTTTTTAATAAAGCTATCTAGGTTTGTCATAACTTTTCTTCCTAGGAGCAAGCGTCTTTTAATTTCATGGCTGCAGTCACCATCCACAGTGATTTTGGAGCCCAAGGAAATAAAATCTGCCACTGTTTCTATTTTTTCCCCATCTGTTTGCCGTGATGAGACTGGATGCTGTGATCTTAGTTTTCTGAATGTTGAGTTTTAAACCAGCTTTTTCACTCTCCTCTTTCACCTTCATCAAGGGCTCTTTGGTTTCTCTTCACTTTCTGCCATCAGGGTGGTGTCATCTGCATATCTGAGGTTATTGATATTTCTCCCAGCAATCTTGATTCTAGCTTGTGATTCATCCAGCCTGGCATTTCATGTGATGTACTCTGCATGTAAGTTAATAAGCAGGGTGACAATATAGAGCCTTGATGTACTCCTTTCCCAATTTGGAACCAGTCCATTGTTCCATGTCTGGTTCTAACTGTTGCTTCCTGATGTGCATACAGGTTTCTCAGGAGGCAGGTAAGATGGTCTGATATTTCCATCTCTTTTAAGAGTTTTCCACAGTTTGTTGTGATCCACACAGTCAAAAGCTTTACTGTAGTCAATGAAGACAAGTAGATGTTTTTCTGGAATTCTCTTGTTTTTTCTATGATCCAGCAGATGTTGGTAATTTGATCTCTGGTTCCTCTGCCTTTTCTAAACCCAGCTTGTACATCTGAAAGTTCTCAGTTCCCATATTGTTGAAGCCTAACTTGAAGGATTTTGAGCGTGACCTTGCTAGCATGTGAAATAAGCACAGTTATGCCGTAGTTTGAACATTCTTTGGCAGTGCCATTCTTTGGGATTGGAATGAAAAGTGACATTTTCTAGTCCTGTGGCCATTGCTGAGTTTTCTAAATTTGCTGGCATATTGAGTGTAGCACTTTAACAGCATCAACTTTTAGAATTCCAAATAGCTCGGCTGGAATTCCATCACCTCCATCAGCTTTGTCTGTAATAATGTTTCCTAAAATGTTATTCAGTTCAGTTCAGTTCAGTCGCTCGGTCGTTAGTTTCTTTTAATTCTGTGTGTTTTATTTCATGCACTTAAAAACGTTCTGAGAAACATTGCTTGGCCTTCAGTTCAGTCACTCAGTCGTGTCCAACTCTTTGCGACCCCATGAATCACAGCACGCCAGGCCTCCCTGTCCATCACCAACTCCCGGAGTTCACTCAAACTCAAGTCCATCGAGTTGGTGATGCCATCCAGCCATCTCATCCTCTGTCGTCCCCGTCTTCTCCCGCCCCCAATCCCTCCCAGCATCAGAGTCTTTTCCAGTGAGTCAACTCGTCGCATGAGGTGGCCAAAGTATTGGAGTTTCACCTTTAGCATCCGTCCTTCCAATGAACACCCAGGATCGATCTCCTTTAGAATGGACTGGTTGGATCTCCTTGCAGTCCAGGGTACTCTCAAGAGTCTTCTCCAGCACCACAGTTCAAAAGCATCCATTCTTCGGTGATCAGCTTTCTTCACAGTCCAACTCTCACATCCATACATGACCACTGGAAAAACCATAGCCTTAACTAGACGGACCTTTTTTTGGCAAAGTAATGTCTCTGCTTTTTAATATGCTATCTGGGTTGGTCATAACTTTCCTTCCAAGGAGTAAGCGTCTTTTAATTTCATGGCTGCAATCAGCATCTGCAGTGATTTTGGAGCCACACTACAAAAGCAGTTTGTGGCACAGAGGAGCTTAGTTAGGAATCCTATGGACTTGAATTCCTTCCTTTCTTCCTCCTCCTCTTCTATCAGTTCATCAAATCCTGTGGATTCTACTATTGAGATATCTCTGAAATCTGCCCTTCTTTCCTTATCCCCGCATTTGTTTGTTTAGCTTAAGGCTTATCTCTTTCTTAAACTATCGAAGTCACAACCAACATGTCCTGCCTCTCAGCAGGCTCTCCACTCCCCCAGTTCATCCTCCTGACTGAAGCAAAGGGATGGGATTGTTCTTAGCTGCAAATTATCATACCCTTTCAAATCAGTCACTAATTGGATAGGATCATCTCCAAATTCATGAAACTGACATGCAGGACGTTTTCATGACCTAGACATTGTCTCCATTTCCAGCTTCCCCTCTTAGGCTTTTCAGCACATGCCTTGGACCTTAGCTTTAGCTGAAGCTACTCCCCTGGTTTTCAGAATCCTGTGACATCTCCCCTTTGTCCTAACTGTTGCTCCATCTGGAACATCCCACCCTTTCTTTGCCTGTTTAACTTATGTTTACGTGTAAGTTCTATAACCAGGTATTCCTCAGCAACCCAGTGTGGGTTAGCAGTTCCATTCTGTGAGCTGTTGCTGTGGTTTTCCTCCAAATAGTTATTCCAAAAATGATTAGACCACAGACCTCATTTAAAAAGTAAGTTTGGGACCCTATGAACACCTTTCAAGCAGGTTACTTAGGTGTGTCGTTGCTATTGGAGGGTATTTCTTCTCCCTTAAAATGTTCCTGTCTCTGGGGAGCAAGCCAGCAGCTTGTGCAGAACCTGGGCATGGAGGAAAAGATGGTGTCGCCAGTGGTGGCCACAGGGAGGGTGTGGGCTGAGCACTCTGTAATCACTCTTGTTGCCTGGTTGCCGGACTGTTGGCGGCCAAAAACCATTTGAGGTATTGTGGTTTGAGCTCTGGTCTTTTCCCCATATACTGAACTGCTTTCAAATGATGGGAAACAGAGATGATTCGGGCTCCAACACAGTGAATAACCTTAAAAGCGTTTGTGCCCCACCACCTACCCTCAAAGTCGTACATATTCATTACTGAAATCTAGGAAGACAGGAGAGAAGTGTGAGGGAAAAATTATATGTTGCTCCAACTTTTAATGAAGCTGGCTATTATTATTATTAATTTCTTCACCTTTTCCATATATTTTTAATTTAAAGAATTATGCTGTATATGGGTTTCTCCAGTGGCTCAGCAGTAAGAAATCTGCCTGGAATGCAGGAGATGTGGGCTTGTTGCCTGGGTTGGGAAGATCCCCCATGGCAATCCACTCCACTATTCTTGCCTGAAAAATCCCATGGACAGAGGAGCTTGGTGGGCTACAGTCCATGGGGTCACAAAGAGTCCAAACACAACTGGAATGACAACAGGGCAAGACATGCTCTATGGAATTTTATAATCTTATTTATTATACTATACACCACTCATTATAAACTCTTCATGACTACGTGAAATTCCATTGAATGAATGTGTCTCTGCTTACTTGTGTAATTCTACTGGAAAGGAATGCTAAAGTTGTTGTCCACATTATTCATTGTAAATACAACTACATGGAATATTGTGAATAACGTTTGTGTGTTGCTGCTGCTGCTGCTAAGTCGCTTCAGTCGTGTCCAACTTGTGGAACCCCATAGATGGCAGCCCACCAGGCTCCCTGTCCCTGGGATTCTCCAGGCAAGAACACTGGAGTGGGTTGCCATTTCCTCCTCCAACGCATGAAAGTGAAAAGTGAAAGAGAAGTCGCTCGGTCGTGTCTGACTCTTCGCGACCCTGTGGACTGCGCCTACCAGTCTTCTCCACCCGTGGGATTTTCAGGCAAGAGTACTGGAGTGGGGTACCATTGCCTTCTCTGGTTAGTGTGTATAAATAGTCATAAATAGTCTTTTAATAATCGCTAAGATCAGGTATACAGTTAAGGATATCAGTAGTCCTCTTAAATTCTATCCACTTTACAATCATTCAAACATTTAACACTAGAGAAATTCTGGATAGTTCATCCCTTACATGGATATGAGGGAATTTCCAATTTTCTTCTTATGAAGACTGTATCATATAAAGTAATGTTGAAACAACATTATGGGGTTTTTATCATCTCTGTTATAGACTATTATGCTTTGTGAGATAAGAGAGGAACATGCTTTAGCTTTCCAGCTCATAAATAAAGCACAGTTGTCATTAACCAAATATTGAAAAATGAGTACAGTTTATAATTCTTTGTTGCTGTAAAATTTTTTTGTCAAGTTAAAAAATGTTAGCCAGGTGTGATTTTCTTTTTCCTTCCTTACCTTACTTCTAAGAAGCTCACGTGTTCTTGTTTTTTTTTTCCCCTGATTGCTCATGAAATTCGATCTCATAATTGCCTGGTAGGTTCCAAGTATACAGTTCTTTTGGAATGAGGAGATGGGGTAGAATGGTAGGGGAGAGGGACTGTTGTTTTACAGACTGTTTTGTGTGCTAGATGTAGCGGGAGGGAAGCCCTTCGCTCTTACTCATCCTGGGAAATGCATGTTGAGATATGCACCATAGAGATGTAGAAGCTGAGACTCAAGAAAGTAAACCTACAGCTTGTTAGAGACCCTAGTCTGTCAGCCTCCAAAGCCCATGCTGTTTTCATTACACCCAGGTGCCTTGGGGTCTGAGTTCTGTGAAACAAACTGTGCTGAGGTTCCTGAGTGGAGCAGTGTCATTGCTCTCAACTTGGGCTGTTCATATGCCGGTCTTTCGATTTAAGTAAATTTATGTAAAATTGAAGATGTATTTTTCTGCTGCACTAGTCATATTTCAAGTGTTTAGTAGTCACGTGTTGCTCGGGAGTACCACGTGGGATAGTGCAGATACAGAGCGTGTCCCTTGTCACAGGAGGTCCTGTTGCACAGGGCTGACCTGGAGGCTGCCTCTGGAAGAGATCTTTCAAGTGCCCCTCTGCTATCTTCATTGGTAGTGTTACTGATACACCTAGAAATACTACTGGGACTCTTGAGTTCTCCTTACTCTTAGCCACTCACACACTCTCCTATCTTTTTGAACTCTGGAATCTCCATAGTCTGGGCTTTCCAGGTAGCTCAGTGGTTAAGAATCTGCCTGCAATGCAGGAGATGCAGGTCTGATCCCTGGGTCAGGAAGATCCCCTGGAGGAGGAAATGGCAACCCGCTTCAGTGTTCTTGCCTGGGAAATCCTATGGAGAGAGGAGCCTAGAGGGCTATGGTCCAAGGCGTCACAAAAGAGTTGGACACCACTGAGTGACTAAACAACAACAATCCACATTGTCCACAGTCTAGAGCCTCTTGACTGAAGAGAGGAGAGAGAGGGCTTGCATAATCCATTGGTTGGCGATTGCAGCAGAATCATGAAACTAGTATATGTGGAATATTACCCAGAGAGTGTTTGTATATTGAATAGATCAGGCACAGAAGAGTAATGATTTGTTTCTTTGCCTGGTAAGTGCCAAAATATATCTCCCAGCTACAAATTATTCTTTTACATCTGTTTAATATTTCCTTAACACAAGGTCTTAATTCATTTGGAGAAGGATAAACCAGAATGGGGAGAAATTAGTCAGAATTGAAATCTATAATATACTCTGGTGAATACCAAAATCCTTAGCATTCTCCTCAGGAAATTTTTATGGTACAGGGAAAATAGACTTTGTAAAGGACTTTTTGGGGAAGGGGATACATAAAAGGAATTTTTAACCTAATGTGTATATATTTTATTATTATGGTTTTTTAAAGTGGTTCAGTAAAAAAGATCATTTTAACAACTAAGACAGTGTAATATAAAAGAAAAAATGCTTTACTATGGATCTCTGAGAAGTCATTTAACCTTCTAAAGTTGATCAGTTTCCTTATCTGTTTCTTCATCAATAAATTGGGACAGTAATGTCTGCTTTGCTTGTCAGAATCATTGGAGTCTCAAATGAAATGATGGTAGTCCCTGGGAAATTACCGGTTCTTTCCAAATGTCAATGTGACATTGTGTCATGTATCCTTTATTTTCTAAATCCTTTTTGAATCTAAAGAACTTCAGGGTTTTGCATGAGGCCCAACTCTCCTTAAGGGCACTCTTGTTTCACGTCTCTGGCATGCACTTTGAATGATAGACCTTGTTCTTGAGAGAGGGTCAATAGTGATAATGATGATGTGATGAAAAATGCTTTGTTTGGGGAGGAGGAGTCCTGATGCCATGGACTCCATGAACTGTCTTCACTTTATGAACTTGTTCACTCTGAGCCAGCCTTCCTGGGAAATGAGAGCGCCTTTATCTCATGGAGGAATAAATACCAGTCTCCGTCTCAGCACATCTACAGCAGAGAACAGTTGTCTTGATATGTAGTAGACAGTACTCTGTGTATCAGCTGCCGTATTTATTCATGAAAGGGAGAAGTTATCTAATACTTTCACTGGTAAGGCCTAGAAGGATGTTGTGACAAATGTAGAACATCTTTGTAGAATTTCACAGTATTCTGTATTTCAGAAACACAGTACAAAGAAAAAGGAGTCGTTCAAACAAAATCTAAGCAGAATGGAGATGTTGCTCTTAGCTGGGAAGGTAGCACGGTCTTGATTAGTGATGTTTGTAACTTTCAAACCTGCAGTTTCTCTGGGTATGGTGTCATTTACAGATTACTTATTTTTTTTCACCTAAAACAATATTAAAAATTTGCGATATCATTAGATTATTTAGACAGGAAGTTTGACACCTCTGTCTCAATGGTTTGTTTTTATTATTGCTAGCTTTTAAACTGAAGGCTAATTCTGCTGAAATATTACTGCTTTCGGGCCCCTGAAGTACCTTGTATGATGCCCTGCACACATCACTTGTTGATTCAGTAACTGCCGTTGGTAGAAACTGGAGGGTGATCTCTTTATCTTACGAGGACAATGTGTCCTTCACACATATCCCACATTCTGTATTGGAACTGGCAGTTAATTTTCCAGTTGAAATAATGTTATAAATAATGGATTTGTTCCCAGAATGGCCCACCAAACTAAATTAACCCACAATATGGTTTAGCTGGAGAAACATACTGGGTTGGCCAAAAATTTCATTCGGGTTTTCCTATAACTGTTTCCGGAAAAACCTGGAAGAATTTTTTGGCCACCTCAATATTTGCTGGAATCTGGAGATGCTCTGAAAAATTCACAGGTAAATTTTACACAGCTGATAACTTACACTGATAAGTTGGTAATTGCCTATTCGTTTTTATAGTATAAATTACAAATGGCTATCATGTCTTTTACATTTTTGGTTATTTCTGATTTCTCAGTGTATAAGTCATCTCTTTTCATAGGAGCTATATCTTACAATCTGAAACAAATAAAAATTCAGCAACTGGTGGATGCTTATCTAAATTTAGTGTTGCTTGTTTACGTTGTCAAAAGTTTTGCTAAAAACTAGTTCTATGCTTTAAAAAATTTTTTTCTGCCTTTTGATTAAATATAATTTTGAAATGGTCTCATTTTATTGATTTACACTATTTTTCCTATGTTGTACAGAGAATTCCTTAAAAACTCAAAACAGTACATAGTGATGATTGTTCTTGCTGTTTAGTCAGTTAGTCGTGTTCAGCTCTTTGTGACCCTAAAGACTGTAGCCCACCAGGCTCCTCTGTCCATGGGATTTCTCAGGCAAGAATACTGAGTGGGTTGCTATTTCCATGTCCAGGGGATCTTCCTCACCCAGGTATTGAACCTGCATCTCTTGCATTGGCAGGCAGATTCTTTACTGCTCGGCCACCAGAGAAGCCACATAGTGGTGATAGCACAAGCATAATATGAGAATTTATTGTGCCGAATCCTGAAAAGGTAAATGTAATTTATTATAAAATAATGTTCATGTATAAAGATTACTTTATATAGATATTTCCCATCTTCCATTCTAAACTGTAGTCCTTGAATTACAGTTGAAACTGACACCAGTATCCTGTATGAACACTGATCCTATTGGTGACATGTTACTGAAATGACAACATAAAAATATGTTTACATTCTCTTTACATCTTAGACTATACATTTACTCTCATAGGACCTTAGTTTGAATAAATGTTAATGGTTTCATTTTTTACTATTCAAGATATGTCTTTCAGCTTGATGGATGTAAACTGTAAAAATACTCTTTTAAGAGTCACTCTTTTGTATGTTTTGAGTAGCTGGTGAGTTTTTTTTCTGGTTTAAAATCTATGATGGGGACACTGAGACAGCGCATATCCCCATTTGTTTATTTCTAGTTGAATTGAGGAAACAGAATCTTTCCAATACTGCAGGCTAAGACTGCAATATGCACAGCTGTCCTGTGGGACTCTGTGACTTTCTCCCCATCACACCACAGAACTGTGTCCTTGGGAGGCATGTGGACCTAATTATCATCCTCATGACTATTTCACTTGATGGAAAAATCTGTAGTAAATCAAGAATATTAAGTCTGTTTGTTAATATTGAAGTCTTCAGAAGCCAGCTGTGCTAAAAGTATTTACTGCTTATATTTTTAGACGAGTTTGTTAAATGCTAATATTCTCTGTCATGGAATGGTCTAATTGTCCATTTTCTGAGATTGTTACTTACATAGTAAATGGAAGTTATTTTTTTTCTTGAGGTCTTCTAAACGTAAAGTTGAACATGTGCCTTTATGTAAATAGAGCATTTGCAAAAATAGCATTCATTTGTACATCTTTGAATGGATTCTAGTTTTTCCCTCTGTCTCAAATGCAACTAGGCATCAGCTTATTGCATATTAGCTGGAATTAGTTGGAGTTTGTTTTGTAACAGATCAGCAGGAGTTTTTGTTTTAGTTAAAAGTATTCTACAATCTGCATTTGTGTGTGACTGCTTTCTTCTTATCAAGCTCAATCTACAGCCACACACAAGTTCTTTTTTTCATGATCAAATTTGTGTAGGTGGTTGGGTCGTAGAAACCTTTATGTTCAACCACGTCTGCAGTTTTTTGAACTTTCCTCTTATTGAAAAAAGATATCCATTTGATAAAAGCAAAAATAGCAGAGCCCTCTATGAGAGAAGCATTTAGAGGCCCACAATAACAGAAGCTTATGTTTGCTGAATTTAACCTCAACATAAAAGTGAGATTTGGGAAAAGATGCTCCACTACTGTGCATAACTCAGAGATGTGTGTTGGTGAAGAGCTCCACACACACGGGTGTCCATCTGCGTCTCGAATGTGCTTGCTTTCCCACTGAACTAAAAGTTAAATAAGTCTTGCCAGTGTCTCTTACCCTGGCTGTGTGACGGTTGTGGTGAAGTGTGTATGCTATTGAGTTACTTTTTTTTTTTTTAACCTACTGCTAGCAAGCAATAGGGGCTTCCTTGGTGGCTCAGTGGTAAAGAATCTACCTGCCAATGCAGGAGACGGGGGTTTGATCCCTGGGTTGGGAAGATCCCCTGGAGAAGGCAATGACAACACACTCCAGTTTTCTTGTGGAGAATCCGGTGGACAGAGGAACCTGGTGGTCTTCATTCCATGGCGTCCCAAAGAGTTGGACACGATTTAGCAATGAGCGCAGTAAGTGATGTGTCAAGTACCTAACATGCGTTATTTTATTTGCTCTCTGTAGTCCTATAAGGTCAGTTCAGTTCAGTCGCTCAGCCATGTCCGACTCCTTGTGACCCTGTGAATCACAGCATGCCAGTTCCCTGTCCATCACCAACTCCCGGAGTTCACTCAAACTCATGTCCATCGAGTTGGTGATGCCATCCAGCCATCTCATTCTCTGTCATCCCCTTCTCTTCCCGCCCCCAATCCCTCCCAGCATCAGAGTCTTTTCCAGTGAGTCAACTCTTTGCATGAGGTGGCCAAAGTATTGGAGTTTCAGCTTTAGCATCAGTCCTTCCAATGAACACCCAGGATTGATCTCCTTTAGAATGGACTGGTTGGATCTCCTTGCAGTCCAGGGAACTCTCAAGAGTCTTTTCCAACACCACAGTTCAAAAGCATCAATTCTTCAGTGCTCAGCTTTCTTCACAGTCCAACTCTCACATCCATACATGACCATTTGAGAAACCATAGCCTTGACTAGACGGACCTTTGTTGGCAAAGTAATGTCTCTGCTTTTTAATATGCTATCTCGGTTGGTCATAACTTTCCTTCCAAGGAGTAAGTGTCTTTTAATTTCATGGCTGCAATCACCATCTGCAGTAAGGTAGGTACTATTATTATTGCCATTGTACCCGTGAGGAAACTGAGCCTGCAAGAAACTAATGTGGCTGCTGAGTATGGGCCACTTGCTCAGGTTCAGATGCCACAATCCCAGGCTTCAGCTACTTAGCTGACCTGGTTATAAGTGCAGATCTTTACTATTGTAAAACTGCTTCAGACATATCTGTTGCATCATCTCTGCTAGGAACTGTCTCCAAGGTATAAGAAAAGTATCCAGAATTAAGTTACTCCCTGCATAGTTGAGTGCCACTTACTTTATATAGGACTGGTTTCCCAATCTCCACTTAATAACTCTGGAAGACCAATCTTGAAGATACGCTTTCCTAAGGTTTTCAGCATCCCCAGTCTGGCTGGTGTCAGGTGACGTGTTGTAATTACGTTGTGAAGATGGTGTTAGTCTTACTAATGTTTTAGAAGAAGGTGAGTAGGGATTGGCATCTGAACATATGGAAGCCCTAAGAAGGTACTGTTGGTCCCAGGGTGGACTTTGAAGGCCCTGAGGAGGTTGGGGATGGGGTTTGTTAAGTCATGCTGGTGCTGAGGGCCGTGAGGCATGCTGGAGCAGAGAACTTAGAGGTGTATCAGAAATTAGACTCAAGGGATGAGCAGTTGCTGAGTTGAACAGATGATGGGAAAGTGGGGAAGGTCTGTGAGTGAAAACTAGGCTACATCAGGTGATTTCCATGTGGGAGCAGGACTGACTTGTTATTGAAATGCTGGGCTTTGTTTCTTTTTTGAAGGAAATGGTTCAGTGCAGGACTCTATAAGGGCTGATCTCTAAGGATGAGATCTCCAAGGAGGCTGAGAGTTGGGAACTCAAAAACCTGGAACTAGTGTTGACAGAGAAAAATTCTTCCTTTTCTTTGTCCCTCCCTCTGTTTTCTTTCTTCCTCTACTCTGTTACAGGCTTTTATTAGATAATTGCTGTAGTTCTCTGCACTGTATATACAGAATACCCTTGCTGCTTATCTGTTTTATACATCATAGTGTGTATCTGTTAATCCCATACCCCTAATTTTCCCCTCCTTGCTTCCCTCTCCCTTTTGGTAACAGCAGGTTTGTTTTCTGTCCCTCTGAGTCTGTTTCTGTTTTACACATACATTCATTTGTATCTTTTTATATTCCACATATAAATGATACTCAGATTTGTTTGATTTATTACACTAAGTATAATGTTCTCTAGGTCCATCTGTGTTCCTGCAAGTAACAGTACTTCATTCTTTTTTATGGCCGAGTAATATTCTATTGTATTACTATACCACATCTTCTTAATCTATTTGTCTGTTGTTGGGCACTTGGGTTGCTTCCATATATTGCAAATAGTGCTTCTATGAATATTGGGATGCATGTATCTTTTTCAATTAGGGTTTTTGTTTTTTTTCAGATATATACCCAGGAATTGAATTGCTGGGTCATGTGATAGTTCTGTTTTTAGTTTGAGGAATGTCCATGCTATTTTACATAGTGCCTGCACCAGTTTACATTCTTACCAACAGTGCATGAGGGCTTCCTTTTTTTCCCACATCCTCTCCATTTTTTTTTTTTTTTGTAGAATTTTTGATAATAGCCATTCTGACAGGTGTGAGGTGATATCTCATTGGTTTGATTTGCACTTCTCAGAAAGACTCATTCTGTTTTGAACAATTAAATTAATTTACAATGTTGGGTTATTTTCAGGTGTACAGCAAAGTGACTCAGGTTTTTTTCACTATAGGTTATTATAAGACATTGCATATGGTTCCCCATATAGTAGGCCCTTGTTGTTTATTTATTTTATACATATATGTGTGTTAATCCCAAGCTTGTATTTTATTCCCTACCCACTGCCCATACCCACCCCCACTATCTTCTCTGGTAACTGTAAGTTTGTTTTGTGTATCTGTGAAAAAAGACTCATTCTTGAAGTAAAGATAATTGAGAACATTGGAACTATTTACCTATAAACTACCCAATTGTTGGGTAATTTGTACTTTGATAATTCTGCCAGCTATAATAAAACATTTGCATGGTTTTATGCACTTACCACTGCAATTACAATATACTGTGGTCATTTTGGGAGATCCTTGATTAAAAAGTAGTCTTCCAATCTTAGGAGTAGAAATTTCTTGGGCAAGGAAGTATTTCAAAGCCTTGGATTCCCACTTAGGTTCAAATCCAGGCGCAGGCTCTTAACTAGTTTTGTTATTTTAGGCAAATTAGTAAATCCGTTGTTTGTTTTGTAAAATGGTGGACAGTAGTGCTTTTGTGAGAATTAGATAGTACATGTGAAGCACTTGGCCCACAGTAAATGTGCGGTGAGTATCAGCAGCTATTGCCTCTTCCTATTCTCCCGGAAGATACACCAAACACATGCCGTTGAACCTGACCCAGACATCTCTGGGGGCTGCCCTTAGGGCCTGTTTCATAAGTCTTTGGGTACTTGCCAAGCAGATCTGGTGGCTTGGCAAGATTCTATTCTATTTCTGTTTTCTGTACCAGTATTTTTCATCCTTCTTCCAGATACTGAATCCAGGAAACAGGAACTTTAGAAACAATATCTTCTAATATGAGATGAACCTTCTGTTCTGAGTGTATGTGAACTTCGGTTCTCCTGTTGATAAAGGATGTTCTGTTCTTTGATAGTCTAATTTTATGCAAAATCGGAAACTCTGTATACTTTTTATAATGTCTTTTTCTTCTAATTTTCTTTGTTAGATGTTTTCTTTTCTATAGAAGCTTTGAAAGTGAAAGTTGCTCAGTCATGTCTGACTCTTTATGACTCCATGGACTATACAGTCCATGGACTTCTCCAGGCCAGAATCCTAGAGTAGGTAGCTTTTCCCTTCTCCAAGGAATCTTCCCAACCCAGGGATCAAACCCAGGTCTCCCACATTGCAGGTGGTTTCTTTACCAGCTGAGTCTCCAGGGAAGCCCAGGAATACTGGAGTAGGTAGACTATCCCTTCTCCAGTGGATCTTTCCGATCCAGGAATCAAACTGGGGTCTCCTGCGTTGCAGGTGTATTCTTTACAAGCTGACCTACGTGGGAAGCTTTTCATATGCAGAGAAGTTATCAGACCCATGTTGGCATGTCAGTGATAACAGGAAAGTTATCATGTGTGCTCTGAATCTGTACTCTGAAAGGCCCAATTACTGAAAACATGATTGTTTTGCACTTTTCTCCCTTAGTGCCGGACTTGTATCAGCCTATGGGCTCAGTGCTTGAGCATAGAAATAATGATATATTCAAGTGGGAAGCTAAGAATTGGTAATGACAAAGGGATGGCAATGACTGTGTTTTGCAGAGCCTGGGACTGGTCCTATAGCTGCACCATCTTTTACTCCACAGATGTTAAAGAATCATAAGTCCCTGTTGACTGGCATGAAAAATTTCCATGGGGAGTCTCTTTATCCACATGCCAGAAAGAGATGTGTTAGCAAATAGCACTTCATAAAATGTGAGAAAAAGAAACGAGAAAGTGTTGTTGCAGTAATCAGGAATTGAGCAAGACAAAGCCATGGAGCATAGTCAAGAATGTGGATCCTGCAGCCATACTGCCTGTGTTCAAACCAAGTCCTGCAACTTAGTAGCTGTATGTGTGCCTGCGTGCTCAGTCCTCTTTGACTCTTTGCAACCCAATGGGCCGTAGCCCTCCAGCCTCTTCTGTCCAGTGGGGTTTTCCAGCCAGGAATAATGAAGTGGGTTGCCATTTCCTCTTCCAGGGGATCTTCCCGACTCTGGGATCAAACCTGCGACTCTTGTGTGTCCTTGCTTTGGCAGGCGGATTCTTTACCACTGAGCCACTTGGGAAGCCCTAGTAGCTGTGTGACTCTGAGCTAATCATTCAGCCTCTGTGTACCTCAGTTTCTTCATCTGTAAGATGGGGATGTTATCTACCATCTCATAGGCTTGTTTTGAAAATTAATTGTGTTAATGTTTATGAAGTGTTTAGAATAATACCCAGCATTATATAAGCTTCTGTTAAATATTAAATACTGAAAATGATAATAATTGGTATTTGCTGAGCTGATTGGTTGGCATATTTCTGTGTAAGACTAAAATATGAATAAGCATTGGTTAAATAGATTCCATGAATTCATAAAATATGTTGTCTAATATTTTGAGACTTTATGTAACATTTCAGTTCTCAATATCTTCAGCCTAAGCACAACTATTTGGCATACTCAGAATAACAAAATCACTTAAACAGTCTTTTTTTATTCAGTTCTAAGTCTGAGGCACTCTACCCCTCCCGCTATATTTTAATATCTGGAAATTGTATGCATCTTAAAATCCATGGATGTACTTAATATTATACTCCCCCCCCCACCCCATAAAGCTCTTACTTAATTAATGTTGCAGTTAAAAAAATGATCTTGTCCTTGAATAGGAAACAGTGATACAAGAGTCCACATAGATGTGTTTATGTGTCTTTAGTTGGAAAGTTCAAAATTAATGTCTAGGAATGAGGGAAATGGTGCACCTACCTGTTGAAGGAAGGACCAGCATACTCAGTGGTCAGAGTCGTCCACCTTAGTTCCAAGGTATCACACTTTAGGGCTCCAGGGCTCCAGGGTCTCCACTGTATTCACACAACACTGGAGATAATGTCCCATCTTTTTGTCCAGTGGTTGTGTGCCAAATTGTGGCATTGGATTTGCATCGACATGAACTTGGAGGTCATTCTTTAAGTTAGGATCTGGGAAGAATTAACTGTGGCAGGGGCTCTTAACCAGGGAGCCCATGGATAGAATTCTGACTCTCTGAACCTGGATGGGAAAAAAAAAATTCTTCGTTTTCTCTAATCCCTAAGTGAAATCTAGCATTTCCTTTTAAATATGTAGGCAACAAATCATAGTAGCATTTAGCCTTTGAATTATAGTACTTATGAAATATGCCACTACATCCTGTTATTCAGTGTTGTAATAGAGAAGCAAGAAGGCAACTGTATCAGAATTTGTTTTTGTAAAATAATTTTATCACTGTCTTTCAGTGCAATTGTGTTCCTTTTTAAGTCCTGTGGTGTTTTTATGCTTTTAAAAAGATTATTCTGAGAAGTGATCTCTAGACTTCACCAGATTGCCAAAGTTTTGGGGCAAACAAAGGTAAGAACCCTGCTCTCTGTTGGTCCTGATTCTTTGCCATGCTTCTGTTTTCTTCTGCACCACACCCCTCTGCCTGCCCTCTGGAGAGCTGAGAGACAGCCTTTTGAGAAGTTCAGCATCAATTGCTAGAGTCTGTTCGGTATTCTTGACTCTGGCGACGAAGCTTCTTTGGTTTTGTCTGCGATTTACGTGCCTTCAAAGAGCAGACTTTCTTTAGCTCTTCTGCTGCTCTAGGACAGTACTGTCTACAGAAATTTCTAGTGAAAGATGTTGATTCATGACAGTTCATTGGAAAGCTGGGTGCTGAAAGCAAGACACAGCAAACAGAGCACATTTAGCCATGGAAGTGCGGAGGAGGGAGAGTGAGAGTGTGCTTGTACAGAGGGATGGTAGGAGCCCGAGAGGAGAGCTGGTGGAGTCTGTGAGATGAGGTGGGAAAGTAAGGAAGTTGGGTGGAATAAGAAGATGGAGAGGTAATTAAATTGAGGCCTTCCAGCCAACTCCTGATGGAGGCTTCTCCTTGTCCAAATCTACATTTGCTCCTGGGAACTGTTCCTGTGTAGTTAAGGGTGGATTCTTCACCTGTAACTACAAGTAGTTAAATTCAATTTAGAGCTTCTGTGACTCAAGGCTTTTCTGTGACGGCTCCCTTGCCTCCCAGATAACTCCCTTATTTTAGGTCACATTGTTTAACCGATGTTAAATGGGGGAAAATAGGAAAACTGATGACTATTACCTTTGAGGGTGTTTGGAAGTGTTGGGCATGGAAATGGGTAGAAAATCATTCCGAAAGAATGTATTTTTAGGTAGAATCTCCAGTAACAATAAGAATGTTGAGTCTTTGTGAAGCCAAAAGATAAAAGTTACAGGTCAAGTGGGTGAGGCCAGAATGTAAGTGACATGCATGTACTGATTGATATATCTATAAATGGCTATGCGTAAAAATTAACTCTGGGGAATTAAAAATGTTTATTCTAGTAATAGCAGAGTCCAGGTTCAGATCTCCTTGAAATTCCTGCCTTTTGTTTGGCACTCCTGAAGTTGGGGTAGCCAAAAAGGAAAGGGGTCAGCTTTTGGCTCTTTGTTAAGGAAAGGCTTGGTAAACCCTTTGCAGGATGGCCAAACTCTGGGGACTTCTGTAGCTCTGTGTTGGAGATTTCAAAACTCCTCCTCGTGCCAGCCTTAGAAAAGGCTGATTTTACAAAATCTTTCTGGAAAAGCATTTAATATCCAACTGCTTCCCAAAGCTGAGTCCCTCTTTAATGTCACTTTGGATTCCTGCTGCAAAAAATGTTGGATGTTGTTAGTGTTTGATGAATACTGCCACATTGTGACTTTAGATGTCAGATCTTTGGATTTGTTACATGGGCCACTCACTGTGGGAAGCATGTTTTATCCTGTTAGAATATTGTATCTTCCAGTTATTTCATTTCTATATTGGAAATAAACATTTGAGCACATTCTAATGAAGTAAGCAGTTTAAGAGAACTTCAGTTCAGTTCAGTCGCTCAGTTGTGTCCGACTCTTTGCGACCCCATGAATCACAGCACGCCAGGCCTCCCTGTCCATGACGTCAAATAATTGTCATATTTTTGCATACTTGCTCTCATGCCCCTCCCTTGCTTTGTTTTAATTTTTTGACTTGGCTGCTGTGACCTAGACTTCTGACTTTAGAGTCTAAGTCAGATGAAAATAAGCATTTCCATGCAAATCATGTTTCTAAAATCATCCCTGGAGTGCGTGTATGTCTAGTAGAATGCAGAGCTTACTAGAGAGAAGGATGAAATTAGGTGAGCCTGAAGAAGTATAAAAATCTTGTTTAATGACTATGTTAGTTTTTTATATAGATTAGCTGTTATTAAGTAAGGAATGCTAAGTCTCTGTGGAATTTCTCATCCTCTGAATAGCCAGTTTTGGTACTATAAACCGAGAAGACTTCTGTTGTATCTCTTAATATATAATACTGCAGTATTGTGAGCCCTGAGGCCCTTTTCCTGAAGAGCATATGCTTGCATGTAGTCGGTTTTATGTGAGCTGAACCAATCTCAGGTCTAGGATAGGAGCTTTTTACTGCACGTATATGTGCCTGTGTGTGTTGTTTAAGAGAGATTTTAAGGCCTGGAATAATGAGACATGGCCAGTTAGAGCAAAGCATTGCCTCGGGACATGGTTCCATGATCACAGCCTGATCCTTAACACTTATGTTTACAAAACACCCTCATTACACCCCTTGAGTAGAGTGGCAGTCTTCCCTTTACACCCGCCTTTTTCTGTACTGTTTTCCTGCTGCTCGTTCCCTCCCCTCTGACACCTACTACCTTTATCCCCTACAAGGTGTCCCATCCCTGCCTTGGCTCCTACATGGTTCCTTCTCAAAACATAAATATTGTTTCATCACAGAGCAAGCTGCTCTTACAGAGGCACAAGAAGAGGTCTGAATTTATAACTTACAAAGTATAGCACTCTTTGAAATTTTAACAAGCAAAAGGTGGTCTATAATCCAGTAGGAAACAAATCTCTGATGACGAAGCTCAGGCTTTCGGAAAAGGAGGTCGTTATGGGGTGGGAACCCTCTTTTCACATTTTGGTTCTTTGTCTGTCCTGATAGTCCCAGTAGGTTCCTTGATATTGGCAAGCATCGCTCAGAGAGTAAGCGTTCCATGGTGTGCTTCAGAGAGATGGCATTTTGGCGTAGGGTGCGATTACGAGATTCCTCTGATGAAAAGACACGTGGTTTCAAAACCACCAGGGTATTTTCACAGCTGTGCCAGAAATCTGGGCAAATGGGCATTAGATTATTAGTTTTGGAGTTGTGGTGCTGAACCACAAAGCTCTGTGGCTGCTGCTCTGGCTATTGCTGACCTGGCATCCGCTAGGGCCCCCAGTCCCCCCAGACCTGACTCAAGCTGCAGCTGTGAGCTGGGTGCCTGCTGCCGCCCGCATGGGCAAGTGTGGGAAATGCCAGGCGGCCTGGCAGGTTTTAGTGTGGCCTTTGGATCCTCGCTGAGCCATATGGTGCTAAAATGTCAAACTGTTCCCAAGTGTGGGCCACGATTGAGGAAGCTAGATAGAGAAAAAACCCTTCAGATAAAGGATCTGCTGAGTTTATTTATTCCCCAGCCACTGGCTTCATCACTTGGATGCTTGAACAAACATTTATTAAATAATCTTTGGTTGATAGTGAGCTACTTATATTTGGGGAGGTAGCAAAATAAAATCATTTGTTTCTTATTGGCAAAGATTAACTCTCTCAGGGTTCCTGTATCTTGCATGTAATAAACTGTCAGTAGAAGAAAGTGAAATGAATAGATGATCTATAAATAGAACCAATTGGGAAGCAATAGTCTCAGAAACAGAAGAGTTTGAAGGATCTAAATCTCTTCAGAGATGATAACATCCTTAGGCTGTGGCTGGAGAGATCTTATTGGAAACTAAACATTCTCCTAGTTTCCAGTTCGGCTTCTTTCTGCTATATTTTGGCAATTGCCCTTGTTGATGGACTGACATAATGCCTCAAGAAGTTTACAATCTGTGTAGGAAGACAAAACAATGTAACAGGGACTTACAGATGATCCCAATCAAAACATCCACAAGTGCTAAGTGATTGAGGCCAAAGAAAATGCGCAAATCCGAGGGGAGAGAGGGGGAGCTGAGAGATGTGGTTCGGGTGAGGTTAGTCCTGGCAGGCTTCCTAGGGGAGGCGGTTGGGCTTGGATTTGGTGCATTAGCTCTTGTCAGTCCCACACTGAACCTTTACATAAACACGATTTTCTCATAGCACAAGGAATCTGCCCTCTTGGAAAGAATAAGAAGAGAAGGAAGAAATGGTTGAACTCAGAGGGTTTTTTCCCCTTTCATACTTTCAGTTCAGTTCAGTTCAGTCACTCAGTCGTGTCCGACTCTTTGCAACCCCCTGAATCACAGCACGCCAGGCCTCCCTGTCCATCACCAATTCCCGGAGTTCACTCAAACTCATGTCCATTGAGCTGGTGATGCCATCCAGCCATCTCATTCTCTGTCGTCCCCGTCTCCTCCCGCCCCAATCCCTCCCAGCATCAGAGTCTTTTCCAGTGAGTCAACTCGTCGCATGAGGTGGCCAAAATATTAGAGTTAGGGCCTCAAACTTTTAGATGTGCCCCGAATGTATAGAATTAAATCTTAGATTCAATTTTACCCTATGAAAAAGGCAAGTCATAACATATTGAGAGACACTATAGCTTGAGAGGCTTTTTGACTCTAGTGAGTCTTTGCTATCTTTTCAATTTAAATAGTTTCTTCCTGTCTTGATTCATAAATATGCAAGGGATTGCTTTGATTTTACTTAACATACTTGACCATATGTAAGCTCAGATATTTGAGGCGTTCTAAACAGCCACGTTCACATGGTGGAGTTGTGACATTTCTGGGCTTGGGTGCTGAGGAGGCAGCCTCTTTGTGCCCACTGACTATGGAGGCCTCATCTGTGTTTGGTATTTAGCATAAAGCTTTGCAGTCATATGGAAGGATTCCTTTGAGTGGCCTCAAGAAAATGTTCTTTAAAAAAAAACAAAGCAAAATTTTATTTTGAATTAATTTTGTAATTACAGGAGAATTGCAAAATTATACAGAATCCCCTTATGTATCTGATTCATTACTGTAGTATAATTGTTACCTCTTGTCCACAGGAAGACACATGTAAGAATGTGTTTTGTTGCCTTGTACATAATGTGAACTAGATATCTAATAACAAATGGATATATAACCTGTGTTATTGTCATACGATGGAATGTTACACAGTATAGAAAGAAATGTCAAAAGCATCACAGTGAGAAAATAAAAACAAGTTGCCGAAGAGTATATATACCTTATGGTGCCATTTTCTTCAGGCTTGAAAGCATGCAAAGTGGTATTACAAGCTGTACATGCATGTGAAGTAATAGTGCAAACACTGCCACATACAAGTAGCTGATACACACAAAATTCAGGATTCTGGTTTCTTCTGTAAGTGGTTAGAAAAATACTGGTGAGCATTTAGTTTTTTAAACTAAGTGGTGGACACTCTGGGGTTACTATATTTATTACTGTTTTTCGGTGACTAAAATGTTTAAAACTTGGTAAATTATAATAATACAAAAGCCCAGCCAGGCCATTCATTAGAAATGCAATAGTGATTAGCTTCCCTGAGAATGGTGTACCTTCTGAGTTGAAAGGCAGTGGAGAGAGGCATCTGTTGAATTATTGGCTTGATTACTTGGGTGAACCCTTCAATATGTCTTTAGTTTTCTGTGTCACATTTTCTCCACCTGTAAAGTTTCTACGGCTATCTTTATGAGCCTATTGTAATATCCAGAAATGAAAAGTCAGATTTCAGGCTCTTCAAGATGAGAACTGTAGACGAAAGGTAAGCAAAATTGTCCGTGGCTATGTATTCTGCCAGAATTGACATCCTGGCCGCCCCACTTACTAGTCATGTGACCATGCTTCAGTTTCCTCGTCGGCAAAAAATAGCATAATAGTACTGCCTGCTTATGACAGTGTTTTCAAGACTAAATGAATTGATGTATGTAGAATCTGTAGAGCCGGTTTTCCTTCTCTCTTCTGGCTCACAGACTTGTTTTATTTGATCTCCTAAGGATTGGATTATAGGATGCTTTAAATTTGATTGGGGTGGGGGTTAACTTTTAAAAGTATGGATTTCTGGCTTCTCTTTAACAAATGGAGCATCTCCTGGCACTGATTCCCCATTGCAGCCTGGCAGCACTGCCATCTCCTGTAGGTAGAGGTATCCAGCATTCAGTGTAATTCCCAGCAACTTCCTCGCGTCTTCCGGGCACTAAGGCAGCCTGTGTATTGCTGTCTGATGTCTGCCACCCACTTCTTCCCAGTGACGTTACTTCCTTGGCCTCCCATCAGCATTTGAGTTTGCAAAGGATTTTAATGGGTTTGCAGGGATACAGATATGGAACTGGATTATATATCAGCAATGGCGCTTTCCAGAGAACTTGAACTGATAGATTTGTATATCTATCTTTGTATTTATGTTATCTCTCTCTATATATATAAGGAAACCCTTGGACGAGAATTGATGCTGCAAGTCTTGAGGCAGAATTTCTTCAGGACCTCAGTGTTTTTGTTAAGGCCTTCCTAATGGTTGAATGAGGCCCCACCCACATGATCGAGAATAATTGTCTTCAAGTCAGCATGTTATAGGTGTCACCATATCCATAAAATATCTTCAGAGCAGTTAGTTTTTATTAGAGTAGTATTTGATTGGATAGCTGGATACCATAGCTTAGCCAGGTCGACACATGAAACAAACCATCCCAGTTGTTTTTTTTGGAGCAATCTTATGTTATCTATGTGGCACCTATAGACTTTTTTCTGTTCTTTATAGTAAAGGATAGTGGTGGCATTTAGGATGTTTTTGGAGGGGCTGAACATAAAAAACTCTGAGAACCTTGAGCTTTGCAAATAAAGCTGCTGTGTCTGGGTTGGGATCTAAGAGGCTGAATGCTGTGATCGATGATGCAGGATGCTTCCTCTAGGCAGGGTGTAACAGAGATCCTGGGTTTGGCAGTACTGGCTCTGCCATTCAGGGTGGAGACTAGTCATTTGCAGATGCCCAGAGGAGTTTGGGAAGAAGACAGGATATGTAAGAAGAACTAGATTTCTACACCAGTTGTAGAGCCTCCTGTAAACCAGGTGTATAGGTCTGTGCTGTTCCTGCTTCAGGTCAGGTATTAATGCAGGTTCTGAATACCAGTCTCTGTTGTTAGCTTCTGTGTGGCTTTGTGCATTGGAAGGCTGCCAGCAGAACTCAGAGGGAATCCTCTCAAAACCTTTGTTTCCTAGAGATTTTCTGAAGCTGCTAAGGTGAAGCTGAAACACAAGGCAAAAGCAGTCTTCCGCGTATGTTTGTCTCTGCATTACTATTTTTTGTAAAGCATCAGTTAAGATGATTCTAAGATTAGCTTTTCATTTGTGGAGAACAGGTGAATAGGGAGTTTGAATAAAGCCTTAAGACTCTCTTTCTGTGTGTCTTGTGCTAATTTACAACAACTTAAAATCCTGAATATTTATGTTTTATTTCTGAGAAAAAAATAGACTGGCTAGAAAATCCAAAAATAATCTTCAGGAATGATGCAAAAATCCCAGGAGCTCAGCCTCAGAGCTTTAATCTCAGAGTATGTTCTGTGTGGGACATACCAAGATGCTGAGGAGCAAGCGTATAAGAGCTGAGATCGTGGGCTCTGGGTGCAGTCTGGACAGTGGCTGCTTGACATGAAGGATAGTCTCTTACAGGTGACCAGTAGAGGTGCCAATAATTCTACTTTTCAGAGCTTCCTGTTCAAGGGCAGATCATAGAGCCTTGAAGTGACTGGGTTGTTATTCCAACTAATCTTCTACTTGTATCCTTCATTAGAACCATGAAGATTAGCTTTGACTTTTTCTTGAGAGAATTCTAGCTATATTAATTTTTACTCTTGGACAAGGTCATTAGGAAGGAAGAGCAGTGAATTTGGACTTGGGAGCTGGGTGTCCAGGCTCTGCTTAGGTAGTACCTTAACTTGGCAGCCTTAGGCAGGTTACTTGGGCCGTGTCTTCCTCTGCTTAACCATGAGGAGGTTGAATGGGATAGTAACTAAAATCTAGAGATACTCTAAAAATTTTCCTTGCTCTGTAAACTGTTCCTTGGGAGACACGTTTAAGTTTGGTTGGAGCCTTGTTGAAAACTCTCACAGTCCCTTAATTCCTTTACTTTTCCCGCAACTAACATCCTCTCTTTATTCAGTGGTGAGCTGCATGATCTAGCCATCAATTGCTCTCTCAGCGTTGTCTCTTCTCTCTTCAAACTGCCTGATTCTGCTATTTTCTTTGTTCCTCCTCATCAATGACTTTACTATCCTTTCAGAATATCTTTATTGGTTCTCTTAATTGTATGACTTTGATTCCACACACCCTCCCCCCGAAAACTTGTAATTGTCTCTGTTAACCTGTAAAGCACGTACTGTTTTGTCACACCAGGCTACAGAATTATCAGCCTGCTGCTGAATTTAATTTGATACTTTTCCCTTTCCCTCTCATTTTAGGTTAGATAAAATGAAATTGCATTCTCCCATATTTTTAAGGTTAGACTTAGCTCTGTCCTTTTCCTAAGCTGGGTCTTATCCATAGGTTGTATTTAATATTTCAAAAATGATACTTTTGATGACAGTGCTGCACAAAGAAACAATGGGGGTGCCTGCTATTGGGGTTAATGGTTACTGCTATTGGGATTATTAGGATTAATGGTTATTTCTATTGGTGTTATTGGGATCACTGGAAGTAGAACCTCTTTTTTCTTGTGACAGACTGCCTTGCTTTGGGAGCTCATAATGGTTTTATTCAAAGGAATCACACCTTTTGGTGGTTATTTTCATGCTTCCTACTTTACATACAAGAGGTAGCTTCTTTGTTAGTTCGAGGTAACTAGACTCCATTTCCATTTGCAGTTGTTTTCTGAATCCCTGAGGCCCTGGTTTTGAATGTGATCAATTGGTTACAGGAGCTGCTGCCGCTGCCAGCTTCTTGTAGGGTAAGCAGTTGTGATGGAGCTGGGTATGGCCAGGAATGCTTCGAGTGGCTTCTCTCAGGACCTTCACATGTAATGAGTTTCTCTAAGCTATTTGGAGTCAGTGACCACTCATGGCCTCTTCCTGTATGGTATTCTGCCCTTGTAGTATTCATCCTTGATCTCTACGTGTGTTACCTGAATGTTTAGATTGTAACATTTCATCTGCAGATTCTCTCCTGGTCATTCTGCATTAGCTCTATCAAAGGGACCATAGCCTGTTCTCTCTATTCATTGTCAAGAGTACGGGCAATAATTGTCCTTCTGTATCATATTCCAGCCAAACCACTGAGAGTATGTTGGTTCCTTTTTGGATAAACTATATCTTAGGAGGATGTTAGCAGGTTGGAGTAGACCAAGAAGTGGGCAAGTGTCTTAGAAACCATGTCATTTGGAGGATGATGGTAGGGAGGGAGTTATTTAGTTTAGGGGTAGATGATGCTGGTGGCTAACACTGAACTGAGTGTTGATTATGTGCCAAACAGTGTGTAAAAGATTTTATGTATGTTATTCCATGCACTGATCATATGAAAAGCCTGCAAGGCAGGTATAGCTGTTAGGCCCATTATACAGATGAGGGAACTGAAATACTGAGTTCCATTTTTCTTTCTGGTGAAGTTCAGACTTTTTGGCTTATTAACACTGGAGATATTCTTTACTTGTATTCACCTCACCTTGCCTGCCTTTTTGCTTCTTCTGAGATCCTGTAGCTGAATCCTGTTGTCCTTCCCCATTGAAAAAGGATTATGAGATACCATACATAAAAGCTCATAGCCTGGTGTTAGCATATGTACTAGACCTCTGAGGAGTGTCAGCATTCTCTTCTCATTTTTCAAATTATCCATCCATCTCTGCTTTTCAAAATCCTCTTCATCCTTCAAAACCCAATCTAAATGTGATCTCCTGAAAAAAACCCTGCCTGATCACATAAACCGGGGACTGGGGATAATCAGCCCCTTCTTGCCTCCTAGAGAATCTTGTTTATTTCATTGTAGTGTTATTTACAGCTTTTGACCTTGACCTCTGGTTATTTGTATCTGGTCTTTTATCTACCACCTGATTATAAACTCAGAGGGGTGGAGGCATGTCTTCTCTCCCACATCATCCTCCAGCAGAGGGCTTGACACATAGCTGGTGTTACTTGCATATGTGAAAAAGTGAATGAATTACGGCATTTCATAGCAGGCTTATCTTTTCATAACTGTCTGGATTAAACTAATAAAAATTATTTTGTGTTCCCTGAGTGCATTGTACTTGTCTTTGGGAGTGGGAATTGTGCCATGATTTTAGGCTGAGTGATTTACAAGCCAGCCTAGGATTAGAGACATGAAATAACCATAGAGAAAAATCTAAAAGCAGATAATGGCTTTTGCTGTATTACTATTCTTCATAGTTTCTATGCTTTTTTTTAAAAGTATGAAAACACTTAGACATAAAACAGGTTTCATTTATTCTGTTCTCAGTTTCTTCAGAACTTTGAAATTTTGCAAACTATTGATGTGAAACCGCAATGAGATAAAAACTTTTGTGATTATATTTAATATACAGTGACATCTTTGGAAATTGGTCCAAATAATTCTGCTTTATACCTGTGGCAATGGTGTATGACACGAGAAAAATATGGTTACTTTTGACTTCTAACACTTGGTTATCTCCTTTTGGCTGTAGATTTAGATGATTATTTGGGGGCAGATAGCCTGTAATTAAGATGAATGTGGTAGGGAATTGATAGAGATAGTTGATGTTTTACATTATTTTCTGTACCCATTGGTCTTTTCAACTGGTCTTTCAGATATTCCTGGGAAAACAACAAAACTCAGTTTTTCATTATTATGTCTTGGGGTAATCTGGAGTGATTTAATTTTTTGATGAGAGGAATGATTGGAATTTTATGTAACATTTGGAAAAGAGAGTTAGAAGGTTTTTTTGTTTGTAATATTTCTGATGGTTGAATTTCTTTTCTCTATGCTCTTGAATTCCTTGCATAATAGTCTTCATGCAGTTTAATCAAAGCAGCAAGCTGTCAGTTGAGAGGATATAATACTCAGTGCTTGGATTGATGGCTTCCTATTGATTAAAGAAGATAGGTTGTGGAGGTAGAAAGAACTTGCTTTAGGGGATAAAATTAATAAATAAGTTAGGCTGTAATTAGTATTAGAATAAATTTAATGTTTTTTTCAATCTTTCAATTCAGAAATTTTTTTTCTCAAGTACCTACTATGTCAGGGAAGTATAAAGAAAGAAAGATGGTTAATTGCTAGATGGAGAGATGTATGGATAGATAGATAGGGATATCTTAACGCCCTAGTTCTGACAAAAGTATAAAGAAGGAGAGAAAGGTAAAGCTTAAATAGATAATAATAAGCCTTTTACTTGCATGGTTTTAGTGATTTTTAAATGAGTTTAAAAGTTTAGTCCACCTGAATCAATGACCTTTATCAATAAACTTGAATCATACTTACTTGAAAAATACACTGACTTTTAATTTAGCAATTAAAATTAAAAGGATCAATTTAAAGAGCCTCAATTAGAACAATTATGCCCTTGTTAAAGCAAAGTTGATTAAAGATGTAGAAAGAGTGAATTATACAGAAAGGAATTTATTAAATATTGTATTTTTATTTAAGGTTTATTTGTGTATGTATGTTCTAAGGATGAAATAAGTTTTGTAGTAATCAAGGATAAATACTGATTAAGAAAATTATGGAAGTAAGTTTTTTTTTATCATGACATATTACTGATATTCTGAGATGCCTGATTGAATCATAGGTCAGGCATTTTTCTTACTAAAAACATAATACACATGGAGATTTTTGAAACATACTTGATATACTTATTTTAGAGTACACTTTATTTTTCTGGTCTTAGATATTTTGCCTATTATAATTTTTTTAAGTCTTTTAAAAATATTAGTAAAAACCCTTCTATGGTTCATTGGGTCTGTCCCACAGTTCATGGGGTTAGGATGCCATGTCTTTGGAACAGATCGCTTTAAGAGATGCAGGATCTTGATGGTTTGGATGGTGGATTTACACCTTCTTCCATTTGCTGGTCCATGCCTCGGGGATGAAGAATGTTGTTGTAAAGGCTCAACCCATTTTATTAGTTTTCTTTATCTTGAGACTAAATTGTGAAGGATTTGAGACTTTGTCTAATTATAGCTGAAATGATTCTGAAGCACTGTATTGGAGTGAGAAATTCAAAGTAATGTGAATGCTATGAATAGTGCATTATATTTTTCAAAATGTCAGTTTCACATCATCCAAAGTAGTGGTTTTTTATTTTAAAAACCAAATCTTGGGTCAGCACTATAGTAAAAGTTTCACCAAATAATAGCCTGACATTATGTGATACATTCTAATATTTTCTTTTCCATTTTATTTCATTCCCTTGCATTTTATTCCATTCAAAAAGTCAATTTTACGAGCCATTTTAGGAACCATAAATAAGACACAACTCACAGTTCAAGAACCACCGATTCAGAGTAATAAACACCTGCTCGTATATAGTGCTTTTCCAAAAAAAGCCGTCTTTGTCCTTTATAAGTGTACGTTCAGGCAGCCTTTTTAGAGTGTATCCTTTCTTCATTCAGGCAAAGAGATGTAAGATCAAGGCCCAATTTAAAGATTAAACAGGAAGGCATGGCTTATTTATTTGAGGAAGTTTGAGAAGACTCATGACAGAAACATTCATGGAATGATAAGATGATATTTTGCCTCCATCAGTCCTGGCTTCTATTCTGGTTTCTTTCTAGACATGCTCCTGTTGTGTTGGAGGCTCAATGGCTCCTACAGGTACACACAGGGCTGTATCATCCTCACCTTCCTGCAACACTTCATAGAAAGAGATATGACCTGTGTCTGTATTATGGGAATTAGGTTGGAATTGTTAAGTAGTTAGAATAGGATAAAAGAGTCCAGAATGGTGGTGGCTAAAAGACAAGGAAGGGAAGAGCCTGTGAAAATAGAACAAAGGAAGGTCCAAGGACCGTAGTGAGGATCTCAGGTAGAACAAACAACACTCCTGGCTAGCCCAATTTACATAAGGCATGCGGCGCGGGGGGTGGGGGGACGGACATATAAGAAGAGGAGCCAGGAGTGCTGTTTGTTCTATCTGAGGTCTTCACTCCAGTCCTCAGACCTTCCTTTGTTCTATTTTCACGGGCTTTTCCCTTCCTTGTCTTTTAGCCACCACCATTCTGGACTCCTTTATCCTATTCTAACTACCTAACATTTAACAGAATGAAGATTAAGTCTCAGGGGTATATCAGTATTAGAGATGTCGATGATTCTTTTGAGATTTAAGGGTATGTGGTGATTCTGGAATTTGGGATTCTAAACGTCTGAATTCATCCTTTCACTTCCATCCATTGTCAGTTGAAACTTGGGAGTGAAATTGGGAACTTCTGATTGAGAAAAAGGACTGGTTTGTATGGACCTCTGTGCTTAATGAACCCTGCAAGGAGAATGGGTCTGCAAAGTGTGGGGCCAAGTGCCCAAAGAGCAGTATAAACCAGGAGTGAATGTCCCTGAGACCAGAGAATAGTCTGTTTATCCTTTAATAACCTTCCTTTGTCCCATGCTCCCTCCTACTCTGTAACCAGGGATATTGAATGTAGGTGAAATAGCAAAACCAAGGGCTTTTTTTTTTCCTCTGAAGCATTTCTCCAAATATCTTGCTGTGTGCATGCATGCCTGTGGTCCGTAGCTTCTTCCTTCAAGGTCCTTTCAGGGGAGGGATGCCATCAGTCTTTGTCCTGTTTCTAGATACCATCTCCACGTGAATGTTTGTTGATTCTATTTTTAACGTTGCATCCTTTGTGCGAGCTGCCACCAGGCTGGGATGACCAAATGTCCTGTTTTCCCCCCAGGTTTTTCCTGGTTAAGTTCCATTCTTTTGTTCATGATAGCTCAAAATCCTTTTGGGATGGTAATCTGTTCTTTGACTGTGTTGAACTGAATTTGAAGCAAAACCGTGCCTTTGAAATTGTGTGGCTTAAGCCTCTTTAAGGATCCCTGTGGTTAAGACAAACTGACCACAGAGAAAATGACCCCTGGCTCTGAAGTAGGGGGCCAATTTACATGGGGTTAAGGGATCCTATCTAAGTGAGAGTCCTAAACCAGACACCACAAGAGTCCACTGATTCTGAGAAACTGCCAGTCCCCCTCCCCACATCCCTTTCTTCTGAGCTCTCCTGCAGGATTAATAAATACTTCTGAAATGAGATTTTTAAAGCTTTCAGCCTCACGGTGATGATGAAGGCCTGTTGTATGTGAGTTAGTCTTCGGCCTTTAGACATTGCCTATTCTCCCCACAGGACATCGGCCTCTTTCCAGGGACCGAATTTTAAAAGTATCTCCTTCTGTCCCAGAACCAGTGTATCAGTTTGAAATCATGACATTTATTAGGACCATCCTTAATCCTTTTCCCTTTCTTCTCTCTTTGGTCCTATTTTTTTCCTGTTGTCATCTATCTGCTATCTCCTATTGTCTCTTTCTTATTAGCTGGCATGCTATTTGGCTCATAACAAGCACCTGATAAATGTTTATAACAAAAAAACAAGTGAATTAATAATGCATTGTACCATCTTTTAACTGTTTTTTGCATTGCACCAATGCATCCATTTAGTCACTCATTTAGTCCAAAAACATATCGAGCAGCATTGCAGGGACTGAGAACGTGAAAAGACATAAGACTCCAGCTGTTAGTTGTTCAGATGAGTCTAACTATGCGACCCCATGGACTGTAACTTGCCAGGATCCTCTGTCCGTGGGATTCTCCAGGCAGGAATACTGGAGTGGGTAGCCATTTCCTTCTCCAGGGAATCTTCCTGACCCAGGAATTGAACCCGAGTCTCCTGCATTGCAGGCAGATTCTTTACTATTTGAGCCACCAGGGAAGCACAAAAGGAATAAGACTTATTCCTAGTTAAGTCCATGGTTTATTAGATGTGAAGGTAGTTGGTTCCTTCCTTTCTTATAAGCTTGAGTGGGGGGGGGGCATGTGGTGGTGCATTAAGTACTTCTTGTAGGTGAATGACCCACCTTGATGTTTGACCTTTAAATGGCATCCCTGTATCCCCCTAGAATTGCTTGCCTCCTTCTGCCCTCCCCAGGTAGATGGGGGATCCCACGACTTTGTGTACCCTCTTCTATGGTCATGGCAGACTAATTGATGGTTTCTGGGCCAAAGCACATTTGTAAACAATCTAAAGTGCCGAACATAGAGCTGACCTCATTCAGCACAAAGCATGTATTTCATACTTGGGGTTTTAGATTAATTCAAAGAACAGAAGACACCTCACAAACTATAAGAAACAGAATCATATTTGTTAGTTATGACATATATTTATGAGATAGGGTGTACCATTTCTTTGATGTCATGGAAATTTTCACTGTTAATAAGCCTGCATATTTCAAAGCTAACTTGACATTGGAAGAAAAGACTCTATTTATTGTCTGAAAGTCAAATGGGTTTATTTTTGGTAACTTTTACTGATGTAATGACTTGACATAAAATAAAGACTTTGTTCCAGAGATTGTGAATTACTGCCCATGTGAATTCAACTTTGCAATGCCATTAATACTTTACTGCCACAGTGAACAAAGCTGTTAAATTTAAATCAAGAATTATTGGTTCCTTGTGGCAGGATTCCTCTGTATTTTCACTCACCCTCTGAACATTTTATTTTTTTCCAGTTTACTAACTTAAAACATAGCTTATATTTATTTTTAGAGAATAAACAAGCTTTGAGAAAAGGTAAGATTGGATAAAAATAAATATGCATGAAATATGTTAATAAGATTAGCTTTAGTGTATAATTTGGGGTGGTGATTTTGATATCTTTCCTCCTTGGCTTAATTTTACTTCCCCAAAAGAATCTACTTGCTTTGCTTGGTCAGAAGACAAAGTGACAAAGCACCACATTATCATAATTATTGGGAGAATTGTTAGAACCATGATGTCTTGTTTGTATTAACTAGCAGAAGATACACGTGTGAGGAAAAGAAGTATTATGTAGGTATCTTAAAATAAAAGAGAAGTATTAAGAGATCTCCTGTCCTCAGTAGTTTATGGTAGATATGTAACCTTGAACTTGAAAACTTTCTGCTTATAACACGTCACTATGGGCTTTTAAGACCTTGTGCCCCTTCTTTCCCATGGTTACATTGCACCTTTGTCACACCTTCTTCCCCCTTCTTTGCAGCCCTCTAAATTTGGGGTGCTGTCCCAGGCCTGTCACTTCCTGGAATGCTCTTTCTTTCCAGTTCTGCCAGGTGACGTTCTTCTTAACCTTCAAACTAAGCTCCAATTTCCCTTCTTGGAAGAAGCCTCTCCTGACCTTTTCAGGCAGAGTCGATTGCTTCCAAGTCTAGATGTATTCATGGCCTTGTTCATTTGGGTAAAGATTCCCAAGCACTGGACACTGAGGGAATGGCATTACTGAAAGCCAGAGCCTATGGCTATGTTGGGCTTCCCTGGTGGCTCATACAGTAAAGAATCTTCCTGCAATTCAGGAGACCCAGGTTCTATCTTTGGGTTGGGAAGATCCCCTGGAGAAGGGAATGGCTACCCACTCCAGTATTCTTGCCTGGAGAATTCCATGGACAGAGGATCTTGGAGGACTATAGTCCATAGGGTTTCAAAGAGTCAGACATAACTGAGCAATTAACAGTATTACTATTATGGCTATGCAGAGTACATCATGAGGAACGCTGAGCTGGAAGAAGCACAAGCTGGAATCAAGATTGCTGGGAGAAATATCAATAACCTCAGATATGCAGATGACACCACCCTTATGGCAGAAAGTGAAGAGGAACTCAAAGGCCTCTTGATGAAAGTGAAAGAGGAGAGTGAAAAGGTTGGCTTGAAGCTCAACATTCAGAAAACTAAGATCATGGCATCTGGTCCCATCACTTCATGGGGAATAGATGGAAAAACAGTGGAAACAGTGTCAGACTTTATTTTTTGGGCTCCAAAATCACTGCAGATGCTGATTGCAGCCAGGAAATTTAAAGACGCTTACTCTTTGGAATGAAAGTTATGACCAACCTAGATAGTATATTAAAAAGCAGAGACATTACTTTGCCAACCAAGGTCCGTCTAGTCAAGGCTATGGTTTTTCCCGTGGTCATGTATGGATGTGAGAGTTGGACTGTGAAGAGGGCTGATCGCCGAAGAATTGATGCTTTTGAGCTGTGGTGCTGGAGAAGACTCTTGAGAGTCCCTTGGACTGCAAGGAGATCCAACCAGTCCATTCTAAAGGAGATCAATCCTGGGTGTTCATTGGAAGGACTGATACTGAAGCTGAAACTCCAATACTTTGGCCACCTCATGCAATGAGTTGACTCACTGGAAAAGAGTCTGATGCTGGGAGGGATTGGGGGTGGGAGGAGAAGGGAATGACAGAGGATGAGATGGCTGGATGGCCTCACCGACTCGATGGACATGAGTTTGAGTGAACTCCGGGAGTTGGTGATGGACAGGGAGGCCTGGCGTGCTGTGATTCATGGGGTCACAAAGAGTTGGACATGACTGAGCGACTGAACTGAACTGAACTGAATACGTTTGTGTTTTCATTGTCTTCCCTTATAAAAGCTGTGATGGAGAATTGGATGGTGAGTTAGTTGACATGGGTTCTAATCTCCAGACTGCTGCTAGTATTAAGAGTTTTGGTACAATTGCAGCCTCATAAAGGGAAGAATGTTGCTCAGGCTGTTTAGAAGTTTCCATATAAGGATAAGCTAAAAAATTGCTTGGTATTTTGTTTTTTTACTTTTACTCTGGAATTAATTATAATTATAGACTCATTGAAAGTTACTGGTACATGAAGAGGCCTGTGTTCCCCTCACCCATCTCCCTCAACGATGACATCTTTTATAGCTGTAATACAGTATCGACACCAGAACATTGACAGTGGCACATGCCTTATTCAGTCTGTACATGCTCTAGTGAGTATGTGTGTAATATTTCTGTGCAGTTTAATCCGAGGCATAGATTCATGTCACCTCCATAATCATGATATGAACTGTTTATCACCATAAAGGACCTTCCCTAAGCTATTCCTTTGTACATTCACCGATCACTACACTGTTTCTGGCCTCTGGTAACTACTTTTCTGTTCTCCATCTCTATAATTTAGTCATTTTGAAGATGGTATATAATTAGAATTATACTGTATGTGACTTTTTGAGATTGGCTTTTTTTAAAACTGAGGATAATGGCTCAAGGTCCACACAAATTGTTTCATGTATCAATAAGTTCATCCCTATTTATTGAACAGTATTGATCTGTAGTATGGTTGTATCTGAGTTTGTTTAAGCATTCATCCCTTGAAGAACATTTTGGTTGTTTCTAGTTAGGGGCTATAATGAATAAAGGTGCAATGAGTGTTTGTATACAAGTTTTTGTGTGCACACAAATTTTGTTTCTCTGGGATAAATGCTCAAGAGTATAGTTTCTAGGTATATTGTAAATGCATATTTAGTTTTATAAGAAACTGTCAAACTGCTTTCCACAGTGATTCAACCATTTTAAATTTTCACTAGCAGTGTATAAGAGGGCTCAGTTTTCAAGGTGGTAGTAATGTAACACTGAGAAGACATCTGGGTACAGGATTCTGAATCTTGTAAGATTGGAGAAAGATGGTACTGGGTCTTCCCTTGCCAAGACATATTAAGAGACTATCTAAATTATGTGTTTGTGGTGCTATTTGTCTAAATGAATGTTGCTTTAAATAAATGAGCCATAGTTTAGGCTTTCTTAACAACGACACATGTGCACATACTTATTGATTATGCAATTTGGTTTATTTTGTTGCCGTTCTTCAGAGTTTTCATTGGCAAACATTCAATGAGATATGCTAGTATCAGACACCGAGGGGAACAACTTGATCTCATGTGTGTATATAGATTTGGGAGTGAAGGAGATGGTGTTTAACTCACAGCTCTTTCTCCATTTTAGCTGTGATTATTTATCTGAGTTTTAGCTTCATCTTTAATTTGGAGATTATAATACCTAATTCACTGGCCTGTTGGGAGGATTTAGCAGGATAATAGGCTGTTTTTCTGGATTATGGTAGGTGCTCAGAGATTCTGTGTCTTTGAGGATTTCGATGCCTTTTGGATTAGTTTTTATGGTGATTAGAAATAGCTAATATTGTCAGTAGCTCTAGTTTTCCAGAAAAGACAAAAATTCATTGATAATTCTTTATAATCAGAATAGTGTGTGATAAGCCTTCTGTTTATTGATAACATATTGAGTGTGATGCCATGCTTGATGAGTGGGGATTACCTGTTTCATTTAAACTTTACAGCAAATCCATGGCTAGGTATACTTATAATACTTAGTTTCAGATAAGGGAAACTGAGGCATAGAGAAATTAGTTAACTCAACAAAGATCACAGGCATGTGTCTTGGGAAGCTGGAATTTGAACCTAGACAGTCTGTCTCTAGTGCGCTCATCATTAACCTATACCTCTTTCTTGGCATCAGTTGGTTTTTCAAATACAATTTTCTGTACCATGTTGTGTAGCTGAAGTGGCAGGTACACTTGCTGCATTCATTAGGAGCCAGCTCCACTAGGAAGTACTCTTAAGCTTTGTATAGAGGTCAGTGGAAGAAACCACACACACAAGATCACCTCACATTTCAGAAAGAAGGAATCCAACTAAGCTTAGTATTTTTTAAATAGCTGGTTTGGATTTTTGAGAGGCAGGATAATTGCTCTAAATGACATGATAGAGAAGGCTTTGGGTCATCCTGTTGTGGGGGGAGGCAGGGAGACATTGTTTCTAAAGCATATGATTTTCCCCACACACTGTAATTTAAATCATAAAGATATTGTAGAAAGTACTAGATATTACAATTACCTGAGAGTGAACTCACCCATCTCTTCATCAGGCACATAACCTTTAAAATGTATAATTCAGGCTTGTTTTTAATTTCAAACTTGGTGGAGCTGTGGGCTTTTAGGTTAATTGTTTTTACAGGGAGACCTGGTTTAACTCAGTGCTTTAGGGATATGCTCACATAGGAAATTTCCTTAAGAGCTTTTTATACTTGGGAAGTGAAACTCATTTTTGGTATGAATGTTTTATCTATGTTTGTTCATTTCTTATAACTTGTTAGGCTCCACTTCAACCTATTAGTGTACTATTTTTTAAAAGCAGCAGGTTGTATTTCAGTTCAATTCGGTTGCTCAGTCGTGTCCCCCTGTCCATCACCAATTCCCAGAGCTTATTCAAACTCATGTCCAATGAGTTGGTTCTTATCCATCGAGACCTCATCCATCAGAGGGCAGACAGAATGAAAACCACAATCACAGAAAACTAACCAAACTGATCACATGGACCATAGCCTTGTCTAACTCAATGAAACTCTGAGCCATGCCTTGTAGGGCCACCCAAGACAGACATGCCATGGTGGAGAGTTCTGACAAAACGTGGTCCACTGGAGAAGGGAATGGCAAACCACTTCAGTATTCTTGCCTTGAGAACCCCATGAACAGCATGAAAAGGCAAAAAGACAAGACACTGAAAGATGAACTCCTCAGGTTGGTAGGTGCCCAATATGCTACTGGAGATCAGTGGAGAAATAACTCCAGAAAGAACGAAGGGACGGAGCCAAGGCAAAGACAATACCAGTTGTGGATGTGACTGGTGATGGAAATAAAGCCTGGTGCCGTAAAGAGAAAAACTGCATAGGAACCTGGAAAGTTCAGTCCATGAACCAAGACAAATTAGGAGTGGTCAAACAGGAAATGGCAAGAGTGAACATCGACATTTTAGGAATCAGTGAACTAAAATGGACTGGAATGGGTGAATTTAACTCAGATGACCATTATATATACTACTGCGGGCAAGAATCCCTTAGAAGAAATGGAGTAGTCATAATAGTAAACAAGAGTCTGAAATGCAGTACTTGGATGCAATCTCAAAATGACAGAATGATCTCTGTTCATTTCCAAGGCAAACTATTCAGTATCACAGTAATCCAAGTCTATGCCCTGACCAGTAATGGTGAAGAAGCTGAAGTTGAACAGTTCTATGAAGACCTACAAGACCTTCTAGAACTAACACCTGAAAAAGATGTCCTTTTCATTATATGGGATGGGAATGCAAAAGTTGGAAGTCAAGAGATACCTGGAGTAACAGGTACATTTGGCCTTGGAGTACAAAATGAAGCATGTCAAAGGCAAACAAGAGTTTGCCAAGAGAACGCACTGGTCATAGAAAACACCCTCTTCCAACAACACAAGAGAAACTCTACACATGGACATCACCAGATGGTCAATACTGAAATCAGATTGATTATATTCTTTGTAGCCAAAGATGGAGAAGCTCTATACAGTCAGCAAAAACAAGACCGGGAGCTGATTGTGGCCCAGATCATGAACTCCTTATTACCAAATTCAGACTTAAATTGAAGCAAGTAGGGAAAACCACTAGACCATTCAGGTATGACCTATCAAATCCCTTATGATTACACAGTGGAAGTGACGAATACATCCAAGGGATTAGATCTGATAGACAGACTGCCTGAAGAACTATGGACCGAGGTCCATGACATTCTACAGGAGACAGGGATCAAGACCATCCCCAAGAAAAAGAAATGCAACAAGGCAAAATGATTTTCTGAGGAGGCCTTACAAATAGCTGAGAAAAGAAGAGAAGTGAAAGGCAAAGGAGAAAAGGAAAGATATACCATTTGTATTCAGAGTTCCAAAGAATAGCAAGGAGAGATAAGAAAGCCTTCCTTAGTGATCAATGTAAAGAAATAGAGGAAAACAATGGAATGGGAAAGACTAGAGATCACTTCAAGAAAAGTACATGTACCAAGGGAACATTTCATGCAAAGATGGGCTCGATAAAGGACAGAAATGGTATGGACCTAACAGAAACAGAAGATATTAGGAAGAGGTGGCAAGAATACACAAAAGAACTATACAAAAAAGATCTTCATGACCCAGATAACCACGATGGTGTAATCACTTACCTAGATCCAGACATCCTGGAATGCGAAGTCAAGTGGGCCTTAGGAAGCATCACTATGAACAAAGCTAGTGGAGGTGATGGAATTCCAGTTGAGCTATTTCAAATCCTAAAAGATGATGCTGTGAAAGTGCCTCCCTCAATATGCCAGCAAATTTGGAAAAGTCAGCAGTGGCCACAGGACTGGGAAAGATCAGTTTTCATTCCAATCCCTAAGAAAGGCAATGCCAAAGAATGCTCAAACTACCGCACAGTGACACTCATCTCACACGCTAACAAAGTAACACTCAAAATTCTCCAAGCTAGTTTTCAACAGTACGTGAACTGTGAACTTTAGATGTTCAAGTTGGATTTAGGATATGCAAAGAAACCAGAGATCAAATTGCCAACATCTGTTGGATCATCGAAAAAGTACGGGAGTTCCAGAAATACATCTACTACTGCTTTATTGACTACGCCAAAGCCTTTGACTGTATGGATCACCACAAACTGTAGAAAATTCTGAAAGAGATGGGAATACCAGACCACCCGACTTGCCTCCTGAGAAATCTGTATGCAAATCAAAAAGCAACAGTTAGAACTGGACATGGAACAACAGACTGGTTCCAAATCAGCAAAAGAGTACATCAAGGTTATATTTAGGAAAGTGATTTTAAAAAAAAGAATGTAAATTATACATGGAATGTATCTATGAATGTATTACCTTAATGAATGTGGATTTGTTCTTTACATTATAAACAAGGAAATTGACCAAGTGTTTATTTTTTTGAGAAACCATATTTAATGACTATCTACGTGTTAGGGGTCAGGCAGCATGCTAGGTGGTTGATAATACATTATATTATTTTAGCCTTAAAATGATTTTATGAAGTAGTTGGTGATATTTTTCTCATTTTTAAAATGAGAAATGAGGTTTCCCAAGTCATGTGGCCAGTGAGTGGGTAGACCTTCCTTATTTTATTGTTACTCTGTTTTCAAACTATGATCTTCTCTCTGTTAAACTGGAGAAAAGAGAAATAGAGCTGGGGTTTGGACGTTGGCCAAAAGAAGGGTCACGCTGGTGGAGTGTCCTTTGATGTGACTGAAAGGTCACAGGTTGACTACAGTAGTTAATTCATTTCTTATTTAAATGAAAATGGCAAAATGTGTCCAGGTTAACCACTTCTCTCACTTATCTGATTCTTAAACATAAAAATAAATTACAGGGAATGTTGCTTTATGATATCATCTAGAATGTTTTCTCCACAATCAGAAAAATGAATACCCTATTCTTATGGTAAAGTCCTGATTATAATTAGTATAGGACAGAGTAGTAGGGATGCCACTAACTGTGGATGCCCCTTCTGTCACTTCTAGACAAATTCCTTCTATATAGATATGAGTCCTTCCATCAGAATTTAGAATATATTCTTAGTTTTTGAAGCAGATTTTTCTTCCCTATTGGGCTTTCGTTGTGGCTCAGATGGTCAAGAATCTGCCTGCAGTGAGGGAGACCTGGGTTTGATCACTGAGTTGGGAAGATCCCCTGGAGAGGGGAACTGCTACCCACTCCAGTATTCTGGCCTGGAGAACTCCATGGACTATATAGTCCATGGAGTTGCAAAGAGCTGGACATGACTGAGCGACTGTCACTTCACTTCCTTCCTGTTACAGCTGATTTAGGCAAGAATGAAAATTAGTTTGAGCGACTTGAGTTCTAACAGAAGGACATAGTAAGAAGATAGTTCAAGGCCATGCTTGATTAAGAATGTACAGTTTACCATGAATGTTTCTCGGGTAAATGGTGGACAATTTATTAAATGGTTGATACGGTTCGTGGAGTAGTGTAGAAAATTATTTCCTTTTCTGTATAGGGATAAGAGGTTTCCTATCTTGGTAGATAAAGCTCCAGATGCTTGAATTATAGGAATGATTAATGGAAACTTAGTGACTAGACCTTTATTTTGCCTTTTGGCCAAAAGTTTGTTTGTGGTGCTTGTTACAAAGCCCATCCCTTCAGGCCACTCTGTTGATGATGGTGGTAAATTTCCTATCCCTGCGTGTAAGAGAATGGCAAGAGACCTTGCTCTTGATTTCATCATCAGAGGAATGAAGGGTTTAGATGCATTTGAGAACTTAAAGATAGCCACCAGTAAAATAAAAATAGAGTTCAACTTCCAAAATACTAAAATAGATAAAAGCAGGGAAAAACCTAGTCTTTATAATGAAGTGGAAGATAAAGTACATAGCACAGAAACACACAAAAAGAATTCAATAAAATATCAAAAATAAATGCAAACATATCAATCATTTCAGTAAATACATTTGGGCTAAACACTAGAAGGTGAAGACTCAGATTGGGTTTAAAAAAATTCAACTAAATACTATTTGTAAGACATAGTCTTAAAACAATGACTCAACTCTTAAGTAATTAAATTCATAGAACTGGAAAGTAGAATTGTGGTTTCCAGGGGGCGGAGGGTAGGAAGAGGGAATGAGGATTTGCTCTCTGCTGGGTACAGAGTTTCAGATTTGCAGGATAAAAAGTCCTGGAGACCTGCTTCACAACGATATGAATATACTTCACACATTTAACTGACACTTAAAATTGGTTAAAGATGGCAAATTTTCCATTGTGTTTTTTGCCACAATTAGACAAATATGACCTATCAAAATTAAAAATAAAAAGATAGGATCTATTAGCAAGTAAGAGTCAAATGTGACAATATCCGACAAAGCAGAATTTAATTAATATTATTTGCTGCATTTTTTCACACTCAAGAATAAGTGTAAATCAAATACTAAAAGAAGTAGATGGAGAAACTGATCAAAGTGTAGTAGTGTTGGAGAACTTTTACACTCTATATTCAGATACAAGGTAACTTTCTCTATATTAAATCAGTTCCGTTATCATTTTGCACCAGAACATCATCAGCGACTTTGAGAACAGTCTCAGTGGATGGTGGGGTCAGAGCCACATGCCTCATGTAGAGGAATGAAAGGCAGTCCCCAAGAGGGGACTCACAGACTAAAGTATCTACATATTGGTCTGTGCGTCTTCCTGCCTAGAGTTATTCTCTACTGAAATGTGCAAATGCAATCTAATTTGTGAACAGTGAAGGTCTTCAAACTGTGATGTTGTTCTCTTTTATGCTGTGGAGTGGTTGGGGGTTCCTCGACAAGGCTAATGAGATAATAGAAGTGAGAAGGCTCTGAAAGTTCAAGGGAATCGAACCTAATGCCAAGAGGTTTGTGACTGTGAGAGCATGAAGTGGTCAAAAAGGAGGACTGCTGTCCCCGTGGATTTGTAGGAAATTACGCTAAATATTTTATCAGTGGAGAGTATGAGTGGACCTCTTTAAGCAGTGCTAAGACTCTGTGCTCAGCCGAACCCAGAGGGGAACTCATCGAATCTAATAACAGGAGGAAGTTCTGCTCCTGCCCCCAGAAGGACGAAGACTGCTTGAAAGTTAAAGACTCTTTGAGTATTATATGAGTATTATATGTCATATATCATGATATCTATCATACATACTTGTCATATATAATGTAGAAATGCTATTTGAGACAGGAAGGAGGCATGAGATTTGGAGTCGGGCTGCCCTAGGTTCACTCAGCTTTGCCATTTTCTACATTTGTGATGTTGGACAAGTTACTGAATCTTGCAGTGTTATTATGAGGATAGAACATACATAAAATACCTAGCATGGTGTCTGGCATACAGAAGGGCTCAGTCTATGAGTGCTGCTAGTTCACTAATGCAGCCTCTGTAAGTTGACTGCCTGAAACCAAGGCCACAGAGGGTGGAGCTCAACACTGCACCCATGCTGTCTGACTTGAGAGCCCACACCTTGTCACCACTCTGACTGCTTCTTCGTGAAAGGGCTGTGTTTCCAAAATTCATTTAGGATGCAGTTGAATGGAGTTGGCACACACATTACTATAGATAATAATAGTATTCTGTGTTCTGATCAGTATTAGGTTCGTGGGCCAACCTTGATGTGTCTGAGGCATCCGAGTGTCCACCGCACTGTAGTCTTAAAACTCTAGTGAGATCCTGAAGCAGTGTTGGTTTTTCACTTTGGAGGGCTAAGGACTGTACCCTCCATAGGGCAGACAATTCTCACCTCTCCTGCACCCCTCCACCTACTGCCTGGGCTTGGCAGTGGTGGGGAGGGGGCTTCTAGCAAAGCCTTTGGGATTCTGCCATTCACTCAGTGCCCTGTCTTCCTCTGACATTTTTTCTCCTCTGCTTTTCTGCAGTGGTTTCCACTTCTTGTCTTGAAGTGGAATTCCTGTCTCCTGTACTGGGGCCTTGATGGACTGACATTAACTCCTTGTCTGTTGTCTATGGATGCTTCAATATTGGAATTGGAATGGTTGGAAACAGGCCGCTAATAAGAGTGACTAGCTCTGGCCCCAAACTGTCTCTGTCTCTCTCGCTTTGGGGCTGTACCAAGTGGCATGTGTGATCTTAGTTCCCTGACCAGGGATCAAACCCATGCCCCCTGCACTGGGAGCTTGGAGTCTTAACCAGTGGACCACTGGGGAGTTCCCAAACAACACAACCAAATCTCCCAAAGCAAAAGATATGAGAACTTTTTTTTTTTTTAATTCTTACAATTTGTTTTTATTTCCTTAGCCACGCTTCTCTGCATGTGGAATCTTAGTTCCCTGACCAGGAGTCAAACCTGCATCTCTTGCATTGGAAGCACAGGATTGTAACCACTAGAACACCAGGGAAGTCCATTAATCTCATTTTAAGATGCACAAGGTCGTTAGGAAAAAGATGAAGACATATAAGAGCTATCTATAGACACTGAACATTTAGATTTCGGAGGAAAGACACCTCTACATTGAGGGGGAAATGAAGATTCCATGCATCTACTGCGTAGACATTGAAGCAGTCGGGCTGCGGCTCCATGTACACAGCAGATGGAAAGTTTGGGAATAGCAGGAGGGGTGGAGTAGCGGAGTAACAATTGCCAGAGCTTCCTCCCCTCCTTGCCACTCTCTGTGTTTTCCAAAGAGGCCTCTTTGATTCACAGGTTGAAGACAGTCCCTGGACTGGAATTCGAGGAGTGAGAGAAGAAGATAGTTTTGGCCCCACAGATTGTATTACAGAGAAGGGGGAGGTAGGAAGGAGAATCATAGTAAGCAGTGAAGTTCTAGTGGCCACCTGACTATAAAGTCTAGGAGGACAGCTTTTGGGGCAATTATTGCTTATATAATGTAGAACCAATGAATATTTTTTACTCTACCTTTTTTTTGTTGGCTGTGCAGCATGTGGGATCTTGGTTCCCCAACCAGGGGTCGAACTTTCAGCCTCTGCACTGGGAACAGGAGTCTTAATCTCTGGACTACCAGGGAAGTCCTACTTTACTTTTATGTGAAGTATTAATTAATTTCAACTAAGTGGAATATTTGGGTACAGTAAGAGGCCAAAATGGGCTTTCCAAATTAATCTGAAATCTCTGATTGTCATCTTGCATCTCTCTGATTTTCACTTGAAGTAGTTCAGTTCAATCTTGTTCATTGTGACAATAACTTACTCAATAATTCCCATAAATTCTTTAAACTTGAAGATGGAGAAAATTGAGTATAGTATAAGTAAGCTCCAGGGATTTTCAGAGAAATGATGTTTTAAATTTTGTGTCCGTGGTTCTGGTATCGTTCATTTGTAAACAAGAAATTGGCAAGCAGACCACAGATTTTTGTGGAAAATGGGAATTATTTGCTAAGTGCGAAGAGAGTTTTCTTACACAACAGCACTGCATCTTGTGCAGGAAATCTTGCATGGATTTTTCTGACTGTGGAGTAGGAGGCTGTTCCTGTTATACTTAACGATGGTGTGAGAATGTTTTAAAGAGAGTTGAATGGAGAGAGGCTTTTAATGAGTGCAGTGACATCTTTGTTTGTATATCTAGGATTGACTCAAAGGAAGATGCAGGTCATGAAGCTTGGTCTTTGACCCAAGCTTCTACTTGGAATTAAAAGTCATCCAGTCAGTTCTGCTGTAATGCAACTCTTGAATTTTCCCAAATCACCATGCTGCACAAAATTGCATAACAAAACCCACAGCACTTATGGGAACAGTCGGGACCCAACATGCAAAAATGTAATCAATGACACTTTTTTTTAATAAAGACAGGAACCAAATAAAAATGGGAGTATGTTTTGCACAGGTTGAGCGGTTAAGACATAACATGATTACTGCAAAAATATGGCACTGCAAAGACCTGAAGTTTGATTGTGAAGGAGGCTCCAGAGAGCTGCAGTGTGGGAGCCACTGAGAAGTGATGGAAGGAAGGCTGTGGGAACTCTGATACGTAACATCAATGCTTGTATGTATTTATCATCTATCATACAGAGATATGGGCTTCCCTGGTGGCTCAGCTGGTAAAGAACCTGCCTGCCAGTGCAGAAGACCAAAGAGACACGGTTGATCCCTGTGTTGGAAAGATCCCCCAGAGAAGGAAGTGGCAACCCACTCTGGTAGTCTTGCCTGGAGAATTCCATGGACAGAGGAGCCTGGTGGGCTACAGTCCATGGGGTCACACAGAGTCGGACTCGACTGAGCGCTCATGCACACACACACCTCTCACACATATGGAGATACATAAAATACACAATTTACCTTTGAACCATGTGGGACTTGGGGCTCCAACCTTCCATATAGTCGAAAATCCACTTAGAATTTATAGTTGGTCCTTTGTATGTGCGGTACCTCTGTATCCAAGGCTCCTCATCTGTGGATTCAAATGCCAGTGGTCGTGTGGTACTGTATTTACTATTGAAAAAAAAAATCTACATGTGAGTGGACCTATGCAATTCAAACTCATGTTGTTCAAAGGTCAACTGTATATGGATAAACACACGTTGGCTTCCATACTATATCTATATATAATCCATAGAGACAGCAAATGAGTGGTTGCCAGGGGCTGGGAGAGACAGGGTTATGGGGAATGATTGCTAGTGGAGGTGGGGTTTCCATTTGGGGTGAGGAGAACAGTCTGGAACTAGAGAGTGGTGATGGTGCAACAGCGTTGTAATTATACTTTGTGCTACTGAATTGCATGCTTTAAAATGGTGAAAATGGTAAACTTGATATCTTGAATCTGTGTCCTGGGCAGAGCTCTGTGCTTGTCACTGTGGGGGACACAGCAAGGAGTGCGGTGAGGTGCTGTCTCAAAGGATTGTGCAGCTTAGCAGGGAGGTGAGATAAACAGAGCAAGAGCTAGATTACAAGACAGAAATGAGATGCTCTACAGAGGAGATGACAACAGATGGCTTCAGGTATCCCCCCAAAAGTGCACCTGTTCTTCTGGAGAAATCCGAAACGCTTTCCTTTCGAGCAGTAGCATATAAGGTGGACTCATTGGATCTCAACTGAATGTCACCTAGGAAGCTCTGAAAAGCACCTATCCCCAGGCCTGGTCCTATTCAAATTAAATCAAACCCTCTGGATCTCCCGTGGGATTCTCACATGCTGCAGAGGTGAGGACCACAGGTTTAAGGAACAGTGGGATATTGACAGCTGCATTCTGGGTAGAGGAAATTAAAGAAGCAAATTAAAGAAGCCCAGCTGGGAAGAGCATAAGTTTTGTTTGGCTAGACAAGAGGATATAAATGAAAGAGATGGAGGAGTCAGCTTAAGCAACCTCATTGGACAGCTTTCGTGTACACGTGGGAATCTGCAGTTAGTTTTGTTATCAGTGGGAAGGACTCAGATGATTTTGATGTTGGAGGGAGGAATAGGTATCTGTGCTTTAGATAGGTGACTGTGGCAGCATTTTGAGATAAAAATGATCTGCTATATAACTCACTAGAGAGAGTAAGACCTGTAAGGAATGCATTTGAAAGGTGAAATCTGCAGGGGGACTTTTCTGGGGGAGGGTCTGCCAAGACAAAGCAGTGATGGACAGGGAGGCCTGGCGTGCTGTGATTCATGGGGTTGCAAAGAGTTGGACACGACTGAGCGACTGAACTGACTGACTGACTGAAGATGTTATTTGCCTTTTTCACTGGATTTGACATTTATACTGATGATGCAAAAGCCATGCCAGGAAAACTTTTGGTGCCTTAGCACAAATCAAGGCCATGGCACCGAGCTGTAGTCTTCATTTTTCTTTTTCATTTCTGTGCACCTACAGAAAAGGTTTCAGCTTCACTTAAGAATATCCTTGATGGAGCAGTAAAAATCTCAAACCTCAGGTTATCATCTTTTTGATATTCTGTGCAGCAATATAGGAAGCACTCCTAAAGCACTTCTGCTGCATGCAGACAACATTGGTTGTTTTGAGGAGGAAAAGATTCACATAAATGTTTGAGCCAACAGACTGTACTGGCTGCTTTCCCCCCCCAAGAAACAGCCTTTTTACGTGGAAGACAAATCGACATATTGTAGTCATGCAGTCTTGGGTATTTGGCAGACATCTTCTTGGAAGTGAACGACATGAGTCTGTCACTTCAAGAGAGCAGTTACTGCCAATGAGACAATTTGCCCTCTTGAGCAAAAATGAGAATTTCAAAGATTTTTATCTGCCAGTGCACACCTGTGTACCAATACTTTAAAACTTTTCTGGTGAGAGTTGCGATATCTTGCTATTGTATGATGAGATGTATCAGCATTTCGAAGCTCTGTTTCTCTTAAGTGAAGCAAGATTTTCCAATATTAGTCATTGGGAGTGACTGTGTCATGAGGGCTTAACTGAGATGGCTCATGTATTCATGCCTTCATTTGGAGAGCATGATGAGGTAGGTCAGATTTGCAGGATTTGGCCCTTGCATGAGGCATGGCTGGTCAAAAAGCCAAAAACCGCACAGATGTTTTGACCTGATGGACTTAGCATTAGTTCTTTTAATGAGAAATCAAAGTTAACCAAGGGAGCTGGTGGGGAGGCGGGGAGGCTAAAGGAAAATGATGTTCTGCTTTTGGCTGGATCCTGATATGAAATTGTCTTAATCCTTCATCAACTCTTTTGACAAGAAGCTAAACTTAATGAAGCTTTTCTGTTTGGGGATGGCATTATGATACAGAGAAATTCATTTTCCCGTTTTTTTTTTTTTCTTAATAATCATGATTTTCTTTTTTGTTGGTCTTTTAAAAAGTCTTGTATGGTGCCAAAAGTTAGCCCACTTGGGGCTACTGACCTCATTGTGAGAGCCACTGGATTTTGCCTAGCTGTCTTCTCAGTACAGCTGTTTTCACCAGGGCCCCAGTTCTTCTGGTGCTTCTGCTCACTTGGGACCTGTCTTCCTGGTCTCAGGTACTAGTTGGGGTATTTGAGAACTCAGGACAGAGCTCTCTGGTTTATAAATTGCTCGAAGTGGCCTGCACCCCACTTTGCCTCAGGAATTCCCTAATGATGGCTTCTTTCACCATCCGTCCGTCCGTCCGTCCGGTTGCTCAGTCGTGTCCGACTCTATGCGACCCCGTGGACTGTAGCCTACCAGGCTTCTCCGTCCATGGGATTCTCCAGGCAAGAATACTGGAGTGGGTTACCGTTTCCTTCTCCAGGGGATCTTCCTGACCCAGGGATCGAACCCGGGTCTCCTGCATTGGAGACAGACGCTTTAACCTCTGAGCCACCAGGGAAGCCCTCTTTCACCATAGCCTCTGACATAATTTTTTGCTTTTTGTTTTTTAATTTGCAAGCTTGTTTTTTATTGGATATGCAGTAGTGTAATTTTTAATTTTCCTTTTGGTAGTAACATCTCCGCCTTTCAAGGATCCTCGTTGTGGGAAGTCTGTGGTTTGCTGAGCATAGAATCAGCTCTCTCACAGTGATAGGCCGTTATGTCCTTGAAGACGGTGTTAAGTGCTGGGTGAAGGGTACAAGATAAGAGGTAGAAACTGGAATAGAACCAAGTTTTTCTGTATAGGAAAATGGGAAAGATGGAGAGGTCCCTGAAAATGTCCCCAAGGAGGCACAAAAGCCAACGAGAATCAAAGACCACTCATGGAAAGGCGATGAGAGGGTAGACTGGTGGCCGAAGGCTGAAAAGAAAATTTTGAGAAGAGCTCTGCCTACAAGGCTTGATGTAGTTGTGTGGGTATGAACACTCTGGCACCTTTCTCTGTGAAATCTTTAGCAAAATCCAGTCACTCAGTTTACATGGAGGAATCTTCTTGATGAATATGCAAAAATCTTCTTCCACGTTGGGACTGAGGAGCAACGTAGAGGCCCTTGGAGACTGTTCTGAGGATTATGTAAACCATGTAGACTGCTCATCTTTTCTATATGAAGAAAGAAGTCTATACTTAATTAAAATAGCTAGTGATCCGAGGTTAGACAGGCAGGTCATACCCCGTCCAGTAAAGAAATTTCAGCCCTAACCTTTACACATAGAAACGGGGCTTCTGCAGTTCAAGGTCCTAGTTATAGGCATTCTGAGAGCAAGAGCCAAGAATGGTAACTGAAGTGTTATGGAGTGATAAGTTTTATGAAAAAAAACTTCATAAACATTAAAAACTATTCAATGGAAAGTTGCAAAAGATGTCTAACTATGTGAGATAGAAATTACTAGTTGGAATTAAAACAGATAACAAATGACTAGCAAAAATGCCCACACAGGCAGAAGTTCTGTGTATAGTAACTGATGTCAATGTAAATTAATAATTTTCACCAGTTTGTATAATTACAGTGTTTTTCTCAGCCTGATGTAAACAGCATTGAGACCAGGAGATCCATTTATGGCCTGAGGACAGGCAGGCAGAAATAATTGGAACTAAAGCAGTCCCTTATCCCCTCTCCACTTAAGGGAGTGTCTTTTTTTTTTTTTTAAGCTTATTTTGTATTGGAGTATAGCTGATTAACAATATTGTGATAGTTTCAGGTGAACAGTGAAGGGACTCAGTCATACATATATGGGTATCCATTCTCCCTCAAACCTCACTCCCACTGAGAAGGGTTATAAGGGAATGTCTGCATGTTCACTGCTCACACCTCAAGACCTTCCTAGATAATCTGGAACCCTTGAAGTGGGTCCATTTTTCCCTAGGAAGTTTGCATCCCTTCCTCAGCATCATCTGATCTACTTGAATGCTGTCAAGAACTAGCTGTTGAGGCAGAACCAAGAGTCCAGATGTGAAGAGCTGAAAGGGCCAACTCTTCTTGTGCCCAGGTGATGCTACCTGTTGTGGGTGCTTTTCAGAAAAGGCTGCACCCTTTTCTCACGTGAGTCACCTGCACATCCAGCGCTCTGCTATGTGGAGACCTAAGGGTGGTTATTGGAAGGGTGAGGGGAGCTTGGAGGAGAGCAATAGATGGGACATACTTGGGACTTCTCCTTGCTGAGGTTCAGGTGTGTTCTGAATGGGGAAGACGCAGACAGCTGCATTTCACTGTGGAAGGTGAGTTGTATGAACTCTAGAGGACAGGCTCCTCCTGCATGTGAACTGCATGCACCCTCCAGCTGAATACCTGTCCGATTTCCCTGAGCATGGATTTTGGGTCTGTTGTGAGAGTGTCTAAAGGATGGGAATGGGGAAAGGCTATAATCAGCAAGTCATCCAACCAGGGACCAGGTTGCCTCTGCAAACAGGACCACAGTCTTCTTAGCTGAGAGATTTCTGGATGACCCCACTATGTGTGACGCTTACCAGATTCGGCCTTTGCTCTGCTTCATGTGCTGATGGAGGTGGCCTGGAGGTCTGTGTGCCATGTCGCTCTTCCCTAGAAAGGCCCAGTGTCTGGGACCTGATACAGGGGTTGTTGTTCAGTCCCTAAGTCGTGTTCAACTCTTTGCAACCCCATGGACTGCAGCACACCAGGTTTCCCTGTCTTTCACTGTCTCCTGGAGTTTGCTCAAACTCATAACCAATGAGTTGGTGACGCCATTCAACTATCTCATTCTCTGCTGCCCTCTTCTCCCACAGGGGTAGGAGATACAGGGGTAATAACACATAAATATTTCGTATCCTATTTTATTTAGTTTCTTGAAATATAATAATCTAGTCCTGTCTTTGAAGCCTCAAGCTCTGAGCTGGATGGGTGGGTAGTGAGTTGAATCCCCAGAGTGAGGCGTGTAGGTGGAGAGATGCATGTCCCTGTGCACAGTTTTATGAAATACTCTTTGCCTTAGAATTTTATTCTAATCCTAATGGAGTTCTACAAATGTCAACAGTGTTTTAAGACAAGGTTTTCTGGTAATTGATTTTTTTTTAAAGCCTTTATTGGAAAGATATCTGTTAACTTAATATATTACATTTTGATGAGAAAAAAAAAGTTTTAGGAGATTTGGAGGCTCATTTTCATGTTTTGCCATCCTTTGACTTTTCTGGGAGCCCATCTGCAAATGACTTTGCTTTTGGATACAAACACTGCATTCAAATATGATTTTTACTGCAGTTTAACAGAAAAATATTGCTATATATAGAAATACACCCTAGTCGCTCACAAATGTGTAGCTTTTGTTCAATAACCAGCCTCTAAAGTTTCTTAACACCTGAGGACTTGCCTTTTCTTCTGAGATACAGTGTCTCTAAAAATCAATACAATCTTATTTTTAGTTCAGTAGTTTTACCTTGAGAGAGCAGGTAGCCCAGAAGTTTCTGTAATGAAAGCTGGCTGTATTTCTGTGAGAGTTGCATTGCCTGACTTTATATAGCGCTTTCTTCAAGAGAGCAGTCTTGCTTTTTATATTTTAAGCTTACCATATATATTTTTTTCCCTTCTCTGTGTCTCATTTTGGACTATGAAGGAATTGAGTTGGCCAGTGTCTTACCACCTCAACGTTGCCTCCTCCTTAATCCTACCTGGAGGAAGGAAGCCTGATCAGCAAAGATCTTTCATCTTGTCTGTTTGGTAGTTGGCAAAGGGTCCCCTATTGTTCACGTGTGTGTGTGTGTGTTTTGCTTGGGGAAATGGCCCTAAGAGGGCATTTGGGAGCCAGTGCTACAGCGGGCATCCTGTCTGTCCATTTGCTCCTGGCCATGCCAGTGCAATGTTATCATGTGGAAGGGAGGTAATTTCTTTCTCCTCAGTGAAGGAAACTTCTCTTTCTGAGAGAGATCCTTCAAGAGTAGCAAAGCACTTTCTTCTCACACCAGTTATTAGAAATGGTATAATGATTGGGTTTTGTTTTTTTCTCTCTCCTTTTCTCCTCCTCCAATAAATAAAAGTGGGCCAGATACTGGAAGAGGTTGGTCAACTTTACATCCCTGGTTCCTGGCAGCATGCAGAGAAAAGGTGTCTGTTTTTATTTACTGCAGATTGAAATTCCCTACATTCTACCAGATTAAATCCCTATGAAGTGGGATTATAGCATCCATATTCATGAATGCAATTTAGCAGTTGTTGGGTTTCTCCTCACACTGGAATGCAACAGTATAGGTATTTTGATATTTGTCTGTAATAAATAGAAAGGATATGATGAAAGGTCAGCTCCTGAAGTGGGTTTTTAGTTTGTTTTGGTACCACTGGAAACTTCTTATGTTTGGCCAATGTTCTTCTAATGACCTGAGTCATAACTACCCTTTTAATTATCTGAGTTTCACTGGAGTCTGCAAATTAAGGGAGTATAAATAAATGTCTCATTGCCAGGAGAGTGATCTAAAAGTATCCTCAATGGTGTGATAATAAATAGTTCAGTTAATGGTGTAAAGTATTACACCTTCCTATTTCTTAATTGAGGTGACAATTTCAATTCAGGAAGAGTGTCTCCTTGTACTATCAAACTTAGCATGCTTCTCATGACAGGTTTGTTTAGTTCAGTCATTTTTTCTATTCAGTTTCCTAGAAAGATATGTATCACTCCAGTGTTGTGTGTGACACCTAACAGACTATGTAATGAATATGTATTTAGTCTTCGCATTAGTATCCTTTTTTAGAGAGTAACATTTATTTTTGCAAGCTCTTCAGAATTCAGATGAACTTGCAGTGAAATAATATCAATGTCTCTCTAAGGATGTAATCCCAGAAATGTTTGTATTACTCTAATCTTAGACTCTATAATAAATTTAAACTTGAAACTTTAGTGCATGTATTTTTTGAAAAAGAAAAACTGAGAAACTTTATTAACTTCACTGCTGTATATAAGACTCTTCTTCATATTCAGAAATAATCCTTCCTGTTTCACTTAGGGCAATAATTGACAGTTTATTTCTTATATGTGCAGCCCTGCCTCTACCAAATTTAGGATACATTCCTCATGCTGACATTCAAATCCCTTTGCTAAAGTATGCCTTTAATAGGGTCTCACTTCCTTGCCCACAGGAAATTAGAATGTCACCAAACTGGGCAACTGGCTGCTTTCTAAATGGCCTCTTTGCTACCCTGGAATCATGGTTTATTCCTGGAATGACTCTTTTTCCCCCACGCTCCTCGCCCCTTTATGTTTCATAATTTCACCCATCCATCCCATGAGTTTCTTCCATGAAACCTCTCCTGATTCCTTTAGTTAAGTAAAATTTCACTTTCCTTTTACGGCATGTATCATTACCCCCTCCTTCAGAGTGGCTATATTAGTCTGTTAGAGTGACCATAGCTGAATACCTCACACTGGGTGACTTAACCTACAGAAATTTATTTTCTCACTGTTCTGGAGTCCCAGATCAAGGGTGTCAGCAGGGTTGATTTCTCCTGAAGGCTGTTCCTCTGAATTTCAGAGTTCCGTTTGTATCCTCACATGGTCACTTTTGCTGTGAATGCATCTCCCTTGTATCCTGGGATATCTGCCTCCTCTCAGAAGGACACCAGTCAGATTGGGTAGGGCACCAGGCATATGACCTCATTTAACTTTAATTGACTCCCTGAAGGCCTTGTCTCCAAATACAGCCGTATTCTAAAGTCCTGGGGCTTAGAACTTCAGTATATGAATTTGGTGGTGGGGGCGGGAGGGCACAGTTCAGTCCAAAACAGTGACTCTTTATTCATTGCATATCTTCTCCTCTTTCTTTTCCTTGGTTCAATTATGAGGGATTCGAAGTCTAAGGTAGGGCCTTGTACAAATGGACTTACTGGATTTTAGTATAATGCCTCATACATAATAAATAGTCAACAAGTATCTGCTGGATTTAAATTTAATTAAATAAACTCTTCAGAAATTTAGTGTTGTTATTATACTTTTATGGAAATGATCTATGGCCTAAACAGGGTACTTAAAGTTTCTTGATGGATTTAGCTGAATGTTGCCAAGTAATTTATAAAAATTAAACATTGCCAGAATACTATGTTACTCTTCTTCCTTCAGACTTAAGTAATGCTCATATACCCTCTTTCAGTTTTATAAACTCAAGGTGAAAACAGAGGTCAAGACAGAACTTAATACATCTACCTTTTAAATTCACACATGAATCTTCTTTGCCTTTGGCAGTTATTCTCTGTGATTGGCAATTGTTAAATAATGCTTGGGTGTAACAAGCCAATTCACTCAGCTCTCTGGGGCTGGTGACATCAAAGGATTCATCAGCAAACCTAGCTACTCAGAATTAGATGTTCCTTGGGAATATTTCTGAAATTATCATTGGTTATGTTAAGAAAGTGGTTATTCCCATTTGAAAAATCCATAAGGTTCAAAGCATTTCTGCCATTCTCCAATGTGTGGGGGATGTCAAATACATGTCTGTGTGTCAGGGGAGAATCTTTGCTGCTCTGCAAGAAAATGTCTCGTTTAGCCCACAGCCTCCTTAGCACCCCACCTCTGGGTGGATGCTTTGTTTGGAAAGGTCTGGTTCAGTTTCTCAATTTGATTTGCAAGGTCCTGCTCTGCTGTCTGCTAGTCTGATCCTCTGTGTGTTTATAGAGTTGTCCTCATCAGAGGTTTGAAATATCAATCTCTGGATGCAGATTAGAGTGTACCCTCAGCCTTTCTGACAGCTTTTATCTGGATGAGGGGGCTTCTAGTGTGCCTGAAGACTTGTATCCATTCACCCCCCAAGTTACCAGGTCCCTATAGATTGCATTGCCACCTCCCTGAGCTGAACCTGAATGTCGTGCTGCTCTCTTCTCTGGCTGAAGGCTGTATACATGTCTTAGTCTGATCAGGCTGCTATTACAAAAATCCCACAAATGGCATGGTTTATAAACAACAGACATTAATTGCTCACAGTTCTGGAGGCTGGGAGGTCCATGATTAAGGTGCTGGCACTCCAGTATTCTTGCCTGGAAAATCTCATGGACAGAGGAATCTGGAAGGCTACAGTCCATGGAGTCGCAAAGAATCAGACACTACTGAAGTGACTTAGCACTCACACATGCAATCCCAGTCATCAGGGCTTTGCTCTCATGACCTAGTCATCTCTTAATACAGTTATGCTGGGAGTTAGGATCCAAGGTATGAATTTACAGGGGACAGGGGAGGGACAGCATAATCATTCAGATCAGTGAATAATCAATTAGGAGCCGCCCAGTGGAATCTGCTGTGGAGTTTGTTGCCCATTATGTGCCTTCCCTTCCTTCATGTAACCATAAAGATTCTTATAAGGAATTTCTCTTTGTTTTCAGGTTTTATGCCTTTGCTTCAAAGAATCTTAGAACCAAATTCGACACTTCATCATGGTTACTCAGGTCAACTCATAATTATCATGTTTGAATTTTGATTTTGTTCTCCTGATTAAAAAAAATTATATTTGCATAATTATTCACTTGTAAGAAGTTTTGAAAACAATATAGAGAAGTCACGTGTACTCGTTAACTAAGCTTTTCCTCATGCTTTATGTGTACTTTTTTATTTTAGGAGAGTTTTAGATTTTTCACACTGATTTTTAAATTTGTTTCCTTAAAATGATTGCTACTTTTTTGTTATAATTTTCCATTGTTTATTTAGAGAAAAGTTGAAACTAAGTAAAAACTGGTAAATAAGGAAGAATACTAGGTTCTGTCAGCTGTGTGTTAACTTGAGCATGTTTCAGATCACTTTACTAGATAAAAGGGATTAGGAATTTTTCTTCCAAGATACAAACACAGAATGATATCCTCAATATTCCTCAGTATGGTCTCTGACATGTTTCTGATGGTGTTTTCTTAATTTTTAATGATACCAGTAGATTATTAAACTAATACTCTCTAGATAATCATCTAAAATGAGGCTTTAACCTTTTTCTTGAGTCATTATTCTTGAAACTATCATCCTGCAAACATTGCTGATCTCATGCTTGCTTGATTCCCTTTACTGCTTATTATTGTTATATCATACCATTTCACATTGGGTTAATCATATAGTATCTTATATTTTTTCCATATTTACTTTTTAGTCTGTTCTTCCCTTTTTCTTTTCACTTGTCCCAGGTTATAAGCACTCTGAACCTTTCTGCCTTATATTTTTAATATTCTTACTATATTCTTTAGCACAGATTTAAAATACAGGAGGTCATTTGGATATTTTCCTCCTAAACAGTGATGTTTTCTACCTGTCCATTCTACATCATGGTATCCAATATGGGAAGGAAGGAGAAAGCAGATTCCTTCTGATGACTGATTCTCTGGGTTTGTTAGCAGCCAAGCTTCCCTGGTGGCTCAGAGGTTAACACGTTTGCCTCCAATGCGGGAGACCTGGGCCCGATCCCTGGGTCGGGAAGATCCCCTGGAGAACGAAATGGTAACCCACTCCAGTATTCTTGCCTGGAGAATCCCATGGATAGAGAAGCCTGGTAGGCTACAGTCCACAGGGTCGAAAGAGTCGGACGCTACTGAACAGAACAGAGAAGGATAATTTTGAGTTTTGGTGCTTCCCTTGCAATCAGAGTGCCAGGCTTCACAAGTCTTGGCCTACAATTATGCGCAAAGAAGCTGTGAAGGTTCTGAGTCAGGCGTTTGCCCCCCTTTGTCTTAGAGTGCCCTCCCTCTTTAAATGATTAGTTTGCTAATGGAGGGAGCAGGGCTGGTTAATGAGGCGTTCTGTTTCAGTGGTGTGCTTGAAAGTAATTCAGCAATAATTGCTGCGTGTTATGATTCATATTCCAGAACACACAGGAGCAATAACACATCAGTTATGAAAGTACCATTATAAGATTGAGAGGGCATTAACCCACCTACCCTGTGTTCTCTAATGGCCACAGTACCAGGAAAAAATTCAGACCTGGTCTTCCTGAAGAGCCTTCCCTGAAGCAGTGGCCTCAGAAGGGAGAAGAGAGTTGCAGTGGGGCCACAGGAACTTGGGTGTATTCTCCTTATCTTGTCCTACAGTTCAGGCTGATAAGATGGGTCTACCTCTGAGAAGTTGGACTTGTGTCCTGTCCTACAGGGATAAGCAGGATTGTGTCCTTGGTCTCAGATCAAGGGAACTGGAACTTTCTTAGTGGTGCAGTGGTTGACTCAGCTTCCATTGTAGGGGGCACAGGTTTGATCCCTGGTCAAGGAGCTAAGATCCTGAATGTACACAGAGTGGCCAAAAAATAAAATAAGCTTATATTTAAAAAAAAAAAAAAAAGAAGAAAATGATTGTTTAAAGCTGTTCTTAGGACAAGAGCACTCATGAGTTTCTTTAAAAAAAAAAAAAGCCTGTAAATAGACTTTTTCATCAATTTATCCTACCCCAAGACTAAGGGCCATAATCAAATATTCTGCAGCTCTGATTCCCTTGACTAAATAAGTCTTCTATCCAGGCGGTGGCTCGACGGGTAAAGAATATACCTGCAATGTAGGAGACGCAGGTTCAATCCCCGACTTGGAAAGATCCCCTGGAGAAAGGCATGACCCACTCCAGTATTATTGCTTGGAGAAGTCCATGGTGAGAGGAGCCTGGCAGGCTACAATCCATGGGGTTTCAAACAGACATAGCTGAGCGACTGAGCACACGCGCACGCCCAGTTTAAGAGGTGGTCCTTTGGGCTTTCCTATTGCCTCTCAGGGGTAGGGGGCTGCGATTCAACAAGTGGGAAGGAGAAGGTCTGAATTTGTGATTCTGACTTCTCTGGGCTCAAGTTCCCATTCATTTTTCAGTATGTTTGCATCTTAGTCTTGTTAGAAAAATTCCACCTTGTTCTTTACTTCCCATTTGCTCCCCAAATTTGGGTGAAGAACCTGCCTGCAATGCAGGAGACCCCGGTTCTATTCCTGGGTCAGGAAGATGCCCTGGAGAAGGAAATACCAACATACTGCAGTATTCTTGCCTGGAGAATCCCATGAACAGAGGAGCCTGGCAGACTACAGTCGATGGGGTTGCAAGAGTCAGACACGACTTAGCAATTAAACCGCCACCACCACCAATCTGAGAATTAGAAAAACTAATGATGTGTTATTGTCCTATAGTATTCTGGAGAAAATGTGTATAAGTGATAAGTTTTAAAAGTGGCAGTGTTTCATGTAACTGGAGTTAATTTTGTTCATATTTTAAGTGATTTCTTGGTTTTCACGTGTGAACTCAGAAGTGCACAACTCGGCATTACCAGAGCCAGAGGTCTAAGCATCTGTGGGTTTGCTTCCTTTCAATAAGAAAACTGTAAAAAAATTTTGAACTTGTGATTTTATTAATAACTTAAAAGATTTTATTAGCTTAGGGAAACTAGAATTCTTAAAGGGTTAGTCCACTGTGTTAATTTCCAGCTTGCAGCATGTTTAGAATCCTTGAAGGCACTTTTCTAAGTGTTTAACGTATATTAACTCAGGTATTCCTCATGACATTCACTGGCGAGGTACTTTTCCTGAGGACTAGAAGATGGCTGGGCTGGGATTATGAACCTTGGCAGTTTGTTCTGGAGTTTTTCTTCTTTTTGTGCTGTGCCTGCTTTCAGAACTTGCAATGTTTCTAGCTTTTCTTTTCTTCCTCACCCACTTCTCAGTGTCCTCAGCCACTTGCTCACAATCTTACACTTATTGAGACCTGCTATTAATTAGGTGTTGTGGTTGAGTATATGTCCTGTCCTCAGAAACAGACTGGCAGTGGGATACAGATAAATCAGTTGCAGATCGAGGAGCATTCAGAATTGGGAAGTAGAACAAGAACTGTTGGGGAGGTTGGGAGGAGAAAGACAGATCTGTTCTGTTGGGGGAGGTGGTGGAGGATGTGAATCTGAGGAAAGACCTCAGAGCATCAGCAGCCCACTGCGTGCGCGCAGGTCTGCACGCGCGTGTGCACACACACACACACACACACACACAAGATTAGGAGAAATTAGTCGGTGGGCATAAAATGTAGACGGTTCAGGAATTAACTGCAGTTGTATATGAAGACAAAAGGAAAATGAGTTTATTTACCTGTGGGTGAAAGGAAAAAAAGTTATAGCTGGAAAGTGAAGTATTGGAGTTAAAAATACCAAGGGACAGGGGTTCTGAGGGATTCATTGTATGGAGAATCATAACAACAATAAATATCAAATTCAACTGAGAATTGCTCTGGGAAGTTGGCAGTGGGTCATGACTTTTCTAGGGCTGATTGGTAGCCTTTGAAATAAGCTGTTTTATTGGTGCCATTTGTCTTTTGACATAAAAGTACTTGATGCTAAGCAACCGCATGCAAAAATCAAGCCTTCCTACTTTATAGCACATATTTCACCCCTCTGGAGACCACAGCTATGACGTAGGTAGGGTCATCATTGTCTTAATTCAAAAGACATTTTGAGATATATTTTATAGATGAATTTCTGACTAGCATGTGAAATATATAGTAAATCAACAGGATATTACACTGGGATAATGGAGCTGAATTTATACCTACGCACTGTCTGCTTGTGATAAAATTGCTTGTTAATTCTTAGTAGATGATTTTTTTTAAATTTTTTTTTTTGGTGGATTGCTGACTGTAATAGTTCCCATCTTTAGAAGGGAGGCCAAAAGTGAAATCTTTTCACTTTGTGTGTTCTTTCATCCTATCCTTCCTTAATACACACCACGTTCACTTCCTCGGAGACCCTCATACTTCTAACAAGTGCTTTACATAGTTAACAATACCTGAATTGTGACTATATCAAAACATTCTATTAAATACTTCATGCATAATATAATATTCCTTGTTCACAGTTGGAAGGAGGTATGATAGCTGGCATATGTAGGTTTGAAACACAACTCATTTTCACTGCCAGAGTTTATTTTTGTTCTACCATTCTGTGGAGTCTAAAAATAAAGATCTGATTGTAAAATTATAATAACCTAGAATTAAAAGGATAAAATACTATTTGGAGTCCTTGTTTGCAAATATTTATCAGTATTTAATTTTTACAATAAATCTACAGAAACAAAACCTGTTCATTATTTTTTCATTGATTTTTAAGTTTTGCCAACAGTTATGTCAGTAGGAATGTATTAATGTACTCAATTCCTCTAAATATATTTGCAAATGTGGGTGAGGGAGTAGTTTTCTCTGCTATTGTGTCCACATCTAGCTAGTTGTATATTTACTTGCAAATGTTACTTCTCTTGTGCATACACATTATGGGGTTTCTTTGTACTTGGTTGATTTGAAAGACAAGTTTTTCAATTGATGTGTCTATATAAGATCTGTCAACCTAAAAGAAAGTAGGGTTTACTCACAGATTCAGCCAATCAGTCTATCAATTTGAATGAATACCTACCATGTGCTAGGATAGTTGCTTAGTGGTAAACAGAACTGTCACCTTCCCTGACCTCATGGAACAGACAGTGAAGTCCTGGAGACAGGCATTGAATGAGTAAACAAACAAGTAAATACAAATTATCAATTGTGTTTAGGAATACAATAAACTTTTTCTTCCTGTTAAAGAGAATAAGGGGCTATTATTAAAGAGAGGCTTGTGTGTGGAGGATCCTACTACAGACGTGATTATCAGGGCTGATGCCTACTATTTATGTGGACTTTTATTTGCCATTCTAGATTGTACATAGTGATAGCAAGTTTTAGAAATTTAAATTTGTTCTGCATTTTTAGTGTTGTACAAATATTTCTTGGATTATTTAAAGTTCAGTATATGTTAATTTGGGTCTAGATCTTTTTTCACATTGTGTCATGTATATATTAAACTATTCACTGCTAAAGGAAATTATATAATTTAACTATAAAATTATATAATTTGTAGAATAAGAAATAAAATCTCCTTTAGTGGTAGTTTATATTTAGAGAATTTGAGTAGAGGAATATGGATTATCTTTGCATTTTTTAGCACTTATGACTTATAAAAAGTATTTATTTTTTACTTTTATTTTTATTTATTTGGCTGTGCTGGGTCTTATTTGCAGCATGTAGGATCTAGGTCCCTGACCAGGGATTGAACCTGGGCCCCTGCAATGGGAATGTGAAGTCTTAGCTACTGGACCACGAGGGAAGTCCCTAGTACTTACGACTTTTAATTTTGGTATTTACTTACATGTAAGCAGTTTCTAATCATTGTGCAGGATGAAACCATTTGAGATACAGGCAGAAGAGAAGGAAAGCATTTCCTCAAAGAGTGGATTATTTGTATGGCATATTTAAAGCTTGGATTATATAACAAAATTTCCATGCTCTAATACACTGTGGAATCCTTTGAGTTCCACCAAAACTTTTCAGCTTCCTATGGGTAAACCTCTGGTGTCCTAACTCTGTTAGAACCGTGAGTTAGTCTGGCATTCTGACATTTAGCAGTCCCTTCTGCATCTTGGCCTAATGACAGGAATATTATTAATATGTTGTTCTCAATTTAGGGGATACCAGCTGGCCTTGAATTTGTAGACCCACAACTTCTTAAGAGTTCTGTTTACATGTTCACTTCTATAAAGCTCCAGAAGTATGTATGGCTAAGTGTACCATGTTGATATTTAAAAACATGTTCAAAACATATGTTTAGTCTACAGAAGGCTTGTGAAACAACCTAAATCCTTATCCCTTTATCTAGAGCTTATTTTTCTTTTAAATTAAAAAAAAATTAAATTTTTAACTGAAAGATAATTGCCTTGAAATGTTGTGTTACTTTCTGCTGCAAACAACATGGTTCAGCTATAAATAGACATATATCCCCTCCCTCTTGTGCCTCCATCCCACCAACCCCCATCCTACTCATCTACGTCATCACAGAGCACCGAGCTGAGCTTCCTGTGCTTCCCACTGCTATCTATTTTGAACATTAACCTAGAGCTTTATTTATTTATTCGTTTGGCTGCATCCAGTCGTAGTTGCAGCATTTGGGATCTAGTTCCCTGACCAGGGATAGAACCTAGGCCCTTTGCATTGGGAACCTGGAGTCTTAGCCACTGGATCACCAGGAAAGTCCCTAACCCTAGAGCTTTAAAAACATTTCAGTATGTTTAGACTTCCCCTGAGATCTGAAAATAACCCTTTTCCTAGCCCCCTGAATCTAAAAACCCTCATTTTAAGGACTTAGGACCAGTTTTCTTCTACCACTTGTTTTCTTTTCATTGGCTTACTTGGGTTCTATTGAGTAAGCTGCTTCTTTTTTTCCTTTGAATGAGAGTTGGCTTTAGCTGTGGTTACCAGGTCCTGTGTTCATTCCTGTACCCTGCCTTGGTGTGTTCTATCAGATATGCATTGCATTTATTCTGTATTGGTGCCCTGCTTTTTATAGACAGACCCCCTGAGTGACTGAATCTTGACCCTAAACCCCTGCCACTGTGCCTCTTTGACACAGACTGTTTACTTCTCTGTTGCAACACCAATTGACTCTCTGTTCCCATATTTCTCAATGCTGTGCCTTGGGGTCTAAAGCTGGAACATCCAGTTGCCCGTGGCATGTTGGCTTGGCTTGTGTCTTTCTGTTCTTCTCACTGGGATATTTACTAGTCAGCTACATCTTGGTCTTTTGAGTTTGGCCAGAACCATATCTCACTCACTGTAGAGCACCTCACTGACATTTAACATTGTCATGGCTCCTGTGTGGAATTCAAAGATATGAGAATTCATTTTGGCTGAAGAAACTTTTTGAGCACCAGCTGGATGTAAGGCAATGCTTTGTATTTTGACAGAGAGATTAGTGAGACCTGATCTCAACTTCTTGAGCCACATAATCATTTGAGAGAAGAAAATAAAATTGGTTCATGATACGTGATTAGTAAAGGAATGGCTTAAAAATATAGCCCACACACAATTTTATATAATTGTAGAACTTGCTTCAGAAAGGCCTAATTATACCCATGCTTTTTCAGTTCTGGATACACCTAAATTCATGAAACTTGCTTATTCAATGTTCTTAAGGGAATTTGTTCAAATGTTTTATTGTCTCTTAAGATTTTTTTTGCTTTTATTTTTTTCCCTCTACCTCAGTGAATTTTTATGAAAGTATTTCAAATCAGCATACATGTTTTGGAAAGAATGAAACCATTTTTTGAGAGCGTTATCACTATAACCAATAAGAGAAAGAAGACTTCTATGAAATGTTAGCTGAATTCTCTGTCCATAGGATTCATAGAGTTAAATAACTTTAACAAGTGTCTTGGGACACTTAATTACATATTGTCTCTTTAATAGATTAAAACTTTGGGGTTTAACTTTCTTTTGTGTCCTGTTCACCATTTCTCCTTTGATTTTCAAGTAAATCTAAACTAAATATTTCTTACAGCAATTGAACAACCATTTCCTATTTCTTCCTTTTCAAGTCTTTTATTTTCTTTTAGCAACTGAATGTCTTTATCCATGTCTCCACGATTCAGCTTTACCCTCTCAACTCCTTGTATTGCCTTCTTTGACTCCAGCTTGTCCATGTTCTGTATAAAATAAAGAAGCCCAAAGTTAGCACTCTATCTTTGAAAGGCTGATCAATGGTAAGTAAAACAGAGAATTTTTTTTTTCACGATTGTAAGTTATTCTATTGCTATTCAAAAATTAATGATACCTATGGCTGATTCATGTTGATGTTTGGCAGAAACCAACAGAATTCTGTAAAGAAATTATCTTTCAATTAAAAAATAAATAAATTTAAAATTAAAAAGGAGTTAAGGGGGAAAATTTTTAAAAATTAATGATAGTCTCTATTATAATCATTGAAATATAACCTTAAGAGTTGATCAGTTTTAAATTTTAGAACTTTTTAGTTGCTGTTTTGTCATTTTCTATTAAATATAATGTATTATAAGATAATTTCTATTATTATAATGTATATAGTATATTTTTTTAATCCCTACAGGTATTTTTTATTTTTATAGACAGTCATCATGTTTCTTTCTTTCAAGTTAGTCACAACTAAGCTGGTGTAGTTTACAAAGCTGTATTTCAGCTCTGTTTCTCATATTCCCTTTTCATTTGTATAGCTTGTCACTGTGTCACAGAGAAAATTCCCTGTGGCTCATCCCTGAGCCCTGACCTGATATAACTGCATTTTTTCCTCTTGTGATGGCTGTTAGTTTAACCTATGATAGACCAATGTTTTTGAAGAAAGAAGTATATTATCTTGGTGGAATTGAATAAATTACAATATTTTTGAGAGAAAGATGGCATGAATGTGCTTTTGAAAAGTCCTATTAATGTTCATTATAATATAAATATTCTCTAATCATCTGTCAATTTAAGTACATTTTTCTGCCTGCTCCAGGTAAGCCAAATGGTCTTATATCTAGGCTCAGTATGTTTTTACAAGATAGAAGCAAAATTTACAGTTTTTAGATTTTAAAAATAACCATTTTAGACAGTTTTTTTCTTTTATTTTTCCTGTATCATAGTCACTATTTTTTTTAATTAGAACCAATAATCTTGATGGCTCAATTTCTTAATCTCATATTTCAATAGAATTTTTTAAAGGCAAGTTTTATAAAGTTAATTGCATATTAGATGGAGTATGGGGCATTCTGTTTCTTAAAAATAAGGATCAAAATCACTGAATATTTTTGCATTAATCTTTGAAATGATACATTATAGTAGTAAGAGTTTCCTTATAGAAAGGTAATTTTGCTTATAAAGCATCGCTCATTTAAAAGAAACCACATCTTTGTTGACTGCCCACTCTACTGCAGGAATATGTTAAAGCAGAGTAAACAGTCCTGCTTCTTAGAATTGTTGGCCCACATGAATCAATCAGGGGCACAGTCATCACTAAGTTCAAAGAGATAATGTAATTGTCTTTTTCCCTTTTGGAAATGCGTGATGACTTTTAATTCTGGATGTAGCATTAAGTCATAGGTATTTTTGTGATGAGAATATTAATGATGGTTTGCAGACCAGCTTAAATGATATTTTTAACAGGTTAGTTGCCCAGAGAGAATTAATTATAGCATTAATAAAAAAAAGCGATTTGTGGGGTAATAGGAAATAGAGGGGGCATTGAGAGACAGCACAGAGGACAAGAACTCCTTCATGTTTATTTGTGATCAGGTGACCATTAGATGATTTCTGGGTAATAATGTACCTGCTTATATTCTTTCAAGCCGCAGGGTAACTATCTGCCTCTTTAAGAATTCTGTGACACCCCTCCACTGTGTTTGGGCTACTTTCTTTTCTGCTTCCTGATATAATTATCTCCATATGTGTTCAAATCTTTCATAATGACACCAGTATGTGAAATCTTCCATAATGACACCGATATGCGAAGGATAGAAAAGGTAAATCCTTTGTTGTTAAACTGGGGTTTGATTCCTTAGGATACCTTCAGTTTCTGGGCTGGTACAGATTTCCGCATTCTGTCCCCACTTCTTCCAGATGCCTGCTGAGAGCAACACCCCTCTGACATCCAGAGGTGTGTGGGGGTGTAATTGACTGGTACCCAGAGCCTGCTGGCTGTGTATTTTATTCCATCTTCTCGGGGAAAGAGGACAGTGCGGTTTCAAAACTGGAATCGTGATTATGGCTTTCTGATCTACTGCTGCCTGCCAGGCATGTTAAAAAAGAAAAGGAAGAGAAGTTTAATGCAAATCGCCATCTCTTTGAGGCCCGGTCATCTTTAGTTGTTTCACACTGCAGTAGCCTTTGGAGAAACTGTTTTTCACCTGAGTGATTTCATATGTTGCTTTGAAGATATTGGATGCTTGGGTCTGAAGTCCTTGTACAGGCCCAAGGACAAGCCAGAGCCCAGGTTCTTCCTGTTCAGGTGGAGACAGGCTGTCGCTCCCTTGGCTAGAGGTCTCTGATCTTTGACATCAAAAGTATGAGCAAGTCAGAGCTATAGGGAGCTGTTTTGTGGACATATAATTGAATTTTAACATCTTCATCTGTGAGAAAGTGTAAGTAAACATATCTCACAGAGTTGTTGAGGGGACTAAAAAATGAAATGTGATAACTCAAAATAGTGTTTCATACGTGATAAGCCCTCAGTGAATGTTCATTTATTTTCTTGCATGTGGCAGACCACTGTAACCCACATCTTCCATGGTAGGTGAGCATGAGGCGGAATAAGAATGTTTGCAGTATGTTAGTCAGGCAAGAAATAATTCATGGCAGTCCCTGGCATCTTCACTGATTGAACAAAGTTACTGCACAAGCAGCCTTGGTGAAGATGTAGGGGGTTAGAGAGCAGAGGTGAAAGTGGACCTGACTCTATAAGGATTCACCCAGAAACCTCTAGTACATCAGTCCCAACCTTTTTGGCACCAGGGACAAGTTTCGCGGAAGACGATTTTTCTGTGGGCTGGGGGAGGGGGAAATGGGTTCAGGATGATTCAAGCACTTTCCATTTATTGTGCACTTTATTTCTATTATTATTACGTCAGCTTCACCTCAGACCATCAGGCATTAGATCCCGGAAGTTGGGGACCCCTGCTTAAGCAGTTTGTTTGCAGAGTACTCAGATTTGGGTTTTCTGTAAATTATTGTGAGCATCCCACTTAGGATAGAATGACTTGCTGATGTAAGCAGATGGGGAGTAGGGAGATAAGGCTGGTTAGGTTGCTCTGATGATACTCAGAAAAAGTTAACAAGCTTATGAAATGGACTTTATAGGCTTAATGCTTTTCAACTCTTGATGCCTTCAGAAGGTACAGGAAAGATCCTAGGTGTCAGTTAGGGACCACCGTTCATTTCAGATCTCAGGAGCATGTACATTGTCAGCCGAAGGATGATAGATGGGCAGAGCCTTCTCTTGGCGAAGAAAGACCTAAGGAAGATCATTGTTCTTTTCAGGACTGTGAAATGTGTGGAGATTATGTTATTGACCATATATACACAGATATTCTCTTTTTTTTTTAATATAAATGTATTTATTTTAATTGGAGACTAATCACTTTACAATATTGTAGTGGTTTTGCCATACATTGACATGAATCCACCAGGAGTGTACATGTGTTCCCCATCCTGAACCCCCCTCCCACATCCCTCCCCATCCCATCCCTCTGGGTCATCCCAGTGCACCAGCCCCGAGCAACATGTATCATGCATCAAACCTGGACTGGTTGGACTTCCCTGGTGGCTCAGCTGGTAAAGAATCCTCCCGCAATGCCAAACCTGGACTGGCGATTTATTTCACGTATGATAATATACATGTTTCAATGCCATTCTCCCAAATCATCCCACCCTTGTCCTCTCCCACAGAGTCCAAAAGACTGTTCTATACATCTGTGTCTCTTTTGCTGTCTCACATACAGGGTTATCGTTACCATCTTTCTAAATTCCATATATATGCGTTAGTATACTGTATTAGTGTTTTTCTTTCTGGCTTACTTCACTCTGTATCATAGGCTCCAGTTTCATCTACCTCATTAGAACTGATTCAAATGTATTCTTTTTAATGGCTGAGTAATACTCCATTGTGTATATGTACCACAACTTTCTTATCCATTCATCTAATGATGGACATCTAGGTTGCTTCCATGTCCTGGCTATTATAAACAGATATTCTTAAATTCAGGTAAGCCTAATTTGCAGCGGTGGATAGGGGGAGAGATGATGGATCTCTGGTTTCAAAGATCAACCTTCTAGAGCAGTCCTGTCCAATAGAATGCCAGTCACACATATTATTTTAATATATGTCTTAGTAGCTACACTAAAAAGTTTAAAAAGTGATAGAAGTAAAAGTGAAATTAATTTTGATACTATTTTATTTAACCCCATATGTTCAAAATATTATCATTTCTATATGTAAACACATAGAAATTTAGATACTCTATATTCTTTTTTTTAGAATCAAATCTTCAAAATCTAGAGTGTCTTTTACATAGACACTGTATAATAATAAGCACTTATTGTAAGCTCTTTAAGCATGTTATTTAATCAGACCTTAAGTGTCAGACCCTAGGTACTAGTGTTATTTCCATTTTATAGATGAGGAAACAGGCTTAGCGAGGTTAAGGAAGTTTTCTAAGGTCAGAGAGCAACTAGGTGGCAAAGCTAGAATACTGTCTCAAGCCATCCAGCTCCAAATGTGTGCTGTTAATAGGAGGTTATCCTGCGGCAGTTAACGCGATCCCTCAGTGTAGGACACTGAATGAGAACTCTGCCATCGAAAAAGAGAGATTAATGTTGGAGACGGAAATGGTCTAAACTGGCATCTTGAAATGTGAAAAATGGAATCCTTTACCATAGCCCTGGTGTGGTTAGCTGTCTTGTCTGCATCACAAAATGTAGAACTGATAATCCAAAGAGTTTCCTCTTTGTTTTTCTGACTCTTCTTCCTTCTTGCTCTGGGTTTAGCATGCAGTGTTCCTCATTGAAATCCTGTCTGTCTTGAATTGTTCTTTCCTCTGGGGGTGGATGCGGTGATGGTAATGGTGGAATGTTCCAGTCTTCCTGAGCACTTTTGCTTTCCTCTCCCTGGGACTCCTGACCATGTGAACTGTGATAAATCCCCATTCTGGTCTTTGGATACTATTTCGCTCTGCATGTGCTTTGTTCAAGGGCTTCCCAGGTGACGCAGTGGTAAAGAATCCACCTACCAATGCAGGAGATCCAGGTTTGATCCCCAGGTCATAAGATCCCTTTGAGGAAGAAATGGCAACCTACTCCAGTATTCTTGACTGGAGAATACTATGGATAGAAGAGCCTGGTGGGCTACAGTCCATGTAGTTGCAAAGAGTCAGAGATGACTGAGCTTCTTAGGTTGCTCGCACACACTTGATTCACAGTTAACATTTAATGAGCTGGTGCAGAATGGCCTGGGCTCAGCAGAAACCCTATCAGAATTGGTTTGATATGACTCTGGAGTTAAGTTTTATAAAATTGATTTAGGAAATTGCATCTGTTACCACATCCTTATTCCTGACCCTAATGGAGAAGCTGATATTTGCAAGATTTTTAGCAACCACTATTTTAATGAGGGGAACCTGTCTCTTCCACAGATTTCCCCCTGGACTCGTGAGAAGTCAAATAGGGACTCAAATATTTATTAAATGAATGAATTTTGATGCTCTCAGTTCTATTTCTTTTTAATTTTTGTTTCAGTCACTCTTGTTTTAGGAAACACTTCTCTCAAACTTAGTTATTTAATATAAAGCTATACTTTTGAAAATTATAAAAATTATAATTTTTTATAATTATAAAAAATTATATAAAATTTTGAAAATTTTTTATAATTATAAAAATTATATAAAATTTTGAAAATTTCTCCTGAGAAATCTGTATGCAGGTCAAGAAGCAGCAGTTAGAACTAGAAATGGAACAACAGATGGTTTCAAATTGGGAAAGGAGTACGTCAAGGCTGTACATTGTCACCCTGCTTATTTAATTTATATGCAGAGTACGTCATGCAAAATGCCTGGCTGGATGAAGCACAAGCTGGAATCAAAATTGCTGAGAGAAATATCAGTAGCCTCAGATATGCAGATGACACCACCCTCATGGCAGAAAGTGAAAAGGAACTGATGAGCCTCTTGATGAAAGTGAAAGTGGAGAGTGAAAAAGCTGGCCTAAAAGTCAACATTCAAAAAACCTAGATCATGGCATCTGGGCCCATCACTTCATGGCAAATAGATGGGAAAACAATGGAAACAATGAGAGACTTTATTTTTGGGGGCTCCAAAATTACTGCAGATGGTGACTGCAGCCATGAAATTAAAAGACGCCTGCTCCTTGGAAGAAAAGCTATGATCAACCTAGACAGCATATTAAAAAGTAGAGACATTCATTTGCCAACAATGGTTCTTCTAGTCGAAACTATGGTTTTTCCAGTGGTCATGTATGGATGTGAAAGTTGGACTGTGAAGAACGCTGAGTGCCGAAGAATTGATGCTTTTGAACGGTGGTGTTGGAGAAGTCTCTTGAGAATCCCTTGGACTGCGGGGAGATCCAACCAGTCCATCCTAAAGGAGATCAGTCCTGAATATTTATTGGAAAGACTGATGCTAAAGCTGAAACTCCAATACTTTGGCTACCTGATGGTATGAACAAATGACTCCTTGTACAATACCCTGATGCGGGGAAAAATTGAAGGCTGGAGGAGAAGGGAATGGCAGAGGATGAGATGGTTGGATGGCATCACCGACTCGATGGACATGAGTTTGAGTAAGCTCTGGGAGTTGGTGATGGATGGGGAAGCCTGGCATGCTGCAGTCCATGGGGTCGCAAAGAGTCGGACACGACTGAGCAACTGAACTAAACTAATAATTTTGAAAATAAAGAATAAGACCAGAGAGGCAAGTAAACACTAAGTGAAACGTGACTAACAGTCCCTAGACCTAAAAGAGTTTTAGCGGTCATGTGTTAGTTTTTTTTTCCTTTTATGCATTATTTCAGTATGAAAATTTGAACACATATGTATATAAAGGTAGTATAATATATCTTCATGTATTTTCTGAACTTCAAGAATTAGCTACAGTTTGCTAATCTTACTTATCTAACATCACATCATGTCCTTTTATTTTTCCTATTTCTGGAGTACTTTAAGGCAAATCCTAGATATTATGTCATTTTACCTCAAAAGTCTTCAGTGTGTACTTCTAACTGAGGATTGTTTTTTTAAAAAGTAATTATTATTTCATCATACCTAATAGAATGAATATTAATATCAAGGATTAATATAAGAGTCAGCCTATGCGTGCATGCTAAATTGTTTCAGTCGTGTCTGACTCTGCAACCCCATGGACTGTAGCCTGCCAGGCTCCTCTGTCCATGGGATTCTCCAGGCAAGAATACTGGAGTGGATAGCCATGCCCTCCTCCAGGGGATCTTCCCAACCCAGGGATCTTGTGTCTCTTATGTCTCTGAATTGGCAGGCGGGTTCTTTACCACTAATGCTGCGTGAGAAGGGATATGTTTTTATAATTTGCTTCCTTAGCTCTCTCTCAAATCAGGATCTAAACAGAGTCTACATTTTGAAGTGATTACTTGGTCTCTTAAGTCTTTTGTTTTATTATTGTCCTTCTTTCCCAGCTACTCTGGTATTTCCCCCTCCTACTTTTGACTTACTGGCAAAATTGAAACAGGGGGAAGGGAGCAGGGCACAACCTTTGAAAGAGTGACATAACTCAAGGACACACCATAAACCAGTTAGAATCAAATGGGTCCAAGATGGCAGACCAGTCAACTTGAACTAGACCTTGATCCTCAATCTACAAGCTAAATGACACACCCAGAGGCACAATGACAGTTCCAAGGCACCTTCAAAAGACCAAAAAGTGGGCAGTGGCCCAGTTCCTGGAAATCTCCATTCTTTCCCCCAAATCGAAGGAATAATCCTCTCACTCATTAGCCTATGAAATTACCCAGCCCGTAAAAATAAAAACTTACCACACCACATTTCAGGGTCACTGCTCTAACCCTCTGTGATGGCCCATACTCTGTGGAGCATGTTTCTCTCTGAATAAATCCACTTCTTACCTATCACTTTGTCTCTCACTGAATTCTTTCTGCGATGAGACATCAAGAACCTGAGCTTCATTAGGTTCTGAAACCAGATCTTTGATCTCAATTGGAAGACCATGGGTTTTGACTGGGTTTGAGTCCCAGCCATGTTGGTTAGAGTCCCAGGCAAGGATTTGACTGAGTTCAAGTCCCAGCACGTGGGTTCAAGTCCTGATCTGAAGTAAATAGTTTCAAAAGGAGCTCATGTGTAGATTCAGATGTCTATATGGTGGATTTAGCAGGTGACTTTCTCATTGTGTATTTATCTTTCACTGGTTCCTCTACAACCTGTATTTTCTGTAAATTGGATATTAGGTCTAGAGATGTGATTAGATTCAGCCTTGTTTGTTTACTTGTTTACTTTGGGGAAAATATCTCATATTTGGTGCTGTGTACCTTTATCTTCCTTCAACAGAACTTTGTGTCTGACTGTCCCTCCTTCACTGGCACTACTCAAGGTTATTCAATCAGGAGGTGTCAGCTTGATTCCTTTATAAAATTCTTCATTATCCTCTCACCTGATGAATGTTCAGTTCAGTCACTCAGTCATGTCCGACTCTTTGTGACCCTGTGGACTGTAGCACACCAGGCCTCCCTGTCCATCACCAACTCCTGGAGTTTACCCAAACTCATGTCCATTGAGTCGGCGATGGCATCCAACCATCTCATCCTCTGTCATCACCTTCTCCTCCTGCCCTCAATCTTTCCCAGCATCAGGGTCTTTTCAAATGAGTCAGCTCTTTCCATCAGGTGGCCAAAGTATTGGATGAATGTAGTATCCATTGATAATCATTGCCTAGATCCATTCTTTCTCTTTGAAATTAGATAAATGCTGATTTTTCTAATTCTGTCATGTCGTCTACATTTATGGACTGGAATTCTCATATAAAAAGGAATTCCCTCTCATCTACTGTTTGAGTACCTTGACATACAGTTTGCACAAAAGAGACAAGATAAGTGCTTGATTCTTTTTCCATGTTTATAAATTTGGAGGGTAATAAATTTGTGTCCTTGCAACCTCTAGTAAAGAGAAATGAAATCTTTCCTCTAAGTATTATTATGAACTCATACATTTTTAGATATTGATTATCTACTGCAGTCATTATTCTTTTTGCTCAAATTGCCCTGTCTTAGGCCACTTTGACACCTGTGTCTTTTTGATGCAATCTTATCAGTCTTTGATCAAGAGTGGATCAAATCTCTCATCTTGTTTACTGATTTCTAAAGGGTGCTGGAAATAACTCTTTGGGCATGTTGAGTATCTGATGACAAGTAGGCATTTGGGGGTTGAGAGGGAGCAATTGAGTATTTCTCTAGATGTCACTGTGTTTTGAGGAGAAAAAGTTGGAAGGTAGCTTTGTGGTAAGTTTTCTATGGCAGGTTCTGATGTTAAAATGAAGATTCTGGAACTGTTTTCTCATACAACAGGGTGTGAGTAAGGGCACTGGTCTGTAGTAAGACATACTGGCTCCAAGTCCCCTGACCACTTCCTGGTTCTACAACTTGGTCACATTATTCATACTCTTTACATTTCTGTTTTTCCAATTGTCTAAAGTGCTGATGGTACTAATACAGGCCTCTTGGAGTGGCTGTATGATTTACTTGAAGTAATAACAGTAAAACACCCAGTACCAAGGCCTGCCATGCACAGGAAATGCTCAGTAAGTGGTTGGTAACATCAAAATGGCAGCAAGTCATATCCATGGGATTCTGGCATTAAGTCTCAATTTTTCACTTCATGCTGTGCAGATGTAAAGCAGGATTTTTTGAGAAAGCAAGGGTTTCCTTTCATTTTCACTATGCAGGCCTTGAGGTTTCCTGTGTGGTTGATTTGTTTACTCAGTCCACAGCATCATGTGACTATTTCTTACCATCAGTGTGAAATCTCAGATGGAAGTATATTAAATCTGGATCCAGGACAACTGTTCAGCAAAGCTAAGCAGACTTTATTTAAAGAAAGCTCTCGTTCTCTTTTTCTGGACACAACTCATAAGAACTATGCATTACGTTGTTAAGTAGTAGCTTGGGGATGCTTTCATATAAATGAATTTTCCACTCAGTTGAAAGTTACTCTCTTCAAATGCTAAATGTTAAAAATACTTTAATAGCTCCTGATAAAAATTTTACTAAAAATGTAACTGCCTTAAGCAGAGTCAGGTGAAACATCTCTTAACCTTTTCTTTATGTCTGTATCAGACAGCTATTGCTATGTAACAAATAATCCCACAACTCAATGGCTTAAAATGATTTTCATTCATTCTCATTTCCCCAGATGCTGAGGGATCGGCTAGGGATTATTCTAGTAGGTTATATTGCAATCCTATCTGACCTTGCGTTCTCACTGTGGATTGGGCTTGGGTATGCGCTGAAGAATTGATACTTTTGAACTGTGGTGCTGGAGCAGACTCTTGAGAGTCCCTTGGACTGCAAGGAGATCCAACCAGTCCATTCTAAAGGAGATCAATCCTGGGTGTTCATTGGAAGGACTGATGCTAAAGCTGAAACTGCAATACTTTGGCCACCTCATGCGATGAGTTGACTCACTGGAAAAGACTCTGATGCTGGGAAGGATTGGGGATGGGAGGAGAAGGGGATGACAGAGGATGAGATGGCTGGATGGCATCACTGACTCGATGGACATGAGTTTGAGTGAACTCCGGGAATTGGTGATGGACAGGGAGGCCTGGCGTGCTGTGATTCATGGGGTCGCAAAGAGTCAGTCACGACTGAGCAACTGAACTGAACTGAACTGATGGGGTCCAATATGAAGGGGCAGCAAACCAAGGAAAGCTTTTCTTACAGTGATGGAAGAGATACAATAGAGCTAGTCCAAGGGTGCAAGCACATTTCAAGTCTCTTCTTGTATCCATCTGATTCCATCCCATTGGTCAAAGTAGGTCACATACTGAACCTAACATCAATAACACAGAGAAGTACATCTCTTTCATAAATGTGGGAAAGAGTTTGCTAAACACCAGTCTATTTGATCATATTAACCAGAGTTCTTGGACTTTATGTACAGCTTTTATTTGTACCTTTAGTTGCTCAGCCATCAGTACAACTTTCAACCTGCTTATTTTGAACCACAGATAAACAAGTCTTTTAAGAAACATTTTTAGGTAAGGATAAATAAATTCTGTAAGGATAAATAAATTCTGAGGATTTCAGGCCTTCTCCTGGGAAGTGAAGCATTTTCATGGCTGTTTTGGGTACTTGGCAAACTTTTCCATTACTTTTCTGTATACAATTTGTTCCAAAAAGAATCCCTGATGTTGCCAGAAATGTGACTTCTGGGAGTAAGAGGCTAACTCAATATGTAAAAGTAAACTGCTAGGAAAGAGAGGTTAATTCATTTTGTTACAGTAACTGGGTCATGCACTATACTAGTAACTCTAGACTGTCAGGTTCTAATCTTATATTTTCAGCCAACTCATAGAACAGCAGGGGCAAATTGCCTAGTCTCTGGGTGCTTGTAAGTATAGCCAGTGGAGATGATCAAAATGAAAGCTTGAAGAATTGTGGTAGCAATCAAATAGCAAATAAAGTTATTTTCAACTATTTTAAAATCCAATTAGCTTGAAATTCTCCTGATTTCTATTTTGCTTAAGATGCATTGAAATTTACTGTATCTTAGTGCAACCAGTGGAGAAAGGCATTTAAAAAGAAAATAATGTTTTGAACCTACTTTTAAAAAGTACATTATAAAAATTAGAACATTTATTTGGAGGTATGATCATTGTTAATTATAATTAGTGCTAATTTTCAATGTGCTTAATCTGTTCACAAAGCAGACCCAAAGGACTTTAAATTCACAATTTCCATAATGAACTAAAAGTAATAGAGTTTTTTACTTAAATATATTCCACAATAAATCATATTTTCTTAATTCAAGGTTTAGTTAGTTAGTTAGTTCAGTCACTCAGTCGTGTCCAACTCTTTGCAACCCCATGAATCACAGCACGCCAGGCCTCCCTGTCCATCACCAACTCCTGGAGTTCACTCAAACTCATGTCCATCGAGTCAGTGATGCCATCCAGCCATCTCATTCTCTGTCGTCCCTGTCTCCTCCCACCCCCAATCCCTCCCAGCATCAGACTCTTTTCCAGTGAGTCAACTCGTCGCATAAGGTGGCCAAAGTATTGGAGGTTCAACTTCAGCATCAGTCCTTCCAATGAACACCCAAGATTGATCTCCTTTAGGATGGACGGGTTGGATCTCCTTGCAGTCCAAGGGACTCTCAAGAGTCTTCTCCAGCACCACAGTTCAAAAGCATCAATTCTTCGGTGATCAGCTTTCTTCACAGTCCAACTCTCACATCCATACATGACCACGGGAAAAACCATAGCCTTGACTAGACGGACCTTGGTTGGCAAAGTAATGTCTGTGCTTTTTACTAAATCACATGGGTAGGATTTTACCATGTTTACAAGATTGTGTATTTTTGAGACACAAGAAAGGCACTGCCAGTCTCATAGTAATGTGTGATATGAAATGTCTCAGTAGTTGGTGGCTACTATTTTTCTCTTGCTTTGAGTCCTCTCTGTCTCATGTGTGTGTGTGTGTGTGTGTGTGTGTGTGTAAAGCCTTAAATGTAGTAAATGGAATGTATTCTAAGTGGGAGAGGAAAGTGAAGTTGCCACTTCCACAAGTGCCTCTCTGTGTATGTTAGCTAAGGGTTTAATTTAATAATACATTCTCCTTTGGCCTTTCAGTTTCTTATAGGAAGAAAAAAGAATTTTGTAATAAACTACTTTGATGCTGGACTTGATGGGAAAACCCAGCCTGCTGAGGGATTTGCAATCTTGTCATCCTTCGGTAGAGATAAGAAAAAAAAAAATTTTTTTTTAAGGTAGATTTTTGTACCACAGAAATCACTGCCCCTGTTTCTAGTGATTCTTCTGTCCATGACTCTCCTGTGGAATTAACCAACCCCTCCCTCGAGGGTTCTTCCAGACCCACAGAAGAGGATGTAGAGATGGCTGTTACAACCACCGTTGACATCATGATTTATAAGAATTTCAGGGTAAAATATCATGCATTCAGGATCCCACAAGGCATGGTTTTCTTGACATAGATTTTCTCTCATCCCAGGCATGACAAAGGTTTTTCAAAAAGTTTTTCATTTTAAGATATTTTATTACTATTTCTCTTAACATTTATTGTGGGTTTATTCCATGCTGGGCACTGTGCTAAGGACTCTGCATGTGTAAGAATCTCAATTAATTCCCACAACTCTTTGGTAAGTATTCCTCCAACATCCACTGGATGCACCCAGGGTTTGGAGGTGCAGAGAGGATCAGCAGTTTGTCACATGGTTGGTAAGAAGCAGATTAGGGCTCTAACTCAAGTCTATGTCCCCTTCGAGGATGCACCCATGAGCACGGTGCCATGTGCCCCATTACCCTGTGATCCGCTTCCTTTGATCTTGACCTTTTGAATTATGGTTCTTCACGTAGTTTTCCCTCTTTTCATTCTTGAGTCTCAAATTTAGTTACCATGTTTCTTCTTAGTCCTCTAAAGGGAACGACCATTACTTAATCGTTTAATCAGTTCAGTTCAGTTCAGACGTGTATTAAACATCAGGTGTGTGTGGAGTACTGTGTTAGGAATTTGGAGTTACAAAGATTTTGTTTTTTGTTTTTTCTTCCTATTACAATCTGTAAAACATTTGAGGGAGCTGATAAAATAGATACAAATAAATCTCAAAGACCATGAAGATATGAAGATATAATAGCTTCCTTCAAGGGAACTACCAGAAAGAGTCCCACTTGCAGGTCATTCTTGCATGTTCTTTGTCTACCTGGTCTGTTCTGCAGGAATTCTTCTGTGGGCACTTTCCCTCTCAGACTTCTTAGAGGTCTACCCTCACCTTGAGCCCTGGGTTCAAGTCATCTTGATTCGTGACCATGATGAGCAGTGTCTCCTAAAGATTTTGTCGTGTGCAGAATAATTTCACATGGACCGTCTAGTTTGTCCCCTACAACTTTGAGAAGCAGCAGTCAAATCGAAACTGAGTCATATAAATATGGCTTGTCCACATTCTGCCAGGCTCCTCCAAACCTCACTGCTTCCTTGAATCATCCACTGGACTTGCATTCTTCTGACTTGGGGTTCCTTCTTCCTGTTTCGCTTCTTCTTTCATAGGCTTTTTGCAGTACCCCACTCCCTTTCACATCTCAGCACTTTTGTTACTGCTCTATTGGTAAAGCCTGAAGAAAATGATAGAAGCTGTGTTCTTTGACAATGGTCATTTTCAAATATTTGGGTACACTGTTCGTGTAAGTATGGTTGTAGCAGAGGAACTGTGTTATCTTTGCCTAACGGAGGTGAAAACAGAAATTGACCACAAGGTCTGTATTCCTATAGCCAAGTGGGAAGTGATGTTCCTGCAAGTTGCCACAAGTAGATGGCTGATCCTAACCTCCTCTTGAGCAATTTCCAACATCCGCTGGATCATCAAAAAAGCAAGAGAGTTCCAGAAAAACTTCTGTTTCTGCTTTATTGACTATTTCAAAGCCTTTGACTGTGTGGATCACAATAAACTGTGGAAAATTCTGAAAGAGATGGGAATACCAGACCACCTGACCTGCCTCTTGAGAAACTTATATGCAGGTCAGGAAGTAACAGAACTGGACATGGAACAACAGACTGGTTCCAAATAGGAAAAGGCTGTATATTGTCAGCCTGCTTTTTTAACTTATATGCAGAGTACATCATGAGGAACGCTGGGCTGGAAGAAGCACAAGCTGGAATCAAGATTGCTGGGAGAAATATCAATAACCTCAGATATGCAGATGACACCACCCTTATGGCAGAAAGTGAAGAGGAACTCAAAAGCCTCTTGATGAAAGTGAAAGAGGAGAGTGAAAAGGTTGGCTTGAAGCTCAACATTCAGAAAACAAAGATCATGGCATCTGGTCCCATCACTTCATGGGAAATAGATGGGGAAACAGTGGAAACAGTGTCAGACTTTATTTTTTGGGCTCCAAAATCACTGCAGATAGTGATTGCAGCCATGCAATTAAAAGGAGCTTATTCCTTGGAAGGAAAGTTATGATCAGCCTAGACAGCATATTAAAACCCAGAGATATTACTTTGCCAACAAAGGTCCATCTAGTCAAGGCTATGGTTTTTCCAGTGGTCATGTATGGATGTGAGAATTGGACTGTGAAGAAAGCTGATCACTGAAGAATTGATGCTTTTGAACTGTGGTGCTGAAGAAGACTCTTGAGAGTCCCTTGGACTGCAAGGAGATCCAACCAGTCCATTCTAAAGGAGATCAATCCTGGGTGTTCATTGGAAGGACTGATGCTGAGGCTGAAACTCCAATACTTTGGCCACCTCATGCGATGAGTTGACTCATTGGAAAAGACCCTGATGTTGGGAGGGATTGGGGGCAGGAGGAGACGGCGACGACAGAGGATGAGATGGCTGGATGGCATCATTGACTCGATGCACATGAGTTTGGGTGAACTCCGGGAGTTGGTGATGGACAGGGAGGCCTAGCGTGCTGTGATTCATGCGGTCTCAGAGAGTCGGACATGACTGAGCAACTGAACTGAACTGAACCTCCTCTTGAGCAATTTCAGCTGGCACTGGAAATCTGCGAGATGACTAATAGATGTGTCAAGAAGGAAAATTTTCTTAAATGGTGTTAAACACAAAATGGTAGATACATAACATTTCCTTATCCATATTAGAAAACATCTAAATTGTTAAGGGATCTTCAAAAAATTTTCTTTCAGTGACTAAGTTTTGTTAACGTTGACCCTTTGAAACCTTTGCCAGACTTAGCAAATAAAAGTACAAATCACCCCGTTAAATTTTAATTTCAGGTAAATGATGAAAGTTTTTATTTAAATACTTTTTTAAGCTAAAGTGTGTTTTAAAAAATGTTTAATGATCTTTATTTAATTACTAGATAAGTTAGAGTATTTTTTGAAATTTAAATAATCTTCGCAGAAGCAATTTCTCTAAATTTAGTTCTGATAGAAATTTAACTTAGTTTACCAAGGAGGCATAGGCATTTAAAAGCTGAAGTGACTGCAACTTGATTAGATTAAATTGAAGAGATGGAATGGAATCCTCAAAACAGCAAAGCAAGGTTTATAGCTAATATCCAGTCAATATTTGTTTTCCTTTAATGTTTCCCCATTGCTACTAATTCTGCCCTCTGGAGGTTATAGAAAAAACTGAAGATGATGTTATTAATGATGGCACTATATTAATGAGATGAATTATGTGCAAGGTACTATTCTAGTGTTTGTTTTAGTTTATTTAATCTTTACAATAGCCTTGAGAAATAGGTGCTTTTACGATTTCTGTCTTACATACTGGAAACTAAAGTGCAAAGATGTTAATTTGCTTAACCAAGGCCACATCTGTCTGTCAATTCTTGAATTATTTTCTCTTTTATAGTCTTTGAGTTTTCAATTACTTCCGTCATAACTTGTAGGACCATGTCTCTAGACTCCTTTCTGTTTTCCCTCAGCTCTAGGCTTTCTGCAGTTTACCAGTGCCCTTTAATATGTTATGGCCAAAATTTTAAAGTCTAGTTCGCATGTAATATAATTTATAGGCAGAGTACAGTCGGGTTTTTAATCGGCTTTGTACAGAATGCTGGAGTTCATTAGAAGATAGTGAAGACAGTGGCCCAAGCATTATAGTAGAGTGTGTGTTTTTTGGGGGGGCAAATGCACTTCCACATGACACCGTTGCCTCAGACTGAACTTTTAGTCAGGCAAAACTTCTAGGATCTCTATCTACACAAAATGCAAGTAAGGCAAGTCTCCCTCAATTTGTACACTCATTTGTATAATGGTTAGGAAACAGTTTGTTGTACCTCATTCTTCCTGCCTGGTATCATCTTTAACATTTTTATTTATTTATTTTAGTTTTGCCTGTGCTGGGTCTTTGTTGCCGTGTGGGCTTTTCTCTAGTCGGCGAGCTGGGGTTTCTCTGTAGTTGTGGTCTTGTGCACACAGGCTTCGTTCTGCAGCATGTGGGATCCTCCTGCATCAGGGATCGAACCTGTATCTCCTGCATTGGCAGGCGGATTCTTTACCATGAGCCATCAGAGCAGCCCCTGATAGCATCTGTGTAATCCCTTGTAATATACATATGTGATGATACGTGTTTAGAACAGAGACCCAAATTCCAGGGGAAAGGACATGTAAGATGCATGAGCTCCTCTGCGCTCTTCCTCACCTAGACCATCTGTAGTCTCTGCCTGTCTTCCCAGCCGGCTTAGGTAGACATCTATAGTGACATCAGTGTATCTGTTCTGTTTGACCCTATTGTCTTTTGGGAAGAAGGTTGGAGCTGTGTTACAGCATTTTTCTCCTTTATAGTCTGACAAACTTATAATAAATCATTTTCCTTTCATGATACCCATCAATCCGATATTCAGATATGCTATCCTGAAATCACTATGTCGTTCTGTGCCCTGTTTGCAGCTGTAAAGTTTCTCACAAAATAATGAAACTGTTACTCATAGTACTTTGCTCATAGTAATCAAAGTGTTAGAGAGTTAATAATAGGAAAAAGTATTTTTCTGGGTGATTATAGGCTATTTCTGTTTCATGTAAGGAAATAGGACGTCTCTACATTCTGGGAAGGATTGGGGGCGGGAGAAGGGGACGACAGAGAATGAGATGGCTGGATGGCATCACCGACTCAATGGACATGAGTTTGAGTGAACTCCAGGAGTTGGTGATGGACAGGGAGGCCTGGCGTGCTGTGATTCATGGGGTCGCAAAAAGTCGGTCATGACTGAGCGACTGAACTGAACTGAACTGAGTGGTGTTAGATGGGCTTCCTTAGTGGCTCAGCAGTGGAGAACCTGCCTGCCAATGAAGAAGACAAGGGTTCAGTTCCTTGGTAGGGAAGATCCCCTGAAGAAGGAAATGACAACCCATGGTAATATCCTTGCTGGGAAATTCCATGGATAGAGGAGCCTGATGGGCTACAGTTCATGGGGTTGTAAAAGAGTTGGACACGGCTGAGTGACTGAACAAGTGCTGTGAGTTATAGCTGAAGGCAGAATATATTGAGAGAAGTGGGGTGGAATGTGAAATAAAAGGCACTTTTTGTTTAAGGAAAGTTCTAACTTAGGTGTCAATTAATTAGGCATCTCTTAATTTAAAAAAAGGAGACCAAATTATTTTCATACACTGATAACCCTAAAATTCTAAAAAGAATTTGATAAATGTATGTATTTTCAATTAATCCATCTACCAACACCCATTTCAGTTCAGTTCAGTCGCTCAGTCGTGTCCGACTCTTTGCGACCCCATGAATCACAGCACGCCAGGCCTCCCTGTCCAACACCAACTCCCGGAGTTCAGTAGAGGACAATTTTATATATTTGCCAGCCTTATCAATAAAGTGTAGCATCTATGAAAATGTTCGATAAATAGTCAGAATTTTACTCACTTTGCCTTTTACTTATCATGAATACCTACCACAACATAATTGATGTTTATTCTTCTTCTGGGACTGCTTTGACATTTCTTTGCTACCCTTTCCCCTTTAAGTTTACTGATTATAGTGTTTACTTCCCCAGAGTATTAAAGTGAATAGTGTTTTATAAAAATTTGAGAAAATTTTGCAGAAAATTATAAATATTACTTCATGCTTTCTAGTATCAACATTCAGCATAAAATGTTGCCATAATATTTTAGACAATAACTGCATGTTAAAAGATATTTGGATAACACAGCTAACTCAGTGAACATGAATTTGAGCAAGCTCCAGGAGATAGTGGAGAACAGAGGAGCCTGGTGTGCTGCAGTCCACAGCATTGCAAAGAGTCAGACATCACTTAAGGACTGAGCAACAGCAACAACAACATATAAATAAATAGATATCTATATCTATATATCAGTGATCAGTGCTCTTTCCAAGGTTGTCTGTTATATACCATGGTTTAAAATAAGATTTCATAATACATGGTACTGCAACTCATTATAGAATGCTTATCAATGATTTATTAGTGAAAGACTTTTTCCAAATACTTATTCCATCATTCTTAAGTACATGGCACTACCATGTACTTTAAACTTTATAATTTTCTGTTTTATACACAGTTATTTTCAAAAAGACTTGCTGTCTTCTACAAACATTAAATTTTTTTTTTCTTTTTGACTGTACCCTACAACCTGTGAGATCTTAGTTTCCCGACCAGGTATTGAACCTGTGTCCCTAGCAATGGAAGTGTGGCGTCCTAACTGCTGGACTGCCAAGGAACTTCTAAAATATTTTTATACTATAAGAAGTAAAAAATGAAGCATGTTCTAATTTGGTTTCCTTTTATGTGGTTTATTTTTCCCACTCTGTAGATGTGAATACCAGTGCATTTTTGTTCTTAATGTTCATAGGGAGCCCAAATATGTTGCATTTTTTTTGGCTAGTAGGATATTTGGCTAACTTGTAGCATTTTCCTTTTTGTATAATTTAATTTACTCTGTAATCATTCATGTTGGGGATGAGGAAAAGATTTATTCCAACAGTTACTTTGGTCAGAAAAGTGTACTGTTTTTGAATTTCTGACTTTTGACTACTGACAGACATTAGCCTCATCTGTTGAATATTGGTTGGCATTCAATTGCTCTTTCCTAGTCCTATCGACTTTTTTCTCCCTTTTTCTCATTTGGCATCAGATTGAATAAAATTAAACATGTCTAAGTATTCTACTAACCATAATCACCTTGATGTTTAACAGATCTCTTGGAGAAAAGAATCTCCTACATATACTGTTTTGTTGTATGTGATTGGAAATAATACTTGTACTTGTCAATCTTTAAGAACTAGTGTGTTTAATTATAGCTTGATTAAATATAGCATTTTTTCCTGAAAAAATGAAATTCTATGTAAAGTTTAGTTCTTCTCTACATCATACACAGAAAAATGAGATTTAATGACAAACTGAGTGGCTCAAAGCTTAATTTCAGTTTTAAATTAAAAATTTAAAAATTTTATTTTGTTTCATAAAACTCTGAACACACTTTGCCTAGAATTTAGGACTTAATTGTAACCATAAAGAAATAATAATCAAGCTTCCTAATAAGATGAGTGTTTGGGGAAATGTGAATTAAACCAGCCGCCTGGAGAGTGTCCAAATATTGCAAAACATATTTTGGAATTATCAAGTGATACTTGGGGTGGAATTCCATAAATAGTCAAAGAAGCCAGATGTCTTTGATCATCAAATAATCTATGGGAATGTGCCAATGTGTCCTAAGCTTTCCTCATCTGTTTTTTTCTTTTAAATAACCTATTTAATATGAAGATGAGTTCCAAAAATTTTAACTGTTTTTGCCAAATCCAGTTTGCTGTTGTTAACTTTGGTTGTCCAGATCCTAAACTATTGAAGAATTAGATTTCAAAATATTTTAATGACCCTTGACTCTCAGACAACTCAAATCAGCAAATATTTATTGTATGCCTACTATGAGCAAGAAGTTACGCTTGTTTCCAGGGAATGCAAAAGTAAATAAATCACACTAATCAAACTACTGAGAATTAGTCTAAAAAAATAATTTCACATACCACTTGTTAAAGAGTTCTTTAAACCTATATCTGAAAATATTTTTAGCATACATATCAACAAAAAATACTTTAAGAATTTTTATTCACTGTGAAAGACTCTAGGAGAATATAGAAAAAATGTCACATGTGATTGTTTCTCTTGACAAAGTAACTTTATGATCTAACTTAAGAGAGAATATAAAATAACAGATAATGCAAGGAAACAAATCAATGATAATTGTATTGAAATTGTAAGTGCTACAAGAGTACAAAGAAAATCAAGTTAAGAGATCAGTAGTCACTGCATTTATTTGGGTACTTCTTTTGGACTGGAAGAATTTATTTCCATTATACATGTGTTTGTTTTTCTAGGGAAGTATTCTCCTTCCCTCCCTCTCTTCCTTCCTTAATTAAGGCAAAGTTTAGCCCCACTAACATTTGCATAATCACAAGTTTCATCGTGGTTTTGTTTGTATGTGGGAGGGGGGTTGGATCTATGTGGAAGTACTTTTTAATGAAAATCTTTAATTCAGAAATTAAAGTTGTCACACCACTTTTTAAAGTGGACTAAAATTCCATTGTTTGCTGCCAATGAGTATGGCTCAATATTTGGGATCTAGTTATATTTAATTATAATATTTAATGAGGTGTGTCTGAATTTCCTGCTAAATTATATACATTTTTAGAGGAGAGACTGTCTTAGCATTAAGCTGTCTAACTGATCTCTGAGTTCTCTTCTGTGCTGCACTCCCCTGCTAGCTGCCCTCTACACGACCATCAGTGCTGTGCCAAACAGAGCAGGGAACTGCATGTGAGTCTCCAACAACTCTCTGTTGTCTCCAGCAAACATTTCTGAGCACAAGCAAAAGGTCTCTCTCCACCGTTGTCTCCTCCCCCTCCCCTGCAAAAATTCTGTGAGCAGGGCTCTGCCTTTGCTGTGTGGTTGCTTCTGTTCTATCAGAATGTCCCTTAATTCCTTCTTGTCTTGTAAGGTTCTAGTTCAACAATTAGCTCTTCAGAATATTTCCCTGACCCCACTGTCATAATATTTTGTTTCGTAATCTGTGTTTCCAGATTTATGATAGCATGTCTTGGGGCGGGGGTGGGCATTGCGTGTCAGCAGGAGTCCAATCAGCTACAATTCAGTTCAGTCGCTCAGTCGTATCCGACTCTCTGCAACCCCATGAATCACAGCACACCAGGCCTGAACAGAGATACTTTAATATAAAGGATTGTTAACGTGTATAACAGTGTTACCTGAGAAACTGTTGGGTGGGGTGGGGGGCTGGTGGCAAAAAGAGGTTAGGTTACTGAAACTTAAGAAGCTTGAACGGGGACCCTACAGAATTGTAGGGCCCTACAGCCCATTCATTGGAAGAGACCTTGAAGCTGGGAAAGACTGAAAGCAGAAGAAGAGGGCAACAGAGGAGGAGATGGTTGGATGGCATCACCAATTCACTGGACATGAACTTGGGCGAACTCCGGGAGATGGTGAGGGACAGGGAAACCTGGGGTCCCTGGGACCCCATGAAGTCCATGGGGTTGCAAAGAGTCGGACACGTCTGAGCGACTGAACAGCAACAGCAGAACTGAAATGACCTGAGGTGAGGGTGGTGCCCTGGCTTGAGAGTCCCTGTGGGCTGGGATCCAGCATGGAGCTAGCTTCTGCTGAGATCTCTGGCTGTGGCTTGTTCTGCTGGTGTATGGAATCCAGCCAACTGGATTCCAGTGCTGCTGGAGGGACTGGCCACTGCCCAGGGGAAGAAGTGTTGCCTGGATGATAATCACAGGAACTGCCAACAGATAGGAGGTCACATGGGAACATCCACCCACCAAAAGAAGTGTGTCCCTTCTCCCTCTCCAGTCTTCTAGTCTCCCAGGATGTCCCTGTGGCAGGCAGAGGAGCCAGCATCTGGCAAAGCAGAAATGGGGTTTGCTCAAACTAGCATCCCAGAACAGAGCATAGAGGGGTGAACTTGGAGCTGATGGGTAATAGCTTTTAACTGACTCAAGGGATAAATAACTATTGTCATCTTACCTGACCATCACCTCCTTGATACAGGAGTATTACTAGTGTATCATTTACCTGTCATCTCCAAATCCCTGTAAAATCTCCATCTACTTATTTGACAGTAAAACCTAATCTAAATTGTTGATATGATATTCATACACATTGGTGCAGAGTTATTAACATTGATCCACATCTGTTTGGGAAGGTTAGTAATACTTGATATTTAATCCAAGTTGGCGAAGTCTGGAAATCTAAATCACATGATATGTCTGATGCAAAGGTTTCTGATAAGTGAACCTGGATCACAAGGGCCTAGCATCTGTATTTTGTTGCGGATATGTTCAGTAGAGATTCAGTGAAATGCAAATTGTTGACTGCCTGTCTGTTATTTTATTTTGCAAGCTGATAATCTGGTCATGGACAGTTTCTTTCTATCTTTTGTAGCACAGGAGAATTTCTAAAGAGATAGTAAATTCGTGAGCACTTTGTACTTTCTGAGTTCATAGAACTGTTAAGGTTTATTAGAGCTTTCCAACTGGAAATGGGAGCTCTTTGGTTAGAGCTGCTGAGAAAAAGACCTGAAGGTATTGTAGATTCCCAGTCTCTATGTCATTTAGCTGGTTATGACTCAGGGATGAATTTTCCCAACAGTTTTTAGAAAAGTGATTTCAGCAGGATGAAGGGGTATGTATTTCACATGAATTTAAGAGAGTAAAGAAAATTCCACTAAAATCTTAAACGTATACCAAAAGGAGTAATTTGGGGTTTCATCAGCCTAATCTTTAACTGAAAATGTCAAATAAGGCTCCTCTTTCCTTGACAAGGCTCAGATGGCAGTTTCCTTCCAGCTTTATTTCTAGCAGTGTGGAATATTGCTCCTGGTACATTTTTCTAAAGCTAGTGTCCTTTTAGCCTTCTATGCTAAGGTCAGGGACATGCAAGTGAGAAGGTAAGTATTTGGCAGGTAATTGTGAATAATAATAAATTCAAAGGTTAGAAAATATTTAAGAGGATTATACTTGCATTCCTTTGAGAAGATTGAAGACTGCTCTGAGAATGTAACGCTTTGTCAGTTTGTATAACATTCCTATTGAAATAGAATCATTCTTGAGTTCATTCCAGTTACAGAAGTAATAGAACTATAATTTAAAAAGTGTTCTTGCCTTCAGGTGGTGGAGCCATAAAGATTTATAACTTAAATCTTGTAGAGTCATTGAAATTTCAAACTATCCTTAATAAGGATGCTAAAAAAATTCTTTTAGTTAGCGCTTATTGATCCTTCTCACAAGGCAGTACACTCTGCCAGGCAGGGGTTGTGGAAAATATTAATACAAAAGGTAGAAGTTCTCATACAAAAATACTAAAAACTGCTAGTTGGGAGGAAGATAAAATGAAGGAGAACTAAGTAATAATGGTTAAGAAGAGGAGGAAAAAAAAGATGGTGTAAGATGCCCGTGTCAGCCATGAATCAGAATTTGGGGAGGAGAGTCCTTTTGTGGGCTGTGGTAAAATCATATTATCACCAGCACTATTATTTTAGAAAGCAGAATAGCTTTGTAGAACAAGTTGTCTTTCTGTCATGTAACCCAAAACACTGATTTGGTTGCAAGAAATTCTGTAGAATGAAGCATTTTCTGCTCCAGTGCTTCACTCTAAGCACTTTCCTGCCTAAGATGAGCAGTGGCTGCTGCTCAAAGAAAAGTTGACCCAAGTGTGGACCATCCAGCTACATCCTCTTCCGACCTTCACAGTAAAACGAACCTGTGGGCCAATACCATCTTCTTTTTGCCGTCTTTCCTGTTCCCTCTTCTCTGTTTGCTTATTTTGTTGTTGTTCAGTTCCAAGTCGTGCCTGACTCTTTGTGACCCCATGGACTGCAGCACACCAGGCCTCCTTGTCCCTCACCATCTCCCAGAGTTTTCCCAAGTTCATATCCATTGAATTGGTGATACCATCCTTTTCTGGGAAGTCCTTTTTGTGTCCTCCCAGTGAATTGGGTGCTCTTCATCTGTGCTGTGACCCCAACCATGTCTATCTTGGCACGTCCTTCTCCTCCACCACCACGACTGCCAACAATAGTCACGTCTTAGTTAATCTGGGCTGCTATAACAAATGACTGTAGACTGGATGGCTTAAGCGACAAGCATTTATTTCTCTCAGTTCTGGAGGCTAGTAGTCTGAGATCCGGGTGCCGGCATGGTCAGGGATCTTGGAGAGGGCTTTTCTTGCTGTGTCTTCACAAGATGGAAGGAGAGGTAGGTAACACTCTCTTCTCTTCTTAGGAGAGTGGTAGGTCCTATTTCCTCCCTATTATAAATAAGCAAACCGAGAATTGGAGAACTTAAGCCCTTTTCTCTAAATCTTCCAACAAGAGGCGGAATTGAGATTTAAAGAAGTTATTCTTATTGTTGAGCCTTACCTTTTAGCAGTGACCCCATGCTGCTTCCCTCATTGGGCTGAGTCCCTTGAAAGCAAGAATTGTGTCTGTCGTTAATTGCCGATCATGATCATGACTGCCAAATGAGAAGAGCAGAGGTGTGAGAGTTGTTAAGTACATTTAGCCCACAGGGCCAAAGTTCACTCATTCTTCTCTGAAGAAAAGCATTGAGTCTTAGAAGAAAAGCATTGAGCCTGCATCCACCTGGTGACCTAAGGTTATTGTTTATTGTTTTATTCACTGTCTGGCAGTACTCATGTCAGGCAACAGGTAATCATTTGGGTGCTCAGAATAGCCAGTCAGTGTTAATTCAAGGCTCTCACAGTGCGTTTTAAGTGGCAGGAACATTTACTACTACTCTGAAGGAGGCACATTTACTACTACTGTGGAGGGATGAGAGATGAAAGTTGGGAAATCATCCTAATGAGATCATTTATTAATATTGCTCTTTTTTTGTTGTTTTGAACTGTTTCACTTGGGTACTTTCATGGTACCTCGTTAAAGAAGTGATTCCCTGGTGAACCACTTGGGGGTAATCCAGGGAGACAGAGATCTTCCTTCCTATCAGATGGTCTCTGAATCCACAAGAAGGATTTGGGACCATTAATTGAATGCAAGTGTGGACACCCCCCAAGTGCAGGGCCCTGTAGGAGATACCCAGGGATATAGAGATGAATAGGATATCACCTCTGTCTCTAGAAAGGTGAGACTTCCTCCAGCCAGTGAGGAGATTCCTCAAAGTTTCAATATGGGATGGTGTGCTTTTCTTTAGGTTACATAATAGGCTGATCCTTGTTCAAGACAGAAGTTATCATTATTTACAATAATTTGTATTTGTGACGTATGTGGAACTGTGCTAAACACTTTATGTGTATTTTTTTTAATTTCATAATAAACCTATGGGGTAGATATTATTATCTCTGTCTTACAGATGAGGAAACTGAGGCTTAGAGAGAGGTTAATAACTTCTCCAGATTCACATACCCAGAGGGATGGAGCTGGAATTCACACCCAAAGCCAGTGCTCTAAATCACTATAGTTACCTCTTCTGACCCAGAACAGTCTAGAAAAATAGAACTTTCAGAGTCATTACGGGATCCTTTAGAATCATTTGATCACTTCAGTGAACTGGTGAGGGATATAAGACATCCTTTCTATGTTATAGTTGAAGAAACTGACCTAGAGGGCTTGTCTGGAGTGAAGTTATACGTCTGTTACTAACTGGTCATACTAGGTTGTGAACACAGCAGCCCAGTCTTCTTAGTACCACTCCCAGTAGCAATGAAACAAATAGGAGCCACTTACTGTGCAGGAACAAAGTGATCTGGAGTTTATTATATTTTCCTTCAATCCATTTTCCCTTTCCCTATTGTGTGGCCATGCATAATTTTCTTGACTCTCTATATAATTACATACCTGCTTTGAGATGAATACTCTAAGCACAGTGAGTAATAGGCTGAGATGGAATGTGGTCACCCTGTAAAGTCATTCAGTATCTTCCACAAAAAATGTAAATAAAGAAGCTGCTCCTGCCAGTCGACAGCCAAACTTCATCTGATAGGTGTCTGCTGTGGTTCTCCGTGGCAGTCACATGGCAAGGGTGTCAGAATTCCTGGGGATTTCAAAGGGCAGCCTTTGAAGGCATGTTTTGTACCTCTCTGCCGCTCTGGGGAGTTTCCTCTTCCCTGTAGGTACTAGAGGCCAGTCAAAGCTATCAGCTCTAGAAGGGCTGGCAGGAAACCGGTCCCTGCCTGTTTCCTGCAAAAAATGAATGCCTCTTTGCAGCAGGCAGCAGGCCCAGTGCTTTACCATGTCATTTACACATTTTTTCTTTATTTTTTTTTTAGCCCTCCAGTTATCACTCCATGAGCTTACTTTTTTTGCTCAATATATTTTCCATTCCTTTACAACTTAGTTGAAGTTGAACCTCCTCTGGGAACATCTCCCCAGCTAACTCATACCCACACTCCTGCCCCTACCCTTCTTAGGATGCCTGGCATTGCTCTGGCCAGCCCTTCAGTGAGTTGGATACACTGTCTCCATGGCCTTCCTCGGCAGGCCCTTGACATTCGACTGCCAGTGTGTTTTATTTACTTGGTGTCATGGTACTTTCCAGTTCAATTCTAGGGATAGGATTATTTCTTAACTAATGTGATTAGTTTTCCTGATTATAAATGTAATAATATTCATTGTGTAGCATTTTTTTAAAAGAGAGATAAAAGAAAGGGTATGAAATAGCCCATGAACTTACCACCTGGAAACAACCAGAGTTGACCTTTTGGGCCATTTGCTTTCAGTGTCAGATGTGAATGGCAATGTTTATGTTTGTTCTGTCCTTGAACAGAAGCTGGACACCTAAAGTTTTATCACGTGGGAGTGCCATGGGCCTTTTAATTTTTTTTTTTTTTATCTTTGGCCAGAAGCTCTATTTTGTGACAATTCAGCCCATACGAGCTTCCTTCTTATAACTGACAGTCCCCCATCATCATAGGAGCTTGTCTAACAAGACAAAACACTGTGGTAAGTGGTGTGGAACTGGCTTATGAAATTTTTGCTCCACCTACCGGGATATTTTGCAGCTTCAAAACCTTTCATTTGTACAGAGTTCTGCATCTGCTAGAGTTCTCTGATGCAGATAATAGAATCCACCCCAGCTGGTTTAAATGGGATTTGTTATGGGATATTAGCTGGCTTACAGACTCTCTGAAAAGATGCAAAACATGCTCCAGGCTACATTTCTATGAACATTTCCTAGAACCACCCCACGGGACTAGCCTGACAAGCAGGCTGCCATTGCTGCCAGCCTCTGAACCACACCGCCTCTGCCATGACCCACGAAGCTGCCACACGTGTGACTCCAGTCCTCATACCTCTGCCATCACCTGTGCCAGCACTGAGGGTGTCCTGGGCCTGGCCCTTTTCTCACATAGTTCACTGCCGAATCAAGTCTCACATGTGACTGATAGAGCCTGTTCTCATGGCTACACTTTCTGTTCACAAGGGAGGATTCACAGTATGGGGAACTGTCAAAGATGGCCCCTTCCTCTTTGGAAAAAAACAGGAAAGAACAAGACTTTGGATGCCCACCAATGTCCTTCTCAATAATCCTCTTTACCGCTTACAATGGGAACTCCATGGCAGTCCAGTGGTTAGGACTCAGCACTTTCACTGCCAGGACCCAGGTTTGATCCCCGGTTGGGGAAGTAAGATCCCACAAGCCATGTGGCGTGGCCAAAACAAACAAATCAACATATGCTCACATTGTAATCAAAGTCTCCCAACCCTACCCTGGCAAAATTGTAGAACATGAGTAGAGTCTGTGTTCATTGTCTGTTCATCTTTGGGAGGGTGCAAAATGAGACACAAAGAACGTCAAGTAGAAGATAAGACGTAAAGAGATCTTAAGCGTCCCTTTGGTTAATGTTTTTCATTTTTATGATTGTATCATGCAGGAGTGAAGGGGGATAGGAGGTTGTGGAGAAAGGCTGGCAGGTAGTAAATGAAGACTAAGTATTCTTGAGGGCTTTCTAGAACCATAGCTTTCAGTTTCAAGAGAGTCTTTTCCAGTTTGGTCAGAGTGGAAGGTATTGTAGATATATTTGCTTAATGGTGATTTATTTTAAACTGGGGAATTTTTCATACTTTGTGACTTTGACTTTGTGACTCTCATTATTACTGAGTTCTCTGCTTATAACTTCTCTATCTTTGGTGGGGAGGGAGGAGAGGGGAGCATCTGTGTGGAAATGTCCAGCCACACCTGAGTATATGCATTAGGTCAAGATGATCCCATCAGGGAGAACACAGTAAAACTCACAGGATGTATACTTCTGTTTATGCACACATTTTCAAATAGATTGTTTAATGTCAGCTTGAGCTATCACTGCTTTTGATGCTGGGGATAGAGCAGCAATAAAGGTATATTAGCACATGTTAATGATCCTGACAATATATTCATAAAGAGGTGCTGTTTAAGGAGCTGAATATTCATTCACATATTGACAACTGCTTTTACTTTGGTATAAAATATAAGATTTGAAAAATTAGCCTTGCTTTTATTGGAGACAGAACTGCCCCTCCAGAAAGTGTTATGAATGTTTATAATGCATTTTCCCGCTTCCATGATTCCCTTATGTTCTTTTCCTCTTTGAAATATACTTTGCTTTACACAAAGTGAATTTACAAGAGGAGTAGACATTCATTGAGTCTTTTTTTTTCAAGCTTTTTCATGCAAGTTGGACATTTACAAAAATATGAGGTTGGTAGGAGGATAGATGTCATAATTATCAACGTTATGATTGGAGAGAAATACATATTAGGATTATCCTAACTAATATTTACTAATAGTAAATACTTCCTAGCTCACTGTGTGAATGAACGAATGGATGGATGGATGGAAAGCGGTACTCTTCAGCCAGATCTGGGTTCAGATTTCTGATCTGCTCCTTCCTAGCTGTGTTATGATGATCTCTCTGAATCTGTTTCCTTGTCTTTATCCTGTACAATTTTACTTACTCATAGGTGTGTTTTGAGTATTAAATAAGCTAATTTATGCTAAAAAAAATTAGACCCTGCTGCTCTGGCTTCTGTTGAAGTACTCAGTAAACATTTCCATCACCGCCACTATCACCACTTTATTCTTTCCTGGGAAATTCCCAGTGAAGATTATCATAACAAAGACACTGGGAAGCTCTCCAGCAAAAGAATCTCTTAACATTAAAAAAAACCTGTATACATGTGTGTGTGTGTGGGGGGGACATATTAACATCTTCACAAAGAAGTTATTTCCACAAAATAAAATTTGGAAAGTGAAGTGAAGTCGCTCAGTCGTGTCCGACACTTTACGACCCCATGGACCGTAGCCCACCAGGAACCTCAGTCCATGGGATTTTCCAGGCATCAATACTGGAGTGGGTTGCCATTTCCTTCTCCAGGGTATCTTCCCGACCCAGGGATCGAACCCGGGTCTCCTGCACTATAGGCAGATGCTTTACCGTCCGAGCTACCAGGGTAAAATGCCCCCAAATTTGGGAAAGGCTACTACAAATCACAGTTACATTGATAATTCTTTTTAAAGCAAAATTTTGGTGTGTTTATCTTGAAGACATTTTAAGTGGCCAGAGAGAACTTAGAAAGACTTTGCTGTGTGTGCTGACCCCCATTCAGTATCATGTGGAAGGATGGGATAGTGAATAGGGATGGTGGGATAGCAAGTGATGACAGCAAGGCTGGTGTGTAGCAGGCCCAGGGCTAAGTAAGCTCCCTTGCAGGAAGAGTCTTGTCTGCATCCTGGCTTCTGGGCATCTGTCTTAAGCTGCCTCGTGAACCAGAAGCCTGGCAGTTTGGGACAGTCTTTTCTAGTGTGGCTCTCAGTCCCTCTGAGACTGTGAATGTCTCTGTGGCTTAATTCTGCCACTGCTTATTGGTGTGACCCATGTCTGCAGTCCTCCGGGTGCTGGGGAGGCCAGCTGGGACAGCATGCAGCTGTTTTTCAGAGGGTGCACAGTGATCCCTTCTCTCCAGGGACTGTACACATCCACCCAAAGTGGTGATTATTGGAAATGGTGATGTACATGTGTCTGATCTTCTCTTTGTAGGAAAGAACAGATGGGTTGGGGGATGTGACTAGTTTTTAACTCCATCCTTTCCCTTTTATATTGGAAAGTATCTCTGTGTGTGAAATGAAGGACCGCAAAAGAGAGAAGAAGTGGCAAAGGAGGACATAAGAGATTATCATCTCAATTACCTCATAACCTTGTGAATTCGGGCCATTCTTTTCCTTTTAGGTCGTACGTTTAACCTTTAAATGCCTTAAAAGTCAAGGAGGAAAACTCTTTTATTCTTTTTCTCTGTAATTCTCTTTGAAGGAGTTGGAGATGAAGTCGTCTCTCTGTTGGAGTTGGCAGCCCTTGGCACATGTGTTTTCTCTCTGCCTAACCGTGAAACCTGCTATGTGGGCTTGATGTCAAGCCTGTGAAGCTGCTGAATTGAATGTGGTGCTCCTTTTAGTCACCACCTTGGAAATGATCTTAATTCTTTCTGTTACAACCAAGAATTTTTCTAAGGTTTTCTCTTAAAAGTTAAAGAAATTCTTAATTTTAATTTTCAAGAAAAAAATTTGTTAGCTTCTTAAATCTGTTCTCTTTCTTCTTCTGAGTTGGTATAGACCTTGACAGCAGTAGTTGTGAGTGGTTGTCTGCAGCGCACTGCGAGGGAGTTTAGTATTATATCCAAGTGTCTGAAAAGGAGGATTTCTCAAAGTTTTGGACACAACCATGCAAAAGTGTTCATATCCTCATCTCTGTAACTGTGTCTGTATCCCATGGCTTTCATCCTTTCTCTTTGGATTTGTCCCTGTTTGTCTTAATTTTTATATTAATCAAAAAATTCTTACTTTAGTCAGCTATTGCTGATAAATCCAGTGTGGAGACTTCTTTAAGGAAACAGGGTTGGTTAGTTAGGGCTGCATGTCTAGAATTCTCTTTGATCAATTATATCATGAGTTGATAAAATAATTGTATATCACTTTTGCTGTTAAATGAAATTGAAGGTAAATGCAAGATGCTTGTTATCATCACATCTTGACTTGATATGTGAAAGAGAATAGGTTCCTAAGTTTGGTCAGGATGGTTTTCATTGAAGTGAAAAAAATTCTGAAATGTAGTATAATTTTGTGACTGTGAAATTGTCACACGTATTTAAGAATATTATTATGATTTGATTTGCCTAAGAATGTCAAGAGTGGTTCCGAAGAAGGTCCAACTTTTGAATCTAAATTTGAATCTGAAATTTAGGCCACAGTAGATGAGGAAACCCTGATGTCCTCAGGTTAGAGTTTCATCTTTCACCCAAATCAGCTTTTCTTTCAGTTTTAACCTATGACTTAGGAAGAGCTTTCTCTCCTGTCTGAACGAGAGCTCCTCACTCTCATTTCCCAGCTTTATAGTGGGAGCCTCGGAGATGTGGGAAGAGGAAGAGGAATTAGGCTTTGACATTTGTCAGTGTATCCCCCTGGAGCCCACTTCTAGAGTTGGCTTTTTTCCTTATCTCCTCTCTCCGTTCTTCTCTCCTGCTTTACTCTGTTGTCTGTGTGCTCAGTATCTGTCCCTGTTTCCTCTGGGACAGCAGACAAGCCTATAATCAAGGCTCTTGCCTGACTGAAGCTCTGAGAATTGGTTACATGAGGCCTTTGCCCAAGGGACTCAATATTGAATATGTCCATGATTGAGTTAATGAAACAGGGATCAGGTGACAAATTTAGTTTATGGAACCCCATTCAGGACAGTAAGCATTTGAAAGGGTTGGAAAGACATACCAGAAATTCTAATCAAGCAGCGTGGCTTAGATGAAAGGTCACAAATGAAATTTAATGTGAATTAGGCTAGGGTAATTCATACTACGAAAATAATTTAGGCATATAACATTATCACTTCATACTGCTTTTGAAACCTCCAGCAGTAGAGGAGGTGATGCTTGCTGTTCCTTATAACAGAGGTTTTAATGATTTGTTAAAAACAAAGGAATTGCCTAGACCATGTATTGTAAAATAACATTTGCCATGGTAAAGGGGAAGATAGAGGAATAAAAAGGGGGAATGCAAAGATAAGGTGCTGTCACTGCTACTGGACTTCTTTCTCTCCAAGGATCTATCCAAACACTTTTCAAATATTTCTATTGAATATAATTCATACAGTATCTCCTGTATTAGTGAAATTCCACTAATAGAAAATTGATGTCTGCACTCACAGGATATGTGTTTTTATTTACAAATTATACCTATGTACTATATATTCTTATTAAGTGTAACATAAAGCTCTTCCAAAAACACATTTTATAGGATAAACTGTGTTATTTATTATCAATATTATGAAGTCTTTTTATTCAGGTAACAAATTCATATAATTTTAGTGATAGTGATGCAGTTAAATATGCTTTATTATTTTTAACCTAAGCTTACTTCTTTTGGTATAGATATTTGAAGATTAGTTTATAAATACTGATTACAGCCTGTGTTACGTAATTTGATTTTGCCCTCTTATTTTCAGATCTGATTGGATCTTCAATTTCTACCTATAACATATGGCTGAGTAAGCTAAATCCATAGAAAGGTCCATTTTTACCATTTTCTGTCTGTCTGCATGTGCTTATATTAGTGCTAACCTTAACCCATGTTTTCTTTGCAGGAATCTTTTTAAGCCTCTTGCACATTTGTAAATGAGTTCAGTTAAACTGATGTAATCTTAATTATAAATCTACTTAGCCAGGCCCAGGTGCATCGCAGTTTTCACCATATGCTGGAAACAAAAAACGGTGTGGATTTTTTCCTCTGGGCAAACCCTGTTTTCTCATGCCACACCTTACAGTTCCAGTAGCATGTGATTTAGGGAATGTACCAGGGAAAGCTCAAATATGAGACTTTAGGAGAGCTTCCTTTACTTTTTTTTTTTTATTTTTGGGTTACTTTTTTTTTTTTAATTGGAGGGTAATTGCTTTATAATATCGTGTTGGTTTCTGCCATGCATCGACATGAATCAGCCACAGGTATACATATGTCCCCTCTCTCCTGAACCCCCCTTCCCATTTCCCACCCTATCCCACCTTTCTAGGTTGTCACAGAACACTGGGTTGAGCTTCCTGTATCACAGAGCAAATTCCCGCTTGGTTTCTATTTTACGTATGGTAGTGTGTATATTTCCATACTGTTCTCTCAGTTTATCCCGCCCTCTTCTCCTACCGCTCTGTCCACAAGTCTGTTCTCTGTGCCTGTGTCCCCATTTCTGCCCTGCAGATAGGTTCATCAGCACCGTCTTTCTAGATTCCATACACACATGTTCGTATGCAATATTTGTCTCTCTCTTTCTGACTTCCTTCACTCTGTGTAACAGGCTTTAGGTTCATCCACCTCATTAGGACTGACTCAAATGAGTTCTTTTTTTTTTTAATAGCTGAGTGCTATTCTGTTGTATATATGTAAACCATGTAAAGTCATGTAAACCATGACTTCGTTATCCATTCATCTGTTGATGGACATCTAGGTTGCTTCCATAGCTATTGTAAAAAATGCTGCAACGAACACTGGGGTACATGTATCTCTTTCAGTTATGGTTTTCTCAGGGCATATGTCCAGTAGTGGGATTGTTGGGTCATATTATAATTCTCTTCCTAGTTTTTTAAGGTCCTTTATTTTTATGGTAAAAAATTATATATATATGATATATATATATGTATCATATACACACACAGAAATCCTCATTTGTTCCCTGTTCCCCAGTGGCTTATCTTGTGGACCTGACTCTATCAGTGGTCATAAATTATTATTTAAAGTAGAGCCACCTGACTTCTCCCTCCCACCAATAACTTTGTGCAATAAGTTTGTGCAATAACTTCTTACGCAAAGGCCAATTATGTAAAAACACCCAGAGCTGCTCTTCTTGAGGCAGCAGCATCGAAGGACTGGACACTCATCTGCCCTCACCTGTCGGGAGCTAGCAGAACGCAGTTTGACTCAGGATAGTCAGTAAAGACTTCTCTCTAATCTTAGTATCAGATCTCCCTGTACTTCTACTTTGCTGTCTTTTCGTTTTTCTCTCCTGGATCCCGAGATTCTTGTCAGTGATCACATTCCCTCTTTGCCTTCCTTTAGGAAGAGCTTAGCACCAGCTCCATCTTTTGTATTGAGCTTGGTATGGTGTTCAGTTCCATCTGTTGTTATCTTGCAGTGTGGTGGAAATGCATGGGATACATTTTTGATACCAGGCCTACTCCTGGCTTAATCTTGCTTTCATGCCTTTATTTTCCTTTGCTTCATATTTAATTTACATTTTATTTTTGTATTAAGTTAAAATTTAAATTTCCATTATATTTATGTGTGTGTGTCTGTAGCTTAAATTACTTTAATCTCCTTTGGAATAAGTACAAGGGTACTTACAAGGGTTCTGAAAATATGCCCTGTTTTATTGTTATTCAAAAATCAACCTTAATATATTTGGAAGAAAAGTTCGAAATAAATGTAAGTGAATTCAAAACGCAGTGAACGATTTAGACTTGCTTTAGAGTAGAGACAGGTAAATCTGATGTTACATGAAAAATCTCTTTTCTCTGTAGGAAATGGTAAATAAATCATTTTTATTTGTTTATTTTGTAGATGTGTTGTCATTGTTCAGTAAGTCTCAAGTTCAGAGGCTAGTTAGAAAAGAACATCCAGGTTTTCTTTCTAAGTTAACAGTTAATGCAGTCCTGACTTCTGTGTGGTTTTTGATCAGGGGTTTCACGCTGGGATTACTTGGAGAATGGAGATTGTGTTCTCTGGAAATTGGGGTCAGTTGTGGTAGGGACAAATAGAGATTTATCAAAGTGTGTAATGATAGAGTTTGTTATTTTGAAATTGGAAAGCGATATTAAATAACTCTTATCTGAGGAATTAAAGCTTTTGTAGTGCCAAACAGGATATGAGAGTTATTATTTTGCTACCCGGCCTAGAAATGGAGGTAGTTCTGAACGTCCCCATCCTGAATGCTTTAATTTGCTCATTGGTCCCATTGGAGGAGTGCTTCCCAAGAGGCCTTGAGACCTCACACACAGGGGGATCTGGAGACGCTTCCAGGCTGAGCTCCTGCAGTTGTTGTTGGCCCCTCTAGCCACCATTGCCTCCTCTTCCCTGACCAGCTCTCCTCTTCATTTGCGATTCATCTTTCATGACTCCTCTTTTCCCAGGTGTTTGGGTCAGGTTCCAGCTCGAGGGATTGCCCGAGGTGTGGTGATGATGATATAGCTGACATTTCCTTTCCCTGGGACCTCTCTCCCCCAGGTTCTGACAGACATAACTGGTTTTGCAAGATCTAGTTACTGCATGCATACCATTGGGAGAGAAAGCAAGTGAAATTCTAAATAAGCCATGGAAACAAATCCTCCTATTTTATAGCATAAGTTGAGTATTGTCAAGTGTTTGGAAAGAGCCTTTTTTGGTTGTTGTTACGATGTCTGTGTCACTTTGCAATTAAGCTGGATGCCCCCTTGGGTTGTACTAGTTATTGGGGCTTTCTCATGAGAGAGGGAAGTTACTTCTTAAACTTTTGAAAAACAGAGATTGGAGTAGGGAGGAAATGAGTGGAATACTTTTTTTCTCTTACAGAAAAGCCCCTTTAAAGATATGCACATGGGTCAAGTCATAGGTGAACAGGGTGTGTTTACTTGCTTTGTGGTATGGTCTGTAGCAGTGAAGTCTGAGTGTGCCACCTTGCTTGTCCTTCCCTTGAACTTCAAACCCTTGAACTTGATCTGAGGAGTAGAATATAAATAGCACCCTGGGGTCTTGCATGTGGCCAAATATTGTACTATAATTAGTAAGGTTTATGGACTGCTATTGCCTCTCCAGAATGATGTCTGGCCAGTAGGTATGAGTGCTTTTATTAGCTCCAGGTTTTGAATAGTTAAGAGAATTGAATCTCTTTATATATGAGTCCTTTGAAATAATAATAATTGAGATGAATAAACTCTGGGTAGGGGAGGCTATAGTATTTAACTGGCTTTTCTCTTGGCCTTTAAACTGTCAGTTTGGTGATATGGAAAGCAGAGCAAGAAATTGGAATCATATGTGTGTGTTCTGTTAAGTGATTCTAAAACAGAGGAGCCTTGTATGTGGTATGAATTATGCAAATTTCATTGAGCTTTAGTTTGCAAAACTAACATGAGAGTGAGAAGAAGAACAAAGAGCTTAATAATATCGGAAAGGAGTGTGGAATCACTAAATGGACATATTAAACGGGAATAGTGGGAGGGAGTAGGTGTTCAAGTCCAGTGGCTGCTGTGAGGACACTCTAGCCATTATTGCTGGTGGGTAAGTGGGAAACAGCAAAACTTCTTATGTAATAGTCTGGGGCTGGGTGTAGGGCATCATGACAGAAAGTGGAGATACAGATGGTAAATCGATATGTTTGGAAACAACTCTGACCCAACACAGGCCTGATGATCCAGCACGAAAATAACGTAACTTTGTAATTGGTTTCAAAGAAATCTATCATGGGAATCTGTAATACCACATATGCCCCAAAAGGAGGAAAAAGGGGGGATAGGAAAGAATGTTGAAAGTTTAAAATTCTACTGAATGCAACACATATTTATAGAGTTTTCTCTAAGAGGAGTAATGAAATTTGGATGTTAAAAGATAGCTTAAATATATGTATTATGTATGAAAGTGAAGTTGCTCGGTCGTGTCTGACTCTTTGCGACCCCATGGACTATAGCCTACCAGGCTTTTCAGTCCACGGGATTTTCCAGGCAAGAGAACTGGAATGGGTTGCCATTTCCTTCTCCAGGGGATCTTCCCGACCCAGGGATCGAACTCGGGTCTCCTGCATTGTAGGCAGACACTTTACTGTCTGAGCTACCAGGGAAGCCGGTATTATGTGTGTGTGTACACACACACACACCCTAAGTGGTTTCCCACGTGGTGCTAGTGGTAAAGAACACACACACACACACACACCCACCCCCTAAGTGGTTTCCCACATGGTGCTAGTGGTAAAGAACACACACACACACACACACACACACACACCCTAAGTGGTTTCCCACGTGGTGCTAGTGGTAAAGAACACACACACACACACACACACACACCCTAAGTGGTTTCCCACGTGGTGCTAGTGGTAAAGAACACACACACACACACACACACACACCCTAAGTGGTTTCCCACGTGGTGCTAGTGGTAAAGAACCCACTTGCAGATCCCCTGGAGGAAGGCATGGCAACCCACTTCAGTATTCTTGCCTGGAGAATCCCATGGACAGAATAGCCTGGTGGGCTATGGTCCATCGGGTCACAAGGAGTCAGACACAACTGAAGTGACTTAGCATATACATATATACATACAGTCTTGCCTGGAAAATTCCATGAACAGAGGAGCCTGGAGAGCTACAGTCCATGGGGTTACAAAGAGTGGGACATAACTTAGCAACCGAGCATGTACTTATTTATAAAAAATTACCTGTCTCGTATATGTGTGTAACTGAATCACTTTGTTATAAAGGAGAAATTAACATTGTAGATCAATTATACTTGAATAAAATTAAAAGTCTGTATATATACATAAAGATAAATATGAACATAGACCCATAAATACAGATACCAATATATAGGAAGCTGTCTAGATCGACCTTTTTAAGGTTTTAATTAAAAGTAAGTCTTCTGAAAAATAAATTGGAATAACCTTGGGAAGATATAAGCATTTTCTTTTTTTGCCTTTTTGAAAAATACCTTAATATTTTTCATAGTGCTATCAAATTATCTCACATAATAATACAATATCATTTGAACAACTCTAGAGGTTCTTTCCTTCATATTCTCAAATTTTTATTGAAAAAATATTTGCAGCCAGGTGCAAATTAAACTTTTTATTGTTGCAAAATGTCATTCTTTTCTCTGATCTTTTTCTGACCTAATAATGGCTTCTCTGAAATTGCGATCATTTTTAGATCTCTTATTTCAGAAATTAATACCAGAAGGGTTGAGCCTACTTATTCATCTCCTAACTCCTCCTTCACTCTTCCTGGCTCCTCTTTTCCTCAATAAAAGAGGTCATTTAAAAAGAATCTGTAATTTAGTGTCATTGATACTTCCCTACCTGGAAAGTATAATTAGCGTGTATGCAGAAACTTCAAGGTGTTTTATAATCTGGTGCCACTAAGTTTTCTATCATATGAATAAATCCTGCTGCTGAACGTCGTACCACATCCTCTCTGAGAGTTTAACCTTCTACCCCTGAAGCCTTGAAGAATTCCCAACACATTCCTGAAACTTTTCATTATAATCCTTGCCCACCCGCATTTTGCTATTCCATTGCCACAACTCCCTAACCTTAAACATTATTTTTTTTTATTGTACCACCAGTTGATATTAGTGTGAGGTTAGTATTGTGTGTAGTATTATATTGCACTAATATGTGTACCTAATACTGTCTTTAAAAATAAAAATTGAGCAATGGCTGTATTTTACTCTTAGAATTAATACCTGATAGGCTGTATTGCAAAGCTACAAAGAATTTTCACAAATCACAGATTCATCTGTATATTACTGAATCAGAAATTATTAATTGTGAAATACTGAGCTAAACATAAAACAGCTCATAGATATTTTTGGTTCAGAATTTGCATTTTAGTAATATTTGACAACCTTAATTTGTCTTGATGAGATGAAATCTTATGTAGACTTCAAATCAGTGAAAAAGCAGAGTTTATTTCAATCAGCAGTTTCCTTATTGTGAAAGTTAATGGTAAAAGAGGAAATTTGCACTGGAAGCTGGAGCTCTCTGTTGTTGCTTTTTTTTTTTTAAAAAAAATAACTTCCCAGTGAATTTATTTGACTTTTGTTTAAGAAAGGACTATCATGACTACTTTTGTAAGTCATTCATAACAATGACTACTTTTCATTTTCTACATAGATAGTTGTTTGACAATGTGGAAGAAAAATTTTAATTCAATACTGAAAAGTATTTTTTTCTGCATGAGTATAATGTTTTATGACCTATGCAGATGACGGGCTAACTCACTTCAGTCATGTTGGACTCTGTGACCCCATGGAGCCCACCAGGCTCCTCTGTCCCTGGGATTCTGCAGACAAGAATATTGGAGTGGGTAGCCATTTCTTACTCCAGGGGATCTTCCTGGCCCAGGGACTGAACCCAGGTCTTCTGAATTGCGGGCAGATTTTTTACTGTCTGAGCCACCAGGGAACAGTTCATTTCAAGTCAGGGAATAAATCCAGTGACTTTGGCATTTATGGGAACAGAGCTTCCCCCACTAATCCACTTGCCTCTTATCTCAGCAGGAGGCTGCCCATAAAATTTAAACAAAACAAGACTGATCCAAAGATGACCAATACTTTAACGACTTTTAGGAGAAAAGCCTCTTTAAGCGAACCTCTTATTTTCGAAGGAATGTTACAATAGATATTGCAAAAGGAAGGGAGAACAACCAATTCTGAGATCCTGCTCTTTATCAGTTCAGTTCAGTTCAGTTCAGTTCAGTTCAGTCGCTCAGTCGTGTCCGACTCTCCGCGACCCCATGAATCACAGCACGCCAGGCCTCCCTGTCCATCACCAACTCCCGGAGTACATATCAGACATGCTAAATGTTGAGACAAATCCTTCTAAATCCTTAAAATAGATAGGTTTGAGGTTGTCATTAGTATAGAGAAAGTAATGATGCTCATGAGGGGTTTTATCACTCACCCTGGATCATAAAATTAGCAGTGGTATGGCTAATATTCAGATTTAAGTCTCTAAGTCTCCAAGCACCATACTCTTTCCAGCCCATCTGACTTAGATTCATTTTGAAGATCAGTTGTTAAGTATGTAAATATTTTGTCCCAGTACTGAGGCAAAACCCTTCTGTACTTAATATCCCATGAATTATGAGGATTTCCAGTCTGACTGTTGGGAACAGGCCTTGTGTGAGTTCCAAACACTATTTCTTCTAATCCTTCAGGGTGATTCCTGTCCCCCACCTCCACCCTGCCTCACACTCATGTAGTTTCCTCACATGCCTGCACTGATGGGTCTTCTCCTAAATACTCGAGGCAGATCTTCTGCAGACCTGTGCAGTTCTTTCTCTTTGTAACTCTATCCTCTCTGCTCCCGTAAGCTTCCTTGATCTCCCCAGACCCCCAGTTCTTATTTCCTCAACTCAAGGAGTCTGCTGGACTCCATCTGGGCTTCCTCTCAGGGCTCTATGGCCTGGACTGTCTTTCAGGGCAGAAAACTGGAAAACCCCTGTGTATCTCATCTCTCAGGGATCACTGTCCTTTGATGTCTCATGTCCACTATATTAAAAATTATTGTTACATATATTTTATTCAGTTTTTCGGTTGTTTCAGGTAGAAGATTATATCTAGTTCCTATTATCCCATCTCAGTTGGAGACTAAAATATTAGATGTAAATTTTCACTGAAGGATTTTTTTTCTTCTTCTTTTCCCATTTCTCAGCTTTCCGGGAGACTATTTTCCTTTCCCTTGTTTTTTACTTCTTTATTCCTGGCCTTTATCCTTTATTACGGGGCTTCCCTGGTGGCATTAATGGCAAAGAACTTGCCTGCCAATGCAAGCGACATAAGAGATGGGGGTTCAATAGAAGCCTGGCAGGCTACAGTCCATAGGGTTGCAAAGAGTCAGACATGACTAAAGCAACTTAGCATACATGCATGCTTGCATCCTTTATTACAAGGGTACAATTTCCCTGAATTGATTTTTTTCTACTGTCTGAATTTTCTTAAATATCTCTAACTGGGACAAACGAGAAACTTGGTTCTTTGGCATGAGCCCCAGGTTTGAACAAAGGCTAACTGGTATCAGGTGCTCCCTGATGGATGCTCTTTTTGTTAATTCAAAGGTTGTACAGATGATGATTGCTTACATGGGTTTGATTGATTATTGCCTTTTATATTGTCTTGTGCCAATTTTAAGGTATAATTGGCCAGGATTACTTTTTCCAGTAGTACTAATAAAAGCTCCCAGAATATAGTAAGTAAGACATATATCCAGCAAAGAAACAAGCTCAAATCAGATGCAGGTTTTCTGTTGACAAGTTTGTCTGTTTTTTTTTTTTTTTTTTAAATACAGTTGTTATGCAAGAAACAGGGTACTGAGCAATGATTTCCCTAAGCAGTTGTTCAATATGCCATGAATATAAACTTATGAATGATAAATGATAGCTAAGGGGAATTTGCTTGCTTTTTGTTCCATGAAAATGTACTATTATTTTTCTTCACATCATGAAGCATAAATTTTAATATACATTTTTTTTTTGTGCCAAATGGCGGTTGACATATATTCTCTCATCTTTTAAATGATATCCTTCTTAATGGCAGTGCCTTTGATATATGTTAGGGTTTTTTTTGTGAGGGAGGGAGTCAACAGTGCTCTCTTGAACAAAATGGCAAACTTTCACCAGCCTATCAGATTTAGGGGCATGGCTTTTAAATCTCCTAGTTATTAACATGTCATGTGGTGGTGGTGGTTTAGTCACTAAGTCATGTCTGACTCTTGCGATCCCAAGGACTGTAGCCTGCCAGGTTCCTCTGTCTATGGGATTCTCCAGGCGAGAATATGGGACTAGGTTGCCATTTCCTTCCCCAGAGGATCTTCCCCAACCAGGAATCGAACCCGGGTCTTCTGCATTGCTGGCAGATTCTTTACCGACTGAGCTATGACGGAAGCCCCGTAACATGTCATAGAAATGAGTTAATACGTTTCAGGAGGAAAATGCCCTTGCTTGTTTGACAAATATTACTGAGCAATTATTATCTTTCAGGTGGGTGCTGAGTTTTGGGTGCATATGGATAAAAAGACTTGATCCTTGTCCTCAGCCAAGGACGTTTAGTGTCAAATGATTGTTATACCACATTGTGATAATCACTTACTGGTTTGTTTGTTTGTTTAATAAGTATGTGTTGAGAACCTGCTGTTTGTCAGATACTATTACAGTCTGTGTGTTCATAGCAGGAAACAATTCCCTGTCTCATGGAGGTAACATTTTAATGAGGGGTTGCTGGGATGGGGGTATTTAGTAAATGCTATAAAAATGAATGAATGTAAAGAGATAGTTCTTAACAAAGGGAAAGTTCTATGTTTTCCACTGGTTAGGAAAGTTTTTCTTTGTAAAATGACATTTGAGCAGAAACCTTAAAAAAATTAACACAGTCATGAAGTCATGTGAGGAAAGAGTGTTCTAGAGAGAGGTATGTATAAAAGGTAGAAAAAGAACGTGTGCTTGATGTGGATTGTAGAATCACAGAGAGAGTGGAGTGGCCAGTGGAGTGAGCAGGGGAGAATGGCGGAAAGTTCGCTCTGCCCAGAGAAAGGGTAGGCAGAGGAGCCAGATCACCTGATTTTATTACCCTGGTGGGAAGAATGTGAATGAGATGGGAAGGATTCCGTGTATAGGAGAGATCTGAGAAACTTGGGTGTTAGAAGGAATCTGGCCAATTGCTGTCCTGTGAAGCAGCTTTGCAGGTGGTGGGGGGCCGTGAGACGCTATTGAAACACTAGTCCAGGTGAGAGAGTACCTCAAGCTCTGGCTTAGGTGGGGTTAGTTATTTTGTGAGAGTGGTCAGTTTAAGAATTCAGGATATATTTTGAAGGACGCATCCTTGGGTTTGCCGAAGGGTTGGATGTAGGGTGTGGAAAAGGAAAGGAAGCAAGGATGGTTCTAATGTTTTTGGTCTTTACAACTGATAGAAGAGAATTCTGTTTAGTAGAGAGTTTGAAACTAAGATGGAATGAGGGGTTTTGGAGGAGGGGCTAGGAAGAAAGAATGTGATTTGGGGCCTGGTATGTTTAATATGGAGGTTAGACATAAAGGAAGAAATCAAGTACGTACTTGACTATATCAATGTAAAGTGAGGGGAGGAGTTGGAGCTTAGAGGTATAAATGTCTTATGGCATATTATAATGAAAGAAGAAACAAATTCATGTATATTGCTGAGCAGTAAAGAAATAATATTTAGCACTATCTGAGAGTCCCTTGTACTGCAAAGAGATCCAACCAGTCCATTCTGAAGGAGATCAGTCCTGGGTGTTCATTGGAAGGGCTGATGCTGAGGCTGAAACTCCAATACTTTGGCCACCTCATGCGATGAGTTGACTCACTGGAAAAGACTCTGATGCTGGGAAGGATTGGGGGCAGGAGGAGAAGGGGACGACAGAGAATGAGATGGCTGGATGGCATCACCGACTCGATGGACTTGAGTTTCAGTGAACTCCGGGAGTTGGTGATGGACAGGGAGGCGTGGCGTGCTGTGATTCATGGGGTCACAAAGAGTCGGACACGACTGAGAGACTGAACTGAACTGAACACAGAACATCGGTGAAGGCAATGGCAAGCCACTCCAGTACTCTTGCCTAAAAATCCCATGGATGGAGGAGCCTGGTAGGCTGCAGTCTGTGGGGTCGCTAAGGGTCGGACATGACTGAGCAACTTCACTTTCACTTTTCACTTTCACACATTGGAGAAGGAAATGGCAACCCACTCCAGTGTTCTTTCCTGGAGAATCCCAGGGACGGGGGAGCCTGGTGGGCTTCCGTCTATGGGGTCACACAGAGTTGGACACGACTGAAGCGACTTAGCAGCAGCAGCAGCAGCAACACAGAACATATGTTTTACAAATGAAGACTCTAAAGCTGGAAAAGTAGAATGAGATGTCCAAGGACACACAGGATGCTGGTGGCACCCATGCCACTCAACACATCATCAGTACTGTTTCCATCTCAGTGCATGGCTCACGATCCATGTTGCCATAGTAACAGAATAGGTGGAGCGCCACTAACATAAAAGCTGAGGATGGTAGCATGGTGTTGGGCAGTGTTGAAGAGCGCAGATTCTGGAGCAAATTTCCTAGGGTTCTAATCCTGGATCTCTCACTCACCCTGTGTGTGACCTTGGATAAATGACCTAGTTTCTCTGCACTTTGATTTCCATATCTGTAAATGTGATCGATAATAGTACTTACCTCATAGAGTAAATGGGAAGATTAATTGATAGGGTGTATTTATATAAAGCACTTCAAACAATATCTTTTAGACTGTTAGTGCTATCCAAGTGAAGCTGCAGCAGCAGTAATAATAATAATAATTATTATTAATTTTTATTATGCTAAGTAACTAGTTGGGGTATCTTCAGTCTGTTTTTTAACCTGAATGTCTATGACTCATGTATAAAATATGTATTCTGCTAAATGTTGTCTTTAAGATTCATATTTCAGAGTGGAAGCTAAGCACTTTTATTACAACTTATGGGAGACCCAGAATTGACTAGGTATCTGGGAATATTCAAATACTACATATAAACCCTATTGTAGTCAGATATTCTCATATCCTTTCTATCCAGGTTTGTTCTCTTGCTGACATTTGGATCTCCTGGTGCTGATAATTAGTTGGAAACAAACTCTGGTCTTTTGCATCATTTTGTTCTTTTAATTGACTGTATTCTGTGAGAGTGGCTTCTCTGCCTCTTCATTAAACATTCATGATTCTGTGACACTTGATTCTCTCCATTGATGGCTTTTATGGATTTCTTTTTAATAGAGATCTTAATCTAGCCTTCAGCATTTTAAACAATGTCTTGGTTATCTACACTGTAACCTCTCACTGGTGTGTTTTTATGTTATCAATGCATCATTGTATATGGATCAAAACAAGTAAGCTCCTGTTTTTAAGGCCGCCATCCTTTGTGGTTAAGAATTGATTTATAACAGTCTCTTCAATGTAGAAGAATTGATTATGGTTGTTAGTGAAAGTGTTAAGTTTTTCAGAGGGAATGATGAGATTATTGTTTAGGTTCTTTTTGATTATAAAAGAGATTTAATGACATCATTTTGGTCAAGACATGTGAAAGTCTCTCTCTGTTTCGTTGGGTAGGTAATGATGTCTGTTTATTTTCCTCTTTTGCCTGACATGCTGATGTTCAGGTAAGGTGAGTGAATAGTCATTACTGCCCGTGGATAATCGGTTATTTCTGTAGCAGCAAAGATGTAATTTTGTGTAGCATGTGTGTCATCTACTACCTTCCCCGCCCCACCCCTGATGTATCAGCTCTAATTCTTGTCATGTGATATTCAAAGAATTATCACTCGGCACATACTGGCCTAATCTTTTCTCACATAACTATAGATTTTATTAGTCTCTGCTGTCTTGGATATGAGTTTTACCAGTCATGTTTGCTAACTGCCTGGTTCTTTCAAGTCTATAGTCCAGTATCCTCCTTCATATTTTGGCCTAATCTTCCTGTCCCAAGGCACATAAGGCATGAGAATAATATCTCCCCATCATTGCCTACTCTGGACTACAGTGATGTCTGTTCCAGTGAGCAGAGTTGGGGAGTCACTAAAATGATAGGTTAACATCCTCAGAGATTATCACTCTTTATCACCTTGCAGCTGGTTGTTCTTTTCATCCTGTTATGGACTGGAGAACATTGACTTTGACAGCTGCACCCCTATAAACCCACAGGCTGGTGCTGTTAAACCAATGCGTGTACAGCTTGACTCTCCAGAAGTAGACTTTTCTGAGCAAAAAGGGTCAGTCTGGGGCCCAAGCAAATATCTTCTCTCTGCTGTCAAATCGTAGAATTCTAGGGCTGGAGGGATCATGGATATCATGTCAGTTTGCTCCTTAAAGGAAACTTACAAATGGAAAGTGTCTTTGCCAAAATGAGAGTTAATAGCAGCACAGGAACTGTAACTAAAAAGTCTTTGTAATCCTGTGTTACCCTTATGGTGAAATGAAACAACAGGCAGAGTGATAGAGTAGAAACAGTATCAAGTTTACAATTTGAAGACTGGAGGTTTTTAATTTTTTTATTTTTTTTATTGGAGGCTAAAACCACTAGACCATTCAGATATGACCTAAATCAAATCCCTTATGATTATACAGTGGAAGTGAGAAATAGATTTAAGGGACTAGATCTGATAGATAGAGTCCCTGATGAACTCTGGACGGAGGTTCGGGACATTGCACAGGAGACAGGGACCAAGACCATCCCCATGGAAAAGAAATGCAAAAAAGCAAAATGGCTGTCTGAGGAGGCCTTACAAATAGCTGTGAAAGAAGAGAAGCGAAAAGCAAAGGAGAAAAGGAAAGATATAAGCATCTGAATGCAGAGTTCCAAAGAATAGCAAGCAGAGATAAGAAAGCCTTCCTCAACGATCAATGCAAAGAAATAGAGGAAAGCAACAGAATAGGAAAAACAAGAGACCTCTTCAAGAAAATTAGAGATTCCAAGGGAACATTTCATGCAAAGATGGGCTCGATAAAGGACAGAAATGGTCTGGACCTAACAGAAGCAGAAGATATTAAGAAGAAGTGGCAAGAATACACAGAAGAACTGTACAAAAAAGATCTTCATGACCAAGATAGTCACGATAACGTGATCACTGACCTAGAGCCAGACATCTTGGAATGTGAAGTCAAGTGGGCCTTAGAAAGCATCACTACGAACAAAGCTAGTGGAGGTAAGTCTTGAAAGATGATGCTGTGAAAGTGCTGCACTCAATATGCCAGCAGATTTGGAAAACTCAGCAGTGGCCACAGGACTGGAAGAGGTCAGGCTTCATTCTAATCCCAAAGAAAGGCAATGCCAAAGAATGCTCAAGCTACCGTACAATTGCACTCATCTCACACGCTAGTAAAGTCATGCTCAAAATTCTACAAGCCAGGCTTCAGCAATGTGTGAACCGTGAACTCTCAGATGTTCAAGCAGGTTTTAGAAAAGGCAGAGGCACCAGAGATCAAATTGCCAACATCCGCTGGATCATGGAGAAAGCAAGAGAGTTCCAGAAAAACGTCTATTTCTGCTTCATTGACTATGCCAAAGCCTTTGACTGTGTGGATCACAATAAACTGTGGAACATTCTGAAAGAGATGGAAATACCAGACCACCTGACCTGCCTCTTGAGAAACCTGTATGCAGGTCAGGAAGCAACAGTCAGAACTGGACATGGAACAACAGACTGGTTCCAAATAGGAAAAGGAGTACATCAAGGCTGTATATTGTCACCTTGCTTATTTAACTTATATGCAGAGTACATCATGAGGAATGCTGGTCTGGAAGAAGCACAAGCTGGAATAAAGATGGCTGGGAGAAATATCAATAACCTCAGATATGCAGATGACACTACCCTTATGGCAGAAAGTGAAGAGAAACTCAAAAGCCTCTTGATGAAAGTGAAAGAGGAGAGTGAAAAGGTTGGCTTGAAGCTCAACATTCAGAAAACAAAGATCATGGCATCTGGTCCCATCACTTCTTGGGAAATAGATGGAAAAACAGTGGAAATAGTGTCAGACTTTATTTTTTCGGGCTCCAAAATCACTGCAGATGCTGATTGCAGCCATGAAATTAAAAGACACTTGCTCCTTGGACGGAAAGTTATGACCAACCTAGATAGCATATTAAAAAGCAGAGACATTACTTTGCCAACCAAGGTCCATCTAGTCAAGGCTATGGTTTTTCCCGTGGTTATGTATGGATGTGAGAGTTGGACTGTGAAGAAAGCTGATCGCCGAAGAATTGATCAAAAGCAATTCAAAAGAATTGTTTTTGAACTGTGGTGTTGGAGAAGACTCTTGAGAGTCCCTTGGACTTCAAGGAGATCCAACCAGTCCATTCTAAAGGAGATCAATCCTGGGTGTTCATTGGAAGGACTGATGCTAAAGCTGAAACTCCAATACTTTGGCCACCTCATGAGACGAGTTGACTCACTGGAAAAGACTCTGATGCTGGGAAGGATTGGGGGCGGGAGGAGAAGGGGACGACAGAGAATGAGATGGCTGGATGGCATCACTGACTCGATGGACATGAGTTTGAGTGAACTCCAGGAGTTGGTGATGGACAGGGAGGCCTGGCGTGCTGTTATTCATGGGGTCGCAAAGAGTCGGACACGACTGAGTGACTGAACTGAACTGAACTTAATTGCTTTACAATATTATATTGTTTGGTTTTGCCATACATTGACATGAATCTGTCCCGGGTGTACATGTGTTCCCCATCTTGAACCCCCCTCCTACCTCCCTCCCCATCCTATCCCTCTGGGTCATCCCAGTGCACCAGACCCGAGCAACCTGTATCATGTGTCAAGCCTGGACTGGTGATTCATTTCACATGTGATAATATACATGTTTCAATGCCATTCTCCCAAATCATCCCACCCTCACCTTCTCCCACAGAGTCCCAAAGACTGTTCTATACACCTGTGTCTCTTTTGCTGTCTCGTATACAGGGTTAAGGTTACCATCTTTCTAAATTCCATATATATGCTTTAGTATACTGTATTGGTGTTTTTCTTTCTGGCTTACTTCACTCTGTATAATAGGCTCCAGTTTCATCCACCTCATTAGAACTGATTCAAATGCATTCTCTTTTAATGGCTGAGTAATACTCCATTGTGTATATGTACCAAAGCTTTCTTATCCATTCATCTGCAGATGGACATCTAGGTTGCTTCCATGTCCTGGCTATTATAAACAATGCTGCAATGAACATTGGAGTACAGGTATCTCTTTCAATTCTGGTTTCCTCGGTGTGTATGCCCAGGAGTGAGATTGCTGGATCATATGGCAGTTCTATTTCCAGTTTTTTAAGGAATCTCCACACTGTTCTTCATAGTGGCTGTACTAGTTTGCATTCCCACCAACAGTGTAAAAGGGTTCCCTTTTCTCCACACCTTCTCCAGCATTTATTGCATGTAGACTTTTCGATAGCAGCCTTTCTGACTGGTGTGTAAAGGTATTTCATTGTGGTTTTGATTTGCATTTCTCTGATTATGAGGGATGTTGAGCATTTTTTCATGTGTTTGTTAGCCATCTGTATGTCTTCTTTGAAGAAATGTCTGTTAGTTCTTTGGCCCATTTTTTGATTGGGTCGTTTATTTTTCTGGAATTGAGCTGCAGGAGCTGGTTGTATATTTTGGAGATTAATTCTTTGTCAGTTGTTTCATTTGCTATTATTTTCTCCCATTCTGAAGGCTGTCTTTTCACCTTGCTTATAGTTTCCTTTGCTGTGCTGCTGCTGCTGCTGCGGCTGCTGCTAAGTCACTTCAGTCGTGTCTGATTCTGTGCGACCCCATAGACGGAAGCCCACCATGCTCCCCTGTCCCTGGGATTCTCCAGGCAAGAACACGGGAGAGGGCTGCCATTTCCTTCTCCAATGTGTGAAAATGAAAATTGAAAGTGAAGTCGCTCAGTCGTGTCCGACCCTTAGCGACCCCATGGACTGCAGCCTACCAGGTTCCTCCATCCATGGGATTTTCTAGGCAAGAGTACTGGAGTGGCTGCTTTTAATTTTAATTAGGTCCCATTTGTTTATTTTTGCTTTTATTTCCAATATTCTGGGAGGTGGGTCATGGAGGATCCTGCTGTGATTTATGTCAGAGAGTGTTTTACCTATGTTCTCCTCTAGGACTTTTATAGTTTCTGGTTTTACGTTTAGATCTTTAATCCATTTTGAGTTTATTTTTGTGTATGGTGTTAGGAAGTGATCTAGTTTCATTCTTTTACAAGTGGCTGACCAGTTTAACAAGTGGTGAAGACTGGAGTTTTTATGCCCAGGTCTGTTGTTATAGAGTAGTTTTATGATTCAAAGTAATTAACTGCAATCATTTTCAAAATTGTTCATTATCTATTGAATGGTGGATTTGTTGGTGACCCTGCATTCATCTGAAATTTGTCTGTTCATTGAGTTATATCATATTTTGATACCTAAAATTTGTTCAAGATTGTGATTGGATAGAAAAATGGTGACTAATATGGAAATACACTATGACCTCATTTTCTTTTCTTCCCCATTACCTTGAGGTCAGTGGAAATATATTTTTTAACTCCTATACTTGTGTATTCTTATCTACTTTGACAGCTACACCTCATGGTCTCACCTCTCCTGAGAGATAATAATTGGGCATTCTGTGACCTTCCTGTCACAATAGATGGGTGCTAGAAACTTGGGAAGGATTTTTATCAGCAGTGTTCATCACTGTTTTCCTGTTAAACCCAAGAGAAATAGTTCATAAGATGCCTCAACTAATGGTTTCGACTTAGGGCTATATCTCAGTCTGAACTGGTATGTTTATCACTGCCTTACTAAAGAATAATATTTAGTTATTGTTAAAAATGTAAAAAAAGAAAAACAATAATTACTTCAAAGTCCACCACCCAGAGATAACTACTTTAGACATTATGTGTACTTTTTATCATTTTAATTGCATGTTTAAAGAGTTTCATATATATAACTGTACATTCTTAATGCATGTATGTATAATTTATACATTTATTACAAGGAGTTACACTGAACATACTATTTTAGAAAGTGATCCTTTCATTGAATGATACAATGATACAGGCAGGAAGGCCGGGGTCTCCAAACGGAGGAAGTAGTCTGCAAGTGTCTCTTAAAATTCTGTGTTGCTGTGATGACACCTGGCTCCACCTGAACTTAACGTTTCTGGAACCTTGAGCTAATCAATGGGTTTTTCTTATGGAAATGTTTTTCTTAAGCTAGGCTAGTGAAACTATGTATTTGCTTTGGAATTTGCCTTTCTTCAAAATGGTTGCTAAGCTAAGACTAACTTTTTTCCTTTTCTCAAACCTTGGGCTTATAATAACTCAACAAACCAGTATTCATATCATTTGTTTTATGGCTGGGGGATGACACACCTTGTGCCATCCTATTTCAACAATGCATATTGTGGGAGGGGGCCTGGTGAAACTCCCTCAGCCTTGAGATGTCTTACTGATTAATAACTTTCTAACAGACTTAAAACAGCTTGCCAAAACTAGCACGGGAGGCCCTCTCTGTCCCCCTTCTGATGTCTGTGTCAGAAACATTCTCTGTCGCTTTTCACTTTAATAAAACTCTGCTACACAAAAACTCTTGAGAGATCAAGCCTGGTCCCTGGTCCCAAAGAAGCTAAATCTTCGGAGATCATGAATCCAACACCGTTCACTGTCAGCTATCAACATCTTGGTCCGTTTTTCATGTAGTTAAATTTCCTTCTATATAACATCATTCTTAATGCTGTATCCTTCTGTGTGGACATTATTAATTATTTCATCGAACCCCTATTATTGGACATTTTAAAGCAAAAGTGCAGAGTCTACCTGTGGCATCATTTCCCATATTTTTGTCATTCAGTAGAAAACCTTTCTATTTAGTATTCTAATCAGTAGATAAGATTTGATAGTATAGAAGCTAGAGATTTACTCTTGATCATTTGAGAATCCTGTTGAAGGATTTCCACTTAATCACTTATTGTTCTTTCATATTGATTAAATTTTCTTTGTAAAACATTTTGACCCAATTTTAAATTGGGTCAGCATGCATATGTGGAGACTTTTTATTTTACCCAACCAGTGAGCTACATATAAGATGGCTTGAGGCTGTGCCTGAGTCATTCACATTTTATTAATGAAAATATATGCAGAATGAATAAGGCAGTTACCAGTGGAATGCACTTGATTTGTAGTGGAGACTGAAAATTCAGATGTTTGTTGGTGCCAGGCATGAATAGATACGGCCAGGGGTAAGTACTAGGGGTATTTGGAGGCTGTTTTCTCATCTAAAGGGGTCAGCTGTTATTTAAATCAAATTACATTGTTAGCATGGGAAATAAGGACTCTGACTAACGGGATTTTCTCATTTTTTAAGAAAACCTGAAAATTATGAAAGACTCTTAATTCTCAAATTTTGATAGTAGTCATAATTGTTTGAAAACACAGTGCAGGTAAACAAGAGACATCTAATCTAGTCCACAGGTCTTTGTAGAGGTTGCCCTAGGGCAGGTCTTCAGCTCTTTGGAAATTGGGGAATCCTTTAGAAAGAGAAAGCTTTGCTTCCTATATCCATCTTTTCAGAGTTACTTTAAGGATAGATAAAATACTCAGATGATGAAACCTCTTCAAGTGCCACTTTCTAGAAGCTTCCCAATTATCCCAAGATGAGACCTTTGCAGTTGGGAATGTCCCTGAAGCCCGTTCAGGGACATTCCCAACTGCAATCAGACAAGAAGGGGTGTGGAAACCAGTTGTCTGAACATCCTGTCATCTGAAGTACCTTCATGTCTAGATCTCTCCTGCCCCAGGCCTATGCAGTTCTTTTGAAACATGAATGACATGTGGCCAAAGTAAGATGTTGATGAAAACTAGGACTGAATGTTTAGTGGAAAGAGTACATGACTGAGAGTGAGAAAACCCAGGTTTGAAGTCTCCTTTCACCCACAGATGTGAAATCCAGCAAGTCCAGTCATCTCTTTGCGAGGCTAACTAGATTTTTACTCAACAGTGACAATCAAGCCTTTTTTTTTTAAAAAAAAAAAAAGATAGGTATAATAATATAAAATCCAGAAGATTTCAAGTAAGCAATTACTTAAGAAGAAGAAATAAAAGAAAAAAGGAACGAATAACAGTTTATAACTAGATTTATGCATTTCTAGGGCACCCAAATGAAATCCTCTATAACCTTCAGTTTTCTTCATTGCACAGTAAGTGCTTGATAATTCAACCTTATCAGCAGGAATTGTGGCAGGCTTCCTCACTCTGTGGGTGATCAGTAAATATATTTCCAGTGAAATAGTAATGTAAGAGTTGGAGATAATTCTGTCATCACTTATACTTAAGAATGGAATGCATTTGAAGTCTGTGTTTAAATATGGATGATGATTCTGGGGAAGCTTGGAAATTCACTAAGCCTGAAATAGTGCAATATATTATGGTATATGAGTGTAAACACTCTTACTTTTGTGTTCTGACTCCCTCATTTAAATCCCTTTCCTGTTACTTACTCTGTTGTGAAGAGACTAAACCATTGCTCAGAAGCCAAGGACCCATCAAAGTCATGTGAACACCGTGTGAGTGAACTCGTTGATGCATCAGTTCTTTGGTCCAGAAGATAGTGACTTTGGTCCAATATGCTGGTTTTCTAATAAGCTTCTACTGAGTGAAACAGACATGATCCTCTTTATAGTCACAAAACTTTAGAGCTGGTAATTAAGGAGCAAGGGTTGAAATCAGCTCTAGCTGGTTGACTCTAGCCAAAAGTTAGGTCCTTTCCATAGAACCAAACAGGATTTGACTTACACCTCTGATTGAGGATTATCCACCTTCTACTTGGATTTTATAGTTCTGTTACTTTGCCAGCTGGGGGAGAAGTATGGTCCTACTGGTGTTGATTTTCAGGATACAAACTCAATGATGGTGTAGGGTGTACCCTGTCCTGAGTGCAGCTGAAGCTCCCCAGCCAACTGTGGCAGTGGTATGGCAGTTCTGCCACTCCCAAGCTGTTTGTTCTTGACCTCACTTGACATATTGATCTTCAGTCTTCATTCATTTTTGTGGCAGGATGACATTAGTATTCATCACCACTAAGCCTATCCTTTTGCTCCTCTCGGACACGACTGAGCGACTGAACTGAACTGAACTGAACTGAACAAAGTTTTTGAAGAATCAAAGTCCCCAGAATAGAGATGACCTGTTGATATGTTTGTTAATTATTTTTTCAAAAATATTTAGATTTCATATCCATATCTTTCTCTATGTGACTTTCTATGGTGCCCAGTCCCCACTAAAACAACAGCAAACAGCTTTACAATTTTTCTAAAATAGGAGATGTGCTCATTTTTCTAAAATTCAAGAAATATAGAAAAATATAAAGAAGACAGTTACAAATCACCTCCAAGTCTTACCTGCCAGAAATAAAATGTTATCATTTGGGGAATGTCAGCATCTGAAAATTTATAAATAGAAGGATGAATGACTGGGTATAGATAGACCAGCACAAATAATTTTATAATAGTGTGTGTACATGTTATTGTAAAAGTTAAAGCATTATATTCAATGAAATGAAACTGGAGGAATTTTTGAACTTCTGATTAAGTTTCTTTATTTAAAAATCATTAATATCTAAAATAATGCCTCCAAGGTAATTCAGAGGGTTAAGAAGAACCATTAGGAGATTGGAGCCATCGTAGTCTTACCACTGTGCACCATTAGAGTGGCTGAAATAAAAAATACTGTAAATAAAAGTTTATATGGGGACATGGGCTTCCCCAGTGGCTCAGACAGTGAAGGATCTGCCTGCAATGCAAGAGACCTGGGTTCGATCCCAGGGTTGGGAAGATCCCCTGGAAAAGGGAATGGCAACCCACTCCAGTATTCTTGCCTGGAAAATTCCACGGATGGAGATCCTGATGCATGGGAATGCAAAGAGTTGGACATGACTGATCAACTAACACTTTCACTTTCACAGATATGGGGATGTGGAACAGCTGGGATTCTTTATTCTTAAATTCCTAATGTGAATGTAACATGGTATAGACCCTATGGGAAAGTGTATCTTATAAAATTAAATATACCTCTATCTGAGGATCTGGTAATTCCACTGTAATTTCCTCCCCCAAATGAAACCCCATGTCCACAAAAAGATTTGTGCAAGAATAGTCATTTCACATTCATTCATAGTTAAGACATGCAACAACATGAATGACTCATAGACATTGTGTTGAGCCAAGAAGACAGATGCAAAAGAGTACATATTCTATAAACCCATTTATATTACGCCCTAGAACATGTACAACTGTTTCTCTGGTGATAGAAATTAGAAGAGGGGTTGCTATGAGATGAATGGAGTATAGACTGGAAAGGAACTTTCTAGGATGATGTCAGTATTCTTTATCATAATTGGGATATTGTTAAATGAATGTATATATTTGTCGAAACCCATCAAACTGTGCACCGAAGAGCTGTGTACTTTATTGTATATAATTAAATCTCAACTTAAACGTTTAAAAAACAAACTCAATTTAAACCTCTGAGCAGTTATGGATTGTCTTTCTGTTCAGAAACAAGAGAAATTAACAAACTTGTGCTTCCTCCCACCTGCCTTGATGTTGCTTATATTAGTTTTTCTTTTTTCAGGCTTCACAACAGTCATACTCTGATTTGCAATCATAATGCCCTAGTTGTTTAGTCTTAGTTCTATATTTATATAGAACCGCGGGTCCTTTTGCCACAATTTTTCCATTTCTTAGTTCTTTCTTTGGATTCATCTCTTGTTTATCCACATTTTATGGTCAAGCAGCTTTTTGCTTTGTTTATCCTAAAGAAAGACTCATGGATATCCTGTTTCTTGAGTTTTGAAATGTTTGCATTTTGCTTTTATACTTGAACTGTCAATTAGCTGGATCTAGTGTTTTTCAGTTATGAGCTTCCTCGTTTAAAGACGTGGTCTGTCTTTAGACACTACACTGTCTTCGACATTGAATATTACTGTGATGATGTCTGTAGTCAGCCTAGTTTTGTTTCCTTTCTCCCTCTAGTAGATGACTTGGTTTTTCATACTTGGTATCTGAAAAATGTTTAATTCTTACATTCAATAACTCAAGATATTGCTTGATTTTTTTTTTCTGTGTATAAATTTTCCCTGGCATAAGAATGTCCTTTTGATTTACAGTTTCAGTTCTTCTTTTATTTGAAGAGCTTTGGGGGGAGTGTGTTGTAAGCCTCTACTTTTAAACTATGAACCCTTTTCTCTTTCCTCTGTGTGTTACTTCAGGAACAGCAGTCGTCCGTAATTTTCTTACCTGCACTCTCCACGGATCGCCTCCTCTCTAGGTCCCTTTGTTTTGTTCATTCATTGTGATTATCTCTAACCTTTACTCTGGGCCATTAGTTGGCTTTTCTTCTCTTCTGCTCCTTGATGTTTCTAATTGGTTTATTAAGTACTTAATACTGTGTACATGGAACAACAGACTGGTTCCAAATAGGAAAAGGAGTGCGTCAAGGCTGTATATTGTCACCCTGCTTATTTAACTTCTATGCAGAGTACATCATGAGGAACGCTGGGCTGGAGGAAGCACAAGCTGGAATCAAGTTTGCCAGGAGAAATATCAATAACCTCAGGTATGCAGATGACACCACCCTTATGGCAGAAAGTGAAGAGGAACTCAGAAGCCTCTTGATGAAAGTGAAAGAGGAAAGTGAAAAGGTTGGCTTGAAGCTCAACATTCAGAAAACAAAGATCATGGCATCTGGTCCCATCACTTCATGGGAAATAGATGGAAAAACAGTGGAAACAGTGTCAGACTTTATTTTTGGGGGCTCCAAAAATCATGGATGCTGATTGCAGCCATGAAATTAAAAGACGCTTACTTCTTGGAAGGAAGGTTATGGCCAACCTTGATAGTATATTAAAAAGCAGAGACATTACGTTGCCAGCAAAGGTCCGTCTAGTCAAGGCTATGGTTTTTCCCGTGGTCATGTATGGATGTGAGAGTTGGACTGTGAAGAAAGCTGATCGCCGAAGAATTGATGCTTTTGAACTGTGGTGTTGGAGAAGACTCTTGAGAGTCCCTTGGACTGCAAGGAGATCCAACCAGTCCATTCTAAAGGAGATCAATCCTGGGAGTTCATTGGAAGGACTGATGCTAAAGCTGAAACTCCAATACTTTGGCCACCTCATGCAAAGAGTTGACTCACTGGAAAAGACTCCGATGCTGGGAAAGGTTGGGGGCGGGAGGAGAAGGGGACAACAGAGAATGAGACGGTTGGATGGCATCACCGACTCTGTGGACATGAGTTTGAGTGAACTCCAGGAGTTCGTGATGGACAGGGAGGCCTGGCCTGCTGTGATTCATGAAGTCGCAAAGAGTCAGACATGACTGAGCGACTGAACTGAACTGAACTGTGGTTTTGTGTGCATTTCTGTATATTGATAATTTTCCTTTCATTTTCAACTTTTGTCCTGTCTTTGAGTCTTCTAGTCTTTGAGTCCTTGTTTTATAGAATTCATAGTGTTAGGAAGTTTTTAATAGAATGCAAAACACTCACCGAGAGTCGTCTGTTTCTAGGGTTATGTTCCTTACAGTCTTAGTTCCACATCTGTTGTTCACATGCTGGATCCTTTTCTTCCATTTTTGTTTTAGCAGAGTTTTATAATCATTCATATTTCTTCTCACTCGTGCATGGTAGAGGCCACTCTCCACATCATCTATTTGTTTTGATCAAGTAGAAGTGAACTTATTTGATCTTGTTTCTACTTTGTCTGGGACTAAATTATCTTCTAAATCCCTGCCTCCAGTTTGAGGGCTTGCTGTCAGTTTCACTGCAGTGCTCATAACCCAAGGGTGGAAGAGTGGGGAGAATGCCCCTGGAACTGAGTACAGTCTTTGCTGGAGGACCTGGATCTAGCATGACTAACCATCGTGCTGTCTCCTGGACTTTCCCCAATTTCACACTGGAAGTCCCATATCCCTCTCAGTCTCAAGGAAGGTTGGTCACCCTATCTGGATCAACTTTCTTTTCTACTAATTTTTAAATATTCTAGGCCCCTGTCCACTCCATGTAGCTGCAGCTGGTTCAGCTTGACCCCAGTTCTCCTTAGTATCCTGGGACGTGGCTAGCCTGGGGCACTTGAGGAAGTACAGGACTCTAGTCTCATGGATTTTTTTTTTTTTTTTCCTTTAAGACTTCTAATTCCAAGTCAGCTTCTTGCCAATTGAGAGCGTTTGAGTAAGAATGTTCAGAGTTTCATCAGCTTGTTCTTCTCCTCAGCACCACTTCTGAGGCAGAATATGTGATCAGGACTCAGGGCCATGCTGGATGCAGCTCTCAGAGTCTTGCTCCATCCCTCAGCTGCACTTTTCAAAAGATGGCAGGCACATGCATAGTTTCCTTTCCTTGTTTAGTTACTTTAAAAAGATATTTTAAAATTTCCACTTAGCCCTTTGAGGAAATAGGTTCAGTAATACTGTTTGATTCTATTGCTGTTACCCAGTTTGGGCTTCTCTGGTGGTTCAGACGGTAAAGAATCTGCCTCCATTGCAGGAGACCCGGGTTAGATCCCTGGTTTAGGAAATCCCCCGGAGAAGGGAATGGCAATCCACTCGAGTGTTCTTGTCTGTAGAATTCCATGGACAGAGGAGTCTGGCGGTCTACAGTCCATGGGGTCACAAAGAGTCGGATACAACTGAGTGACTAACATTTTACCCAGTTCATTATAAAGTAAAACTGGTTAAATGATTCATCCTTATATATTCTCTCTTTGCTCATTCTCTTCTCCCCCACCAAAAAACAAACATGAATTTGTCTTGCTTTCTCTTTCCCATACATGTATGCAGGAGGAAATATTAGGCACTTAAATAAAAAATAGAGCTTTGAGAGTGGACTTGTAACCAAAACCTAATCAAAAGCAAACTAGATTAACCCATGAATTGAAAATGGTCTCCTTTATTGCAGGATTTGTCCATTGAGATGCTATCATTTAAGACTTCTATTTCTAGGGATTTTTCCAGACTGAGCACTATATTTAACACTGAAACATTAATGCTGAATGGGTTTTAAGTTGAGCTTACTTGTTCTCCTAAGATTATTTCTTTAAAAGTATTAAGAAGATAATCTCCCAGTAGTGAAGTAGTGGTTCGTGTTTCCAAGGACTGTGTTACTTGGCACAGTGAGCATGTATTTTGTAATCTAGCACTGGGTCTCTGTCCATGTTGTTTGCAGAACTGCTTGAAGAAGTATGTATCCTCTAAACTTGATCTAGTAGTCATAACTGGTAGGGTTGAAAGAGAAGCCCAATCTTGGGGACTTCTGATAAGGTCAGGAGAATAATGCTGCAGTGATACAGCCTGAAAGAGGGGAAGGTTTGAAGTTTTGAATGAAGGTGAGAAAGTATTTATAGGAAAATTTCAGGAAGAATTTTAAGGCATACCTTGCAAAGGCCAAACTTGTTAGTAGGACATAGCATGTGCCATCAGAATAAAAGACATTTACCTCTGCCCTCCCAAAGAGGGTTTTTGTCTGGCTTTCTTTTGTTTTAAGGGATGGGGTTGGGAACATTGAAACTCCATTTATAAATTTGAAGTTTTAGGCTTTCTCATCTTCCTGTTGGGGCTTTGCTGGTAGTTCAGACGGTAAAGAACTTCCCTACAGTGCAGAAGACTCAGGTTTGATCCCTGGGTTGGGAAGATCCCCTGGAGTAGGAAATGGCAACCCACTCCTATATTCTTGCCTGGAGAGTCCCGTGGACAGAGGAGCCTCGTGGGCTACAAGCAGATAGGATTGCAAAGAGTTAGATACGACTGAAGCAACTTAGCACATTCAGGTTTCAAACAATAGCTAACAAGAGAAATAGTCATTTTTTTATATTTGCTTTTGTTAGCAAATTTTTTTCTAGTCTAGAAAGGTAAAGGAGTTTGGCCTATTTTTAAATTCTCTTTTATCTCTCTGTTAGGATACTGTATTTCTTTTGGAATTATTTACTTTATATTGAACTTTTCAGAAATATTTGCAATTATTTTAATTAAAAATTAAAATAAAAAGGTAAAATATACCTTTATGTCTCATTGGATTGTTCGTTCAGATTTCTTATAGCTGAAAAAACAGATACATTTAGTGATTGAAGTCAGAGGTGATTCCAGTGAGTTTTATTTTATTTACATTTGTTAGCTAAATAAATTAGTGCTTTAATACCTCCCTTTAAGGATGTTGTAATAAAAAAAAGTTCCCCTCAGCGGTTAGTATGTATTCTTCTTATGGAAAGTAAAAAGTATGTTGGAGAAAATTAATACTTTAAAGTTAGTTTGAAGCTACAAATAAACGGCAATGCAGTAGACCCTCTGTATCCATGGATTCCACATCTGTGGATTCAACCTGCCATGGATACAGATGGTCAGCTGGACTACTCCACTTTATAGAAGGGATTTGAGCATCCTCAAGTTTTGGTATTTGCAGGAAGTCCTGGAACCAGTCCCCCACAGGTACTGGGGGATGACTGGACATTGTTTTTCATCCCTTCCCTGCCCATCTTCCCTTTTTAGATGAGTGTAGAGCATGAGGGTGAAATGAGACAAAAGGAACTAAGGTAGGGTCACAGTGCAGGGGGATGAAGTCTAGTCTGCCTTTCAGCCACTTCCTTGTCTACTATTTTATATGGTATTCACATCCCTCAGAGGAATTCTGCTGCAACACAGTGTCACGTAGGGAGGAATTCAGCTTAAGACAGATCCTTAATGCTTTGGTGCCTTGCGATGAATACCAAAATACCAAAAAGCCATTTTTAAGAATCCAAAAAAGAGGGACTATGTGTATAGCTGATTCACTTTGCTGTATTGTGGAAACTAACACAACATTCTAAAGCAACTTTATTCCAATAAAGATTTTTATAAAAGAACAAAGCAAGCACCCCAAACATGAAAGTGCCAAGGACAGTAATTCCATGAGATGTCACCCTAGTAAGACATTAAAGATTTAGTTTTATTTAATCAACTCACTTGCATAGGTCACTGCTTAATTGTATTTGATGTTTATAGCCATTCACTTAGAATTTCCAATTTTAGGTAAACAGCACTTTAAACCTAATTAGTTAGCAAATGTTTTAGTTTAAGATGGTGTGTAATACATCTTTCAGTTTCTGTTGGAGTAGATATTTTCGTACATGCTCTTCCTAAATATTTAATAATTTTAATGTTGCTGAGGTTTGGTCAGAATAACAAAATACTGACTTTCCCTCCAAGATGATGTATAATTGTCACCCATCATACTTTGTTTGCTGTCAAAATTTTTTAAGCTTGTTGTGACCTACTTAAGGGTCTTCTGACAAGATTAAAAATTCTGGTGAGTTGCATGCTGCAGACTGCAGTGGATTCAGCAATTGTACTTCGTGTTTTCCAGCCTTGTTCCTACGGAGATAATGGCCAGGCTTGTCATGCAAACCCACTGCCTTCTTTTTTTGGTAGACATGCTTTGTGTTTTGACTTTCAGGAAGCAATATCATTTGATATGGTTGAGTTGAGTTTCTAATGTACCCTGCATGTGTCTTTTGGTATTTTGACTGGAGACGTTTTAATGATGTGTTCACCTCACTTTAATTTTGGTTTGTCAGCATTTTTACTCAGAAGTCTGTATTTTTCAAGGATTAATCTAATGGTTTAAAAAATTTTCTTGGAGTAAAGCAGGAAATCACCTTGTAGCAATGAGATTAATTTGAAGAGGCTTTAAATGATGAACCGCACATCGCAAATTCTCTTTGAAACAAAGTCAGTCCATGAGTTACAGCTCAAGAGGGGGAAAGGAGGAGGGTGAGGAGTGAAGTAAGAGACTCCAACATGATCCAAGCTTAGAAAGCAGGACGCACTCTGAAAGCTTGGCCTGGTTTTCTTTTTTGAGAAGATTGTAAGAAGATTTAATCTCTGACAAAATAAAGCTGATATGAAGGAGGACAGATGAGAGAATGAAGGGAGGGAGGGAGGCAGGGTGAGAAGGAGAAAGGAAGAGAACTGAAGAACGAGAGAGTGGAATTAAGGTTCCCTAAAGGAAGAAAAAACCCTCTGGCGTCTAACCTTAAGTAGGTGGGAGAGTGATACTCCAGCTGCATTGAACAGACAAGAAAGGGAATCCATTGATTGACTGCATGGAGGATGTCTTAGTTGAGTCAACAATGAATTGAGTGGAAGGCTAACCTTACTTGCTGGGGATCTTACTTCAAACTTGTATGGTGAAATTTAACCCCAGTATGATGGTATTTCGAGGTTGAGGCCTTTGGGAGGTAATTAGGTCATGACAGTGGAATCCTTATGAATGAGATTAGTGCCCTTGTCCCCAGAGCTAGCTGACTATCTTTTCACCATGTAAGGATTCAGTGAGAGGTTGGCCATCTGCAAACCAGGAAGATGATTCTAACACTCTAATCTCAGACTTCCAGCCTCCAGAACTGTAAAAAGTAAATTTCTGTTGCTTATAAGCCACCCAGTCCTTATGGTACTTTGGTAGAGCAGCCCAAACTGACTAAGAGAGGATCTGAACCAGCTCCTGTTTTCAGCATCCATGGATCCAGTATCCTCCCTACATGCTTTTTCATGGTTGCTGTTGCTGGTAGCTCTGATTTTGTAGCCTAGTTGTTAGTAATGACCATGGTTGTATGGCCATGGTGCCTCTGTTACTCACTTTATAGTCCTGCTCTTTCCCCCTCTGCTCTATTCTGGTTTGGTGGCACTAAATGAAGGGTACCGACAGGTCATGTGTTTACCACGATGAACTCTAAGTCATAAGAGTATACACATCAATGACTTCTGCCTTATAAAACTCCATCCCTTGTCTTCCACTGCATCCCTCTCTGAGTATTTGCCATGGTATATGGCCAGCACTCTTAGTTACAAAGCATCAATCTCCCCAAATGAACTTAAAAAACATTCATTAAACCGAGAAATCTTAAGTGCTAACTTTTGTAACAGCAGCTACTAGATCCAGGAGGTCACTGTATCATCAGAGCCCTCTTCATCCCGCTAGCAACACTTCTGTTTCTAGCAGCTCTTTCCTTGTGGCTCTAGCCTTTCACGTCTCTTAGAGGTCCAAGTCCCTAAAGAATGAAAGATATTCTTTCTCATCAGCGCTTGCTAAAGTCGGAGCAAAGAATCTGTTGATTCCTGTTCGTTGGTGGGCTGGGAGTGGTGTCAAATGTGTGGAACCATCCCCCTTAAACTACAGGTGCCATGTAGAGTGATTAGAAAAGATGAGGCGCTCATGGCACAAGAGTGTTCCCTCCAACCAGTTTATATCTTCAGTTGAGTTCGGTTCAGTCGCTCAGTTGTGTCCGACTCTGTAACCCCATGAACCGCAGCACACAAGGCCTCCCTGTCCATCACCAACTCTCGGAGTTTACTCAAACTCATGTCCATTGAGTCAGTGATGCCATCCAATGATCTCATCCTCTGTCATCCCCTTCTCCTCCTGCCCTCAATCTTTCCCAGCATCAGGGTCTTTTCCATTGAGTCAGCTCTTTGCATCAGGTGGCCAAAGTATTGTAGTTTCAGCTTCAACATCAGTCCCTCTGATGAACACCCAGGACTGATCTCCTTTAGGATGGATTGGTTGGATCTCCTTGCAGTCCAAGGGACTCTCAAGAGTCTTCTCCAACACCACAGTTCAAAAGCATCAATTCTTCGGCACTCAGCTTTCTTGATAGTCCAACTCTCACATCCATACATGACTACTGGAGAAACCATAGCCTTGACTAGGCAGACCTTTATTGACAAAGTAATGTCTCTGCTTTTTAAATATGCTATCTAGGTTGGTCATAACTTTCCTTCCAAGGAGTAAGCGTCTTTTAATTTCATGGTTGCAATCACCATCTGCAGTGATTTTGGAGCCCAGAAAAATAAAGTCAGCCACTGTTTCCACTGTTTCCCCATCTGTTTCCCATGAAGTGATGGGACTAGATGCCATGATCTTAGTTTTCTGAATACTGAGCTTCAAGCCAACTTTTTGACTCTCCTCTTTCACTTTCATCAAGAGGCTCTTTAGTTCTTCTTCACTTTCTGCCTTAAGGGTGGTGTCATCTGCATACCTGAGGTTATTGATATATCTCCCAGCAATCTTGATTCCAGCTTGTGCTTCTTCCAGCCCAGCGTTCCTCATGATGTACTCAGCATATAAGTTAAATAAGCAGAGTGACAATATACAGCCTTGACGTACTCCTTTTCCTCTTACTGTTTCATGATTTTTGTAATTTCATTGTGGTTTAGATACGCTTGGAAATGTGAATCCATTACTTAGCTGCATTAGTTGAGGCAGCATTAACACTGCCAAGTGTTTTCTCTGTGGTTGACTTTGGATGGCGATTGTGTTTGTACAGTGGGATATGTGTGTTGCAGATGTGAACATCTGCTGTTCACACCCAACCTGAGCTTCCAGGCTGGCCTCTTCGCCATCTTGATGTGTGTTTTCCTTAGGAAATAGATACTGTAGAACTTGCTGTTCATGCCCAACTGCTAGTTTAGGTTTAAAAGGGCATCATACCTGCTTTCTATAATACCAGGGTCCTGGTACTTTGGGTTGATCAGTATGAATCTGAAACCAGCATTTAAACGAGAGACACATCACACCAGTAGCAAAGTTCTTAACTTTGCTCTCAGTAAAGTTTTTCCTACAGATGTAGTGGTGTGCACACTTAACTGGTTTGCTTATATTAAGAAAGTGAATAGTTGTTTTGAACCAGAAAGTTATATTTTTCAGTGGTTTAGACATTTGGATCTTTTTTGAAATATTATGGCTATTTAATTGTCAGACATGTTTAGAGAAACAATGAATTGTGATCCTGTTTAGGTTCAACCATACCACAAATAATTTCCTTCTGTAATGCTTCAGTAGTTTACCCTTGTATTTCCAAGGATTCCGTGGGATCAGATTCATCCATCAGAGTATCTCCTCCCATCGACACTAGCAAATAAACCACCCGTTGAATACAGTTCCCGTCTTCATTAACAGTGCTGTCTGTTGGAACTAATGAATTTCCACTTAAGCTCAAGAGTGACTGCTGGCTGACATTTTAGATTATCCAAACCCAAGTGACAAGTTTTGTCCATGACATTAGCATGGAAGTTCAGGGGTTAATAAGAGTTCTCATCCAGTGTCAGTTTGACTTCACAGGTGATGTTGCCAGCACTAACCATTTGTCATTTGGGAGGAAAATGAAAAACTAATTCATTTGGGAGGAAAATGAATGGTGACATTTTATGAATTATATTTCCCCATTCTTGTCCCTTGAGGCTGCTTAGGATTTTCATTTTGACAGAGCAGATTTATATCCAGAACTCCCTATGAAAGAAGAGGTCCTATGCTACATAATTTGAGAGGTCCGAAAGGCTCCTGTGGGTGCCCAGGAAGTCAGATGTGGTCAAATAGGAGAGTCAGTGGGTGTCCTTCAGCTGAGAGGTTATGGTTGAAGTGCCTCTGCTCCCCAGGAGCAACTGGTTAGCCTTTCTGTAGTTGTGCGTTCACGATTAAGTTACCAGATTTAGTTTGAATCTTGTGGGTACAGTGATGGGACACCAAACCAAGGATTGAGAAGAAACATTTCTGAGCCAGGGGCCACCAGCTCAGTGACAGATTCTTCAAGGGCACCTGGAAGGAGCTGGGTGCTTAGAGAAAGGAGGAAAAACTCAGAATGTATCCATACCTTTGTATCATAATATCGCCCCAACAGTCTGGCTTGGTATCTGATTTACATTTTGGGTAGTCAGTCGAAAAATGCTAGCTCTAGCATTATTATTTTTAAATGATTAGAGTTGTGGTATGATTCAGTGTGAAATGTGTGTTGTCCATGCTGAGAGAGAAATGGACTAAAGGAGCCTGGGGAGGCAATTAGACTCGGAGTGCTGCTGTGACTCGCTGTGCAGAGGGTCATTAGAGATGTTCATTCTTCTCCAAGTTTTCATTTCACTTGATCCAGGTTCTTGCAGAAAGCTTTCCTTCTGGATTAAAATTGTTCCCACTTGATTTCAGCCATGTGCTGATTCTTTAAGAGAAGAGGTTAACTAGATCTTTTAAAGGTATAATCAGGCAATTGCAATGCAGCCAAGTAATGCTGAGCTCCTACTAGTGAGATGAAATTGGTCTGTGTTAGAAACAGTGGGGTAGAAGTTTTCAGACATACACTGATTGGTCCTTTCAACACACCCTCTGGCCTGGACTCTGCCAACAAAGTGCTTTTGCTCTTGGAAAAGTTGTATGTTTTCACAGCATTCTAGGAAGATGGGAATCCATTTCTTGTCTGTGTGGTCACCTATTAGGTTGGCAAGCCTAAGCAAATGAGGAGATAGCTCTGCCTGTGTACAGGAGTGGGCAGGGGAGTCTGCCTGGGTGGAGGAGACACTCTGTTGAATTTAAAATGATTTAGAATTAAACAGGCAGCGAAAGGCTGAAGGCTGTTTCCGGCACCAGGGCCCACATGAGCCAGTAAGAGTTAAGAAACAGCATCGTGAGTGAGCAGAACTACAAGCAACTGATGGAAGATAAAGGATGATGAGAGAGGAGGTCCTCAAGTAAGGTAGGTAGTGGGGCCAGGCCACTGAGGATGAGACTGTTATCTTAGTAGTTACGGGAGGCCATCGAAGGGATTTGTGGGCGAGGGACCTGACCAGCTCAGCTGGGGGTAGATTACACTGTCACTGGAATGGGGGCAGTGTCTGAGGTACTGAGGCAGGAGGCAGCATAAGGGTGGCCGAAAAAGGAGTGGATTGTACTGGGAGAGTTGGTTGTCCTCTCCTTCGCTGGTCTGGTAACTCAGCAGTTAGAAGTGAGACAGAAAGGCCAAGACATGTTCAAAACAGCTCTAAACAGTGTGTCAGTACCATCCACAATTTAGATCAGAAGCTGGATCTGTTTTTCATTCTTGTCTTCGCCCAGGGTGTCTCTGAGCTGGTGGTGAGTTCATGTGCATAGAATAGAGCTGAATTGGAAGCTCTGTGAGAGCTTAGGGAACTCAGTGAGGGTAAGGCAGAAACAGCAGCTTTTTTTAAAAAAAACAAAAACAAAACTTTGCTGGCTCCCTCGCCCGCAGCGCAGTGCCAGCATACGGGTGGTGCTGAGTGAATGTCGAGGATTTGGCTTGTGTCAGCATTTGGAAGACATCTGTACTATCATCAGTGAGTACTTAAGGTTGATCTTCTATATTTCTGTTGATTAGTGCTTTCTCAGTGACCAGCTGTGTTATGCAAACCAAGTTTCTAAACTTGGAAATTTGGTTATTTTGTAAATGTATTTAGTAGCATAAAATACTAAAGAAGGAGTTGTATCACTTTGCTAATTTTGTGAAAGATTTTGTATCACTTTGATAATTTGACATTATGCATGGCTAAAAATACAGGTCTTGATGGCGGCACTGTTCAGAAGAGCAAAATAGATGAAAATAACCAATGTCAATGGACAGTCAAGGAAGAGGTTGTGTTTATTTTGCACAGAGACATGGCATGATCGGTCTTCAGTTTTAGAAAAATCAGTCTGGCTGCAATGTGGAGAATTCACTATTTGAAAGTCAAGGTTTAGGAAGCCGTGAGGGTTTTAGGAGACTGAATATCCAGGTTAGAGATGATGGTGGTTTGACAAGGTAGTTATTGTTAGAGAGGGTAAGAAGTGACCATACTTGATATATGCTTTACAAGTAGAGGACAGGATTTGTTGTTAAAGGGTGTAAGAGAAGAGAGACAAGGATGACTTTTAGGTTTGAGCTTGAGCAGCTGGGAGATGGCAGTCCTGCTTCCTGAGATGGATGGCTGAGAGTACAACAGGCTTTGGAGTGTGGAGATAGGTCATGTGGGAAAGAGAGATGAAGAGTTTAGTTTAATGGAGAAACCAAGCAGAAAGTTGAATATACTCATCTGGTATTCAAGAAGGTTCCATGTAGATAGATAAGCATGGGAATCATTAGCCTTTAAATGATGTATAAAGCCAGGAGGCTGACAAAGGTCTCTGGTAACATTTGGATTATATAATTGTTAAGTTTTTAGGGCAAATTGATTATTTTTATGAAGTTTTTTTAAAAATTAGAACATTGAAATCATTGTATCCTTGATCAAGTTTTCTAAAAGACGTGCACATAAGCAATCTTTCTTGAAGATGAACCAAAATGTACATGATAAACATTTTCTTGACTCTGAAGGGCATAAGCAAAGCAGCTTGGGAGGGAAAGCTATTGATCAGCACATGGCTAACAAACTAAAGAAAAGAAACACTTTTATGTGTTGGTATCACTTGGTCTCCTGGCTAGCAGTTAGCAACACTAAATATCAAAGTTTTATTTTATAATGACATGAAAAGCATTAGAATGTAAATTGAAGAATAAGCCTGTCTTTGAGACTTATTCTTGTTAATTCCTCAAAGGCACGTAATGAATTGACAAGTTGAGGATTTTCTTTGTAGATTTTCAAGTTGCAGAAATAATGCACACAACCATCTTTCAGGGGACAGAGTACAAAATGCCCATCTCTATCTCATTAGTATTCTAGGAAAATTCTAGTTCAATTCAAAGAACAAAGTTTAGGGGGAGAAAAAAAGCCATTGCCATTACTGATTTTAAAAATAGTAAGCACAATAACCTGAAATCTCTGTTCTTGGAATGAGAAGGCATGATGTTATCTAATAGTTTTCTTACTGAGATTTTTGATCCATGAGAAGCAGGTGATATATCTGGGTGAGTGAGAAATGCAGCTTTGCCCCGTATCCTGGCCTGGTTTTCTTCGATGCTCTTTACAACCTGAATGGGAATTGATGCCAAATCTTTAGGTGGGAAACAGAGGCCTTTGCCATGTGCCCTGAAGAAACTTAACACCGTGTCATAGTACCTGTCAGCTTCTGGGTTGCTACTTCCACATGCCTTCCTCACTTCTTGCAGTAACTCTGGAAGTCCTGTCAGGATGGCTCCTTAGAAAAGGCTTCCCTGTGATTAGAAGATGTACTTTATTTCGGGGACAATATATGGACCTTTAACTTCATGTGCTTATTTTTAACAGAAAATTATAGCCAGTAAATCACAGGTGGGACATGAAGGAAGTACTGGAAGTATTTTATCAAGGAAACATTTCTTGGTGTTAACTACTAGCCAGGTGATGGTGGTCATGGTGGTAGAAGGGTAGCGATGGCCACAGCTCATAGGTACTGACTGCACATGTATGCCGGTCCCTGTGCTGAGTGCCTTCCCTGTTTTCCACGGACATATGACCCTGTGAGGCAGATACTGTTATCACCTTACTTGCACAGTTTGAGGAAACCAAGGCACAGTAAGAATAACAGCTTAATGAGGACACTTGGTGAATAAGTAGCAGAAATGGGATTTGAGCACATCTATCAGTTCAGGTCAGTAGCTGAGTTGTGTCCAACTCTTTGCAACCCCATGGACTGCAGCACGCTAGGCTTCCCTCTCCATCACCAGCTCCCGGAGCCTACTCAAACTCACGCCCATCACATCAGTGGTTCCATCCAACTATCTCATCCTCTGTTGTCCCCTTCTCCTCCTGCCTTCAATCGTTCCCAGCATCAGGGTCTTTTCCAGTGAGTCAGTTCTTCATATCAGGTGGCCAAAGAACTGGAGTGTCAGCTTTAGCATCAGTACTTCCAGTGAATATTCAGGACTGATTTCCTTTACGATTGACTCGTTCCATCTCCTTCCAGTCCAAGGGACTCTCAAGTCTTCTCCAACACCACGGTTCAAAAGCAACAATTCTTCAGTGCTCAGCTTTCTTTATAATCCAACTCTCACATCCGTACATGACTACTGGAAAAGCCATAGCTTTGGCTAGATGGACCTTTGCTGGCGAAGTGATGTCTCTGCTTTTTAATATGCTGTCTAGGTTGGTCATAGCTTTTCTTCTAAGGAGCAAGCGTCTTTTAATTTCATGGCTGTAGTCACCATCTGCAGTGGTTTTGGAGCCCAAACAAAGTCTCTCACTGTTTCCATTGTTTCCCCATCTATTTGCTATGAAGTGATGGGACCGGATGCCATGATCTTAGTTTTCTGAATGTTGAGTTTTAAGCTAACTTTTTGACTGTCCTCTTTCACTTTCATCAAGAGGCTCTTTAGTTCTTCTTTGCTTTCTATCATAAGAGTGGTTTCATCTGCATATCTGAGGTTATTGATATTTCTCCCAGCAAACTTGAATCCAGCTTGTGCTTCATCCAGCCCAGCATTTTGCATGATGTACTCTGCATATAAGTTAAATAAGCAGGGTGACAATATATAGCCTCATCTATGCAGAAGTCCAGTGGTCTTCTTCACCATGGCTGTGGTACCTCTTCTCCTCTCAAGCAGTAGTAATTGCAGCTGGGACATCCATCAGCCAAGTGAGGTTTGAACTCTCCTGGGTACCACTTTCGAGCTTTGTGACCTTAAACAAATGACTTTGCTTGTCTAAACCCAGCCTTCCTCCTCTATGGGAAAGAAAAGTAGCTATTGCAGAGAGTTGCTGAGAGGAGTCATTACAGTGCATTTATGTTTGCTCCTGGCTCAGTAGAGGGAAGGGCTACCCTTGTGACTCAGCTGGTAAAGAATCTGCCTGCAATGCAGGAGACCTGGGTTTGATCCCTGGGTTGGGAAGATCCCCTGGAGAAGGGAAAGGCTACCCACTCCAATATTCTGGCCTGGAGAATTCCGTGGACTGTATAGTCCATGGGATCGCAAAGAGTCGGACACGACTGAGTGACTTTCACTTTCACTTTTTCCAGGCTCAGTACTGAGAGCAGTGCTCAGTCTATGGTAGATCATTTTGTTTTGTGGTTGATCTTTAATAAACATTTACTGATTCTAAGCTCATACCATAGCTTCTTCTGGGGGAAACCCAGGTGGGGATAAAGAAGATTGCATGTGGAGAGGGAAGGGTAAAACTTTCCATTCTGGGTGTTTCTCACATCATCATGATACAGACTAGCACCAAGGAAATTGCATTCCTGCTGTTAACATGTGGTCTTTCTCAGCTTACCTTTTTGATATTAATTAGCTTAAATAATCAAGTGAATATTTTATAAAAACCACTGTATGCCCTGAACATGATGTTAGGCTTTCTGAAGACTGTGCCAGATGCCCGCCCTGTAGTCTGTGGGTGGTGGGGACCAATTGGCTTATTTAAACTAGGCAATCAGGGAGAAGGTGCTTGGCAGGACACCTGTGAGGAAGAGCTGTGGTCCATGTGTGCATAGCTGTGTTTGGCAGATAGGAACGGTTCTAGAATTGTTCGAGGAAGTTTTAGACCAGAACACTCTGTGCAGTAAGTCAATGAAAAGACACAGATTTTAAAGAAGCTGTGAAAAGATGCAGGGAAAGTAGCTTACTGAGTAGATGTGGGTGAATTTATGGAAATGATGATGAGATCCTTTGCAGATGATAAAAATGCTTAAGCTGCCACTCAGACTCACAGAGTTGGATCAGTGTAACTTGCCTGATGGAAGATGTTACACTTCCTCCTGAACTGCCAAGTAGCCTAGGGAGTTTTGTTTTTAATTCAGTTTATACCAGAGAACTATGTATGACATTCTTGCACTCCTTCTTTCTTTTTCTAATAAGCTGGTCAAAGGATTGACAGGATTGATTTTTTACCTGTTTTTTCACTTGTATCTGCCCTTTTTCTTCACCGAGGTATAGGCACTTTGAAGACAGGTGTCTCGTCTTAGGTGTCTGTAAGATCCCATGTTTCTGGGACTTACCACACCTTTATACCACATGGCCAAGTACTAACAAGGAATTTTCTGAACTAATAGGATAGGTTTGCTGAAGTCCGTACTCTGAAGCTCATGATACTCATTCTAGCAGTTAATTTATTTTCTTTCATGCTAAATCAAAAGGACTGATTTCTGGGCCAAAATAATTTAGAGGAGAAAAATTACAGTGACTTTGGGTATCGGCCCTTGCCCTCTGTGTACCATCCATGTTTGGGACATGGTGATGGGTCAGGGCTGGGCCAGGGGTGGGACATGGTGATGGGTCATTTCCCATCCTCACTAAGCCTCCACCTTAGGTCTAGCAGATGCTGTGGACCCCTCAAGCTTCAGTTTACAGACTTCATTCAATGCAGACTCTGGGCTGTTGACTCTGGATTCCTGGCAGGAATGTGATTTTGTGTTCTCAGTTGCCTTCCACTGTCCTCTGAACTGGGAGAGATTGTTTTGAGGGGAGGGAAGGAGGTTACCTTATTGAGATCCAACACATAGCAGGCTATCATTTCTACTGTTCTTTGGTTATTGTTCTTATTGCAGAGCAGGAAACACAGACCTCTTTGCTTTGCAATTTCCAGATTTCATCAGGGAATCTATTCAACCTTTTCCCCCATTCCTGGGTCTTGGTCCCAGTAGGATACCAAGTAGGCCATACTTGTGTACCACACCTCAAATGCCCCTTTTTTCTCTCTCCCCCTTCTCTCCCTTCCTAGATTGGTAGAGATTTTCTCCTTCCATGTTGGGAAACCATCCTGCATCTTTCATGCTCTGTGGTTTATAGCAGAACTCCGAGATCTCTAGATTCTAATATAGATATTTAAAGGACAACCTTGGGAATTTAGAGTACACTTCTCCCAGTAAAGCCAGGCCCTTGTTAATGAAAGCCTTGGCAAACGGAAGCCATGACTTTCACAACTGTTGACTGGGAAATGAGCCATGTCTGTTTGGGAAGTGGAAGACTGAGCATGTCTCCTTTGTTTTGTTGTCCCCAAGAAACAATTCAACTGCTTCCGTGGGAGGAGGGCTAAGGAGCACAGGAAATTACTGGGAAGGAAAAAAAGGAAATTATTGGGAAGGAAAAATACAGATGATAATATGTAAACATTTGTTCGGCTGGAGAATCCAGTGTGGGCTGGTAAATCCAAGAACCACCCTCCCAGATTCCTGAATGTTGAAACTTATCAATGACAGTATTCTGTTTGAATATTGGGAGTGGAGAGTAGAGAGAGCAGAAATACAGAGTGACGAAAGTTCTCTTTTTGATCATATGAGTCGCTGGCAAGTTTTTATTTTTTTACTTTCAATTTTACTATTTTAAATATTTATTTATATGGCTGCATTGGGTGTTAGTTGCAGCTCACAGGAATTTTTTTCTTTTTATAGTTTCACTATGTAATCTCTTTTCATAGTTTTCCCTTTTAGCTGCCCAGCATGACATCTGGAATTTTAATTCCCCAGCCAGGGATTGAGCATGGACCCTCGATAATGAGAGTGTGGAGGAGTCCTAACCACTGGAAAACCAGCGAATTCCCTAAGAATTTTAAACTACACTATTGTGTAGATCCTGAGAGTCTTTAGGAACTGATCTCCAGAGAGAATGTTCACCTTGAGCCAGGCCATTGTGATTAGAAGCTACCACACCCTATCATTATATCTAGCTCCCTAACCCTCCTGCCCAGGAGCCTGGTAGGCTGCAGTCCATGGGGTCACTACCAGTCAGACATGACTGAGCGACTTCACTTTCACTTTTCACTTTCACACATTGGAGAAGGAAATGGCAACCCACTCCAGTGTTCTTGCCTGGAGAATCCCGGGGACAGGGAAGCCTGGTGGGCTGCCGTCTATGGGGTCACACAGAGTCGGACACGACTGAAGTGACAGTAGCAGCAGCAACCCTCCTGCCCAGCTTTTGCCCATTCATTAAATTTTTAAAGTTTTTACCTGTGGGCTACCAGTGGCTCTTTGGCATAGAAAACAAAACCCATTTCTATACCGTATGATCTTATTGGAGAAGGCAATGGCAAGCCACTCCAGTACTCTTGCCTAGAAAATCCCATGGATGGAGGAGCCTGGTAGGCTGCAGTCCGTGGGGTTGCTAAGGGTCGGACACGACTTCACTTTCACTTTTCACTTTCATGCATTGGAGAAGGAAATGGCAACCCACTCCAGTGTTCTTGCCTGGAGAATCCCAGGGACGGGGGAGCCTGGTGGGCTTCCGTCTATGGGGTCACACAGAGTCAGACACGACTGAAGTGACTTAGCAGCATCAGATTTGATCATTTAAGCCAAAAACTAGTTTTCCAGAAATGATTGATATCTATTCATTTTCCAAGAAACAAATGTAAATCAGACGTTTGTTTTTCATAAGGCTAGTAGGTGCAAGCTGCAGACTAAATGAAGAGCATCAGAGATGGTTTCTTGTTTTTTTAACAAACAGGAGGACCTGCCATATCTGGGGAATTGTATGAAGCTGAACTTTTTCACCTTGGGGCTTTGAGATGCATGCACATTAAGTAGCTTGACATATGTTACTTCTAGCAGGACCTCACTAGTCTTTGGGAAACTGACAGGATGATTTATTTTTTCTGCGTGTGTCAGGAACTGAGAAAGGGTCAATCTTATGGCAAAGAATGAAAATATTAGCTTGATGGAGGTAAGAAAAGATCCATCTTACCTGTTATCATGAGATTTTGGTTAATATGTTCTATTTGCTTACTATAGGTGTCTGTCAGAATTGAGGCAGGTGGCAGGGATGAGATGATTGAGAAAACCTAAGACATCTGTCACACAGCTTCAAATACAGTGTAGGGAAGTTTTTCCCTGTAAGGTTTATTATTTTTAACTGTGTAGTTCTAATTGTAAATTGAAATTTCATGGCATGAAATAACTTAGGACTACAAATTTCTCCTATATATACAAACAAACAAAAAACGTTGACCTTGTTGTGAATGTTTTTAGGAAGAAATCACAGAAAAATACAGAATTTCTTAAACTGGGTTTTCTTTTAGGTAGATATACTACTCTGGATTCACTGAAAATGTTCAAATACACAAATATTTGGAACACAAACATCTTAAAACTCAATGATTGAAAAATCTTTGAAAAAGTATCTTTTGCTAATATTTCACTCAGCTGTCAGAACTTGAGTTAAGAGAATATTTATTTATTCATTTATACTTTTGTATTTGAATTTATAAGAAGTTGATAGATTCAGGATTTTTAAGCATATTATTATGGGGGTCTTGATAGCCTATGGGAGTCCTGAACAGCTTTAGATCAATATATTTATATTAGAAATAGCTAAATTATTTAATTTATATAAATGAAAATACAATATATAGCTTTTTAACTTAAGAATTCATTATAGTCACCTACATTAATTAGTAATAGTGAAAATTCCAGTAAATTGTCAATGCTTTATAAAACATAACTAACATATGGCTATTCCCAGAGGTTCTAAAATAAAATGCTTTTAATTATAGTCATGAATAAAAGAAGAAATAGCCATACTTTCTTATATGTGTAGGTGTACTTCTCTAGTAAGCTTAGGAATTTGACCTCCTCATTTTTCTTTGTTAAATGGAACTATCCTCAAATTCCCACACACCTGTGGAAGAATCCATCACATTTTCAAATTAATTTTTTAATATTGAGGTTATTCTGGGGAATTAGAGTTATCTTCCAAAAAATAGAAATTTCTATGTTGTTTCAAATGTTTTTCTCTTTTTAATCTTATCATCTTTGGGCATTTGTTATTTCAGTCTGTGTCGGCTGGAATATTAAAGTCGCTCGCTTTGTACATAACCTCAACGGCATTCACATTGTCAGATTTAGTTCACGAGCAGACTGAGTCACCTCCAGTGGTACTCAGAAAAATAAAAACAAATGCAGAATTATCCTTCAAACTGAAGAATTGTAATAGATGGATTGTTCCTAATTAACATATTGTGAAACAAATGACTGGGTTTGGCCCTAACACCAGACCTGTTGTCTGTTTTTGAAGATATTTTGGAAAACGTATCAAATTTTCTTGGCAACTTTCATTGTAAAGGGAAGAAAGGACAAATAATTACAAAGATTTTAACCAAGCACAGTGATTTTTAATCTCTATTTTTTAAAAAAAAGTCTGTTTAAGGGGGTAGTTTTTAAAAGTTTCTTTTCAATAGTGCATCAATTTGCTAACAAAGAGTGCAGATTTCAATTACTGTAGATAACACCTGGGACCAATAGTTAGCTGAAACTTACAGTGAGAAGAAAGACGTGGGAAGCAACTGCTTCATTAGTTCATAAAATTGGAATAGTCAAAGAACAGAGGGCATGGTCCCCAGAGAACTTGACACCCTCTAAAAACCCCAAAGAAGGATTTAAAAGTTCATTTATAATTGATAAGTGCTGAGTCGGTAATGTTCAGTTTTTATCCTGGTTCCCTGATTTGGCTATTATAGTTTCATGAGTTTTGTCTTAGCTTGTCATTAAAATCTCAATGATAAACTGGCATCATTTTTTTTCTTAATATCTTTTAATTTTAAAAATAGTCATTGAGGGGAAGCAGAAAGATTTCATGGAGAATTTATAAAGTAGAAATAGCAGGGTTCAATGAATTTCCTGGGTAATATAAGCCACATGAGTACCAGGTTTACAAATACCACATATATAATGATGTCATTACTCCTGCAAAGTCCTTTCAGTTCTAATACTGTAAGTCTAAAGAATGATTGGGCTGGGCTCTTTTGCCAGATTCCAGAGGACTTGGATGTTCACTCCTTCCTGTCTCACTGTTCAGATGGCTACTGGGTCTGCCCTGTGGATAGGGGTGGGAGCAAGGTTGAGCGAGACATTCTAATACAGCTGTGTTTCCCTGGAGAAAAGGAAATAATGAAAGAATGCCAAAATGGATTCATAATTATAGTCTGTATTGAGGGTGCTGAGGGGTGTAGATGGATCACCAGGTCACCGCAGAGTTGAAGTATGGTGGTGTGTCCGGTGCATGGGGTTTTTTAGGAGTCCAGGATGAGAATTACGGTACTGGGAAGGAATTATGAGTATACCCACTCTCTCTCCACATTAACCAGTACCTCTCCACCTCTGCACATAGTGTATCTCCCGGATTATAAACCCCTCCCATCCCTGAAGTTTCATTGCATGTGGAATGATTGTTTCAGTTGCTTTATCAATCAAATAGACTATTACATGGTAGCTTGAGAATCCATTCATTTTAAGTAACCAACTTTATAAAATTTTCGAAACACAAATCACTTATAAGTTAGACATTCTAGTTTGTAGTCAATGTCTTAGTTTAAATAAGATTTTTATAATCAGTTCTAATATAGTGTACCAGAATTAATAACTTAAGGAGCTGTTGGGAACATCAGTAAGTTCATCAGTAATAAACTAAGACTTTAGTTTAAAATCAGTATTATTGTACACAGTCATTAGGAGGGTGTATTAGGTCAGGGTTCTCCAGAGAATACATACATGATATTGTTTAGTCACTCAATTGTGTCTGACCCTGTTGCAAACCCATGAACTGTAGCCTTCCAGGCTCCTCTGTCCATGGAATTTTCCAGGCAAGAATTCTGGAGTGGGTGCTGCTCCTACTGCTAAGTCACTTCAGTCATGTCTGACTCTGTGTGACGCCATAGACGGAAGCCCACCAGGCTCCCCCGTCCCTGGGATTCTCCAGGCAAGAACACTGGAACGGGCTGCCATTTCCTTCTCCAATGTGTGAAAGTGAAAGGTGAAAGTGAAGTCGCTCAGTTGTGTCTGACCCAATGGAGTGGCTTGCCATTGCCTTCTCCGCTGGAGTGGGTAGGCATTCCCTTCTCCAGAGGATCTTCCCAATCCAGGGATCAAACCTGTGTCTCCTGCATTGCAGACAGATTCTTTACCATCTGAGCCACCAGGGAAGCCCCTATAAGATACATACATATACATGTGCATAAGTATATGGATATATTTATGTAAGTATATAACTTCCTATAAAGAATTATCTTATGATTTATAGCAGCAGAGACTCAGGAAAGCAGTGATGTCATTGTGAGAACTGGAGGGCCAGTGACTTAAGTCCTAGGCAGGATGAAAGAAGTTTGAGGTCTCAGCTCTAACAGGCGAAGAGATCAAATTCCTCCTCCTACCTTTTTGTTGTAATCAGGCCCTCCAGCAGGTTGGATGATGTTTGCTCATCTTGGGGAAGGCAGTTTACTTAGTCCACCTATTCAAATGCTAATCTCTTCCAGAAACACCCTCACAGGCACACCCAGAAATAATGCTTTATCTGGGCAACCTATGTCCCAGTCAAGTTGACACATAAAATTAGCCATCACAGAAGACTAGATTCTCTCACTGAAATAAATTGAAAAATTTCCCACAATTCCCTATCAGTGACCTATAAGTAAGACTGAAAGGCTTAATTCAAACTTGTGAATGATTATAGTTAATGACAAGCCCATTCAATCTTTCTGGAAAATATTGGCTGAAATAGTTCAAAAGCTATGTTTTACCAAATGTGCATATCCATTCTTTGTTTAAGAGAGAAGTACTTAAGGAGACCAAGTAGTATACTGAAAATTAAGCAAAAATGTTAATTCTGTTCATTTTCTGAAATGAATGAAATGTTATGGTTGAGATTTTATTTGATATGATGAGTAGGTCATGTCAAGAATACCTATGGTTATAGTGGTGTTAATCTGTGCTTTCTGCTTAGGAAATCAAGGCATCATGGCTGAAGTCAGGATATTGTGCCAGCTTCAACAGGGACCCATTATAGGTTTTAACTGCGATTGAAATAAACCAGTTGTGTCTGGATAGCCCTATGAAAAAACACCAGAGTTAAATTTGCTGGGGTTCCAGGCAAGAATCATCAATGGATGCTATAAAATATGGTGAAAAAAAAAATGGTATATTTGCATAGTCTCAAAGTATGTCCCCACAAGATACTATAGTTAACTGCAAAGAAAAAAGTGGTAACTCTACAGTGGAGAAACCACCTTAACCAAGTGATCAAGGTTAACATCACCAGCAGTGAGACACATTGCCATCATATATCTTCTGATAAGGTACACCGAGCCGGTACACATCATCACTTCTGTGGTATTCTTGCCAAAATTGCATATCCTACACTTAATCAGGAGGGAACATCAGACAAAACTAAATTCAGAGACTTTCTGCAAAATAATTGGACAGTATTCTGGAAAGCCTCAAGGTCATGAAAGACAAAGACTAAGAACCTGTCATATGAGAGGAGGCTAAAGAAATAAAGCACCTGAATGTAATGTGGAATCCAACACTGAACCCTTAACCAAAGGACAGTGGTGGGACAGTTGGTAAAATCTGCATATGATCTGTGGGATAGTTAAGAATATTATGTCAACATTAATTTCTTGGTTTTGGCAAGTGAAAGAAAGTGAAAGTCACTCACTCGTGTTTGACTCTTTGCGACTCCATGGACTATACAGCCCATGGAATTCTCCAGGCCAGAATACTAGAGTGGGTAGCTTTTCCCTTCTCCAGGGGATCTTCCCAACCCAGGGATCGAACCCAGGTCTCCTGCATTGCAGGCAGATTCTTTACCAGCTGAGCCACAAAGGAAGCCCAAGAATACTGGAGTGGGTAACCTATCCCTTCTCCAGGGGATCTTCCCAACCCATGAATCAAACTGGGGTTTCCTGCATTACAGGTGGATTCTTTTACATCTGAGCCACAAGGGAAGCCCATGAGCTAGGTGAAGCAGATGTAAAGTGTTTCCTTTGCCATTGTCTTTCCAGTACCAGCCACAGTGCTGGCACATAGACAGTGAATGAAGGAGTAAACTATACACATGTTACTTTGATCAGTATTTATTGAGTAGCCACTTGGTGGTGTTGGGAACTTAAGGGGATCTCAAACCTGGAGATGCTGGATATAGTTAAGTGTTAGAGAGTTGTAAATGGGAGGGGTACCATGGAGTCAAGGAGGCTGCAGGTGATTTGAAGAATATCTGTTGGAAACAGGCAAAAGGGGATCCCGACTATAGTGAAAAGCATTTACAGCACTCGCTAAGACCCAGCTAAGAGGTTCAGTGTGACTGTTGACTCTGGTTTGTAAAGGCTGAGATTAGAAAAGTGTGCAGGCACCAGATTCTTAGAGAACTGTGAACTTTGTTCCTTTTCTCCATTGACCTGTTCACTGGCTTCCCATTTTCTAGAGAAATTGCTTTTGACTGGTTTTCAGTGGTCAAAACCAGTCAGAACTAATGTTTGTTCAAAATTGGAAATTGGCTTATTCATCAAAGGAGAAGAGGGAGTAATAAAGTATAAGAGCATGGGATTGGTTCTCGTCTGGTGGAAGTTACATGGTTTGCAGGTAATATCCCAGTGGACCTCTTGAGAGGTGAGTATTGGGAATGGAAGTCAAATTCAACTTGGAAAAAGAAAACCCTATGGAAGAAAAAATTAGAGTGCTTAATTGTGTGAGCCAGACAAATAGAACTGACTGTTAAATTGGAGAGAACATTAGAAGAGGCTGTGAGAACAGATTGACCTCTCCCCATTTGGAGGTAGCTCAGCTGGTAAAGAATTTGCCTGAAATACGGGAGACCTGGGTTCAATCCCTGGTTGGGAAGATTGCCTGGAGGAGGGCATGCAACTTACTCCAGTATACTTGCCTGGAGAATCCCCATGAAGAGAGGAGCCTAGTGGGCTACAGTCCATGGGGTCACAAAGAGTTGCTATTTAGTACTTGGAGAGAGAAATCAGAACAGAGCACAGAAAGATGTAACAGGGTTTTGTTTTTTTCCTCTTCCCTTATAGCAAAATATTAAGTATTAAAAAAAGTGTTGAAATTTAATCCTGTGTTTCAAAAATTCTCTTAAAGGATATAATTTTAGCATTAACCATCTCACATATATAACTATTTATATACATGTTTATGTATTTTATATATACATTTTTTAAAACCAAATATTTGGTGGTAGATTTAATATGTTTGCTTGGGAAATGGTATTTTACTTCTTAGTGAAAATTTTTCACTTGGAGTGTGGGGAAAGCAGTTATTATTTTCTGTGGCATGAAATCTGCATTGTAATTTTTACTCCTGATGCTGTCTGGTATTCCTAGGACAAATAATGCACTGTTTGGCAGAGTGTGTATTAAAAGCTGAATCTTCTTCCCTTCCTATCTCTGCTTCAGCAATTTAGGAAAATCTTTCTTAACTCTGTTACTTTTTTTTTTTTTTAATCTGTCTCATTTGCCAAAGATGCTTTCCTTTTTTATCAGAAAAAGCAATAGTGCCAGCCTTCTTTCCCCTTTGGAGCAATTGAACCTGAATCTTTCTAAGTTTAACTTGTTAGTAGTGGTTTCTGAGAATCTGTAATCACAGAACGGAGCAAGGGTTTTTGACTTAATGATTGTGAACGGAAATGTTATTTTTGTCTGTTACAGATTCAGACCTAGTCTCCAAGCTTCCAGTTACCAGTGACTATGAAAAAAAGAATACCCTGTATTTACTTACATTTATAGGGTTACAAATCTAGTTATCATACATTTGTTTGATCCTCATGACATTTCTGGGAGCTAGTCTGGGCAGGTGATGTCATTCTGCCTGCAAATGGTAGGACTCAAGACTGCATGGTTCGCAAGTAGTGGAGCTAAACCCAGGTCCTTCATCTCCGTATTCAGTAGTGTCCCCTTAGGAGACCTCCCTGGTGATCCAGGGGTCAAGACTCTGCACTTCCAGTGCAAGGAGCACAGATTCAAACTGTGGTTGGCTACTAAGATTCCCCATGTTGTGCGCCATCCCCCCCCCCCAAAAAAAAAAGCAGTACTGTGAGCTTTTCCTTGGTGCTGAGATGCTTCTGAGATAATTGTTTAAACTCTGTGTTTTCCAAGATGCTTCTTTTGACTGGCAGCTGGCCAAAACCATAACCTTTTCTATCATCTGAAAGTTGTTTTTAGAAGTACTGATGGGTGGATGCAGTCATCAGTTCAGAATTTTACTGTTTGACCTTCAGTTGTTCTTGTAGCCACTTAGGAAAGTGCCTTTGCATCTGTAACATTAAAACCAAGGGGAAGAGTATGTTTATGACTCTTTGGGAAAAAAAAAAAACGGGTTCCTTTACTGCCACAGTGACAGTGTCTTCAAATATATCTTCATGTGGAACAGTAGCCTCCTGATGTTCATTCGTTCCCTTGTTGGCCTCTTTCCTCTTCTCTGTCTCTAAACTGGGAATAGAAACACCCCCATCATAGATCAGAAATAATAAAAAAGAACTTAGCAAAACCACCAGATAGTATTTCAACAAGGCTACTTTCCTTCTCCCTTGAAAATGGATCTGGCAAGAAGTTGGTTCTGAACACAGGACACTGTAAGCTTGGAGCAGATTGGCCTCCCCAGAAAGCAGACTCTGAGATGCAGAGATTAGCTTGCAGGGTGTGTATCAGAGAGTGTTTTGGGGTGTCAAACCAGTGGAAGGAACAGGGGAGAAGTAGAACTGGGCAGAGAGAACACATGACCTGTGATGCTGGCCCAGTGACAGGCTTTGTCAACTTCAGCTGGAGTGGCCCTTCAGAGTTGTAGCAGGAGGGCCTGGCCCTCATAGTCACTGGGTGCAGGCCACCTGGGAAGAGGACACGGCCTTGGGCAAGTCAGCTCTCTTCAGCTGAGGGAACCCTAGAAGTCTGCCTCTGGACTGCCCTAATGCTCTCGGCAGCTGGGAAAATATGTCATCCATCTCTGAAGAGGGGTCTTGGTGTGGCCGCACGCACGACCTTACTTTATGTTTGCCTGGAGTCCAAAGGGCAGTGGTTCAAGCAGAATGGAGTTCTGCAGTTGGTAGAAATGTCCTCTTAACAGTCAAGGACAGCAGTATATTTTCAAGTAGCACTTGTGAAATGTCAGAAATTAATACATTTTATTCCATGCGCTTCTGATTTTTCAAAGTCACTTAGGCCCGAGAGAGTCCTGTGACCTGTCTGAAGGCCTGACCATGGTACCCGTGGCATAAGAATGAAGTCCTGTTGGTCATTGTGCATGTGTCTGCCCCACAGGCGTGCCTGCATAGACAGAATGGAACTGATCTCAAATGCATGGCAATTATGAGGACAAGAAGATGGAGCATAGTGAGCCTTCCTTTGATTTTCCTATGGAGTTCAATTTCAGCATCAAAGCCATATTCAGGAGCAGGCATCCCATTGCCCCCTCCCACATTTCCTTTGAAATTTTTTTTCCAGTCTTTCTAGACCGCCTGCTCCCATGGCCCTGCTGTCATACTGATGGCCAGCTGGGAGTCCCTTGAAGGTAGAAATGACCCCTTTGCTCTTAACTTCATCTCATGGAGGGTGAAGATGTTAAGGGGCTACGGGACAAAGACAGTTCTGTCCTGCACTTGTGATCATACCAATAGAAATCTCCAGATGACTTCTATTTCATCTTCCCTCAAGGCCTATCCAGACAGCTCTTTAAAAAATAAGGTGGTGTCTTTGATAAGACTATTAACTTGGATTTCCCCATCATATTTTATCTTTCCCTACAGGAGAATTTTGTGCATGTGCAGAGGAGATGACCCCTTGTCCTCTTCTTCCACTGTTTCCTATTTTATGAAGTAAAATCCCTGAAAAAGAATTGAGTTTTGCTTAATCCCCTTTCCCTTTTCACTGTGTCCTCCAGCTCTTATCCAGAAAAAAATCTTCTGACCCTTCAGAAATTCTACCTTTCCTCCCCACTTGTTTCCATTTGTGTGTGCCCCCAACACACACAATGATACTCATAAAGCTGATAAGCCTGAATGTAGATATACATTCGTGACAAAGCAGAGTGAAACATATTGTGAAATGCACGTGAACATGGAAAGAACCGGTTTTAAGTGTCCTCTGAGTTCCTTTACAAAGCCCTGCTTTTGTCACTGTCTTCTCATTGTTGCTTCAAGTACCAGCATTCAGAATTTTACAATTACTCGCATAAAAATGTTTATTTAATTTCTGGTGCAGTCATAGCTCATTTCTATTGTGAAAAACAGGAGTTTCATTTATTCTGTGTTAAATGGGATTCCATGGGATAGTCTCAGAACTTGAGAACAATAGCATCCATCGTGTTCTGTATTGTAAATAACATCCAAGTGACCTTTCAGACCACAACCTGTTTCTGAGTTGGAAATCCTTTTATCAGAAAGATGAAGCCGAAACTTTGACTTTGAGGGATGAGTTTCCTTCCTTTGTGTCACAAGGAACAAAATATTTCATTATTTTTTTTTTCCCACATCATGTTCCATTTGTCTGAGATTGTCAACCCATAAAGGGCAAGGGCAGCGTTTGTGCCAGGCCTGACTGGAATTGTGGTGTGTAGCATCATCATCAATGTTATTTTGATCATGATGATGAATATGGTGGTATCTGTGATGTAGAGCCACATGATTGTCTTCTAGTAGTTTTTATAATTTGTTTCTGTTTTTGCTTTTAAAAGTCACAACTCTGTGATTAAATTGCTCCATGTTGCTAAGTCACTTCAGTCATGTCCGACTCTGTGTGACCCCATAGATGGCAGCCCACCAGGCTCCCCCATCCCTGGGATTCTCCAGGCAAGAACACTGGAGTGGGTTGCCATTTCCTTCTCCAATGTGTGAAACTGAAAAGTGAAAGTAAAGTCGCTCAGTCGTGTCAGACTCCTAGCGACCCCATGGACTGCAGCCCACCAGGCTCCTCCATCCATGGGATTCTCCAGGCAAGAGTACTGGAGTGGCTTGCCATTGCCTTCTCCGAAATTGCTCCATACTAAGTTTAAAAGTTTTAAAGTATGAATTTGTTCTTTGCAAGAGCAAGCAGTGTCACTGAAACTGAGAAATAAGTTCCTGCTTTACAGCACGATTTTACTTTTTTTCACACTGTCTTCATAGAAAACACTGGTGAGTTATAGATAGGATGCTTTTCAAAACCACTTAATTTTTAATAAAGTCACTAGATACTAGACTGATACTATGTAAAGTAATAATATGTGGTAAGAGGCAACTGTTTCTGGTTTTCAAGATGCTTAAGCGGGGCGACAGAGAATGAGATGGCTGGATGGCATCACCAACTCGATGGACATGGGTTTGAGTGAACTCCGGGAGCTGGTGATGGACAGGGAGGCCTGGCGTGCTGTGATTCATGGGGTCGCAAAGAGTCGGACACGACTGAGCGACTGAAAAAAAAAAAAAAAGCTTTAATTAATACTTTCAGCTTACACACATAATTTTAGCTAGTTTTTTTGGGGGGGATTTTTGGCTGTACTACAACATGCAGGATCTTAGTTCCCTGACCAGGGATCAAACCCGTGCCCCATGCATTAGAAGCATGGAGTGCTATTGGACTGCCAAGGAATTCCCCACGTATAATTTTAAAAGACTTGAACATAAGCTATGTTTATACACATGTTTGTTAATCCAAATAAATTTCTATATAGTAGCAAATGGGCAGAGATGAAAACAATACCGTACAGTAGTTTTTATGTCTGTTTAAAACTGTACTCTCAGGATCCTTAGGACTGAAACAATAGCATTGAACCTTTGTATTTCCAGCTCTATGAAGCATTCATTCTCTGTTATCTTTTCTGTAGCTCTTTTTCAATTTATAAGAAAATAAACAAGGGAATCAAGACAGTAAATATGTGATCATGTTCAGTAAACCCAAATATTATTGGGATGCCCCTGGAAAGATAGGATGAGAAGACTTTCATTTGAAGACAGAGCTACTTTATAACAACTGGTGGCAAGATGAATTTTCAACTATAGACTTCTTTCATGCAAAAATGCTTGGAGGATTTTGGGGCTTACTTGAAAAGTTGTATCCAGAGTGGAATCTAAGCATACCATATGTTTCAAGTGCATTTGATAGAAATGCAGATTGAGATTTCATGAATGCCTGAGTTTTCTTTGCATCTTTGCTTTGTGAAACCAGTTTTCCTTTCTTTATGATAACTATATGCTACCATTAGTAAATACGAGCCAATCATGTTTTCAGATCTTTTACTTTTTGGCCTAGAACTGCCTTCACCTTTCAATGCATAACCTGAAGCATAAATAGACTAGCATTTATCCATCCATTCATGAGCTTAGTACATTGCAAGGTAGAATTACTTGTATAATTCAAAGACTGGAAATGGCTAGCCATTTTAGGAGGTAAAGATCAAAGTCCTGCCTTGAACTGTATCTTCAAAAAGTGTTACTCTGCAATATGATCTGTGGTTTAATATATTTTAGACATTTTAAGTTATGAGAGGTGCCTTTGGCATTCTCTGACTCTGTTAAAACTTGGGTACCATTTTTCAGTGGCTTCATTCATTCATTCCATGTGTTTATTCATTCTCTGTTCATGCACTAACATGATCCTATGCTGGTGTATGGAAGATGAATTCGAAACAATTAAAGTTTTCAAGTAGAAAGACAAAGATAAGTCAAGTGTATGTGATACCTTGCACTATTTAAGATAGTACCCAAGGTCATAGTACCCTTGGAGCACAGATAAGAAAATAGTTTATTTCATTTGGGTCCAAGGGTGGGGAAAGAGAAAGGGTAGCATCAGGAAATTGAAAGAGTTAACCTTGGAGCTAGACCTTCGACTCAGACTACTTTGTAGTTCCCTGTGTTGAAGGAGTGGGGAAGGCAACTGCTCCCAACAGGGATAATATGTATAAAGGCACTGAGTTCTGCATGAATGAGCTTGATGAGAATTTGGATATGGTAGTGTGGAGGGTCGGAGAAGGCAATGGCAAGCCACTCCAGTACTCTTGCCTAGAAAATCCCATGGATGGAGGAGCCTGGTAGGCTGTAGTCCATGGGGTCGCTAAGGGTCGGACACGACTGAGCGACTTCACTTTCACTTTTCACTTTCATACATTGGAGAAGGAAATGGCAACCCACTACAGTGCTCTTGCCTGGAGAATCCCAGGGATGGGGGAGCCTGATGGGCTTCCGTCTATGGGGTCACACAGAGTCGGACACGACTGAAGTGACTTAGCAGCAGCAGCAGCAACAGTGTGGAGAGGTAGGTGGGATGGGAGCCTGGAAAGTAATGGGAGCGCAGTAGTAAAGGACTTTGTAGGAGATGCTGAGAGCAGACCTTCCCTTCTGCTTTATCAGATGGTGGGGACCAATTCTTTCAGAACTCGGGCAGTGACTAAAACCGAAGCAAGGCTGGTTTGGGGACAGAGTGCTTCAGTTATATATTATACCCTGTCAGTGGTGAGCTGAAAGACTTCTTCCAGACTCTCAGAGTTGCAGGCTGGCAGAGACCTTTCAGTTCACCTTGTTCAACTCCTTTTTTTTTTTTTTTTTTAAAGAGGAGGCATCTGAAGCTCAATGAGACTGAAGAACATAATAGCTCACCTTTAATAGTTATCAGATATTATATAGATGAAGAGAGAAGTCAAAATTTACCCACATAGACTCCGTGGGTAAGAAATGAGATGATGCACAGTTATGACCTAGACATTCTGTCATCCAAGTTTTAAACATTTCCTGTGAAAGAGTGAGTTTTCACAGGTAATATAGTTTGGTTCTTAGAATTTTGTGTGCCCTCTTAAAATAAAGTTGCCCACAATAAAGGAACCTGACTGCCTAAGACCAGAACACTTAACAGTAAAGGCTCTACCCTCATTCATTCCCTCAGTGATTATTTCCTGAGCTCAATTTGTGTGCCGGGCTCTATACTGAATTATGTAGACAACTGGGAGCTGAAACCAACCTAGTCCTTATATCCTTGGACTTTTCAGTCTGTTGCAGGAGACAGCCTTCCAAAACATACACAAATAAGGGGGGCTGGTTAAGTGGTATATGGTGCTATGAGCATATGGAATTGGGGTGAGAGGATGTATATCAAGAAAGTCTACTCTGAAAAGCCTTATTTAATCCTTTACTACCTTTTGCAGTTTCTTTACCATTGACCCCATTTTCCTGATGGGGTAATGGAGACTCTGAGAGATTGGTATGTTGGACCGAATCACACAGCTAATAAGTGGTCAGATCTGGGCTCAAACCCACATCTCATCATACCAAGTTTGATGTTCTTTTCCCACACCCAGCCTTTTTGTTTGTCTGTTTGTTTTTGGCCACTCAGCATGTGGGGTCTTAGTTCTATAACCAGGGATGGAACTCGTGTTCCCTGCAGTTCAAGCTTGAAGTCTTAACCACTGGACCAGGTGTAGGGAAGTCCCTACACCCAGCCTGTTTGACATCAACATTTAAGAGGAAAGCTAACTCGGACATCACTGCGGATGCTGATTGCAGCCATGAAATTAAAAGACACTTACTCCTTGGAAGGAAAGTTATGACCAACCTGCTGCTGCTAAGTCACTTAGTCGTGTCCGACTCTGTGTGACCCCATAGATGGAAGCCGACCAGGCTCCCCTGTCCCTGGGATTCTCCAGGCAAGAACACTGGAGTGGGTTGCCATTTCCTTCTCCAAGCATATTAAAAAGCAGAGACATTACTTTGCCAAAAAAGGTCAGTCTAGTCAAGGCTGTAGTTTTTCCTGTGGTCATGTATGGATGTGAGAGTTGGACTGTGAAGAAAGCTGATCGCCAAAGAATTGATGCTTTTGAACTGTGGTGTTGGAGAAGATTCTTGAGAGTCCCTTGGACTGCAAGGAGATCCAACCAGTCCATTCTAAAGGAGATCGATCCTGTGTGTTCATTGGAAGGACTGATGCTAAAGCTGAAACTCCAATACTTTGGCCACCTCATGCGAAGAATTGACTCACTAGAAAAGACTCTGTCGCTGGGAAGGATTGGGGGCGGGAGGAGAAGGGGACGACAGAGAATGAGATGGCTGGATGGCATCACCGACTCGATGGACATGAGTTTGGATGAACTCTGGGAGTTGGTGATGGACAGGGAGGCCTGGCATGCTGCGATTCATGGGGTCGCAAAGAGTCGGTCACGACTGAGCGATTGAACTGAACTGAAGTATAGAAAGATGGTACTGATGAACCTATTAGCAGGACTGCAGTGGAGATGCAGACATAGAGAACAGACTTGTGGATGCTGTAGGGGAAGAACAGGGTGGGATGAATTGAGAGAGTAACATGGAAAATATACATTATCTTAGGTAAAATAGTGAAACTTTGCTGTATGATGCAGGGAGCTCAAACCTGGTGCTCTGTGACAGCCTAGAGAGAAGGGATGGGGAGGAAGGTAGGAGGGAGGTTCAGGATGGAGGGGACATATGGCTGATTCATGTTGATGTATGGCAGAAAGCAGCACAATATTGTAAAGCAATTATCCTCCAACTGAAAATAAGTAAATTTTAAAAAAGAAGGCTAAGAAAGTAGATCTACAGCAGAAGGCTGGAAGGTATGAGAGACGTAGTAGAAGAGAGGATGGCCTCCTGAAAGGCGATATGAGTGTAGTGACGGTTGGGGGGGAGAGCAATTTCAGAACACAGTGAAGTGAAGGGGTGGTGAAGAGTGAAACTAGTGAATGGTACTGCCATGTTCTCGAAGGTGATGGGGTCGGAGAGAGCCACCAGCAGTAGGGGAGGTATTTCTGGCTGCCTGGGAGTTGACACGGGCATTCGTGAGTGGTAAGAGCTGTACCCTGAGCTGGGTTAGGGCACCCACACACTTAGACCTCTAAGAGAAGCATCAGTAGTGCAGGGCTGAACCACTAGGGTTATGAGAGGTTGAGGTAACTTCATGAGTGTAAAAAGGCAATTCTGAGGATAAGTTTGCTTTGGAGTCTTAAATTGTACTCAATCTACTGTCTATTTGGTTGTTGGTTCCTTTTAAGAAGAGGCCCCTGAAAGTTATTTGAAGTAATCTGTCAAGATACAGACCTTTGATTATTTTTCAAGCAAACACTGTTGAGGCCATCAATGTGAGGTCATAGGGTATTTATGGCTATAGTTAGAAAATGACATCATGGATTAGTGCTTATCTAAAATGTTTTAACTTGGTTACTGTGTAGTTATTTTTATCTGTCTCATGTACTTTGGGGTATGTTTTCTGTCCTGTGTTTTGATTGCTACTGCTAATTTTGTTTTAAGATCATAAAATGGCTTTAGACTTCTCTGAAAGCCCATTACTTATTGGCATATTTTGATTTTTGACAGATTTATGTGTTCCTTCAGGCTTTTAAAATACATTCATAGCAGTAACAATAATTTATTTGGGGGATTGGTGTTGTTTCTAAATCTTACCATCTGAAAGAGAGATAATTGTAAAATTCACTTCCAAAGTTGGGGCCTTGTAAAAATCAGGCGGTCGAAGCATTTAGTATCATTTTTTGAATGTGAATTCCATGATGATTTCAGCATGTGAAATATTTAGCAGGAAATGTGTCTTCTCTTTCTGTGTGTTGAGGTCCTTTTCTCTATTTTGTAGCTGTGTCTCTCTTATGACTCAGGTGTTAATTTCCTGGGAAGAATCTCTGTCCTTCATTCTCTCTTAACCCCTCAAATTGCCTAGGGATAGTTTATCTCTGGTATTATATCCTAGTCCTGCCCAGCCCCGCACCATGTTTCAGAAACCAGTAAACATTCAGTTCAGTTCAGTCGCTCAGTCGTGTCCGACTCTTTGCAACCCCATGAATCACAGCACGCCAGGCCTCCCTGTCCATCACCAACTCCTGGAGTTCTCTCAAACTCATGTCCATCGAGTCGGTGATGCCATCCAGCCATCTCATTCTCTGTTGTCCCCTTCTCCTTCTGCCCCCAATCCCTCCCAGCATCAGAGTCTTTTCCAGTGAGTCAACTCTTTGCATTAGGTAAGGCTAAACGGTGACTCCTCTCTATGTGCCCCCTTTTCCCCCAGATCCAAATTATCTGAGAGCTAAGGCATGTGGGAATTGTCATTTGGGCCATGTGTTTAGACCCAGGGGAGAGAAGTAATCATTACCATTGATTACTGCAGAGAATAAGACTGCTTTAACACCATGTACTGGGCTAGACCCTGAGGACACAGCAGTGAGCAGTGAGGACACAGTCCCTTCTCTTGAGGACCTTACGGTGTATGGAAAAGAAATATCCTGAAGACAGCATAGCAGTAAGGTCAACCAAGCTTGTTAATGAGTAAGACATATAGTCCTCATCTGTTACTGAACACTTGTTTATTGAGTCACTACCATGGGATGGGCTTCTGAATGGGGAGTGATTGTAGCAGTGAGGTAGAGGGACACTCCCTGCACAGCTCTTCAGGCAGTATCTTTGTTTACGTGTGTTATTGGTGATGTTGATATTTTGTCTGCTATCTTCATAACTATCATACCTTTGAAATTTGTATTAATAACACTTGTTTGACCAAACAGTTAGCAAAGTATGTAAACTTTGGTTTTCTTCCGAAATGTGTCACGTTAAAATATGACAGCCAGTTCTAGCTATCAGTGTGTATTTCCTGCTCACATTCATTTTTCCTGGCCAGTAACATGCAGTAGTAAGCAGTATAACTGACATGATTATCTCCATATATTCTGTGTCATTTCTTACAGTTATTGCCAGTTTTCGAGGAACTGTGCCATATGGTCTGTCATTGGAAATTGGAGATACAGTTCAGATCCTGGAGAAGTGTGATGGTAAGTAGACTAGTATTGATTGTTTGCAGTTGGGTAAATGATCTCCTCAGCATTGGGCAGCTCATAAAGGTTACAAATTCTTTTTATACTTCTATTATTCTCTGGGATTTTCCCCTTAGTCGCAATGAACCATTTTTTACAAAACTATTTTCTTGCATGTTCAATGTTTGGCTTATGGGAAAACATTGTTTGGTATTTTTAAACTGATTATATTTTTTCCTAATATTATTTATTTATATTCGCTAGATGCAATTGAGACTGTTGAATTTCTGAGAGTTCATGACTAAGGGCCAAACTCGAAGGCCTTTCTTGCAATGTCAAGAGTCTGGTGGGCTCCCCAGGACAGAAAGAAACAGAGGTCCAGAGCAGAAATGCTTTAACCAAGGTTGGGTAACCAGATTCCTTGGGGTGGGACTCCTGCCCTGGCCAACTCTGCTCTAGTCCTGTAACCTCTTCCTCCTCACCTCCCCCAAATTGGGACTGAAATTATTTACTCCATTTGAAATGTTAAGTGAACTTGTATGATTAATTTATATAAGAGGTACCTCATTAAATAAACCTAGTATGTTCTCAAATGCTTCTATTCCTTGTAACAAAACATCCTTAAACACTAGTCCTTAAAAAGATCCCAGATAAAATGACTACTCTTTTTTTCTTAACAAAATGGCCATATTGTAAAGTCCCATCAGCATACCCAAAGATATGGTTTTCCTCTCAATACATTGTCCTTATTAGGAATTTATAATATGGTAAGACTCTATCATATTAAGTTTCATTATTGATAAAATTGTGTTCTCCCAAATAGAACTATTACTTTTATTTAGAGCCTGTCATTAAGTGATGGTGATATATGGGCATTTATTTTGTCCAGTGTCACTGATATATTTAAAAATATAAGGTTTTTCTCTGTCATTGCCAGATATATTTTGTCTGTTTCTACTTTGTTTACAAATAAATATAAAATCTGTTATGAATGGGTGAAAATATACTTCCCAGCTAATGGAAGCTGTTTTGTAATGTAAAAACCTTTCTGTATTGTGTAGCTGGACAGAGACCTCACTGTGACATTTCTGCAATTCTCAAGAAGTTTTGGTTACTGTTAAAATAATTATTTAAGAATGGATATATTTCTTGGGTGGATGTCTTTAAGGAATCTAATAAATCCTGACATTATAGAGGTTGCAATTCTCAATTCATTCTACTTTTTCCAGGCTGATTGTAAAATGATGTTTTACAAAATATTTTTTTAAGAAAACTGATGAGGAACAAAAATATTTAAATATAAAACTCAAATACTTCTTTCTAAAAGTTCAATTAATCAAAAAGATTCAATTCAGTAGAACATTGATTTTATGATAAAATAATTTCTTCCAAGAAGTAAAATGGTTTCTATAGTTTAAGAAACAATAAGTTGAAAATAATACATTTATAGGAGGCTGTATATTAGCTTCCTGGAGTCAAAAATGGTAACCCACTCAAATATTCTTTCTTGGAAAATTCCATGGACAGAGGAGTCTTGAGGGCTACAATCCATGGGGTCACAGAGAGTCAGACACAACTAACCAACTGAGCACACACACAGCACACGTATATTAGCTATATAAATTCATATATATATATATATGTATCCCCTGTAATTGTTTTAAACTGTAAAAAGTTACGTTCCCCCTTAATGACAGTGCTGTAAAACTGATTGAGTCACTTTGGAGGTTAAGTAATAGACATTCTGCAGAATAAAAATTCTGGTGAGTCAGTTGATGGGACATTGTCTGGATGAAAGAATGCCATTAATGCTCTAAGTGGATGAGACCTGGCTTCTTTCTTCTTATGCTATCAGACTGATCCTCACCCAAGATGGTAGGTGATGTGTGAGTCCAGTACAGAATTGTTGGCTAAGCACTGCTCTTTGGTGGTAGAGTCAGGGCTTTGTATTCAGGCAAAGACAGTTTGCAACTATATTAAATCTTGTGTAGATTCTTGAATTTCCTTGAGATATAGTGTGACATTTTATAAAATGGAGTGAAACTAAGGTCAGAGAGGTCACTTAACTTGCCCAAGATTCAACAGCTAATACTTATTGACAGTAAAACCAGAATTTAAGCCCAGTACTCTGATTCCCAAACCTTTACTTCCATTATGCATGTTTGTATTTTTTATGTACATTTCTAATACAATTTTAAAATGGTTTTATTGATAGAAGACTTAAACTTGTCATTACTTGACTTTTATAGTCTAGCCTACTTCCAACTCCCACGTTTATACCTAGAGTATCTACATGTAACGAAAAATTCTGTCAGCAAAGGATACATTGATTTCTAATCATTTCTTCAAAGTATTGTAATGATTTATTGAAATATGACCATGATTATTTCTCCACAGGCTGGTACAGAGGATTTGCCTTAAAAAACCCAAATATCAAGGTAAAAATAATTACTTTTAATTGTAATTATGGGATTTTAAGCAAGACAGTTAATTTACTTTATTTCCTTATACAATTGAAATTACAGTTGGGACTCTTAGTTGAAATACTAAATGACAATACAGATTTTCATAATTTTGGAAATTCCTTTGAACTTGGATTATACTTAAGACACACTATTCAAATGATAATTCTGTGTAGCTCTTGAAATTTATACTGAGAAGACCTTAATAAGCTCATTATATCTAAACAAAATCTTTTTGAAGTGTGAGTTTTGCAGAGAGCTAAATTAAAATTCAGGCAGCAGAAATATGTATTCCAAAAGAAATAATGACTAGAGGTATTTAATCTTTGTTTTCTGTGATATCATTTGTAAAAGTTGGTGTGGAGAGTGGTTTATGTTAGGTATGTTATGAGTCCCTTTAGGTGTGAGGAGCTGAAATGTGGGAAAATTAAATTATAAATAGTCCATCTTTCTTACCATTCTAGACAAAAACTAAGACCCATTATCGTTTATATATTTATATCAATCCTAGGGAATTATAGTAGGAAGTAATAGGAGTTTTCTTTTACCTTTCCTTTGTGTAGTTTATGATGTTAACACTAATCCTCACTTCTGTATTTTTCTACTTTGTTCCTATCTTCCCATCTTTACCTGTGCTGCCCACATTCGCTAATATTTTCTTATATGTCATGTTCATTTTTTGGTTTATTTCTGGTTTTCTTAGGATTGTAGATAAGACAGTGTATCATTTCTCATTTGCAAAATATAAGTAATCTAATCTATTTTGCCTGCGTTTCTGTTTAAGTATACCTTTTTTCCTAGATCATCCAACTGTGTTAATTACTTTATTTCATTTATTTTAGGTTAATTGCTTTATTTCATTTATTTAAAGTAATAAATTACTTTATTTCATTCGTTTATATTATTTGAAAATAAATAAATTTCATTTATTTCATTTCATTTTATTCTAAAGAAGAGTCTAACTCTCATTTAAAGTTATTTTTGGACATCTGCAGGCACATGCGTATGTAACTTTAATATTTTTCATTTAGAACATGCTTTAAAAAGTGTTAAGATTTGTTGCTTCTATTTCTCTTCTAAAGAACCTCAATTTCTGACTTCTTGTTAATTCCAATAATTACTCTTATTTGATATTCCTACCATATTGAGGTAAATTTAAATTCCAAAGGATAAAAAGGGTGTGTGTTTGTTTTTTTTAAACCTATGCCTATTTACTACTGTTGTATATACAGAGCTTGCTAGTTAAATTTTATGTTATCCTTGGACCCACAATGGTGATAATGTATTCAAATGACATTTGTTTTTCCTAAATATTTAATTAAATTTTCTATCTAATTGTACATAAAAAATCATTCAGAGAATATTGTCATTTAATGGATAATAGAATTGCTCTTTTTTTTTTTATTTTTTTTTCAATTTCTCATTTAGAACAAAGGAACAATTTCCTTGCCCTAGCCTTTCCCTACAATAAAGAGCTTTAAGCTCACGTGTCTTCTTTTGTTTAATTTTTGTTCCATCAGAATGGCAGCCCAGTGTTGATAAGGATCATTCCTAAACATGTAATATACATACTGTTTCTAAATTCATAGTAGTGGTATTTTTTTAGTATGTATTTTCAAAGAGACACATGAATAGTTTGAAGAGAAGAAAAAGAACTACAACCAAAAGAAGCAAACTTAAACCCCTTTTTTCAAAACTGCAATACTAAAAATAATTATTTAACATGCTTTCTATATGGGATTCTTGAAAATACAAAAAATTTCTGTTATATATAGAATACATTTTTGAGTGGGATTTAATGTTTTGATAAAGTATCTCTAAATGTGTAAACTGATAAATAGTAGAAATAAAATGAGTGCTTCTAAGCTACAATAGAGTTCACCTAGAGAATGTGTTAGAGATTCCATCTTCCTGGTATTGTTATGGTTGTGTGGTGATATTTTGTATATATGACTTATGAAATTTACTCTGCTGTAATGGACAGCTAGCACCATAACCTTCATGTTTTCTTCCAGGGTATATTTCCTTCCAGCTACGTTCACTTGAAAAATGCCTGTGTAAAGAACAAAGGGTAAGAAATAAATTTTATTGATGGAGAGTTTTCACACAATCATTGCTTATTTTGGAATTTGAAAGACTTATTGTCTTGAAAAAATGAACCGATTCTTGCCATTGTTTGTGTTGTTAGATAAAAGACAGATGACATTGAGGCAGTTTGTGGAGAAAATGAAAGAACTGCATCTGTATGGTGGACAGCAGTACAATCTAGGGCACTGGAGGTCTCTCATTGTCTGGAAATCATGGAATCTACCTAATCTTAAACAAAAGGAGTTGGTTCTTGGTTTCCTGTTTTGTAGGGAAGCAAGCAGTCATAGCCATCAAATGCTGGGTCATATCTCAACCCAGGAATTTCCTAGATTCACTACTGATCATAAGTAGCCGAGTCTGCCATTATTTTCCTAATTGGGCTTAAAAACATACCCTTGTGTGTTATTGTTATTGTTCAGTTGCTAAGTCCTATCTGACTCTTTGGAACCCCATGAACTGCAGCACACGAGGCTCCTCTGTCTCCCACAATCTCCCAGAGTTTGCTCTAATTCATGTCCATTGAGTGGGTGATGCTATGCAACCATCTCATCCTCTGCCAACCCCTTCTCCTTTTGTCTTCAGTCTTTCCCAGAATTAGGATCTTTTCCCATGAGTTGTCTCTTGGCATCAGGTAGCCAAAGTATTGGAGCTTCAGCATCAGTGCTTCCAATGAATATTCAGGGTTGATTTCCCTTAAGATTGACTGGTCTGATCTACTTGTAGTCCAAGGGACTCTCAAGAGTTTTCTCCAGCACCACAATTCCAAAGTATCAGTTCTTCAGTGCTCAGTCTTCTTTATGGTCCAACTCTCAAAACCATACATCACTACTGGAAAAACCACAGCTTTGACTTCTGTTGGCAAAGTGATGTCTCTGCTTTTTAATACACTGTCTAAGTTCGTCACAACTTTCCTTCCAAGGATCAAGCACCTTTTAATGGGTTCAGTCACTGTCTGCAGTGATTTTGGAGTCCCCCAAAATATAATCTGTTACTGTTTCCAGTTTTTCCCCATCTATTTGCCATGAAGTGATGGGACCGTTTTTTAATGTTGAGTTTTAGGCCAGCGTTTTCACTCTCCTCTTTCACTCTTATCAAGAGACTCTTTATTTCCTCTTCACTTTCTGCCATTAGAATGGTATCATCCACATATCTGAGATTGTTGATATTTCTCCTGGCAGGCTTGATTCCAGCTGTGACTCATCCAGCCTGGCATTTCGCTTGATGTACTCTGCATATAAGTTAAACAAGCACGGTGACAATATACATCCTTGACATACTCTTTTCCCAATTTTGAACCAGTCCATTCTCTGTCGGATTCTAACTGTTGCTTCTTGACCTGCATATAGGTTTCTCAGGAGACAGGTAAGGTGGTCTGTATTCCCCTCTCTTGAAGAATTTTCCACAGTTTGCTGTGATCCACAGAGTCAAAAGCTTTAGTGTAGTCACTGAGGCAGAAGATGTTTTTCTGGAATTCCCTTGCTTTTTCTGTGATCCAGTGAATGTTGACAATTTGATCTCTGGTTCCTCTGGCTTTTCTAAACCTATCTTGTACATCTGGAAGTTCTCAGTGCACATGGTACTGAAGCCTAGCTTGAAGGATTTTGAGTATAACCTTGCTAGCATGTAAAATAAGTGCAATTATTTGGTAGTTTGAACATTCTTTGCCACTGCCCTTCTTTGGGTTTCAAATGAAAACTGACCATTTCCAGTCCTGTGGCCACTGCTCATTTTTCCAAATTTGCTAACATATTAAGTGCAGCACTCTAACAGCATCATCTTTTAGGATTTGAAATAGCTCAACTGTAATTCTATCATCTCTACTAGCTTTGCTTATAGTAATACTTCCTAAGGCCCACTTGACTTCACATTCCAGGATGTCTTGCTGTAGGTGAGTGACCATACCATCATGGTTATCCTGGTCATTAAGACATTTTTTGATAGTAGCAGTAGTAAGTACTTAAAACATTAGATAGAAAATATATTTCTAATACTAATAATTGCCACTACTATTACTCTTTTAATGAATGTGTGTCCTTCAGAAATGTTGTGCAGCTATAACCCCCCAGAAATGAGTCAAGCAGAGTTATCAGTCCGTTTGGAGTTCTCCAACCAGTGTCTATCCAGCCCTATTCAAGTAAACCAAGGGACCGTCCAGAAAACACATGCTTACTCTTTGTTCCGACCTTTCTGGCCTAGTGATCTGGGTCTTTATACCCTGTCCCTTAAAGGATCCACCTGGGTCAACCCCTGCAGCCAGTCTCTTTGCCGCCTTTGCCCCAAATCCAACCCTGATCCTAAAAGCCCTCCAGAGCAGAGAGCCACCATGCCCCCATCTTACATGCAGACTGAGGAAGAGAAAATAGACGGCATACTAGCAAAGGTGATGTCAAGCATCACTGTGTAGTTTAAGTCCTCTCTCTGAAAATGTCTTGTGGTGGGACATAGTTTAATTGAAACAAGTACCTTGTTTGTTTGTTTGTCCTCGTCAGTAACTGGGGAATATCTGGCTCCCTTGATTCTGAGGAAGTTTAAAGATGGATAAAATTGTCTCAAAATTTGGTCCTGTTAGTTTAAGACTTGGTGTGGGTTCAACACCTGACACAGGGCATTGATGAGCATTATACAGCAAGAGAACCTCAGGGTAGAACCAAAGTTTATTTTCTTAAAAAAAAAAAAAAAATTAGAATTGATGGAGACTTAGGTTCTAGGACCTTTAACTGGAAGAAAAACTTTAACCTGAAAAGATTCAAGAACACGTATTGCCAGATGATTGCTTTCCCAGAGAGCAATCTTTTTAGGCTTTTGATGTTGCCTGTCTTATTTTAAGGGGATTAGCAGACTGATGGCCCACCAGGATGAAATAACTACTGTGTACATCTCAGAATAACTCAACAGAATATAATTTCAGGGGCAGCTACTTATGCCAAACCGTTTGAATGTTGATTTTGGTATAATTAAGAGGAAACAGCTGCCTCACCTAAAATGGCAATTTTGTGCTTCTTAAAAATGTACATTTTGGTTGAGCAAACCCCAGACCAACTTCCCACACACTAAATTGCCTTTATATTCTTTCCTGGGTCTCAGAGCAATGCAAGACTGATGGGCGTGGCGGGTGGGGGTCTTTAAATTATTGTTTGTGAATGGTGAGGTCACTTCTTTGTTGTTTAATTCTTGCTGTGGTCATGTCAGTTTTTAAATGTTAAGTAGGTTGTTGAGTTTTCTTGGGAATTCATTGTTCCTGCCCAGACTTTGCATTCTATCGTTTTAGGATGTCTGTCTCCAAATACTCATCATTTAAATTGCAACAGCTGCTTGAAAAGCAACATAAATGCACTACCATTTGAAAATGTCAATTATGTGGACTTGATAAAAGGTTCTGTATATGTCACAGTCCATATATTACTGTTTACTTTTTATTTCTGGTTTTACATCTTCAGCTATGTTTAAGCTCTAGAAAGAAGTAAGATATTTGAAGGGTATTTTAGCAGCAGTATGAAATGAGGCTCTGTTGGTGAAGAAATCAAGGCAAGATTTTAATTCCCATACTTGCCGAGAAAACTTTACAAAAGACAATTATGTACACTTTGGACTTAACATGAAGAAGGAACACAGAACAGTTAATAGCCTCATGATAAGAAATAAAAATTTCCCTTGATCATCTGCATAACCTGGTTCAGTGTCCATTGAACACTGAATATTGTCCTTAGAAAAAAATACTCAAATGAAGAAGATAATCCCCCTCAGTATAGTCACTTAGCATTCTTTTGGAAAGTAGAATTAAAGGCACTTACCCATTTTAACCTGCACAAAAATGAAGAATTTAAAAAAAGAAACATGAAAAAATAAAGGTTATTTTATGTCAAAGATAGGATGCAGAAGACAAATTCAATCTGTTTTTTTCTGTCCATCTGCTTATATATATTCTCAACATCAGGACCACCATAGATACCCTGCTAATATTGGTATGAATATTTTCCAAGTGTAGTTTCTGACACATAGAAAAGAAATAGAAGGAATATATTATCCTAATCATGGAGAGGAGCATTCAGGAATGGATATTCAAATATCTGTGATGTCTTAAATCCTTTGTAAGTTCTGCGATACATGACAACATTACTTACAGTAGTAATCATTTTTCACGGTCCTGTTTGCAAGTAATAAAAATGAGGTGTTAATGAGATCAAGTGAGTTTTCAGTGAGTACCTCAGTGTCTAGTTGTTTATAATACTGAGTTGGTTTGGATGTTTGCAGCCATCATATCCTGATCATTGAATGAGCCTTTCACTCTCTTTGAGCCTAATGGCCATAGCGCTTGGAAGGCAAGAGCCGTCTCGCAGTCTAGATAGCCTGGTAACCTCATGTTAGATACAAGGACTTTTGGGCTTGGAGAATTTAAGTGAGTTGCTGTTTAGAGATCAAACTGTGCCTGGCGCACAGCCTCGCTGGTAGTACTGCTTCACCACACTGCTTACACTTTGATCTGGGTGAAATGACTAGTCAATCTGGTGGTGTACTGCCATAACCCTCGTCACATTCCTCACACAAGTTCCTGTTCAGATCCTGGTTTCTGTTTGCAGAACCAAAAATAACTAGGCGGCTTCCTTTCCTAGTTGGTCTTTTAGAATATTTAAAAGAAGATTATTGTCTATGTCATTTGCATATATACTTGTTCAATTTCACAGACAATTTGAAATGGTTATTCCCACTGAAGACTCTGTGATCACAGAAATGACATCAACATTAAGAGACTGGGGAACTATGTGGAAACAACTCTATGTGGTACGTAACTTTTTAATGGCATCATTTTTTCAGTAGAGAATTGTTTCAAGAAATATCTGAACAGGGGTGAGTGTCACCTAGTATTTGAGCACCTACTGTAAGTCGCTACTCCTCTTCCGGGAATTGGGGATAAAGAGCTTAATACAACATAGTCTGATTTTTATCCCTGTGTCCATCCAGCATGAACTTTGTAAGTTCTTTTTCAAGCTGCATGAAGGTAAAAAATTACTTTCCTGGCATCTAATCAAATAGGATGATTTACATGGAACCTAGATTTAGGCTTTCTGAATTATTTTAATTGTCACAGAGAAATAAGCTTATTTTTCAGTATAATTTTCATAATGATGACATTCAATTGTATTCTAATTCTCTGTACATTGCTCAGGTGTACTAAAAATGATAGGCTATTTAGAATCAATGAGAAGATTCTAGAACTACAAGAGAAAGAAATGTTTCTTGGGAAAAAATGGAGTCAGTGTTTTGAGTGCATATGTATATATGGCTTTCCAGGTGGCGCTAGTTGGTAAAGAACCTGCTTGCCAGTTCAGGAGACATAAAAGTTGCAGATTTGATCCCTGTGACAGAAAGATCCCCTGGAGGAGGGCGTGGCAACCCACTCCAGTATTCTTGCCTAAAGAATGCCATGGACAGAGGAGCCTGGCAGGCTATAGTTGACAGGGTCACAAACAGTCAAACATGACTGAAGCAACTTAGCACGCACACAAACACGTACCTATTTACATATTATACTACTGAGAACCTTCTATGTTGCAAACCCTGTAAGAACTACTCTATATGTAGTATCTCCTTTAAGCCTTACAACCACTCAAGGAAATAAAGACTATGATCATCCCTAGCTTACAAATGAAGAAAATGAGAGTGAAGTACTTACTGGAGGCCAAACAGTTGAAAAATGACTATAACTAAGCCGGGATTCACATGTAAATCTAGCGTCCTCGCTGAACCACTGTATATGGGGAATTAGGGGTGATGTTTTGGGAAGATGAGTTTATTTCTTCTTTGATTTTCAAAGGAATTTAGAGAACAGCTTAGTCATTTGAAGGGATGTGCTCAAAATACAGAAGTGTACTTACCCTGGCAACATGATCTGAAATAGCCTGTCAAAGAGAAGAATCCAAATTAGTGAGGGACATGGGCAAAGAATGACCATTTTTATTTTCTGTTCCATAGAAAATGCAATAGGATATTTCATTGAGGCAAGAAAATCTTTAAAAGTCACTAATAAAAACCCGTTTCATGTTGGATTTCTCTGACCATGCCCTCCTGGAGCTGGTGGCTTTAGGGCTCACTACTAAAATCCACAAGATGATCTTAGATGAAACATGGCATCTAGGCTTTACTGGGGTGCAGTAAATGCACTGTCAGGATAACTGAACTCGGGCTCTTGGCTGGGAGAGTACAAATGAAATGCAGATCTCCTTTTTAGATTTTAAAAATTTGTCTTGGAAAGTATAAAACCCAAGTATTATTTCACTTAATATTGCACGACATTAAGATGAAAATTAAAACTATGTGAAATGTGCAAATCGCCGCATCCTAAATACCCACTATAAAAATAATGACACTGTAAATGTGAACCATTAATTGAGCTAAGGCACGAGCACTTTCCCTTTTATGTAGCTACTAGTGAGGATCAAAGTTGAATTCCTCTTGATTCTGCCTCATCTAGCTATTTTTACCTGCTTTTGAGGCTGCGCGCATCTATTTTGGGGACTACTTGATTGGCTCGAAAATCTATGTGTTGTAAGCTCTAAGAGTAACTTCCTCACCTCCTACCGTCCTGAGTGATGGAGATAAATGATTATTTCAGAGTTTCCTTGAATACTGGAATAATAGTTCTCTTAGGAACAAATATAAAATTTAACCTGGAGATACTAGATTTTTAACCTTGAGAATTTTGCTGACTTGGGTCTGTTGGACCTTTTGGTTTCTCTTTTCCTAATATAAATGTTTTTGTTAAATGTTTTGGTTCAAGTTCATCTTGCATAAGTGTATCTGGGTACTGTCCATGGTCTTCCCTAACAGCTTTAAGGTGCCTAGCTTCTCCACTGGAAGGTGTTTGATGAGCTACTCATATGTTGTCAATGGTAACCAGTATATGAGATATACTTTATCTTAAGATAATGTAGAACATTTAGCATTAAAAAAAAAACAAAACACATGGTAGATGCTCAAGAAGTGCTATTTGCTTTTTTCAGTACATTGGTCATGGTCTAAATAATGTCCTTTAAAGCATCACTTAATAAAATAGCAGTAACAACAAAAACTTTAGGTAAAATACAGGTCATCTTCTATCAAGTGCCTTTGTGCGGGCCTTCAGGTGGGTATTGCACAGCTCTCTTCCCTGCAACTTTACCAGGTAGTTTTTATTCTCAAATCTCATCAGAGATAATCTATCTAGGGTCACATGCTAAGTAGGAAAACCAGACTGTAAATTGTCTGCTGCTCCAAAATTTGTATTATTTCCATCTTGAGGCAAATCAAAACTTACTCATTCTCTACAATGCTAAAATACTTACAGTTCATTTTTTGCAGATAAATGTTACAGAAGTTTTCTGATATATCGTAAAAATGTTTATGTATTTTTCTATCTTAAGTGTTTAATATTGTACCTTGCCTCTTTCATTGAACATGAAATTAAAATCATTTTTCATGTTTCCTGAAGAGTCTTCATAACTATCCATTTTTTTAAATCTATTTTTTAAAGAGGCATCAATTTCTGACTAGTACTAGTTATGTACTGTTTTCAAACGTGCATTTGTGGGGAGGGTGCTGCAGTATGTCACTGTTCTGGCCGCCCCTTTCTGAAAGGGAGAGCAGACCGACTGGTTTTTCTTTTTGTAAATCCAACTTCTTCTCAGCTCTATGTGCTCCTGAACTTAAGTGCTAGAGGTGACATTATTAGGAATAAGGAAATGGCAACCCACTCCAGTGTTCTTGCCTGGAGAATCCCAGGGAAGGGGGAGCCTGGTGGGGTCTATGGGGTCACACAGAGTCGGACACGACTGAAGTGACTTAGCAGCAGCAGCAGCAACAGCCCATCCCTCTGGACATCAGAACACCTTCCCCCAAACCAGGACAGGTTCCTTTTACATGGTGGTGGTCATGTTAAGCAGGAGTTGACTGTCTCCCTACCACATGAGATTTGGCTTGTATTATATCTTCCTTTTAGGTCAGTAATTTCTTTGACTACTTGAGTGGACTCTTCCTTCTGTCCATGGAGTTCCTCAAGTTTATTTGAGTTTTAATTTTTTAATTAATTTTTAATTAAAGTATAGTTGATTTACAATGTGTTAGTTTTAGGTGAAGAGCAGAGTGATTCAGTTATATATATATGTATGTATGTATGTGTCTGTGTATCTGTATGTGTGTGTATGAAAGTGAAACTGTTAGTCACTCAGTCATGTCCAACTCTTTGCAACCCCTTGGACTGTAGCCCACCAATCTCCTCTGTCCATGGAATTCTCCAGGCAAAAATACTGGAATGGGTTGCTATCCCCTTCTCCAGTGGATCTTTCTGACCCAGGAATGGAACCCAGGTCTCCTGCATTGCAGGCAGATTCTTTACCGTTTGAGCCCCTCACCAGGAAAGTTCATGTGTATATGTGTGTATTATTTTTCAGATTATTTTCCATTATAGATTATTATAAGATACTAAATATAGTTTGTGCAGTATACAGCTATAGTTCCCTATGCTATACAGTTCCCTTGTCATCCACGGTGGTTGGAGCTCACATCAGGTGAAGAACACAGGCATTGACCAGTGACTTATTACAGTAGTATTGCATTACAGCACTCTTGTAATGACTTGTATGGGAGTGTATAGCATGAGGAAAGAGTGAGAGGTCGTAGAAGAACAGGCTCAAGAGAGTGCTATAGGAGTTGAGAGCAAGATTACTTCTTGCTCAGAGGATCAGGGATGGTGTCATGGAGAATGTTTCTTGCTCAAATGGCACATTGTCTAACCTACTCAATTCCCAAAAACACTTCCAGTCACCAAGCATCAGTGAAGCAGAAGATCCATCTCTACTTTTTTTTTTCCTAAAGAATGTTATGACTAGACAGAATTTGATATTTTTGGCAGCTTGTCTCTGTAGAGGACTTCTGGTAAATGATAATCTCAATACTTTCATACCATTATCCATATAGCCTGTTAATAATTTTCATAGAAAGTGAAAGCATAGCTTCTGCTTAAGAAAGATGAAGAGTTAATGAAAGGTGAAATACTTACCAAAGGCTTACCCTAAATATCTGTGGGTAAGAGACATACACCTAGATTTTGGTAACGATGCAGTATTTATAAGAGGGTTTATTCTGGATCAAAACTGTAATGATAACAGCACTAGTAATACTTGATACTTACATGGTATTTATTATGGGTCAAACATCTTTCTCAGAGTTTTCATATATGAAGTCATCAATCTTCATAACAAGCCTATGAGATAGGTCCTATGATAGCCACTAGCAGATAGGAAAATAAGCTCCATGAGGTTGATACATTGCCATAGGTTTTTTAGCCAGTGAAGGGCAAAATGAAAATGCAGAGTGAGGTAGTTTGTCTTTAAAGTCTGTGCTCTTAATCACTGTCTTATCAGGCTCTCTTCACAAATGTTATCTCTAATAACCTTCTATGTGCGTGTTTCACAGATGACAAAAGCCATACTCAAAGCCTATAAAACTAGTTAAGTGGCAAAACCAAGATTTGGAGCCAGGAGTTTAACCAATCTTCTTTCCAACTAAACCTCCTCTCTTGATGAATTTCACAAGAGATTAGCTTGAATTTACATGAAAATTTAATAAGAGAGAAAACTTTTTTTTAAAGTCTAAATACTGGCCAGATGCTAGCAATGAAAATTTATCAATGAATAAGCGTTAGAGTCCACTATGTACCCAGCTTCTGATGGGAAACAGTAAAGCATTAAGACCACCACACAAGAAGTAATTGAAAAATAAGATTTTCCTTTGAACTGGCTTTCATTGCATGGAACCATACTTCAGAGAAGGGAGAAAAGCATGTGAGGAAGAGCTGTCAGGGACGATTTCCTGAGCAGGTGGAAGTCAGTTGTAGCCTTGAAGGACAGTAGAATTGGATGGAGCTAAAGAAAGAGAGGATTTGAGGTGGAAAGGGAGGTAGAGAATGTAAAGTCAGAGATCATACCAAACTCAGGTGTGGAGACGTCATCAGGATCCTGCGACATGGTGTTTTGGGGAGCCTGAAAAGTGAAGTTGGATTTGGATTCTTGGGCAGGAGAGCAGCATTGTGAAACAGGATGGAAGGATGTAGAGAAGTGAGTACGTTTCAGGGCCCGAGGAGAGAGTTTGTTGATGGAAAGTCTGTCTTCAGAGCGCCCAGCGCATGGAGGGCAAACGGGACTCGCCCTCTGCGCCTCTGTGGTTATCCCGAGTCTCAGTGTCTGGCCACTGAATCCCCGCGTTTGCGTGTTTCCCAGAGAAATGAAGGTGATCTCTTCCACCGACTGTGGCATATCATGAACGAAATCCTGGATCTACGGCGGCAGGTGTTGGTGGGGCACCTCACGCATGACCGGATGAAGGACGTGAAGCGCCACATCACTGCCCGCCTGGACTGGGGCAATGAGTGAGTACCCGCCGCGGCAGGGCCGCGCTCTGGGGCTGCACACGAGGGTGTGACTGCAGCAGAGGTGTGAGCCACCCTGTGCTCGTAGCTCTGGAAAACACCAGAGCAAGCTTTTCCAGTTTTCTCCTTTGGGGGGCTGGTGCAGACTGTCACTGATGGAGCTAAGAACCGCATCTTCTAGGGCTGGTGTGGGTCCCAGGACGTTGTCAGTTCTCTACTGCCCTGTGTGGTCTGACAGTGTGCACATGCTCACGAAATACAAAATGTTCACTGGGGTCAGTCAGATATGTGATTTCCACTGAGAGGACTACTACTGCTGTGTGCTCAGTCATGTCCGACTCTTTGCAACCTTATGGACTTAAGCCCACCAGGCTTCCCTGTCCATGAACTTTTCCAGGCAAGAATACTGGAGTGGATTGCCATTTCCTTCTCCACACTGAGAGTACATCTTGTTTCAAAAAGACTTTAGGTTTGACATGTGTATTTCTTTCTAAATACATTCTTCTTTTCTGTTGTGGTAATAGATTGTTGATGTTATGTGGAGGGAGATAGCTTCTGTTAAAAGTCTTAGGGACAGGTATCTTGGATGGTGGTGGGGAAAGGGTGAGGGGTGGCTTTCCTTACTGCCCTGATTTTACCTGTGCATATATGTTAGTGTCTTTTGAGGAGCTGCTTGGGAAAACTTGATAAAAAGCTGATCTTGACCAAGATTTGCTCTTAAATAAGACAGGCAATACCAAAGAATGCTCAAACTACTGCACAATTGCACTCATCTCACACGCTAGTAAAGTCATGCTCAAAATTCTCCAAGCCAGGCTTCAGCAATATGTGAACCGTGAACTCCCAGATGTTCAAGCAGGTTTTAGAAAAGGCAGAGGCACCAGAGATCAAATTGCCAACATCCACTGGATCATGGAGAAAGCAAGAGAGTTCCAGAAAAACATCTATTTCTGCTTCATTGACTATGCCAAAGCTTTTGACTGTGTGGATCACAATAAGCTGTGGAACATTCTGAAAGAGATGGAAATCTCAGACCACCTGACCTGCCTCTTGAGAAACCTGTATGCAGGTCAGGAAGCAACAGTCAGGACTGTACATGGAACAACAGACTGGTTCCAAATAGGAAAAGGAGTACATCAAGGCTGTATGTTGTCACCCTGCTTATTTAACTTATATGCAGAGTACATCATGAGGAACGCTGGGCTGGAAGAAGCACAAGCTGGAATAAAGATGGCTGGGAGAAATATCAATAACCTCAGATATGCAGATGACACCACCCTTATGGCAGAAAGTGAAGAGGAACTAAAAAGCCTCTTGATGAAAGGGAAAGAGGAGAGTGAAAAGGTTGGCTTGAAGCTCAACATTCAGAAAACAAAGATCATGGCATCTGGTCCCATCACTTCATGGGAAATAGATGGAAAAACAGTGGAAACAGTGTCAGACTTTATTTTTTTGGGCTCCAAAATCACTGCAGATGGTGATTGCAGCCATGAAATTAAAAGACGCTTACTCCTTGGAAGGAAAGTTATGACCAACCTTGATAATATATTAAAAAGCAGAGACATTACTTTGCCAACCAAGGTCCGTCTAGTCAAGGCTATGGTTTTGCCCGTGGTCATATATGGATGTGAGAGTTTGACTGTGAAGAAAGCTGAGTGCCGAAGAATTGATGCTTTTGAACTGTGGTGTTGGAGAAGACTCTTGAGAGTCCCTTGGACTGCAAGAAGATCCAACCAGTCCATTCTAAAGGAGATCAATCCTGTGTGTTTATTGGAAGGACTGATGCTAAAGCTGAAACTGCAATACTTTGGCCACCTCATGCGATGAGTTGACTCATTGGAAAAGACTCTGATGCTGGGAAAGGTTGGGGGCGGGAGGAGATGGTGACGACAGAGAATGAGATGGCTGGCTGGCATCACCGACCCTGTGGACATGAGTTTGAGTGAGCTCCGGGAGTTGGTGATGGACAGGGAGGCCTGGCGTGCTGTGATTCATGGGGTTGCAAAGAGTCGATCACGACTGAGCGACTGAACTGAACTGAACTGTTTCCTCTGTTTACCCATCTAATTGCCATGATGTGATGGGACCAGATGCCATGATCTTAGTTTTCTGAATGTTGAACTTTAAGCCAACTTTTTCACTCTCCACTTTCACTTTCATCAAGAGGCTCTTTAGTTCTTCACTTTCTGCCATAAGGGTGGTATCATCTGCATATCTGAGGTTATTGATATTTCTCCCGGCAATCTTGATTCCAGCTTGTGCTTCTTCCAGCCCAGCGTTTCTCATGAAGTACTCTGCATATAAGTTAAATAAGCAGGGTGACGATATACAACCTTGACGTACTCCTTTTCCTATTTGGAACCAGTCTGTTGTTCCATGCCCAGTTCTATCTGTTGCTTCCTGACCTGCATACAGGTTTCTCAAGAGGCAGGTCAGGTGGTCTGGTATTCCCATCTCTTTCAGAATTTTCCACAGTTTATAGTGATCCACACAGTTTATTGTGATCCTGTGTGGATCAGAGCATCTTAGAGCAACAGGAAAAAAAAAAAAAAGGCAGACTGGAAAGAAGAAGGCAGTAAAAGATACCACAGATGAATTTGCCTCTTACTGAATCTGGAAAAACCAATTTGAAATCAGGAGTAATGCTTCCTTTAAGTATAGGACGTCAGTTTATCAGAAGGCAGTTTTGATTCCTGCTAAGACATCATATACTACAGAAGTGAAGTATATAACACACTTGAAACTTCTATCTTGCCCAGAGTCCTTCTGTTATTTTTTGAGTGAGCTGTGCCTTTCATCCTTTTATAGAGAGTCAGGAGAGCAGCCCCAATTCGTTAATCTTGGGGAGATTCATTCCTTGTGGGGAATCAAGGGCAGAGGTGGAATGCAGCAAGCCACTGCACTTGGAACTCTCCTCTTTTAAGATGTGAGGTAAATTCCTGAGCCCTCCTTGACTTCAGTTTCTTTGCTTGTTGCTTGTTGAAGGAGTAAGTTGATTCAGAAGAGATCTAAGGCCATGTCCACTCCAGACCTATGTGATTCACAGCACGGAGCACTTCCTGAGAGATGGGATATGCCAGCCATGTGCATGGAGCCTCCGGTCTCACTGTGTGTGATGGGGTGGCCCTTTGAGGGGTAGATCTGAAGACTGTTTGACCGTGACCTAGGCTGCCCATCTTTTATGTTTTGAATGTTTTTCCTTTTTGTTTTGAAAAAATCTTGGTTCTCTGAATCATGTTGGCCCTTAGTCATCATGCTGGTCCTCCTTTAGAAGACTAGTTTGTAAATAGGAAGAAAGTTGGATGAAGTTAGCTTATCAAAAATAGCTTAGAAATACAGAGCAGGCAAGAAGATGACACTTTTTCAGTTTTAGGAAGGAAGATGATGACATAAGGAAGGGAAAAGAGGGAAAAACATTAATTATGACTGAATCATGGCTCAGTTTTGACTCATGTAAGTTCCAGCTTATGCTTTGGGGAATTCTATGGCTAATTTATGGTAAGTTGGTAAAACATGGATGTATGAAAATGAGCAATTTAATTTATTTAGATCATCCTCAAATTCATGAATTTTCAGAGGTCTGATTTTGCTTTCTTTGAGTTTGACAACTTATTTTAAATGACTTACAGTTTACAGATTGTGCATTTACTGTATTCCTTTAAATATAGCTTTCTTACTGAAAGGGAGAAACAAAAGTGGAGGAAGCTTGGGAGGAGGAGGAGATAGTCATCTCATTCCCTATCAGGGCCATCAGAAGAAGTGTTCTTGCCTGAAAGCCTCAAACAGAGTTACAGCAATGGCAGCTTCTCCATTCTCCATAGAGCCCTGTGCTGTCCTTTGACTTTCCTGTGATGATGATACTGGAGGGAGAATCAATTCATTCTTCCTTCCTGATGTCCCAGAGCAGTTCAGTGACTGTGTTAACTTAAAACCAACCCCTGGTGCCAGGTCAAATCCTCAAGGCCAGACTTCCCTTTCCTCAACTCTGTTCTAGAACAAAAATGTCTATGTCTAGTTTCCAGGCCAGCACAATGAGGAAGTGTTTCTGTGGTAATAGTTTGTAGGGTGCTAAAGGCTCCCCACTCTGTAGAACCACCTCCAGTGGCAAAAGCATTGCATCAAGAGGGCCGGCCCATTCCCACCCCATCCCTGTTTCCTTGCCTTTGCAACCTTCTGTGTCTCAAGTTATACCCAGTGTTCAGCCTACTTACTTAGTCCAAGCGCAGTAAAAGGTTAATATAAGGTAAAAAGTTTGGGTGAGAGAAGCACAATGAGTAATGTATTGAATTTTAGAGTGATACAGTAAAGATAATTATTTTAAATATATTCTGTTCAGGTGACTTTTCTCCCAAACATTTGCAATTTGTTTGTTCTCTAGACAACTGGGACTGGACCTGGTGCCTAGGAAAGAATATGCAATGGTGGATCCAGAGGACATCAGCATTACTGAGCTCTATCGATTGGTAGGTATAGGAATCTGTGGCTCACAGTCTCACTGCTGATTTTGTGGTTTCCATGACACTTTTCATACTTGCTTGATTTTGTAAGAACAGGATGTTCCAGGTTTCATTTGGAACAAGTGAAGAGAATTGAGAGCTGAGGTGACCCTGCCCCAAGTACAAAACTGAGTTAATTTACCCGTCTCAGATTACCTGACATTCCTACTGAGCCCTCAACTGCCAGGCACTAGAAAGTAAAGCCAAAGAAGTTTTAAGTTCTTTTCCTAAATCTTTGTACTTCGCCTGGACTAGTGAAATGCTTACAAGTTGTATATTTATCTGTTGTGTATGAAGACATTGTTGTGACTAATGGTTTCCAGTTAGTGCTCATCAGCGTGTTAACCCCCTTTCCTCCTGTCTTATCACTGCATGCACAGAGTCCGCAAAGTGTCTCCTCCTTGGTCTCCAAAGGCTGGTCTTAGGCCCTATCTCTCCGAGACCATTTCTAAGTACTGAAGCTTATTAATAACCATAAGATATTTGGTCATATCGCCCACCACGACATCACCCATGACTTGAGTTTTTTCCCCTAGTTACATGATAGGTTACAGTCTAGTTATTTACTTGGCATCTAGGTTCCCTGAAGGATCCATCTGTCTTGTATTTTGCCTCATATTCTTAATATTTGTACAAAGTTTACCTAATCTCTTGTTATTCTCTGGTGGTGTGATGTTTCAGTCGCTGTCATCTTTCACTCTTGCAACCCCAGGCTCTGTAGTCTGCCAGGGCTCCTCTGTCCATGGGATTTCCCAGTTAAGAATACTGGAATGGGTTGCCATTTCCTCTCTACGGGTCTTCCTGACCCAGGGATCAGACCTGGGTCTTATTCATTGCAGATGGGTTCTTTACCAACTGAGCCACCAGGGAAGCCCCTGTTATTCACTAAGCTCTTTTAAAACCTCAAATCAAAGAAAAATGTGGCTGGAAAGACATTCAGTCATCATTCCAGGTGTAATTTTGCTTTGCTCTAGTTACTGCTGTATCTTTCCATAATGTTCCAAGGAGGAATGACTGTGGTCAACACTGGATTCCTTTTTTGAAAGATCCTGCCTCTTTGGCAGTAACTTCCCAAACTTGTAACATTCTTCATAGAATCGCAGATTATTCTTGACCTGAGATTATCTGAAAAACATGAGAAAAAAATCTTTTGTAAATCCAATATGCATATGTCTGATTTGAGAAAGTGATTTGTAATAACACATCAATTTTTTTTCCTTTGTCACCAGTCTGTTCAGATTATTTAAAGCTCATTTTGTAAGTTGGAGTAAATTCTTTTTCTTTTTCTGTAAAGAATGTCCTTTACATTGAGCTTCTTGAGAGTGGTGTTTCAGGCTGTACCCCTCTGTGACATTGGTGCTAAGTGGAGTGTCAAGCTCAGAGCAAAAACACAGTTAAAGAGTGGTTGGAGGAAGGAGGGCAGAGAGGATTAAAAGTAAAGTTTAAAGTCATCACTAACTCTTAGCTTATGTATATATAACAAAATGACTAGAATTTGTCAGACACATCCTCTAATGGGATATTTTTTATTATAGTTTATTTAACTATTGGGCATCAAATTTTGTCTCTCACTTTTTTTTTATTTAATAAATGGTACAAAGCACAATGCCAAAAACATTAACAGTTAAAATTTCACCAAATGAAAAAATACTATAGAATACACAGTTGCAAAAAGCTACATTAAGTTATTTTACAACTGCCTCAAGCTGCAAAAAGAAAAAAAACCCAATGCCATACCTAAGTTATCCCTCTCTCAAAATAATGCCATTTATGTTATAAACCATGAGCACCCCATCAAAAGACGGGAACTCATATATATATATATTTATGAGACTGTATCACTTTGCTATACACCAGAAATAAACACAACACTGTAAATATAGTACAATACAAAATAAAAAATAAGTAACAGACCTTTGGGGCTTTACACCGAGTTAGAATTCCTATCAGAGGGATAAAAGCACCACAGCCATACTGAATCCTCATGAAAGAGGCACACGAATGACTGGGTTACAAGTCTCTCACTTTTGTTTTAGTTTCTCAATCAATCTGAAGTTTCTTCAGAGTGAGCACCATGTCTTATCTCCCTTTGTTATGTCTGAGATCATCTCGTACAGTGCTTTGCACTCAATAAGCAGTCACTTAATGGTTTTGAAGTCATTATGATATTATGAGAAGACCGTGGCTGTAGATCAAAAAAACTAGATTTGAATTTCATCTCTTCCATCTACCAGCTCTCTGATCTTGGACTTATTGCTCAATGTTTCAGAGCTTCAGTTTCTTCGTCTATTAAATGGAAAAATCATTCTTATCATGTTTGTTTGGGATATTAAATAAGACATGCATGTGAAATGCCTTTCTTTGACAGATAATATTTGCAAAGCACCTAAGCATTCAGTCAATCTTCATTCTTTTCTCATCTTTATTTCACCCTTGTTGGAGAGGCATGGTGGCAAGAATAATTATTACCTTACATGCTATGTCTTTGGGACTTCCCTGGTAGCTCAGCTGGTAAAGAACCCACCTGAAGTGCAGGAGACCCCAGTTCGATTCCTGGGTTGGGAAGATCCACCGGAGAAGGGATAGACTACCCACTCCAGTATTCTTGGGCTTCCCTGGTGGCTCAGCTAGTAAAGAATCAGCCTACAATGCAGGAGACTGGGTTTGATCCCTGGATTGGGAAGACCCCCTGGAGAAGAGAATTCTATGGACTGTATAGGCCATGGGGTCACAAAGAGTCAGACATGACTGGGTGAATTTCACTATGCTACTTCTTAAAGTTAGATTTGACTGTGTTCAATGAAATAAATAATAGAAGCTTAGACATGATAGAAATTTATTTTTCTTTGATAGTACACAAGCCTAGGCAGATTCATGATGTCAGAAGCAAAAAAAGGATCCTTTATCCAGGATGCTTCACAGTACAACATGGCTGCAAGAACTCTAGCCATTACATTGCTCTCCAACCGTAGGAAGGAGAATGATTTCTTTCAGTTGACTCAGCTACTTTAATGAGCCCTTTTGGAAACCCCACACCATACTTGCCCTTATATTTCTTTGGCTAGGGCATGGTCACATCCCCATATTTAGCTAGGGATGTCAGATATTTGATAAGCAACTAACAGTATCTGACAAAAATATGTTTTATTTTCCCAAGTTTGATTTTGTATGCACGTAATTTTATCTATCTGCTTTTTACATAATGTCATCTATAGTATGAGAAATCTATTTCGTCTCTTTGGATATTCCAATTTGTTAGTTGTGGCTGCTGGGAGTGTTATGTTGATAGGATTCTGGGGTCTCATCTGGGCTGTGATGACTGGCATATGATAAGGATTTTTTTTGTATTTTATAGCTCAGAACTTAGTCCACAGTCTTCATTTGTCAGAAACATTGTGATTTTAAATGAAATTGGGATTCTCCCCCTCCTTTGCATTTTATTGTTTCTAAAGTAAAGACAATACTCCTAGAAACCTCAAATGATTGTAAACTTCAGAAGGACATGTTTTTTCTTAAAGGCAGCGTCAAGTTCCTGTTTATGTCCTGGTGCAGCAGTAATCAGGTTGTCTGTGTTACTGGCCCTTTTCTCTATGCAATGTAAACATGACTGACTGTGCTGACTTCACCGAGGAGAGTTGGCAGGCACCACCACCAAATTCCTTGTGGCTGGGGGTGGGGGTAGTGATTTATTGTCACTCATGCATCAAGGATCCTGTCATGGAGGTAAAATGCCCCAACATAGGATGTTGGATTAATTGTTGCTACTTCTCTTCTTTTACTGTGTCTTTGCCATGTCATATTTGAAACACAAGTGTTTGCATCTTACTAACTCCATATTGCATTATTAGAAAAAAAAAAGTCTTGTTTTGGGTTTTTGATAGCCCTGTTAGCAGATCTTTCTCACCTAATTGTGGTCATCTAAGCAGTGAAATGTGCTAAACCTCACAGTGTTCACATATGTCCACTTGGTTTACTGCCAATGACCAGAGCGCGATCCTTCGGTAAATAAAGAGGACCTTATTGGTTGGATTCTCCAGTTAATTTGTGCATAAGGAGACTCTTTTTAGGAAACTTTCTTGGTTTTTATAAGATCACGTTAGCAGCTTGCTGTGTGATCCTTAGTGGGTAGGCCAGTGGTTATCGAACATAGAACAGGGTACATTTGGCAATGTCTGTAGACAAGTTTTGATTGTCACAGTTAAGGATGGTGTGGAGTAGGGGGTCAGGCGAGGTGCCACTGGCATCTGGTGGGTCCATGCCAGAAGATGGTAAACATCAGACAAAGCTCTCACAGCACAGAAAGAACCAGCCCCAGTTATCAGCAGTGCTGAAGGTGAGAACCCTGGTATATATAGACAGTTCACCCAGTAATTGATGCATTGGTGAGGATTAAAAAAATGGAATCACTTTGTTAAGTCTTTGGAATACATCTCTTTCTTTCCCCAGTCAAAAGGCTAATTAAAATGTAAGTACATTTAGAGTAACTGCTATTGCTGCTGCTGCTGCTAAGTCGCGTCAGTCGTGTCCGACTCTGTGCGACCCCATAGACGGCAGCCCACCAGGCTCCTTCGTCCTTGGGATTCTCCAGGCAAGAACCCTGGAGTGGGTTGCCATTTCCTTCTCCAATGCATCAAAGTGAAAAGTGAAAGTGAAGTCGCTCAGTTGTACCCAACTCTTAGCGACCCCATGGACTGTAGCCTACCAGGCTCCTCCATCCATGGGATTCTCCAGGCAAGAGTACTGGAGTGGTGCCTTTGTAACCATAAATTATTTCAGAGATAGATTTTTGTCTGTGTGTTCTAACTATCAAATCATAGCTCTTGAAGTATGGACTTGCCTTTTTCATTTTGCTGCTGTAATAATATCTTCACAGAGATATTTTTAGCAGTTCCCAAAAGTAGTAAATTACCGAAAGATAAACAAGTCCTCATAACCTACTCAAGTTCAAATCCATCTCAGGCTTGGAAACATTATAGGTGAGGGAAGAGAGGTGATTTCAGAGACCAAATGTTTCAAGGCAGTAATTATACAAAAGATGTAGCAATACATTTTTCAGTCTGCTAGGATGTGTGTCTCTCTTCGAGTGATCTCAATCAGTGATTCTCAGCCCTCACTGCACATTAGAATCACCCAGGGAGCTTTTAAAATGTCTCCTCTCTGGACCCCCACCACCTGGAAATTCTAATTTAATTGTTCTGGGATAGGACCTGGACATAAGTATTTTTTAAAAGCTCTCTTGGTGATGCTAAAGTGCAGCCAAGGTTGAGAACCACTGATCTAGATATATTGGATTCTCTGCATGAGTAAGGGAGCTAATTCTTCCGTTCAGTGTTTAGTGAATGTCATGATGGGTGCTGAGAACTTTGCACTGTTTGAAGTAAAGACCAGACATCTCCTAGTTCTTATATCTGTTTTTCCATCTGTAACCTTTAGTAGTTACTCATTTCTTCATTGAAGTTTGTGCTTTGTTACCCTGAACTTTTAAGTAAATCAATCAATAAATTAGCAATTTCAGAAAATAAAAACTACTTGAGAAAATAAAGAGATGTAGTTTTATGAATGTATGATGCTTCCTTTGCCCTGTTATAAAGAATTTTTAAAGTACAAAACAAAGCAACCATCATAGAAAAAACAATTATGCTCTTTTTCTCTCCAGGAAGCCTTTTCTGGTAATTATGACCAACACATACCACAATGTTGGCGTCCACTTTAAAAGAAAATGCACTTATTCCTCACTTTTACAGAGGTGTGTTCAGTGTCCCTATTGAGTATACAACATTTATAGATATATTTGGTTAATTGCATTTTTTTAAAGCTATTTACTTTTCAAGTGGTTCAGATAAATGATAAAAGCATGAAAAAAATTCTGGTGATTTTATGTTGTTGAATTTATAACTGTAAATGTAAATAACATTTTTTGCATTCAAATCTTGGTTTGTCAGTCATTAGTTTTTGAACTATACTTAGAAACATTAAAAGGTGGCTGAGGTAGACATAGAGTTTTGTACCTTAACTTCAAGCAAAGATATGACTCCTTTGGAGTTAAGCACCAAGCTTTTTCTTTCCTTCTTTGTTTCTCTCTTCCTTCCTTCCTTTCTTTCAACTGTCAGATGATCCACAAGAAGTGCCCTCTTTAGTAGTCCGTTATGAAAGCAGTAATCGTCCCAGTCTTAGCACCTGTTCTGTTAGTACACAGCCTTTCTATATGTTTTCCCTGTGCTCTCACCCTGGGCCAGTTCTGCTCAGTGTGGTCCAAGAACTGGCTGAATCATGAACTGTTTGTAACTGATCCAAGTAGAAAACTGGTGAGTAAGTGTATAGAAGCCTTTATGACGTTTTGACATTGCCATGACGTTTTGACATTGCCATGACGTTTTGATTGTATTTTATGAAAATAGCAACCTGCGGTAGATTAGAGGGGAAGTCAGCCTGGTCCTCGACTGCAGGTAATTTGAGAAGCACTGTCTAGATGGTTCATAATTCCTTCTCACCCTTTAGCTCTTAGTTAAAGTGTTGCTTTCCCAAGATGCCTTCTCTGACTGCTCAGACACAAATCAGATCCTCCACTCATCATAGCTGCAATTTTCTATCTGCTTGTGGGACAGTTTTGTTGATAGCTGTTCCCCCTGGTAGAAAAGCTCCACAAAGGCATAGGCTATTTCAATGTTTACCTGTCATTGCATTCCCAGTGCTGGGCATGTTATAGACACATAACAAATACGCTAATAAATGATCATTTCCATGTTCTCACCCCTGGAACCCTGGGTGATTCCTTTCCTTCCTTATCATGTGGGAGCTCTTACTTCTGGTCCCACCTCTCACATGTAGCCCAGGCTAGCTGTATTAAAAAAGAAACTAGAGATGAACATAGAGACATATTCCTGCCTTTAGACACTCACCGAGTTTTATAGGTCAGGTTAGAAGCGTTTTCTTGTTCTAATGATTGAATGTCATTTGCCACAGCCTGCCTTGGAAACTTTAGCATAATTTAAAAGAACTTTTAATTGTGAGAAAAGTGAAATCATAGCTACATTGTTTAGCTCCCATCAGTGAGATGATCAGTTAGATTTTTAATTTAGTCTGATATTTTAAAAGATGACCAGTAATTTGTTTTCACCCTGGAAGTTGACAAGGGACCAGTAGAATCCTTTGCATTTCACACTGTCTGTAGGTTAGTATCATTTTAATGTTAATCATTAGAAACAAATCTTCTTAAAGCAGGATTCTTGATGGTCTGCAGACTTCAGTAGAAGTTGAAAGAAAATTTGGAATTGAACATCCAACTGGATACGAAATTCACAGTCAAAAAAAAGCATAGGACATTATGACCACACCATAGCTAACTAGTTTGTTGGGTTCCATTGTTTCCCTCAGTCTCCGCTGATCTTGTTTTTTGGTTGATGTCATACAGATGGAGCATCGACATCGGAAGAAAGATACCCCAGTGCAGGCCAGCAGTCACCACCTCTTTGTGCAGATGAAGAGTCTCATGTGTTCCAACCTCGGAGAGGAGCTTGAGGTCATCTTTTCACTGTTTGACAGTAAAGAGAATCGACCAATCAGGTAAATTCATGTGGAGGTATGACTTGAATTTCTTAATGGTAGATTGGTGGCTGTTTGCAACTGGCAAACTTTGGGATGTGTGACCTTGTACACTTGTACTCTATCAGCCTTTTTCCTCATCTTTGGAACTTTATGAATTTCTAAGCTGCCTACCTTCTGGAGGTTTCCGTGAAAATTAGATGAGGCATGAAAAGGTTTGTTTTGAAAAACTCAAAAAGGCCACAGAACCATAATTATTATTAAATGAAAGTATGTCACTGATAGCAGGTCTGTTATTTGTTTGAGTTGTTTTGTGTTGATAATGCAAAAAAGGCATATCTCTAAACCCTGAAGTTCATTTGCATCTCAAGGTCAATACATTGTATTTTTCAAGTTTTCAGTAAACAGTTAAATTATTCTTACCCTGTTCACATCAAATGATATTGAGGAAAAACTAAATACTTGGAAACCTTTCCATTAGAGTTTCAGAGGTGGGAAATAATAAACAGTTTTCACATACATCATTTTCTTTCTCTGTCTTACCTGTTGTAGTTCTCTTATGGCAAGCTTTCAGTATTTAAGAAAAACTTACAGTGGATGTTTTGGTTGTTATCCAGAAGTCTCAACCTTTTTTGAGACTTCTTTATGTGTAAAAATTTTTTAATCTTAAAGTTGAGCACAAGCCACACCATCTTTTACATGAAAAAATTTTAATTTGAAATTAGAATTAAAATTTTACCACAAATCACACATAATGATCCAAGTGTACCCCACTTTAAAAAATAATACTTACTAAAATAAGTGTTGACATTATGTAACAATGAGCTGCATATTATTTTATAAACACAAACTAATCCTGGAGTATTTCTTTTCTGGTAAAATCTTTTTTTAAGGAAATCTGTGTGAAGTTTATTTTTAATGCATTTATAGCCATAAAATCTTTGAATTAACTTATATGTTATTAATTGCCTGCTAGAACGTATACTTTCTATTTTCTAACAGTGAACTGTGTCCATAGAGTTTAAAGGCGTTGGTTTATGCAGCACGGTCAAGATTTATGAGGTGTGGAAGTAATGATGGGAATACAGTTTCAAATCTACTTTATACACTGTTGCAGGACATGAGTCAATGAGTTAAAAGACCCTTTCCCCTTCCCAAATCAACACCACTAAAAAGGGAAGATAAAGGCCTGAAAAAAGGATCCACCTTACAGTTTAGCACTGACTTTAGAGGTTTGAAAGATTCCTTAGAGATAATACCTGCTTATACATTGAAGTGTATTAGAGAGCTTTTTTTCCAGGTAGTATAATTTAACCAATGGCTTTGTAGCATTGTCTGTGTCATGTATGGTCTCTAAAATATTTAATGAACTGTTTGGAATGTACAATGGAGAAAGGAGGTCATGCTTTTGCTCATTCCTGTTCAGCTAAAGTTTTTGAGGAATATACATTCCCCTTTGCCAGTAATTTTCAAATGGCGTTGACGTAAGATTAATATTAGCTTGTCTTTCACTTTCGTCTTGTTATAAACATTGAGATTTTCTAAAACTTTCCTTCAGGCTTTGATTGACAGAGTTCCTCCTCTTCTGTTCCTGTTTACTTGGTGAAAGTAGGAAAAAAGCTGGATGCAGAATTTCCAAAATACTGTTTCAGTGGTTCCTAGGTTCCGCCCAGGAATTGGGCCTGTGATGTGATCGGGCTGTATCTGTGCCTGACTCCCTCCTCCACCCTCCAGGCTTCCCCTCTCTCCATCTCACCTCTTCCTCCCACTACCCCTCCCCTCCTGCTTCCTCTCTCTCTAGTCTCCATTTCCCTCTGTGACACACCTGATATAGAATGACCCTAGGAGAAATCAAGCCTGACTCTCTCTCCCCTGCTTCCACTTGATGAGTTTGGCTATGGGCTGTCCACTCCCAAACTCATCATCTCTATGAAGCTGATTGACAAAAGAATGAGGAAGAATGAAAATACATGATTACTAGGTGTTTGGAAGGATCTCAGATTTCTTTCCTTAACTTTCTGAGGTTTCAGATGGTGGTGATTATTCTTTTAGGGTGTGTTCAAAACCTTGCTGTGAGTAGCTTAGACTCATACTTACCTTATGAAGAGACCTTGGGATGCACAGATCTGAGGACAGGCTTGATTCTTGTCTCTGCAGTTGAATGCTGCTGCTCTGACCCTTTAATTTAACCTCTGTCTTGTTCTTCATCTTGAAACTGGTGACATGTATTGTTTCCTTCTTTGCTCCTGGCAGAGCTGAGCATTGCAAAATAGTTGCATCTTCTCAGAAAAAAGGTAGTGTAAAGCCAAAAAATATGATATTTGAGGCATTGTTATATTTCTTCTTATGCCCAACAGCAAATGCGGTGTAAGATATGTGGGTTATTTTTTTCTCTGTTAACAGTGTTTCTCCTTTAAATATAACAGTGTATTTTTTTCATTTCTTGATTTGCATACATACAGAGATTATAACTGCTTCTCACCTCCTTGAGTTACATTTGCAGGTTTACCATGTGGCAGGCCGTAAGATAAATTCTCCGGTGTGCTCTGGCATGTAATCTTAGAAATAATGAGGTAAATAACATCACTATCACCTATAACAGATGAGGTTTAGAGAGAGAAAGTAATGGATGTGTGAGTATTTAAAGATCAACTCATACTTTACTTTCAAAAATTTCAGATGTATTTAAAAGTAGAATAGTGTCATAAAGCTTCATGGCCCTGCCACCAGTGACAACAGTGATCGCCTCAGGGCTGATCTTGTTTCAACCACATTTCTTTTCAGTCCTCCTTTTGGCTCCCAGTTTGTATGGAGGCAAATCCCTGAGATCAAATTTTTATATGTAAATATTTCAAGGTACACCTAACTGTAAAAAAAAGAAAAAAAGTCTAAAAAAATGGTTGTTGTTCAGTCGCTAAGTCATGTCTGACTCTTTGCAACCTCATTGACTGCAGCACACCAGGCTTCACTGTCTTTTCTTGCCACCCCCAAAATAAATATTCCCTTAACATCATCAAATATCTTTTTTTGGTCAGTATTCTGTTCTGCTATTGACTGAGGATTATTGTTTTACAGATTCTAGATAAGGAATTTGTAATTCCTGAGACCCAAATAAAGTCCATCCATTATATGGTTGATAAGTTTCATGGATCACCTTTTGTATGTAGTTTCCCTTTCCCTCTCTCTCTTTTAAATTCCTTGTAATTTATTTGTTGAAGAGACTGGATCATGATTTTCCTTTCTTTTTCAGCATTTGAAGTCCAATCCAAACAATGAAATTTAGTAGGCAAAAGATGGTAAAATTCAGGGAATGCATTTGTTGTTAAATAGGATCATTAGTGCTGTAATTTACAAAAAGATAAAATACAGTCTAAGTGTAATGTTTATGGCATTGTGCTGATCGTTAATCATGGGAAATAACCTTGATCAGGTATAGATGGAGGGGCCAACATGTACAAAGCCTGTAGAGGTTTGATTAGGAAAGAAATAAGTTTATTCCTTTCATATTAGCAGGCAACTGGCTAGAATTTATTCATTTAACTTCTCTCCTCTAAGAATCAAACAGCCAGCATTTTATTAAGCACTAACCATCTGCCAGAGTTTGTTTTAAATACTTTAAATATTGTATAGGTGAGGAAGTCAGGCACAGAAAGTCAGGAAACTTGCCTGAGTTTACCAAACTAATAAGAGGTGAAGCAGAGTGGCAGACCAGTCATGTGGTCCCAAAGTCTGCCCTCTGAACATCACCCGATCAGCCTCATCAAAGGCTTCTGGACATTTCCATCACTGAGCAGGATTTCATTAGCCAGAGTGTGAGTTCCAGAGACTGGTAGCCCTGATAATAAATTGTTATAAGTTATTGGTAATGATAACACTGAAACTAATATAGGGCCTCAGAAATATTCTATACTATAGAAATTAGTTTTAAAATTGAGTCCTTCTCAAGATACTTGACGGAGAAGGCAATGGCAAGCCACTCCAGTACTCTTGCCTGGAAAATCCCATGGATGGAGGAGCCTGGTGGGCTGTAGTCCGTGGGGTCGCTAGGGGTCGGACACGACTGAGCGACTTCACTTTCACTTTTCACTTTCACACATTGGAGAAGGAAATGGCAACCTACTCCAGTGTTCTTGCCTGGAGAATCCCAGGGACAGGGGAGCCTGGTGGGCTTCCGTCTATGGGGTCACACAGAGTCGGATACGACTGAAGTGACGCAGCAGCAGCAAGATACTTGAAGAATGGCAAAATAGCAGTGACTCTTACCATTTACCAGTGATCAAAACCTTGAGTCAGTACTTGGAGATGTCAAATGCAAGAGGAATCAGCACATGAAAATTACTCCCTTCTAGTTCACCATGTGGATCAATGAAGCACATAGTATTTCCTCAGGGGTATATTCTCTGACAGAAACTTAGAACAATTTGTCATTGATGTTGGATGATATTTAGAAAGCCCATTAGTATTTCCAAACAGTTTCTGCCTGAAGATGGCCTCTAATATTAAGCCTCTGATGCATGTTGCAGATGCCTCTTACTGTACCAGAAAGATTCAGACATATTCTAACAGCATCTTGCTAACGTACACCTAGCCCATGCTTCCAGTTTTCCCTCCTCATTCGTTTAACAACATCTGCCACGGTGGGTACAGCTACACACTGGACTCAGTTATAAGGAGAAATAACATACTTTTCTTGAGTGAGTTTTTCCCAGTCTTTGACATAATTTCTCACCATAAAAGATAATTTCTTAGTTTAAAAAGTGTTTACTAAATTAAGTTTCATATGAGTAAAATATTTTTAGAGTGCATCTATCTGGTTGAAAGTTTGTAATTTCTCCAGGCTGTAAGGGTATAGCTAGAAAAGTCAGCGAATCAATTCCCTAGATAGCATCTGTAATTTTATTCTATTCAGTTATATTCATTTCATTTAACTAACACTTATGTAATGCTTGCCATGTGCCAGACACTGTTCTAAGCTGTTTAAAAAATATTAACTTACGTATCCCTTGTAACAACCCTATGAAGTAGGCACTATTAGTATAGTCTTTCCTTGGTATCTGTGGGGAATTGGTTCCAGGACACCCCTCAGGTACCAAAATCCACAGATACTCAAGTCCCTTATATAAAATGGCATAGTATTTGCATATAACCTATGCACATCCTCCCATATACTCTTAATGGTCTCTAGGTTACTTAGAATACCTAATAAAATATAAATCCTGTTTAAATAGTTGCTTTTTTGAAAACTTTCTGGAATTTTTTTTCCTGAATATTTTCTGTCTACAGTTGGTAATCTGCAGATGTATTGCCTACAGATACAGAAGACTGACTATGTCCTCATTATTATATATAGGGAAACTTATTAATCAGAGAGATTAATAACTTGCCAAAGGCCACACAGCTGGTATATACAGTGAGGCCATATTTTAACATGCTGTCTGATCAGGCATCAGTATCCTTAATCACTTTTCTATACCCATTCTCATGAACTTCAATATTAATAGTATTCTGTTTGCTTCTTCAACCATTTTTAATCACCAGTATATAGCAAGGTGTCTACTGAAGGTGTTTTTGTTTTTTTTTTTAAAGAAACTGAAGTAGAAGAAGCTTGAGCTTACTAAGAATTGACAGAAAGGATCCAGTCACACGGGAAAGGTTACACTCACGGAAGAGTGGAGGTCTGGATCAAAGTCCCTTAGGAGGTATTAGGAAACAGGCTTGAAATTGCAGGTGGGAAGACTAGCCAAGGACCAGAGAAGGGGAGAAAGGGTAGAGTGTGGATGTATATAACCTGGGGTACAGGACTGGGAATATCAGGGAGAGGGGATTTGTGTAAAGATATCAAACCAGAGGTTTTGATAGCACAGACAACTAAAACACCACAGACAACTAAAATAAAGTCAGTATCACAGTAAAGGAAGTCACCCGAATTTTTTTGTTTCCTAGTGCATATAAAAGTTATGTTTACACTATACTATGGTTTTTTAAGGGTATAGGAGTATTATGTCTGGAAAAAAAATGAATGTGCATATCTTAATCAAAAATACTTTATTGCTAAAAGTGCTGACCATTATCTGAGCCCTCATCTTTTTTTGCTGGTGGACTATCTTGCTTTGATTTTGATGGCTACTGATTTATCTGGATGGTGGTTAGTGAAGGCTTGGTGGCTGTGGCAATTTCTTCAGCTAAGACAGCGATGAAATTTGCTCTATTCATTGACTCTTTTTTTACATGATTGATCTCTCCATAGTATGCAATGCTGTTTTATAGCCTTTTACCCACAGCAGAGCTTCTTTCCAAAATGGGAGTCAACCCTTTCAAACTCTGCCTTATCAACTATGTTTATATTATATTCTAGATCCTTTGTTGTCATTTCAACTGTCTTCACAGCATCTTCACCGGAAGTAGATGTCATCTCAAGAAACCACTTTTGTTGCTCATCCTTAAGAAGTAACTTCTCATCCATTCAAAGTTTAAATGTGAGATTGTGGCAATTTAGTTACATCTTCAGGCTCCACTTCTAATTCCAATTCTCTTGCTATTGCTACCACGTGTAGAATTAACTATCTTCTCTGAGGTTTTGAACTCCTCAAACTCACCCATAAGGATTGGATCAACTTCTTCCAAGCCCCTGTTAATGTTATTCGGACATCTTCCCATGAAGCACAAGTGTTCTTAATGGCCTCTTGAATGATGAATCCTTTCAGAAGGCTTTCAGTTGACTTTGCCCATCTGAGCCACCAGGGAAGCCCTATTTACATATTAATATGTCAGTTAATCTACAACAGAGTGTAAGTTACATGGGCCAGTGAAAATGACATAGTCCTTTTGTTGACTATTTCCCATATAAATTTTGCCACTTTAGTTACTGCTCTATTCTAAGTTTTAGGACTAACCTGTTGCTGTATTTCATTCTTATCAGAGAATATATTTAATATGACTTAAGTGCCACCAGGGCTTCCCTGGTGGCTCAGATGGTGAAGAATCCTCCCTCAATGTCGGAGACCCAGGTTTGATCCCTGGGTTGGGAAGATTCCCTAGAGAAGGGAGTGGCAACCCACTCCACTAATCTTGCCTGCAGAATCCCATGGACAGAGGAGCCTAGCAGGCTACAGTCCATGGGATTGCAGAGAGTTGTGCACAACTGAGCAACTAACATTCCTACTACTAAGTGCCGCCAGTGGGTTCTCAGCTTATTATAGGTCTGCTTGTGTGTACAAACTCCTGGCGTGGGTTTTTCTATGAGAAAATAGCAGCAGAGTAGTGCTTCTAAAAAAGTCTTATCCTGGTGATTAAATACAAAAAGTCTTTTCATAGTAATTAAGTTCAGATAAAGTTGACTTTCTTGCTGGTTCCTTACTCACTTACTTGACTAAAGTTGTATGTTTTTTCTACCATCACACAGTTAAATTCTCCATTTTCATTAAATGCTTCATTTCTGTATAAATTTTATATTGCCTAAAACTATCTTCTCTTTTGGTATACTCATCTGTCATTTAAGAAAAAGTGGGGAATATTATTGGTGAGGCACAGATTTCTCTTATTTTTAATTGGAGGATAATTGCTTCACACTATGGTGTTGGTTTCTGCCATATGTCAACAGCCTGGATGTAGATATGTCTCCATCCTCTTGAGCCTCCCTCCTACCTCCCTCCCCACCCTCTAGGTTGACACAGAGCACTGGTTTGAGATCCCTGAGTCATACAGCAAATCCCCCACTTGCTATCTGTTTTACATATGATAATGTAAATGTTTCCATGCTGCTCTCTCAATTTGTCCCACCCCTTTCCTTCCCCAACTATGTCCACAAGTCTTCTCTATGTCTGCATCTGCATTGCTGCCCTGCTCATAGGTTCATCAGTACCATCTTTCTAGATTCCATATATATGTGTTGCTGCTGCTGCTGCTAAGTCGCTTCAGTTGTGTCTGACTCTGTGCGACCCCATAGACGGCAGCCCACCAGGCTCCTCTCTCCCCGGGATTCTCCAGGCAAGAACACTGGAGTGGGTTGCCGTTTTCTTCTCCAATGCATGAAAGTGAAAGGTGAAAGTGAAGTCGCTCAGTCATGTCCGACTCTTAGTGACCCTATGGACTACACTACCAGGCTCCTCTGTCCATGGGATTTTCCAGGCAAGCGTACTGGAGTGGGTTGCCATTGCTTTCTCTGATATATATGTGTTAATGTATGATATTTGTTTTTCTCTTTCTAACTAATTTCATTCTTCTTAATAGGCTCTAGTTTCATCCACCTCACTAGAAGGGACTCAAATGCTTTCCTTTTTATGGCTGAGTAATATTCCATTAAGACACCATTACTACTTTATCCATTCATCTGTCTATGAACATCTAGGTTGCTTCCATGTCCTAGCTCGATTTTTTTTTCTTTACATGACCCAATTCTGGACTGTGAAATATATCTGAAATTCTCTCCATACTCAAGATGTATATCTTTTATCTTATAGGTGCTGTTTTTAGTACATAAATGGTCAGACTCTATAGTTAGAGGACCCACCACTGTCATTCAGTAGCTCCATCAGCCTGAGCAAATGAATTCATGTCTCTTCTGGCTGTAATCTGTCTGCTAAGTGAGGATAAGAATAGTACTTGTCTCATGGAATTGTTTTAGGATTACATGAGATAATGCATATACTTCTCTTAGTCTAGTGCTTGACACTGGGTCATTGGTCAGTAATTATAAGCTATGATGATGATGATTCAAAACAAAACAAAACAAAAAGCTTGGAAATGCACTTTAACTTAACCAGAAACGATATGTGGTGTCTGGTCTTGAATTCTTAAAGAAGTCCTATATTTTAAGGAATTATTATTAATTTTTAAGGTGTATGTTATTATAGTTGCATAAGATTTAGAGAGACTAGTAAACATGTGAAATGGCATCCAGTGATATGATTTGCTTTTAAATACTTTAGCAATAGAAAAAAAGAAAGTAAAAGGGAGAAGGAAGAAAGGTAGAAATAAAAAGGAGAAGAAAGAAAGAAGGAACAAAGAGAAATAGGTGGAACAATGTGGCAGAATTAAATGGTTGTAAATTTCCTGTGATATAAGATCTATGCATGCTTGGTTTACCTTTTAGCATATAGTGTGTAGATTAATGAATTACCTCCTTAAAATTATCAATTTTTTATGCAAACAAACAGTAAAGCAGTAAAGGCAGTCCTTTTTTTCAGTTTCTTTGAAAGATGATAGATTTATTAATCTGATATAGTCGCTAGCCCCATACATGGTTTGGATTCCATTCTGCTTGGAATAATATTCCTGGGTTCCTATGAACTGACAATAATATTTTTGATATTGTATTTGGCAGAACTTAACAGGAATGTTTTCTGAAGGTCTAGGACATTCAGTATTATAGTAACAAATATATTATAATAATACTGTCTTTAAAGTGTAAAGTCTGACTCATATATAAAATAAAATAGGTAACTCTTAGAATATGAATGTTCTGTGTGAGGAAATACCTTATATGCTTAAGCAAAATCTCATGTCTATATAACGACCAGATTCCCAGAAACTCTGAATTAATAGAGGTTTGTCCAAAACAACAAGGTCCTCCTGTATAGCACAGGGAACTAAATTCAGTATACTGTGATAAAACATAATGGAAAAGAATATGAAAAAGAATATATGTATGTATATATGTATAACCTAGTCACTTTGATTATACAGCAGAAATTAACACATCATAAATCAATTATACTTCAATAAAATAAATTTTAAAAATAATAATAATAATAGAGGTTTGTCCTCCCAAAGGTGAGGAATTTCTACATGTACATGAATAGCATGTTACCTCTCACCACTTCCTTGTTCATTCATTCGCTTGTCTTACAGTCGTAGAAGTAGCAGTGGGATGCCAGTGGCATGAGACCCTGCTGGAGACTCACAGGTGACTTCTGGAGCAGATGGCAGAAGGGATGCAGGACACACATGAAGAAATTTATTTTGAGAAAAAGGAAGGTTGCTGCTTCTGCTAATGTGGGAGGAAGGGAGGGCAGCAAAATGGGTTTCAGATGTTGAAAAGGAAAAGAGGGCCTGGGTCTGTGGCCTTGACCTTTTATAAGAAAAGTGGAGGAACAAGATGAACTGCTGTTGGAGAGCAGAAAAGAGAATGAAAGGGAGTTCAGGCCTGAAACTGAATTGCACAAACAAGGTCAGTGGCCTTTGAGCAAAAATGTGATAGGAAGTGAGTTACTGATGAATAATGGAATCGCTGAGTTTAGGAAGGCCCCTGCAAGAGAGATGTCTGAAATTGGTGGTGATTCCTGGCTCCCAAGTTAGCTGCCTTTTGCCAGGTATGCTCAGGAAAGAGCTATCAGGTGGTAGAGCCTGAGCCTGACACATCACATTTGGATAAAACTGAGAATGGGAATCTAGCATAATGAGGAGAGAATTAAAGAAATTACAACATAACTTCCAGTTGGTCTCTTCAGAGGCTGACACGATCTAAAAGCCTTTCATTTTTAAGAGAAAGTTAAAGAACTCAGGCTTCTTTTGAAAAGACTTAGGTACTGGGAAATTTTTTCAAGGCCTTACAGCTGTTGGAGAGAAAGTTATTTAGTCCACTCTTAGAAAAAATGCTAATATTTTTGTGTCTATATTATAGTACATAACACAGTTAAGAGAGCACATGTGATTTTTTAATTCTTTGAGCACTGTGCTAGAATTTCTCATTTCATACCTCATTTACAACTTATTATAGTGTGATCACACAAATTCAGCATCTATGTTTTTACATCAATTAGGAGCATTTGTCATTTGGAATGTAGAAAGATGTTTGGTGTAGATCTCTTTTTATAGTTTTATGTTATAAAATTAACTGGAAATTGTAACCTCTCCAAAGTAAAGCAATAATGGAGGGGAAAGTTTCTGACTGGCCATGCATGCAGGGAGCATGACTGAGAACAGAAATAGAAGGCGTTCAGAGGTCCTCTTTGGATTGTGGCAACATCAACCATTCCATACAGCCCAGCGTGCTTCCTGCTGTGTCTAGACGTGCTGGCACAGATTTCTCTGTGGGTGTCTGTACATCACTGACCCCACAGTGACCTTCCCTTGGGCCTCCTGTTTAAAGGCATGAGTGCTTTCCACTCTCCCACATCTTTTCCATCATTTGATTCTTCCAGCAGGTGCACAAAAATTGAGATTGTTGTCACTTCAAAGTTAATCTGATTCTTTGGTCACATTATGTTACATGCAAAAAAATATTGCTTTAGAGGTGTAGTGATGTTAATAGGAGAGATTTTCAGAAATGGACTGGGAGGAGGATGTAAATTAAAACAGAAGAAACAGATAACTATGTTCATGCTGCGAGAACACCCAGCATAGAAATGATCCACTGTTTTTCTCTGTAGCATTTTAAGAGCCACACAATTCCAGTTATTTATGAAATTGTAAATTATTACGTTATTATAAGAAAAAGTGACTGGAATTTTAAGGGGTAGAAAGCTGAAAACTCATAGAATAAGTGGATTTAGATTGACTTTCTCATCCCCTTTAGCTCCAGAGATTGTGTAGCCTATTTGTTTCATGGTACTTCATGCAATGTTTTAGAAATTGATCAGATTTAACCCACATTCCTGTATTTTAAAGGGTGACCAGATTGGTGTTCTTTTCACCAGGATTCTGATCAGCTGTGTTTTTCCTCCTCTGCCCTGTGGCTGCTGCCTCGAGGGAATTCAGATTAATTTAGTTTCCCTAAATTCGCTACCAAGTAAATCATGCTTACACAGAGCAACCCACCTCGCCAGGACTTGTTTGCTCTTCACTGACATTTGTTTTGTAAGTGATTCAACACCAGCAAAAGAATTGTTCATGTTATGGCCCTAGTTGGTTCCTTTTTTGAAAATAAGGCTACCCTCTTGTTATCTTTCTGTTCCCAGAACCTTGCAGAATGCCCTACACAGGCTGGGCATTAATGCAGTAAAAGTAATTTACAAATCTCTCACTATTGTTGAGACAAAGTATGAAAAGATCATGTCATTCTTGTCTTAATTTTTGCTGTTTTCCTTCCACTCCAGTGAGGATGTGCTTCTTTATAAAAGAGAGAACTCAAGGTTGAGTGCATCAGAAAAGTCAATAGTTTTGTTTCATGCTCTCTTGTGTTAATCAGAGCTATGCTCTTAGATATGTCTCTATGGGAGCATCATTTGAAAAATCTGTTCTAGAAAAAAACAAGTAAATAAAAGCTGGCAGATAAGTTTATAGACTGTCCTCGACTTACAGTGTTTCAATAGGGTTTTTTTGACTTTACAGTGATGAACGTTAAAGCAATGAACATTCACTGGAAACTGTGCTTGGAATTTTGATCTTTCCCTGGGCTTAGCCATGTGAGCTATAGTACTCTGTTGAAGCTGAGTGGGTTTATCGGGACATAACCCTATAAACTGAGGAAAATCTGTGTAGCGTCTTCTCCTAAGTACTTTCATTTGGAGATCTTTGACAAAAAAACTAAACAGAGATTGCATCTTTTTATTTCTGTTCAGCATCAGAGATTACGTGCTATTGTTGTTGAATCACTGATCTTCATTCATTAAGCAAACAATTACTGGTCTCCTTCTCAGAGTCAAGCACTGATTGGACACTGGGGACACATCAATGAATAAAAAATTTAAAAATTCTTGCCTTCCCAAAACTTATATTCCGTTGATCTTCAAAAAACTATTAAGCTTGGAGTCAAAAAATATTTTTAAACGCTAGAGTTTCTCTGTGCATGGTAATCAATATGCTATTTTCATTTTAGAAAAAAATACTTGTGGTGTCTAGAACAGTGCTTCCTAAACTTCACAGTGCATTTTCCAACTTATGAACACTGTAGAGCTCTTCAGAAAATAATGTACTTATTCTCATACACATGAATATTTGCATATCAATGTAGAGGCCTTGTAGCTCCCTGGTTAAAAAGAAAAAGCATTTGACCTTTAGAAAGTCCAATTGCATGCATCATCTAGTTAATAAATAGTATTTAACGGTGAAGTATGCTGCTCCAATACTTTGGCCACCTCATGCGACGAGTTGACTCACTGGAAAAGAGTCTGATGCTAGGAGGGATTGGGGGTGGAAGGAGAAGGGGATGACAGAGAATGAGATGGCTGGATGGCATCACCGACTCGATGGACATGAGTTTGAGTGAACTCCGGGAGTTGGTGATGGACAGGGAGGCCTGGCGTGTTGTGGTTCATGGGGTCGCAAAGAGTCGGACAAGACTGAGCGACTAAACTTAACTGAACTGAACTGATGCTGCTGCTGCTGCTAAGTCACTTCAGTCATGTCCAACTCTGTGTGACCCCATAGACGGAAGCCCACCAGGCTCCCCCGTCCCTGGGATTCTCCAGGCAAGAACACTGGAGTGGGTTGCCATTTCCTTCTCCAATGTGTGAAAGTGAAAAGTGAAAGTGAAGTTGTTCAGTCGTGTCCAATTCTTAGTGACCCCACGGACTGCAGCCTACCAGGCTCCTCCATCCATGGGATTTTCTAAGCAAGAGTACTGGAGTGGCTTGCCATTGCCTTCTCCGATGGTGAAGTATAGTTGAGAATTTTTTTGGATTGAATTATAGTTGATTTACAACATTGTATTAGTTTCAGATGTACAGCAAATTGATTCCATTATAGACATACATATATTTTTCTCAGATTCTTTTCCATTAGAGATTATTATAGTTCCCTGTGCTTTGTAGCAAATCTTTATTATTTATCTATTTTTATATATAGTGGTAAACATCTGTGAATCCTGTACTCCTAATTTATCCCTCCCCTCCCCTGTTCCTTTCCCCTTTGGTGACCACCATACGTTTTTATTTTTTAAAGTTGTAATGAATATAAAGAATCTGTCAGTATCGGTAAGCTATTGAAAGGAACATTTGATTTTGGCTTATTTCATTTTAAAACTTAGGACATATTTTTGAGATGATAGATGTGTGAAAGACATTTTACTTACTGTTTTTGCAGGGCTTGAATTACTTGGATTTTTATTATTTATTCTGTTTTCATAAAGGTTTCCTTTACATTTGCAAAGAACTGCATGCTTCAGCCCAGAGTAGTTATAAAGAGCTCAGGTTTGCTTTACTTTCAAGATTCCTTATTTATAGATACTTTCCTTAACAAAGAACCATTGTTAGAAAGGTCAAAATAATTACTGTATATAAATCAGAGCAATTCCTCCCTCATGAAATGTCATAGATAAAGTGTTTACCATAATCAAATTAATGAAAATTCCAAGAATAAGCATAAGACATTCTGCCTATAAACAAGCTTTCTTATTTCACAGTCCCTGGTTCTGTTGACCAGATCGCATCATCACCTACTTTTAGTTACCTCTCTGAGGAACTTTTTTCTAGTGAAATTCTTGATGAGTTCTCTAGAGACAGACACAAGCATTTCCCTGAGTAGCTCAGTTAATAGTTTAGCTGTTTCTAAGGATTTTACTTGAATTCAACAATGGGATTTTTAGAACATCAACTTTTTAGAACTTATTGCCATTATGGATTTTCTCAAATCAACAGTTGATCCAAATCTTTTCTTTCATTCATTGGTCTATCAGCAGGTGGTCTGTACATCACTTATTTGTAACTTTAAACCGCATCCTTTTTTTGAGCTTTACCTTCCTAAAAAGAGTTCAGATTCAACTAGCTTTGTACTCTGAAAAAAAACCCCAAAAAGCATGAAATGGTTTTAAATCATTTTAAGTAGTAAGAAAGAATCAGCTTGATGTTCAGCATTAGCTATAAAATGACTATAGTTAAAAAATTATCTTCCGTTTCAGTGTTCAACTAAAGCAAAATCCTTTATTGTCCGTACAAAGCATCCCTTTAGTTGGTTGCTTAGTCCTTCAACTTCAAATATTTGTCAAGTGAATCTGGGTTTGGACAGTAATATTAAAAAAGGAAACTCAGAATCTGTCTGCTCTTTACGTAAACTACTGTGGAAATCCTGGTATCAATGATTCTTCTTGTTTCATTTCCCTTTAGTTAGTCAGAAGAGCTCATGACCCTTGTGTTGCTTTACTTTTAAAATTAGAAAGCATATTAATAGCTTTATCTAGGAAGACTTGCTTGAGGAGTTGCTTTTATTTATTGACAAGGAAACACTTTGTTTGCATCCATCATATGTTGGGAGACAAAAGGGGAGAAGTCGTTGACCTGAACATATCAGGCATGTGCTGCCTGTTTCCTGGTGTATGTGATTGTCATAAAGGACAGTCAGCAATTCTTACTCTTTCGGGGTTAAGCATTTGGGTCAAAACTGTGGCCATTAACTGTGACTGTGCTTTTAAACATTCAAGGAGCTTTTAGATCCATAGTACAGATCCCCAGGCTGGGACCTGGGCTTTTTCCAGCTCCCCAGGGGAATGTTGCACACACCCACGTTACGAGATGGCCTGGACGAGAGTCCCTTCTTCTGTGCCATGGTGAACACTGAAACTTTTGGTCCAGTGGCCACCCCAGGGCAGCTGGTGCAGTTTCCCCTCACTTCCCTAGAGTATCTTGCCTGGTCAGTGGCAGTACCAGCTCCTGGTACTGTGACTATTTAGAATGCTCCTTGGGTTGTCTTTTGCCACTTGTCCTAGGAAAGAACACAGTAACAGTTCCCTGCGCAGGTTGTTGGAAGCAGCTTACAGTGTTAGTCAATCAGAAAGCATTTGAGAAAATGCAGGAGAAACAGTGAAATAGAAGCACTGAGATCAACATCTATCGTATACTATGGCCTTTTGGGGAGAGGTCCTAGAGTCAGCTCAGCAGAACCTTTCTCCTTCCTCTTCTCCTTCCATCTTCTTACTCTGAATACTTCCTCTTTGGATCTTGGCGCATCTCCCTGCATGACTACTCAGTGTACAATAAAAAGTAATTTTCCTCACACGCAGCATAGTTACCAATAAGGCAAGGAGCTTGGTTCTTTCAAAGATGCTACATGGGGTATTTTTTTTTTTTTTTGGTACAGCTGTTTTATAAAATATTCATGCCTGTGTGCTAAGTTGCTTCAGTTGTATCCGACTCTGTGCTACCCCATGGACTGTAGCCTGGCAGGCACCTCTGTCCATGGGATTCTCCAGGCAAGAATACTGGAGTGGGTTGCTGTGACCTCCTCCAGGGCTCTTCCCAACCCAGGGATGACACCTGTGCCTCCTGCATCTCCTGCATTGCAGGTGGATTCCCTGCTGAGCCACCAGGGAAGCCCTCTATAAAGTATAAGCACAAAAGAACCAGATAGTTCTTTTTCCAGTTTGTGTACCAGAACATGACCATCCAAGTGTTTTCTCTCCTTTTTTACTGTTGCTTTTGGAGAACATAAATTTATTTCAGTGTTTTAACTGTCCAAAATGATTTTGAAAGTATTCTTTGCAATTTTTGTGGATTAATCAAATTTCAACGTCAATATATTATCATCATAAATTATTGTATAAAGTATATGTTGTGTAACTTTCACAAACATTAAACCACTAGGCATTCCTAACTATAGGTACATTGCTTCTTATAAGAGGGGAGCTATAGAGTTATAAACAAAAATCCATATAGAGCAATACAAAAATGTCCTTGATGTTGGTCATCCCTAACTGTGGGTACATTGCTCTATGAAAGCAAATGATTGTCCTAGAAATGCCTTATTGGAGAGCCACTTGATATGATGACTCAGAAAGCTGGGAGGACCCTCCCACATCTGTCCAGAAGGCCTCCAAGGCCCTGGGTAGGGCCATTAGAAGGACAGCTGCTTCTGTGTGTTAGAAGAAGGAGTGGGAAGATAGGAGCATCTTATCCTGCTGAGAAGAGAAGCTATTAGGGTCTTCAGATCCCTACTGTGCTGCCCATGTTATTTGCATCATTGGTAAGAACTTTTCTATCAACTATGCTGTTGGAACAGACATAAACTCCCTAAACATAGATAAGTTTGTGGCTTTATTTATTTTTGTCTGGCTTCACGCATTTTTTAATAATTATTTTTGTACATATTCACAATAAAAACCCTGGGTTCACATGATATGGTTAGACTTGCTCTTTTTGTGTCTGTTATGAGGTGTTCTGTTCTTATGAAGATAGCTTTGTGGTTAAGACCTGAGACTTTGGTATCAGACCCTGGAAATTAATTTCTTGGCTCCATTCTTGACTGACCATGCAACTTTGGCCAACTTACCAGTGTCTCCAAACTCCAGCTTTCTCATTTGTAAAATGGGGATGGGAGGAGCTCCTCCCTTATAGGGTGATTGTGAAACTTAGAGAAAATCCGTGTAAAGTGTATGTACACCAGGATGGGGTGTATTTTGAATTGTACTATTTTCCCCTGGGATATCTGGGGATGAATATGCCCACTGTTACTTCAATATCTTGGTTTTCTCAAATCCTTTTTAGAAGAAGGCACATTATAAATAATAAATAATTGTGATTTTTCATTCTTTATTTCCAAAGACACAATTTACTCTTTTTTTTTTTTTTTTTTTTACAATTTACTCTTGTTGATTTATCACACAATGATTCATAATGGCTCACACAAGGAATTCAGGTGGACACTAAATTTCTCTGGCAGTGAAATTTCCTCTGGGAGCACACAGCACTGTAAGGGGAAGTCAAATGATTTTTTCCTCTGCTAGTAATAATATCAAATCCCATTTCTTCAGTGTTGCTGAAAGTGTTCTATGTGCTAATGCATTGTTTGATGATGAAGAAGGAGGCATTCCCATTTGAAAATATGTCACTATAGATACTTCCATTACAATATATTTGTTATAATAAAGACTTAGAATGTGTGTGGTGGACAGAGTTACATGGCATGGACTAGAATCTAGAGTGGTCTTGAAGTTAATTAGGTGACTCTCACATATGATGGTAAGGTGCCATTGATTGATATGTCACTGGAGAATTTCAAGTATTTTGCTATCATGAAGTGTAAAAGATGTTATATGGAAGAGAGCGAATGTTGCTACCCAATAATTTGTATTTTTTTCCTAAAAGATTGTATTTGTTCAGTCTTTAAATACCTAGAAGTTACCAAATCATTAGCTGATATCTGGCAATGGAAATAGTAAGTATGCACATCTTATAATCCCCCCACCCTTAGGGGAAGGGGGAGGGGCTTCTCTACAATGAGTTTTTTCTTATAATAGAACACTTTTTTGCTTTATTTTTAAACTTTTTATTTTCTTGGAGTATAGTCACTTAGCAATATTGTGGTAGTTGCAGGTAGACAGCAAAGGGACTCAGCCATACATATACATGTATCCATTCTCTCCCAACCTCCCCTTCTCTTCCAGGCTGGTAATAGGACACTTTTTAAATTGACAAAAACTAATGTTGTTTTCTGATCAGAGTTGCCACTCTTTGACTCAACTGTAGAAAGTTGAAAATATCTTTGTGGGTGGCCACAAAAGTTTTTGAGAGAATTTTAGATGTGTCATAGTGGAATGTCATTGACTTATTTAGTTTCTTCCCTGGCCTTAAAGGCAACATGTTGGCATTCTCCAAATGTGTGTGAGTGTGTGAAAGCGTGAAAGTGTTTATCGCTCAGTCCTGTCTGACTCTTTGTGACCTCCTCTGTCCATGGGATTCTCCAGGCAAGAAAACTGGAGAGAATTGTTATGCCCTCCTCCAGGGGAGGAGGGATCCAGGGACTGAACCCGTGTCTGTTGCATCTCCTGCACTGGCAGATGGGTGACAGGTTCTTTAACACTAATACCACCTGGTGAGCATGTGGGTGGGTATTTATTTGTAATTCAAAGGTTCTGAAATGTGTTGCTGTAGTTCTTTTTTTATTTTTCTGAAACCATTTGCTGGATTAAGTGGTTGTTCTATCACCAAAGCTGAAAGAAACTGAATTTGTATACCAACAACTTGTCACCAGATCAATAAAAAAGATTTGTTTAGTTGACCATAAGAGAGATTTCCCCCCCTCTTAGAAGTCTGTGTTTTAAGAAAATTGCACATGACTTTTTTCTCCGTAGTACCCATCTTCAGTCTATTTTCAGACTGAAGGCATGCTTAAGTTAAGGGATATGGCTTAGTAAATATTGATATTCTTTCTGAAACAGGATATGATACTTGCATAATCAGAATTCTGTCTAGACTACTGAAATTAAAATAGTGATAGAGCAAAAGGAATCCCTGAAATGGAATGCTTTAGAAAACATTTTACCAAAATATTGATAAAATTTGTGAATATAAAATAGTATTTTATATCAGCATTAAAGTTAAGGTCTCAATATCTGGAATGCTGTATTGACTTTTGTAATTAATATTATTGTTATTTATCATTTTGACTGATCTTTCAGAAGATAAAGTGGCATTTGTTTCAGATGTTTTAGTCTGAATAAAGAGGAGTCTCAAACATAAATGCACCTCAGAAATATAGAATAGAGCATGCTGCCTATAATTGGAAGAGGGGAAAATGATCACACTGCTTTCGTTTTGGGCTAAAATATAATAAATAAACATATCAGTAGATGCTGACTAAGAAGCAAAACCAAATACTGGTCTTAAACTTTAGGAGTTTTGACCAACTAAAACCACATACTTAACTCTTTCTGGGCTTCACATTTGTTTAGTAAAATTTATTTCCAAGGTCATTTTTCTAAGACTATTTCATTGAAAAAATTACCAAGGAACACTTTCAAACCAGGGATGGCTTTGGAACCTACTAAATCAAGTTTAGCCCAGAAAGAGTATGGAGAGAGCTTGGACCAGGCTTCACTGAGTCAGTGGGTGTCCCTTACAGATGAATGACTTCTTCCTTATCTCAATATTCTGTAAATATGCTCAGTTATTCTATGAAGCAGAGAAAGAATTTATTTTATAGCATTTGCATGAAGGTAGGTATTATGTGGCATAGAATTCCTACTCAGTCGCACATCAGCTCTGTGATCTTGGACAAAACTATTTACTATTTCTTAGTTTTCCCAATTATAAAATGACATAATAAGAGTACCAACTTCTCAAGGGCATTGTGAGGATAAAAGGGGTTAATCCATGTAAAGTCGTTAGCAGAGTGCCCATTCTCAAATAAAAATAGTGTTTTCTTAAAGAAGTAGTATTACCCAATGCTATGATTATTTTAAAGTGTAATTCATTTTTCCCCAAGATGAATTTTTGTACATTTCCTTTTAGTACATCTTAAATTTGAAATAATAGTGAATATTCTTCCACTCTGAGGTGAGCTTGCAGTCCTTAGCCATGAATTACAGTAAATGACAATTGAATAAGATTAACTTAACTCTGCAGTCTTGGTACAATCTGTCATTTCCAGCCTCTGACTCAGAATTATATGGGAACTTCGTATGCTTCATTTGAGAATCCTTGCAGCAATTTATATTTTCTTCATCAGATCTCATCAGCCACTGCTCTGTGGAATAAGGCATAGGTAATAGGTGCAGGAAGTGACCCCATAGACATGTGTATTGCTTGCCCTTTGTTGTGTGAAAGATCAGGGATAGGCATTAAAAAAGGACAGGGTGAGCCAGGTAGTTGAATCTGTTAATTGTATCTGTCTTGATTTAGGTGGCAAAAGAGAATAAAAATGTTCCAAAACAACCATAAATTTAAAACCATATGCTTCCTTAGAGATCTGATTATGGTTCTCATTTCTCCCCCTATAGGGGAGAAGGGAGATTTTGGAAGACAGCACCATTATTTATGGCAAGAACCAAGTGATGAATATACATGGAGACTTGGAAGGGTCTGAGCCTTCCTAATGCTCTACTCTCCCTTTCTCTGCTTGATCCCTAGATTGAAGGAAGCTACTGACCAAGGCCACGCCATTTGCTAATTTCACATTTTGGAGATGTTAGCTGTGTGTTCTCTGCCTGAGGCAGCCAGCCATTTTATTCTATCCTGGGCACCAGGATATTGAAATTCAGAAGCTTGTGGTAGCTGGTACATTAATGTGGGGGCAGGAGTGATACTTATTTTATTTTTTTGAATATAAATATTGTACCACATTACCTTGAAATGAATTAGTGGCTGATCAGCATTATTTGTATTTAAATCCAGGTGTTGCTGCAATATCAATTGCAAGCTCTGCAGGCATTGTGAGGTCTTCTATTCAGGTTTCACTCCCTGGCCTCTCTTTTTGTGTTTTGGATTAGGTTTATAAGAGCATAAAATACTAAGCCTTCTAATGGATTGTTAGCACTCGGAATAGTGTTCATGTATGATGTGAAGTAAATACTATGACACAAAGCATGAAAAATAATCTTGCGTAAAATACACAGAACACGTTAGTCAGGTTTTTTCCTTTTAGTGTCCTTGTTTCTACTTTTTAAAGTAATAGTGATGATTTCATGGATATGGAAACTTTCTAAAAGTTAATTTTTTTGGTTTGCATTTGTGTATTTTCTGCCTTTGCACATTCTGCTTTGCCAGCTTTGTCAGAAGTGAAGCAAATGTTTACTGTCTTGGTTGTTCTTCTAATTTATATACACAGTTTTGATATCAGTGAAAAGCCTAAAAAATTTTGAGTTTAACCCTTAGGACAAAGAGCAACTAGAAAGGTGATGAGTCCTTAAATATTAATTAATTCTAAAAATATTCAACTTCTTTTCTGTTGTAGTGAGAGATTTTTCTTGAGGCTAAATAGAAACGGGCTTCCCAAAGCCCCAGATAAACCAGAACGACACTGCTCTCTCTTCGTGGTAAGTGGATCTTGTTTTATCAAGGAGGCAGATTCTTTCTTAAGTACTTTATCTTATTTAAGAGACGTAAGTTATTATGAGAGAACATAGTAGATTTGCTGAAATTTTGTAAATAACACATAAATTACAGTGAAAGTGTTATGAAAGTGTTAGTTGCCCAGTGGTGTCTGACTCTTTGCCCATCAGGCTCCACTGTCCATGGGACTTCCTAGACAAGAATACTGCAGTAGGTTGCCATTTGCTCCTCTAGGGGATCTTCCCGACACAACGATCAAACCTGGATCTCCTGCATTGCAGGAGATTGTTTGTTGTCTGAGCCACCAGGGAAGAGTGTAAATTACAATAATGCCCTGAAATCTGAATGTCAGCTTTCACAATCACACTTTTGTCCCTTCAGTGTATATGAGAGCCTGTTCTTTATGGCTGAAGCCCAGTGTGACAGGGCTCAGAGTGGCACGTGGTATTTAGTATGTATTTAAGAAATATTTAAAGAATGAGTGAGCTAGAGACTGAAAAAAGAACAGGCTTTTCTTTTTTAAGTCTTATTTGATATCTGTAGGCTTACAGGAAAGTTGATCACAGTGGTATTTTTAGAACAGGATTTGAATTATGTGCTTCTGCTCCCAAAAAAATCCATTAAGAATGCTCATACTTGTCTTTCTTCTGTTATTTGTTAAAACAATGTGCTGTCCCTTCAAGTGCTTCTGCCTAAAGGATGAGTTCTACAATGACCAGACTTTGTTTTTTGGTAGGACTTGGGTAGCAGCGAACTCAGAAAGGACATCTATATCACTGTGCACATCATCCGAATCGGTAGGTGTGACATTTGTCGGTATGATAGGAGCACGACGGGGAGAATAGCTGAGAGGTTTCTGTGTACTTGTGATTTATGTGCTGTCTGGATCAAAAAGAAGTCCAAGCAAGATCTGAATCCAATATTCACAGGATTTGGGGTTCTGATCTCCCCAGACTCTCACACCGCCAGAAATAGAGCTTGTTCTCTCTCCATATAAGTCATTAGTTAGCCTGCTGCATTTCATTTTGTTTTATTGGACTTTCTAAAAATATTGGATTCATAAACTTGGTATTTGTCTACTCAAATTCTAATTTCTGTTAACAGCATACATTAAACTTTTAGGAGCTGGATTTTCTACACATTTATGAAAACTTTACACCAACTGGCATTTCCCAAAATGTGGAAGGCTGCAGAACACTATTACACAAGGTGCTATAAGAAAAAGGCTATGGAGAATTGAATGCTGTATATGTATTTTTCACTTGTATAATTTCATCAGCTTATTAAAGAGTCTTGAGAAATCCTGCAGGGAAGAATAAAATTGCTTCTCTACCTTTGTTGACCCTTGCTCTCTCCAGATTTGATTTGACTGTGGAAACACTCACATAACGTAACACTAACCTCTTACAGGACACACTTTCAGTATTCTGTGATGCCCTTGCACATCAAAACCAAAATACGGTCACTAGGTTTACATATATAAGACCTCTAAAGGCAGGCATTTTATGCTGGAAGAAATACATGGTGGAAGCTAAGTCATTTCTCTAGGAAAGCTAACCAACTGATACTGAGAATTGGCTCCCCCTTCCTCACTAACCTGCTCACACGACCTGCTGAGGAAAACTTCTGCAGAATAGTAATATCTCACCATGCAGTCCCACATGGTGACTTTTATTTTTTTTATGGCTTTTTATTTTATACACATGATAACCCCATTTTGCATTGAGAGAGACTATAAAACATTGTTTCAACAAAGATCTTCTAAGCATTTTTTCCTCATAAAAGTCTGTTCTGAAAAACCCATTTAATTTTATCTTCTTTTCATGTTTGAGGGACAGTAGAAATAAATAAATCAGTGAACTGTCTTTGGTAATTTGGTAATTTTCTTTTTATACATGAGTATGGGGTGTAGAAATTGGAAAGAGTCTTTTAAAACTGGCACAGTTGTAATGCATGTTTCTGAGTATTTATGAGATAGAGCCTCTGTCTGTGCCCAGGATGGCAGGGGTGCAGTTTATATAACTTTGTGGTTTTTTTTTTTTTAATTTATTCAAATTTGTCACAGCAGTTGTTAATGTAAAATGTCATTTTGGATATCTTCATGTAAACATAGATACAATTTGAATATAATTTTCTACAGGGTTGCGATAAAAAGTAAACCACTTTAGCTTTCAGAACGTTCAGAAAGTATCTACAGGTTTCTGGTGGTAAAGAATGATCACGTCTTGTTTGCCCATGGGCTGGGCATCTCTGTCCTTCACTCCCAGGATACAGCGGAGGAAACTACTGCATAGTATTACCCATCACAGGGCTGCCTTTCAACCTGGCATTTGATCAGCGGCTGTATATTTTACTAAGCTATTTATGATCATTAAGTCATCAGAATGAATGTTGAATCCTAAATTACCTACCTCCTTCCCTAAGCTTTGATAAAATTAATTCTATATTGACATTACTGCAAAAACTTGCCTGATGATCAGCCTAGTAATAATGAAGGTAAGAAACTGAGAAAAGTTAAGATTTAATCTGCTTCAGTGAAATGAAGGAGTGGAAGGTCCTTGTCTATCAGGGACAAGTAGAAAAATTATTCTAGAAAGAGTAAGAACTTTTTCTAGAATATTCCTTGTATAGACTTAATAAGAAAAGGGCACACTGACCTGCACTGGCTGCAGAGAGCTGGAAGTGACAGCACCTGCCGTGGAGTTTGAGGCCTGGTCTTTGATCGGAAAGAAGGGGAGGAAATAAAGAGAAATAGTTTCCCCACACTAGATTCATGAATAACTGCATGATTTCTATTTAGCAGTGATTGGTTCAACTTGCAACAAACAGATTATGGCCATTCATAACTATAAAGGGTAGACCTGAACAGAAATACTTATATTGCTTATTTATCAACCCAACAAACTTAGTTGGTCTTTTACCACATTCATTTATACCCACCACACAACTTTTCATAATTTTAGGTATATTTATCCCTTTTTTATCGTGAACAATCATTATAGGCTTTCACCATAAAACAAAAGCATCTCTAATGTATTTTCTACCATAGGGAATAGCCATTCCTCTTATCAGTATATTTGTAATTGTTGAAACTATTTGCATATTCACCCAACCAGTAGCCCAACAGCTAACAGCTAATATTACAGCTGGACACCTACTAATTCATGTAACTGGAGGAACAACCTTTGCCCTAATAATTATTAGTCCTATTACATTTATTATGCTTGTTTTGCTTACTATTCTTGAATTCACAGTGGTCAGGTTTATGTATTCACCCTGTTAATAAGCCTGTACCTACATGACCCCCTGTGCTGCCTGCATGTGCTGGCAATTGTAGCTGATTCTTTGCAACCCCATGGATTGCAGCCCACCAGTCTCCTCTGCCCATGGGATTCTCCAGGCCAGAATACTGGAGTGGGTTGCCATTTCCTTCTCCTGGGGATCTTTCCGACCCAGGGATCATACCCATATTTCTTGCATCTCCTACATTGGCAGGTGAATTCTTTACCACTGCACCACCTGGGAAACCCTATACCTACATGGTAAATATCTAATGACTCACCAAACCCATGCATGTCACATGGTAAACACCGGTCCCTGATCTCAGAGGAGTCCTCTCAACTCCTTTTATAGTGTTGAGTCTAGTACATGATTCCATTGTAAATCAGCATTCTTATTATCCTTAGGCCTGTTAATCAATATATTAGTAATATACCAATGGAAATGAAACATCATCCAAGAAAGTACATTTCAAGGCTGTCACACATTAATTATTCAAAAGGGACTTCAAAAGGGAAAAATCCTTTTCATTATGTCAGAAGTCCTCTTCTTTTTTTTTGTTGTTTTTTTTCTGTGGTTTTTACCACCATTAAGTGGTATTCCAGCTTCTATTTATAAATATTACTCTGAAGTTGATATATCAGAGGGGCAATTTTCCTTTATTACTGAAGAATGAAAACCAAATTGAATACTTCATTCCTTTCTTTTTTTCTATTTAGCATTGGATTTGGAAAGTACTAGAGCCAAGCAGACATGCTGTAGGAGGACTTCAGTCAGATGGAAACAACGTATAGATCTGTTCCCTAGCATCTGGAAACAGACTGACAGACTTTTTTCATTATTTTTCCTCACGTTAGCTTGTTATGTTACAGCTCCAGTGTGCTTTTTGCTTTCAGTTTTCAAAATAGCCCGTTGGTAATTAAATGCAACAGTAAATTAAAACAGTACCTCAACCACAGATTTAAAAACGTCTAACAATTTAAACAAATAGAAACCATGTCAGGGTTAAAAAAGGATCCCTGGAGATCTCAGCCTGCGTACTGAGTCAGGAAAGAACATGCTCATTTGCTCACCTGTGCGTACTTGCTCTACCTTCAAGTAATCTCAAATCGCTTATTTTCAGAGGTGAAATGTTTGAAATCATTTTTTAAAATATGGAGAATCTTACAAGTAGAAAATGAAATAGGCACCCCTACTGCCTTTTTGGATGCGATTCTCCTGGGGTGCCTTCATGAATGCTTCAGGAAGGGTACCCACACGTGGGCTCAGCTTCAGTCTTCATGTTTTATAGGTAACAGCCAATGGCCAGAGTTTGCACTGCATGCCCAAGGTCACACAAATATGTGGTCTGAGGGGAGAGCTCAGAACGGAGGCAACAGTTGCCCCAAATCTGTGTCTTTACCATCACCCATTACATTTCATATGGCTTATGTTATAGCTGTATGTGTCTTATCTTAAGCTGGATTAATCAAATGCCTCCTTGAACTAGGTGTGCTTTTTAATTGAACAGGTCGAATGGGGGCAGGAGAAAAAAAGAATGCCTGCAGTGTCCAGTACCGGCGACCCTTTGGCTGTGCAGTTCTTAGCATTGCTGACCTGCTGACTGGAGAGACGAAAGATGACCTCATCTTGAAAGTGTACATGTAAGAAGCTTGCACATGATGTGGGCTGAGGTGGGCCCGGGGGTATGTGGGGATCCTATGTGGTGAATCCTGCTTTCTGTGGGTAATGGAAGAGCCAGGGATGGGCAGAGTTTAGGAGCCATTCCTCGAAAACTTAATAATCTCTAGGCGTACTACAATTGAGCCTACAAATCATCATTTGCCTTTCAGAGGAATTATGAAATTGAGAACCAAAAAGAACAGATAGCTTACCCACTGGGTGGACCATCCACTGCATAGAATACCTCTCAAGAATTTAAAACCTGTTATATCTTTACCCTCAGAAAGTTCATTTGTTCTGCTGCCAAGTCACTTCAATCGTGTCCGACTCTGTGCGACCCCATAGACGGAAGCCCACCAGGCTCCCCCGTCCCTGGGATTCTCCAGGCAAGAACACCGGAGTGGGTTGCCATTTCCTTCTCCAATGTGTGAAAGTGAAAAGTGAAAGTGAAGTCGCTCAGTCGTGTTCGAACCTTAGCGACCCCACGGACTGCAGCCTACCAGGCTCCTCCATCCATGGGATTTTCTAGGCAAGAGTAGTGGAGTGGCTTGCCATTGCCTTCTCCATCATTTGTTCTAGGAAAATGGAAATAGTTTTTAACATAAACTAATTAGAATTAAGAAAAAAGTTCAGATTTGGTGATTCCCCTCTTACTTTATGTATTATTAGTTTATTACGTGGTGGTTTAGTCGCTAAGTCATGTCTGACGCTTTGCAACCCCATGGACTATATTCCGCCAGGCTCCTCTGTCCTTGAGATTTCCCAGGCAAGAATACCGGAGTGGGTTGCCATTTCCTCCTGCAGGGGATCTTCTCAACCCAGAGCTGGAACCCAGGTCTCCTGCATAGCAGGAGGATTCTTTATTGACCGAGTCATCAGGAAAGCCCATTTTAGGGCTTCCCTAACAAAGCACCATAAACAGGGAGGCTTAAGCCACAGACATTTATGGTCTCACTGTAATGGATGCTACAGTTCCCAGATCACAGTGTTGGCTACACTGATTCTTTCTGAGGGCTGGGAGGGAGATTCTGTTCCCTGCTTCTCTTTCCTCGTTTCTGGTGTCCTGTAGATGCACGACCTGATGTGTGCCTTCATCATCACATGACTTTCTCCCGGTGTGTATGTCTGTTTCTGTAACCACATTTCCCCCGTTTTATGTGGGCCTAGTTAGTTATATTGGGATAGGACCCACCCTAAACAACCTAATTTTAACACGATTTTCTGTGTAAAAACCCTATTTCCAAATAAGATCCTCAGAACGTGGCTTATGCATCTTTTGAGGGTCAGTGGCAACAGATACAGTTCAGTTTGAACATTCCACAAAGAAAATCCACTTAATGTATTCCACATCCTAAGTTTTTAAAAAGGCACATGGTTTTCGATTGCCCTTCCCTGAGCACCTCCCCACAGGTCTGACAATGGAGAGATGACACACAGTGACATCCTCAGAGCAGATGCCCTGGGGGATGGGATCTGGGATCCGCATTCCTGATTGGAGGTCCACACTACTGACCTCCTCTGTGAGTGAGCTTGCTTTAGTTATCTGTTCCAGCTGTTGCGGCGTGTGCCAATGGTTTTTCCATATGTGGAGGGGACCCACGTGGCCCACTACCTGTGGGACATACACTTCAGATTGCTTTTTGACGACAGCTGCAGGGTTTCTTGGATTTATCCATCTTCTACCCCGAGGCCCTGGGACCTGCACCACGTGTTTGCTAATCAGTTGACAAAGATTCACTTATACCCTGTGGATTAGGACTAGAAACTCTCTTTGTCTCTTTTAAGAGTGATTAAATCTGTGACCTTGATATTAAACTTGAAAACTTTTGGTGAAACGACAGGAGAGAGTAAAGCATGCTACTCTTTGATCCCATGGTGGAGCATAAATCCAGTATAATCCCCTTTCTAAATTTTACTGGTGATTGTGAAACATCATTTAATTGCAACAATACTAATGATAATAGCCACCATTTACTTTGTGCTTACTATGTGCAAGGAACCATGTTAATAAGCACTTTGCATGTGTCGTGTCACTTTAATTTCATGACAAACTCATGAAGCAGATGCTGTTGGCGCTGTTATCCACATAAGGGGACAGAGAGGCTAAATAGCACCCCAGATCACCTGACTAATCAGAACAGGAACCAGCGGTGAAGTCAGGACTGCCTAACTCAGACCCTGAGCTCTCATGTTGCCAGGTTGCACGTTTCAGGGTGTTCTTTCACACCACTGTCTAGTGATGTGACAATGATGCTGTTAGGTGACCTTGCTTTTTAAGAAAAACTAAAATTTCTCACAAATTCAATTTCTTTGTTTCTTTGAGTGATCTTTCCAGGTATGCGTAGGAAGTGTTAGATTTATCTTGTCAATGGGAAAACTGGGGGACCTGGAGTTGCTTGCATCCCTCTTGATTATGCAACCAGCCAAGGAAGACCCATGAATTCCAGTTGTGTGGGAGATACTCACTCTCCTAAAATCAAGTTGTACTGCTCTTTGCAGTTGATATTGTCTGTTTTTTCATAAATATCAAATGAGGTTTGGGGTTCTTCTTGATGCAAGAGAGATCCCTTAAAAATTACAGTTCAGCAATTTATGAATCCATTCCAGGATGAATGCTAGGCAGTCAAAACTTATTGTAGATGAAAAAGAAACTAGAATTTATTAAAACATTTTAGAGGAGTGACTGTTAGAAACAATTTGGAAGAAGTTTCTATTTGTTAAGGTGACCAAATCCGTAGCCCAAACTGGGACTCAAACAGAGAATAGCAACAAATACCTCATCTGAGCCTGGAAGATATTTCATTCACATACTTTAGGAGCTTTTATTTTATTTGGAGTTTTATAAGTTAAAAGCATGAATTCTGGAGTCCCTTAACTATTTAATAGGAAGCATGCTATCTTTCTTCCTTCCCCACTGAGCTGAACTAAGAAAACTAGGTGCAGGGTGTACTAAGTGGCCATTTGGTATCTTACAGCTGGACAAATGGAATGGTTTTATTTCATCTTAATTTTCCAACCTTCTCAGTGTCAGTGCTCTTATTTGCTATCCTACTGCTAACTGGTTCGAAAATAACCTCCATCAAGTTCATCCTGGAAAAGCTTATGGCGGTGAAATAAATTAATATGTAAGCACATTGTGAATTATTGGCTACAGATGAGATCACAAGGAAGAAGTCACTATAGGGTGGAATATTTTGTTTGATAGTTATAGAATCTTTGATAGTCAGGACCCTTGGGAGAGAGCCTTTGTTGCTAATGAAAGATAGTAGTGAATTTACAAACACATTCAGATGAGGGAGGGTCTCCCCAGCCTAACTGGGGAAGTCTCAGCAGTAAGAAGAGAGCAGACCCAGATATTAACAAATCATCAGGAGTAACAGTTAGAGGGCTATCCATTCAGTCATTCATGTAGCTGGTATTTCTTTAAGCACCTACAGTGTTCAAAGTACTGAGGGGAACACAGGTATCTACCAGTCCTACATCCAGTTCTCAAGAATCTTCAGTCTCCTAGGTGAACTCTACCACGTCCACAAAGATAGCATGAGCTGGTGAAAGACAAGAGCTGAAAGACAGATGGCTGTCAGAGTGAGAGACGGAGAAATGCCTTTTGGCCTAGATGTAGAAAATCTAGAAGAGTTACCTTAATTACCCTTCAGTAAATCCCACCAGGTTTTTGCCAGTGCAGGTTGTATTAACCTCAGTTGCATTTTGATGCTAGCCAACTTGGTCATGATATAATAGGTGGAGATTCAATAATGAGAAATAATGTTTACTGAGCATTTACTTTATGCCAGGGATTATCCTAAAGCCAAGCTTGTTCAGTGTTCTAGTATATTACCCCCATTTCACAAATGAACAGATCAAGGTACAGAATAAATAACTCACCCAAAGAACATAGCTCAGTTAATAGTGAGTATCCAAATCCAAGGAGTCAGAATCTTCGCCTGTACTTCCTTCCACTGTATGCATTGTTCTCTGAGCTTCTCATAACCTGAATTGTTCATCTCAGCGACTTCATGAAGTAGTTGGTCATGCATTACCAGATATGGTCATTCCTGCTTATCTTGGGGCAGCTAAGCCAAGCCATGTTCTCTGTGTTGAGAACTGAAGGAAGGTTTAAAGAAGTACATTATAGTGGTTATATGAAAAGGGGCAGGTGTGTAGTAAGGACATCTCATGCATCATCAAAGCTTAACAGAGTGGCCGTGATTTCACAGGTGTAATACAGAGAGTGAGTGGTACCAAATCCACGAGAACATCATCAAGAAGTTGAATGCGCGTTATAATTTGACTGGCTCCAATGCAGGTGAGTATATGGGTCTGTCTGACTCCCTACACTTTTCATTTCAGTTGCTTTGTTTTATTTGTCTGCGAAGAAGAAAATTTTCAGCCCTTTGTTTTTCTGTCTGCTCACTCCCTAAAAGTGCTCGGTCAGCATGCTGGTATGTAGGTTTGTAGCTATAACTCTAAAAGATATATTCTTTTCTGGTTTGAGTCAAGGTAGAGTATCTGAGTTTATTCTCTAGTCTTGGGATCTCCAGGTTGTTGCTGATTGCTGAAAACCAAATGACAAATATCCCTCGGTTCATGACAGTTGTGTGGAACGGGTTTGATGAACAGAAATTTTTGTCAGCAAGGTCCAAGAAAAACATGCTTCTCTGCCTATAGCTGTAGTAGTATATAGAGAAAAGCATATGCATGCCATCCAGCAGGAACTGTAATATAATATAGCATTATAAGTTATATATAATACAAGTAGTTTAAATCACTGAGTGGTTTAAATCATTCAGTTGTGTCCAACTCTTTGAGACCCCATGGACTGTACAGTTCATGGAGTTCTCCAGCCCAGAATACTGAAGTGGGTAGCCTTTCCCTTCTCCGGGGGATCTTCCCAATCCAGGAATCGAACCGGGGTCTCTTGCATTACAGGCGGATTCTTTACCAGCTGAGCTACCAGGGAAGCACATATAATACATAAGGTGGCGCATACTCTTACACTAGTAATATACTAGACTTACACTATAGCATATGTAGATTAATATATTGAATGACATCTTTAAGCTTGATCAGTATACAAAAACATGGTGAATATTATTTGTTCCCTGTCCCACCTGCAAACCCATGTTGAAGCAGAATAAACTATGCAGTTGTGTGCTTTAATTAAAGAAACTTCTAAATCAACTGGTATTTGAACTGAATGCATTGCTTTTTGTGGCTGATCTTTAAAGTACCCTGAATACAGATAGTTGTGTTATAGTCCAACTTGCCTGGCAATTAAAAGAACCTGAATTTAAATTTAGACCACCTTTTCTTCAGACCTGTATATATCTCACCAGGCCAAGTGAAAATGTTCGTCACTCAGTCATGTCCAATTCTTTGTGATCACATGGACTGTAGCCTTCCAGGCTTCTCTGTCCATGAAATTGTCCAGGCAAGATTACTAAAGTGGGTTGCCAGTCCCTTCTCCGGGGGATCTTCCTGATCCAGGGATCGAACACAGGTCTCTTGCATTGCAGGCAGATTCTACTGTTGCTCAGACAATAAAGAATCTGTCTACAGTGCCGGAGACCCTGCAGGGTTTGATCCCTGGGTCAGAAGATCCCTTGGGGAAGGGAATGGTTACCCACTGCAGTATTCTTGCCTGGAGAATTCCATGAACAGAGGACCCTTTACATATGACGATCCCACATCACCAGCCCAAAACAACCCATAAAGTAACTGCAGACAGAAACTCTGTGGTTTGGTCACATGAGAGCCATAAGTATTCACAGCTCATTCATGTGGCAGCACTTCAGGCCGTAATGAATGGTGAGGTCAGTTTTCTCTTCAGTTTCCAAAGAGCAGGGGAGGGAACTTGGCTTCCTTTGATCCACACAAAATCCTCCATCTACCACTAAATAAGCAAAATACTTGCACTTGCTGTTAAAGGTAGAGTCTCTGGAGGACCAGGAGATTTTAGTAGTGATTATAACTTGAAATAAGAAGAATACCTCAGAAACTGCTGTGTACACTTGTCTTCAATTTTTCTGTGAAAGAATTGAAATAGCACTTATTGTGTAGAGACCAAGAGATTTTTTTTAAATGTACTTTCAGTAAGATGGTAGGCCTAGTGCTTTTTTACTTATCTTGCCAAATTCATTGACAAACTTCTAACCAAATTCATTACTTTTGACAGACTTTTTGGTATTTCTTGATGCCATGGATTACTTTTTATCATTAAATGTATTTTGTATCTGGGCTGTCCACCTTGATAGGTACCAGCCACCTGTGGCTATTGAGCCTTAGACTTGAGGCTGGTATAGCACTGGGATTGAAGTGTGAGCATGCATGCTCAGTTTATCAGTTGTGTCCGACTCTTTGTGACCCTATGGACTGTAGCCCTCCAGGCTCCTCTGTCCATGGGATTTTTGCAGCAAGAATACTGGATTGGGTTGCCATTTCATTCTCCAGGGGATCTTCCTGACCCAGGGATTGAACCTGTGTCTCCTGGGTCTCCTGCACTGCAGGCGGTTTCTTTACTGCTGAGCCACTGGGGGTGTCATTACAGTGTGTAGTAAAATACATACTTGATTTTGAAGACTTGATACATATATTATGAATATGAAACAGCCCTTTAATAATTTTTATATTGATTATATGTTCAAAGGTAACATTGTGGATATATTGGTTTAAACACAATATATTACAAAAGTTAATTTTGTTTCTGTTTTTTAAGTGGTGACTAGCCACATAGGTGGCTCATATCATAGTTCTATTAGGCAGTGCTGCTTTAGACTCAATTTAAAGAATTTCCTTTTTGAGCACTTTTGTCTCCTCACATTCATTATATTTGCTTCTGCCCACTGACTTTGGGTGGAGAAGATTGTAGCCATTGTGTTTCTTTATTTCTCTCCCAGAGTCCCATTATTTTTAATTTGCTTGCATTTGCCTCCTATGTGAATAAATAAATGTAAAACTAACCCTGACCTTATTTTTCCCATGTAGTCCTTTCCCTCCTTACCAGCATAGATGCAGTGTTGACTAAGCAAAGTGTGTTGATCGGCTTCAATATACTTGTTTCCAAACTCCTAGTCAACTCCCAGGTCTTTCCTCTTTCCAGTGTGCCTTACAATTCTTCTGTTGTTGGATCCTTTGAATTTATCGTTGTCCGGACTGAAATGATGCTCAGTGGGTGTTACCTGTTGTGTTTACATCCATTGTACTGAAATGAAAAACTACTTGTTGCATCTTTGGAAAGAGTGAAAGAAACCATTTTACCATACAATCCTGCCTAGCAGGTTTTCTGCCTTTGGCAGAACCAATCCTGCATTTTTCTGCCTATCTTGATGCTGAGATTCCTAGATAGCTGAATATATACTCTTTATGCTTGGCTTTTGCTGCAAAGCCCTTCCTGCTCTCCTGTCCTTAGAGCCCACTACTCTCCTTCCCTCTCCTTTCAAGCCTGAGTCCCAGCCAGCTGCACCCAGCCAGCATCAACTTGCCTTCTATTCCTTTGGTCATTTTCTGGTCCCTTCTAGCTCTTTCACAGCAAGGCAAACCCAGCCCTGAGCCTTGTCACTCCAAACTACTGCTGCAGAGAGAAAAAACTCAGACAGAAACTTAAAAATTAGTAAATGAACCCTTTACTCTTTCTTTCCATTTAAGTTTCCACTCTTCTTGGAGAGTGGAACATTTTTCTGTTGTCACCTGTCTTGAGGGAAGGCAATTATAAAAATAATGGATAGAGTTTTAGGATCTGTTTGGCTTTATTATTGAAAGGGAGGCATCTGATAGCGTACTTAAGGGGGAAACAAGAGGATAGGAAATTGAAGTTGGAAATTGGGATGCCTCATGATTAAATTATCACAGTGAAATGTTGATTTTTTCTCCTTGGACCATGGAGTAGTTGATTAAATGGAAGCAGTGCAGTCAAATGTTTTCAAGAGAATTAAGTTCACTCAACAAAGTGTTGTTTTAGTCCCTGCTTTCCTCCTGCTATTCCTTGGTCATTATACTAAAAAGAGAAAAAAAGAATAACTTCGAAATTAGTTTTAGAATCAAATCCTACCACCTAATTTTCAGGCCTTTTATGCTTCATTGATGTGCTCCTGTTTTTTTGGAGTTGTAAACCAGTCCATTCTAAAGGAGATCAATCCTGGGTGTTCATTGGAAGGACTGATGCTAAAGCTGAAACTCCAATACTTTGGCCACCTCATGCGACGAGTTGACTCATTGGAAAAGACTCTGATGCTAGGAGGGATTGCGGGTAGGAGGAGACGGGGACAACAGAGAATGAGATGGCTGGATGGCATCACCGACTCGATGGACATGAGTTTGAGTGAACTCCGGGAGTTGGTGAAGACAGGGAGGCCTGGCGTGCTGTGGTTCATGGGGTCGCAAAGAGTCGGACACGACTAAGCGACTGCTGAACTGAATATTGTCTATTTAATAGGTAAAAGGATTTGTCTAGATAACTGGGTTTTTTCTCCCCCTCTAACCTAAGACCTGTGTTGCTAAGGTACCCCACCCTCCATAGGGAGCAGTTTCAGGTGTCTGATGGCACTCCCATGCTGTGTGGGGGAAAGGCAGGGAAGCTACACTGGATCTTTATTGGGTTTAGAAACTGGAAGAAAATTTCAGGTGATCTATTTAACTTTTAAAGGTAAAAATATAATTGAATTAATATATCTGTATGATTAGATTTAGTTCATTGCAGTAATTCAAAATTTCCAAAGTTGTACTCTGTGAGAATTTTTAAATCCAAAAATCATATTATGAGAATTTGAACTTCTAAAAATAGTCACTAAAATCAGCCTGGTTGAAGTTTGTTGAGCAAATGGTTATTATTAACATCACCTCTGATAGACATTAGCAGTTGAATTCTAGGAATGTGAAATAAGATTGAGCCAGTAAGATTTCCTGAGACACATTCAGTTCTATTATTTGAAATAAATTGTGTAAAAATCCTTGGCTCCTGTTCAGTATGTCCTAAGAGAAAATTCAGAATCTTTTAATATTATCTATGTGTTAATGAAATCCTGTTTCCTGTAGTTTGTACATGTAACTTACCACTAGAAGAAATCATATTTGCTAATCAGATCAGTTTCTGCAATCTGCTTTTTGCCTTAGCCAGATGAGTACTGTGATTGCATTCCTGCCAGTTATACATTTTAACCCCCACAGAAGGTGAAACTCCTTCAGAATTACCTAGATAAGAAGCCCACTTACTTGTACAAGGAGGGCAGTTTAACCCTGTGCAGGAAGTAAATGGTGTTCTTCATTTAACTGAGGTGAAAGGAGGCTTTTGAGAGTTAGACTGTATTTGGGGGAGTTGAGCATCCTGTCCTCACATAGACAGGTAGTTGTTTAATTCAATAGTATTGAACTGGTGTAATTCTTAAAAGATTGTTTCAATACTCCTGACTTTTGAACACTACACTCAGAAACTTTGTTTTCCAACATTGTTTAAAGAAAACGGGTACTCATTGGCGCCACCTATTGGCTATACATATAGTATATGGCCTTTTGGCTGACTTTTGGAATTTCCTAATTATTAATAATTTCCTAATTATTAAACGAAGGCACCCCTGGTGGCTCAGAGGTAAAAGAATCTGCCTGTAATGCAGAAGATTCAAGAGACCTGGGTTCAATCCCTGGGTCTAAAACATCCCTTGGAGGAGGAAAAGGCAACCCACTCCACTATTCTTGCTTGGAATATTCCACCCATGGGTAGAGGAGCCTGGTGGGATACAGTCCAAGAGTTCACAGAGAGTCAGACATTACTTAACTCACATACACAATTATTAAATCATGCTTTATTTTTATTCTTTTTGAGTTTTTAGTTTTCAATTAATTTAGTTTCAGAAAAGTTTTAAGAATAGTACAGCAAATAGGTAACTTCTCAAAGTTTAACATTTCGCTATATTTGCATTATCCTTCTCTCGCTTTATTTCTCTCTACATAGACACACACAGGCACTTTATTCATATATATATATTTGTGTGTTTTATATATATATATATTTGTGTGTATCTTATATAGACTCTCTCTATAGATAGTAACTTACTGAATTGGTGTAATTCTTAAGGATTGCATTAATGCCCCTGATGTTTATACATACAGACACATACATGTATATGTACATGCATATATATCACACTTACATTTGTTTTTTCCCACCTGAACTGTTTCAGAACAAATTATAGGAATTGTTCCTCTTTATCTCTACTTACTCAACATGGCAACATAACCACAGTACAGTAATCAAAATCAGAAAGTGAACATTGATATAATAGTCTTACCTAATCTGTGGATCTTATTCAGATTTTGACAATTTTCTCAATGTCCTTTATAACAAAAGGAACTCAGGCTGCATTGCATGCAGTTGTCATATCTTTTTAGTTCCCTTTAAGCCATTCTCTTTTCATGACAGTGAAGAAAAAAGAGTTCAAAATATATTAAAATATGCTTCTCTGGTGGCTTAGTTGATAAAGAGTCTGCCTGCAGTGCAGGATACCTGTCAGGAAGATCCCCTGGAGAAGGGAATGGCAACCCACTCCAGTATTCTTGCCTGGAGAATCCCATGGATAGAGGAGCCTGGTGGACTACAGTCCATGGGGTCACAAGAAGTAGGACATGACTTAGTGACCAAACCCATCTACTGAAGGTATTTGTAAAACTTCATGTAGTACTTTAAAAAAACCACAAACACAAACTCAAATTGTAAGGTAATGGAAGTAGTGATTAGAGCCTTGTTTTATTGTCTGAATTACTTATATTTTGCCAATTTAGATATTTCTGTTCAATAGCTCAGTCATGTCCAACTTTGCAACCCCATGGACTGCAGCATGCCAGGCTTCCCTGTCCTCTGTTTCCTAGAGTTTGCTTACACTCATGTCCATTGAATCGATGATGTCATCCAACCATCTTATCTTCTATACTGCATAGGAAAAAATACACAACATAGAAAAAATGTGGTTTATAACAAATATTTCAATAAATTAAAAACATCAGATATTACATACACTTATTTATGCCATGCTCTATATATACTTTTAAAAAGCTGTTTTTAGCCAGTGGCTTACTGTGTGCTTTGAAAAAATTACAAATAAGTAGTAATAGTTACAATAGAAAGCAAATAAGCAACCTTTTATCCATTAACCTAATGCTCAGTGTTTGCCTTTAAAAATAAGTATGGAAACTTTAAGGTGAAAGTTCTTTGTTATAAAAATGTTAATTCCCTCTGAGTAGTCTCATCCGCTCCTACAATTATAGATTCCACTATATGCCAATGGTCTTTGTCTTTCATTTCTGGTCAATAAATTTCTTTTTTGGTTTAGACTTGATGAAACTAAACAATTCCAGATGTCACTTACATGCCTTAGTTTGACATTCCATGACTTATTATGTGTTACTTCAATCATATTTTCTCAATCACTGTTAGCCATGGGCTAACCACTTCTTTTTTTTTTTTTTTTTTTTGCTGAGACTTTTATGGAGTCTCAAACTTAACTTTATTTTTTTTAATTTTTTTTTTACTGGAGGCTAATTATTTTACAATATTATATTGGTTGGTTTTGCCATACATTGACATGAATCCGCCCTGGGTGTACATGAGTTCCCCCTCCCACCTCCCTCCTCCCTTTATCCTTCCTCTGGGTCATCCCCGCACACCAGTCCCGAGCATCCTGTAACATGCATCGACCCTGAACTGGTGATTCGTTTCACATATGACAGCATACATGTTTCAATGCCATTCTCCCAAATCATCACACCCTCACCCTCTCCCACAGAGTCCCAAAGACTGTTCTATATATCTGTGTCTCTATTGCTGTCTCGTATACAGGGTTATCATTTGCATCTTTCTAAATTCCATATATATGCATTAGTATACTGTGTTGGTGTTTTTCTTTCTGGCTTACTTCACTCTGTATAATCGGCTTCAGTTTACTCCACCTCATTAGAACTAATTCAAATGCATTCTTTTTAATGGCTGAGTAATACTCCATTGTGTATATGTACCAAAACTTTCTTATCCATTCCTCTGCAGATGGACATCTAGGTTGTTTCCATGTCCTGGCTATTATAAACAGTGCTGCAGTGAACATTGGAGTACATCTGTCTCTTTCAATTCTGGTTTCCTCGGTGTGTATGCCCAGGAGTGCGATTGCTGGATCATATGGCAGTTCTATTTCCAGTTTTCTGAGGAATCTCCACACTGTTCTCCATAGTGGCTGTACTAGTTTGCATTCCCACCAACAGTGTAAGAGGGTTCCCTTCTCTCCACACCCTCTCCAGCATTTATTGCATGTAGACTTTTGGATAGCAGCCATTCTGGCTGGTGTGAAATGGTATCTCATTGTGGTTTTGATTTGCAACCACTTCTTTAAGGAAAACATAAAAGCCTTCCCAATACTTGGAAATAGCAGATCTGTGGGCTAGCAGTTAAAATCATGAGATTTTGTACCCATACTTCTCATACCTTTTACCTGTTAGGAAGTCAGCATCCCAATGGATGGGGTTACCTATGCAGATATATCAGGGCAATGATTTTCTGAAGGTCAGCCTGTTGTCCATCCTCCTTTAGAGTTGTATCCTTTACGACTTAAATCCTGGAGAAGGAAATGGCTACCCACTCCAGTATTCTTGCCTGGAGAATCCAATGGACAGAGGAGCCTGGTGGATTACAGTCCATGGGGTCGCAAAGAGTCAGACACAACTGAGCGACTAACACACACACACACCAGACTTAAATGTGTCCACAAAAAAATTAATTCATAGTAATCTAAAAGAGAAGTAATGTTTTTGTATGGCAGAAACAAGCACAATATTATAAAATAATACTGTGAATCACAATAAACTGTAGAACATTCTGAAAGAGATGGGAATACCAGACCACCTGACCTGCCTCTTGAGAAACCTGTATGCAGGTCAGGAAGCAACAGTTAGAACTGGACATGGAACAACAGACTGGTTCCAAATAGGAAAAGGAATATGTCAAGGTTGTATACTGTCACCCTGCTTATTTAACTTATATGCAGAGTACATCATGAGGAACAATGGACTGGAAGAAGCACAAGCTGGAATCAAGAATTCCGGGAGAAATATCAATAACTTCAGATATGCAAATGCCACCACCCTTATGAGAAAGTGAAGAGGAACTCAAAAGCCTCTTGATGAAAGTGAAAGAGGAGAGTGAAAAGTTTGGTTTAAAGCTCAACATTCAGAAAACAAAGATCATGGCATCTGGTCCCATCACTTCATGGGAAATAGATGGGGAAACAGTGGAAACAGTGTCAGACTTTGTTTTTTTGGGCTCCAAAATCACTGGGGATGCTGATTGCAGCCAGGAAATTAAAAGACACTTACTCCTTGGAAGGAAAGTTATGACCAACCTAGATATCATATTAAAAAAGCAGAGACATTACTTTGCCAACAAAGGTCCGTCTAATCAAGGCTATGGTTTTTCCTGTGGTCATGTATGGATGTGAGAGTTGGACTGTGAAGAAAGCTGATCACCGAAGAATTGATGCTTTTGAACTGTGGTGCTGGAGAAGACTCTTGAGAGTCCCTTGGACTGCAAGGAGATCCAACCAGTCCATCCTAAAGGAGATCAATCCTGGGTGTTCATTGGAGGGACTGATGCTAAAGCTGAAACTCCAATACTTTGGCCACCTCATGCGTCGAGTTGACTCACTGGAAAAGAGTCTGATGCTAGGAAGGATTGGGGGTGGGAGGAGACAGGGACGACAGAGAATGAGATGGCTGTTTGGCATCACCAACTCAATGGACATGAGTTTGAGTGAACTCTGGGCGTTGGTGATGGACAGGGAGGCCTGGCGTGCTGTGATTCATCGGGTCGCGGAGAGTCGGACACGACTGAGCGACTGAACTGAACTGAACTGAATTAATAATAAAGAAACAGACTATGTCATACTACCAAAAAAATGGAAAATTTTCTTTGGGCCAACCTGAGAATTATAGCCCAGGAGACCATGTCTCAGAGAGCTCTGAGAACTGTCTGAAGAAGTAAAGGTTGGCAGATGGAGGGAACAGTGTACCTGTGATCTTGACAAAGGGGTATATGCAATCAAGCATCTTGGTAGAAGGTTACTGCTACTCTTGAGGAAAAGGAGTGCGTCAAGGCTGTATATTGTCACCTTGCTTATTTAACTTATATGCAGAGTACATCATGAGGAACTCTGGGCTGGAAGAAGCACAAGCTGGAATCAAGATTGCCGGGAGAAATATCAATAATCTCAGATATGCAGATGATACTACCTTATGGCAGAAAGTGAAGAGGAACTCAAAAGCCTCTTGATGAAAGTGAAAGAGGAGACTGAAAATGTTGGCTTGAAGCTCAACATTCAGAAAACGAAGATCATGGCATCTGGTCCCATCACTTCATGGGAAATAGATGGGGAAACAGTGGAAACAATGTCAGACTCTATTTTTTGGGGCTCCAAAATCACTGCAGATGCTGATTGCAGCCAAGAAATTAAAAGACACTTACTCCTTGGAAGGAAAGTTATGACCAACCTAGATAGTATATTAAAAAGCAGAGACATTACTTTGCCAACAAAGGTCCGTCTAGTCAAGGCTATGGTTTTTCCCGTGGTCATGTATGGATGTGAGAGTTGGACTGTGAAGAAAGCTGATCGCCGAAGAATTGATGCTTTTGAACTGTGGTGTTGGAGAAGACTCTTGAGAGTCCCTTGGACTGCAAGGAGATCCAACCAGTCCGTTCTAAGGGAGATCAATCCTGGGTGTTCATTGGAAGGACTGATACTAAAGCTGAAACTGCAATACTTTGGCCACCTCATGTGACGAGTTGACTCGCTGGAAAAGACTCTGATGCTGGGAGGGATTGGGGGCAGGAGGAGAAGGGTACGACAGAGAATGAGATGGCTGGATGGCATCACCGACTCTGTGGACATGAGTTTGAGTGAACTCCGGGAGTTGGTGATGGACAGGGAGGCCTGGCGTGCTGTGATTCATGAGGTCGCGGAGAGTCGGACACGACTGAGCGACTGAACTGAACTGAACTGAGGTATAGATATCTTAGTTATTGGTGCTTTTCTAAGTATGGGAAGATGCAGGAAACTGGGTTCATAAGATTTTCTCCTGAAAATAATCTGTGAGGACCAGTTCTGCCAGTCTTCCCTGAGCACACGTAACCCTGAGCACAAGTACCTCATCCTGATCTTTGCCCTGTACTATAAGTCAGCAGTTGCAGTGACTTGATTCTTGTGTAATTATATGATGGGCAACATGCTTTATTTTTTCCCTTTCAGTCTTAGTTTTGAGCAAGGTTTTGGAGTCATTTTATGACCAATTTGTCCCATTGAACTAGGAATGCTCATTCCCAGGACAGGCAAGGATTTTGTTGTTGGGCCACTCAGTGTGCTATTTCTGAACTAAGTCATTAACCAGAACTTCTCCGCCACCTGCCTTACCACTCTCTTATGGTCTAGGGAATGGTTCCTTCTTGTTGCTTGTTCTGGTATCTAGACTTACACTCTTAAAATCATTGGTCTTATGGGATTATATATTTGGCAGTTGTTTCAAGTCTCCTAATTATCATTAGCTCAATCATCTGCTTGGTAATCAAGAAATAATAATCTTGCAAAATAGGGAAAATACAAGTTGTATGTGTGCTTAGTCACTTCAGTTGTGTCTGACTTTGCAACCATATGGACTGTAGTCCGCTAGGCTCCTCTGTCCATGGGATTCTCCAGGCAAGAATACTGGAGTGGGTTGCCATGCCCTCCTCCAGGGGTTCTTCCCAACTCAGGGATCTAACCCAAGTCTCCTGTGTCTCCTGCATTGCAGGCAGATTCTTTACCCACTGAACTACCTGGGAGGCCCAGCAAGTAGTATAGCTAGTAACATTAATTAGGTCATAAAGTGAGTATTTACACTAAGAATTTCAATTAGGTTCAGCCCAGATTATCTGAGTGGTCTGTTCTGCACCAGTTGCTGTCTTTAAAAGAAATGGTATATCGGCATTGTACATGAAGTTAACATATAAGGTGAGTGGTAGGTACCTTACAGGATAAAGAAGGGAATGTTATCTTCCAAGGAGTTACATGACTGGCACCACAAGAAGAAAAACTGATCTAATTTATGGTTGATCAGGTGTTTCTGCCATTGGAGTCTGATTAATACATTACAATGCAGATGCACATTGCACGCAGGAGGGGAGAAGGGCCCAAAAAGGCAGAGAAAATTTTTATGGTTAAAATTTTCTTGTCTTGCCTTGAAATATGAATTTTTATTTCATCAGGCAGTTTATACATATTGCTGTTAGCTTCCTTATTCACAGATTGAATAATACAGGCTGAAAGTCAGAAATCAAGATATGACCCTTCAGAAAAAGGAGTGATTTTTTTTTTTATTGTTTGCTTTATATGGCTTTGAAAGTGCATCTGAAAGAGGAGATTTGAGCTTTGCAGCATTAAAGACATAAGTGTCTAGTTTTCAGTCTGGAAACATTAAAGAATATGTGTCCTTCGGGTAATGTGGTCTTGCTGGTGGGAGGCTTTGAGCAGCAGCTCAGCGTCCTCAATCATGCAATGAACGCACATTTCGGAAGGCCTGCTGTGCTGTCATGGCTCCCATTTTAATTCTTCATCTAACCTTGTCCAAGCTTTGGTTTATCCAGTAGTCCTGTATGGATGTGAGAGTTGGACTATAAAGAAAGCCAAAAGCCAAAGAATTGAAGCTTTTGAACTGTAGTGTTGGAGAAGACCCTTGTGAGAACTTGGACTGCAAGGAGATACAACCAATCCATCCTAAAGGAAATCAGTCCTGAATATTCATTGAAAGGACTGATGCTGACACTGAAACTCCAATACTTTGGCCATCTGATGCGAAGAACTGACTCATTTGAAAAGACCCTGATGCTGGGAAAGATTGAAGGCAGGAGGAGAAGGGGGCGACAGAGGATGGCTGGATGGCATCACCGACTCAATGGACATGAGTTTGAGTCAACTCCAGGAGTTGGCGATGGAAGGGAGGCCTGGCGTGCTGCAGTCCACGGGGGTCACAAAGAGTCAGGCATGACTGAGTGCCTGAACTGAACTGAACTGAACCTGGCCCATTTCTACACTCTAATCTCTCTCTCTTTTTTTTTTTTTTTAGTTTTGATTTGTAAAAATTTTATTTAGAACATTATGAGGCAATTCACAACCAACAATTATGACCTTCAACACTAATTGCAAACGCTTATTAAAACTCCAAAACGATTCTTATTTCAGAAGGAAAAGATTTTCCTTCTGAGATTTTCCTTCTAATCTCTTCCTAATGCCTCTTGGTTTTCCTCAGCTGACTCACTTTCCAACAGTATTGTCTCGCTTGACACCACTCTTAGCAGACATTTGGCTTCCTTTCTTCCCTGTGTTCCAGAGGCCCTGAGACTCTGTGGCTGACTTTGCTGTGTGAACACCTCGCCTGATCCTGTCAGAATTTTACTGCTTGATGCAACCAGGATGTCTCCCTGAAAGTTATATATGCTGCTGGTGTTTTATTTTAAAAGTCAGTTTACTTACCTTATAGACACAACGTAGAATACTGTGGTATCCAAAGCAAAACTCAGATGATGGATTTTGTAAATCAAGCACAAAGAAGGGAATAGAAGTAAAAATTCTTGCTCTGATAATAATGAGGTCTTAGGATTTCAGAAATTAATCGATTTTACTGAAGGTGAATTTATGAAAGGGTCTAATGATAATCACCTTCAGGAAGTTTTTCTGACACTAGATGATGCTAGTAATTATCATTGATGTTGAGAAATCCTGACAATTAGGTTTTACCCTTTGACTCCTGCCTACCAAACACAAAGTATGCAAGTACTGTCAAGAAATAATGTTCTCAGAGTCTTGCCCCAGAGTGGTAGCATAAGGCGCTGCATGGACTCACTCTAAACTATAACTGGTAATGATCATATTTTTAAAAAAGCGTTAAAAAAAAAAAAAAGCGTTAAAGTCTGAAAATTTTCTTGAGTGCATACAGCAAATGAAGAAATACTGAAGAATAAAGTTTAATACTTAATTTTGAAAATTAAAACAAAGGTAAACAAATGGGACCTCATTAAGCTTAAAAGCTTTTACACAACAAAGGAAACTATAAACAAGATAAAAAACCCTCAGAATATGAGAAAATACGTTTAAATGAAGCAACTAACAAAAAATTAATTCCTAAAATATACAACTCATGCAGCTCAGTATCAAAAATATAAACAACCCAATTAAAAATGGATAGAAGACCTAGGTAGATACTTCTCCAAAGGAAACATGCAGATGGCCAAAAAGCATATGAAAAGATGCTCAACATTACTAATTATTAGATAAATGCAAATCAAAATACCAGTAAGAATGGCCATTAACAAAAAAATCTACAAACAAAAATTGCTGGAGATGGTATGGATTTTGAAAGGTAACCCTTTTACCCTGTTGGTGGGAATGTAAATTGATAACATCCACTATGGAGAACAATTTGGAGTTTCCTTAAAAAAATAAAAATAGAGTTACCATATGACCCAGCAATCCCACCCCTGGGCATATACTGAGAGAAAACCATCATTTAAAATGATACTTGCACCCCAGTGTTCACTGCAGCACTATTTACAATAGCCAAGACAAGGAAGCAACCTAAATGTCCATCAACAGAGGAATAGATAAAGAAAATGTGGTATATGTATACAACAGAATATTATTCATCCATAAAAAGGAGCCAAACTGTGCCATTTGCAGAGACATGGATGAACCTAGAGACTCTGATATAGAGTGAAATAAATCAGAAATAGAAAAATTAATATCATATAACATCACTTAAAAGTGGAATCTAGAAAAATGATACAGATGAACTTATTTGCAAAGCTAAAATAGAGATACAAATGTAGAGAACAAATGTATGAATACCAAGGAAAGAAGGGGGTGTGGGATGAATTGGGAGATTGGACTTGACATATATACACTGTTGATACTATGTATAAAATACTGGAACTTATTGTAGAGCTCAGGGAACTACTCAGTGCTCTGTGGTGACCTAAATGGTAAGGAAATCCAGAAAAGAGGAGATGTAGATATACATATACCCACTCCAGTGTTCTTGCCTGGAGAATCCCAGGGACGGGGGAGCCTGGTGGGCTCCTGTCTGTGGGGTCGCACAGAGTCGGACATGACTGAAGCGACTTAGCAGCAGCATCAGCAGATATACATATAGTTGGTTCAATTTGCTCAACAGCAAAAACTAATACAACATTGTAAAGCAACTATACTCCAATAAGAATTGCTTTTTTAAAAAAAAGAATAATATTAAATCTTGATGAGAACAGAGAGAGTTTGTGCCACTTGTGTTACAGTCGACTTCCTCCCTTCCACCTGGCCCTACTCAGCATGATGGAAGTTCTGCTCTGATTGCTCTGTGGCCAAGAAGGTAGTACTGCTTCTCCTTTCAGCTCTCAGTCAGGGGATACTGTATCTTATCAAGAAGTGAAGACCTCCAGTGTCTCTCACCTCCATTAATTGTGAGTTGCACAGGCTACATTCCTGGCAGAAGTGGCTGAGGTTGGGGTCTCCATTCTACCATCTGGCAGCCACTCATAAGGCAGAGGCTCTGTCCCAGACAGGGAAAGTTGAGAATAGTGAGGCATCATTTGACCTTGCTCCAGCTCACTCATTGGCTGGAGATTCCACACGAGGAGACCAGAAGTTACTGCTCCAGCCTAGCTTTTGCCACATAAAGCAGGGGTCTCACTCTAAAGAATGGACAGCTGTACCCAACTCCAGTTCTGGAGCAGTGGATCATAGATTTGGCCCAGGGAAGAGGCAGTTTATAAAAGGAAGCTCTCCTGAAAGAAAATGGCTTTATTTGAAACACTCTGCAGAAATGTAATCCTATAGGAACTCTTGAAAACAGTGGACATTGGGGGGGGGGAATTTTTTTTTTTCAGAAAAGACTGAAAGAAAAGGAACAGAACCTCAGAAAAATTCCACCAAGCTCACCAACATATAAAATGAGAGTACCAAAAGGAAAGGAGAGAGAGAAAGGATCAGAAAACATATTAAAAGAAATATCGACAAAAAACTTTACAAATTTGTTAAAAAGGTGAAGTTCACGTCCAGGAAGCTCAACGACTCATCAGTTTTCCTCTTTCTGATCCCATTTTCCAGACAACACTAAGAACACTTTCTTAAAACACAATTTGAATCATGTTTCCTTTATTTAAAATTCTCCAGTGGCTTCTTGTTGCATTTGTGTTAAGTGTTTAGTCGCTCAGTCATGTCTGACTCTTTGAGCCCACTAGGCTCTTCTGTCCATGGGATTTCCCAGGCAAGAACACTGGAGTGGGTAGCCATTTCCTTCTTCAGGGGATCTTCTGGACCCAGGGATTGAACCCCAGTCTCCTGCATTGCAGGTAGACTGCCATCTCAGCCACCAGGAGGGATCCCCTTGTTGCATTTACAATAAAAGTAATTAATCATGGCTTCCATGACTGCTGCTTATCTTCTGGTCTCCCCTGCAGCCTCATTTGACTCTGCTCAGACACAGTGGCCTTCTTCCATCTTCTCCATCACCCCAAGCTCTTTTCTGTTGCAGGATCTTTGCACATGCTCTTTTCTCTGTCTGGAGCACTGTCTCCCCATTTTTTACATCGCCATTTGTATCTCTTTCCAAGCTTGAATGTTACTCTTTCAGAAATGACTTCTAAAACCATTTATCTTTTATTATTTTTATCTCAACTTCTGATTTGATTTCTTTATGACAATTATCACAGTTAAAAAAGAAAAATTGTGGTAGGATACTCGAGAAGTTGTTAAACTTGGATTGAGTCTAATAAACAGAACTCGGTAATTGAGGTAAGGAAGTACATTTCCTTCCGTAACAGAACCTTTAGTACAGTTTGACATATGCATGTACTACTTAAAATTTGTTTTAATGTAGTTAAATTTTAAAATGCCCAATTCTTTAATGACTAACAGCATCTATTTCATGAATGAATCAAAGACACAGTTATCAGATGTTTGCTTTAAGTTTGTTTCTTTGGCTTCCTAGTACCAAATAGGAAAACAATAAAAATAAAAAATAATTTACTGAGCTCTGTGAAGAAGGCTGATCGCCGAAGAATTGATGCTTTTGAACTGTGGTGCTGGAGAAGACTCTTGAGAGTCCCTTGGACTGCAAGGAGATCCAACCAGTCCATTCTAAAGGAGATCAATCCTGGGTGTTCATTGGAAGGACTGATGCTAAAGCTGAAACTCCAATACTTTGGCCACCTCATGCGACGAGTTGACTCACTGGAAAAGAGTCTGATGCTAGGAGGGATTGGGGGTAGGTGGAGACGGGGACGACAGAGAATGAGATGGCTGGATGGCATCAGCGACTCGATGGACATGAGTTTGAGTGAACTCCGGGAGTTGGTGATGGACAGGGAGGCCTGGTGTGCTGTGATTTATGGGGTTGCAAAGAGTCGGACACGACTGAGCGACTGAACTGAACTGAACTGAAGGAGGTTGCATTCTCTTTTCTAGCTTTGAGATTTAAGGCCCTAATTTCTGTATCCAGCCCTGCTTGTTGGACTCAAATGCTCACAAGTTTTTACACATTTGTAAGTAATAATGTGAGGAACATCTCCTGTATTTCAGAATTTGACTTTAAAATAAAACCTTAGAAATGGGATTATTAAGGAAGAATATGAGATTTTTGATGAATTTTGCCATATTAACAAGATAAACAGCAGCTTGGATGGTCATTTTGGGATAAAACCTGGGACAGGTTATTGAGGACATCAAAGACAGATGTCAGAGATTTTTGAAAAGTTTGGAACCTATGGATTCAGGATTTCAGTATTGATTGATAAGAGTGGAAAAAAGATGAAATTGGAGACTGAGTGGAAGAGACTGGTTTCGACGTACGTTTACTTTCACAGTCTCTGTATGCTCAAAACAGTCATTGAAGTTCATGCCTATCCTCTATAATAACCAATGATATTAATTTTAATCCCTCCTTAGTTCTCACCTAGACTATTAAATTTATCCATAATTTGTATCCTGCCAAGTCTTCTTCTGTTGTACTGCCAGAATCCTTTTTGTCATATAAAAGCCTGTTCTGTATCTCATTTTCCATTTCAAGTTTTATTGGTTCATCACTGTGATGCCTTGACTCTTTCCTGTGTGGTTTGTAAGGCAGGCTTTCAGTCTCTGGCCCAGCCTCTCTTTCATGTCTCCCCCTGCATTCTACCAATATACCCTTCTTTGGATTTTGAAATTAGTAGCCACATAGAGTTCAGTTCAGTTCAGTCGCTCAGTCGTGTCCGACTCTTTGCAACCCCATGAAACACAGCACGCCAGGCCTCCCTGTCCATCACCAACTCCCGGAGTTCACTCAAACTCATGTCCATCGAGTCGCTGATGCCATCCAGCCATCTCATTCTCTGTCGTCCCCGTCTCTTCCTGCCCCCAATCCCTCCCAACATCAGAGTCTTTTCCAGTGAGTCAGCTCATCGCATGAGGTGGCCAAAGTATTGGAGTTTCAGCTTTAGCATCAGTCCCTCCAATGAACACCCAGAACTGATCTCCTTTAGAACGGACTGGTTGGATCTCCTTGCAGTCCAAGGGACTCTCAAGAGTCTTCTCCAGCACCACAGTTCAAAAGCATCAATTCTTCGGCACTCAGCTTTCTTCACAGTCCAACTCTCACATCCATACGTGACCACGGGAAAAACCAAAGCCTTGACTAGACGGACCTTTGTTGGCAAAGTAATGTCTCTGCTTTTTAATATGCTGTCTAGGTTGGTCATAACTTTCCTTCCAAGGAGTAAGCGTCTTTTAATTTCCTGGCTGCAATCAGCATCCACAGTGATTTTGGAGCCCCCCAAAATAAAGTCTGACAATGTTTCCAGTGTTTCCCCATCTATTTCCCATGAAGTGATGGGACCAGATGCCATGATCTTTGTTTTCTGAATGTTGAGCTTCAAGCCAACCTTTTCACTCTCCTCTTTCCTCAAGAGGCTTTTGAGTTCCTCTTCACTTTCTGCCATAAGTGTAGTGTCATCTGCATATCTGAGGTTATTGATATTTCTCCCAGCAATCTTGATTCCAACTTGTGCTTCTTCCAGCCCAGCGTTCCTCGTGATGTACTCTGCAAATAAGTTAAATAAGCAGGGTGACAATATACAACCTTGATGTACTCCTTTTCCTATTTGGAACCAGTCTGTTGTTATGGTACTGTAAATGTTCATACCCCAGAAGTGTATGCCTTTATGACAGTATTAGAAATTGAACTAGGGATATAGCCTTCAATAATTTTACTAGGAACCAGAAGACCTCAGTGATTTCAAAATAAAACCAGGCAAAGACATTTCTTTTACCCATCTATGTTTTTCTGTCTTTGCTCACAGCTCCCTGCTGTATATTATGTGTCTTCTCTTTACTCCATTCTAAACAAAACAAAAGAAAACACCTCCTTTAATAAATTATTCCCTGCCTTTTTTCATTTAGATTTTGCTGTGTTATATAGGATGATTTTTTTTTTCAAATCTTTTAAGCTTGTTCAATTAGTCTTATCTTCCAAAATGAGTTTCTTTTAATTTTACAGTATTCTGGCTATATTGAGATAAAAACCTAATTCAGGGTTCTCTATTTGCCATACTTTATTTTGAGAAAAATTAAATGAAGTAAGGTTTTTGGCCTTCTCTTAGCATGTGGATGTTTTTAAATGCTGAAAATGAAAAGACCATTTCAGTTTGGTCATCAAACTTCATGAGATTTCTAACTGAGAAAATTAAATGACTCAGGATTAATAGATATATGCCAACTATGTTCTTCATTTCTTCCCCTATAGGTCACTTCAGAAATTTGTTTGTTATTAGTTTGAGTTTGTAATGTGATCTTTGGCTACCCCATTTGTGATAATATTTTTCTCTTTTATCATATCTATTCTTAGCTCAGATGTTTTTAGCACATGTATTTGCAGAACATATACTTTAATATGCTACCATTTTTCTTCTATACTTGTATAGAAACTCAGGAGAATTAAAATTAAAAATGTAATTGTGTGGTGTCAAGTACTTTTTGCATTTTTTAAGTCGGTTACTTAATCTATTATGATTTTATTTCATACTTTAATTTGGCACATTTGTAAATTTTTTTGAAGCAAAGGGCAGTCTTTGAATTAAATATTTTTGATATTGATAGTTCTTAAATACTATATAAATAGAGTAAATTTTTGCTTGCTTAATTCAGTTCAGTTCAGTTCAGTCGCTCAGTCGTGTCCGACTCTGCGACCCCATGAATCACAGCACGCCAGGCCTCCCTGTCCATCACAAACTCCTGGAGTTCACTCAAACCCATGTCCATCGAGTCGGTGATGCCATCCAGCCATCTCATTCTCTATCGTCCCTTTCTCCTCCCACCCCCAATCCCTCCCAGCATCAGACTCTTTTCCAGTGAGTCAAGTCTTCGCATGAGGTAGCCAAAGTACTGCAGTTTCAGCTTTAGCATCAGTCCTTCCAATGAACACCCAGGACTGATCTCCCTTAGAATGGACTGGTTGGATCTTTAATTGTACATTGAAGGCACGCTATTCTATATTCTTCACAGACTGCTTGTGTTGTTGGGAAACAATAGGGATTGCAAAGATTTTTAAATAAATTGGCTTTTGAAATACGGTAGACTGCCTCTTGTAACATCTTCTTCAACTACAAACACATAAAAATGCTGGATAAATTATAACCAAGATGCGGTAAGAAATAGAAAACAAAGCTTCAAAGAAAGGAAGGGACATCTTGCTGACCTGTATGGTGGTAGTGGTGGTTTAGTCACCAAGTCACATCTGACTCTTGCGATCCCATGGACTGTAGCCTGCCAGTCTCCTCTGTCCTTGGGATTCTCCAGGCGAGGATTCTGGAGTGGGTTGCCATTTCCTTCTCCAGAGGATCTTCCGGACTCAGGAATCGAACCCTGGTCTCCTGCATTGCAGGCAGATTCTTTACCAACTGAGCTATGAGGGAAGCCCCGCTGACTTGTATAGGAAGGTCCAAACTGGAGGGGTAAACACTCCAGTCGGTGCTACAACAGGGAGGAAGGGTGTGAACATATTCCTGACAATTGGAAGTTTAAGTTTTAAATATTCCATGGAAGTCAAGACATGATTTGTCTGCTCCTTTTCCTTCATTGCTGATTAATTTATGTTGGATTACTGCTGTTGTTATTTTACTGTGACTCATTTTCAGTGGGTGTTGCTTTATTCACAGGAATCGCATGAACTGTGGGAGTGAATGTGATCGTGTGGAATGATTATACATTTCCTTTTTTCAGGCTCCTCCACTGGGACTGGTTACTTACCCTGGATTTCATTGCTATGGATTTTTCCAAACTGCTGAGTTAATTTAAATTCAGTGGCTTAAGCTTAGATTTTTCTGTCTCATTGGGGAATCATCTCCTCTCATCACCTTTTTAAAACAGAGAACAGTTCTTTCAAGCCCAGTATTAGAGGGGTTATTTCTAAGCATCACTTGTGTATTCCCTAAACCATGTCTCCTAGAAGTTTAGATAATAAACTATCAGGAAAAGACTAAATAAAAGGTAGAAAAATGGGTTCATAATGAAAAAGAAAATAGGAAACAATGAACAGGGAGAGTTTATAATCCATTCATCAAAAAATATTAAGCATCTCTAATCTGATCTAAGCATCTCTATTCTAATCTAATCAAGAGGAACTAAAGAGTGTCTTGATGTGAAAGAGGAGAGTGAAAAACCCAGCTTAAAACTCAACATTCAAAAAATTAAGATTACAACATCCATTCCCATCAGTCCATGGCAAATAGATGGAGAAACAATGGAAACAGTGACAGATTTTATTTTCTTGGTCTCTAAAATCATTGTAGATGGTGACTGCAGCCACAAAATTAAAAGACACTTGCTCCTTGGAAGAAAAGCTGTGACCAACTTCAGTTCAGTTCAGTTCAGTCGCTCAGTCGTGTCCGACTCTCCGCGACCCCATGAATCACAGCACGCCAGGCCTCCCTGTCCATCACCAACACCCGGAGTTCACTCAAACTCATGTCCACAGAGTCCGTGATGCCATCCAGCCATCTCATTCTCCGTCGTCCCCTTCTCCTCCCGCCCCCAACCTTTCCCAGCATCAGAGTCTTTTCCAGTGAGTCAACTCGTCGCATGAGGTGGCCAAAGTATTGCAGTTTCAGCTTTAGTATCAGTCTCTCCAATGAACATCCAGGATTGATCTCCTCCAGAATGGACTGGTTGGATCTCCTTGCAGTATAAGGGACTCTCAAGAGTCTTCTCCAACACCACAGTTCAAAAGCATCGATTCTTCGGCGGTCAGCCTTCTTCACAGTCCAACTCTCACATCCATACATGACCACGGGAAAAACCATTGCCTTGACTAGACGGACCTTGGTTGGCAAAGTAATGTCTCTGCTTTTTAATATACTATCAAGGTTGGTCATAACTTTCCTTCCAAGGAGCAAGCGTCTTTTAATTTCATGGCTGCAATCAGCATCTGTAGTGATTTTGGAGCCCAAAAAAATAAAGTCTGACACTGTTTCCACTGTTTTTCCATCTATTTCCCATGAAGTGATGGGACCAGATGCCATGATCTTTGTTTTCTGAATGTTGAGCTTCAAGCCAACCTTTTCACTCTCCTCTTTCACTTTCATCAAGAGGCTTTTGAGTTCCTCTTCACTTTCTGCCATAAGGGTAGTGTCATCTGCATATCTGAGGTTATTGATATTTCTCCCGGCAATCTTGATTCCAGCTTGTGCTTCTTCCAGCCCAGCGTTCCTCATGATGTACTCTGCATATAAGTTAAATAAGCAAGGTGACAATATACAACCTTGACGTACACCTTTTCCTATTTGGAACCAGTCTGTTGTTCCATGTCCAGTTCTAACAGTTGCTTCCTGACCTGCATACAGGTTTCTCAAGAGGCAGGTCAGGTGGTCTGGGATTCCCATCTCTTTCAGAATGTTCCACAGTTTATTGTGATCCACACAGTCAAAGGCTTTGGCATAGTCAATAAAGCAGAAATAGATGTTTTTCTGAAACTCTCTTGCTTTCTCCATGATCCAGCGGATGTTGGCAATTTGATCTCTGGTGCCTCTGCCTTTTCTAAAACCTGCTTGAACATCTGGGAGTTCACGGTTTATATACTGCTGAAGCCTGGCTTGGAGAATTTTGAGCATGACTTTACTAGCGTGTGAGATGAGTGCAATTGTGCGGTAGTTTGAGCATTCTTTGGCATTGCCTTTCTTTGGGATTGGAATGAAGACTGACCTCTTCCAGTCCTGTGGCCACTGCTGAGTTTTCCAAATCTGCTGGCATATTGAGTGCAGCACTTTCACAGAATCATCTTTCAAGACTTGAAATAGCTCAACTGGAATTCCATCACCTCCACTAGCTTTGTTCGTAGTGATGCTTTCTAAGGCCCACTTGACTTCACATTCCAAGATGTCTGGCTCTAGGTCAGTGATCACGTTATCGTGACTATCTTGGTCGTGAAGATCTTTTTTGTACAGTTCTTCTGTGTATTCCTGCCACCTCTTTTTAATATCTTCTGCTTCTGTTAGGTCCATACCATTTCTGTCCTTTATCGAGCCCATCTTTGCATGAAATGTTCCCTTGGAATCCCCAAATTTCTTGAAGAGGTCTCTTGTTTTTCCTATTCTGTTGTTTTCCTCTATTTCTTTGCATTGATCACTGAGGAAGGCTTTCTTATCTCTCCTTGCTATTCTTTGGAACTCTGCATTCAGATGCTTATATCTTTCCTTTTCTCCTTTGCTTTTCGCCTCTCTTCTTTTCACAGCTATTTGTAAGGCCTCCTCAGACAGCCATTTCGCTCTTTTGCATTTCTTTTCCATGGGGATGGTCTTGGTCCCTGCCAACTTAGAGAGCATATTAAAAAGCAGAGACATTACTTTGCCAACAAAGGTCCGTCTAGTCAAGGCTATGGTTTTTCCAGTAGTCATGTATGGATGTGAGAGTTGGACTATAAAGAAAGCTGAGCGCTGAAGAACTGATGCTTTTGAACTATGGTGTTGGAGAAGACTCTTGAGAGTCCCTTGGACTGCAAGGAGATCCAACCAGTCAATCCTAAAGGAAACCAGTCCTTACTATTCATTGGAAGAACTGATGCTGAAGCTGAGGCTCCGATACTTTGGCCATCTGATGTAAAGAATGACTCACTGGAAAAGACCCTGATACTGGGAAAGATTGAAGACAGGAGGAGAAGGGGATGACAGAGGATGAAATGGTTGGATGGCATCACCGACTTGATGGACATGAGTTTGAGCAAGCTCTGGGAGTTGGTGATGGACAGGGAAGCTTGGCCTACTGTAGTCCATGGGGTCGCAGAGTCGGACATGACTGAGCAACTGAACTGAGCTGTCCTCTTGGTGCTTAGCTTTATTGATGAGAAAGAACTAAGCAGAATTTCTTAAATTATTTTAAAGAAGTCATTGAAGAAAAGTTAGTGTACTGCTTAAATACCAAATGAGCACAACTGAAAGAGAAACAATCGCATGATTGTAACAGCAGTGGTAGTTGTGGTAGCAGCTGCAAACATTTTTAAGCACTTCCTTTATAGCAGGCATTGCCCAAAGTATTTTATGGAGTTATTTTACAAATGTGAAAACCAAAGAAAGCACAGAGATGTTAACATTGAGGCAGGGTCATGATGTTGTATGACAGGCTTCTTATACTGCACACTTAATCATGACGTGTATTTATCAAATATATTTGCCGTGAATTTCCATGTTTGCACTGTTATACATTTGCTATATGTTATTTGGTTCGTTGGTGGCAAAATGGCTGATCTAGTCTAAAATCATTTTTGCCTGCTGCTTAATAAATCTGGCTGTGCTTGCCATTTTTTATATAAAAGTGCAGAATTTCATGAATTTAAAAGAAATCATCTCACAGAGTGAGTTAGCTTCAATTCCTAAGAAATTAGAGTTCCCAAAGAATCAAGCACATTTGGTTAACAGATACTAAGCCTTTCTATCCTGTAGTTCTGTTCCATAAGCTATTTAATCTTGAAAAAATGTTGCTTTGTGATTCTAGATTCATTATTAATTAATGACTGTCTCTGTTTAAAATTAGTTTAAAAATCTTTATAATTGGGAAACTGGGTCATAAATATCTAGAGTGATTTTTTAAAGTTTAGCTTAATGCTTGTTTCTTCTATTAAGAGTAACATTTTTTCCTTAGCAACTTCATTTTTGGTATTTATGTTAAGTGACAGAAAAAACTGATTGTGGGACATTATTGATCTATTTGTAAAATTAAAAATTTAACCTAATTTTATTAGTTGTCATAAAAATTCTTCCCTGAAATTTCAAATTCAATCAGTCATAATTTTTCTTTACTGTAATATTCCTGTCATGCATTTAACCCATACTGCTTCATATTCTACTTACGTGTGTGTGTCTTTCATTATTGGATGATCAGCTTCTATGGAGCAAGAACCCTATCATATATTAATACATCCTTGTATCTTGCCTTTCATCTTTTCTCTTCTTACTTTATACATACAATATAAGGTTGCTAGTATCTCTGATCAGGTCCTTTGATTAGAAGTTCTAATAAAATGATCTGCTCTTGCAAAACATCACAGGACCTCAGGAATTGAGTGCATGTGATTCTCTTTTTGAAAGCATTGCTGATAGTACCCCAGGACTGGAACAGTGTTCTACCCAGCAGGAGGTACTATTATTACATACCCTATCTGGCACACACTGCTATTGTACAAATACCAGACCCTGATGATGTTCATGATGATGGTGACAGTTGTGGGTGAATGTTTTGAAGGCAAAAGGACAGGAGTAGGAGGAGAACAGAGAGACCAGTAATGAGGTGGGGGTAGTGGAGAGCGTGAGTCAAGAAGAAATAGCTGCTGAGACAGATGGATTATAACATGTGTTAGTTTATCTTCGTTCGCCTGCCTCTGGGATTTAAAAGGAGCCAATAGTACCACATCAAAGTTGTCACCATCAAACCATCCAGACTGCTCATTCTCCCCTGCTTCCTTCCATGTGGCTTTCGGAGGGCTGATGCTCCTCCATTTTATCACCTCCGTCACCCGGCTCACGTGGGGTGAGGGTAGGGAGTGAGCTAAAAGATAGTTCGGTAAAAATAAGATGACGATTTAATTAAAGTTCCTGAGTGCCTGCCAGATTTAATCTAATTCTCAAAGCAGCTTTCCAACACCAACATTCTATTAGATCCACACAGCAGAGGACACAGTGATGCAGCCACATCCTGGCCTTCTTTGCTTACGTCGCTGCCCCTTCAGTATGCCTCATCCAGGTTTGGTTTGAACCCCAGGAAAGGCTTCATCTTCTCTCTGAGCATAACGCTTTTTTAAAAAAGACAAATTTTTCTGATGTTTTATGCACTCTGAAAAGCAAGCAACAAGCCAACAGAGCACTGCTTTTGTTGTTGTTGCTTCTTATTGCTGAAGGGGAGTGAAAGGAAGATCCTAATCTAGATGCATAGCAGATATCTTACATTTGTTTCATCCCAACCTGATTGTTGCCAGGCTTATGGTGTGTGTTGGCAGTTGGCTTTGTAGTGCTGTGTGTTAGGAACTGGGAGTGACAAGTGGCACAGTAGTAAGGGTGTTATTGAGTAAAAAGGGTGATAAGAATGTAGATGGAGGATTTTTAGAGAATGGTTTGATCATCCTCTTGATTCCATCATCCACATTCATTTTGAGTTCAGGTTAACGATGATTGAAAGTTTTTTTTTAAATATAAGTCACCTTTGACTGGTTTCATTTTCTATTACTAATGTAAGTGATGAACTTTTTTTTCTTTGTTTTAAAATAATAGATGGAAAAAGGAATAGGGAACTAAAAGAGAAGCAGCATGTTGAAAATAGGGAAACATATTTAAAAAGATAAGACGTTAATTTTTTTCCTCTAGCTCTTGCCTGAGGTTTGGAAAAATGAGGTATGAAAAATGTCATTCAGTGTCTTCAATATATTCTACTGTGGTCATGTCACTATAATTGGGGTAACAAAAAGAGATAATTGTTACCATTTTCTGACTAAATTTCCTTTTGTTTATCAAAATGGCCTGCATCTTGCTCTATGTGCTCGATGGAAAATAATGTGATTATGAGTTTGTACCATATATAATATTAAGAATACAATGTTGGTTTCATTTTAATGACCTTTCTTACTTAAAAAAAAAAAGAAACAGCTCTATGGATATCCTTAAAATCCTTGAATTTTAATGTCTTTAGATTTGTGCTCATCTTTATGGTATTTGATAAGTAATTATTTACAGACTTGATAGAGTTTTTAAGAAATTAGAACTCCCATTTTAAGTTCAGTGTCTTCCAGGGCTGAATAGCCCCTGCCATTTGCAAGGATGAGTTTTGTGCAGGGGTGTTTCTGTCAGGCAGGAAATGGAGAAGTGGGTGTTGGGACTAGCAACCAGACTTCATCTTCTTAGTGTTCTGTTCAAGTTTTTTCTAGCTTCTAGGGATCTTCTTTATAAGTGGATAAACTAAGGTGGTCAAGTTGGAAAAGTGTTCTCTGGATATTTATCTTATAGACTCTGTTAATTTTGTCTGAATGCTAATCTTTAGTTTAAAACAATGATACCATAGATTTGGACTTGTTGAAACAATTTCAGTTTCTGTTCATGCTATTTCTGTCCTTCTGTTTTTAATTCTCGTCTCATTTAATTTAGGTTTAGCTGTTTCTTTACAACTCTTGCATGGAGACATTGAACAAATCAGAAGGGAATACTCATCAGTATTTTCTCATGGAGTATCCATCACCAGGAAGTTGGGTTTTTCTAATATTATTATGCCTGGTAAGTGACTCAGAATGAACCACATGATAAAATATGGCTATTTTGTCTCCTTTTGGCACTTGAGAAAGTTTTCAAACTATCAGCATCAAAGACTTCAAATGGGCCATGCTGAAGAATAAATTGAGATACTTAATTCTTTTTTTTAATCTTTACATTTTTTTCACATCAGGATGGATAACTTGTGGGGGCCATGCCTGCTTTTCATTATGACCATAATAAGAAGGAAAACTAAAGTTGAATACAGAAAATATTTTACCCTTTGGTGAGAAGTATTATTGAAGTCACTTAGGGGAAATCCTTACAAGTTTTGATAAGAACATTTATTAAGCAATGGTTAGCCTTTCTTGGAGGATTTTCCATCAGAGGTATATGTGTATGTAACTAAGCAGCCATGTGCAAATACTATATGTATTTTTAGTTCTATTTGTATATATACATCAGATCTATATTAGCAACCAAAGGAAACTCCAAAAGAGAATCCAAAAAAGTGTTTCTGAATGGAAATGGTAGAGATTAAGGAGATTCACACTAAAATGCCAAGTAATAGTCTTTCGTAGGATTCTGCATCCTACTCTACACAACCGAGCAAAAAATAGAAAAACCAAACAGTATCAAATTGTTGACAGTATTTTTAGAAACAAGATCCTTTAAGTCACTGTTTAAATCCCATGTGTAAAAAGCAAACTGTGAATATTGCTTTGGACAAGGCCCCTGTTACAGCTGTAAGACTTAGTGGTGGGCTTGTTATCCATAAAGACCTAACGTGTTACAGAAACTGACCGGCGTTGATCACTGTGGCATTTGATCTCCTGATGGAAACCACTCACGCAGGGAGGGCTAAGAGAACATCCTAGGAAGTTTCCTGAGATGACCTGACCGAGCTTAAAGACCCAGTCTGCCTGAGTATCTCCTGTTACTATTGTCAAAAATGTTTACTTGATGGCATGTTATCCATTGGCTCTTGGAACCATTCATTATTTCCTTTAGTTGCTATAAATAGCTAGTATTTCCTCTTTAGCAGAAAAGAAAAAAATTTCATCCCACTGGGAAGCAAATTGATGTGTAAATCTAATATAAAAAAACATATTTTAGAACAGAATGAGCCAGCTGCTGGAAGAATTCCTCAGCTTGGTCTCCGAGCAGTCTCATTGAGAAATGGAAAAAATATCAAGCAACATGACACTTCACTGGCTGAATAATTGTCTGGGATGTGCTGTGCTCACGCAGCTCTTATCTGGCTTTAATGGTGGAAATGAACTTACTGTGGAATCAGGCTTGCTTCTGTCCCTTCCTGGCACCACGTTATAATGGCAGGGTTGATGCTGACCAGGGACTCAATCTTCCCAGACACACGTCTGTAGTGCCTGAGACTGCAAGAGATTTTTTTAAAAGTACTTTCTTTTTCTTCTTTCATTTCTTTTTTTCTTCTTTGGCTTCTGAGTCTTACAGATTGGATGGAGAAGGGAGAGATGTGTGTATAAACTTAAATAGCTGAAAAGAAAGCAACTTTACAACTCAATGGAATGTTTTACATTGGCAAATGTAACAGCCATTGTTTTTTCTTTATTTTCAGAATTTTGACTTGCCAATTAATTTTCACTCTCTCACTCGTGGCTTTGATGAAAACTTGAGCTGAGTTTTCAATGAGAAAAATGTATGTGAACAGCATTTCTGATCCCAGTGTTGTACTGACAGTCTGCTAATGTGATGGCTTTTTTTTTTTTTTTTTCCTTTCTCTAGACTTGTCCTTCAGGGTTAATTTGTGTTCTGATAGAGGTCAGGATGGGTGAGGCGTGTGTTTGTACCTACAGGACCTTCATTAACTTAGTCACTGCCTTTCTGCAGAATGAATTATCTGTGGTCCTGATACTAATGGGAACATACACACAACTTTTCTTGAGGGTCACAGAATGTCATCAATGCCAAACTCTTTTTGGAATGGGAAAAACATGGAAATAGAGATTCATCTCTTGGTCTGTCTTTTACACGGGTTGATCTCTGGAATGTCACCTGGTATAAAGAGGCAACATGCCCCTATGTTTTTGCCTTGTCATGAAGTCCTCTGTTACTAAGGGGCAGTCATTCAGCACTTTATTTCTTAGCCCTACCGAATTTCCAAAGAAGAAAAGCTTCGCCCTGTGAAGCTCCATTACTGCCACCTACAAACCAAATAACCCTGCAGAAAGTTCCATGGTCTGGTCTCTGAGCTTATGAGAATGTTTCAATCGGTGCTCTCCAGTAGAAATATAATACAAGCCACAAATGTAACTTTAACTTTTCTAGTAACCACTTGAACAAAAGGTAGGAAGAAAGAGATGACATTAATTTTAACAGTATATTTTATTTAACCCAATGTATCCAAAATATCCTTTTAATAGATAGTCCATATAAAACTTTTGTAATAAGTTATTTTACACTATTTCAATTAAGTCTTTGAAGGCTGGTAACTGTTATACTTTACAGCACATCTCTTTTCAGCCAAGTCCCATTTCAAGGACTCAGTTGCCATGTGTGGCAGTGGTTACAGGATTGAACAGCCAAGCTCTAAATGTCTTAACAGACTGTACAAAGCAGAGCTTGATCCTTTGCTGAATATCAGGAAGGACTAATTTTCCACCCACCAGACATTTTGGAACAAAGTCGGCTGATGTGTCAGGCATGTCATGGGTGATCAGGCTATGCCCTCCTCCCACCCTAAGGGTCCACTCTTATTCTGAGTTTATGATTCTTTCTAGGCAGTCATCCTGGTCTCCATACTTTATCTTCCCTACCTGTGCAGAGACTCATTCTCATGTGTATGTGTGTGTGTTAGTTGCTTAGTCATGTCCGACTCTTTGCGACCCCGTGGACTATAGCCCACCAGGCCCCTCTGTCCATGGGATTCTCACATATCAACCAGTAAAACTGTCCCTGTTTGTTGTGTGTGTGTGCTCAGTGGCTCAATTGCATCCAACTCTTTGTGACCCCGTGGACTGTAGCCCACCTGGCTCTTCTGTCCATGAGATTCTCCAGGCAAGAATACTGGAGTGGGTTGCTGTTTCCTCCTCCAGGGGTTCTTCCTGACCTAGGGATCAAACCCACATCTCCTGAGTCTCTTGCATTGCTAGGTGAATTCTTTACCACTGAGCCACTCTAATTAATTCCTTCCAGTACATTCAATTTTAGAACATCTTTAAAGTTACTAATCCTACAAGGAATTATGGGAAAGTCTTAGAATGATGGGGCCATGAAGGGTTGAGATTTGGAGACTAGAAGACCTTGCTAAAAATTATTAATAGAGCCTGTGTTTCAAATGGTTGCCAGCAATAGTAGCTGTGATAGTGATTTCAAGATTTAAGTTTATTTTCCAAGTGTCTTCAAGAGTAAGCCTCCTTTTTGTTTTTTAGGCAATAGTTCAGGTAAGTCAAACTTCTGTTAGGTCAAAGTTGACTAGATAATGATTTACAAGACTGGGGAAAGAAAAATGTTGTAGGTATATTTGCCTCCCATTTAAGAAGATATATAGTTTTATTCTTTTAAATATATATATTATTAGTATTATTACCACTTACTGGAAGAGATATGTACATCACCAGATGGAATTGCCTCAAATAATCATTCTTTTAGAGAAAGAGGTGGGAACCTACTTGACTTGGTCTTCTCTAAAAAATATATCCTAAAATTCACCACCACCCAGGCCAAGTCATGGACCTCTACATCAACAGTTTCAACTGGTCTGTTTAAATCTGAACCCCCTGATCATGTCCTTACCAAGGGGACAGCATTCTCTTAACCAATGAATGCCACAGTGACCAAGGAGAGAGAGAGGCTAAGAGCCTATTGTGTCACTCTAAGGGTGGATCCCCACCCAAGTTCACACTGGGGGAGAGGCTGGTTCCCCCAGATTAGGAAGCTGACATGCCCCACTGCCCATGGGTGTAGGACTTTCCCCAACTGCTACTATCAGAGATGCATGTGTTGTCCTAGAGTGTAAAGGGCAACTTGTTCCTGCTCCTTTTTCTCTGCACTGCTGCCTGGAAAGCCCCTCATGACTGCTGTTGCTATCATTTGCCACTGATTGTTTGATAGTCATCAAAAATAAAATTAAAAATCTACCCCCTCAAAAATTCAACATCTCAGAGTACTCTTAAAATAAGACAGAAACAAGAACACCAGGTATGTTTTACTCAAGTGCACTCCATGTGAGAAATACAAAGTTAATTTTTCATCCCATGCATAAATTTTCCTTGTATGTGGTTTGCTTTGATTTCAATTATCTGGGAACCTTGCCCTTGCCCCTTGTTCTGTCCCCTCCTTGAAGATGTCCTGAGGTAATGGAAGTTTAAGTGTGCAAAGCATATTGTATTCATTTCCTATGACTGCTGTAACAGATCAGCACAAATGGAGTGGCTTAAAACAATGCAAGTGTACTACAGTTCTGGGGATGAGAAGTTTGCACGGGTCTCTCTGGGCTAATATCACAGTATCAGCAGGGCTGTATTTCTTCTGATGATTCCTGGAGAATCCATTTCCTTGTCTTTTCTAGCTCCTGGAGGTGGCCTGTACTCCTTGGCTCATGGCCCCACATCATTCAACCTCTGATTCTCTCATTGTATCTCCTTCTCTGACTCTGACTTTTTGCCTCCCTCTTATAAGGATCTTTGAAATTAAATTGAGCCCATTCTCATAATCAAAGAAAATTTTCCCGTCACAAGAGTCTCAACTTAATCATGTCTGTAAAACCCTTTTTGTCATGTAAGGTAACCTATTCACAGGTTCATGGGATTAGGGCCTGGACATCTTTGGGGAGGTAAGGAAGTGCCTGCTACACATACAAAGGGCCATCCAGCTCAGCTACATGTCCAGTGCAAGAGTTTCTTCCTCGGGTCCTGGGGATGGTTTCCTGGCTGTACCTGAGTACTTAAATGGCCAAGATCACATCATCACATCTCATGTCATCTCTCAGAATGACTTGTTTCATGTTGAACTAGTTTCCTTTTACCTTCTATCCACTGGGTTGAGTTTTTCTGCTTGTAACCTCAACAGTTCAAAGTTCAGTTAACTTCTTGTCACCCTCATCGCTCCACTGATGAGTGCCTTCTCCGTATTGTTTATGGTCTGAAGTATACATGTTCTGTCTCGTTCGTAGAAATGAAATCATTGTTTGACAACTTGTCTGGCCAATTAGGGTGGGACTAATATCTTTCTTGTTTAGGGCATTGGTCTTTTGGAGGCAAAGGCTGAATTGCGCTAGCTTATTTGATGAATGTTCTTACCTATTGAATTACATTTTCATGGGTAAAGCAGAGATACTGATAATACATTGGACATGTTTCTTAATCTCTGTACTTCAGTTTCCTCATCTGTAAAATGGAAATAATAGGACCTTGTTATAAGGTTTATGTGAGGATTTAATGAGATATTCTACTTACAGCACTTGGCAAAGTACCTGACTACTGTCTAACTATCTGCTACTAAGTACCATCATCATAATCTAAGTTCAAAAAAATCCTATAGTCACTTACATATGGTCTTTTGTTTTTAAGAAGTACAGAAACTTTTATTTTCCAGCTTCAAAAGTGACAATAATTGTCTAGCACAGAAGAGGCACTGGACTAGCCCCTATGGCTGGGGACAGTGTTTTACTTGGTATGATGAGCTTGTCCTCTGTGACTTTATCCAAGGCATTCATAGGACAGAATCAAGGTTTACAGAACTGATAAAAGCCTGTTGCCCATTTAGGATAAGCCACAAATCAACCCCATTTGATTGTAGTTACTGAACTCTTTTTGAATTTGTTCCAACTGCTGTGGCCTTATCTTTATCTCATCTACAGTGATATTTTGAAGGCTTCCCAGTGAAACAGGGCCTGTGAAACAGAGGAAAGTGTCAAGCCCGTCAAATTTACAGAGTAATAAATTTAAGAGGTGCAAGGTGTTAATAAACATTGTCAGACAAGTAGCTCTTCATGATTGGTGCTATGACTCCATTTCATACTCACCGTATGATTTCTCTCTTAATTACCCAGGATTTGCTTCTTTAACACCATTTGGGCTTATTAGTTTTCTTTAGGTTGGCTTTCTCTAGAGTCAACCTCCAGTGTATTGACTTTAATTAACACTTGTTTCAACTTTATCCTTCGACATATTTTGGCAAAACATGGCACCTTGCAGTATTAGAACACAGCAAGCTATGGATTCCTGAGGGAGGTGAACACATGTAGAATGTCATCCAGGAGAAATGTTCTTGTCATTTTTTCTCTTTTCAGAGATACCTTACTTCAGTCTAAAAACTTTGTGAAATAAAAATGTTTTAAAAAGTTTGGGGGAAGATAAAGAGGGTTTCGGGGACAGTGACAGTTAAAGAACAGAAAAGTGAAATGTGTGTATAAGGTGTTTTTATTTATGAATGTGTTGGATCCTAGAAATTCTATGGAAAAGGAAACTTAATAAATTAGCTTTTTCCCTCCTACTGGCTCTCCCACCCCTACCTCTGCCTTTACCACATCCCACTTGAGTGACACAAACACTTGAGGCCCAAGGTTTATCTTGCCTTGTCTAGACTAATGTCACAGACAGGAGACAGTAGGAGGGAAAGTTGGAATCCAGATCTCCTTATTCCAGTCTTCCTGAGACCCTACATTCTTTAGGCTTATTTGAACTCAGAAGAGAGAGAAGAATCCAGCTCAGTTATAAGCTAAACCAGCTGCAGGGGTCCATTTGGGAATTGAAGGCCATATTAAACCTCCCTTTGGAAAGACAACCTCGCTTCCACGGATGTCTCATCCTCTTAGTGAGGGCTTCTCTCATGGGACAGCCCCTCTGCCTCATTCAACACCCTGTCCCCTTCTCTGTCTCACTTTGAGCCATAGCTCTTAGCATTATTCGGTGTGCTCTGTGTTTTACTTCTTTGTTCAAAAGCTTTTCCTACTAGGATCTAAGCTCTGCTGCGAAGGCATTTTTGCTTTGTTCACTGCTAAGTCTGCTGGACTTGATAACATCTGACACATAGTAGGTGCTCACAGTCTATTTGCTAAGTGAACACATGGAGAAAGAATTTCGCGGCCCTGGTGGTGGTTTACTCTCCCTCCACCCTGTTCCTCTGCAGGGCCCAGCCTGCACACGGGGAGAAACAGGTTGTCTTGCAGACCTCCCTCCCTCCACTTTGCTTAAGCCAGAATTACTGGCCCTGCCAATAGATGAGAGTTGGAAGTCCCCCTCCCAAGAAACACTTACTCTTCATTTTGCAGGACAGTTAATCCCCATGTGGTTTGGACAGGCTAATCAGTCATTATGAGAAATTTCTAAGGTAAAAGCCCCTGTAGCTACACTTCCCATTAATCAGTGTGTGTTTTATAGGCTGTGTGTCACCTCAGCCACTCATCATATGTCACCTACTCCAGAAACGAAGGAATTTTCCTACTGTTGTGTGTGTGGGTGTCTGTTCTAAAGTCCCTTGATTTTTGTATTGTTTTTTTACTTGGCAGATCTGTTCATGGGAGCAGTTTTGTCAAGAATTTCCCCTCAGACAGTTGTTGAAATAGCACATGTGCAGACCATTAGCATTGCAGGCCTGTTTTGAGTTGAAACTGGTGAATTTGGAGGACATAGTTTGTGAGCTTACTTATTCTGCATTGGGATTGTTAAAATAGTGTTGAGAATGTTTGTGTGTATGTATGAATATATATATAAAAATATATAGAAACTTAATGATAAATATATAGTAATTAAATGAATCAGGTTATAAAACTGTAGAGAATTTATGAAATTTGTGGGGTCATATTTTCCTAATTTTTTAAAAAATTGAAATGGTTAAACAAAACTTTCAAAGCATGCAAAGATAATTTTATATGTGTTGAAATATGTTGCTTTTCTCCTGGAGTTCCAAGTTCATTGCCTTCTCAAGTTGATTTGTAGGAGCTACATGAGAGTACTGAGAAATTCATAAGACAGAGACCACTGTATCAATTGTTTCCATTAATGTATTCCTTACATACACTTTCTAAAGAGGGCGTGAGATTTCATCTTTTTTAGAACTTATTCAGTGTCTCCCTTTTGTGGCCCATCTGTTTCCTGGTTAGGCAAGGTCATTTGCAAATGATGTTCTTATTAAAAGTCGGCCTTTGTGGAGGAAGGTGACCATGCACACTGGTATTCCCCCATGGTTTTGAAAGCTAGGGTACTTTCTTATATACATTTCGGTCAGGAAGTTTGATGAATTTCCCAAATGTGGGTACATTTGTATGGTTATTGTTCCTTCTGGTGATTTGCTTTCTTAAAGAGAGGTTTTTTTTTTGTTTTTTGTTTTTTTTTAATTAGAACAAAGCAGTATTGCTTTTGAGTGTTCAAATGTTTGGAAGCTGTGTTAAGTAAAAGTACGTTCAACCTTGCTGACCTCGCCAATATTTACCTTCAGAAACTTTCTAGTCACACGTTGTTGACTTACTTCTCATGTCCGTATCCACTTACTGCCTACCGCTAATTTAATTCCTACAGGAGAAATAAAAGCAGGTTGTCAAGCATGTTTGCCTCTCTTTGCTAGTTGGCATACAGTGTCTTTTTTTTTTTTTTCTTGCGGTAGTAAGAAAGGGGCAAAAAGAAAAAGCATTCAAGTTTCATAAATAGCCAATGGAGAAAAACCAATAGATGATATATGTGTACATAGACTATGTCAGTTTGAATCCAGGGCCTTTCTCATTTGTTTTATAGCTTGATGGCAAGAAATATTAAGCCAAGTGTCTCTGTATGACTGAATTATTCTACATCTGTGTTTGTAAAGCACTAATGTGAATTCTTCCAGGAGTGAGATCATTTCATCCATGAATTTTAGAAGATTTAAATTGTAACTGTACCCTTTGCAGTCCTATCATTTTCTTCCACTTAAGTATTTCTTCTTCTCTAAGTACCTTGACTATAAAGTATTGAGACTAGTTTCTTTGAACCACCCCTGCTCAGCTGTCATTCTGTAATCACACCTCATAAATGAAATGAAGGAAATATTGAAAAATGGTGAAACTTGACAGCACCTTTCTACCCAGGTCCTTTATTTCCCTTCTAAATGTACGTTTTCAGTATTGCTAATTTCAAGCTAGCAGAGGCTGGCCTTTGCTTTTCTTGGAAGTTGGCAGTAAGGGTGAGGATCTTATTATAGAAGTATAAATATTGTATGTTGTGTGCTATAACACTATTTTTAATAAACCAAACTTTTCCTTGATAGAGCATTCTATTATCCTTCCTACTATATATATAATGCCATTTCATTTTTCCTCTCCTGCTAGGTGAAATGCGGAATGATTTATATATCACTATAGAAAGGGGAGAATTTGAGAAAGGAGGAAAGAGTGTGGCCAGAAACGTGGAAGTTACGATGTTCATTGTAGAGAGTAGTGGCCAGACCCTGAAGGTACGTTAATGTTGAATTCTTTCTGGTAAAACAATTTCACATCCTTGCCTTGGGTTCATCTTTAGTGAGATCAGTTAACTTATGATTTACAGTATTTTCAATCTTATTTTTCTTCTCCACCCCCGTGTAGTTTGCTTGTTTTTAATCATGAAAAGAAGTGAAATAAGCTTTCAGTTTGTTTAATTAGTCATGTCAAAAACATCCTCATAGCGGCTACTCCTTAAATGTGGCATTTTTATCCCATTTCATTTTTTTCCTTTCATCTATTATAGTTTTGGAGAGGTGTAGTTTTTCTTTGTGGAGTTGGTTTTTTTTTTTAGTCGCTCAGTCATGTCTGACTCTTTGCGACCCCATGGAATGTAGCTCTCCAGGCTCTTCTGTCCATGGGATTCTCCAGGCAAGAATACTGGAGTGGGTGGCCACTTCCTTCACCAGGAGATCTTCCCTACCCAGGGATTGAACCCAAGTTTCCCACATTGCAGGCATTCTTTAGTGTCTGAGCCCATATTTAATCCTATATATTTTCATTATGACCAAAATAGGACTTGGAGATTAGAGTATTGCTAATTGGGGTGATCATATGAGATTCCTTTGTGGAAGAAGTATTTCATGGGAGCCCCGGGGCTTACTGAGTTTTATAGGAAGGCACAGAAGGCTTTTGGCTGTGGTTGCTTTGTAGTTGACTCCAAGTTGGGCACGCAGTTGCTCAGCTAGCATGTGTCACTGAAGTCCACCTTTGAGCAATTAGGCCCTGGGAGACCAGCCTCAGGATGAACCAAACACAGCCTGCCCACAGAAGCAGGTGCAAAAACAGACCTGAAGAGGACTGAGGAAGTAATTTCACATTAAGTGCTGTTTTGGGAGCACACAGACACAGCAAAGCAATTGTTCTGCTCCTTCCAAAATCGTGTTGAAATGAAGCTGTCTTTAACCTGCATGTTTCCTTTGTCAGGATTTTATATCCTTCGGCTCTGGAGAGCCACCGGCTAGCGAGTACCACTCCTTTGTGCTTTATCATAACAACAGCCCCAGGTGGTCCGAGCTGCTGAAACTTCCTATCCCTGTGGATAAATTCAGGGGTGCACATATCCGCTTCGAGTTTCGGCATTGTTCCAGTAAGTGGATGGAGTGTCTCCGTGGCCTTGTTGTGCTGGGTCCTGCTTACTAAGCTGAAACGACAGTGTGGGATAGTCTGTACAAAGTGTGTCACAAACCAGAGACCTCCATGAGAGAGAAATGGAGGTGAATGGAATCCTGGGAGGTGAATGGGTGCCATTCTCAAAAAACCAATAACCTCTATGGAAAGAGATGAAAGAGAAGGAGGAAACGAAGTAGCTGTAGAAATCTACAAGGTTTTTCTTAAGGTGATCACTTTCATAAAAATCAATTCATCACTTTCACAGTCTAGGAAGACTAAACAGAAAGAGGAGATGCGTTATTAAAGGCTTGACTGGCTTGTGTGGTCTTAGCCACCCCTGACCCATGTGCTGTCCTTTCAGCCAGGAGCTGATCCAGCCCTTAGACAGCTCAAGGGAACCCTCGGGGACTTTCCTAGGCATGTGAAGTTACAAGGAAAGCCTCTGATTGGCTCAGATTCATATTTGATTTGCATATATCTAGATCACTGTGCATTCTAAAACATGATTGGCACTTTACAGGAATAGCAAGGAGACCAGAATGAGCAAGTGAGAGAGTTGGAGGTGAGAACCAGAGAGGGAACAGCAGAATCAGATCCTCTGTTGTGTTTTAGGTCATGGGAAGGAGGACTTTGGACTTTATTTGGAGTGAGAAAGAAGCATTAGAGGTTTTAGATTGAAGTTGAGTCTGCCCACTGTATGGATGATAGATTGTAGATGGGCCAGATAGGAACAGAAAAGCCATTCAGGAGGCTTTTGCAGAATTCCAGGTATGAGATTTAAGTGGTTTGATTCTTTTAAACAGATTTATTGACAGATTGGATGTGAAAGGAGGAGAAAATTCAAGGTTGATCTCAAGATTTTGGCCTCAGAGTGAAGGGGTCATTTAATGAAGTGGGGAAGACAACAGGAAGAATCTGTTTGGAGAGAAAAAAATCAAACATTCCATTTTAAATATGCTAAGTCTGAGAAGTCTATTAGATGTTCAAGACATCAAGTAGACAGTTGAAAGAGATCCAAGCTGGAGATTTGAACTTGATAATGAGAACATGTTGTTCATTGGTGTGCTGTAAATATTTCACCAGCACTCAAAGTGATGGAGATGGGAGAGGAAGCCCTAAATTATAGCATTTGCTAATTTCCATGGGGTAAGTACTCCCACCATGGTCAGTTTCAAGCTGCCAACATGACGTCACTGATCTTGTAGTTGAGGGAAGGTGCATACTGTCGGTTCTTATGAACGAGTACAGGTTAGCTCCAGCATATCACAGATGTCCATGGTTTTCAAAGCCATGAGACTGGATGAGATGTCTACGTATAAAGTTTAGATAGCAAAGGGAAGTCCAAGGAAAGGATCCTTGGGTCATTGACACATTTAGATTTGGGGAGAGTGAGAAGTAGTCATTAAGTAGATTAAAAAGGAATAGCCAGTGAGGTTGAGGGAGAGAATCAAGGAAGAATAGAACCTAGGAGACTAAATGAAGAAAGCTTTTCATAAGGGCATTGATCATGTGTCAGGTGCCAGTGATAAATAAAATAAGGACCAGGAAATGATCTCCTGATTTGGCATCATGGAAGTCATTGAACCTGACAGGTGGTTCTCTTGGATTTTTGGGGTTGAAAGCTGACTGCAGTCAGTCAAAGAGTAAGATGGAGAAAAGTAAGGGCAGGCAGTGAGTATAGACAGATCTTTTAGGAAGCTTTGCTATAAAGAATACTGGTGAGCAGAGAAGTGTGATAGTAGCTATGAAACAAGTAGGTCATAGGAAGTTTTTGCTGTTGTTTCTTTTTTTAAATGGAACTTTTAAGGTGTGTTTGTTTGGGAGAAATCATTCAGTAGAGAGGAAAACCTGATGATGTAGAGAGTGGGGACACCTGTGGGAACAGTGTCCTTGAGTTGGGGAAGGAGTACAGGACCTAGGACTCAAGGATAAAAATTAGCCTTGGGTGGGAGCATGGGCAGTTCAGGGCTAGGAGGGCAGATGCAGGTGAGTGAGAGGTGGATGCGAGGGTGTGAGGGTGTGAGCTCTCTCCATGAGCTGAAAGTGAGAGTATCAAGGTATTGGAGGCTTGAGAGACAAGGAGAATGGGTGAAATCACTGTCTAGAAAAGGAGAGGAGTGTGCTGATTAGGTAAACGTAGAAAGTTTGCCTATCCCAGGACACTTCTGTAGTTAGTGTGCATTAATTAAGCTTAGATTAGGCATAGAATAAGCCACAAATTGGATTCTGCCAAGGTGTAGAGTTATGAGTGGACATGTGGAAGGGGGAGGGTTGAGGGTATTTTCACTGAGGTGATTAGAATGATAGGCCATAGGGGTAAGGAGTGGTGAGTCAACATATTGGAGGTCCCAGGGGACAGAACTGTTCAAGTTGAGCTACAAGAAGAAATATATTGGAAAGTCAAGAGGTGGAATCCATAGATTCAGGGATTTTATTAATAAAAGGGGATTGTATTATACATAACATGTATAACATAACAGTCTATTTAGTTCATTAATCCTGATCTAATAGCTCAGGAAAAAAGGCTATGTACTTTAAACTTTCAGTTCAGTTCAGTCACTCAGTCGTGTCCAACTCTTTGCGACCCCATGAATCACAGCACGCCAGGCCTCCCTGTCCATCACCAACTCCCAGAGTTCACTCAAATTCATGTCCATCGAGTTGGTGATGCCATCCAGCCATCTCATTCTCTGTCGTCCCCGTCTCCTCCCACCCCCAATCCCTCCTAGCATCAGAGTCTTTTCCAGTGAGTCAACTCGTTGCATGAGGTGGCCAAAGTATTGGAGTTTCAGCTTTAGCATTGGCATTTATTTTTATTTTATGACCAAGGGCAAATTTAGGGAAGCTATTGCTTTGTTCCTTACCTTTGCTAATTTTATGCATCTTGGGAATTTTTTTATCTTTCCAAATTGAGTACCAAAATCCACACCAAAAAGACAGTCAAAGCAACTTAAGAAATTATTTCTAAATAAGTCTTGCCCCCTAAATCACAAGTGCCATACCCAGCACACTCACTGACATAGAAATCTCTTTCCAGAGATCTTTGCTGTGACTTTTGTTTGAAGAGTGTTGGTATTCCCCCATTTTCTCTCTAGGCTTGAAATTAATGACTTAAAAAGAAAATCCTTCACTGTAATCACAATTTAGGGCTGCCCTCATGCTAGGAACCTAAGCCAGCCAGCTAGAATTACTTTGTGCACAGGGTTCCACATCCCTGTGGCTAAATGCCAGAAACAATTGGAAGGGGATAATGTGTTTATTATTAGAGTCTCTTGTCCAATCCTCAGGATCTCCGTATCTGACTCCTCTAGCATGGGGCTTACTGTATCCCAAAGCTGGATTTTCTGTCAAGTAAAACCTCCACTTCCATAGTTGTGTGGGCAAGAATAACAGGCCAGCCCATGATGGCTGCCAGCCTGCAACTCTTCTCTGCACGTCTAAATACAAGGACAGAGTCCAGTTGAACAAACCAGATTCTCTTTCTTGTGGTCTTCAGTTTTGGAGAAGCGGAAGCTGGGTGGAAAGTACTAGAATGGCACACAAGAGGTCTGGAGCAGGTAACATTGTGATAGACCTCTCAGTTTCCTTATCTGTAAACAGTTGCCAATGACCCTTGTTCTAGCCACTGTAATTCAGTTGGGCATCTGAAAACCTCATTGCCTCATTTCTGGCATACAAATACTACTGCAGTAAGCTCTTATCAAACTATTGATTGCAGTTTATGTTTGTCTGCGTGCCTGATTCCAAGGCGGTGGCTTTCAGAGGTCTCTGTTTATACATGTGGCTGTAGGGAGAGTTCATTCATTCACTCATTCATTTATGTTCCATACATTTGTTGGGAACCTACTATGTTCTTGGGATTCTTTGAGATACCAAGCATAGAGTAAAATAAAGCAGACAAAAATCTTGCCCTCTGTGGTGCTTATGTTAAGGGGTGGAGATTGCTTTGTGAGGAGAAGAAACAGGAAATCTACAACTTCAAAAAACAAACAAACAAAACACATAATTTCAAATAGTGAATCCCTTGAAGAAAATTAGTCAAGGAATATAACTTACAGTTATGAGGCGGGACTATGGGGTTAGAGGGTGGTCACTGTAGACAGAAGTCCCATCATAAGAGCTGCTCTTCATTGTGTAAAGGGACCAGGTGTGTGTGTGTGTGGTGGGAGGCAGCAGGGACTTCTATTTCTTCATGATCACTCATCTCCACAATCTGTGTGTCTGAACACAGTTGTGTAAGCATACACAGAAATAACTGACTGATTCTTTTTTTTTTTCCCCCCCTTCTACAGCAAAGGAGAAAGGAGAGAAGAAATTGTTTGGCTTCTCCTTTGTTCCCCTGATGCAGGAAGATGGTAGGACACTTCCAGATGGCACGCATGAGCTCATTGTGCATAAGGTAACATCAGTCAGAGGTTGGGGGCAGTTGTGAAAAACAGGGCAGAAGTACTAACTCATAGTCTTATCCTCACTCTGGAAAAGAAAAAATGGACTGCAAAGATACTCTTTTGGATGACTGCTGGCAGAGAGAGTGCATTTTTGAGAGTAGTATCTCTAGATTCTGTCATATTCTGACACATATTTTAAAAAAATTTTTTTAACTTAATTGAAATAAGGGTATTTGGCTAAGTCTATAGGGTGACCTTGAAATCCTATCCATGGCCGTGAAAGGATTAGATAAACCTTACAAATAAGGTTTTCAATATATTAATATTTTAAAAATATTCCCAATACTTGCTTTCTTATCTGTATACCCCAGAAGCAGATTTTGCAAGGTCACCTTTCTGTTTGTCTTGTTTGTGCTCTCACGAAGCAAGGGAGAAGTAAGTGACTGTTCCTTGTCATGACAGCTTCAGTGGTTGTTACTCTATTTTTTGCTGCAAGAATTGGCATGCAAACATTTGGGGGGAAAGTATAGTGTAGTAGGTGACAAAAAGAAAATTCACCTAACAAGAGATCCTTAGGAATCATCAGAGAATACTGGTAATAATGAAATACAGAACAGAAGCACTTGCAACTATGAAATCAAGCACTAAAGTATATGATTTTCTCCAAAATCTTTCTCCTTTACGTGTCTCCATTTCTGTAACCACACACTCTTCCAGGCTCTTGTCAGCTCTCACCTGGGCTCACTAGTCCTGCCCACCTGGGCCTTCTCTCCCTGTAGTCCATTTTCCAGTCAGCCATGAGGGTGACCTGTCTAAGGTGTAAATCTTACCAGGTCCCTGCCTGACTTCATCCTATGGAAAAGCTTCCCATTGCCAACAGTGGAAATGGCAGGCTTTCAGGTATGTCGGGCTGCCTCCTCCCTTAAGCCTCATGTCATTCCATTTCCAGTCCTCTACCTAATGCCCCAGTCACTTCCTGCCTGCTGGTTCCCCCAGCTCCACTTGACATTCCTGCAGTCATGCTTCCCCTATCTCCCAACAGTCAGCTTCTCCTCATCTGCAGAGGCTCACCTGGGCCAGAACCTTTGGGAAAACAGTCCCCACACCCTAGTTCCTACTCTCTGTGTTCCCAGCTGACTACGTGCCCGCCCATGAGTTCCCCAGGTATCTGCACAAATCTCTTACCATTGTCCTCATTGCATTGTCAAGTGGTTGTCTGATGACCCCTCAACTCACTGTGGTAGGTGTAGGAGCCCCTCAGGAGCAATAGCTGAGTCAGAGGGGTTCTGGCATGTGGCAGATGTGCAGTGAAGATGCACTGAGTAAAGGAAGGATATGGCAGAGACTTTCTTTGCATTTGGATTATTACTGGTAAAATGAGTGTCCATGGACAAGACACTGGGTAATTTTTGTTTGCGCATTGGTATGTACGTGCATATTTCTTGAATCATTTATTTTCTGGTTGTTTGTTCAGCACATTGACTACCACAGACCACAGGGCAGACGTTCTTCTAGCAACTGGGAATATAGTGGTGAATAAGACCATTAAAGTGCCTCCATTTCTGACACATACATTCTCTAGACTTCAAAAATGACTTAAAGGAATTTGTGATGTTAAAATACAGAGAAAAATATTTTCAAGTAGAGTAACACTAAGGCACACAAAGGAGCTAAATGCCCTAGACACGTGAGATGACCTATTTATATAAATAAAGGTCTGCAGCCCCTTTATGTGAGATGGGTAATATGACAGGCTGTGTCTTCAGCTACAGTTTTTCAAAAGACATAAGTGGTACTTGATGTGAATGTTTGTGATCTTGACTCTGTGTACCATTAAATCTTCACACAGAAAAGGTAGGGCTAAGGTCATTATTAACTTCCTAATAATATTTAGAAGAATAAATCACTTCTTTATGACATTTCACAAGGATTCCTAAGTGGCACAGTGGTAAAGGATCTACCCACCGATATAGGAGATGCAAGAAACTTGGGTTTGATCCCTGGGTTGGGAGGATCCCCTGGAGGAGGAAATGGCAACCCACTCTAGTATTCTTGCCTGGAAAATCCCATGGACAGAGGAGCCTGATGGGCTACAGTCTACCGGGTCAAAGAGAGTCAGACACGACTGAGCGTACATGACATTTCACAATGTAGGCTCTCTCACCTGTGGATTGGAGGGTGTTTCTGGGTGGCAGATACTAACTTTCCAGTCAAGTCTGGGTTGACTTCCTCTAAAAAAGTATAAATAACATTAAGGCTCTTAGTTGCTGATTAGAGACACCCATGTACTTAAAATGCCAGGAGGACAGGTAGCAGAGCTTGCTTCTCCATGTGAGCATTTAGCAGTCCAACTGGTATTGGTTCCCAGGCATAGGCTTATTCTACTCCATTACCTGGGGTCTGTCAGGATGCCTTTGACAGAACCACCATCTTTCTTAAAAGTGGAGCTTTGAATCATCTCAAGCCCTTGCACAAAGTTTCAATGAATACACAGAACTCCAATCCAGAAAGCATAAGAAAATTATCTGAGCATCAACAGTGTAAAGAGCAGCTCTTCCCAGTGATCGGAGGCTCAGGATGGTATCTGTAGATCATCTCATGTAGGGCAGGCCTACATTGTGTAGACCCATGAGGAAGCATTAGCTCCACAGAACAACCCTCAGTAGCTGAGTCTTATGATTAGGATTATTCAGTGTTGCTTAAAGAGAACTGGAATACCTGCCAAGCATAACATCTTTTGTTTTTCATCTCGTTGATGCCATGGTTTTCGTTTTCATAGTACTGAGCCAAGAAGTTCAATTTCTACTTAAGGGCACTTGCGGGTTATGATTATAAAACCATATTATAAGCATAATGTTATTCTTTCTCTGCCATGATGGTCAGTCTCACAGCCTGCTGACGATTACAGCCTTGAATTTATTAATTTAAAAATTTGAATGTAAAAGGAATCTAGGAAGAGGAATGGATTTCAAATTACTGGGTAAAAAGATAGCCCATTTAATAAGTGATGTTGAGATAATTGAGATGGCCACAACAGGTGCTGCAGGGAAAAATTAAGCTCTGGATCTCTACCTTGCTTCTTATACCAAAGCAAATCCCGATTAAATGTAAAAAATAAAACTGTAAGAGCCTTTATAATATGAGTGAACATTTTTAGAAAGTTAAGGTAAGGAGGGCCTTTCTAATGATGCCTCTTCAATGTTAGAAATTAGGTTCCTTCAAAATGTATAAATTTAGCTGCATAAAGTTTAAAACTGATTTATTTATAAGATCATATGGACTGTAGTCTGCTAGGCTCCTCTGTCCATGGGATTTTCCAGGAGTGGGTTGCCATTTCCTTCTCCAGGGGATCTTCCCGACCCAGGGATCTAGCCCAGTCTCCCACATTTCAGGCAGACTCTTTACTATCTGAGCCACCAGGGAATTCCCCATAGTAGGATATATAAAATCTACTTTCCTCCTCATGTAAGGTTCTGGTTTAGAATATTCATTTCTGCAGTTAACTAAGAAAAAAAATAGTGATATGTTGAAAACTGTTTAATAGTCTAATTTGGGCCTAAAATTTATGAAAGAGATAATAATTTCCCCTTGTGACACTGACTGGACTTCTGAGTGTGTTTTAAGGAAATCACTGTGACAGAGTTGCTATCAGTCAGTGGTCTGGCAAAAACCTGGACTCATCCTTTAGTGCAGGAGCTAAAGAATTCTGAGGGCAAAGCTCCCTTTCAAAGTCATTTTCACCTTTACATAATTGATAGTATGTTTGCAGTGGTACTCCATGGGGATAACATCTGAAATCTACAAAAATCCAAATATTATAGCTTTAGAAAGGGAAGTGAAAGAACTTGATTAGTCATCATTAAAGATTTTGTGCGTCCAGGGTCCCTTTTCACCTCTGAGGACATCAGTAATTTCTCCAAGTAGTTTATGGCTAAGTCCAAAACTTGTCTTTGGAATTCCTAAGTTGATTGTAACAGCATTTAATCTTGCTAAGTTTTGTTATTTTGCTGCATTCTGCTAAGTTTGTTGTCTTTCTTAAATTTGTAGAGATATTTTTGGCTACTCCTTGCCAGCTACCTGCTGGAAAGCAAAGTTAAGAAAAGAGATTGAAATAATAAGCTTAAGAAACTTCATTTTCCAAAAGTCAAGTCTGTTATGGATAATAATATGAAGGTCCAAAAAAGGAGGATAGGAAGTTAATAACTGGTGTACTCAAGTCTCTATTCTGACCTATTCTAGTGAAGGATTTTTATTTCTTTGAAGTACATGCCAAAATACTCTTGGGTCTAGTTTGTATGTATAGATAAACAAGTAATAATACAGTCTACTTTTAAAGAAATTGGGGTTTTGCAAATTCATTATGTTGATTAACACCACTATGACTCAAGTGACCCAACTCAGCCAGACTGGGGATTTACTTAGTAGAGAATCTGATTCCTTAGGGTGGGATTTATTGCTTCTGAGCAAGAGAAGGGCCAGATAAGAAATCAGCTAAATAGAGCATGATCGTGCATCCTGGTTGGAAAGGGATTAATGTATGGCCTAGATTGCAAGATTCTTTGATGAATTCATTTCACTTTTGCTCCCTAGAAGTTTGTTCATAAATGCTTTGTGTCTCATTTTTTCCCTGCAGTGTTTCAGTTTCTTATGCTATACTCCAGTTCCCCACCTGGTCCATAGAAGTCCAGCATAGTCCCTCTGCACTAGTTACCATCTTTGCGGTGAATTTCTCAGATTGAGTTACTTTCCACTTATCCTTTCCTATACGATGTTTGTATTTATAAGTAAAATGAAAAAATGACGGGAGGCTGAAAAATTTAATAGACTGATAGGTTTGCCTCCCATCTTGCTGTGCAGAAAACTCTACATACTTCTCCAACGATTCTGAAAGAGACACCCCTGTAAGCCCCTGTAAGTGAAAGTTGCTCAGTCGTGTCCAACTCTTTGCAACCCCCTGTACTACACAGTCCAAGGAATTCTCCAGGCCAGAATAATGGAGTGGGTAGCCTTTCCCTTCTTCAAGGGATCTTCCCAACCCAGGGATTGAACCCAGGTCTCCTGCATTGCAGGCAGATTCTTTAACAGCTGAGTCACAAGGGAACCCCACAAGGACAGCCCTATGATCATGAGCAATAGATCTTAGACAAGCACAAAACATATCTGTCCACCCTGGACTTAGGCATAGGAGCATTGGTCACATAACCCTTGTTTTGTTACAGACTGTGAGAGAAATTAAGTAGCATACACCTGCAAAATTAAATTAAAATGTAAGTAGCCTGGTAAATTTAGCATAAAAGTAAGCCAAACCAGACTTCACTGCAGCTCAAAGAATCTGCCTGCAAGTCAGGAGACCAGGATTCGATCCCTGGGTTGGGAAGTTCCTCTGGAGAAGGAAATGGCAATCCACTCCAGTATTCTTGCCTGGAGAATTCCATGGACAGGGAAACCTGGCAGGCTACAGTCCATGGAGTGGCAAAGAGTCGGACATGACTAAACGACTAACACAGTCCAACACAAGCTAAATCAAGCAAAGAAAAAGAAAGGGGAAAAAAAGCTAAGATAACTTAATAAATGGAGTTGGTCTCAGCCCTGAAGGCTACTAATGTGATGGGCAGAAAGTGCTTTCATTCTCAGTAATTAATACCACTACACAATCTTTTAAAATCTCTGCCTCTGCTGATCTCTGGCTCTCCTGCTGAGAGAGCTTCCTTTGTGGCCTCTGGAGTAGAGAAAGCACTTCTTCTGAAGCCTCGTGTTCAGTGTTCTGACTCTGCTGCTGCTGCTAAGTCGGTTCAGTAGTGTCCGATTCTGTGCGACCCCATAGACGGCAGCCCACCAGGCTCCCCTGTCCCTGGGATTCTCCAGGCAAGAACCCTGGAGTGGGTTCCCATTTCCTTCTCCAATGCATGAAAGTGAAAGTGAAGTCACTCAGTCATGTCCGACTCTTCGTGACCCCATGGACTGCAGCCTACCAGGCTCCTCTGCCCATGGGATTTTCCAGGCAAGAGTACTGAGTGGGGTGCCATCGCCTTCTCCGGTCCTGACTCTAGATCTCTTTAAATGCCCTAGTGCATGTAAAGATACCATTCTCTATCCTTTTGTAAAGAGTTTTTGCCCTCTCTCTATAAGGCTTATTCCATACAACATGGCAACTTTCTACCTGTCCTGGTTACTATCTTCTTTGTTCGGTCACTAAATCATGTCCAAATCTTTGTGACCACATAGACTGAGCACACCAGGCTCCTCTGTCCTTCACTATCTCCCAGAGTTTGCTCAAATTCCATTGAGTCCATGGTATTATCTAACTATCTCATCCTCTGTCGCTCTCTTCTCCTTTTGCCTTCAGTCTTTTCCCAGCATCAGGGCATTTTCCAGTGAGTTGGCTCTTCGCATCAGGTGGCCAAAGGAATAGAACTTCAGCTTTAGCAACAGTCCTTCCAGTGATTATTCAGGATTGATTTCCTTTAGGATTGACTGGTTTGATCTCCTTGCTGTCTGAGAGACTCTCAAGAGTCTGCTCCAATAGCACATTTTGAAGGCATCAATTCTTCAGCGCTCAGCCTTCTTTATGGTCCAACTCTTTATGTCAGCAAAGAGATGTCTGTGCTTTTTTAATATGCTCTCTAGGTTTGTCATAGCTTTCCTTTCAAGGAGCAAGTGTCTTAATTTCATGGCTGCTGCCACTGTCCACAGTGATTTGGAGCCCAAGAAAACCAAATCTGTCACTGCTTCCACTGTTCCCCTTTCTGTTTGCCATGAAGTGATGGGACCAGATGCCATAGTCTTAGTTTTTTGAATGTTGAGTTTCAAGCCAGCTTTTTCACTCTCCTCCTTTACCTTCACTGAGAGGATCTTTAGTTCCTCTTCACTTTCTGCCATAAGGGTGGTGTCATCTGCATATCTGAGGTTATTGATATATCTCCCAGCAATCTTGATTGCACCTTATGATTTATCCAGCCTGGCATTTCATATGATGTACTCTGCATGGAAGTTAAATAAGCAGGGTGACAATATACAGCCTCAGTGTACTCTTTTCCCAGTTTTGAACCAGTCTGTTGTTCCACATCCAGTTCTAACTGTTGTGTCTTGACCTGCATACAGATTTTTCAGGAGACAGGTAAGGTGGACTGGCCTTCCCATCTCTTTAAGAATTTTCTGCAGTTTGTTGTAATCCACACAGTCAAAGGCTTTAGCATAGTCAGTGAAGCAGAAGTAGATGTTTTTCTGGAATTGTGTTGCTTTTTCTGTGATCCGACTAATGTTGGCAATTTGATCTCTGCTTCCTCTGCCTTTTCTAAATCCAGCTTGTATACCTGGAAGTTCTCAGTTCACATACTGTTGAAGCCTAGCTTGAAGGATTTTGAGCATTACCTTGCTAGTATGTGAAATGAGTGCAGTTGTACAGTTGTTTGAACATTCTTTGGCACTGTCCTTCTTTGGAACTGGAATGAAAACTGACCTTTTCCAGTCCTGTGGCCACTGTTGGGTTTTCCAAATTTGCTGATATATTGAGTGCAACACTTTAACAGTGTCATCTTTTAGGATTTGAAATAGCTCAGCTGGAATTCCATCACCTCCACTAACTTGTTCAGAGTAATGCTTCCTAAGGCCTGCTTGACTTCACACTCAGGATGTCTGGTTCTAGGTGTGTGACCATACCATCGAGATTATCTGGGTCATTAGACTTTTTTGTACAGTTCTTCTGTGTATTCTTGCCACCTCTTCCTAATCTCTTCTGCTTATGTTAGGTCCTTGCTGTTTCTGTCCTTTATCATGCTCATCCTTGCATGACATGTTCCCTTGTTGTTTCCAACTTTCTTGAAGAGATCTCTAGTCTTTCCCATTCTATTGTTTTCCTCTATTTTTTTGCGTTGTTCATTTAAGAAGTCTTTTTTATCTCTCCTTGCTGTTCTCTGGAACTCTGCATTCATTTGGGCATATCCTTCCCTCTGTCCCTTGACTTTGTTTCTCTTTTTTCCTTAGCTATTTGCAAAGCTTCCTTAGACAACCACTTTGTCTTCTTTCATTTCTTTTCCCTGGGGATGGTTTGGTCACTGACTCCTGTATGGTGTTACAAACCTCTGTCCATAGTTCCCTTCTTAATCCTCATAACAGCTACTGACAAGACTTTACCACTCTGCCTGCCTCACCGCTTCCCCTGTCCTTAACAGAGAAAAGAGAAGCCATCAGACAGGAACTTCCTTAAATTCATGTGTTCTCTCTTTGCCACCTGCACACTTAACTGCCTCCTTCCTTTCGTTCCTGCTTCCTGTCTCGGGGGTGGGGCAAGACTCCTTCCCTTCAAGGCTAATGCTTCCACCTGCTTCTCTCAGGATCTTCCTCTTCTGGCTCCCCTGGGACCTTGCTCCTCTTAGCATTCCCCCTTGTTTCCTCTCTTCTGGCAGTGTTCTCAGATTTTTAACACTCTAAAGCCTTTTTCTTTTAATTTATTTATTTTAATTGGAGGCTAATAACTTTACAATATTGTAATGGGTTTTGCTATACATTGACATGAATCAGCCATGGGTATACATGTGTTTCCCATCCTGAACCCCCCTCCCACCTCCCTCCCCATCCCATCCCTCAGGGTCATCCCAGTACACCATCCCTGAGCACCTTGTCTCATGCATCGAACCTGGACTGGCGATCTGTTTAACATAATATACATGTTTCAATGCTATTCCCTCAAATCATCCCACCCTTGCCTTCTCCCACAGAGTCCAAAAGACTGTTCTATATATCTGAGTCTCTTTTGCTATCTTGCATATAGGGTCACTGTTACTATCTTTCTAAATTCCACATATATGTGTTAGTATACTGTATTGGTGTTTTTCATTCTGACTTACTTCATTCTGTATAATAGGCTCCAGATTCATCTACCTCATTAGAACTGATTCAAATGTATTCTTTTTAATGGCTGAATAATATTCCTGGAGAAGGCAATGGCACCCCATTCCAGTACTCTTGCCTGGAAAATCCCATGGACGGAGGAGCCTGGTAGGCTGCAGTCCATGGGGTCGCTAAGAGTCAGACACGACTGAGTGACTTCACTTTCACTTTTCACTTTCATGCATTGGAGAAGGAGATGGCAACCCACTCCAGTGTTCTTACCTGGAGAATCCCAGGGACGGGGGAGCCTGGTGGGCTGCCGTCTATGGGGTTGCATAGAGTCGGACACGACTGAAACGACTTAGCAGCAATATTCCATTGTGTATATGTACCACGGCTTTCTTATCCATTCATCTGCCGGTGGACATCTAGGTTACTTCCATGTCTTAGCTATTATAAAGCATGCTGTGATGAACATTGGGGTACACGTGTCTCTTTCAATTCTGGTTTCCTCGGTGTGTATGCCCAGCAGCGGGATTGCTGGGTCATATGGCAGTTCTATTTCCAGTTTTTTAAGGAATCTCCACACTGTTCTCCATAGTGGTTGTACTAGTTTGCGTTCCCACCAACAATTTAAGAGGGTTCCCTTTTCTCCACACCCTCTCCAGCATTTATTGCTTGTAGACTTTTTGGTAGCAGCCATTAATTGTGGTTTTGATTTGCATTTCTCTGATAATGAGTGATGTTGAGCATCTTTTCATGTGCTTGTTAGCCATCTGTATGTCTTCTTTGGAGAAATGTCCGTTTCATTCTTTGGTCGATTTTTTGGTTGGGTCATTTATTTTTCTGGAATTGAGGTGCAGGAGTTGCTTGTCTATTTTTGAGATTAATTCTTTTTCAGTTGCTTAGTTTGCTATTATTTTCTCCCATTCTGAAGGCTGTTTTTTCACCTTGCTTATATTTTCCTTCATTGTGCAAAAGCTTTTAAATTTAATTATGTCCCATTTGTTTATTTTTGCTTTTATTTCCGTTACTCTGGGAGGTGGGTCATAGAGGATCCTGCTGTGATTTATGTCAGAGAGTATTTTGCCTATGTTTTCCTCTAGGAGTTTTATAGTTTCTGGTCTTACATTTAGATCTTTAATCCATTTTGAATTTTTGTGTATGGTGTTAGAAAGTGTCTAGTTTCATTCTTTTACAAGTGGTTGACCAGTTTTCCCAGCACTACTTGTTAAAGAGATTGTCTTTTTTCCATTGTATATTCTTGCCTCCTTTGTCAAAGATAAGGTGTCCATAGGTGCATGGATTTATCTCTGGGCTTTCTATTTTGTTCCCTTGATCTATATTTCTGTCTTTGTGCCAGTACCATACTCTCTTGATGACTTTGACTTTGTAGTATAGCCTGAAGTCAGGCAGGTTGATTCCTCCAGGTCCATTCTTCTTTCTCAAGATTGCTTTGGCTATTCGAGGTTTTTTGTATTTCCTTACAAATTGTGAAATTATTTGTTCTAGTTCTGTGAAAAATACCATTGGTAACTTGATAGGGATTGCATTGAATATATAGATTGCTTTGGGTTGTATACTTATTTTCACTATATTGATTCTTCCAATCCATGAACATGGTATATTTCTCCATCTATTTGTGTCCTCTTTGATTTCTTTCATCAGTGTTTTATAGTTTTCTATATACAGGTCTTTTGTTTCTTTAGGTAAATTTTATTTTAAGTATTTTATTCTTTTTGTTGCAGTGGTGAATGGAATTGTTTCCTTAATTTCTCTTTCTGTTTTCTCATTGTTAGTGTATGGGAATGCAAGGGAATTCTGTGTGTTAATTTTATACTCTGCAACTTTACTATATTCATTGATTAGCTCTAGTAATTTTCTGGTGGAGTCTTTAGGGTTTTCTATGTAGAGGATCATGTCATCTGCAAACAGTGAGAGTTTTACTTCTTCTTTTCCAATCTGTATTCCTTTTATTTCTTTTTCTTCTCTGATTGCCATGGCCAAAACTTCCAAAACTATGTTGAATAGTAGTGGTGAGAGTGGGCACCCTTGTCTTGTTCCTGACTTTAGGGGAAATGGTTTCAATTTTTCACCACTGAGGATAATGTTTGCTGCGGGTTTGTCCTATATAGCTTTTATTATGTTGAGGTATGTTTCTTCTATTCCTGCTTTCTGGAGGGTTTTTATCATAATGGATGTTGAATTTTGTCAAAGACCTTCTCTGCCTCTGTTGAGATAATCATATGGTTTTTATCTTTCAATTTGTTAATGTGTGTGGTGTATTACATTGGTTGACTTGTGGATATTAAAGAATCCTTGTATCCCTGTGATAAAGCCCACTTGGTCATGACGTATGATCTTTTTAATATGTTGTTGGATCCTGTTTGCTAGGATTTTGTTAAGGATTTTTGCATCTGTATTCATCAGATATGCAGATGACACTACCCTTATGGCAGAAAGTGAAGAGGAACTCAAAAGCCTCTTGATGAAAGTGAAAGAGCAGAGTGAAAAGGTTGGCTTGAAGCTCAACATTCAGAAAACAAAGATCATGGCATCTGGTCCCATCACTTCATGGGAAATAGATGGAAAAACAGTGGAAACAGTGTCAGACTTTATTTTGGGGGGCTCCAAAATCACTGCAGATGCTGATTGCAGCCATGAAATTAAAAGACGCTTACTCCTTGGAAGGAAAGTTATGACCAACCTTGATAGTATATTAAAAAGCAGAGACATTACTTTGCCAACCAAGGTCCGTCTAGTCAAGGCTATGGTTTTTCCCGTGGTCATGTATGGATGTGAGAGTTGGACTGTGAAGAAAGCTGAGCGCCGAAGAATTGATGCTTTTGAACTGTGGTGCTGGAGAAGACTCTTGAGAGTCTCTTGGACTGCAAGGAGATCCAACTAGTCCATTCTAAAGGAGATCAATCCTGTGTGTTCACTGGAAAGACTGATGCTAAAGCTGAAACTGCAATACTTTGGCCACCTCATGCGATGAGTTGACTCACCGGAAAAGACTCTGATGCTGGGAAAGGTTGGGGCGGGAGGAGAAGGGGACGACAGAGAATGAGATGGCTGGATGGCGTCACTGACTCTGTGGACATGAGTTTGAGTGAACTCCGGGAGTTGGTGATGGACAGGGAGGCCTGGTGTGCTGTGATTCATGGGGTCGCGGAGAGTCGGACATGACTGAGCGACTGAACTGAACTGAACTGAGCTGATTCATCAGTGATATTGGCCTGTAGTTTTCTGTTTTTGTGGCATCTTTGTGAGATTTAGGTATTAGGGTGATGGTGGCCTCATAGAATGAGTTTAGAAGTTTGCCTTCCTCTGCAATTTTCTGGAAGAGTTTGAGTAGGATAGGTGTTATCTCTTCTCTAAATTTTTAGTAGAATTCAGCTGTGAAGCCGTCTGGACCTTGGCTTTTGTTTGCTGGAAGAGTTCTGATTACAGTTTCGATTTCCATGCTTGTGATGGGTCTGTTAAGATTTTCTATTTCTTCCTGGTTCAGTTTTGGAAGGTTATACTTTTCTAATAATTTGTCCATTTCTTCTAAGTTGTCCATTTTTTTGGCATGTAGTTGCTGATAGTAGTCTCTTATGATCCTTTGTATTTCTGTGTTGTCTGTTGTGATTTCTCCATTTTCATTTCTAATTTTGTTGATTTGATTATTCTCCCTTTGTTTCTTGATGAGTCTGGCTAATGGTTTGTCAATTTTATTTATCTTCTCAAAGAACCAGCTTTTAGCTTTGTTGATTTTTGCTATGGTCTCTTTTGTTTCTTTTGTATTTATTTCTGCCCTAGTTTTTATAATTCCTTTCCTTCTACTAGCCCTTTTTCTTTAAAGACAAACTACATTGTAATAGCTACCACCCTGTCTCTTCCTGTCCCCGTCTCAGCCACCTGCAGTAAAGGCTGGTCTTTACTCACTGCCTCTACTTCCCTCCATCCCATTTGTCCCTTGGGCTTCTTTCTGTCCTCGAAGCTCAAATGAAGTTTTTCCCTCAAGGTCACTAGCACCTACAGTGTGGCCAACCTTCTAGACACTTCCTAAATCTTCCCTTACTTGACTTCCCTATAACGTGTAATACTATTGATTACCCTTCTTGAAAAATCCCACATTTCATGGTCTGACAGTGTTCTCCTGAGTCTGATCCTTCTACTCCTTTGAGTACTCTTCTCTCGTAAAGTATGTTTTTGTTGCATGTGCTCAGTCACTCAGTCATGTCCAACTCTTTGTGGCCCCATTAACTGTAGCCTGCCAGGCTCTTTGCATGAAATTTCCCATTCAAGAATACTCCAGTGGGTTGCCATTCCCTGCTGCAGAAGATCTTACCACCCCAGGGACTGAACCTGCATCTCTTGTGTCTCAGGGATTGAACCTGTGTCTCTTGTCTCCTGCATTTGCAGATGGATTCTTACCACTAGTGTCACCTGGGAATCCCCTAGTGAAGTATAGTTAACTTAGAAATATTGGGTTAATTACTGCTGTACTGCAAAATGACTCAGCTATACACATATATATTCTTTTTCATATTCTTTTCCATGATGGCTTATCACAATATGTTGAATATAGTTCCCTGTGCTATACAGTAGGACTTTGTTGTTTATCCTTCCTGTATATACTAATGTGCATCTTATCTGCTTCTTAAATGTTGGTGTTATCATGGATTTAATTTTTGGACCCTGTCTTCTACACTTGGGAACCATCTCACCCACTTCTTTGGGTTAGTTTGCTACGTCTCTGCTGATGATGTCCAGATCTGGATTTGTAATTCAGGGCCTTTACCGGCTATTGAGCATCTTCAGTGGGGTCTCCAGAGATACCTCTTAACTCAGCTTGTCCAAAACTGAATTTTTTTATCCCATCTCCATCCTCTCCTGTGATGAATTGAAACCTTCAGTTTTTCTTGACTGCTTATATTTTACCTCACCATCTAAACACTTGATTTCATGACTAGGTACTGCCTCCTCCTTGGTGGTTCTTCAAGAAATTTAAACCAGAGACAGATATCAGAATCAGCCCAAGTTTTCCTTCTTTAAGAAGTTCAGAGTAGTCCCAAGGCTTTTTTTGGTCCTAAAAAAAAAAAAAAAAATCACATCATTTAGCCACACTCAACTACATATAGTTGTTTGACTACACCTGTACTTTTTTAAAACAGTTGTTTTTTCAGTTAGATTTAGAAAAGAGTTGCAAAAATAGTACAGAAAATTCCCATATACCCTTCACCCAACTTCTCCTTATGTTAGCATCTTACATAACCACAGAACATTTATTGAAACTAAATTAACCTCGGTACAATACTGTTAACACAAAACTTATTTGGATCTTACACATTTTTCCGGTACTTTTATTTTTCTCTTCTGGGATCCAGTCTAGAACCCACATTACATTTAGTTGCCATATCTTCATCGTCTCATATATGTGTTTTTCTCCCCCAGTGTCTTTATATGTTTTGTTTCTTCTGTATAACCTTTCTCTCCTTCGCCTGGCAAGCCTCTTACTCTTTATGATTGAAGTCAAATAGCCTTTTTCCCCCACAGAGTTTTCTCTACTTCCTTGGCATAGCTAAAATTCAGGGGTCTTTACTGCTGCTTTGTCATCAGTCTTAACAAATGAGTGCAGAGGTCAGACATGTAATGCCCTCATGTACAGGGACTGGTTTTATCTGCTTGTTATATTCTTTATACTGAATTAAAAGACTCAAATAGTTGAATTTTAATATATGTTTAATACTGACATTAATAATGACGAATCATGTTGAAAGGATCCCCAGGAGAAGGGGTTTTTCTGCCATAGCTATTGATAAATCTGGTTCAATTAACTGGCAGTAGTTTCAAATGGATTGTCTAACTTACTATAGTTTTTAATTTAATTCTCTATGTCCTGAAACTTACGGGCCCCTTAATTTGATTAATATACTATGAATCTCTGTACCAGTTAATATCTGAAGAAATTTCTTGTTTATTTCTCTCAATTATATAGCTTGCATTTTTGCACCTATCGCTTTTCTGGATGACTGTCTGTGACTGACCACTGCATCTCTTTCTTGTGCTCAAGACAGTGAACAAAAAGTGGTCTGGGGTGTGATGCACAATTCATTGCTCCACCAACTGATTTTAATTCTGGGCAAAGAAATAGATTGTGAGCCAAGCTATATCATCTCAAAGAAGACAGAGGCTACTACTGCTGCCACAGAGCCTTTGTTTTAACTCTTCTTTAATAATCTAGGGAGTCCATCCCTCCTGTCAGATCTGATTTCAGTCTCAAGTAAAGCAGCAGGCTGGCTTTCATCTCCCTCTTCTCTAATTTGTAATAAATTAACTTCATGCCATTTTAAAATGACTTGCACAGATCCCACCCTATCAAAGCAAACACAGAGAATTGTCCTTTTCTGTGACAGTGACATTGTTTTCTTCCCATAATCCAGGAGGAACCTCAGGGGGTTGTAGTCATGTGGCCTTGTCTCTCCTAGAAAGAATGGTTCATTTAATTGTTCCTGCATCTCTCTGTCTGTCTCCCCCATCTAACATAATCCAAGCAAGACTTTTGTTTGTGTCTGCTGCAAGAGGAGGGGAGAATATTTCTTCTTATTCTAATATCCATGTTGACTTGTTCCATGCCCACACTGGATCTGATGAAAAAAATCATCCCTATGCTAGCACAAAAATAGTTGCAGTACAGGTGTTCCCCAGAATGCAAGTGATCTGTATTTAACTACTTATCAGTTTAGGGATGTAACTGCGTTTTACTGTGGTGACAAAACCATCCATCAAAAAACACAGTGATGTAGCTATGTGCAAAGCTGCAGTTTTTTACTATTCAGATTCACAGGCATTCAGACATTCAGTCACAACTCTTTTGCACTGATATTTCCATGCTGTACTTTACCAGCTTCATTTCTGCGACTTCCTTGACTTTTAGCCCTTCACCTGGGGGAAGATTGCTCCTACCCATTTATTCTCTCCCATCCATACCCTTGCTCAGACTCCCCCTCACAGTCCAGACTCTTCTCCCTCCTGGCAGAAGAATGCTCGAGAAATTCACAGCTGACTCTTTCTCACTCCCTGGCTTCTGCTAGTGAGCTGAGCATTTCCTCTGAAGAGTCTGGACAACCTTTTTGGCTCAACCCTTTGCAACATCTGCCGTGCCCTACAGGCCTATTTTCTGGAACCTGTTTCTAGTCTTCACTGCTCTTCAGTCTCATTTCTTTTCTGTAGATTCTGTTTCATCCAGTGAACAAACAAATGATCTCTGACTCATCTGTTGTGTTCCTAGGCTCCCGTGACATGCCTTTTCTGCTCCTATGTGCTTCTCCTCCCCACCGCATCCAGATCACGTGATCCCTTTTGCTCCCTGGGTGGTTTCAGAACACAGACCAGCCGTCTCACTGTAGGACTCATAGGCTTGTTAGGTATGAAACTATTTCAGCTGCAAAGACCACTCTAAGCTCTCTCCCAGGGTGTTTCCCACAAACATACTTTGTGTGTGTGAAAAATGAAATCTTGGGGGTGATCTTTCTTAACCATACCTACCATTCAATATGTTATCTGTTAATTAATTTTAAATTTGTTATAGCAAAACTCAAAACCTGGTTAAAACAACAGTGGAAGTGTCATTGTAGTCATGACTGCTACCTTGTATAGTAGTTGTGAGCATGAACTTTGGTTCACATCCTGGCTCTGACTCTTACTAACATTGTAATATTGAGCAAATCACATAAGCTCCTCAGGTTATGATGTTCTGCCTCATAGGATTATTATCAGAGTGAAAGAACACATGTAGAGTGCTTAGCCTGACATTTAGTAAGCCTTTGTAAATGATGGCAAATGCGCGTTAATAAATGTAAATGCAGACCAGGGTTCGCAAAGAGTCAGACACAACTTGGCTCATGACTTAGCAGCTGAACAACAACAGAATGGTGGTTGCTTGGATTGCCTCTAAAATCTCTAGTGCTGTGCGGTGTGTTGAGGATGCATGCTGGAAACCTCAGCGAACAAGAAAAGGCAGGCTGTGAGATTTTCTCTGCGGGCCACTTAAGTTCTTTGGAAATAGATTTAAACTCTAACCCCATACCTAACATGATTTTGACTCCTATTGGACCAAAAAAAAAAAAAAAGAATCAATTTTGAGCAGCTTGTAAATATTATAGCAAAAGGTTCACAGAGACCAAAGAGTTATTATGTACTTTTCTTTACTAAATTAATAGGTAGAATTCCTGCCCATCCTCCCCACTTCCTCCCCACACCAGCACCAAAATACACACAACACATAACATAACACACACTGGTATTATTGGTGGAAGGAAGGTCTTAAAATAACGTCTGTGTCCAGAGTAACGTTTGTATTAGCTACTGTATTTTGTGTTGAGGAAGGGTGACAGAGTTCAGCTGTAAGAAAGTATCAAGGTGTCACAGCTGGAAATCAGAGAGACTCCAATGCTGAGGTCTTGCCCCCAGGCTGGGGGAGAAGTGCAGTGAACTATAATAGGTGGCGCTCACCTGGCCACAGTGACTGCCTCCTGTAAAGGCAGCCACAGTATCTATTCACAGTGCCCCCTATGGGCAGAACACGGCCATCGCTCTTCAGTCACAGAAGTGGTTAATCCTTGACTGCAGGTTGAGCTATGTGACTTCAGCAAGCAGGCATTCTAAGAGGTTTCCAGAATTCTTCAAGAACCAGGCAGTCATTTGTGGGGATGGGGATAAGAAAGCAATCTATAGCCTCAGAATTTCTGTACACAGATAGAGCATACCAGACCAGGGCACACTCCAGCTTCTGGGGAAGAAACCTGGAAAGAACTGGATGGTGTCTGGACTGGGTTTGTATGAGGCTTCAGTTTCAATAGGAAGGAGTGGTTCAGCATACAGAGCACAGGTCACGCTGGAGATGGGACCAGAGCATGTTACTGACCCTATAGACAAGATCCAGGCAGAAAAAAATAGGGCCAGTGTAGGGTGCTGTGCTCCAAGCCCTGATACCAGAACAAGACTGAGGAGAGGGGATGGTGACCCCAGGTTCCAGAACTTTACTTTGCGAAGCACTTTTTATTCAGGAAAGCATCTGAAGTGTTCACGTTATAATTATTTCTAAACTATATATGCATTCTCCTGTCTAAATGAAATATCTTACAGTAATAAAAGAAAGCATTTGGAGCCATAATGTGAGAAGAGAGTTATGGAGACTGTTTCTTGTGTTTATTGGTCCTCCTGTTACTGGGCAGGTGTGCCGGGAAGAACATCTTGTAATATTCTTATTTTGTTTCTCTAAGCTTATCAGAGGTGTCTTTCTTAAAGATTTAGTATTAAACAATTTTTGTAAATTACACAGATTAGCCTAGAATACCAAAGAGGTTCTATGCTTAATTTCCTACCTATTCCTGAGATACTAGCCTTAAAAATAAATATATACATTTAAAAAAATAAAGTTCCCAATTTTATACTCAAAATAAGGTAAGCTATACCAATTCTATATCTGTTACAATATATTTTCCTCAAAATTTTAATTTAAAGTCACCTTCATTACAGAAACAGTATATAGATAAACAAAAATAAAAATACCATATTCTGATTATTCAGATGATGTTAACTATTCACCCCTTAGGGTATATCTTTCTGGAGGTTTTTCTGTATGAAGTTTTTTTTTTTACCCAAATGATGTTATTTATTTTAGTCAACTTTTAAAAGAATAGCTTGAAGTGAAGTGAAGTCGCTCAGTCGTGTCCGACTCTTTGCGACCCCATGGACTGTAGCCTACTAGGTTTCTCTGTCCATGGGATTCTCCAGGCAAGAATACTGGAGTGGGTTACCATTTCCTTCTCCAGGGGATCTTCCCGGCCCAGGGATCGAACCCAGGTCGCCCGCATTGGAGGCAGACGCATTAACCTCTGAGCCACGAGAGTAGCTTCAGTTCAGTTCAGTTCAGTTCAGTCGCTCAGTCGTGTCTGACTCTCCGCGACCCCATGAATCACAGCACGCCAGGCCTCCCTGTCCATCACCAACTCCCGGAGTTCACTCAAACTCATGTCCACAGAGTCGGTGATGCCATCCAGCCATCTCATTCTCCGTCGTCCCCTTCTCCTCCCGCCCCCAACCTTTCCCAGCATCAGAGTCTTTTCCTTAGTATACAATAAAGTTGGGAGTAAAGGATAGAGACTTCCCTTCCACCCTCTGTCCCGGCATATGTGTAGCTTCCTCTATTGTCAGCATCATTCACTAGAATGGTGCATATTTATTTTAACCAAGGTTGAATCTGCACTGACACGTCATCATTACCCAAAGCCCATAGTTTACTAGGGTTCACTCTTATATATAATCTTATTTTTCTTGATTTTTGGCTGTGCTGGGTCTTTGTTGCTGTGCAGGCTTCTCTGTACTCACAGAGAGTGAGGGACAGTCTCTAGTTGTGGTGCTCAGGCTTCTCATTGTGGTGGCTTCTCTTGTTGCAGAGCACAGGCTCTAGGGCGCACAGGCTTCAGTAGCTGAGGCATGTGGGCTCAGTAGCTGTGGCTTCTGGGCTCTAGAACACAGGCTCAATTGTTATGGTACACAGGCTTAATTGCTCCATAGCATATGGGATCTTCCCAGATCAGGGAATCGAACTCATGTTTCCTGCTTTGCCAGATGGATTCTATACCACTGAGTCACCAGGGAAACCCTGGGTTTCACTCTTGTTTTTGTGTATTCTGTGGGTTTGGACAAATGTATAGTAACACGTATCCATCATCATAATATCATACTGCCCTAGAAAAATCTTCTGTGGTCTGTCTGTTCATCCTTTCACCTACTCCCAACCCCTGGAAACCACTAATTTTTTTTTTTAACTGTCTTCATAGTTCTGCACTTTCTAGAATATTACATAGCTGGAATCATGGAGTTTGTAGACTTTTCAGATTGGCTTCTTTCACTTAGTGATATGCATTGTTTCCTCCATGTCTTTTCATGGCTTGGTAGCTCATTTATTTTTAGCACTAAAATGGTATTCTGGTTTCTGAATGTACCACATTTATCTATTCATGTACTGAAGGATATCTCAGTTGCTTCATTATATATATTTTTTATTTTTTTATTGAAGTATTATTTGCAGTGTTGTGCCAGTCTTTGCTATACAGCAAAGTAACTCAGTGATACACATGTAATAGACATTTTTTTTTAATATTCTTCTCCATTATGGTTTATTGCAAGATATTGAGTATAGTTTCCTGTGCTATACAATAGGACCTTATTTTTTTTTTTAATTTACGTTTGCCAGTTAATGAATTTTCCAATCATTAATTTTTTTTTGTCTCATCTAGAACTTAATCAATGTATCAATTCCCAAAGAAAATCCTTTTCAGCAAGTTTGTCCAAATCTAGGACCATTATACTGTATCTGGCTCTTACATATCTCTTCAGTTCAGTTCAGTCACTCAGTCGTGTCCAACTCTTTGCGACCCCATGAATCACAGCACGCCAGGCCTCCTTGACCATCACCAACTCCTGGAGTTCACTCAAACTCATGTCCATCGAGTTGGTGATGCCATCCAGCCATCTCATTCTCTGTCTCCCCGTCTCCTCCACCCCCAATCCCTCCCAGCATCAGAATCTTTTCCAGTGAGTCAACTCGTCGCATGAGGTGGCCAGAGTATTGGAGTTTCAGCTTTAGCATCAGTCCTTCCAATGAACACCCAGGGTTGATCTCCTTTAGAATGGACTGGTTGGATCTCCTTGCAGTCCAAGGGACTCTCAAGAGTCTTCTCCAGCACCACAGTTCAAAAGCATCAATTCTTCGGTGCTCAGCTTTCTTCACAGTCCAACTCTCACATCCATACATGACCACTGGAGAAACCATAGCCTTGACTAGACGGACCTTGGTTGGCAAAGTAATGTCTCTGCTTTTTAATATGCTATCTAGGTTGGTCATAACTTTCCTTCCAAGGAGTAAGCGTCTTTTAATTTCCTGGCGACAGTCAGTATCTGCAGTGATTTTGGAGCCCAAAAAAGTAAAGTCTGACACTGTTTCCACTGTTTCCCCATCTATTTCCCATGAAGTGATGGGACCAGATGCCATGATCTTCGTTTTCTGAATGTTGAGCTTCAAGCCAAACTTTTCACTCTCCTCTTTCACTTTCATCAAGAGGCCTTTGAGTTCCTCTTCACTTTCTGCCGTAAGGGTGGTGTCATCTGCATACATATCTCTTAAGTATTATTTAATCTAGAGTAATCCTTTTTTTTTCCCCCCCACAAAACTTGACTTGAGGAGTCAAAGACAGGCATCCTACAGAAAGTGCCGCTACTGGCTTTGTCTGGTTGCTTCCCCATAGCATTCAGCATGTTGCTCTGTCCTTTGTGTTTTCTGGGAAGTAGAAGGTGAATCTGTCGGTGTCATCCATTCAAGCTGCACAGCTTTGGGAGGAATGCATTGCAAGAATGATGTGTTGTTTTGCGTTGCCCTGCATCAGAGAGCCGACAGCCCAATCCCCCCACATGCAGTTTTATTTGTCTCCTTGCCAGTAGAAGGGAATCTGTGTGGTAGTACTGAATGTTCATTTGCTCATCAACAATTTTCCTGCTGATTTTAGCATTTAGCGACAACCCTTGACTAAAGAAAGAATTACACTAGGAATATGAAACTATGTTTTTAAAACCTATAATTTCTTTTACATTTGTTGACTGACATTTTCTGTAGGGATTTCTCACCATAGTGGGATTATTAGATTATCATGAAATACAGAGTCCTTTAACTGCCTGTTTTCAAAGTAAGGAGTTGTTTAATATCTACCTCAGAGGAGATGTGGGAAGAATTTAAGCACTTTTTAAAAATGCTATGGTTGTGGGATGAGGGGTGGTGGTGGGAGGGAGGCTCAAGATGGAGGGGATATGTGTGTGTGTAGAGAGAGAGAGGTATATATATAGAGAGAGTTATGGTTGATTCGTGTTGTGTGACAGAAACCAACACAACATTGTAAAGCAATTATCCTCCAGTTAAAAGATTTTTAAAAATGCTATGGTCACTGCAGTATGATTTCTTGAGCACTTCCAATGTATCAAGCTCTACGTAAAGGCCTCATGTAATCTAATTTGTATGGCAGCACAGTGAGGTCATAGAGATAGAAAACGGAGATCATAAGAGGCTGAATAACTTGATACAGTTACTTGTGTGGGAAGTAACAGAGACAGAATTCAAACCCAAATGGGTCTGCGTCTAAAATAAGTGAGTTATTCCTTTTAGACATTTCTGTTGCATTTTACTTAAAAGCCAAATTCTGTTTGTAATGATATTTGGAATCTTTCCCAGTTCTTAAAAACTAGAAATGGATATTATGCTTAATAATTCTCAAGAGGTCTCTTACCTCTCCCCCTTCCATTTTTTAAAATATTTTTTTACAGTGTGAAGAAAACACAAATCTTCAGGATACTACCCGCTACCTCAAACTTCCTTTTTCCAAGGGCATTCTCCTTGGGAATAATAATCAAGCCATGAAGGCCACAAAGGAGTCTTTTTGGATAACATCTTTTCTCTGTTCCACAAAACTCACACAAAACGGTAATGTATAATACTGTTTTATTTGAAAGCCCCTGTTTAAGTACTCATGTGAATTTTAGTTGGATATTCTGTAAACATCAGTTTTATATTTAAGAACTTTGCACTAGAAAAATTGTTTTTGATCCTTCTGTTTGTGGTTTTTTAATAAAATAAAAGTAATTGTGACTCAGTGAGACTACAGAATTATCCTAGTATTGGAACCCAATACTCAAGTCCTCAAATAAACCATCAAAACCCAGCTGCTTAAAAAAAAAAAAAGGCGAAGATTACCACCACCTTAATCTCTCTTGCTTTATAAACTGTGCTAATTGCAGGCTTCAGAGTAAATGCTGTCTTCTGTTTAATTAGATGGATATTACTTTTCTATTCTAGATTTACTTTTTATGTCAGTGATTGTTTAGAAAGTTATGATTAATAAAGCAAGCTCTTCTCCTTGGCAAATTGTTCTGAAAGCATTGTCTGTAATGAAGGAAGTAAATTAAATATTTTTTGAATTCTTTATGGTTGCCATGTAAGGCTTCTGGAAAGCATGCATCCTGAATGCCATATAATAAAATTAGTTTCATTCTGTTGAAGACAATCACTCTATAATAAGGTATGTCTCTTCCTTGACTTTAGGATTGGATTGCATTCTTTTGATAAGCCCATGGTAACTTGAATAAGATAAGTAGAATAAGCATTTATTACACCTAACCTACAAAGCATCATGGGGCTTCCCAGGTGGCTCAGACGGCAAAGAATCTGCCTGCAATGCTGGAGATGCTGGAGATGCAGGCTAGATTCCTAAATCAGGAAGATCCTTAGAGCAGGAACTGGCAACTCACTCCAGTATTCTTGCCTGGAGAATTCCATGGACAGAGGAACGTGGTGGGCTACAGTCCATAGGGTTGCAAAGAGTCAGACATGACTGAGCATGCACACACCACCACCACAAAACATCTAAGAAAAGAAGTTCTTCTTCTATGTCATACAGCTTAGCCCAGCCTACACTAAACAGGCTCAGAACACTTACAGTAGCTTACAATTGGACAAAATTATCTAACACAGAGCCTATTTTATAATAAAATGTTGAATGTCTCACATAACTTATTGGATACTGTATTGAGAGTGAAAAACTGTATGGTTGTATTAATAACCATATTGCTTCTTTACCTTCATGACCACTTGGCTGTCTGGGATCTGAGGCTCAATGCTCAGCATCATAGGAGGCTGTTGTACTGCATGTAGTTAACCCAGGAAAAAATCAGAACTCAAAAATCAAAATACAGTTTCTAAATGATTTCATATCACTTTTGCACCCTTGTAAAGTCAAAAATCTGAAGTCAGACTATAGTAAGTCAGGGCTTTTTTTGTTATGCAAAAAATGCTCCTGTGCTTAAACTTTTTAAAGTGTTATTATTTCTTTCTTCTGTGTCATATAGTAAGGAATACATATCTTTTCTCAGAACGTGGAATAAAAGAAGCAAATTTTGGCATTATTATAATGACCACTTTTAATGATACCATCCAATTTGTTAAACAGTGCTACTATATTTATGTAGGACCTTGGCAAATTATTTTTTTACATTTATATTAGGTTTCATTTCTCCCCTTCCAGAGGTATTTTTGGAGACATATTTTAAAAAATAAACTATGTAATTTATCTTTAGTAAATTTGATTGAAAGGAGCTATTGCCAAGTTGGGTCATTATACCAGACTATCAGTATTCAATGGTTAATGATCTTACTTAAATAAAACCTTCATTGGCAGAATTCTGTAATGACTATACAGCATTTACCAAATCTCGGGCATTTTTTTTTGTGTGTGTGTGAGGAGAGTCTAACCCCACAGAGGTTGTGAAAATAATAAAATCAATGTTATTGACTCCCTTAGGTGATATTGTCATTCATCATTTATGGATGAGTTGTGTGTCTATAAAGAATCTGGTTCATATTTAACTCTCTGCCTCCATTAGATTATTTTCAGCCAGTATTAGTTGTCAGTTACTGCTATAGTAATTACTGTAAACTTATTGGCTTAAAACAACAGTAATTTTTTTTTCAGAGTCTTTTATTTTATTTTTAATTTTAAAAAAAATTTTATTTTTTTCTAAATTTGATAAATGGTACAAAGCACAATGCCATAAACATGAACAGTTAAAATATCACCAAATGAAAAAAATACTATAGAATACACAGTTGCAAAAAGCTACATTAAGTTATTTTACAACTGCCTCAAGCTGCAAAAAGAAAAAAAAAAAAACAGAGGTTGAAAGTCTGCAATCTTATTCCCTGGGCTAAAATCAAGGTGTCAACAGGGCCACGTTCCCTCTTGAAATCTCTAGGAGGGAATCCCTTTACTTACATTTTCTAGCTCTTAGGAACCACCTGTATTCCCTGGCTACAGGCCCCTTTCTCCACCTTCCAAGACAGCAACAAAGCATATTCAGATCTCTCTGACTCTGATCATCTTCCATCTTTTAAGGACCCCTGTGATGAGAATGCTTCCACCAAATCATCCAGGATAATACCCCATTTAAAAAATATTTAACTTAATCACACCTGTAAAACTCTTGTAGTTAAGATAAATCCATGGATTAGAATATGGACATCTTTGGGGGCCATTATTCTTCCAAAGATATAAACCTAACAATAGATTCTCTGCCATGACAACATTTGGCCCTGCCTGCTTAATTATCTCTAGTTCTAGGGTTTAGGGTATTAGAATTGTGAACATAAGACAGAGGGGAACAAATCCTGATAACTAGAAGCTGCTGCTCTGTAAAAGCAGAGAACGTTTTTCAAGTAAATAAACTATTCACGAAGTCATTAAATTAAACATCTCGCTATATAGAAAGCAACGCTTGACACATTATTGAAGACTAATAAGTGCTTGATTACCTTTGTGGCTTTGATTAACCTTGTCAGTGTTGGACAGCTCAAAATGAGGCAGGAAATGAATAGTGTGTTTAAAGACATGGGACAGAGGAAGGAAGGAAGTTCTTTTTTCTGAAATTTACATGCTAGACACATGTCTCTGCTTAGAAGTAATCCACTTCCAAATTGGAATTAAATTTTTTTGTATTCATTTTACTCGACTTGGAAAATATACAAATCCCATTTCCATTACAATTGGGCATTTATTAAGTGATGTGGTCTCTAGGACAGTTTCCTAGAGCAGATTTGCATTTCAGGATTTCTAAAGTGTGTCTGTCTACACACGTTCTGTGTGTTCCAGAACACACACGCTCTGTGTTCTATCATTCTTAGATAGCATAGTGAGGCTAGTGCACTGGCTGGACTGGACGTCTGTGATTGCCAGATCAAGGAAATATTTTTAGTTTCTTAAAAGTGGGGATCAGAAAAGGAATCACTTTATTTGTTTGTTAGCTTCCTTGGTCTGTTAAAAACAACTTTTTAAAACGTTAAGAAAAAATGAAAACAATGCTTTAATTCAGTCTAACATTTGTGCCAATACCGACTGCTCCATATCCCCTTCTCCCCCCAATAATAGGTGGTTTATTCAATCTCTTCCTAAGATTGTGGTTTAAAAAAAAAAATAGGGATCAGGTCATCCACCTATTTTATAGCTCTTGGCAGATCAGGCATGATCTGTATAATGAATGAAATGTATAAAATTCTCATTTTCAGTAATAGGTCCTAGCTGCAAATTTGCAACTGATGTATCTTCAAATGACTAATAAAGACCTAAGAGATGATAATTTTGACTTGATTCTGAGTACATGACATACATGATTAATTGTGTCCAGATGGACAAAGTATAACACTTTATTCTCCTTTTGGCTCCATTGGGAGCAGTCTAACAATTCCTCAGACTTCTTGCAGGAAAGATGAACAGCCCCATCCCGGACCGCTGTCATCTGCTATCTGGCTTTGCTGATGACAGTCCTATTCCTTGTCCTCTACTGATGCCACTTTGCAGCCTGTAGAGCCTCCTCCTTCCTCAGCACAGGGTCCACCCCTCACGTTGAACGCTCCTGCAAAGGCCTCATTCTAAAGGGCAGGGAGAGAGAAGGAGGGGACAGAGCTGGATGGGAGGGCAAGTGGGAAGTGAATGGCAGGGCAAATTGTAAAAGAGGGGCTGCCAGGGAAGGAGGCAGGCATCCTGAAGCTAGAGGCGGGAAGTCGGAGTGGGGCAGCAAGCAGACCAGGAGAATCCTGGAGAACTTTCTTTGGTCAGCTGGTCTCACCTTGTAGAATCTCTCATCTAAATATAACCAATCATATTTTAAAATGTTTCAATCATACCTCCAGGGCATCTGAGTTAGACGTGAATGTTCAACATTTTCAGGGTTTTCTGCTATGAAAATAATCATAAATTTCTTTTTCAATGTCAGTTTTTGAAAAATTTCCTCATTTTTCTAATTCTAAATCCTCCTCCTCCTCTTCCCCATATTTGTTATAGAAAAATATTCCTATTTAGTGCTAAGTTTCCTACTTTTGGTTCCTTTGTGAAGTTTTTCCCTTGAAACTGGCTTTGGTGGAGGTTGCTTCTATTTCCTCTTGAGATTCTTATGTTTTTTCTCTTTATTCACTGTGTGTGTTAGATGTTCCATTGTTTCCAACTCTGCGACTCTATGGACTATAGCCCACCAGGCTCCTCTGTCCATAGGATTCTCCAGGCAAGGGTACTGAGTGGGTAGCCATTTCCTTCTCCAGGGGATGTTCCTGACCTGGGGATATTTACTTCTACGTCATATTTTCTTTCTTATCATAACACTTCCTTGATTTTTTTGGATTATTTGTTGTTGTGGTTGGTGTTTGTATTTTTTGGTCTTTCTTGCCTCTTGGCAAGTCCCATTCAAGTTTCTCCTGAAACAAGTGCTTTGAAGCAGAAAACCCCAAACCCCTCCTGGCTTCTCTTGTGGCTTCTGTATTGTCTCAGCCCCACTGGGCACCAGGAGAATAGCCCTGCCAGGTTCCTCTGCCCTGGGGACGTCCTGCTTCCATGAGCCTTGTCAGTTGTTACTGCTGTCGTTGGCCTCCGATGCCACGGACTCCTTGTTCCCTTTGGAGACCAGTGAAGATGGGCACCATGTGCAGGAACTTCTGCCCAGGAAGGAGTTGGAAAGGATTTATTCCCAAGAGGTTCCCTATGGACTCTGCTGGACACAGGGCTCACATGTTGTCAGGTCAGAAAGAAAAGGGAATTGAAGATCTGGGACCTGCTCTTGCCCAGAGTCTAGGGTGGAAGATGATCACGGAGTCCAGGAGTTGGCCCTCTCAGGTCCAAGCGCTCATTTGATGGTCTGACAGTTGACTGGATTTGTCATCATTGTATAGTTTCCCAGGTGTCTCAGTGGTTAAAACCCATCTGCCAATGCAAGAGGCACAGGTTCAATCCCTGGGTCAGGAAGATCTTCTGGAGGAGGGTATGATAACCCAATCCAGTATTCTTGCCTAGAGAATTCCATGGCCAGAGGAGCCTGATGGACTACAGTCCATATGTTGCAAAGAGTCAGACCCAATTGAAGCAACTTGGCATGGCATGGCTTGGCATCAATGTGCAGGAACCTTCTAGTCATGACAGGTTTGGGTCACATTGTCAAGAAGACCTTCATTGCCAAATGGAATTGGTTGCTTGGCAGAGTGCTATGTCTTGGGAGCAGAAAAATTAATCAAGTGGGTTCATAGCCCTCAAGAATCTCCCAGTTTAATTGGAGGAGGCAGAAAATTCTCCAGCCAGTATTTACCAACTGCCTGCTCTGTGCCTACTCTCTTCCAGTGCTGGCACTAAGTTAGGGCCAAACTCAACGTGGTTTTTTTTTCTTGGAGTTTACAGTCTTTGGGCAAATACAAGTAGCCTAAGAACTGAAGGATAAGCAAGAGTTTGTCAGTCAAGAGCACTGGGAAGGGAGAAAGAGAATACACTGTAATAAATGCCATCTTAGAGGGTTAGTTGGAGTCTGGGGGAGCCTGCAGTTTCGGTGACCAGGTGGCAACATATTTAAGAATTCAGTGTTTACCAGTTAGAACACTTTCCTGTGAAAGCCTGTTCTCTATCTAGGCAACTAATCTTCCTTTTCTATTTGGACAGGTGATATGCTTGATCTTTTGAAATGGAGAACCCACCCAGACAAGATCACAGGCTGTCTCTCTAAGTTAAAAGAAATTGATGGCTCTGAGATAGTAAAGGTAAATGCATCCTATCCTTCTCTTAGAAATTTGTGGGATAAAGAATATTTAGAGGGGAAAGACAGAGGATATTTTATTTATGCTTTTATTTCTTTATTTAACAGTTCCTGCAAGATACACTGGATACCTTATTTGGAATTTTAGATGAAAATTCCCAAAAATATGGGTCTAAAGTGTTTGATTCATTGGTGAGTTTAAATTAACTTTATACCTTAATTTTGTCTTTAAATCTTGACTTTCATAAGACTGTTTTAGGAATGTGCACTTAATAGAATGAGCTCACTTGAAATGAAACCTTCCCAAATCCTAAAAAAAGAAAAACAGCAACAAAAAAACAAACAAAAAAAATTAAAAAGAAGAAAAAAGAAACCTTCCCACTCCCCCTGCCAAAAAAGTCTTGGTTTGCATTCAGTTTTGTAAAACTCTGTTTTGTTTTGTTTTGTTTTGTTTTAGGTTCACATAATCAATTTGCTGCAAGATAGCAAATTTCATCATTTTAAACCTGTAATGGACACTTATATTGAGAGTCATTTTGCTGGGGCACTTGCGTACAGGTAAGGTCCTTTATCTTGTAATTGGTTTAGAAACAGTTTCTTTAGAACTTTTTAAAGCAGAACCAGTTAC